>NC_079507.1:72869617-74269727 GCF_030052815.1 Hevea brasiliensis | reverse complement strand
ATGAGTAAAAATCTTAAAAACAACTGAAAAGAACATTTTTTTTTTCAATGATTATTGTAAAAAATCATTACCTAACCGAATGAGACAATTGATAAATGATTGTATTGTTACTCACATTGGAAAGAACGTATTTGATAGCATTGATAATAAAATAATTATTTCAATACTTTTAAAATATAAAAACTTGTGAAGAACAATTATAATTTTTTTGTAAAGATTATAATTCAAATAAAATTGACCCATTAACTGAAGTTCTGACACCACCATTGATAAAGACATCAGTAGATTATAATGCTCAAAATATCTGATTTAGGCTTAATGATCATACTCAGCTTAACAAATACAGTTAACATCAACATGAGTTGCAAGAAAAACAACATAATTACAAAGCAATTCGTAAAATAGATAAATAAGTTGCAAAGGAAAAAGGAAAGGAAATTCAACATGATGTTGATGAATAATGAGTTAAATATGGCAAAGAGGAAGACAAGCATGCAATGCATGATAATTCAATAGTACATATTAAATTAGATGTGCTACCATATGGAATTAAAAAATAAAATGAAAAGAATCAAAAAGTATTGAAAATGCAGCAATTGGATATTTGGATTAGTTGACGAGCTGTGTGAATAGCAGCCAAATTATGCTGCTTTTTGCAATTTGCAGCCAGCTTTCTATCCCCTGAATTTTTTTTTTTTAATTCGTTTTTCAACAAGTTGGGATGGGTAAGAATTGTCACCTTTAATGGCCTAGTAAAATAGAAAAATAAATTGGAATAATTATGTTGCTAATTAATCTCGCACAAGTTGTGAAATAATTGACCATAATAATGTCTATTTAACAACCCATTTAATCATTAAATAGTTACTAATAGAATTATTGTCACCTAATAAACTCTTTAAGCTGGCTTCATTTTGAAGAAGAGATTGAAGTTATTAGGTAGGAAGTCATGTTAATAAAATCTAACCCTTAATAATATAAGGGCTCCAACTTGAAATGTGAAATGAACGGTCCACCTTTTTTGAATTCTTTTTAAAAAATGGAAATGAGGGTATGCTACTTTAAGATTCAAAGTTGATGGGATTTCAATATAATTATATCAAGTACACATGAATAGGGATAGAAAATGACAGAAATTTTTTCCATTAATGAACATAATATAATGGACAATTTGATTTGTGGGTACATGATGGTAATAATTAATTTTAATTTCCGCCACCAATCATTCAACTTTATGTGCTTTAGTTGTCAAATATTTATGCCAAAGCAATACGTCAAGGTTCTACTGGCTTGTTAAATCTTATTTATTAAAATTAGTTGATTTTTTTATAGGAAAAATATTTAATTAATTGAAAATAGAGAATAACACATTCTATTTTTTATATAAAGAAAATTAATTATTTATATAAAATATAATACAAAGGATTTGAAATATTGGATAGTGTTAACAAAATATTTACCTTGGTTAATAGGCGGACTGCTTGTTAAACTTTTTAATTTCATTGTCTTTTCGTTAACTCACAAAATAATCTTCAAATTTAGATCTCTTGTTAATAGGGATGATAAACAGATCGAGTTTTTATGGTTATTTGATCCAATTGAATCCTAATAAAACGTATTTAGATTGTATATAATTAGATTTGGGACTGATTCAAGTTTAAAGAATAATACTCGTGATTGGTTCGAATCGGATTTGAATTTTATATGTTGAGTATCCATTATCTGAATCTATTTATATAAATATTTAATTAAATATAAAATATATTTTTTTTATAATAATATTTATAAATTTTTATATATTTTATTTTATATAAAATAGAATTTAAATTTTTTATGAAATTATTAAAATTTTAAAATATAAATTATTAATAAAAATAAATTTTTATGTAGATTAATAATTAAAATTTATAAAATTAAATGAGTTCAGATATTTTTTAAATAATAATAATTAAGTTTAGAACGGATTTAAATAGTTAAAAATAAATTTTATCAGGTTTTGGATTGATTGAAGTTGGGTGGGGTAACTTTTGCATACACCCTACCCTACCATCCTTACTTGCTAAAGAATGATATGCACCTCATATAGCACTTTTCTCAACCCAAAAAAAAAAATAATTCACTAGTAAAAATATATAATAACTCCATTAAAAGAGCAAAACACAATAAAATCATTCATTCACTTAAGATGTATTAATAAAGATAGATTTGAGAGTTTATTCATTCAAGTTCTATTAATAATATTGTACCTAAAATACTTTCCAAATCAGCAAAGATGTGAGAACTGAGAATTATGAAAAAAATAAAAAGAAAATTATAAAAAAAAGTATAAAAAGAATGGAAGAGATCATCTTTAACCAGTGATTATTAAAAAAAATAAATAAAGGGAGAAAAGAAAGGAAGAGAGTTAAAAAAGCACCATATTGTGAAAATATGATTAAGGTTAATTTTCTAGCTAGCACTTCAATTCACCCTTATTAATATATTTATAAATTTCATTCAATCATTTGTGGATTCATTAAAAAAAAAATCTACCACTTTAGAAGTTTCTTATAGTTAGTGCTATTTGATATTATTTTTTATAAGTTCAACTCTCTATAGATAATAATAATAATAATAATAATAATTAAAAAAAAATCTTCAGTTATGATGTTCAACAAGCAATGATCACATCTCTCTATCCAAATTTCCTTAAGACGTAGAGTTTGTCAACGTTAACAGCACCAAAACTTCATCTCTCTTTTAACTTTAGCTAATATGCTCCAAATGCAAAATAATAAGGTGGATGTAGAGAAATTTATTGTAACATCTCTAATTTTTAAATAATTATTTTATATATATATATATATTTTTTATTCTAATTCTAGTATCATGAATTTTGCATATGTACTTTCATTTTATGAAAATTTAATCGTCGTCCGGATCTGCAATTTCGGATCGAGCAGATAAGGTGCTGAGACTATTTCAGAATCGTGTCAAGATTATAGGTTACCCCACTATTTTCAGACGTTCTGGATGCGTTCCAATTGTCAAATTTGGCATAATAAACTCGAACTCTATATTACTCAATTTTTGCCTTGTACTGGGTTAGAATAAAATTTATAAAATATTAACAGATGATAAGAAAATTACGATTCCTATTGCAATAGCCTTATAATATTGTTAAAGACCATAGGACAAGTTTATAGAATTTTTAAAGTTAGTTTGGATAGTTTTTGAAAAATATTAGTTTTAAAGTCTTATAATTGAGTTTTCTGATGTTGTGATTATTGCCTGGTTTGGAGGGCCCAAGAGGGGCCATATAATGATGATGAGATATGAATTGAGTTTAGAAGTGTTATTTGAACCGTTTTGCAGGTTGGATAGGTCCTAGGTATAGGGAAAACTCTGCCGAATTTTCGGTATGAATTAGGTTGTCTCGTTAGAGTCTTATTCTGCATTAGTGCTAATAAATCCATAATATAATTATCTAGGTGATTGAGGACAGCTATTTTCTCCTACCCAACAGCCGCGATAGCCTTTGGTGTACTGTGAGTAAAATATTAATTTTAATTATAATTTCGATATTATTATATATTCAAGTATGCACATGCATCACTTATAAATATGTATCTATGTAGTTAAACACTAGGCACATTTTATATTGCATTCATAATTGTTGAAGTGCCATGGATGTTTGTGGTAATTTGGAGCAGTGTGTATGCGTTGGCGTGCGTGTAGTATGGCATTAGATATAGACAGGACGAGTAGACATGGCTTGAGAGACACTCGCTGGGACCCTGTTCTTCGGGCTAGACACGGCTTGAGAGACACTCACTGGGACCCCGCATTTGGTTTATTAAGCAAAAGTACGGCTTGAGAGATACTCGCTGGCAGAGGTTGGGTTAAGAGGGTTGTATAGGGGATCAGCTCCTATATATGTATTGCTTGACAGTGTTGGGTGGTGTGCGAGTGCTCTAAATTGTCTTTTTACTGTTATAATGTAAATTGTATGAAAATTATGATGATGTTGCATTTCATTCCATAGAGTACATTAGCTATAGAAATTGTATTTAAAATTGGTATTTTACTCTCTGAGTCGAACGCTCACTCCTGTTCATCTATTTTTCTAGGCTAAAGAAGGATTTTTTGTTGTGGCTAACCTGTTCTTCTTCTTCGTAGGTCCATTGATAGTATTTAATATATTTTGTACAATAGAGTTAAATTTTAAACTCCGCATGTGTTAGAAGTACTTATTTTTATTTTTTGGGCCTATATTATAAAAGTTATATTGGACCTGTAAAATTATTAACTATATGTATGATTGGATGGGATGAGGGAGCTCAGCTCCCATTGGACTTTTAATATTATGAGCACGTAGAGGGTGAGCTGAGCTCCCAAATTTATTATATATTGTGTTTCCAGGTCGGGCGAGTTACAAACTCCCCGTTGAATGGTCCATTTTATGGTCGAACTCTGTCCGATTGAATTCTTGAAATTGAGCCCAAATGGGCCTTAGGATTGGATTGAGGAATAGTTAGGCTTACTACGGGCCTCGGGGCTTTAGGCTGGCCCAGGTCCTAGTGCCAGTCCGACCCATAGGTTGGTTCGTGACAAATGTGGTATCAGAGCTTAGGCTCCAAATTCATGGGAAAGAATATACTTGGGAGTGTAAAAGGAGTCTTGTTAGGATGTTACTTGCGGAGTATAGGATTCTGTTTTGTCTTTTTTTATAATTCTTTGTTTCTAGATTATGCGTTATACCTCGAGAAATATAAAAGTGCCTCAGTTTGTGTCTTGATTTTCGTGGAGTATATAGAAATGTGAAATAGAGTTAGCAGACATGTTGAGGTTTGTCATGAGGATAATTACTCCAAGAAATGCTATGTTTCTGTCAGTATGGGTTTAAGTGTCATGCCTATATGATGTAAAACACGAGCACATAAAGGTGATTTTTGGCAATATAGTTACTTCATATGGGAGCGAGGATACCACTGCTAGTAATCATTAGTGGATAACCCCGTCAAAGTAAGTGTATAGTATTAGTGAGTTCAAGAGAGATAAGATATTCCGGAAATCTAGTAATGTTCTTGATGTCTGCTCTGTAAGCTGCAGATTACAGTACTGACATGAGATTATTGTGTAGAGCTGTGTGCATCCTCGTGGTGCTCCATAATAAGGGTGTTTGCGGATGGCCTCTGTTTTGGTACAATTATGCCAGAACAGAGTTCTATATCTACAGAGGAGTTGAAAACTCCTGGTTAGGGATCTAGAGTTAGAATATCAAAAGGTCATAGTTGGGTGGTAACTAGAGTCAGTAACTCGGTTACCCTAGCATGAGCTCGAGTTATATCAAGAGTTGCCATCAGACTAGAGGTTGCGGATTAGTTGCAAAGTAAAGATGACATCTATTGAGTGAGACAATCTGGTCTTTGGTATGAAATTTTGGATGGTTTTTGCAATACGACAGATGTTTTGCTTAGAGCTTAGTGAGAGTAGTATACCTTGTGTGTATCAGCAAGGTGTAAAGTACAACTCTACTACCTAGGGAAGGTCGGAACTATGAATTGATGATTTACAGAGCTATGATATGATAAGAGAGTCATTAATTTGATATGGTTTTGGCAAGATGGTAAATGTAGTACCTTTGTTGCAGTAAGTTAGGGTATAGTCCTATCTTTTCAGAAGGGATCGAATGTTATTACTGATAATGATGACTTATGGAGTAGTGTCCCAGATGAGATTGTAGAGTGAGATAGAGAGTTGTTAGCTCAGGTGTTTTGGAGAGGGTACAAGTTCCATGTAGGAATTATAAGATGTAAGATCAAGATGTATGTAAGCCTTTAAATTGAATGACGGGTTTGGATACCTAGTATTTTAAGTTTCAGCTAATTAAATGGATATGAAAAATTAGAGTTGCTACAGATCCCCTCCCTAAGATAGTAGGGGGTAGTATGTAGTCCAAAAGGGTAAGAATAGAGATCATGCAGGAGAAGTATGACTGCTATTCCCTAAGTTCATCCTTAGCTTCTTAATGCTTAAGGCTAAAGTATGCTCCAAATAAAGTAAAAGAAAAAGGACAAAAGTTAGCATCGATAAATCATAGAATATATATATATATATATATATATATATATATATATATATATATATATATATATATATATATAGATGGAGTGCGGTTCAAATGCAGTAGGAGAGATAGCCTAAATGCCAGTAGAAGTCTAGCTAGGATAGTTAGAGGATCAATTCTGAGTAACATTGAGGTATAGATGACGTGGTAGGGATAGTGGAAAGGTATAAGTTTCTAATATGACAATCAGGTTCAAAAAAAAAAAAAATAGAGCTAAAGGATGGAAGAGTGAAAGTTTGGATTTGGGTAAGATAAAAAGAGTTGGCTAAATAATAAACTGGAAAAACAGATTAGGATAAGATTAGGAAGAATAGAGTCAAAATACAGAGGAGGTGAATGTGCTTCTAGGAAGGGTAAACGAGATAAACAAAAAAAATAATAAGGATAGAGAGAGTAGAAAAGGATGGCATTAGGAAGAATATTATTAAGTTATGGAACCCAGAAGTACAGAACTTAGAGCAGGTCATAATTGATGTAGTGTTAGGAGCCTGAGCCTAGAGCTTAGAGTTACAGGATCTGGATTAGACCTTATCTGTTTTCTACCCCTAAGGTAGGATAATGGGGCAATGACATAAGAACCCTTTTATTTGTTGACAGTATAATGAAAATTAGGTGAGGTGTGCGACCAAAGTAGGTAGTAACTGTTGAGCGTGCTGTGGTAACTTGAATTGTATTATCAGATAAAGAAGCGAGATCAGTAGGAGTAAGTTGGATAAAAGTCAATATAAGGGATATAAATATGCAAGATGAGGGATAATGTCACAGAGGCTTGACATTAAAATTTAGAGTGGTGAGACCTAGAGTCAAAAATTGGAGTTAAACATATATTTTCAGTGTGATCGATAGAATAATTATGTAAAAAAAATAATAACAAATAAATAAATAAATAATAGTATGACAATATGTAGCAGAACGCTAATAACGGTCAGAATAGGACAAGATAGGTATAGGTGTAATTATAAGATATTGAGAAGTACATGGATTAGAGGAGTGATTGTTGG
Organism: Hevea brasiliensis; assembly: GCF_030052815.1. NCBI lineage: Eukaryota > Viridiplantae > Streptophyta > Magnoliopsida > Malpighiales > Euphorbiaceae > Hevea > Hevea brasiliensis. The sequence continues at coordinate 74,262,617 of NC_079507.1, read as the reverse complement.
TAAGACTGGAGTAGATCTGAAAGAATCTGTGAGTGCTTTTATCTTCTAGAATATAACTAAGTATAAGGAGCATTGGACAAATAATTATAAGTATGGAAGATAAATGAAGAGTAAAAAGGAAATATTAAATTCTAAGATGATATGTCAAGCAGGACAACAGTATAACAAATGGTAGATACAACTGATATCTTGTAATAACGCATAATAATTACAAAAAAATAGTGAAACTAAAAATGGAGACTAAGGGATATGAGCTAAATCTTGTTTATCAAACAATGGTATACCATAAATGGTGGGAGAACATTTCTCCTTCTTTTCAAATTAGCTCGTGTTTCGATTCTAGGAAATTATGTTAAGAAGAGAGGTCGTGTTAAACTGACCCAATTAATTGAAAATTTGATGGGGGTTAATGCATATCCAATCTTTTGAGGCGAAAATGACGATAATAGTGTACCTAATGTTAAGTATGAAAGAATAATCAGAGAGGTGACAAGAGTTAAATCGAGCTAGTTACTAAGACTTACAACCCTTTTGAACTATAAGCTCGAGGAAGTGCTATTTGCTAATAAGTTACAGCGAATGAAATTGTTGCTAATGGGAAAAGTTGAGGCTGACGTTTGGAAAGCTATGGGCAGTATATGTAATTATATTAAGGATAATAAACACGTGAAGTATCTTATTCAGAATTAAGGCATGGCACATATTTCCCACAACCGTGTTAGTTCAAATGGAACTTATAATTTCTGGGGCTTCTATCCATCCAGAATGAGCAATTTCCTACTAAGGCTGATAGGGAATGATAATGTTCTGATAGGTAAGTTGGAAAAGTGGATACAAAAAGAATTTTCTATGGTTAATTACAAGTGTTACGTAATATGAAGAATGTGCTGGTAGGAGTCAATTGTAAAGTTAGAATTCTCGAAGTGATGGAACTAGTAATCAAGATAAGACTAAGAAATAAAAAAAAAAAAAAAAAAAAAAAAGAAAGTTAAAGTTGATGATGGGATGGACATCCTTGAAGGAAAAGGTGTAAGGGTGAGAAAGGACTAAGATTAAGGAATAAGTACAGCATGTTGAAAAGATATCAACGATAACAAAAATAGGAAAAGAAAGTAGATAAGATCCAAAGGATAGGAAGAAAGCTCGGTAGAGCTAGTTATAATGATAAGGATAAAAAGGAATAGGTATGCTAGGAACACACTAAGAGATATTTGAAACAAGTTATTATGAGATGATAGATTAAAAGAGTAGTAGAGCCTCGATCTAAGTGCCAATGTGTCAGAAGTAGGCCACATACTAAGAAGTTTTAGGAAGAAGTCTAGATATTTTCATTCCAGAGAAGGAGTGGGAAACGATAAAGTTGCATTAACTGGGTTGTCAGGGAATACAAATACATTTTTCCTATAAGAGAAGAGACGCAGTTCACTTTCCAATATTGATAAGTGGTGTAGGGTATACTTAACACTTGGATGGAGCTCTACATAACTAGTTACATAAGATGGACAGGAGCTGGTCTAAGGACCTTAGTAATGACACAAAAGAGATTAAAAATTTGAAGTATCATGGGAATGAGAAGATTTATAGGTATTGACCATTGAGGTCATAGGGCAAGTAAAGGTTTCGAACGAGATATATATGATAGGTGCTACAGGAAAGCATTTCATAGGATACTATAGGGTAAGGAACATAAGTCATGTTTTTGGGGAACAGAGATTATTGAAACAAAGGAATGAGGACTGAAGTCACCAAGAGACACGTTAGGGTGTAATAAAAGTGAGGTAAGCGCCAAAGTTGATCAAATTTATCAGATATCAAGTCGAGAGTAGTGGAGTTATAATGAGTACTAGAGATGACAAAAAAAAAAGGGAAAAACGAGTAGTCAGATGTGATGGTTTAGACTCAGAAGGAGGATGGTAGCTGGCATACTACGACAGGGGCAGATAGACATAAAAATTTTTAACCATCCATGCAGATCCAAGGCTGAAAGATGTAAAATTTGCAATGGGTGACCGTGTTCTTGTAGGTTTCTCCTATGAAAAGGGTTATGAGATTTGGAAAGAAAAGGCAAATTGGCACTCCGTTATATAGGACTTTTTAAGATCATGGACAGAGTGGGAGCAGTTGCCTATCAGTTAGAGTTGCCATCAAACCTTTCTCATGTCCACCCAGTATTTCACATTTTTATGCTTAGAAAGTATGTTCCCAATCCTTCTCATGTGCTGCGACCTGACACAGTGGAGTTAAATGAGAATTTGATCTTTGAGGAGCAACTAGTAGCTATAGTAGACTATCAGATGAGATAACTTTGGTCAAGGCAAATCTCTATGGTTACTCCTATGGAGGACTTAATCTATGGAGGAATGCACTTGGAAGTTAGAGCAGGATATGCACAACAAGTACTCATAAGTTTGATATGCAACAATGTGTCATTATTCTGCATTGTTTAAAATTCGATGACGAATTTTTTATAAGGGGGGAAGAATGTAACATCCTTAATTTTCAAATAATTATTATATATATATATATATATATATTATTTTAACCCTGGTATTGTGGACTTTGCGTATGTACTTTCATTTCGTAGAAATTCGATCGTCGCTCGGATCTGCAATTTCTTGCCGAGCAGATGAGCTGCTGGAACCATTTCAGAACCGGGTCAAAATTATATGCTACTCCACCATTTTCATACGTTCTGGACGCGTTCCAGTTGTCAGATTTGGCATAGGTAAACTCGAACTCTACATTACTCAATATTTGCTTTGTACTGGGTTAGAATAAAATTTATAAAATATTCGCAGATGATAAGAAAATTATGATTCCTATTACAATAGCCTTATAATATTGTTAAGGACCGCGAGGTAGGTTTATAGAATTTTTAAACTTAGTTTGGATAGTTTTTGAAAAATATTAGTTTTGAAGTCATATAATTGAGTTGTCTGATGTTGTGATTATTGCTTAGTTTGGAGGGCCTAAGAGGGGCCATATAATAATGATGAGATATGGGTTGAGTTTAGAAGTATTATTTGAATCGTTTTGTAGGTTGGGTAGGTCCCAGGTATAGGAAAAACTCTGTCGGATTTTTGGTATGAATTAGGCTGTCTATTGTCTCTTTAGAGTCTTATTCTGAATTAGTGCTAATAAATCCATAATATAATTATCTAGGTGATTGAGGACAGCTATTTTCTCCTACTCAACAATCGCGATAGCCTTTGATGTACTGTGAGTAAAATATTAATTTTAATTGTAATTTTGATATTATTATATATTCAAGCATAGCCATGCATCACTTATAAATATGTATCTATGTAGTTAAACACTAGGCACGTTTTATATTGCATTCATAATTGTTGAAGTGCCATGGATGTTTGTGGTAATTTTGAGTAGTGTGTTTGCGTTGGCGTGCGTGTGGTATGGTATTGGATGTGGACAGGACGGATAGACGTGGCTTGAGAGATGCTCGCTGGGACCCAGTCATTCGGGGTAGACACGGCTTAAGAGACACTCCCTGGGACCCCGCATTTGGTTTATTAAGCGAAAATCCGGCTTGAGAGACACTCGCTGGCAGAGGTTAGATTAAGAGGGTTGTATAGGGGATCAGCTCCCATATATATATTGCTTGACAGTGTTGGGTGTGTGAGTACTCCAAATTGCCTTTTTGCTGTTATGATGTAAATTGTATGAAAATTATTATGATGTTGCATTTCATTCCATAGGGTGCATTAGCTATAGATAGCTATAGAAATTGTACTTAAAATTGATATTTTACTCTCTGAGTCGAACGCTCACTCCTGTTCATCTATTTTTCCAGGCTAAAGAAGAATTATTTGTTGTGGCTAACATGTTCTTCTTCTTCGCAGGTCTATTAATAGTATTTAATGTATTTTGTACAATCGAGTTAAATTTTAGACTCCGCATGTGTTAGAAGTTGTAACACCCCAAATTTTATTATTTATGAGTATTTTGATATTTTAATTTTATTTAAATTTTAGGAATTTTTTTGAGATTTTTCGGGTTCGATTTTCCGAAAATATAAACTTTGATGATTTTTAAAAATTAATTTAAAGACCACGTGGCAAAACTAAAAATATATTTGGAGTCTACGTATTTTTCTGAGTTTTACGGAATTTTTTCGAAATTTTTGGACCTCGTTTTCGGTCCCGAGGCAGAGTAAAAATTCAAAATTTTGTATTTCGAATCGAACCGGCCGAATCGAACCGGCTCCCTTTCCTTTTTCTTCTCCCGCGCGCGTCGTCCCTCTCTTTTCTCTTTCTTTTCTCTCTCCTCCCCTCCCCTGCGCGCGCGCGTCGCTCCAGTTTCTCCGGCCAAATCCGGCCGATCCGGCCACCGATTGGACCGGGTCTTGTGTCTAAAATCATCTACTCGGCGAGAGCTTTCCATAGACACCAAGAACGCCGAAATCCATCGAGCGGTTTGTCCGATTTTTGCTCGGGAAGATTTTAGCCCATTTCGACTTTTGGGCTAGATTTCTCGAAAACCGTGAATCCCACGAGGAAACCGAGGCCACCAGCACGCTCCATTCGTCGAGAGCTTCGCAACGACATAAATTTCGAATTTTTCCGACACCGTTTTTCGGTGGGTCCCACGGAACTTCGCAGTGTAATTTCGAGCATTAAATGAGCTTAGAAAATTCTGAAAAATTTATGTGCTAACCCCCGTGTTATGGGCTTCGTGTAGGTATCCTCGATTCGCGGAAATTCGGCGATTGACCGGTTCGCAAATTTCGCCGCATGCACTGCGGACCGAAAAGTCTCCGAATTGGGCCGAGGTTTTGGGTAGCCCCCATTGTCGACGCCCCGAAGCGTCCTCAAGTCGGAATCGCAAAGGTAAACCCGAACCTAGTTTTTACGTAATTTTCTAGTGCTTAAATAGGATTAAAAATCCATAAAATATTCGAGGTAGCTTAGAAAACTACGATTCTTTTTGCAATAGCTTAGTAATATTCCTAAGGACCGTGGGGAAAAGTTTTAAAATTTTTAGAGCGTGTTTGGGGCGTTTTTGCAAAAATGAACAATAATAAGGACTAAATTGAAATGTAGAGTATTGTGATGGATGATTGATTTGATGGGCCTGGGAGGGGCTGTGTGATATGATTGAACTGTTGTTGTATGGTTTGTGAGTATAGTAGTGCTTTTTTAGCCCTTTTGCAGTGTGGGTAGGTCCTAGGTTTAGGGGAGACTCTGCCGGATTTTCGGCACGACGTAGGACGTAATTGGTCTTTTTGTTTATTTGTATTGAGTCGATTGTATTAAATAAATGTAATATGATTGTCGGTGAGCCGACAGCCTTCTTCCTCCGCCCACCGCCACAAGAATTTGTCACAAGTCTGTGAGTAAAATATTAATTTTAATTGTAATTTCGATATTATTATATGTTCAAGATGCCCATGCATCACTTATATGCATATATTTATTTAGTTAAACTCTAGGCACGAATTATGTTGCATTCATAATCGTTAATGTGCCATGAATGTTGTTGTGGTAATTTGAGCGCAGTGTGCGTGCGTTGGTGTGCGTGTGATGTGGTGTGGACTATGGATAGGACAGGCGATCCACGCTTGAGTAATTGGGACCCGATCCTTCGAGGGGTAGTCACGGCTTGAGTAATTCAGGGACCTCGATTTGGTTATTAAGTGGAAGTCCGAGCTTGAGTAATTCGCCGCACTGTGTTGGATTTAAGAGAGTCAGATAGGATCACCCCATATGTTATGATTGATACTACAGGTGTGTGAGTGCTCCAAATTACCTTTTGATGTTATGATGTGAAAATGTTGTGTATGTTGCATTTCACTCTACAGTTGCATTAGTTTCAGATAGTTATAGAGATTATAGTTAAGATTGATATTTTACTCTCGAGTCGAACGCCACTCTGTTCAAAAATTTTTACACAGGAGGATATTTTGTTCAGGTTAACTCGCTTTTTACCTCGCAGGTTGTTTATCAATATTGTGTAATTTTAATTACTCCTAGAATTTCCGCATGTGTTAGCAGTAATTATTTGAAATTGGTCTGTAATATTGTATTCATGTTGGACCTGTAAACTTAATATTTTAAGTCTGTTTGATGGATTGGATGAGGGAGCTGAGCTCCCATTTATTATTATGTTGATGAGTATGTGGAGGGTGAGCTGAGCTCCCCAATGGATTGTTTATTGTGTTTACAGGTCGGATGAGTCGAAAACTCCCCGTTGGAAAGTCCATTTTATGGCCGGACTCTGTCCGTTTGTTTTCTTGATATTGGGCCCAAATGGGCCTTAGAGTTGGGTTAATGAATAGTTAAGGCTTACTACGGGCCTCGGGGGCTTTAGGCTGGCGCAGGTCCTAGTGCCGGTCCGGCCCATAGGTTGGGTCGTGACAGAAGTACTTATTTTTATTTTGGACCTGTATTATAAAAGTTATGTTGAATCTGTAAAATTATTGACTGTATGTATAATTGGATGGAATGAGGCAGCTAAGTTCCCATTGGACTTTTGATATTATGAGCATTTAGAGGGTGAGCTGAGCTCCCCAATTTATTATATATTGTGTTTACAAGGTCGGGCGAGTTAAAAACTCCCCGTTGAACGGTCCATTTTGTGGCCAGACTCTGTCTGGTTGAATTCTTGAAAATGGGCCCAAATGAGCCTTAGGATTGGGTTGAAAAATAGTTAGGCTCACTACGGGCCTCGGGGGCTTTAGGTTGGCCCAGGCCCTAATGCTGGTCCAGCCCATAGGTTAGGTGGTGACATTTATGCTAAAATCATACACTAGGGAATTTAAATACCCAAAAAAAAAAATAGTATTTCCATTCATTTTATATAAATTTTAATTAATTAATTTTAAAATAAATTCAATAATATATTTATATTTAATTAGGATATTATATTTTAAATGATGTTTGATTGATATTTTTATATCTAAATGATATAGAGAGTGAAGAAATATAAGTTCGAGTCTTCTTATTTATTTTTTCCAAAATCTTCACTATTATAATGAGAAAGGCAGCTCACTCTATGACTCCAAAAGAAAATAAATTTTAAAAATACACTTCATGTGAACGAGCTAAAATTATTTAAAGCGTTAAGAATGAGAATTTAATTTTAAAAATAATTATTGGGAAGTAAACCCATGATTATTTTGTTTTCAACAAAATAAATATTATTTTATAAATAATCATCATTAATAAAAACAACAGAGCATAAAAAAAAATGAATAAAAATAAAATAATGATGGAATGCACCATTTTTACATATTTAAGCTTATTAAACCGACATTCACGAAAGAGAAGATTAGTTGATGACTTCTAGGTTGCAAACGCGGCTTAGAATTCAAATCCAATGTCCGAATTTATTTATTTATTTTCTAATTTCTTTAAGAGAATTCAAATACTGTGTCCGAATTGTTTTTCTAATTTCAAATCTATTGCAATAAATTATTACTTTTTTTTAAACAAAAAAGAATTAATTTTTTTAAAAAATAAAAATTAATAAAAAAAATTTTACATTTCTATGATTAAAGATAAGTATGAATAATATGAAAAACAATAATTAATTTAGTTTATAAATAATGCGGGGGAATTAGGAATTTCTCTTTCTTATAAGGCACATATCCTTGGCCGTCAAACCAAGTAAGCAACACGTAAGCTGAAGATAAATGTTAAAAGAAAAGGAAAGGAAAAAAAGAAATTTAAAGACGGAAATGAATTCTGGAAATAGAATTGATGAGGTTTTGGTCTGTATAAAAATGGATGAGCTATTATGATCACCACGTCATTGACAGCCTTACTCTCACATGGATTTTCCAATCTTTTGCAGTCTTTTTTTTAGTAGTTATAGCATCTCCCAATCATGGAGTTTGAGATAAAATTTTAATATCTTCCCAGTTGCATGCATATATATACCCCACCCTGAAACCTTGTTTTCTCACACAACCCCCTCTCAAAAAGTTCTTCCTTGCAACTTTCTTTTCTTTCATTCTTTAGCTGAAACATGGCAATTGGCCAGTGCAAAGATGTTGAACAAGGCGAAATTAATAGCCTTGAAGACCTGGAAAGGCCATTGATCCATGAAGAGAAGATGGTTTCTTATGAAACTGATGATGGGAATGATCAGGAGAATGGATCCATTGGAATGGTTCTGCTTAGCACATTTGTTGCTGTTTGTGGTTCTTTTGGATTTGGTTCTTGTGTAAGATCTTTAAACTCATTCTCTGTTTCAGCTTTTTTCTTTTTTTTTCCAAATCACCTTAGAGGATGGAAAGAAACTGGAGTTTTTGTTCATGGTTTACTAAGTGGGTGTTTTTTTTTTTGTTTTTGTTTTTTCCATTTAGGAACAGAATGCAAAAACACAAATGAACACAGAAATGTAAAAAAAAAAAAAAAAGTCAGGTTTTTTTAGCTTAAGTTATTCTTTTGGCAGGTGGGCTATTCAGCACCCACTCAATCCGCAATCATGGAAGATCTTGATCTCACAACAGCCCAGGTTAGCCTGTTTTTCTTTTCTTTTCCCTTGTTTTTTCTTTGCCAATATATGCATCGCATTATCTAAATTGCAACTGACTGCATTCTCCTCATTTGGCAGTACTCCATGTTTGGCTCTATACTAACAATTGGTGCAATGCTTGGTGCTATTACAAGTGGCCGGATTGCAGACTTCATTGGTCGAAAAGGGGTATGTTAGTAAATTAAATTCCAAGTTCAGGCCATCTAAGAATTGATTAATCTCCAATTTACTTAATACGATTTGTTTTATGTGAACAGGCGATGAGAATGTCGGCTGTATTCTGCATTACAGGGTGGCTAGCTGTGTTCTTCTCTAAAGTATGTGTAGTTTTTGCCTTTTGGTTCCTGGAAATTCATTGACAACATGCGGTTTCTGTCATAATTCTGTGGCCTTCCAGTTATATCTAATTATTACTATGTCGTTTCTTGGTCATGGGTTTGATGCAGGGATATTTGTCGCTTGACATGGGAAGATTTTTCACTGGTTATGGCATTGGAGTTTTCTCCTTCGTGGTAATTACTTGATAATCATTACCCTTACTAGCTTCATGTATTTTTCTGCCTTGTAAATTCTAATGACCGTGTGAAAATAAAACAGGTCCCAATATTCATAGCAGAAATAGCTCCAAAGAATCTTCGTGGAGGGCTTACCACATTGAATCAGGTGGGAGACCATAAAACTATTATACGTAAAAATGTCCACACCGATTGAAGTCCAATAATCACTAACCTTGCCCGATTTGCAGCTCATGATCGTTACTGGGTCATCAATTGCATTCTTGTTAGGAAGCGTCATAACATGGAGAGCACTAGCTTTGACTGGTAAATTCTAATTCTGTTATAATATAATGTTATTTCTCTAATGTTGATCTCAAGTTGAATTGAATTTACATTAGAACTGACGGTTGATTTTAATTTGAAGGCCTTATTCCATGCATTTTCCTGCTCGTTGGTCTGTTCTTTGTTCCGGAGTCTCCCAGATGGCTGGTAAGAATGTAAATATAAGCTTTCAGCTTTGACAACTATTGTTTTCCGAAATGAGACTAAACGTTTTAGTTTTCCAGGCAAAAGTTGGCCGAGAAGGAGAATTCCAGGCTGCACTGCAGAAACTCCGTGGCAAAGATACTGATGTTACCCGCGAAGCCGAAGAAATCCAAGTAGTTTTCTTGAACTAACCTAAAAAAGATGCAACCAAAATTCAAATATAACAACTCTTGAATCTTGGAAACTAACTATTTCTGTCCTGTTTCTTGACAGGTTTATATCCAAACTCTTCAATCCCTTCCTAAAGCCAGCATTCTTGATTTATTTCAAAGACAATACATTCGCTGTGTATTTGTAAGTATATTAAGAAATTCAAAGTTTAATATCTATGCGTTTATGCTCCTTCGTGTTTTCTGATATCTTGCTGACATTTTCAGATTGGAATAGCAATAATGGTATTCCAGCAATTTGGAGGAATCAATGGCATTGGATTTTATGTTAGTCAAACCTTCGTATCTGCTGGTAAACCAATTAGTAATTTTAATTTCGATTGTTATTAGTTCCTTGCTTTCCTTGTTGATTCTTAATTCTTTTATGAAAACTGCAGGACTTTCTTCCGGAACAATTGGAACCATAGCTTATGCTTGTGTTCAGGTATTCGACTTGGCTAATGTTCATAAAAGTTTATTAATTATTATTATTATTATTTTTTCTTCTGTTGAAACTTGATAGCTGATCCATCTGAAATCAATTCAGGTTCCAATAACACTAGTGGGAGCACTGTTAATGGACAAATCAGGAAGAAGACCACTGATAATGGTATATATTTGTTCAACCAAATGATTATATTTTGACAAATAAAATTTCATATGTTTATCACTAAAATGCTTTTGCTTATGTGAAGGTTTCTGCAGCTGGGACATTCCTAGGCTGCTTCCTAGTAGGAATTTCTTTCTTTCTTAAGGTAAGTCGCCAAATCAGTATTACAATGAATTGTATAGTTTATCATGTAATTTCTGCTCCTCATAGTATGGATTTGTTTTTTTTCTCCAGGCACACAGTTTGTTGCTCGGATGGGTACCTATAATGGCTGTTTCAGGAGTGCTGGTAAATTTACCTAGAGTCTTACTGCAATTTTGTTTAATAATTCAGCAACTCCAGAATTCAACATATGTGATATTTTTTCCAATGTAATCAGATATATATATCAGCATTCTCAATTGGGATGGGAGCAGTTCCATGGGTGATCATGTCTGAGGTAACCATACATTTTTACCGTCTGTGCACTGATTCTATTGCAATAGATGATGCGGCTAGCATTCGAAGGTTTTATGCCATCTAAAACTTGAGGTTTCTTGGCAGATCTTCCCAATAAATATAAAGGGAGTTGGAGGGAGCTTGGTGGTGCTGGTGAACTGGTTAGGTGCCTGGATAGTTTCTTACACTTTCAACTTTCTCGTGAGCTGGAGTTCCTCAGGTTAATATAATTTGTTAATGCAAGGCACAGAAAGTGGATTTTTATCAGCTTGAAGAGCTATCATCCCACTGACTCTTTTGCAATGGTTGATTCTTTTCAGGCACATTCTTTCTGTACTCTGGAGTCTCATTGACAACTATTCTATTTGTGGCCAAGTTTGTGCCAGAAACCAAAGGAAAAACACTAGAAGAAATTCAAGAATCTATCAATTCATAGAAAGGAAGAAGGTTGAAATCTATTGGAAGTTGACTGGAAATTTTTTTGAAGACCTTAAAAATTTTGATGGCACAGCAGCAAAAGGTCCAATCTCAATACAGCAAGAAGTTCCAGTTGGACACCCTGCATATTGCAACAAAGTCCATCAAAATTTTTTATGTTAGACAGAAAGAGACCATGTAGGACCAGGGTCTTCGTGTTGTAACTACCATATAAAAGTATTAGTGCTTGTGGTTTGCATTCATGTAGGAGAGAGAAGTAATGAAAGTAACCTGTAGCCAATCAATGAAGAAGAATTTTCATGCTTGCTCTTGCTATATATGCAAGCTTAATTTCAAATTTCAGCTCGCTAATATGACAGACAAGTTTCTTATCACCCAGAAATTGCAAAAGGCTAAAAGGCTTTGTTTGGAAGTGGCCTCTTGAATTTTCAACTGAAAATATCTAAAAAGCATAACTTCAAAACTTGGGTCCTTAACAGGAAAAAGGATAAAGGGAGGGGAAGAGGGGGATAGTATTATCTAGAAAAAGTTCAATCAGCAGCGCCCATTTAGCCCACAAAGGAATTTGTCGTCTTGTTCCTTACTCATTCGTCGTGATTTGCAGCCATGGACCTTGGACCACCTTGGTTATTCATTGCAGAAACACTGCAACAAATATCTCGAAACATTTGCTCTCTCCAGTCTCTTTTCATCGCAGAGGAATCCAAAGATCACTTTTAACTTGTATTATTGATATTACCTTTCCATGAGTACATTTATAAAATATTTAAAATTTAAAATATAATATATAAAAATTTATAAATATTATAAAAAATATATATTTTATATTTTATTAATTATTTATATATATAAAATTTAAACCCATAATAAAATTCATCTTTAACATGATTATATACTATCCAATCCATCATATTATTCCGTTGGTCTGATATCTGCAAATGCTTAGCTATTGCCATCCAAAATTCAAAGACTCTCTCCTTTTTTGAATCACGGGTGCATACGCACAATCAAACAAGGTTTCTTTCTTTTACTCTGCCTCTCTACATACGCCTAAGCATATTGAGATTTCTAGTTCTAGATTGTTTCGTGCCTTCGCCCACAGGCATTTCAAAGATTGTTTATGAAGTGCATAAATCTATCGGTTGTTTCCACGACGAGTCCAATTCTGGAGTCGTTGAAGACGGTAAACCCATGTATCAATCGAGGAAAAATTCTTATTCATTATCTCCACGTACTTTTTTTAAGTACAATTTTAAAGATCTGATGATATAAATTTATATTGATGTTAAATTTATATAATTTTTTTTTGTTACTAAAATTTAATAGAATTATAACTTTTCAATAACAATTTATATCTTATTCATTCATGATTATATACTACTTTTTATATGTCATTTTCATGTTCATTAACTATTTTTCATTTTACTTGTCAATAGCTTATTTATCATTTTATTATAACTCAATTTTATGTTGTGACATTATTTCATAATTTAATCTTAACATTTATACATATATAGATTTATATAGTTATTGTGTTAAAAGCTAAAACAATCGAAAAGTCATATTAATAAGTGATTAGTGATAATAATGTAATCATAAATTTAGTAAGCAGTAAATTTTATTTAATATATACATATTAATATTTCAATAATTAATGATAAAATATAACTAAAAAAGATAGAAGTAAGATGCATTAATTTTATTTAAATTTATATTAAATATTAATAAATTAAAAGTCACGTATTAATTAGTGATATTAATAAGACTAATAAACTTTATTTAATATACACATATTAACTGTATATTTTCTACCATTATAATTTATAAATGTAGATGTGTATTAATTTTATTTAAAATTTCATGTTAAGTATTAAGAAAATAAAAAGTCATATATTAATTAGCGGTAATAATAAAATTAATAAATTTTATTTATATACATATTAATCATTATTAATGAGAAATATATATATATATATATATATATATATATATATATATATATATATATATATATATATAATGGGCGGATGAATTATAGCACTTCTCTAGTAATGGGCCAACCCGTTCGAAGTTAAAGGTCCAGTTTCTTTAAACAACCAAAGAAAACCCATTTACCGTTTGTTGGTTGAAGCCATCTATTGTTCTTTCTTCATGTGAATTGTGAGTATTTGAAATTCATAATCCCACTTAAAATTAGTTCTAATTTCCCCCTTAATTACAATTATATAGTCAAAAGATAAAATAATGATGAGACAAAACAAGTAGGCTTGATTGAAGCTTCAAACCTATCGCTTATAAGCATGTTAGACTAATTACAATTGAACCAAATAAAGGTGTTGGTGTTGTTTGAGTAATCATTGTTCCATAGTTTTTGATATTATCTACTTGTAATTGCTATTTCAACCTCCACTCCTTTCATTTAATATACCAATTAATCAAGGCCATGATTGATATTCTAGGGGACCAAACATTAACTTAATCCCCTTATTATTTCTTCCATTATGCAAAACAACGTACACTCATTATCCTAATTTACTTATTAAACTTAGACACCGTTTATTTCATTAAAAATAATTTTTAAAAAAATATTTTCTATATTTTTCCATGTTTATTTTCTCAAAAATGTACAAAACCATTGCTCCTTTATAATTAATTAGAAAATATATATATATATATATATATATATATATATATATATATATATATATATATATAAAATTGTCACACTCATATGGGGCTAGGTGTAGTCAACTATGATATATATTACCTATAGGAAAAAAAAAATATAATGTCAATTATGCCATCATTGTTGAATTTTCATTATGGACCACAAAGGCAACCATCAATGCTATTGAAAACATAATGTTTAATAATTGGATTTTAGAAAATTTTTTGCAAAAAATTTACATGTGTAAATTAATAAATTTACGACTGTCAAATTCAATATTACAACAGACACTAAATTAATTAACTTGATTTATGTATTCAATTAATAAAGAAATAATAATACATAAGATTTCTTATTATATATTTAGTATAATTTTATAATAATTTTTTTATTTTTAAAAAAATAATGAAAAAATAAAAAAGAAAAAGAATCACTGTCTTAGTGAGATGGCCAATCACTGTCTTGGAATCTTGAAGTGGGACCTACAAAATATTATTAGTTTAATCAAATCAAACCTCAGCACATTGGACTGTTTAGCTTTCACTTTTTTCCTGGGATTGGGATCCTCTAAAAGCGAGTCTTTACTTACTACATTACCTACGACGTGAGGTGAGCGTAATTTCTTGTCTGTCGGCCAATTCCTTTCAATTATTTTCTTTTTCTTTTTATTTGACTCTAAAAATATAAAATTTTTAGAGATATAAACATAGTAGTAATTTCTTAAAATTAATTATTTTTACTATTACTTTCGGATATTAATTAGGCATTGGGCACTAATATTTTAAAAATTTTAAAATATTTATTAATAATTAAAAAAAACTCTAAATTTTTATTGCTCTATTAAAAGAATGATATCAAAAATAAGATGTAAATCCTTTTGCCAAAAAAATCTAAAATATTATTTTCTCTTGAATTCTTATTCTCTATTAATTTTATTTTATTGCAATTATTAAATTTAAATTATTAGATAAATTATCAAATCTAAGCATATTTCTCTCATATTTTTTCAGCAATTTAAAATTTTAATAACTTTTTTTCATAATTTAATTGTTATTGTAACAATCTCTTAATTATTATAATTTCGTCATAATAAAAAAAAATATTTCATAAATTAACATTATGCCATTTATTTTATTTTATTTACAATTTTAATGAATCTTATTTTTCATAATTACTTTAAAAAAATTAATTCAAGATAAATTTGATAAATTTTTTAATTTTAAGTCATCAATGTATTATAAGTTTAATAATTTCGAATGTTAAATATTCATTATATTTTAATTAATTATAATTCTATTCAATTTTTATTAAGTCAATTTTATTTAAAATAAATTTTCTTATAATTTATATTTATTTTATATATATATATTAGTCTTACGAATTACATATTTTAATTAGTCCTAATTGAATTTTTAACTCATAATTTTTTAAAAATTAGATTTGGATTTGTCCTTTGATTCGTTTAGAGGGTATATTACTGAGATGTATATAAATTTGATTAGTTTCAATCAGTTGAAATTATTAAAAACTTATTTTGGATTGTAAACTTGAATTAATTTATGAAAAAAAATATATATTTTATAAAATAAAGAATAAACAATTTTAAAGCTATTTATTTATTTTAAAATTTTTATAGTTAAAATATATTAAATTTAATTAATATTTTTTAACTATCAACAGTAATGTTAAATGGATTTTAAATTAAAAAAAGAAAATTTATTATTTAATCTCTATATTTTAATGAAATTATCTATTTAGTCTTTGTATTTTAAAAATACACTATTTAAGCTATTTTGCTTTCATTAAATTGTTTAGTTTTTTCATCAAATTTTCCATTAGTTAATACCACTTTAATTACTATTTAGTCCCTCTCAACTCAACTCAACTTAACTAAATTTTTATCCCAAAAATTTATTAGGATTGGCTATATGAATTCTTTTTTGTTTAGTTCCTCTATTTTAGTAAAATAATTAATTAATTCTTATATTTTAAAACATATATTACTTAATCCCTGTAATTTAGTTTTATTAACTATTTAATTTTTTAATTTTTTTTGTTATATCTAAATTAATCTAATTATCTACCCCTTTATTTTTATCTTACTCTCCCTTATTTCTCTCTTTTGGTGTTTCTTCTCATTTACACACATCCTTTTTTCCCGTCATTTTCTATCTATTTATCATATTTTGATAAAAAATTATGTAAGTTACCTGTGTAAAAATATTAATCAGTTTCCTAAATTTTTAAGTAATCAAGAAAAATAATTTTCAATAAAAAACACAAAAATGATATATAAAAAATTAAATAAAAATACTTGAACAATTTTAAAAAATGTCAATTCAAATTTAATCTCCACATAGCAATTTCTATTTTTATATAATAATATATTTTTTAAAATATTATATTTTTTAAAATATAGATATCAATTAATTAATATCACTAAAATAGAGAGACTAAATAATATATTTTTAAAAATATATAAATTAAATAATAATTTAATCATAAAAAAAATGATTAAGTAATATTAAAATTATTTTTTAAATAATAAAGTTACAAATTTTAATTGAAAATCAAATCAATAACTCATGACTAAATAATCCATATGGCTTTAAAATAATTATAAAAAAATAGTTGTAGGTTTCAAATCAAGTTAAATAAAATTTCATTTTAAAAAAGGCAAGCATAATAACCTCTTCTTGATTTTTTTTTTTGAAATTTCTTTTCAACGTGTTATGCGTAATTGATTTTTTTTTTTTTGAAATATCATTGAAATAAAAACCTCTTCTTGTCCTATTAAATTAAAATTAAAAAAAAAAAATCTTTTAAAAGATTCACTTCACTTTCTCATTAATAGACCTTGTCGACATTGGAACCATGTCATCCAACTACATATTGTTAATTTCTTCAAGAACATGTAATCAATATCAAATTATTTTTAAATTCTTAATTTTAAATTTTTATTGAAATCAAATAAAAAAACCTATATAAAATTTTCCTTTCTTACATATATTTAAGATTTTGATTGGTAATATTAATTATTATATGAATCAAAATTAATTTTTTAATTGTGATTGTAACATCCTCACTGTAGAAATTCCGTATATTCTACAGTTCCTGTGATCGGTGTCGGTCCGGACAGTTAGAACATCCGGAAAAATATTTAAACTAAAGTGAGGAACCATAATTAACTCAAATATTAATAAGAAAAATTTAGAAAAAATTTTAGAAATAAAATATAATCAAGTTAAATGAACCGGTGCCCTAACGATGGGTAACCTAGTGGGAAGTTGCGGTTCTCACAACTAGGAGCCCTAGACCCGAGAAAAAATTCATAAAATAATTTTTGAGACTTCAGAGAAGGGTCATTGAGGTTTCTATAGCATTAGAATGCCAAGGAAATGCTTAGAAAAATTTTTCAATTGGTACAGACAATTTTGGCTCAATAAGCCAAACGGAGGGCATTTTGGTCATTTCGTCTGTCACACCTTACCCCTCCGTAAGGCATAACATGCTCTCGTAGAATACTTAATGAACTACCGAACTTCACCTACCGATAACTCATTAAGTACCCTACAAGGGATTTTAAAACAATTTTCTTACATTTTGGAAGTGGTGAGCATTTTGGTAAGAATTAAAAACCATTTATTCAAAGTTTAAATACTAGTAAAAATTTTTGTCCATTCAAATTTTGTCGCAAATTTTATAAAAATTTTGACAGAGTTCCCTCTGTATTTTGAGAAACCAGTTCTTCAAATACCTATAAAAAGCACTTCCAAAACTATTTTACAACTCCCAACCTCCAATAATTCACAATTCAACTCAAGTAAATCCATTCCAAAATAGTTTCACAATCCAAGTCAAATTTGTCAACTCAGTATGTTCAATAATTCCATTCACAAAACATAAGGCAGAAAATCCATATGTACAAATATCAAATTTACAGAAGAAAATCTAAAATAATATTATTATAGTTTATTTACAACTGCTCAATTTACATTGATACTTATGACATTACAGTATTTACATCAAAATAACCATAAGGGTATAAAACAATACCCGTACAAAAAGAGATCAAAAAGATCTTGTCAATCCCGCAGCTCACTCTGCTGCTTTCTCCTTGCTTTTATCTGCGACAGTAAATTAAACTATCGCTGAGTATAAACATACTCAGTGGTGCACAATAAAGATTTAAAATGCGATACATAAATTATTTATTGATAAAACATAATTTGAATACTTCACAATCACATTTCACAAATATCAAAGCTCATAACAACTCATTTTGTCAAATAATATATTAAACAACAGTTTAGTCAAACAATTACATAAACACAGTGTTGCCAAAGTCGTACACAACTTAAGCCATGACACAAAATTTCCGATCAATGCCGTGTTGTACACCACGACAAAGCAATCTCAACCCCATTAATCGAAACCAATGAGGAAGGTGGCTAGCTAGCTAATGAGTACTCATCCGATCTACAACTCAACTGGCAAGTCAGAGAGGGAGGAAAATAAACGATCTCAACCCCATAAATGGAGGAGGAATAATAAGTAACTGTCATGCTAAGTGTGAATCAAAAATTCGTTTCAAACATTTCATTCAAATATTGCATACAAAAATCAAATCCATTTCCAAAGTTACAATTTGATCACAAGGTGGCAACACAAAAGTTCATAAATTCATAATGCGTAATAAATCAATTTTTCAAAGATAAAATGCTTAAATAGGGTTTATTGTGCACAAACCTCAAGCGAGTCGTCCCTTAACCTCGACTCGTTTCCTCGGGTTCCTTCCCGATATTCTTTTTAACTGAAACACAAAATTTTACAATGTTTCAGTACTAGAACTTAACATAAATCCCAAAATAAATTTTAACTTCGCATTTACCTATTTCTAACGTGTTAAATTCGACGTTCTTGAAATTTTGTGTTTCGGGTTACTATTCACTGCACTATTTAAGTCAAATAATTGACTTTCTAAGGATTAATAGGTATGGGAACTCCAACTTCACCCACATACCACATTTTGTTCATTAAACTTGTTGGTTTTGGTCACTTTTTCAAAGCATAGGTCATTTTGGCAAAATTGCCAATTTTCGGTTTTGTGCTCCGAAGTTGCACTATTCCATTGGTCGATCTACTGTTGGAATTTGACAAAACTTCCTTCATAGAAAATGTTCCTTATTGTCTTAAGTGTATTCTCATTTTTGGATCACCTCAATCGGAGTTTTGTAGCTCAAGTTATGGCCAAAATAAGTTTCTTGTTCACGTGTCTTTGTTCATACTGAGATTTTGGTGCTGGCAGATTTTTGGTCCAACTTTGGTTAATAATTTGATCAAGTTAAGTTCATAATTTGGTCTCACTTTCTTCATATGAAATTTTGTACTATGTCTTAAGTTTCCATCGGTTCAAGAATCGCCTAAATCCGAGTTTTCTAGAGAGAGTTATAGCCATCCAAACATTGCTGCTCAATGAAAATTCTGCAGAATCTCAGTACAGTAAATTTAATTTTGCTCAATGATTTGAATGAGTTAATGGCCTAATTTGGGTTGGTATTCTTCATGAAAGTTTTAGGTCTATATCATATCTAATTGCTGGTAAAATTTCAGGTCAATTTGACCTACCTAGCTCGAGTTATGACCAAATGAACAGTTACTGTTCATATGGTCAGTTTTAATCTTGAGGCAGCCTGCAATCAATTCACTTTGGTCAATTGTTTCACCAAGTTTTGGTCAGTTTTTGGTCATGGTTCCTTAATGAAAATTGTGCTCTTTTATGTCTATTTTCATCTCCAATTGGTGACATATCAATTGGACTTGTAAAATTTGAGTTTTGGTCCTTCAAAGTGGGTTTGGTCATGCTGCCAGCAGCATGACCATTGACCTACGAATTTAGCTAAATTTTCCACCATTCCCATACAATTTATTTGGTCCTAATTGATCATTATTTCATTTCACAATAGGTCAAATATGCCATTTATGCATTTCTCCAATTTTTGGTTCATAAACCCTTGCATTGAAACCCTAAACTCACTAACTCTTGCATTTAACCATAACTAGTGCACTTAACCTTAACCATTCAACTAATCAAAGCTTTTAAACTCCTTCTAATGCATCAATTTCATGTAATTCATACTCCTATCAAGCTGCCCAAATTTCAGTTTGGTCCCTCTCCCATATTTGTTTCATTTAAATCAAGTTCTAAGCTCACTTAATTACCTAAACATGCATTTAAATGGAAAAATAAAGAGTTTGATATGCTAACCTCACTTAAAGCTTCAAAACCCTAACCTTTGCTCTTCTTTCTTCTTGAAATCTCCTTCTTAAGTAGTAATAACAAGCTTTAAAGAAGTCCTTATGAGAGTTATTATGGTTGGGTAAGGAAAATTTGAGCTTAATGTAAGCTTAAAGAAAGCTTCCATGGGGATTTAAGGAAACAAGTGGGTGGCAAAGAGAGAGGAAGAAGAAGAAAATCCTAAATTTTTTTCTTTGTTTTTCCTTTACACGTTTTTGCTTTGGAAGACCATAAATATCAAATTTAATAAATATTTAACAAATTTGTTTATGACATCATTAATGATGTCATCAACTTTGACTTTTCCAACCTCTTTCCTTTTCTTTTTTTTTTCTATTTATTTTTCTATTAGTTCTTTAATTTTATTCTCGATTCCGAAATTTTCTTTTCTCCGATTTTATTTGACAGTTAGGTCAGGAGTCAGCTCTCGGGATCAATTGACCAAATTGCCCCTCGCCGGTTCATCCTGATTTGCAAATAATCCAATATTTCTTCCGGCTCCCTGACCTAATTTTTGGTAGCTTATGATTCTTTTTCGTGGTTTTCTCTTTTCCACTTTGTGTTTATAAGGGTCCTAAGGACCGCAGCGTCACTTTACGGTTCGAAATTTGAGTTTAAAAGCGACTTCATGATGCGTTCAGGAGGTCACTCATCATTTGTGACTCTCGGCTCGTTTAACCTCTTATGTTCTGTTTTTCTTATTTATAGTTAACTAATTAAACATTACTAATTATTTGTGTTTATGGCTTCTCAAATTGTCTTAGGTGTGGCTCTAATCCCAATAATTGTGCAGGTGACACAGTCACGAGCAGTGAAATATACCGAGCTATGCAAGCGGGGTGTTACAATTCTCCCCTAAAATAAATTTCGTCTCAAATTTTTACCAGTATCAATCTCGAGCAGTGTGGGTGTTGTCTCCTCATGTCCTCCTCTCGTTCCCAAGTAGCCTCTTGGCCCGAATGATGGTTCCACAGCACTTTTACCAACGGTATCTGCTTGTTTCGTAGCTGCTTCACCTCATATGCCAGAATCTCTATGGGTTCTTCTTCGTATGTGAGGTCTGGATTCACTTCAATTTCTTCTACTGGTAGTACATGAGATGGGTCTGATCGATACCTCCTCAACATAGACACATGGAAGACATTATGTATCTTCTCCAACTCTGGAGGTAGTGCCAAACGATAAGCCAAAGGACCCACTCTCTCTAGAACCTCATATGGCCCAATGAAACGAGGACTCAGTTTCCCCTTTCTACCGAATCTTATAATTCTCTTCCAAGGAGAAACCTTGAGGAAAACTTTCTCACCCACTGCATACTCAATATCCCTTCTTTTCAAATCAACATACGACTTTTGTGATGCGATGCGACTTTAAGTCGATCTCTGATCACCACGATTTTCTCTTGATCTGTTGAACAATTTGGTCCGATCATCTTTCTTTCACCCACGTCATCCCAACTCACCGGGGTTCTTCATTTTCTTCCATATAAAGCTTCATATGGTGGCATCCCATTGATTGATTGGTAGCTTTTGTTATAAGCATACTCTATCAAAGGCAAGTGTGTATCCCTAGTGCCCTCTAACTCAATCACACAAGCCCGTAGCATATCCTCCAAGATTTGAATTACCCTCTCGGGTGGCCACACATGCGTGGATGGAATGCGATCTTGAAGTTCAATCTAGTTCCTAGGGCTCTCTGAAGACTACCCGAATCTAGAAGTGAACCTAGGATCTCTGTCGTCACGATGAATCTTGGCACTCCATGCAATCTCACAATCTCATCGATGTACAACTGGCCAATCTGTCCAAGCGTAGTCCATTGGATTGGCGAGAAAATGAGCAGACTTGGTTAGTCTGTCAACAATGACCCAAACTGCATCATGACTCTTCTGTGTCCTCGGAAGTCCCATCACAAAATCCATTGTTATTCTCTCCCATTTCCACTCTGGTACTGGTAGTGGATGTAACAACCCAGCGGGTACTTGATGCTCTGCCTTTACTTGCTGACAAGTTAGGCATTTAGAAATAAACTCTGCCACATCTCTCTTCATACCCATCCACCAGTAATGCTCCTTTAACCCTTTATACATTTTTGTGCCACCAGGGTGCATGGCAAAAGGAGACTCATGTGCTTCCTTCAAAATGATCTTCCTCAATTCAACATCAATAGGAACACATATTCTGCCCTGGTGTAGCAGTAAACCATCATCTCTAACTGAGAACTCTGGTTTCTTACCCTGCCGGACTTCTCCCAACAGCTTCTGATACTTCTGATCATTCTGAGTAGCCATTCTAATCTGATCAATCAACACTGGCTGTACATGCCATGCAACTGCTGCTTGCCCATCATCATTAACCTCTAAGCTGGCATGCAATGATCTTAACTCATGTACCAAAGACAAAGGAGTAACCCGTAGACTTGCCATAGTCTTGCGACTTAAGGCATCAGCCACAACATTAGCTTCCCCTGGCTAATAGTCTATCAGACAATCATAGTCTTTTATCAATTCTAACCATATCCTCTGTCTCAAATTCAACTCTTTCTGGGTGCCCAAATACTTCAAACTCTTATGATCTGTGTAAATGTAACACTTCTCCCCATACAAATAATGTCTCCAGATTTAAGAGCAAACACAATGGCTGCAAGCTCCAAATCATGCGTCGGATAATTCCTCTCATGCGGTTTTAGCTGGCGTGATGCATAGGCAATAACATTTCGATCTTGCATCAACACACAACCTAACCCATTGTGAGAAGCATCGCTATAAACTGTATACCCTTTACCCGATGTAGGTAAAGTCAGGACTGGAGCCTCTGTCAAACATCTTTTCAATTCATCAAAACTTTGCTGGCATTTGTCCGTCCACTGAAATTTCACATCCTTCCTAAGTAGCTTGGTCAATGGAGATGCCAACATGGAGAATCCCTTCACAAATCGACGGTAGTATCCAGCTAACCCTTAAAATCGCGAATCTCTGTGACATTTCTGGGTGGCTTCCAATTAAGGATAGCTTCAATTTTGCTAGGATCTACCTTAATGCCCTCTTCTGATACTACATGCCCCAAAAAGGATATCTCATTCAACCAAAATTCACATTTCGATAATTTGGCATATAGTTGTTTCTCCCTCAAAGTCTGTAGTATAATCCGCAGATGTCTATCATGCTCTTCTGCATTCCTCGAATAGACCAATATATCATCAATGAATACCACAACAAACTGGTCGAGGTATGGTCTGAAGATAGTGTTCATCAGATCCATAAAAGCAGCCGGAGCATTAGTTAACCCGAATGGCATGACCAAGAACTCATAATGGCCATAGCGGGTTCTGAAGGCAGTTTTAGCAATACTCTGCTCTTGTACTTTCAGCTGATAATAACCTGATCTCAGGTCAATTTTGGAGAATACAGCTGCACCCCTCAACTGATCAAACAAGTCATCAATACGGGGTAATGGGTATCTGTTCTTTATTGTCACCTTATTCAACTGCCGATAGTCAATGCATAGCCGGAGAGTGCCATCCTTCTTCTTTACAAATAATACTGGCGCTCCCCAAGGTGACACACTAGGGCGAATGAAGCCCTTATCAAGCAACTCTTGCAACTGCACTTTCAATTCTTTTAGTTCCGCTGGTGCCATTCTGTATGGCGTTATGGAGATTGGGTCCACACCAGGCATAACATCAATTTCAAACTGCACTTCTCGTTCTGGAGGTAATCCTGGCAATTCATCAGGAAACACATCCGGAAAGTCACATACAGTAGGAATGTCCTTTAGTGCTGGACCCCCCACTTGGGTGTCTATCACATGTGCCAAGTACGCCTCACACCCTTTTCTAATCATTTTTCTAGCTAGTGCAGCTGAAATGATGTTTGAAGGCAATAACTGCCTCTCCCCATGTATTACTATATCACCATACTGAGGAAGACCAAAAGTGACTGTCTTCAGTCTACAGTCAATCATAGCATAATGCCTGGCTAACCAATCCATGCCCAAGATAATGTCATAATCTCTGAAGGGAATTTCAATTAAATCAGACAAAAAAGTGTGCCCCTGGATCACCAAAGGACAGTCTCTATATAGCCTATTTACCCTGACCTCCTGGCCTAATGGACTAGTTACTAACACATCATAGTCCATTGGTACACACAGAATAGTAGTAGAACACACCACACTAGCACTAACATACGAATGTGTGGAGCCAGGATCAAATAACACATGCACATCTTTGTCAAGGATGGAGAAATTACCAGCTACAACATCTGATGTTTCAGCCTCTTCCCTTTGACGCATGGTATATACTCTAACTGGTGCGCCACTGGATGCTGGCTCGACTTCGTGGGTGTTACCGGGACCCTACCTCGCCTCTGCCTCTAGCGGTGGCGTGACCCTGGGTGCAGAGACTTGAGCTGATCCTTCAGATGTAGTGAAAGACCCAGACCGGCGCGGACTAGTGCAATCCTTAGCGAAATGTCCGCTCCCTCCACAGTTAAAACACGCACCATTAGCTCTGTAACAAACCCCACCATGAGTTCTACCACAGGTTTCGCCTTGCCCGTCTTGATAGAGCTCCTCGGGTCTTTGGTTGGGTCTGTGACTGCATCGAGGTGGTCTTTGGCCGAAAAATCGCCTCGGCCTCTACGGGAGCTAGATCCCCCAAACTGTTTCCTCTTCCCAGAACCACTTCCAGATGCTTGTTCAGTAGTCTTTTCAGTTTTCTCTTGTGGACCCTTCTTCACTGCCCCTTCTGATTCTATCCTTTCTAGTTCTAGGGCCTGTGAGATCAATTCGGCGAAATTCTGATGTTTGAATCCCACAACTTGCATTCTCAGACTCTGTCTTAGCCCAGCCTCAAATCTCTTGCATCTGTCTCTAGGGGTGGAGACTAAGCTTCCAGCATAGTGGCTTAGTCTTGAAAAATCTCTCTCATATTCTGCTACAGTTCGGTTCCCTTGTTTCAAACTCAAGAATTCTTGCAACTTCATGTCCACATATCCATCAGGAACCCATTTCGCCGGAACTCCTCAAGAAGTCGACTGTGTTAACACAGTGGCTCCACCAGTGTGGGGATGGTCTTCCACCATTCATAGGCATACCTTTGTATTAAGGAGACGAATACTCAAACTTCATTTCTTACGTAATCGCTGACTTTCTAAAAACCCGTTCCATTCTTTCTAACCACCATTACGCTTCGGTGGATCCACGGTGCCTTTAAACTCGGTGGCCCCAAATTTCATCGCTTTTCATATTGCCGAGTGAGGGTCGTGGTTGTGCCGCAATCGGCATTTGAGCTTGGGGTGGCACATTACCCGCCATTTCTTTGAAAAAGCGACCATCTGCCGCATAAATTGAGTAGGAAGCTGGTCTTTGGAGCGAGAGCGGAGTGGTGACCCACTCACATTCTGGAGTGTGGGGCTTCCTTGAACCTCGGCCTCAGCAGTTGTTCTTGAATGATCTCCTTCTTCCATTCCGCTTTTCACAATTTTCTACTTCGAGATCAAACACAATGAGGTTGAACTCCGTTAGTGCATATTCATGATGTAAATATGTCATATGCATCAATTAAAGACACTTGAGCAGTTGTACTTATCAAAGAAATATTCACATGCATAGTCAAAATTTATTGCAAAACCATGCTCTGATACCACTAAAACATGTCACACCTTACCCCTCCGTAAGGCATAACATGCTCCCGTAGAATACTTAATGAACTACCGAACTTCACCTACCGATAACTCATTAAGTACCCTACAAGGGATTTTAAAACAATTTTCTTACATTTTGGAAGTGGTGAGCATTTTGGTAAGAATTAAAAACCATTTATTCAAAGTTTAAATACTAGTAAAAATTTTTGTCCATTCAAATTTTGTCGCAAATTTTATAAAAATTTTGACAGAGTTCCCTCTGTATTTTGAGAAACCAGTTCTTCAAATACCTGTAAAAAGCACTTCCAAAACTATTTTACAACTCCCAACCTCCAATAATTCACAATTCAACTCAAGTAAATCCATTCCAAAACAGTTTCACAATCCAAGTCAAATTTGTCAACTCAGTATGTTCAATAATTCCATTCACAAAACATAAGGCAGAAAATTCATATGTACAAATATCAAATTTACAGAAGAAAATCTAAAATAATATTATTATAGTTTATTTACAACTGCTCAATTTACATTGATACTTATGACATTACAGTATTTACATCAAAATAACCATAAGGGTATAAAACAATACCCGTACAAAAAGGGATCAAAAAGATCTTGTCAATCCCGCAGCTCACTCTGCTGCTTTCTCCTTGCTTTTATCTGCGACAGTAAATTAAACTATCGCTGAGTATAAACATACTCAGTGGTGCACAATAAAGATTTAAAATGCGATACATAAATCATTTATTGATGAAACATAATTTGAATACTTCACAATCACATTTCACAAATATCAAAGCTCATAACAACTCATTTTGTCAAATAATATATTAAACAACAGTTTAGTCAAACAATTACATAAACACAGTGTTGCCAAAGTCGTACACAACTTAAGCCATGACACAAAATTTCCGATCAATGCCGTGTTGTACACCACGACAAAGCAATCTCAACCCCATTAATCGAAACCAATGAGGGAGGTGGCTAGCTAGCTAATGAGTACTCATCCGATCTACAACCTCAACTGGCAAGCCAGAGAGGGAGGAAAATAAACGATCTCAACCCCATAAATGGAGGAGGAATAATAAGTAATTGTCATGCTAAGTGTGAATCAAAAATTCGTTTCAAACATTTCATTCAACTATTGCATACAAAAATCAAATCCATTTCCAAAGTTACAATTTGATCACAAGGTGGCAACACAAAAGTTCATAAATTCATAATGCGTAATAAATCAATTTTTCAAAGATAAAATGCTTAAATAGGGTTTATTGTGCACAAACCTCAAGCGAGTCGTCCCTTAATCTCGACTCGTTTCCTCGGGTTCCTTCCCGATATTCTTTTCAACTGAAACACAAAATTTTACAATGTTTTAGTACTAGAACTTAACATAAATCCCAAAATAAATTTTAACTTCGCATTTACCTATTTCTAACGTGTTAAATTCGACGTTCTCGAAATTTTGTGTTTCGAGTTACTATTCACTGCACTATTTAAGTCAAATAATTGACTTTCTAAGGATTAATAGGTATGGGAACTCCAACTTCACCCACATACCACATTTTGTTCATTAAACTTGTTGGTTTTGGTCACTTTTTCAAAGCATAGGTCATTTTGGCAAAATTGCCAATTTTCGGTTTTGTGCTCCGAAGTTGCACTATTCCATTGGTCGATCTACTGTTGGAATTTGATAAAACTTCCTTCATAGAAAATGTTCCTTATTGTCTTAAGTGTATTCTCATTTTTGGATCACCTCAATCGGAGTTTTGTAGCTCAAGTTATGGCTAAAATAAGTTTACTGTTCACGTGTACTATTCATACTGAGATTTTGGTGCTGGCAGATTTTTGGTCCAACTTTGGTTAATAATTTGATCAAGTTAAGTTCATAATTTGGTCTCACTTTCTTCATATGAAATTTTGTACTATGTCTTAAGTTTCCATCGGTTCAAGAATCGCCTAAATCCGAGTTTTCTAGAGAGAGTTATAGCCATCCAAACATTGTTGCTCAATGAAAATTCTGCAGAATCTCAGTACAGTAAATTTAACTTTGCTCAATGATTTGAATGAGTTAATGGCCTAATTTGGGTTGGTGTTCTTCATGAAAGTTTTAGGTCTATATCATATCTAATTTCTGGTAAAATTTCAGGTCAATTTGACCTACCTAGCTCGAGTTATGACCAAATGAACAGTTACTGTTCATTTGGTCAGTTGCAGTCTTGAGCAGCCTGCAATCAATTCACTTTGGTCAATTGTTTCACCAAGTTTTGGTCAGTTTTTGGTCATGGTTCCTTAATGAAAATTGTGCTCTTTTATGTCTATTTTCATCTCCAATTGGTGGCATATCAATTGGACTTGTAAAATTTGAGTTTTGGTCCTTCAAAGTGGGTTTGGTCATGCTACCAGCAGCATGACCATTGACCTACGAATTTAGCTAAATTTTCCACCATTCCCATACAATTTATTTGGTCCTAATTGATCATTATTTCATTTCACAATAGGTCAAATATGCCATTTATGCATTTCTCCAATTTTTGGTTCATAAACCCTTGCATTGAAACCCTAAACTCACTAACTCTTGCATTTAACCATAACTAGTGCACTTAACCTTAACCATTCAACTAATCAAAGCTTTTAAACTCCTTCTAATGCATCAATTTCATGTAATTCATACTCCTATCAAGCTGCCCAAATTTCAGTTTGGTCCCTCTCCCATATTTGTTTCATTTAAATCAAGTTCTAAGCTCACTTAATTACCTAAACATGCATTTAAATGGAAAAATAAAGAGTTTGATATGCTAACCTCACTTAAAGCTTCAAAACCCTAACCTTTGCTCTTCTTTCTTCTTGAAATCTCCTTCTTAAGTAGTAATAACAAGCTTTAAAGAAGTCCTTATGAGAGTTATTATGGTTGGGTAAGGAAAATTTGAGCTTAATGTAAGCTTAAAGAGAAAGCTTCCATGGGGGATTTAAGGAAACAAGTGGGTGGCAAAGAGAGAGGGGAAGAAGAAGAAAATCCTAAATTTTTTTCTTTGTTTTTCCTTTACACGTTTTTGCTTTGGAAGACCATAAATATCAAATTTAATAAATATTTAACAAATTTGTTTATGACATCATTAATGATGTCATCAACTTTGACTTTTCCAACCTCTTTCCTTTTCTTTTTTTTTTCTATTTATTTTTCTATTAGTTCTTTAATTTTATTCTCGATTCTGAAATTTTCTTTTCTCCAATTTTATTTGACAGTTAGGTCAGGAGTCAGCTCTCGGGGTCAATTGACCAAATTGCCCCTCGCCGGTTCATCCTGATTTGCAAATAATCCAATATTTCTTCCAGCTCCCTGACCTAATTTTTTGACTGGCTTAACAGTTCTTTTTCATGGTTTTCTCTTTTCCACTGTGTTTATAAGGGTCCTAAGGACCGCAGCGTCACTTTTTACGGTTCGAAATTTGAGTTTAAAACGACTTGTGATGCGTTCAGGAGGTCACTCATCGCTGTGACTCTCGGCTCGTTTAACCTCTTATGTTCTGTTTTTCTTATTTATAGTTAACTAATTAAACATTACTAATTATTTGTGTTTATGGCTTCTCAAATTGTCTTAGGTGTGGCTCTAATCCCAATAATTGTCCGGACTGACACCGGTCACCGGAACAGTGAAATATACCAGGCTATGCAAACGGGGGTGTTACATCGTCTTCAGAGATGATTTTTTGCCGACTTGTCTAGTTAAGTAAATAATTATTATGATATAAAATATGAATAAATATTGTTAAAAATTAAATTGAAAATAAGTAGAGAAGAAAGGAAAATAAAATGAAAGAATATGCCAATTTTGACATCATATGATGTCATTAAACTCTTCTCCACCAATCACATTTAACTAAGCCACTTAAAACAAATAAAAAGAGGTAAAAAATAAACAAAAGCCATCTGCTTTCTTCCTCAAGAAAAACCTGGCGTCACCCTTCTCACCTCAACCACCATGAAAGCTTAAGGTGAGCTCCAAACCACCTCAAAACTACCTCAAAACCCTAGTCTCCCTTCACAAAAACTCATCCTTACACCAAGAATAAGCTTTGGACAGCAAAAAGAAAGGAAGAAAGTGAAGTTATGAAGCTTTGGAAACTGCCTAAGTCAAGGTTAGTGTCAAATTCTTCTAAAAATTTTGTGTATGGCTGCCATTGAACATGATTTTGGTGTTGTAAACCATGGATTGTATGTGTATGAAAATTTTAGTTGTTGGAGTTAGGGTTTGAGCATGAAATTGAGACTTTGATCATATAATGATGAAAGTGAGTTTTAATGGTCAATTAGTGACCATTTGGTTATTGGTAAATAAGAAATAAAGTGTGTTTAGTGATGGGATTTAGGTTTAGTGTGGCTGCCCTAGGTGACTTGCAGAATTGGACATGAGTCCAGCAGGTTTGGGTAGCCATAACTTGAATTGTAGAGGTTCAATTGGTGTTTGGCCAATTGGACATGAAACTAGACACAAAATGGCACAACTTTGGTGAAGAAACCATGCCCATAAGACCAAACGAAGTGGACCAAAAGCTTGCTCCAATTCGGGTGACCTGCAGTCTGTTTCTGCAGAATGACCAAATGAACAGTATTTGGTCATTTAGCCATAACTCAGTGTAGAATGGTCCAATTGACCTGAAATTTTACCCACAACAAGCTGAGATATAGAACAACAACTTTCATGAAGAAACCTAACCCAAATTATGACCAGAGCCTATCTAACAAGTGAGTTGAAGTTACTGTTCACTGCACTGTAGATATGGTCAGTCCATAAAATTTCAATCTGGCCAGTTGTGGTTTTTGGACCATAACTTGAGCTAAAAAACTCCAAATGGAGTGATTCAAAAAAGGAAATTCAACTAGACAAAATAAGAAACAACTTTCATGTTGATCATTTTGATAAATTCTCACTGCAAAAATTGACCAATGGAACAGTAGAAACAAGGCATAAAAACTGAAAATTCTGCCCAACTAACATTAAGCTTAGAAATGGTATTGACAACCAATACCAACAAATTTTGAAGGCAAAATGTGGTATGTTGATGAGATTAAAATCAATGTACCTATTGCCTATGCAAAAGTCAATATTTTTGTTGATCAATGAATGGAATAGTAACACTAAAACTTAAATTCCAAAAATTGTGAAACTTAAAAGTGTGAAATGCCCTAGTATACCTAACAAGATTGGTTTGGATAGCTTGGCATGCCAATAGGGTTCGATTAGCGATCGCACATGACATTATGCCATTCTGTGATTTCATGGCTTTTAGCCATTCTGACATTGTGTTGAGACTTGGCCTTGTGCCTAATGTTATTACAGCTTATTAGCTGTTCTGTTGCACACCGGGAGATATATATGTGACCGATGGTGTGACGGCCCGAGGTACTTGATACCCAGTGCCAGTTTACCCACTTATCCAGTCCAGTCGTCCAGTATAGGTTACTTGGGCAACCAAAAATGACAGTGGATAAATTTAATGAATAATGAATATAACAAGTACAAAATAAGTGAGACTACAAATACTCAACGAAAATTTATTTGGAATGAGACATCGATACATTCACTGCATATTTATTTTCTGTTATTTCTTTTTATTTTATTATTGGCACTACTAAGCATTATTGCTTAGCGCGTTGCTTTTACCACACGTAGGTTCTGGAGATACTGACCAAAAGCCTAGTAGACCACAGACTGGGTGAGACCTTCTGCAGCTCTGCATAGTGTCCGTGTCACCTCAACATCTTCAGTACATTGGTAGGATACTAGGTTTCATTTTGATATTTTGTAACAAATTTTTATTTTCTCATGTGTAATTGAGATTTATGACATGTATTTTGATGTTAATGTAAATAGTGAAAATTGTATTTATGATGTCACGACCCAACCTATGGGCCGGACCGGCACTAGGACCTGGGCTAGCCTAAAGCCCCCGAGGCCCGTAGTAAGCCTTAACTATTCATTAACCCAACTCTAAGGCCCATTTGGGCCCAATTTCAAGAAACCAACCGGACAGAATCCGGCCATAAAGTGGACCTTTCAACGGGGAGTTTTTGACTCACCCGACCTGTAAACAAAATATATCATCAATTGGGGAGCTCAGCTCACCCTCCACATACTCATATCGGCATAAAAATAAATGGAAGCTCAGCTCCCTCATCCAATCCATCAAACATGCATATAATTTTACAGGTCCACATGACAATTTATATTACAGACCCGAATCATTTAAATATTTCTAACACATGCGGAAATTCTAGGAGTAAATAAAATTACAAAACTATTGATAAACAACCTGCGAAGGAGAAAAGCAGGTTAACCACAATAAAATCCTCCTGTAGCCTGAGAAAAAATATTGAACAGGAGTGAGCGTTCGACTCAGAGAGTAAAATATCAATTTTAACTATAATCTCTATAACTATCTGAACTAATGCACCCTGTAGAGTGAAATGCAACATAAACAACATTTTCACATCATAACATCAAAAAGGTAATTTGGAGCACTCACACACCCTGTAGTATCAATCATAACATATGGGAGCTGATCCCCTATACAGCTCTCTTAAATCCAACCTGGTGCCAGCGAATTACTCAAGCTCGGACTTCCACTTAATAACCAAATCGAGGGTCCCAGCGAATTACTCAAGCCGTGACTACCCCTCGAAGGAACGGGTCCCAGCGAATTACTCAAGCCGTGACTACCCCGTCCTATCCATAGTCCACACCACATCACACGCACGCCAACGCACGCACACTGCTCCAAATTACCACAACAACATCCATGGCATATTAACAGTTATGAATGCAACATAAATCGTGCCTAGAGTTTAACTAAATAAATATATGCATATAAGTGATGCATGGGCATGCTGAACATATAATAATATCGAAATTACAATTAAAATTAATATTTTACTCACAGACTTGACGATGGTCACTGAGGCGGCTGGGCAGAGAAAGAAGGCTGTCCCGGCTCACCTGACAATTTTATTACAATAATTTAATAAATTTGACTCAATACAAACAAAGAAAAAGACCAATACGTCCTAAGTCGTGCCGAAAATCCGGCAGAGTCTCCCCTATACCTAGGACCTACCCAACCTGCAAAAGGGCTCAAAACACACTTTTATATCCACAATCCATATATCCACAACTCAATCACATCACACAGCCCCTCCTGGGCCCATCAAATCAATCATTCATCACAATATGTAAAATTTCAATTTAGTCCTTCTAATTGATCATTTTTGCAAAAACTGCTCAAATAAGCTCTAAAAATTATAAAACTCTGCCCCGCAGTCCTTAGAAATATTACTAAGCTATTGCAAAAAGAATCGTAATTTTCTAAGCTACCACGAATATTTTATGAATTTTTAATCCTATTTAAGCACTAGAAAATTACGAAAAAGCAAGGTTCGGGTTTACCTTTGCCAATTCCGACTTCGGGAACGCGCTCGGGATGCCTAACAATGGTGGGGTAGCCAAAACTTCGATCCAATTCGGAGACTTTTCCGGTAGTGCATGCGCCGGAAATTCACAGATCCGGACAACTGTCGAATTTCCGCGAATTGAGGATACCTACACGAAGCCCAATAATAATATATAAAAAATCAGGGGTGTTACATTCTTCCCCCCTTACAGAAAATTCGTCCTCGAATTTTACACAAGGCAGAATAAAGTACATTATTACACATTGAACAGATAAGGGTACTTGCTACGCATGTCCCGTTCTGACTCCCAGGTGCACTCTTCCACTGACTGGCTCCTCCACAAAACCTTAACCATAGGGATCTATTTTTGATCTTAGCTGTCTCACTTTGTAGTCCACTATGGCTACAGGTTGCTCCTCAAATGTCAAGTTCTCCTTTAGTTCTATTACATCCGAAAGTAGTACATGAGAAGGATCGGGAATGTATTTCCTGAGCATAGAGATGTGAAACACGGGATGAACGTGAGAAAGGTTGGGTGGTAGCTCCAACCGGTAGGCAATCGCTTCCAACTCTATCAAGAACCTCAAAAGGTCCAATATACCGAGGTGCCAACTTGCCCTTCTTTCCAAATCTCATGACTCCTTCATTGGAGAAATCTTCAGAATACATAGTCGCCATCGCAAACTCCACATCCCTCCGTCCTGGGTCCGTGATAACTCTTACGCCATCGAAAGTCGTACTGCTCCTCGATTAAAGGAACTATCTCTGAAGTGTACTGCACTAGGTCTACATCATGCACCTTCGCTTCCCCCATTTCCGTCCAACATAGAGGAGACCTATACTTTGTTCCATATAGTGCCTCATAGGGTGCCATCCCTATGCTGGAGTGGTAACTGTTGTTGTAGGCAAACTCCACCAAAGCTAGCTGCTCATCCCATTGACCTCCAAAATCCAAGACACTCATGCGAAGCATGTCTTCCAGTGTTTGGATTGTCCTTTCAGCATCGTATGCATGCGAGGGTGGAAAGCCGTACTAAAGTTCAATCAGGTGCCAAGTGCCTCCTGCAACTTTCTCCAAAACCGAGAAGTGAACTGGGGCCCTCTGTCAGATATTATGGAAGCTGGAACTCCATGCAATCTGACTATTTCTTGAATGTAGAGTCGGGCGTACTGTGCCACAGAATATGTAGTCTTCACAGGCAAGAAGTGAGCTGATTTGGTCAAGCGGTCTACAATTACCCATATCAAATCATATCCTCGCATGGTACGAGGCAACCCAGTCACAAAATCCATAGTGATCATTTCCCACTTCCATTCTGGGATAGGGAACTCTTGCAGCTTCCCTGACGGTCTCTGGTGTTCAAACTTCACCTTCTGACAAGTCAAGCACTTGGACACAAAGTCTGCTGTCTCTCTTCATGCCATTCCACCAATAGCTATCTTTCACATCATGGTACATCTTGGTGGAATCTGGGTGGACACTGTACAGTGTGTAGTGTGCCTCTCGCATGATTTCATTCCTGAGGTTGTCCACATCGGGCACATATATCCTAGAACCTTGCACTAGGGCGCCATCATTGGCAAATCCGAACTCACCACCTTCACCTTGCTGTACTCTTTCTATGATCTTCATCAATTGTTGGTCTCTGTGCTGGGAAACTCTAACTCTGTCCCGCAAATCTGGCCTCACCAAAAATGAGCCAACAATACCCCCTCATCTGAAAGATCTAGGATTAAACCTTGATCCATCAACTCATGTACCTCCTGAATCAACAGTCTCTTCTCTGCTGAAATGTGCGCCAAACTGCCAGAAGATTTTCTGCTTAAAGCATCTGCTACTATATTGGCCTTCCCAGGGTGGTACTGGATGGGGCAATCATAGTCTTCCAGAAGCTCCATCCATCTCCTCTGTCTCAAGTTTAAATCCCTCTGTTGAAAGATGTACTTTAAACTCTTATAGTCGGTGTATATCTCGCACACTTCACCATACAGGTAGTGTCTCCAGATTTTTAGTGCAAAGACTACAGCTGCCATTTCCAAATCATGGGTGGGATAGTTCTGCTCATGCCTCTTCAGCTGCCTTGAAGCATAAGCCACTACTTTTCCATTCCGCATCAAAACACACCCTAGGCCAACTCTAGAGGCATCACAGTACATGGTGTATCCTTCACCGCTCATAGGTAGTGTTAACACAGGGGCAGTGGTTAGACACTCCTTATCCTCATCATTATAACTGACTCTATCGAGCTCTCTTCCTGTCCTTTGGATCTTATCAACTTCCCTTTTCCTATTTTTGGTATTGTTGGTATCTTTTCAACCTGCTGTACTTATTCCTTAATTTTAGTCCTATCTCATCCTTATACCTTTTCCTTCAAAGATGTCTATCCCATCATCAACTTTAACTTTCTTTTTATTTCTTAGTCTTATCTTGATTACTAGTTTCATTACTTCGAGAATTCTAACCCTATGATTTACTCCTACCAGCACATTCTTCACCTTATGTAACACTTATAATTACTCATAGAGAATTTTTTTTTTGTACCTCCTTTTTTCCAACTTAACTATCAGAACATTATCATTCCCTACCAGCCTTAGTAGGAAATTGATTATCCTGGATGAATATGAGCCCCATAAACTATAAGTTCCATCTGAACTAACACGGCTGTAGGAAATATGTGTCATGCCTTAATTCCAAACAAGATACTTCACGTGTTCATTCTCCTTAATATAATCATATATACTGCCCATAGCTTTCTAAACTTCAACCTCAAATTACCCATCAGCAACAATTTCATCTATTGAATCTCAACCATAAATAGTACTTCCTCCAGCTCATAGTTTAAAACAGTTGCAAGCCTTAGTAGCTAACTCAATTTAACTCCTGTCATTACTCTGTTCGTCCTTTCATACTTAATACTAGGTATGCACTTACTGTCATTCTCATATCAGGAAATTATGTATGAATTTGTGCCTACTAAACTCTCAATAACTAGGTCTCATTGACTCAGTTTTTATTCCTTATATAACCTTCTAGAACCAAAAGCACAAGCTAAACTTGAAAAGAAAGAAAATATCCTCTTATATTCAACTACACCCGATTGTCATATTATAACGTTTCACCTAAGTTTCTTGGTCTTTATCTCCAAATTTCATCATCTCCTAGCATAATTATGCTCTACCTATAAGTTATCATCTGCATAAACCCTTTCTTTGTACCATTTTCCTTCTTGACATAATATTTTATAATTTATTAACTTTACTTATACTCGACCTATGATTCATATCTATCATCGTTTTTATTGTGCCCTTAACTTTTGTTGATTCCTGAAAGATTTCTCTCACTAATAAATTCTTCCAACACTAATTCCACCCTTATCTAGGGTCATTAATTTAATCCCTTAGACTGACTTTTATTCAACTTACTGCTTACTAACTTCTCTTTCTCTACCTATTTAGGTAGTCCGCAATACCATCGCACACCTTCTAACATTTACTCATTATTATTGTATTCCATACCTCCATCACTTTTCTCACTAATGTGATCCCATTTTGGGTTTTCCATCCTTGTCATTCTCCTTGCCAAGAATAACACTTAGCCTATCCTATATCTTAACTTTGTTCCTTTTATTATGCGCTCTTTAGGTTGTCCTTTCATTTATTTCCTTTGTCTTACCCAAAATAGAACTTGACTATTCTATCCCTGGTTCCATTCTTCTTCCTAACATAATAGCTGTACTTGCTAACTATATCTTTCAGAGTTTCTATCGCGTTATCATATGTCTGTGCTACTCAGATTTGGTCCTTTGACCACTCTAGCTAGTACTTCCACTAGAATTTAGATTATATTGCATCTGCAATCAATTGTCCAAACTTTCATTCTGCACTTTCTTTATCCATTGGCCTTCATGATTTATCTTCACTAATTTATTACTCTTAACACTATTATAATTAGATTATACTATTGTTTTGAATAATTTGAAATTAGAAAGGAACTCAGCAAATTACAGTCATACTTTTATTGTATGATCTCTATTCTTATCCTTTAGCTTACATAATACCCTTACCACCTCGAGAACTGATTCTGTAGTAATTTTATTTATTTGTCATTATTATTATTATCCATGTTTACTCAATTAGCCAAAACTTAAGGTTCCGGGCACCCAAACCCGTCATCCAATTCAAAGGATTTACATCCATCGTGATCTGATTATATATGATTCCTATAATAGAACTTGCATCCTCTGCAGGATACCCGAGCCAACTATTCTCTACCACACTCTACAGTCCTATCTTGGGCACTATTTTGTTGGTCACCATTATTAGTAATAACTTTCGATCCCTTCTAAAAAGATAGGACTATACCCTAACTTGCTGCAACAAAGATACTACATTTACCACCTTGCCCAAAACCATGTCAAATTAATGACTCTCCTATCATATTATAGCTCTGTGAATCATCAATTCATAGTTTCGACCTTCTCTAGGTAGTAGAGTTGTACTTTATTCCATACTGATACACACAAGGGATACTATTCTCACTCTATAAGTGTCACCTTTACTTTGCAACTAGTCCGAAACCTGCAGTCCGATGGCAACTGTTGATGTAGCTCTAGCTCATCTTTGGGGTAATCGAGTCATGACTCGATTATCACCCAACCGTGACCTTTCTATATTCTAACTCTAGACTCTTAACCGGGAGTTCCCAACTCCTCTGCAAATATAGAACTCGTTACGCATAATCGTATGCCAAAGCAGACTGCTGCAAACATCCTCAACATAAGCACTACAAGGAAGTGCAGCGACTCTACACAATAATCTCATGTCGGTACTATAATCTGCGACTACAGAGCAGACATCGAGAACATTGTATAGTTACTACGATACGTCCTGACAGACTAGGTCTCCTAATTTCTTATCTCTCCTGAATCTTCTATTATCACAAACTTATTCTGACTGGGTCATCTACTGATGACTGCCAGTAGTGGTATCCTCATCCTTATCTAGGGCAACTGTACTTTTAAGACTCACTTTTATGTACTCGTGCCTTGCACGAAATGGGCACACCATTTAAACCCATACTGACAAAAATATAACATTTCTTGGAGTACGTATCCTCATGATAGACCTCACATGTCTACTAACTCTATTTCACATTTCTGTGTACTCCACGAAAATCAAGACACTAACTGAGGTAATCTTATATTTCCCGAGGTATAACGTAGAATCTAGAAACAAAGAATTACAGGAAAAGACGAAATGAATCCTATACTCCGCATGTGACTCTTAGTAGACTCTTCCCAACACTTAGATAATTTTTCCCTATGAATCTGGAGCCTAAGCTCTGATACCACATTTGTCACGACCCAACCTATGGGCCGGACCGGCACTAGGACCTGGGCCAGCCTAAAGCCCCCGAGGCCCGTAGTAAGCCTTAACTATTCATTAACCCAACTCTAAGGCCCATTTGGGCCCAATTTCAAGAAACCAACCGGACAGAATCCGGCCATAAAGTGGACCTTTCAACGGGGAGTTTTTGACTCACCCGACCTGTAAACAAAATATATCATCAATTGGGGAGCTCAGCTCACCCTCCACATACTCATATCGGCATAAAAATAAATGGAAGCTCGGCTCCTCATCCAATCCATCAAACATGCATATAATTTCTGAGTCCACATGACAATTTATATTACAGACCGAATCATTTAAATATTTCTAACACATGCGGAAATTCTAGGAGTAAATAAAATTACAAAACTATTGATAAACAACTGCGAAGGAGAAAAGCGAGTTAACCACAATAAAATCCTCCTGTAGCTCGAGAAAAATATTGAACAGGAGTGAGCGTTCGACTCAGAGAGTAAAATATCAATTTTAACTATAATCTCTATAACTATCTGAACTAATGCACCCTGTAGAGTGAAATGCAACATAAACAACATTTTCACATCATAACATCAAAAAGGTAATTTGGAGCACTCACACACCCTGTAGTATCAATCATAACATATGGGAGCTGATCCCCTATCTGACTCTCTTAAATCCAACTGGTGCGGCCAATTACTCAAGCTCGGACTTCCACTTAATAACCAAATCGAGGGTCCCAGCGAATTACTCAAGCCGTGACTACCCCTCGAAGGAACGGGTCCCAGCGAATTACTCAAGCCGTGACTACCCCGTCCTATCCATAGTCCACACCACATCACACGCACGCCAACGCACGCACACTGCTCCAAATTACCACAACAACATCCATGGCATATTAACAGTTATGAATGCAACATAAATCGTGCCTAGAGTTTAACTAAATAAATATATGCATATAAGTGATGCATGGGCATGCTTGAACATATAATAATATCGAAATTACAATTAAAATTAATATTTTACTCACAGACTTGACGATGGTCACTGAGGCGGCTGGGCGGAGAAAGAAGGCTGTCCCGGCTCACCTGACAATTTTATTACAATAATTTAATAAATTTGACTCAATACAAACAAAGAAAAAGACCAATACGTCCTAAGTCGTGCCGAAAATCCGGCAGAGTCTCCCCTATACCTAGGACCTACCCAACCTGCAAAAGGGTTCAAAACACACTTTTATATCCACAATCCATATATCCACAACTCAATCACATCACACAGCCCCTCCTGGGCCCATCAAATCAATCATTCATCACAATATGTAAAATTTCAATTTAGTCCTTCTAATTGATCATTTTTGCAAAAACTGCTCAAATAAGCTCTAAAAATTATAAAACTCTTGCATGATCCTTAGAAATATTACTAAGCTATTGCAAAAAGAATCGTAATTTTCTAAGCTACCACGAATATTTTATGAATTTTTAATCCTATTTAAGCACTAGAAAATTACGAAAAAGCAAGGTTCGGGTTTACCTTTGCCGATTCCGACTTCGGGAACGCGCTCGGGATGCCTGACAATGGTGGGGTAGCCAAAACCTCGATCCAATTTGGAGACTTTTCCGGTAGCTGGTCTGTCTGGCCGAAAATTCACAGATCCGGACAACTGTCGAATTTCCGCGAATTGAGGATACCTACACGAAGCCCAATAATAATATATAAAAAATCAGGGGTGTTACATATGAATGGAAAATTGAATATTTATTTATTGTTTATATATGAATACCATGAGAAATGAATGATTGAGAAATGGAAATGTTGTTGAAAAATATTGAGATTTTGATGATTATTGGAGTTTGAGAATGATTGGAAATGATTATTGGAAGTGTTTTTCATAGGTTCCGAAGAGCTGTTTTCTCCATTTTTAGCCGGTACTCTGCCGAATTTTTTATAAAATTTTCGGAACCTCAAATAAATTATAATTTCAATAAATGACTTAAATGAATTATATTTCACAAATTATATTCAAAATTATGATAAAAATAAATTAAGGAAGAATAAAAATGATTGAAATAAAATAGAGTGTTCCGGTATACTGTATGACATATCTTACTCGGATATACTGTAGACGGGTAAGGGGTGTCACAGTGACTTAATATTTATTTTAATAAAATAAATTTTGATCATACATGGATTAGTTTATATAGATAAAATTTTCCTTTCTTACATATATTTAAGATTTTGACGGGTAATATTAATTATTATATGAGTCAAAATTAATTTTTTAATTGTCACTTAATATTTATTTTAATAAAAATAAATCTTGATCCTACATGGGTTATTTTATATATAGATTGGTCATTTATCTATTCATAAGGTCATACATACTCAAGAATATTAGGTAAATTTTTTAGATTTGTA
Source organism: Hevea brasiliensis (assembly GCF_030052815.1). NCBI lineage: Eukaryota > Viridiplantae > Streptophyta > Magnoliopsida > Malpighiales > Euphorbiaceae > Hevea > Hevea brasiliensis. Next base: position 74,221,605 of record NC_079507.1, on the reverse strand, counting down.
AAAATTTATTTATTCAAAATTTATTATTAGGTTGATAATTATTATAATATATTAAGAATTATTTTACAAAATAAAGTTCTTAAAGACAAAATTTGCCAAGTTCTAAACGATTAAATGGAGCCTTAGTTATTTTCTATCCTCTTTCCTTTTTTTTTTTTTCCAAATAAAAAAAAAGTGCATTCACTCCTATTTTTCTCTATTCCTTTTTCCAACTTTCCACGCATCTAAACTGAGACTTACATTATGTTTGGATCCGAGGAAGTCAAATAATGAGAGAAAAATAAAAAAAATTATTAATAATTAGAAAAAAAAATATATTTTCTCTTTTATATTTGGATAATGAAGGAAAAATAAAAGAGGAAAAGTTACTTAATAAATAGTAAAATTATAATTTTATCTATAAATTAAAAAATAAAAACTTATATAATATAATTATATATTTGTAGTTTTGTATATTTTCTTTTCACTTTCTCTTTATTTTAGAGAGAAAATAGAAGTGAATAAAATATATTTATTTTTTTCTCAAATTTTTCTTCCTCTCTTATTTTCTCTCTATCCAAATATAAAATGATAAAAAATAAAATTATTTTACTTTTAAATTTATTATTATAATGATAATTATTATGATATATTAAAAATTATTTTACAAAATAAAATTCTTAAAGAAAAAATTTGCCAAGTTCTAAACGATTAAAAGGAGCCTTAGTTATTTTCTATCCTCTTTTTATTATTTTTTTTCCAAATAAAGAAAAGTGTAATTCAATTCAACTCAACTCAATTAAGTATTTATTTTAAAAATTTAGAGTCGACTATATGGATCCGCTTTCTCTACTCTAAATGATTTTGGTTTAAATCCTCAGATATGTGTAATACTTATAGGTCATATTGTATTAATCTCCTCCAAGTCAATTTAAGTTTATCATTTTTTTTCTTTTTATCCTCTAATCTAATGTGCTCTATTTGTCTAACCAAAATTTTTATATGTCTACACTTTATATAATTAAATCATCTCAATCTCACTTTTTTCAACTTATTTTTAATTGACATTATTCTTATCTTTCATCTAATATTTTTATTATAAACTTTATCTAATATAACATGATCATTCATCCACTTAATATTCTCATTCTCATATCTATAAATACAGAAAAGTGCATTCACTCTTATTTTTCTCTTAGTTTATTTTACTTTTTCCAACCTTCCACACGTCCAAACAAAGACCTAAACTAGTTATTACACATAGGCAGTGCAATAATGGAGTGGTTTGAAACTATTGGACAAAAACCCAGTTGAATTTTGAGTGTGTTATCTTTGGTCTGGTATTTTAGAATCAAGGAGATCTCAAAGTGGGTTCCACTTCCACTGTGGACATATTTGTACAAAACACAACATGACAAAACTGTTGAATAGAAGATGTACTCGTACATTCATGTTCCCATAAAGTGTTAGGATGGTCAAGTCCAATCTTTTAATCCCTCAACAGTCAGCAGCAGGAAATGCCCAAAATCGAAAACAGTATTATTATATTTAAATAATTATTAATTTTTCAACAAAAGAGAAAGACCCAAGAAAATTGAAAACTTAAAGTCAGAGGAAAACCCTATGAATATAAAGAAAAGTGAGCTTTTATAAATATGGAAATGTTTCAGTTGTTGAAGATGGTCTCACCCTTTTTTTTTTTTTTTAATTTTTTTGTTGATGATGTCCTCTATCTTTCATTAGCTTTCCCACTACTATTTTTCCTCGATCAAAATCATAGTGGAATAATTTATCCTTTCCTGAGTATACTACTTCGCTATCAATCACTATTTGTCACGACCTAACCTATGGGCCGAACCGGCACTAGGACCTGGACCAGCCTAAAGTCCCCGAGGCTCGTAGTAAGCCTAACTATTCACTTAACCCAACTCTAAGGCCTATTTGGACCCAATTTCAAGAAATCAACCGGACAGAGTCCGACCATAAAATGGACCTACCAACGGGGAGTTTTTGACTCACCCGACCTGTAAACACAATAAATACCCAATTGGGGAGCTCAGCTCACCCTCCATATACTCATCAGCATAAAAATAAATGGGAGTTCAACTCCCTCATCCAATCCATCAACATGCATAGAATATAAGTTTACAAGTCCAAAATAATAATTTAGTTTACAGACCCAAATCAAATAAACATTTCTAACACATGCGGAAATTCTAAAATTTAACAAGTTTATACAAACATTAATAATCAACCTGCGAGGAAGAAAGCAGGTTAATCTCAAAAATATCCTCCTGTGGCCTGAAAAAATATTGAACAGGAGTGAGCGTTCGACTCAGAGAGTAAAATATCAATTTTAACCATAATCTCTATAACTATCTAAAACTAATGCACCCTGTAGAGTGAAATGCAACATCAACAACATTTTCACATCATAACATCAAAAAGGTAATTTGGAGCACTCACACACCCTGTAGTATCAGTCATAATATATGGGAGCTGATCCCCTATACAGCTCTCTTAAATCCAACCTGGTGCCAGCGAAGAACTCAAGCCAGACTTTCGCTTAATAAACCAAATCGAGGGTCCCAGCGAAGAACTCAAGCCGTGACTACCCTTCGAAGGATCGGGTCCCAGCGAAGAACTCAAGCCGTGACTACCCGTCCTATCCATAGTCCACACCACATCACACGCACGCCGACGCACGCACACTGCTCCAAATTACCACAACAACATCCATGGCACTTTAACAGTTATCAATGCAACATAAATCGTGCCTAGAGTTTAACTACATAAATATATGCATTTAAGTGATGCATGGGCATACTTGAACATATAATAATAATGAAATTACAATTAAAATTAATATTTTACTCACAGACTTGACAACGGTCACTGTGGCGGCTGGACGGAGGAAGAAGGCTGTCCCGGCTCACCTGACAATTACATTACAATTTTTAATATAAATGACTCGATACAATCAAGAAAAAACCAAATACGTCCTAAGTCGTGCCGAAAATCCAGCAGAGTCTCCCCTATACCTAGGACCTACCCAACCTGCAAAAGGGCTCAAAACACACTTCTATATTCACAATCCATATATCCACAATCCAATCACATCACACAGCCCCTCCTGGGCCCATCAAATCAGTCATCCATCACAATATGTAAAATTTCAATTTAGTCCTTATAATTGATCATTTTTGCAAAAACTACCCAAACAAGCTTTAAAAATTCTAAATCTTTGCCCCGCGGTCCTTAGCAATATTACTAGGCTATTGCAAAAAGAATTATAATTTTCTAAGCTACCACGAATATTTTATGGATTTTTAATCCTATTTAAGCACTAGAAAATTATGAAAAAGCAAGGTTCGGGTTTACCTTTGCCGATTCCGACTTCGAGGACGCGCTCGGGACATCTGACAATGGGTGGGTAGCCAAAACCTCAGTCCAATTCGGAGACTTTTCCGGTAACGGGTCTGTCTGGCCCGAAATTTGCAGACCCGGTCAACTGTCGAATTTCCGTGAATTGAGGATACCTACACGAAGCCCACAACACGGGGGTTAGTACATAAATTTTTCAGAATTTTCTAAGCTCATTTAATGCTCGAAAAGACACTGCGAAGTTCCATGGGACCCACCGAAAAACGGTGTCGGAAAAATTTGAAATTTATGTCGCCGCGAAGCTCTCGACGAGTGGAGCGCTCTGGTACTCTCAGTTTTCTCGTGGGATTCACGGTTTGTGAGAAATCTAGCCCGAAAGTCAAAATGGGCTAAAACTTCCCGAGCAAAAATTGGACAAACCGCTTGATGGATTTCGGTGTTCTTGGTATCTATGGAAAGCTCTCGTCGAGTAGATGATTTTAGACACAAGACCCGGTCCAATTGGTGGCCGGATCAGCCGGATTTTGGTCGGGGAAGTCGAAGAGTCACGCGCGCAGGGGAGGGCGTTTGCGCGCGTTTTTCCGGCCGTTCGAGGCAGCGGCCAGTGGGCTGGGATGGTGGTGGTCGGCGCCGGTGAGCTGGGGTGGCAGGGGGAGGTGGCTGGCCAGCGGCAGGGGCAGGAGAAGAGAGAAAAGAAAGAAAAAAGGGGAGAGGTCGGGACGCGCGGAAGAAAAGGGAAGAAGAAAAAGGGAGCCGATCCGGTTCGATTCGGCTGGTCCAATTCAGAATACAAAATTTTAAATTTTTACTTTGCCTCGGGACCGAAAACGAGGTCCAAAAATTCCGAAAAAATTTCAGAAAACTCAGAAAAATACGTAGATTCCAAATATATTTTTAGTTTTGCCACGTGGTCTTTAAATAAATTTTTAAAAATCATCAAAGTTTATATTTTCAGAAAATCGAACCCGATTTTTGAAATCCGAAAAATCTCAAAAAAATTCCTAAAATTTAAATAAAATTAAAATACCAAAAATGCTCATAAAATAATAAAATTTAAAATTTTGGGGTGTTACACTATTCATACCTTTAGAGTAAAGGGAACCCATACTTATAGCGTATCCACTTATTTGCTTGATTTGCAGCCGTTGATTTGTTAAATTTGGATTCTCTATTAATTTTCTGCAAACTCATGCTTTGGAAATTAATCAAAAAACAAGCCAAGTAGGAACAAAAATGAAAGTAGCAGTGACCTCACATGGTATTGGTATGGCAAGAGTGACACAACTAAATCGACCATGCCAGGCCCATGAACATTCATCACTTCTCAAATTAAATCATTTCTCTGATTTAAGATAATGATAACTTTTTCTTCCCCTTAGGATTTCGGAGTCCAAGAATCTATTCCAGCACTAGTAATGAACATATAATATAATTGCTTCTCCTTTGTCTCTTCTCTTTGCTTGCTGCCATATTTACTGTTTTCCTTCACATGTGAAACCATTACCGTATATATTTTCAAACTCCAGCTAGCTAGTGTTGATCTTTCAGTCATGTCTAGCCGTCTCCTGTATCCTTCTCAGCTCTTTCTTATTTCCTTTCCTTTTAGTCAATCCGCTACTATATGCATGCTTTTCCTGTTTTTTCTTCAAGACTGAGATGGATGTAACAGTTTGCAGGTTTGCAGCGAGTAGACTCTTGAGGGTTGAGATTGGAATACGAAAAATGTTATTGCAGAGGACTTTCTGGGTGGTTATTGCATTGATCATTGGACTTGCTGTTGCTAAATTACATATTGTGGACAGTAGGCCTCATCGGATTCTTCTGGATACGGATGTCGATACTGATGATTTCTTTGCTCTTTTGTACATCTTGAAGCTTAACAGATCAGAGTTTGAGTTGGAGGTGAAAGTATTTATGCTTTTCTGATGATTACAATTTATTTTTAACTATGGTTCAGCTTTTGGCCATTGATGAACCATGTGTAGGAAATTTGACAAATATGAATCATTATGGAATTGTTGCTTTCATTAAGCTATTCCTGCTATGATCACTCAAGATTTAGCTGCAGCAACTTTCTGCTTATGTTCCTCTTAGCTGTTAGTCTCTGAAGATTGGCAGAAATATTTTTATCTAATTGAATCGACTTCTTGTGTTGTTCTCGAACCCAGAACAATGTTTTCTTTGAATTTTTATTCTGTCAAAAGTATTATGTGCTTATTGGATATACAGTACGTTACTGTTAATAGACATATTCTCTATTAACTAATTTTCACAAACTGACTTTGATTTTTCTTGATTAAATTCACCTTCTCAAGACCTTTTTTCCTTCTCTTTTATGGACTTCAGCTACAGATTTGTCGTAGTTTGAAAAAAAATTTATCTGTACGAAGGCTGGTTTCTGCCATTACCAGAAAGATTCAGTGACCCTTGTTATGTTATCATATTGGCACAGGCAATCACTATCAATGCAAATGCATGGACTGATGCAGGTCATGCTGTGAACCAAATCTATGACATTCTTTACATGATGGGCCGCGACGATATACCAGTTGGAGTGGGAGGTGAGGGTGGAATACTGGAAGATGGTACTATACTCCCAGATGTTGGTGGATATCTTCCCATAATTGAACAGGTGAATATTCAAGCATCCCTTTTCTACTAAAACAAGGAAAAATGCTTGCTTAATTATTATAATGTTGCCAATGAGGAAATTTCATTTACATACAATGTCATATTATTCACAATTCTCTGATTATATTGGATAAGTCATTGATATCTAAGGATCGCATATTAAATAGGGAAATTCAACAGCAGGAGGCTGTAGATACAGACAAGCTATTCCTATAGGTCGACGACTAGATATTGATTCAAACTATGGCCTAAGGAAAGCTTTCCTACCGCAGGTATGAAATTGGAGGCATCATGTTTGCGCCAAGGTACTAGTTCATATAAGAATTTCCTGTGAAACAAAACCCAGGAAATTTTCGGTCCTGCAATCTCTCTATCCAACAGTTAAATCAATTCAAGTTCTAGATTTGAAGAGATGTCCTTTCCTTCATGTTATATTTATAAGCAGCTCATCGATTCTGTCTATATACCAGGGCAGCAGGAAATATTCTCCTCTTCGACAACCCACTGCACAGCAAGTGCTGATTGATAAAATATCTGCAGGTCCTATTACTATCTTCATAACAGGAGGTCATACGAATTTTGCCATTTTTCTTCTGAAAAATCCACATCTAAAGAAGAATGTTAAGCACATATATATAATGGGAGGTGGGGTGAGGTCGCGAAACCCAACCGGTTGTTGCCCACGAAATGCAAGTTCATCTTGCGAGCCAATACAATGTGGTGACCGAGGTAATCTGTTCACAGACTTCATTAGCAATCCTTATGCTGAGTTTAATATCTTTGGAGATCCTTTTGCTGCATATCAGGCAAGCAAACACACAACTCTTTAGGAAACCATTATCTTTGTCAAGTTGTTGCAATTATGAATGCTAAAGATTGGCTGCAAATGTTAGTGACACCTCTGCTTCTATTTCAGGTGATCCATTCTGGAATACCAGTCACACTGGTGCCCCTGGATGCAACAAATACCATTCCCATAAATGAGGATTTCTTTAAGGCATTTGAAAAGAGCCAACATACATATGAGGCACAATACTGTTTCCAATCCTTGAAAATGGCTCGTGATACTTGGTTTGATGACCAATTTTATACGGTATTTTCTTTAAGATGTTTCTTTGTTGCAATGTCCTCAAAGGCTCATTCTCAAAAAACATGTCCGGTAGGCCCGCAATTTAGCGAACTTTCTTGCAGAGCTATTCCATGTGGGACTCATTTACATCCGGCGTAGCAGTTTCTATCATGCGCAATTCACATAACAAAAATGGAGAAAATGAATTTGCCGAAATGGAATATATGAACATAACTGTAGTTACTTCAAATGAACCTTATGGGGTACATGATGGTTCAAATCCATTCTTTGATGGCCATAAAGTTCCAAAGTTTAATCTAGAGAAAGGTGGAGTACACAGTGGTCATGTCCAGACAGGCCTCAGAGATCCATTCTGCACAATGCAGAATGGGAAGGGAAGATGCCAGGTGATTATTTATTTCATCTTGAGCTTGTTAGGGTAATTAATGCTGAGTGGTGTAGAGATTACCTAATGTTTTCCATTCTTCAAAATTTGATGATCTTGGACAATTTGTTTCTCATAATGGGACAGGATGGCTATACAAAGGAGGTAAAAGGTTCACAGGGGGTACGTGTTCTCGTCGCTACCAGAGCTAAACCTAATCCAGACACTAGTAGTGAACTTGACAGGGCATATTTCAAGAGTTTCTTGGATGTAAAAGTTCATTTAATTACTAATTTTCTTCTAAAATTCTAGTTGGTTATTACTTCAATTTTAGGATCCTTGATATGCTGAGAAACTGATGAAACTTTTTTATGCAGGTTCTAAATCACCCTCAGCAAACTGGGAAGTTCAATTTTACAACACAATTTCGTTATTACAAAGAAGTTCTATACAAACCAGATTTTGGTAGCAAGAAACTGGGAAAACCTATTGTCTTTGACATGGATATGAGTGCTGGAGATTTTCTGGCTCTCTACTACCTTCTTAAATTACCTGTAGAAGTGATCAACCTCAAGGTAAATGAGACTCATTTTCTAGCTAAAATAAACATGAATTGGCATCTACACTTTTGCTTCATCACAGTTAAATTTACTATACAAGGCAGGACATTTTTAATTCAATTTGTATCCTCTTGCTATTTTCTTCTAGGCTGTCATTGTAAGTCCAACCGGCTGGGCAAATGCTGCAACTATAGATGTGGTTTATGATTTACTGCATATGATGGGTCGTGATGACATTCCAGTGGGTCTAGGAGATATATTTGCATTGAACCAGACTGATCCAGGAGACTGCAAGTATATTAAGGTCATTCCACAAGGGAGTGGTGGATTTTTGGATTCAGATACTCTATATGGGCTTGCACGGCATCTGCCACGAAGCCCTAGAAGGTGAAATTGTATTGTTTGGATATTGTTTGTGATGTTCTGTTTGCTGCTTGAATAGTTTGGGACTTTTTTAAAAAAAAAAAAAATTCTTGTCAAGATATACTGCAGAAAACTCTCTGAAATTTGGAGCTCCCCGCAACACAGATCACCCTGAACTCAGACAGCCTCTGGCACTTGAAATTTGGGATTCCATAGTGAAAAAATTGGAACCAGGATCTAAGATTAGCATATTGACCAATGGACCATTGACTAATTTAGCAAAGATTATTCGATTAAGGAAAAACTCAAGCTCTGTGATTCAGGTCAGTGGACTTACTAATTCATGTCTTTTAAGGGAACTTGAGACTTCAAAATGTTCACAGTTACTTGCACTGCAGTGAAGTAAAGAGGTTACAAATTTCATTGCAGGATGTATATGTTGTTGGAGGACACATTAACCATAGCAATTTGGACAAGGGAAATGTCTTGACTGTCCATTCTAATGAATATAGAGAAATGAACCTGTATCTTGACCCCTTGGCTGCAAAGATAGTTTTTGAGTCATCACTGGATATTACACTTATTCCACTCAACGCCCAACGCAATGCAAGTTCATTCTCCAAGATCCTACAAAGGCTGGGCAGGACAAACAAGACACCTGAAGCTTTGTTTGCCTACCGTTTGCTCTCAAGGCTTTACCGGTTGCAACAAACTCACCACAGATACCATCACATGGTAAAATAATACAATCGGAGAACTAGCCTCAAGTTCTTTCCGTACCATACATGAAATAGTGTAATCCCAAATGAAAAGTCTCACTGCCTTATCATTACTATCTTGGATTTCCTGCTAGATATAATTATTCTGAATGATATTATAGCCGATCCCAAATTTTTGGGATAAAGGCTTAGTTGAGTTAAATTGAGTTGATATTATTATGCAGGATACATTCTTGGGAGAAATCCTTGGTGCAGTAGTCTTGGCTGGGGATTCCTTCCTGAACCCAATTTTGCAAATCAAGCCTATTAAGGTCCTGGCTGATGGTGCTGAATCCAAAGATGGACAAATTGTGGTTGATGAAAAACAAGGAAAATTGGTGAAAATGTTGCAAGCTGTAGACCCTGTAGCATATTATGATAATTTTGCAAATCAATTGGGAGTTAACAAGCAATCCGCTGTCATAGGAAGCTTTGACGAGCAGAGGAGAATCTGGAGTGCACAACCAAATTCTTGAAAATGAAGAGTACACTTCTTAAATGCATTGGACTAATTATTCTGACAGCAGGAAGTTATTTCTTTCCTTGGTAAGATACAGAAGTTTCATTTGTGTGCCTATACTCCTGTCATTAGAAACTTTCAACAGACAGATATTTGATGTAGCAAGTATTCACTGTATTTTTTGTTTAGCTCTATGAAAGAAAAATAACAGCTTAGGAAACGTGAAAGCATACCACTTAAAGTTGGTTCTCTCCCTCTCTTTTACTGGATGTAAATTGTTTGTAATCCCACAGATCAAGTTAGAAATGTGAACACTAGGAAAATATATCAGTCGAATGAAGATGCCGATGAATGGCTTTCAATTTTATTTATTGCAGAAAGATTTTCATCTAACAAATTCATGTCCCAGTTCTGCAGCAAATTCTCCTGGAAGATTTTATGACTGTCAAAACCTCATTGAAGTGCTTAGCCCTTTCTGTACCTTGAATTTTAGCTATTTCATATTCTCAGCTGCTAATTATAGTATAAGCATTTTTTTTTTTTTTTTTTTGCAGTGCTCACATACACAAAAGAATGAAGAATTAAAGAGAAGAAAGAGTTGCATCTAGATTTTTTATTTTTTGCCTTCATTTCTTTTACGATCGAAATACATCATAAGTTGGTAAAATGTCATCCACAATATCAAGAATCTCATGACTCATAACATGAGGGTCTAAAACTACTCATGGGACTTGATTGCCATTCCTCGGCAGTTGGGTGGTTCGAAACCGAAGCTTTCCAAACTCTCAACATGATTAATAAAGTAAAAAATGATTACATCTTGATATCTTTTAATGGAGACTATTCAATATTGATTTGTACTCATTTAAGCCATTTCAGAAAAGCAAATGTTTTCTTTCGATGCCAGTCATCTAGAAGGCGAAAAACATGGAACTGTTGATTTCTTAATCAGACATCAATGTTAATTCACTAAATTTTCCTCAGTCAAAGATGCTTTCTTAGATTTCTTTTAATTTACTTGATGACTAATTAACACTTACAAGGTTTTCCTTTCTTCCTAATCTTCTCATTTTGTCTATTTCTACATGGACTTAACGTTATCGTTGGTTGAGCTATCAAGAAAACCTCTCTCTCTCTCTCTCTCTCTCTCTCTCTTACCAGATACCAAACACAAATGGGTATTCATTTTGGAAAGACCAAAATGTTTGATGATGGCGATTGGCCATTTATCTTGGATATGTATAATGAGAAGCAATAGAAATGGAAGATATGGAGAATCTGAAATCACCACAAATTTCCCCGTTTGTGCCATTTTTCAGCAGCAGACAAACAGCGACAGCTACAACAGATTCTAGTTGACTTTTGGAATCAAATCTTTCCCATTGATTCAGTTTTCCAGGACCCTAATACATTTATAAAAATGCATTGGCTGCTTGCTAGAGTGTCTTCTTGTCGTCTTTATGATTTTTGTAAGCATGGAAACAAACAAAGGACTAAGGAAAAGATTAGTAACAGGGAGATCAATCCCCTGCTTCGCATAATACCCATCAAATTAACCATCACATTCACGATTACAAAACCTATCCACAGAACGCCCTCCATCTCCATGGTCCTAGGATTGACATATTTCTTCAAATCCACTTTTGAATTGTTCTATCAGCAGAAAGAATATTTCTCTAGTAGAATTATATATATAGATAAATATAAAGAATAAAATATTAGAAGAAAAAAAGAATAAATAGAAGAGAAGCATAAACAGCAAAGGTTCTCTTCATAATGAGAAGTGGCAGTAGATAAGACTCTTTATCTTTGACAGAACTCTTACAAAGCACATTTGATTAAACAGAACCTGATGGTGAAAGACGAGTGAAACACACACACAAAAAAAAAAAAATCTCTATAATAATCCTCCCAATTTCAGTTGATAACCTTAAAAACTCAATTCTTCCATGGGAACTGACCCACCAGCCGCCACGATTTGTTGCTCCAGCTGCAATCAACAATAAACATTTTAAGCAACAGAAATGAATAGAGACTTGACAAGTAGATTTCTCGGAGAAATGAACTTTCAATTAAACAAAACCATACTCCACTCACCCTGATTAGAGTTTCAAGCTTGTTCTTCACAAGATAATACTCTTGCTTTACTTGTTGCAGGCATTTCAGGCACCTGCAATCCAGGAATTCAATACTATATGCAAGGATTTCATGGCTCAAAATTCATATCCTCATAAAAAAATAAGTGAGAAAAAATATATTGGCAAGAGGGGGATTTAAAAAAAAAAAAAGAAAAGTAACAAACTAAGTGAATAAGGGATAGTAGAATAGCTCACGCTTCAGAATTCTGCTGCTCACAGAAGCTGCGGAAAGCAATGCAGGCATTTTTAACCCTCTGTGCACCTATGCTGTTCACAGAAAGAAACCCATTTTCTTTTCTCATCAAACAAGAAATGAGCTAAACAGGAACAATTAAACTCAATGTCTCACTTTCTATTCTCTGTGTCAGATCTGAAATGAATAGAATTTTATTTTTCTTTTAATGTTTTGAGACTCGATGAACTTTCTTGGTTTTAAAAATGTGGCTGCAGACTCCAATAATCGGACCTAAGATGGATAAAAGTTCGAACAGTATTAAAAGAGTAATGTAGGAGTCAATGGCTCGACAAGACAGCTACGAAATGCAAAACAAAAAGAAGGTACCTGGAGCTGCTACCCTTCAACTGGTGCACATGAGCATCAACCCTTTTGAAATCTACACTTTGCTGATCTCTACAAAAGAAGAGTCGAGAGAAAAAAAACAAAGAAAAAAAGAGGAAGACAGTCAGCTAGCTTGAATTAACCATCACCAAAAGTGAAGCCTAATCTAAATAGAAAAAGGCAGTCTCGGATGAGAATTTTTTTTTTTTTTCCTTTTTGGTTTGCAGGGGGGTGAGGAATCAGGGCGAAGGTCCTTACAAGGCTCTGGTAAGATCATTAAGAAGCCTCTCAGAATCTTCAAAGAAGAGAGACACAACTTCAACAACAAAATCTGGGTTACTCTCGTCTTGTAGCAGCTGAAGCTGTGTAAACTGACCGTCCAGAAACCCCTTAACCCACCCAAAACGAACAAAAATGAAAACCCAACATCAATAAAACATGAAAAGATCCGAAAAGCAAGAAAAAAAAAAGGAGATCAAATGCAACAAAACAAGAACATATAAGAACAAAAGCAGATTTACTTTTCCAGTGCTTTACCTCCATAAACAAGGACTTGGTATACTCAACCCATGTTCTCTGCATCTGACCCACCTCCATGCTTGCCTTTGCTGTGCTCTCTCTCTCTCTCTCTCTCTATACCACAGAAAGATTGTGCTTTTTGAAGCTGTGAACCAAGAAAGCTTTGTGGCTTAAATTTGCAGATTTGAGGAATTATTGCATAATCAAAGTGGGAATAAATGCTAGAAAAACCTTGAAAAGGATTGAATGAATTTAATGCTAAAACGCCAAAAAATTCCAAAATTTGGCTTGCTTTTCGGATATTACTAATACCCAGTAAAGCACAAGTGGACTCATCCACCTTTTATCCTTTCCTCTGGATTTGTGCCGTGTTCTGTTCTTGAACGTTTTTAGCTAAGAGAGTCACAGATCCCCCACCATTAGCACCTCCTCTTACATCACTTAAGAGCACTTAAGCCCCTAAAAGAGCCCATATTCCATCTGCTTTCAAGTTTCAACCTTTTTACCTCTCTTAATAACCTTTTTCTAATATATATATATATATATATATATATATATATATATATATATATATATCTTCTTCTTTTCCCATATCAATGTGCTCATGAAACCATTTGTTGGTTTCTGATGAAAACTACACATGGGTTTGACGTAGGTGGAAGTGAGTTCAGACCCTTCTAAACCTTTTTTTTTTTCTCATTCAAAATATTTTAAAAAAAAACTAATAATCATATACAATTATTTAATTTTATAAAAATTATTAAATTTTAATTTAATTTTATAAAAATTAATATAATTTAAAATTAAAAATTTTAAGATTAATTTAAAATTCTGTTAAATATTTAAAATTATTTAATTAATAATTATTAGTGGAGAAAATATAAAAAAGGAAAGGAGGATTTAATGGCAAAGGATAATTAGATGCATCTTATATATTTTATTTTTTAAAAAAATTAATAAAATAAGATAATTTTATTTATAAAATAATTAACAAGTCATTAAATTAATTTAAATATATTTAATTTTTAATTAATTTTTATGAAATTAAATTAAAATTAAATAAGTTTTATAAAAAAAATTAAAATTTAATGACTTTTATAATAATTTTCGTTAAATTAAGTAATTACACAAAATATTTCTGAATGTGTATTTATATTTTAATTATTTATTTTAGTTAAGAATTGGGAGGCCTTCAACCATTAAACCAATTCAGATTAAGTTATATTTTAATTATTCTTAATTTCATTCATAATTAATTATAAATATATTATTAATATAATCTCCATTAATAGAATAACTCTATTATTATTAAATTAAATATTTATTGATTAAAATTTAAAAATATTAAATTATAAATACTAACATCTCTTTATTTAATTATTTAATAAAATTTAAATATGAAACTTTGAGAATTAAAAAAGAGAGAGAAAAAAAAGTTTTCACATTACATATTTCAAGCACTAAGTTAGGAAGGGAGACAGGACTCTCGACATTTTAATAATATAATTTACAAATATTCTTCCAAAATCTTGTAAAATATTATACAAAGACACAAAAGCCCTCCCAAAGACACAGAGCATGATGTACAAATACGTAATTCTGCATGTAATAATTTTAAAGACAAAAACAGCCTCAAAAGAAAACAAAAGGTGGTCTCTTATGAAGGAGAAAATTGTAAATCAATTTGACATTCACTGTTCAATACCAACTGCCTTTTATTATTTGTAGTTAAGTAGAATTAAAAAACCGCAAACATATCTTGTCATAACAAGCTGGTATGCTTTGCCTGCTAACCACTCTGTTTCAACTGCCATTTCAGCTCATTGTTCTATCACCGACGTGTACATAGGATTTTAGATTGGCCTTAATTAAAAAACGTCCAAAATCCCTAGTCTTTATTAGGCTTCTTTTATTAATTAATTTTCCCAGGGTTGAAATCTCCTGCGTCCTGATGATCAAATTGGGAAATTGTGGGGAATCTTGGTTTGGCAATGGTAGAGGCTACAGCTGTTTAAACTCATTTTAATTATTAAGTGTCATCAAAGAAGGGAGGGACAGCTGGAGATAAACGAGAGTATTAAATGCTTTTGGGCGGTTGTTTGCTACATCACCACCACCTCTTCGGAATCTTTATCATTTTCATTATTGTGTTTAAGCCAAATTACTTAATATTCTCTCTCTCTTTTCATTATTCGAATATATCATGCTAAGTTTACATCAGGGTGTGGAGAAGATATTCTTTTCTTGTGAAAAGACATCAACTCAATTTTTCTTTTAGTATTTATGATTATAATTACTTTTTAATTAATCTTTATATCAAAATTATTAAAAAAAAACAAAAAAAACTTTCTCATCTCAACTCTTTTAAACTTTAAGATATCCCATTTCTAAATGAATAGAAGAAAAAGGAGGCAGCTTGAGCATTGTTGTCATCTTAAACTTAATGGGGATGATCTCGTCTGAATCTGCTTTACTTTCCTTTTTGATATGATGGGAGCATAAAAGTGTGCGTCTACATTTTCAATTTTTTCAAAAAAGAATACTAAAGTGACGGTCGCCACATCAACAGTAGACAATCAACAATTCAAGCCGCAATTCCTTTTCCTGCCTGTGCCTGCCAACGCATTACCGTCCATCCCCTCTCTCTGTCTGACCATCTCTTTTTTCTTCTTCCTGAAAACGCTTGGAAGAAGCAAAATATTGCACGCCACTCTCTTCAAGTATACTTTCTGATCGGTGGTGCATGCACACAAACATCAATTATACACCAACTCATGCAAGCAAACCCTTCAAATTCTAAGCATAAAGAGGCTAGTTTTCCAATTTTCTGAAACTCCTTTCAGCGTATGAAGATTTCTAGTCTTTATCACTTCATTTTCCCCTTGAACAAAATTTAAACATTCACAGGTATGAGGGAAAATAAGTTTGTGTGTTTATTCGGCATATGATACCACCCTTCTGCATCCCCTTCCAGTTGGCAAATGAATAGACCAAACCTGAGCCTTTGAACCACCAGGTAATGCTAGATCTGGGATTTTATAGAATATCATATAATATATGGTGTTCCTCCCAATAACAGTTACCAAGAAACGCGTTAGACTACTTGTTTACATTTCGCTTGATGACAATGAAGGAGCAATACAACTTCAAAAACCATTTTAAAAAAGATTTAATACAACTGGGTTAAAATGCAAGATACAAAATACAGAAGTCAGCAATGTTTAAGAGATTGTCAATTTTAAAAACAAATATTTAATAAATACAATCCCCCAAAACAGAAATCATCTTTTAGTGCAATGTAAACCTACAAAGGATGCTCCGTGTGGAAAGCATATGGTAATATTCTAGCATACCTTGCAACTCCTCCTACAGTATCCAGGAAGGTCTGGAGACCCTACCATGTACTCTGGGTTTTTGGTGCATTCCCCAAGGGCAGCCCACCTATCACAACCCTCATTCAGATCTGTGCAGTTCCCACCAGCTTCCAAGTTCTTGTTAAATGAGTCCACATGAATCCACTTTGTGGCAGACCATTTCTCACCTTCAATCACTGGGCATCCAGCATGAAGACTGCTTGGGTCTGGAATGGCGTTAGGATGGAGACTAAAGAAAAGAAGGGCATCACCTCTTCGTGGTTTCACTAAGAGTTTCCAAAGACAGGATAAGAAGACCCCAAAAACACGTTAACTCTGGGCATTTTGCAACTGAGAGAATGCAAATTTAATAAAAGCATTTGTAATCTGTCAAAAGTGGCTAACCTGCAATTCCTTTCTTTGCACATTCAGAGAGTTCTTCATCACTTACAGTAGCTTTTCGTCGAGGAGGTTCCTGTTTCAAATTGTTTGTTATATTAAAAGATGTCCCCTCTAGTCTAACTACAGGAAACAACCTAGTATTTAATACCTCCTCCCCCTCCTCACCCCAACCCACAAGTACCATCTATAGTTTGATCATTAACTGGCTATTTGAAAAGTCCAGCCAAATATTCACACTCAAAAGTTATCAAATCCTGAGATAATTCTAGTTGTGGACTGTTTTCAATGGTTTCTGAGTCAACATATGTTTATAAATGATCATAAGGTAGAGCAAACATAATGATACAGCTTGTCAAACAGATCTATCAACACGGTCATACACACTGATGAACCTAGGAAGCCCTTGGAGAGAATACCAAATAAGGAAACTATACCAAATTGCTCACCCACTGTGAAACACTGATTGTAGGAAAGGAAAAGAAGCTGAAACTACATACGAAACAATGCAATTGTGTATTGGAAAGAAAAAAAAAAAGGAGGAATTAGTGAAAACCTCTGCAGAGGGAAACACAGTTTCTCCGCCTTTTACCACATCAGTAAGATACATGAGCACAGTTGCCGAGCGATGTCCACCACGAGCAATATTAACCTTGTCAACAAAGTAATCATAGTGTGGATCATATTTTTGCCCATGCTCATATCTTAAAACTTGAATGTCTTCCCCATTTTCTGCAACAAGGGATTTAAAAAAGATCATTGATACATGTTTGTTGTCAAATGAGAAGCAGAGGAAAATATCAAGCTCAAGAGTGGATAATAGAACTTGCAACTAATCCTAGAAGAAGAGTAGCTGGAATTGTTGTATAAATAATAAATTCACTAGTGTTGTATTAGAAACAGTTAACCAATTGAACACAAGAAATATATCATTCTCTCTCTAACTTTCTCTCTTTCTCCCTCTCTAAATCTCACTTTCTTTCCTTGATTCTCTCTGATCTTCCCTTTCTTTTACTTTCCTCCCCTTTCCTCTACTTTCTATTCTGCCAAACACCCTTGTTGTGAACAGGTCAGGTCAGAACAATATTTTACTTCCAAACATCATTCTACTGTTATACTTCCAGCAATGAACCACGTGGCATGAGGAACACATCTTCCTCTTACTACTATTGTTGTTATTATTTTTAAGGGGCCCCCAAGGGGGGTTCATTAGGGGAAGATGCAGTGATCGACTATGATAGTATGATCCCCCGACCCTGAGTATCATTATGCCAATCACAATGAAAAGATTTTGTCATTGTGAAAATAAGTAATGGGCAGGAGCGCAGGACTATGTTCCCCTTGGTATTGTTAAGCATATGATGTCTTGAATTTTGTTGGCTTCTATTCTGCTATCCCACTGCTGGCAAAGGAGTGCAACAGTATGCTTGAGGGTCTAGAGTTTAAAAACCATATATTATATAGTGGTGTCAAAATGGTTAAAGGCCCTTATTACACCTGAACTTTATCATAATCCATATCGAACTGCTAATTCCAAACCATCTCACATCTTCTGTATCCAGAGTGTGTGCTAGCATGTGAGTACCAAGCATCTCCATATTACAACCATTGGTTTGATTTTAGAATGCATGAAATCCTAAATTTCAAATAATGTTATTACATTAAAATCAACAGGCAATATCATGAAAAAAAAAATGAAACAAGTTTAAAGTTAAGGAGGCAGATTTTTCCATAGAAGTTTGAAAGTTTTTTATTTGTATGCCCTGATATCTCACAATGTACAGCCTTATATATATATATATATATATATATATATATATATATATATATATATATATATATATACACACACACCATCAAAGTGAGTAGACCATTTAGAACTTTTGGAACAAAAATTTTTTAGAGGCACTGGTGACTAAAAGAAAAGGGCTATATTTGAATTTTATGATGGTACTAAGAGCAGCAGTTTATTTTGTGATAGCCATGTTCTCATGCATGCCAAGCAAGGCCTTGACCTCACATGGCCAGGTCAAAGCTTTGGCAATGCTGAGTCTGGCTATACTTGCTCATTTTCTAACTTTTATACTATTAAATATGGAATAGAATTATGATTATGTATGATTCCCTAGTAAGCAAAACTATAATAAAAAATATATATATAACCAAAACTTGTGAATTTTGGCTTCAGAACCAAACACTCAGTATTAAAACAAGTAATATTCAATTATAGCGCACCTTTTGGAAGAAAGGTCCACGTTGCAATTTTGTCCTCTACACCTGCAACGATTGGATCCTACAAAATGGATTTGAAAAAGGAGTTATATGCTGCACTCATGGAGAAAATCCAATCATCATAGAAAAGAAGTTATGCATTATGAAAGCATTATTTCTATGCTGCTCATGCTTTAATAAGCCTGAACACATTCAAACATCACTATTGATAATCGATTGGAAAACCAAGACAGGATGTAGCACAATTGGTTAAGCTCCAATTTGTTTATTATAGGTGAAGAGACAAAACAAGCAAGAAATCAATTGTAATATTTGAGTCCCAATGATTGAAGAAGGTACATTCCTAGATTCTTCAATTAGTCGCACAGGCAACAGAATCATCAATGAAACTACAGACCACTGCAAATGACTGAGAAAAATAAAGAAGTTAAAATTCTATTAAAAACAAGTCGTTTATATCTGGGAAAACTCAAGATAGATCATTGAAAGCTATAAATATTATCAGTCTCTAACTTAGCATCTCCCAATTGGTTTCTTCCAACTTCCAAGTAAGCACATTAGCAAAAAAATATAACAAGGCATTTTATGCACCAACTAATTAATCATTCTGCTCATACTCGAATATTACCATACCAGAAACCCAATGGATAACTGATTCACTGGAGCAGTGATTATCCTAGGGCAAATTGCTAAAAAATTTTCCGCCTAGTCATCAGAAAACAACAGAATTTGCCAGCCTTATTAAAAGAGAAAAGAAAATCTAAGTTGATCTGATTCAGAAATAATATCAAGTCAAACATGAAATTCCAACCACATTTTACTTCTTTGTTAACCCCTCAAATCTAATAATATCGAAAAACACAGAAAGATTAAGCACAACTAAGGCGAGGATTATAATGTCTATAACCGGATATAGGAAGAAATAAACAAAGAAGCAACCTTTCCTTTAGAGATAAACATCCCAGAACTGGTTCGAACTTCGCTGAGCTTACTCTTTCCACTAACATTATCCGCCACTGCTGATCTCTTCAGCTCTGATTTCGCCTAAATTATTGAAGACAATCAATTCAATTGCATCTAAAGGAGAAAGAAATATAATTGACAACAATTATTAATGCGCACTCACCAGAGAGATCAGGTGATCGCATTCCAAGTCCGTAAGAAAACCTTCGTACACAAATGCCCTACAAATCATAAAAAATAAAATTTTCTTCCTTTTCCAAATTTTCTCAGCAATCAAACAGATGATAAATGATTGAAACGAAAAAGAGAGGGAGAAAGAGAGAGGATGTGAGACCTTGGCTTCCATGAAACCTGTTTGACTTTAGCAGGGTCAATAATGGAACTAGAAGAACCTGGATAAGAGCTAGATGTATGGAGAATCAAAGAGCTCGATAGCCAAAAGAGGAGTTGGAGGGGATTGATGATAGCGGCCATGGGAGCAGGCTAAAGCGGGATGATTTCCAGAAACTTTCAGACTTCTTCCAGGAAAATCCAATGATGTTGTGAGTTGCGACTACCTTCCAACCGCCATTTTGGCACCTGTGTGTTAAGGGAGCAATAAACGGCGTCGTCCAGGCCCTTCTTTTTTTTTTTTTTTTTAATTTTTACCCTGACTTCAATAAATTTTCTTTTTTATAAAAAAAGAAAAAAAAATCTTTGAGAGTTAACAGAGTAAAATTGGCGTCTACTAACTTTTACTTCGTGCTCTTAATCATTTGATTAGATTAAATATTATCAAATTATTCAATAATAAATAGTAACTTTCAATTCTTAAAAAAGGAAATGTGTACCTCCCTATTAAAATCTGAAGAATAACATGAAATACAAGGCAAAGCCGTCAGCAGATTTATGAGAACCATGAAAGAAAAGATATATCCTGGATTTCTTCACATAGATTGAAAATGGAAAATAAAAATGTCTATTACAAGATTATGCTTTTATACTCAACTTCATAGCAAAACAAATATCCTATACTGTCCAAATTGCTTCTGCATCAATTGGTCTGTCCGCAGTGCATTGTTCTTTCTGCTCTTTTAATACACAGTTTTAGCCTCTTCAAAACTGTTCTAGTCCTGTGGTATTGGCTCCATCTTAGTGAGATTTAGCTCAATGTTTCGCTTGTGGGAGCAAGATCAGGAACCCAGATACATGGAATATTACATGGTTTTAACTTTCAGTTTGGGATCTACAGTTCTTCTGCAATCTTGGGACTATCACATTGGCCCAAAACAATCTCCATGTGTTTATTCATATCGTTTAGATACTTTGTTGAGTTGTATTCGTCTGCATCAAAGAGCTCCTCGGAGTATGTCCTTTGGTGTATAGACTTCTGGAGCTCTTTTATCTCTTCCAAAGCATCTTTATTTCCTTTTAGAATCTCTACAATCTGCTTCAAATGCAAACCGAAGCAAATAAAAAATTTATACTATTAGCTATTTCATAAACAGAACCAAGAGTTTTGTTGTTAGCATTTCTAAGATTAAAAGACATGCCTGGTTCATTTGAGGTCGTTGCATTGACGATTGATGTATACAGGAAGAAGCTAAAAAGGTCAAAACTTCCATCTGTTCCTTATCATAGGCATCTACAAGAGTTGGGTCGACAAGCTTCTTGATACTGTTCTTCATAAGCAGAGGTTTCGCCTGAAACCAATGGTTAGAAACGGTTCAGTTAAGTTCTTGACAGTAGTACTAGACTTGAATTGGGGCAGAAAGAGGCAATGCATACCCACAACACTAGGCTTTGCTGAGAACTATCTATTGCTTGCTTTCCAGTAATAAGCTCTAATAGTAATACCCCATAAGCATAAACATCTGTCTTTTCGTCCACTATGCCATGCATGAAGAACTCAGGAGGAAGGTAACTGTCATGATGATAGGAAATGAGATTAAATAGTAGGTTAGAAGATGATTCATAGACTAAGTGAAGTTTCGGATTACAAACCCAAATGTCCCTTCAACTTTGGATACAGTGTGATGAGTCCAGTGCTCCGGTAACCACTTTGCAAGACCAAAATCAGAAATCTGCACAAATATCAAGTTCCAAACTGAGTCATATGAAAGCTAGATGGTAAACAAAGATTTCAGTATTGCAGTATTAAAGTTTCAAGTTTGAATACTTACTTGAGGATCAAATTCCTCGGAAAGCAATATATTAGAAGCCTTGATATCCTTGTGGATAATTCTCCTTTGGCAGCCTTCGTGCAGATATTGAAGGCCGTCAGCAGTTCCTGTAGCAATTTTGTACCTCATTCCCCAGTCCAGTTTTTCCTTTGGGCCTATAAACATGTGGTAATTAATGAATGAATCGATAAACAAATCCAGCAAGGACCTTGCAAGGATATGAACTACTTAATCTTATGAGTAATGATCTAACCGTAAAGTATGGATGCAAGGCTCCCATGAGCAGACAACTGAAGCACAAGATGCATCCCTCCTTCAACCCCATAGCCAATCACTTTAGCAATATTGGGATGGTCAACATGAACCATCATCCCAAGCTCCGATAAGAAATCAACAGTCATCTCTTCTGGGGAACCTCTGGTCAGCCTTTTTATCGCAACAAGCTGCCCATCTTTTAATTGTCCCTTGTAAACTTCAGCGTAGCCTCCTTCTCCAATCAAATTTTCTGCAAAAAAATATAACATGCAGGACAACAACAACATTACCAAAATACCATAATTCTTTTGGAGTTGGATATTTAATCATCAGAACTTGCTGAATTTAGATTCAGAAAGAGGTACAAACCATGACTGAAATTGTTGGTTGCAGTTTTGATTTCTGAGAGTGTAAAGTTCTTCCAAGAAGATTTCAGACAGTAGAGATCAGTATCCAGAGGAGAACTTATAACTGGAATCAATTCCTCCCTAATTCTTTTGGTTTTACTTCTGGTGAGCCTGGGGCCATGTTTTTTAGGAGGAGGGAAGGTTTGAATGCGTCTTGCTGCTCCCTTCTTCAGTCCACGAAAGAAGTCGCGCCAATGAGTAGCAACTAATGGATTTAGTTGGCCTTCTGAGCCTGAAGTGCTGGCCCTGGAAGCTGTTTCAGATTCTAAGCTATTTGAAGTGCTATCCTTGGAAAGTGTCTCAGATTCTAAGCTAATTGAGCAGTCTTCTGGACCTCCTCTCGGAGAGGATTTTACATCATCATCCTCCTCCTCCTCCTCCTCCTCCTCTGCTTTCAAAGTTCTCAATTCTGATACAAAGTCTAGCACTAGATAATAAGAAATTTAAAAACTCGAATTTTGAGAGGGATAGAAAAATGGCAAGTACCATACCATTAGATGAAAAAGTGTCAGAGAACCCATGTCGTTTTATTGTTCTGCCTGCAACAGGAATATCCTCATTTTCTTGATCTTCTCTGGCAGTGTCCAGGGAACCATTGCTGCCAATATAAAAACTTGGTATCAAATCAAATTTCAAAGAAAACGAAGAGTATGAGAAAATCCAGAGCGGGTTAAAACAACCCATAACAGCAGCAATAACCCAAAAACAAAATTTTCATGTATGAAATATCACAAGAAACCCATTAAATTGAACATAATATGTTACAGAACAGAAGAGAAAAATGCAGAATTGATCTTCTATTCTATTGCTCCATAGGCATCTAAAACCAACAATAGGGAGAGGGAAAAAAAAATCAGCAATGTATAGACATGAATGCATGCTCAGGAAACCAATAAAAAGAGATATAATGCAGCCAAAAAACAAGAATATTACAAAAATGAAATCGTTAACAATGCAATAAACAAGGTTTCACTGTTAATTTCGAAACCCAGAAACTGAAAAAGCTGAAAAGGAGAGGGGGGAAAGTACCAGGAAGAAACTGAAGGTTCCGGGACACTTTCCATGATGCCTTATTAGAGGTGACAAAACCAGAGAAACGTCTTTGAGATGTACGTACAAGGAGAGAGAGAGAGAGACAGGAAGAAATGTAAATAGATGTTGGCTTGATTTCTCTTTTTGCTTCTCTAATATTTGTTTGTTTTTTGGACAATTCACCTGATTTTGATGCACAAAAATCGGCTTTATCTATCATTGTTTCCTCCTCATTTTTGGGAAAATATAAATACTAGCATGTATTAATGAAGAGCTCATGCTCATCATCTTAAAATGAATTTTAAGAAAATAAATCCAAAAAATTAGTACATTGAAGGCTTGCAAGTAAGCACGTTAAATGGGGTCCGTCTTATTGGGCTTTTGCCACGTTTCAGTCACGGTTTGTAAGGAGAGACCAAGTCCAACGTTAACGCTGCTGCCTTCAGGATTTGGAATACCAGGATTTGGCATGTTAAGCACTCATATTTCTTAATCAATTAAAGATGATTCATTAAACAATTTATATGGGTGCAATTAAGGAAATCCATTTAGGATAATTATTAATTAAAGACTTGGTTATCTGTGTGGAGCACGAGTAGACAGCTAAGCTGGAATTAGAGACACCCCTAATTTGTCACCCATGAGAAGTTGCTTTCTCACAAAGCCTTTGCTTACGGTTGTGATAAAGCCTATCTTGAGGGAAGAATTTTGCAATGGAAGCATTTGTGCATAATGCCTCGTGGGATGTCAGGTAAACTTCCCATAAATCTCTTTTTTTGCGCATCAAGAAATCCTATTAGAGCAGTTGCCAAACGTTAGTGATAGATTTAATTTATTTTCACCGTCGAATCAAAAAATTGTGAGACCAATCATCTGTTCTTACATAAAAAAAAAAAAAAGAGAAGGGGGGAGGGGGGGGTGGTTCTGAGATTAATTGAACAAAAAAGAGAAATTTTGATTGAAGTAATTGCAGAACTTGAAGAAAATCCCTACAATAGCATTTTTATCCATCTTAAAAATTCTCTTTATCCATTTAAAAATTTCTTGACAGGCCACTCACAATTTCTCTCAATGACCATTGTTAAATGTTAGCAAATAATGAAAGTGCAATTGACAGTATGCCATGGAGAAGTGTAATTACAATTGAAAAAAATATACAACCGGGAAAAAAAGGACTACAAAGTGTAACCAATGCGCACAAACATTTGATGCAGTACCACATAAGCAGCTTCGGTGAACATTATTTGCGAGTGATAAATCCTTCAAATATTACATAAAGGTCCTTGTTATCTGGGCCAAAAATTTCATCAGCTTTCCTCAGAGTCTCCTGTGCATTACAGAAAATCAGAAAGATGAAAATGGGTTCTGAATTCAGCTTTTTAACGATAAATGAAGAGCGGCAGATACTTACTTCTTTAGTTTGCTTGTGGGAATTCAATTCCTTAACATTTGCCAGAAAGGCACCAAACTGCTCATAAGACAAACGGCTCCTAATTAAACAAAAGAAGAGATTAGATTAGAACCTATAAAGAGTTATCAATTCAGCTGTATGCATGGTGTGTTTTACTGGAAGCAGGAAAAGAAATATTGAGTGCAAGGCATGTATGTATATTAGTTTCATTTGCGTGGGCATTGACACTGGCATTGGCATAATCCAGTGCTGAAGATTATTGAACTGTGAAACTCTTTTCACAAATCAAACTTTTCAACCATCACAAATTTTACCTGACTTGGCGGAAGAATTCTTTCCCATCCACACGGGTTTGCCCTGAAACATACAAAATCAAGGAGTAACGACATGAAACTGCAAATGCTTAGACATCTTAAACATGGTTATTAGTTAAGCTGTTAATAATTGACATTAGTTCCTAGAACACAAAATCACAAAATGATCATTGCCAAAAAAGGCTGAAAGGCTTTCCTAGTCAATCAAGCATCTTAATTCTGGCGCAAGGAAAGTAACTAAAAGATATATGGATACAATTATCAATTTTGCAATCAATTAATTCACTGCAATGTATAAATTATCTATAAAACATTATGTTGGTCAAGAAAAAAGTCACTCGTGACGCCATCAAATGCAAAAATTAGTTATCTAATTTCAAAGAGCAATGATATCTAGTGTTGGTTGAAGATTAATATGTCCACCACTGCTTCGCTCATTTAAAAGGAAAAATAGGCACTATCAAATCATTAAAGTCAAAGTGCTTTGCAAGGAAAATGCAGGCACAAACCACTTAGTTGTTTAGAGTTTAGAGCATTCGACATAGCTTCCAACGCTCATGATATCCAGCTAAGAAAACAATTAAATTCTATATCTAATTGTTTCTATGATAAAGTTTTAGAGCTAACCTGTAAGTGAACCCGTGTCAGAGCTTGTTATTGACCTGTGTTGGCCTGATGGCAGAGAAGAAAATATCAAAGAATTATCATCAGGCATGGCCCTTGAGGTAGAACTAGAAAATGACATTGCATGTCGTCTTGGGGACACTGGATTAGAAGTTCTTGTTGGAGACACTGAAGCTGAAAAACTAGGAGGGGAACCTGGAGGAGTAAGTTGGGGAGTGCTTGTTTGAGATGCTAGGAGAATACCGTGTGATATGCCAGGTCTCGCCACTGCCATAATAGCAATATATTGTAAGAACGTAGATTTTTACAAAATAGATAAGAAGAATTTTATATGCCTACTAGCATATATATAATTCTTTGACATTGACATGGTACTGCATGTGCCAGTGTATTAATTAACTTGAGGAAGTTAAGCACACCAGCAAATTTCATCAAATTGCTTGATGGAAATTTTTCATTTTAAGAGGTGTTCAAAACCAAAATAATTGTGGCATACCATCTGTTTCACGATCCTCTGCAAATGAGTTTCCCACATCTGAGAAATGGCTATGCATAGAAGATGATCTTAAAGGTGGCAAGGTGACATCATCTTCTGAAAAAGGTAAAAAATTTTCTTAGGCAATTAAACAATGAAAAATAAATAAACATAATAAACCAAAATGTCTAATTGGTAAAAAATGAAAAAGAACATCAGAAATTTATTAAATATAAACTTATGGAGCATTCCACCAGTGTTCTATAAGACCATAGCATTTCAAAATGCTGTAAAACCTACCCATGTTAAAGCAAAAGAAGTGTTCAATTAAGCATATATTTTTGCCTACTCTGTTGAATTTCTTATAAAGCATCAATTATAAACACCAAACATTCCTTTCATACACAAAAGGCCTACAGTTCTTGATAAACCAATGCAGGTTTTTGGCTTGACTGCGTCTGCATAAGAAATTAAGACCCAACGGTAGGCAATCTATAATCCCCAGTATACCATCACACCATCATAGAGGTGCTTAATTCTGTCCACTCTACAGTACTAAATGGTAAAAGAATCCATATAACCAGCCTAAAGAATGTATAATTAATAATGAGGAAGATAAAATACATACCACTTGGCGTTGGCTTGGCAATGATATGCAGAGCTCCTGACTGTCACAAAACCAGAGTAATCAAATCGAAAATCTCGATGCATTGTTTTAGAATAATTATTTTTCAGTACAGGCACAAGCAAGGTAAACAATATTCATCACAATCAAGGAAGATCACTTACAGAATTTTGTTCATCCTCTTGAAGTGATTGCATGAGAGTCTTCCTGAACACCTCCAACTAAAAACATTTTTCAATAGTATCAACACACAGAAAGCAGTCAATTCCTAAACCCTAAACCCCATCTAGCAATGAAATGAAAATAAAACCGACGCAATGCAATTTCAAAGCATGTTCAAGCAATGGAAATTTCATCATTGAATTGTAATTATAGTCAATAAGAGCATTTATAAGCACCTTGGAAACATCTCTTTGGAGCTTCTTTACAGTGTTAGATATTGAAGCGTTCTCTTTCAACAAGTTCTCCTGCCGAGTTGATCAAACTAAAAATTAAAATAATAATAAAAGCTGTGGACCGGGTCCAAAGAAATGGGAGAAAGAAGGTAGGACCTTTTCGAGAGCAGTCAGGGCAAGTTTATCAGTGGTATCGGAAAGGGAGGCGTCCAGGGACTCAATCCGGGATTGGAGGTCGACGATGAGGTCATCTTTCTCGGCGAGTTGAGCACGTTGAGCGGAGATCTCGGATTCGAGGGAGGAGACACGTGTCGATAAAGCGATGGAAGTGATTTTGCGGGCCACATCAAGCTGTTCAAATGGATCGGACGGTAACACTTGCAATACCTCCTCGGGAAGATCGAAGGTAGAACCGCCCAATTCCATTCTTTTGTATTCTAATACTAATACTCTGGTCTTCTGTCCCTGCCATTTTCCTTTTTTTTTTTAATAATTTCCTTCCTTCTCTACTTTTGGTATACTCAATTATTTAATTATTAATTTATATTTATATGCTAAATTATTTTCTTTCTTTGTTGTTGTTCTAAGAACCTGGAAGAACCCAGAGTCCCATACATTTCCAGGCCCATACCATATATGAGAATTTCTTAGGCCTTCAATTGAGTTGGGCTTGAGGCCCAATCTTAACAATTAATATTAAAATTAAATTATTAAAAAAATATTATTTTATTAAAAATATATATATATTTTTTATAATTTTAAGGACTTAGGCAATAATGTTTTGGGTGTTTGATAAGAAAATTGCTGTAAGGTCCGTAGGCTGTGGGCATTTGACCAAAACACCTTGCAAGTTCCAACCAACTTGACTTATACAATCCGTGAAATAAAAACATGACAGTGATATAACTTACAGGAGGAGGACAACTCATCTTTGGACGAAAGGGCCAATCAAAAGTGACAAAAGGGAATACTAACATCACCCATTGAGCACCAACCCAAGCAATTTAGAGGTCAGCTCTGAACCCTCCATTGCCTGTAAGGTAAGTGTGTGATTTCACCAAAGGCGACCAAATCATTTTGAAAGGCATGAACAATTAAAGATTCTAACTTTAATTATTATTAGTATTGTCATTTTTCTTTTGAGGAGGATGTTTCCACTACCCCCTCCCAAGGGACTGTTTCATTTTTATGTGAAAAAGCTAGAGGCAGGGAAATATCTTCACCACTTCCTTGCAATTTACTTCTCAAAATTTTAAAAATAAATTAAAAAAAAATTGACAAAGTTTGTTGGACCCCACATCAGAAAAGCTTCTTTATTTTTTTTATTTTAAAATATTATTAAAGAATTGGATGGGTTAAAAAATTCAAGTTCACTCATCTTTTTTTTTTTTAAAAGGATAATAAAGTGATAAAATCCAATCTTGCCCCTTTATGAGGGCAAAATAAATATTTCACTTAAAAATATATTTTTTATAAATAACTTTTTGTGTTCATGTCAATATAAATTTTATAAAAGAAAATAATATTTCTATAATATTTTTTTTATTTTGAAAATTATTATAATAATAAAAAATTACAGTATGAAGATACACGGTTATTTGTAAAAATTTAGTATCATTTAAAAAGATTTGAAATAAAATGTATTTCTTTTTATATAAATCTTGAA
Source organism: Hevea brasiliensis (assembly GCF_030052815.1). Lineage (NCBI taxonomy): Eukaryota > Viridiplantae > Streptophyta > Magnoliopsida > Malpighiales > Euphorbiaceae > Hevea > Hevea brasiliensis. The sequence goes on along the minus strand of NC_079507.1, from coordinate 74,192,487 downwards.
TAAATAAAAAAACTGGATACTTTGGTGAGAGATTTAGATCGTTTGCAAATATTATAAAAATTTAATAGTGGAAGGACATTTTTTAGCTTGACCATTTTTAAAGACGTGGGAGATTTCTACAAAATTATCTATTTTTGATGCTAAAGTTTTTATGCAAAAAGGGATAAAGAAAGAGAAAAAATAAGGTTTATAAGACTATGTGAAGGTGATTTTGTAACTAAATTGGAGGATGGTGTTAAAGTTATGCAAGCCATAGTAAATTAGTTCTTCTTACTCATCATCAACCAAATACCTTCCTTATTCGTACACCATTTTTTGGCAAAATTTGCTCTGATACTATTGCTAGCCAAGAGCCTTTTGACCTTGATAGGATATAACAATACTCGTACAATGCCAAGATAACCACTAGTCACGATGGCCATAACTCAATCTCAAGGCGGTGTCCTTCTTATATTGTTATATAGAACCATATTATAAGAATCCTAATAAATGATCGATGAATTAACATTTTCTGATACACATAGTCCTCTTAAAGAGGCAAACATAAAGCATACTTATATTTTAATAGAGAAATACATGAATAAGATATAGTTTCAGACTTTCATAAGAAGGAGAGAATTTAGAAAGCCATAAAAAACTTATTAATAACAGAGTTAGTATCTTATTGCATTATGACCATAGCACTACACAAGGCTCTCCTAATATACAGGAAATGAGAGAAAACAGACAAAATACAAATGTGACTAACACTATGACTCTCAGTACAAATAACCACGTAATAAAGGCATCCAATACCTTTTAGTATAAATAGCCTGACAACACATTTAAACTTTTAGTTCAATTGTACATAAGTGACAAGGTATATAATACAAATAGTCATAAGAGTTGAATCCTATACTTAAACCAGCTCAACAATATTGTTTTAGGGTCATAAAGAATTTCCACGATAACTCATATTACAGTTATTGTAGTATGAATCATCTGAGTCAATTACTCCATAAAAATTCTTGTACCATGATCATCTTGTCTTGACATCAATTGTGTTGGCAATGGTCTTATCTTTTCTTATAGGACCTGCTTCACTCAGGTCTTGTGAATATTGTTAAATAAAATGAGTATAATCAAAGATTTCTTCAGACCTGGCGTTTGGGTCGATTGAGGTAGAATCAAGCATTTGAGTTTTAGGCCTGTAATTGTTAATTTCACAAAGCAACGAATTTAACTCCTTTCTAAAACTTTCATTGAATAGTTTGAGGATAAGTCCACCATTCATATGCTAGGTTCATGGTTTAAAGTAATCTTTCAGGATTTGTCAATTAGAAGTATAAACATGCACTTAGACTTAAATTAAAAGGTTAAAAAAATAATACATTTTGAAAAATATCATTTTAAATTTTATTTAAAATTTTTATTTAATTACTTTAATAATTTATGATCATGATAAAATTAATTTAAAATAAATTTTTAATATTCTCCCATTAATATATTTATATAGATACTTTTTCAACAAAAATAATTAAATATAATATTAATTTATCAGTAAAATTTAACTCATTAAAGTTGTCTATTATACTATAAAATTTTAAATTAGAGTTCCTATTAAAATCTAATCAATCAAAAGAAAATTCATTAATCTTGGGTGGGTGGGGTGGGTTAGGGTGGGAGTCATCACTCATCACATCCTTAATGGCAAGCATAAGCAATCAATTAATTAATACAAACAATATCAAGACTAAAGATTTCCTTCATTATTTTGAATTATCTCTAAGTAGGTTTAGTATTTAAATAATTAATAATATTCTTAACCTCAATATGAGTAGCCTGAATTATATGTTACAATCCTTGACCAAATCAAACCTACAAAAACACACATCATCAACCTATGCAGCTCAAATAAAATTAGAGAATTCAATTCTATTTCTCTCCTAATTTAAAATTAATAATATCTATATATATTTTATAATTATAGTGTAAAAATATTTTAAAATATGAATTTAATATAAATATAGTAAGAATTTTTATAAATGTATATGAATATAATAAATAATAATAGTCTAATTTAATATATTAAAAAAATATTATTCATTTAATAGATTCAAATTTGAATTTTTATAAAATGTTAATAATTTGTTGCTTTAAAAAGCATATATTACCTTTAATGATACTTTAGGAAAACAAATGCAAAGCAAGTGGCCAAATTTCAATGCTCTTTGAAATATGAAATAAATATTAATAATTTACACCAAGAACAATGACATGTGGAGTATAAAATTATTCATTTGTTAAAGACGAATGTATTAAATTAATCCTTAATCCGAGTCAGTCCACATATAATCATGCAATTATTAAGCAAGTGTACAATTAATTAATTTTTAACTCGTTGCAATGAATCAATGGTATATATGCAATGCTTTCTTTAGTAATTAATTAAATAAATAACTATATTAAGAGTTTATTATAATATTTGTTTCTCTTGTTATTATATTTTAAGCCTTGGCCGTCGTTTGGACCCAAGATCGTAGTTGGCTGCCTTGTATTGTATGAAGCAAACATGGCTATTTACATTGTGAATTACATTCAATTAAATTGCTATTTATTAAGTTAATGATTGAGTGTTTATTTTATAATATGGAGCTAATTAATTATTTAAATTTTAAATATTTTTATTATTAATAATTTTTAATGTTAAAAATAAGAAAATAAATCAAGAAATATAAAATTCATGGCTGATAATGAAATTGAAAAGGATGGCCAGGGCAAGCAATGGTTGGTCTTAGGCTTTGGTCAGCTAAGAGATTCATGGGAAATTGTCATAGATTAGAGTCTGTGGACAGAATCAAAGAAGAGGGAAATTGATTTTATATTATATTTTCTGAAATTAGAATTAATTGATAAGATTTAAAATTTAATTTAATTTAAAATTAAATTAAAATTGATAAGTTTAATTACTTATTAAAATTTTTTTCTCTTGTTATAAAACAAATTAATAACTTAATAATTAAACTTAATTAAAATTAAATTAAATCAAATTAAAATTGAAATTAAATTCAAACTTCTCAATTTCTGAAATCAATTTGAACCAATGGCTACTCGACAGGAAACGGTCGCATGAAATATTATATGATTTTTTTTTTTATATAGATATCCCTAAACAACTTAAGAAGTGTAAAATATTACAGGATTTTTATAGTTTAGGTCAATGAGCACCACAATCTTAAAATGGAACCAACCCCATAGGATTAGGATGGTGAGGATGATTGATTATCAGAATTCACAAGACGAACACAGGGTCCCACCCAAAAATAATTTTGCATAAACAAGATATAAAGCCGACAACCAACCCCTCGACATCGCCGTTACGACCGTAGACCATTTATTTTATAAAAAGTAACAAAATAATTTATATATGAAATTTTTTTATAAATTATTAAAATAATTATTTTTATATTTTAATAGGTTATCAAAGTGTAAAATATAAAAAATTAATAATTTAATTTTTTTTAATTAAAAAAATATTTCTTTTATTCAATGCTTTAAATATTAAAAAGTATGAAAAATATTTTTTAAAAAATATATCCTATAAAACAAACAAAATTCTTAGTATCTATATTTTGATTTCTTTAAATTGTTTAGTTATTTAATCAATTTTATCATTAATTAATAATTTTTAATATTAATCAAATTATTATTTAATTTTTATATTTTAATAAAATTAATTAATTAATTTTTATATTTAAAAAAATATATTAATTAATTTTTATAATTTAATTCTTTTTACTCTTTATTTTTTTTATAATTAAATTATCTTGATCATTTCTTTCTTATTTATCTCTCACTCTTCCTTATTTTTCTATTTTCACATTTTTTACCCTTTACACTCACAATTTTCTTTCCTCAATTTTTTTTTTATTTTTTATTTTTTTGATAAAAAGTGATACGAACTGTATTTACAAAAAACAAAATAAATTAGTTTCCATAAAATTTTAAGTAATTAAGGTGACAATCTAAGAAATTTGTTTCTCAATAGAAAAATAATATTTAGGGAATTGATTGAAAATATTTGAACTATTTTTAAAAAATCAAATTAAATTTTAATCTCTATATAAGTAATTTTCTATTTTTATTTAGAATATATTTTTAAAATATTATATTTTTTAAAATATGAAGATAAATTAATTTATTTAATTAAAATAGAGGATTAAATAATTATGTTTTTGTAAAATATATAATTTAATTAATTTTTATAAAAATAATGAAATTAAATAGTAATTTAATGTATATTAGAATAATTTAAGTAATAAAGAATTTGATTGAAAGATTAAAGAGTAAAAAAAAAATTAAATTAAATAGTGTAAAGCTGTTTAAATAAAAAGATTAAATTGTAATTTAAAAAAAAAGAGCCATTAAGTTTTCTAACTCCGTTAATAATAAAAACAGTAGACCCCACCGGCCTCTCTCTGATGGACCCAGTCAGAGAGAGCCAGGTCAGCACTAGAAGGGAGACTCAAGCCAGGCGGCCACTCACTGTCTTCGTAATTTCAATCTCTCGAACTTGACGCGTAATAGGGAAGGTCGGTGGGAACGCTCCCACCCAACCACACCTTTTTCTGAAAATGTTTTAGCTTCCCTATATATCACCCTCGTCCCTCATTTCTAGCCACACCTACTCTATCATCACAACACGTCTCGTACCCCGAAAAGTCACTGAACTCCTCTATCTTCTTCTTCTTCTTCTTCATCATCCTCTTTTCCTCTTCCTCTCTTCACATGAGGAAGAAAGAGGCCAGAAAACCAGACAGATTCAAAGCAAGAGCAAGCCAGTGCTAATCAATTTTCGGTTTTTTTCTCCTTTTCAAATTATTTCATTTCTCTGTCTCTTTGTTCTCTTTCTCTCTCTCTCTCTCTCTTCCCGAAGTTATATCAAAAGAATAGGATATGGGTATTGAGATTTTGAGGCCTCAGGATTGTTTGATTGAACGGACCAGAGTTTCTTCTTGTCGCCGGAGAAATTTTTATGGCAACTCTTATACTAACCCCAAGTACTATGACTCTAACCCTAGACTTAACAGGAAACCAGCTGTGCGGTCTGAGAGGACTGACCCGAGAAAGCGCCACTCCGAGCCTGCCTTGATATCGAAGAGGTCGAATTCGGTTGATGATTTGAAGATCTCCAAAAACCATTACCATGGCCACAAAGCCAACAACAGCAACGATCTTCTTATGGAGAAGGTGACCATTTTGCGACGAGGGGAGTCGCTAGACTCTAAGATCCGGAGCAGTGAAACGGCTGCAGCATCGAAGAAGTATCAAGCCGGTGATATGGTTGTCACTGGTACGGATCGATTGGGTCCGGGCCCAGAAATGGTGCCGAAGCAGATCCGAATCGTTGACCTGAGGTCTCCGGTGGCCGGGAAGTGCGATGTGTATGCGGGCTCAGCTTTTGCAGTATCTCCAGCACCGAGCTCGCTCCCGTTGCCGTCTTTCTATAAGAAAAAGCAAGTCACTTTTGATGACTCAGCTACCAGAGACCTCAGGCGTTTACTTCGACTCGACGTTTAAGATCCGACTATAAAATGGGTCAGGATCCGTCTGGATAAGTTATCACTATTTATACCTCTCGTCGGTTTCGTCTCTGTTACATCCGTCTGGTTTTCAACGGTCGGATCCTCCCGTGAGATTTTTTATAAAACGGGAGGTAGATCTGAAAATCGGTAAAAGTATAGGGACGAATTAGTAAAAAAGCAAAAAAAGTATGTTATCATGTAAGTGTAAAACATGGGGGTTAATCCTGGGTGGGGTGGTTGTGTATTTGGGGTTTATGGGTATATTTTAGATAGTATCTTGGGGCTGAACGGAGGAGGAAAATGGTTGAGGTTGAGTGGAGTTAGTTGGTAGCGTATGGAGCTGTAAAATGTAAACGATGAAGGAAGAGGGGGATGTAGAGAATGTGTTTTGTGTATTATAGGAAGTAATTTAAAAGTTAGGGAAAATTAGGGGAGATTTCATAATATGTCTCTCTTGTAGTTTTCTCAGTTATATGTAACTCTGCTCTTTCTTACTTTGATTGTAATTTATCCTTAATCATAATAAAATTTTAAAATAACAACAGTATGATCAGTCAAGTCTTTGCTTAATTCTCCATGTTTATACTTGCAAAGGGTGCAAAGCTTCATTTTTGTTAATTTTGTTTTACTGCAACACGCATTTAAGCTTATTAGGGTAAAGTTAATTAATTGAAATCAGAAGTTTTGACTCTTAAAGATAAATCTTTCTGTTTCTGAGAAATTATCTCATTTCTGTGAAGTTTTGGGTTTTTTTTCTTTGAAATTTTAAGGGATTGAGGATACTGTTAGAATAACTATTAAGGTAGATTTGCCAAGAAGGGATTGGCAAAAATTGGTAGGAGAATCAATCTTAAAGGTTTCTTCTACGTTTGATGAAAGCATATATGATATTGTATGACCAAAATATTAAGCAATTAATTTAACATAATTATCCAATTGATTGTGCTCTTGAATATATATATATATAGAAACTTAAGATATAAATGTAAAAATAATTGTGAGTCAAGTATCGAACCTATTAGATAGATTTAAATAGCATATAATTAAGTTTAAGTTTAAAAATTAGCATTTGTGTTTAGTTTAATCAAATTTGACTTGTATGCATTGAGTTCCATTGCCAAAACTATTTAAATAAATAAATAATTAAATATAAATATAAATTTTATATAATAATATTTATAAATTATTTATATATTATATTTAAATAAATAAAATTTAAATAATTTTATAAAATTATTAAAATTTTAAAATATAAATTATTAATAGAAATATTTTTTATATAAATTATTAATTAAAATATATAAAAATACACAAATTTAAGTAATATTTGAATAATAATAAATAAATTTAGGTATCGAAAATTCTAATTGAATTTGAATTTAATAATTTATATAAAATAATTTTTATAGATAAGGAATCTCACATATTTTATATATAAATTTTATTATATGTTATGTTTTGAACCAACGGCACTCTTCAACATATTTTAAGGACAATTGGGTTGCAGCGAATATAGTGCTTCAAAGCTTGAATTACAAAGGAAGCCCACCCCTTCCTAAGAGTGGAAGCAAACCCATCTTTCAGCAGCTCACCATTTTTCGTAGAAGCAACTGTCTCCCCCTCTTAAAACTATCTTGAGCTGTCTCATCTTAAGTTTATTTATGTCTATATATACCTGCAAAATCTGCTTCAAGAACCATCAAACCAAAACTCAGGAAAATATTTTGTATAGCTCTCTCTATAATCAGTCCTTTAGTGTAGACTAAAATAGACTCCAATGGCCAAAGATAGCGCCAAGAAATCAATCCAAGACATTACATTTACAGGATTTGGCAACCTCATCAAGCTCCTCCCTACAGGAACAGTCTTCGTTTTCCAATTCCTTAACCCTGTCTTGACCAACAATGGTCATTGCCACACCATTAACAAGTACCTGAGTGGGATCCTCATAGGGCTTTGTGGGTTTTCTTGTGCGTTCTCTTCTTTCACTGACAGTTATGTTGGAAGTGATGGAATCATTCACTATGGGATTGCAACTATGAAGGGACTATGGCCATCTACAAATTCAGGATCAGTGAACTTGTCATCATATAAGCTTCAATTTGGTGACTTTGTTCATGCTTTCTTTTCACTGATTGTATTTGCTGTGTTGTCTCTTTTGGATACTAATACAGTGGAATGTTTTTACCCTTCTTTTGAGTCCTCTGAGAAGACTCTGCTCATGATGTTGCCTCCAGTTATTGGCGCAATCTCAGGCTCTGTCTTCATGCTCTTCCCTAACAAGCGCCATGGAATTGGGTATCCTCCAAGTTCAAGTGACTCTTCACAGCAATCCTAGTGTGTGCAATGTGCTGCTTATGTATTAATATCTGTTCTTCATTATTTGCTTCACGAAGTTTCGAAAAGTTCTTTGTTTCTTCTTTTCTTGGTTATTAAACAGTATTTGTAAAAAAGTTTACTTTGTTCTGATTTGTATTATTGTTTCAAAAAGTAGAGGGAAGATTGGATATCATTCCCCTTATTGAAAATGTAATAAGTTTTTTGTTAGTCCATATTTGCTAATTAAGAAATGATGATGCTGTTAACTATGTTGCTTCTGGCATAATAGCAAGTCTTAATTATTGCAAAATCAACAAGTTAATTGATTATTTTTTCTTAACCTTACCTGCCATTGACCAGGAAATGATGACATAGGTTTTGGAAAATTGATCTTTTAATGCGAATTGGATTATTTTATTTGCAAATTTGCAGCCAAAGGCCAAAGTGCAATTCCAGGTAAGCATGAGGCAATGCTTGCACTATTAAGGATTAAAATGTTGTCAGAAGAAACTAAAACCAGACCTAACACAGACAGAACTCATTTTGCTTGATTCTTAAGGATTTTGTGGTGTAAGTAAAGAATGCAAATGCAAGCAAAAGCTAAGCTGCTGCCAACCAAAATAAGATTGGGGCAAAAAAGGCTCCATCAATCAGGTAAGTTCCATTACCGTGTGGTCCTGATTTTTGCAGAGCCCATTAATAAGTAAAAACCAATTTAAAACAGTTTTATGCATTTCAAGAAATGGCAAACCTTTTTTCCTAGAAATATTACAGAATTACTTTACAGAGCAATATCTCTTTGTGGGAATTGCATGGTTGCAGGTGACTTGGATAGCAGCAAAAAAGGTTTCTTATATTAAGTTACTATGGATCTACATGAGATACAATTTTGTTCTGTCAAAAAGTACTGTGATTTACAAATAATGCACTAAAATATATAGGAGACAGTAGCAATTGAAAAGAATAATTTTCTAAGAAGAAATCTCAGGTGTTTAACTTCCATATACCCTTTGAAGGCCAAGGATTTGTTATCCGAAAAACTTTCTGCTTTGCTTTCTGGGTTTGCCTAGCAGCACTCTCTTGATGACTCTTACTTGCTTTCACAATGTCAACTTTAACTATGTGGTGATCAGAGGTACCTTTTGATGAAATCACCGAGTATGATCCTGGAATATACTTGTATGGCGAACCTTGAGATGCCAAAAGATAATCCACTCGTGTGCCATACTTGCACGTTCCTTGAACATCTAAATTACCAAAATCCACACTCAAGCTTGACATCTCAAAAGGAAAAAAACAAAAAAAAAAGACAAAATACCAGGGAAAGAAGCTAAAATAAGATTGTTTGCTTACTTTGGCCTTTGGCAATGATTACCACTGGCTCACATTCCCCTGCAAAGTCCTTCGCGTCTATGTACTCTTTTCCTTTTAGAAAGTTGGTTACCTCGATTTTTGGCCTTGGCTTTCCAATGTCCTCATAGTACTGCAAGATTAGTTGATCAGATGATCAGCAGACAAGAAGGGTATCAAAGAAAATTTATCAAGGTAATTAAGGTTGCTAAAGATTTTACCTTGACAATGTCCATCCATCTGTCTGGAGAGTAATCTGATCCAGTGAGAGAGTTGAGACCTCCTGCCAATATGTGTGGAGAGTTGCTTGATTGTATTATTGCATTTATCTGCTTCATTCTCCAATTTTCATCCAAATGGTCAAGTTGTGTACAGTAAAAGTCTACTTCTCCAGCCCATGGAACACTAATTGTGGCCTTTAGCACATTCCTGCATTGCACAAGATGGTTAAACTTAAAGATGAATCACAAATTTCCAAATTGAAATTGATTTACATGTTTAGTGAGAGTAATAAGAACCTGAAATCTTCATCATTGGCAATCTTCTGAACTCTCCACCTCTTAATTGGCCACTTAGATAAAATGGCATTTCCATATTCTGGTGCCCAGCTCTCAGCAAACACATATTTCATCCCCAAGGAAGCAGCCAAGTCAGACAGAGGTCTCATAGCTTTCTCTTCCTCTGCCTTGACGTCTTGCAGGGCTAAAATATCAGCATCCACTTCCCTAAGCACTTCCAAGATGCTTCTGCTGCTTTTCAAGTTCTCTTCATTTGTAAACTGAGTCAAAAACTTGGCAGGCAGGCACACGGGGGACCTCAACACCACACTGCTTCTATAGTTTCTGCTAGCAATAATATTTGATGATCCCACTCTTTCATCTTCCATAAAGCCAAGTAATTTACCATGTGCTAATGAAATCTCGTTATCAGGAAGATTAATGGAAACCTTCCGTCTGGATATCGAGTTCTTCTTTTGCGGGGATAGTTGCTCAGGACTTCTCAGGCTGGCATGCAAGGGAGACTGCTTGAGAATACTCTTGGGATGATAGTTCACAGACTTGGCTTGAGTATCCATCTCCACTGAATTCTTGAACATCATAAAATCTTCATGTTCTTGGCGGCAAACAACTGCTTCCTCAGCCTTTGGAACTGCAGGTGCAAGAGAGAACATGGCCACATTGAATGTGGCAATTCGAATCGGCCTTTCACTGGATTCTTGATCATCTCGTTTGCGGTTTAGATGAGGAGAAGATTTATGGATGCCAGGTTTCCATTTACATCGATCTTTGGGGGTTTTTCCAAACCTTCTGATGATAACTTTTGGCCTTGGACGTTTCCATATCAGCCAACTTATCCTTGAGCAGAGCTGGCGCAATTTCTTGGTCACTGAACTTAACATGTAAGATGTTAAATGTGTAATTGCAAGAATCAGGATCTTTTGAACCTTTCTTAATTTGATAAGAAGCTCAATGCTTTTCAATTCTCCCTTATTACACTATAATTTGATTCTATACTCACGTTATGTCAAATAACTAGTCATTTTAGAACTAGATAGATGGAAAAGTTGGGAGGCAAGACGAGATTAATGGTGAAAAAAAAAAACAGTATGGTAGCGAGAAAGTTGTTAAAAAGACAAAAATGCTTTCCCAACTGCTCCAAGAAGTGGGGTAGAGTTGACAAAATAGCCACATTGTTGAGCTCCTTTTCCAACACAACAAAAACAGACCAACTACTAAATACGAATCTCAAATTTCTTAATTATCTAATTTGAAGATGGAACCCACCATGTGTGAGGAGACATCAAAAAGAACTTTCTCCAAGTCTCCAATACCATAATAACTTGAAAAATGGTGTTGCGTATGAATACAACTGGAATGAATTTTCTTTGGTAGGTCAGGATATGATATAAACCCCAATAAAATTTCATCCAGTGCCGGCTGCGGATGAAAAAAAAAAAAGCAATCATACTTAACTACGTTGACTGCGATGCAATTACAAATTAGAATATTTGTTAATTGTTAATGCAGGTTCCTTCAAGAGAATTTTTGCTCATAGTGAGATGAAGGCCCAACTATAAGCGCACCATAATCAATGGCGACCAGTTAGAACCATAATCAATGGTGAACAGTTAGATGACTGTGACTGGTCATTTGGGTTCACGACCACGCTGCGCAGACTTGACTCGTCCATAGCTAAAAACCATTGTCATCTTTCAATCCAGGCATACACCAGTAGAAAGTGTGAGCCATAATTCCGTCTTGAGATGGGTGAAGGAACGTCTCTGGGTTGAAATTATGGGCACTTGAATTTTCCTCTCTTTAGACACTTCTTTTCAACTTTTGGCTGGCATGCATTTACAATAGGATCGTGAAATAATGGACTCCTCAAAACAGTACAACTATACAGAATAGGAGATAAGAGAGAAAAAAAAAATTAAAAACTAAAAAGATAAGTCGCATGTTTTATTGGTAACAGATACAAAACAAGGAAATGATTAACTTCATCTAAATGATGCTTCTAAATAGTTTTTTGGTATGACACTTTTTTAAGCACCCTTTACAATAGCGCCCAGGCAAAAATCCTGTATTTGGTCATTCATGGTTATACTCAAAATCAATTTCAACATTTCCTTACCGCTAATGTTCTCCTTGAAGAGTTAACCTGCAAATGTCATAACCCTATCATTAAGTTCCTTTTTAAATAGGTTAACTAACAAAACTTTCACTGATGATAAACTTTTCTCCTTACTGAGCGGTTGTTATAAGCTGCTTGCTGCTTCCTTACAACAATGCATAACCAGGACGATCCATGACCTCACACTTGTACCTCATGAATTTCGTGACATCAATGGGTTTTATCAGGTCGAGAAAAATTACATAGTTCAATTACTCACTAAACAAAACATCCAGAAGGTTAGAAGTTGAATCTTCATTTCTTGTCTCATCAAAGAATCCATTACGGGTATGTTCTTTTCTAGATTTTCGCTCTGCAATGATAGATTCTTCAGTTTCTGTGCAGTATCTCACCTGTTTCACAGGTCTCTCTGCCACAATAAACTTATTTCCATCACGGGTTCTCTCAGAAAAGGCTGCCCAAACTGAAAAGAAAAACCATGAGTGAGAATTTTGACAGGTTACGAACAGAATTCCCATCTAGTTGATTTTCTTTTTGCAGGGGGAAAACTCTATTTTAATTTAGTTTCTTGGTTATTAGGTAAAGATAATAGAAACATAAGGCAAGCAACTGAAAAGAGAATAAAGAAAACCAAATATGAACATTGCCACAAACTTGTACTGGAGAGTAAAAAGAAATAGCTAGAATACAAAACAGAATAACTTCTCCAAACGCTACATCTAGAATAGACGTACTCAACGATGGGAATCTTCAGTTAAAATAACTAAAGTTGCTAATATGGTTACTTTGTAGGTTCGTTCAATATCCTCTTGGGTGTGCCCAACACAAAAGCACCCAGAAGATGTTTAAGCATTTGTTGGCAATCAGCAGTAAAAGACACTATTAAAACATTAATTTGTGTAACTTCTCCGGCAAAAGCTTTTTACATATTACTCGTCAGATTTCTTTTTTCCCATCATTAATAACTAAAGGGAAACGTTGAGCATATCCAAGTTATTGGAGTGAAGAGGATCAGAGGTAGAACTAGTTTGACTTCGGGCAAAACACTAAAAAATGATTTTGTAGCATTAAACCTTTCTAAGAAGGTAACCCTAAATCATGTAAAGTGGAGGGAAATAATCCATATAGCTGACCCCAACTATTTAGGAATAAGCTGATGAAAAATCTTAATGGAATCAGTTAACGAGTAAGGCCACAATAAAAGTTAGAATAGATGTTGAACAAGAGAAACAAATTCTAATATATGGACTGATGATTCTTTAGAACAGATTCACAAAAGAATCTTAAATCAATACCACTGACCACAAAAGAATAAAAATTTAAGCATTAACTTCCATGCCCACTGCACAATTAACCATTCTAAAATATATCTCACATCAAAGACCAATAGGTAAGCTCTAATCAGTTGGACAATTACCTCCAAAATGATGCAAAACAATGGAAGCTGCTACGGTAACATTTAATGAGGCTGTACCACACCCATATTGTGGGATATAAACAAAAAAGTCGCATATCTCACATTCTTTAGCAGATAGGCCTGTTCCCTGCAAAAAGTACAAAATAAAACATAATGTAGCTGAAACATGCAAGCGTGGTTGGCAGCCAAATAAATTAGTGCAAGTAGCAAAATGCATTGTGGAAAATTACCGACATGTAATCAAACATAAACAGGTCAATTAACAACTGGAAGTATATAATTATTAATCAATCGGGAAACATTGAACTTTCAGATGTTGCAAGCAAATATTCTGTAGTAATCGAGGACAAAACTAACAACAGTACATTTAAAGAGAAAGCAACATTAGAAATCAAAATAGGTAACCTCGTTGCCAAGAAGGAACGCCGTGCTCTTCTTGAAAGGATGCTCATTGACTGGCAAAGCACCATTGGCAATCTCCACACCACAAATATCACAATCCTTCCCCTACAAATAACATAATATCCAATCACAATCGCCAAAATAAAACCCCAGAAATAGAAAAGGTCAATTTTTTGTTGAGAGAGAGATAATTGATAGAACCTTGAGGAAATGGCGGGCGTCGAGGAGAAAGTGGAAATGGCGGAATCGGAGGTGAGATGTGGAGCCGTGGCTACCAAAAGCATTGAAGTCCCTACGGCCAACAAGTATGAGCTCCGTCACGCCAAATGCGGTGGCGCTTCGTGCCAGAGTGCCCACGTTGTGCCTCTTCGCAATGTTGTGCCTCTTCGCAATGTTGTGCACCACCACGTAACTTTCTATCACCATTCTTTCTTTTCTTTTCGATTTTTGTTCTTCAGTTTTACCCACACAGAAACACAGAGAGAAAAAGAGACGCAAAGAGGCTTTGGGTTATTCTCCACTCTAGGCCTAGGGTTTTACTGTTGAACAGGGACACTCGGACAGAGAGGGAGAGTACACCAGCAATAAACGGACACTGCACACGGTCCCTATTTAGAGAAACAACAGTGCATAACAACGCTGTCATTCAACGACGAGACGTGTTTATCCCACGGAGAATAGTTCGACTTTGAGGCGTTCAGCGGTCAAACCACCAGCGCTCGACTGCTGTCGTTTATCCATCAAACTACATGTCGTTTAACCTTAATCAGACTTTGTTTTTTTTTGAGAAGTTGGTCGTATTGTAGTTGCTTCGATTGAATTAAATCAAATTTGCGTAATAGAGATTAGCTCATTCCCCTGGCTTTCCTGGCCTCACTTTCTGATCAAAAAACAAAATTCAAGCGAAAATTTGGATTCCAAATTGCAGTAGACCAAATCAAAATCAAAATGGATCTAATTCAAAATTAAAATCGATTCTATTTTAAATTAAACTGAAACCAAACTAAACTGGTCAATTCAATCCATTTTTAGTTAAAATTCATTTAAAAAAATTAAAAATTTCAATCATTATATTTAATCAAAATCAAAATCTGAACAAAATGACTGTAATTTGATTCTGATCCTCCCATTTAGAACCGATTCGATGGACACCCCTACCTAGTTATTATCAGCAATATGTACATAAACATGAACATGCATCCCCCGGGACTGTTGGATATTATTCACATTGAATATAATTTATTCACTGATTATATATAATCGCTGTTAGGAGCTTTCTCTATAATTCAGAAGACCTGGGCCCCCTACAAGGAGTCGAACATTTCTTACTTACACCTCTATAATGTTCACTTCAATTTTTTTTTTTTTTCATTTATTATTGCTATTATCATTATTATTTGAAAAAAAAAGAAGCTATCTTATTCAACTGTGGTCGAGGTTATTATTGGCATTCGAGGGATAAGTTATTGACAACTGCACAAAGTGACAGTAACATGGTGATGGAGAGCTGCTCCTCTTGAATTCTCTTTCAGACAGCAACTTGTGCTGCTGCTAACCTTGCAATGGGAACCCTGTCAAACAAATTGAAATCAGGAATTTGATCCAATACTCATTGTACTATTGAATATCTTACACAAACAAAAACTACCTGAATGGAGAACATGAAACATAATCCAGTCCAGCCTCTGCAAAGAATGCAACAGAAGAAGGCTCCCCACCATGCTCTCCACATATTCCAACCTGTTGTTCACCATATCATCAATTATATATGTCAAGGAAAATAAAGAAAATGAATGCTGCAAGACATAATATTAATACTGCTGATTAGTTGAGACCTAGTTATAGAGAAAATATGATGAAACGCCATCTATTTTCATCCAATATAAAATTGTACTGCTTAGTGAAAGTGTTTGGGTTGAACTTATGTTTTGTATTATTGAAGCTGTGAATATATACAACGTAAAGAGTGGTATCGTATCTAAAGTTGTTACAAATATTAGGACAGTTACAGCATATCAGGGAGAAACTTTTGACTGCTTTTGAACTTTACAAGTTACCTACAATCAGATGACCATTACACTTAATTTCTTCCACATAAAATTCAATATTCTATTAACTTCCTTGAAGATGGTATGATTCATCAGCACCAGCACCATGCATTTTATACGCTTTGTACAAACTCACATTAAGCATCACTAACCTTCAAGCTAGGCCTAGCTGCACGGCCTTTTTCTGTGGCCATCTTGATGAGTTGGCCTACACCTTTCTGATCAAGTACCTACATGTAAAACATCCAGATGGTTATTTTCAAGCTAACAGCTATAACTATTCTCTTTTTAGTCAGATGAATTCTATTGATTTTTTTTAAACTAATATAATCTCTTCAAAAGCAAATAAACTTGCAAATGATGTGACTAACCTCAAATGGATCACTTTGTAAAATGCCTTTGGATAGGTATATGGGGAGAAACTTGCCAACATCATCTCTACTATAGCCAAATGTCATTTGAGTGAGATCATTGGTCCCAAAGGAAAAGAACTCTGCTACTTTTGCAATCTGTTATGATCAAATAGAAAAAATAAGAGAACTTAGTTGCAGAATATTTTACTCCCAGCTGCAAGTTATATTAACACCAGATGTTGATTCCTGACTGGAGCTATAGGAAGATCCGCTTTTCCTCATTGTTATGCTCTGTGATTCCAGCATATTCAAATTAACAATAATGGAAGAAACATTTGTCTTAACATACCTCATCTGCAACCAGAGCAGCTCTAGGAATCTCAATCATAGTCCCCACCTTATGGCTTAAGGTGACACCCATCTCTGAGAACACTTTCTTTGCAACACTACGTATTAAAGTCACTTGATGTCCTAATTCCTGACAATGAAAAATGACCAATGTTATGGACGTTTACAGAACGTAAACTGGAGATGCATGCATGTTGTCACACAAAATTCTTCTCCCGTTTCAAGATATATAAGTAGTCAAGAAGACAGGATTAAAACCCAAGGAAAAAGCTACAATTTGTTCCCAACTTATGCATATCATTCAATCTAATGCTGGAAATGAAATATATATATTAAAGAAGGGAGGAAGAAATAATAGTCATGCCTGAGGTGTTCCAACAAGGGGAACCATTATCTCTGGAAGAACTGTAACACCCTGGTTTCTCATTGAGACTGCAGCCTGAAAGACTGCACGTGCTTGCATTTCAGTAAGTTCTGGGTACGATATCCCTAGCCTGTGTACATATTAAAAAATTCCACACATCAAGAATCGGATAATCGGAGTAAAATTTTCATTTTATTACTTGAAATTGATTAGCTTGGTTGCTTTTGTTCATATAGGAGTTACCTGCTTCAAAGTATTTTCATTACATTTTTTTTATGGACAACACTGCCCTTGTACTGCATTAGTCAAGACATGGATTGCACACTGAAATTTGAGGATCAATCTATATTCTGAAGCAGGGATGGATCCAAGTGGGGCAAGGAGAGACTTGTTTGGTTCATGAAACATATTTCAGAAAACATTAGACTAAAAAGCTCATAGGAAAAGCCATCAAACCTGCAACCTCGAAAACCAAGCATAGGGTTTACTTCTGATAATTTCTCGATTCTTGTGAAAACTTCATCTTCAGTCATGCCAGTCTCAGTAGTTAGTGTACCAACAATCTGTTCCAGATCACCTTCTGGAAGAAATTCATGAAGTGGAGGGTCCAGGAGTCGGATTGTTACCGGAAGGCCTGAAATGCCAGAAAAAAATTCCTTAAATGTGAACATGTAGCCATTGAAGAAAACCAAACGATATGAGCAAGCCCTTTACTTTTTCATGTTAGGACCCAAACCTAACTTCTACACACCCATTTGCACTCTTAGCTGCAGCTCAGAAGGTGAAAATGATAATGAAGTGCACAGTTAGTGACATAAACCTGTGATTCTATATCCACATTATTGGTCGAAAATAAGACTATTAGATCTGATTGAAAAAGGAAACTACAATAACAGAAAGTACCATCCATTGCACGAAAAATTCCCTCAAAGTCTGATCTTTGGTAAGGTAGTAAAACGTCTAGTGCTGCCTTCCTCTGCTCTGGAGTAACTGCCATTATCATCTTTCTTACAGCCTTTATCCTCTCATCTGAAGCAAAGAACTAGAGCATTCCACCACAGAGATTTAAAAACTCATAAATATTAAACCTTACTGTACCAGAAAAAAATGACATGGTAAGTGAAATACAGTATTGAAGCTTCTTATTGTTTTAGTCAAGGAAAGATGCATAAGTTATATCGGTGACTGAAGACTCATTTAAAACTCTGTTTAGAACACAATGAAAAATTGAATTCCATGGGACTTTTTATCAATCCTGTGCAGAGAATCTGATAAACCGCAATAATTTGCAATTTATACAATTTTCCTTATATATATATATATATATATGGCCCTGATGTTCATTTTTTTTAATTGTTTTGCTGGGCCTGGTGATGAGTGAAATAATTACCATGTGCTCTGTCCTACAAAGTCCTATTCCTTGTGCACCATTATTTCTTGCTGTTAGCGCATCTTCAGGAGTATCAGCATTGGCCATAACCTGTTACAACATCGTATAGCTAAATCAGAAGAGACAACTCACATTAATAAATAATAATATAATACGAAATTCTAGATGCTGAGGGGAATATAGCACCTTGATGCGTCTTATTTCATCAGCCCAAGACATAAATGTCTCTAAATTACCGATTAGAGCTGGAGGAGATAGTGGTTGTTTCCCCAATATCACTTCACCTGTTGACCCATTGAGTGAGATCCATTCTCCTTCATTAATCACCATATCCCTAACTACAACAACCTGCATTATAAAATTAACAAAGCTATAGATTTATAGAATAGCCATTTAGTGAAATTACTGTTGTATTTGCATGTGGGGAGAAGAACAAAAAATTCACCTTCTCAGAATCATTTACACGAATATCGGAGCAGCCAGAAACACAACATTTGCCCCAACCCCGTGCTACAACAGCAGCATGAGATGTCATACCACCTTTAGCTGTCAATATTCCAGTAGCTGCATGCATACCCCCAACATCCTCTGGACTTGTTTCTGTCCTTACCTTCAATCATGTAGAATCATAATTTTCCTCATCCATTCATTTACAGTATGTGTAAATAAACAATCAAAATGGTTTGCCTTGCATGTAGGGAATGCATGAGTTGTCAGCTTGAACCAGATATGTAATTTGAAGAGACTCAACATACCAAAATGACGCTTTTTCCCTGTGTATGCCATGCTTCGGCATCATCAGCGCTAAACACAATCTGCCCCACTGCTGCCCCCGGAGATGCAGGCAAGCCCGTTGCAATTACTTTGTCTTTGTACGCAGATGGATCCTCAAACTAGCCATACAAGGTGTTAATTATCAGAGTTGAACTCCTACTATCTAATTCCATCAGAAAACAGATGCATAAGTATGCACCTGGGGATGAAGAAGTTGATCGAGATGCTGTGGCTGCACCATCTTGATTGCAGAGTGACTATCAACAAGCCCTTCATTAACCATGTCCACCGCAATCTTCACTGCACCTTTACCAGTACGCTTTCCAGATCGGCATTGCAACATCCACAACCTATTTTCTTGAACTGTGAACTCAATATCCTGTATGTACCAGAGATGACCTAGCTTATTTCTTTTTATTTGCAATTATTTTTAGGAATGCTTCATTACAAGGAAAATTAAATAAATATGCTCCAGATAGATGGGCAGAAAATGTTCAACTGATCTTCTAAATAGAGGCTAGACTATTTATACATTAATAAAGAGATGATTGAATGATCTCAGGATCATCTTCTGATGACCAATGGAAATGAGAATGTTTACCATCATATCTTTGTAGTGACGCTCTAGAATTTCGCAATTCTCCACAAGCTCCTTATAAGCTTCGGGCATGCAATTTTTCATGGTATCCAAGTCTTCTGGTGTTCTAATTCCAGCAACTACATCCTCTCCCTATCCAGAGCCATACACCAGCTAAACTTGTCAAAATTGTATAGCATTCTCTATACTAACAGTTGGAGTACATGTATAGCACTTGATAGCATATATCTGGATAAAGATTGGCATATGAATAACCTGAGCATTAATTAGAAACTCCCCATAGAGCTTCTTTTCACCTGTGCTTGGATTTCTAGTGAACAGAACACCGGTTCCTGAAGTATTTCCCATATTACCAAACACCATGCATTGAATGTTTACCGCAGTTCCCTTTAAGCCACTAATTTGATTGATGTTCCGATACTTAATGGCCCTTGGGCTGTCCCAAGAGTCAAACACTGCTTTAACAGCTAACTGCAGTTGCTTCTTTGGATCTGAAAGTGCAGGTTGATTGATGATCAGCATTAGATTTAGTATTTGCTCCATCTGTTGTAAACGAACAAACTTATTGATGGTGTCTTAAGTACCTGAAGG
The DNA here is from genome assembly GCF_030052815.1 of Hevea brasiliensis. Lineage (NCBI taxonomy): Eukaryota > Viridiplantae > Streptophyta > Magnoliopsida > Malpighiales > Euphorbiaceae > Hevea > Hevea brasiliensis. The sequence goes on along the minus strand of NC_079507.1, from coordinate 74,172,335 downwards.
AAACTCTTCACCAGTAGCTTCAAGGTAGACTTTCTTGTACTGCTCCACCAGCTCTTTGAGATCATGGGCTGATAGATCAGTATCAAGTTTTACTCCTTTTGCATCCTTCATCTTTTCTAACTTCTCCTCAAATGATGAGCGTGGGATTCCCATTACCTTCAATTAAGTAGAAGAATGTTTCTACAAATTCAGTAACAGAGATAAAGATGACAGGACTATTCCATATCAAGAATACATAATGTGTTTCAGTTCACAATCAAGAATATATCAATAGATTGCACATAAGATTTTCCATCTTTTTGTAACCTTGAGTCAATGGAGTAATTATATGGAAGTGGAGCACATTAGTTGATAAAAGCTAAAGGATGAGATACACCAATCTATGGACTGCATCAAGAAGAATCACTTACAACATTTCCAAACATGTCTAGAAAACGTCTGTAGGAGTCATAAGTAAAACGCTCTCCACTTTTCAAACTCAAACCAACTACCACTTCATCGTTTAATCCAAGATTAAGGACAGTGTCCATCATGCCAGGCATAGAAATCTAGACAAACAGATGACATCTTAATTAGTATGTGCGGCGGTCTAAACACTCTGAAGGTACACATAGTCATAGTGACTGCTAGAGTCGACTGTGGTTTCAGGAGCCATTGCCCTGGATAATCTTTCCAAACTCTTACCGCTGCACCAGAGCGAACAGAGAGGAGGAGAGGCTTAGACGGGTCACCAAGGGAAGCTCCCATGTCTTCTTCCACACTTTGCAAGCCTTCCAATATCTCCTCCCACAAACCTTCTGGCAGCTTTCTCCCATTATGCTGATATTCTTGGCAAGCTTCTGTTGATATGGTAAGTCCAGGCGGCACTGATAACCCAATGCTTGCCATCTCTGCCAGGTTTGCTCCCTTCCCTCCCAACTATAATAAGCACACATGGATAACTTCATATAAGCAAAATAATTTGGAGTAAGGATTGCTTATCTATGTCATATTTCAAGATATATAAGAAGAAGAAGAAAAAACAATCATCGCATCAAATGAATTAGACAGTAAAATGAAATATAGTTCTTTCCAACAAAATTCTTTTAGGTAGAGATGATGTGAGGAAAATGTATTTTCCTTGACAAGAAATTTGCAATGACGGATGCGAACTAAAGAAAAGTGAAATGTGAAAGAAAACTCTTCAAATGCAGTATTACTTAGCTTAAATATAGACAAAGATTACTTACTAAGGACTTCATGCTCTTGTTGCCTTCGCTCCTTCCTTTGCCAAAAGTAAATACTTGCTATGTAAATGAAAGAAGAAAAGAGTTTCAGCTTTGAAGCTCTAGGAACTATTTCGCAGGCATTAATCCGTACATATTTATCAGCTGGATAACAACTATTGTCTACCAATTCCATCGTTGAATTTGAAGTTGAGGCTGTCTAGCTACAAAATTGACAACTTCAAATATTTGGGCTTAAACATTTGAAATTTGGTACTAGAGCTGGTAGATTCAATTAGAAAAAGCTTGCACTTGTTTCAGAACTTCCAGCTTTAGCACTTGACAATTGCTCAAGTTCCAATTTTCAGGCTTTGACACTAGTGAGCAGAATAAAAGGAAATTAATTAAATTGCCAAAGATGTTCTCGTTGCTTCCCTCCGATTTCAATGTGACTCCGCAATAAATTGTTGGCAACTGACCAAATTGTTGCATCGAACAAAACATTGGTGAATGGACCAGCCCAGGCCGGCCTAGCCCAATGGCAATGTGAGAGGCACGGTACCAATCCCATCATTCCCATGGAGGTGAGTGAGAGACACGTCATTCAAAAAAGTGGGCTCCAGCCCCAGTTGGTAGTTGTTACACAGGCCATGCGTCTCCCAAACGGAACAAACTGGTGGCCCAACAAAATGGAGGGTGGGGGAAAGGCTAATTACACAGGGAATATTCCTAGAATGCCATACATAACCGTAATGTGAATCACCAGATTTTTTTTTTTTTCCAACTTATCAATCACCAGAACTAATGATAAGTTGTGGAAAATTTTGAAGATAAGTCCTAAAATCATATATTTTCTTAAATATAAGCTCGAAATTTAGCTTAATTAATTTTGAGTATTATATAATAAAAAATCGCATTAAACTTGTTCTTATTAATCTTTGCACGTTGAATACTTGTTTAACCTTAGACGGACCTTTTTGATGGTCGATTCAGACACCGGAGTGAGAACTTGCCCTCGGATTCTGCCTTGTAAAGGCTGGTCAAATCTCTGGCTCTTTGAATTAGCAAAACCATTGAAAACGAGATGAGGATTCCAAGTGAAGCGTAAGATAGAACGGTTCGATCGAAAAAGAAAATGATCACTCGGATCGATATACTTCCCCTTGAATAAGCACTGATTATTACCAAAATCCGGCGCAGTCTTGATAAACATTCCTTTCATTGTCGACGACATTTTTGACGATACTCTACCTCTACCTTCCACACCAAAACAAAATTAGTAAAAATTAGGGGGAAAAAAAACTGTGATCGTGAAGTCATCTTGTTCGATCAAAGATTCGCACCTGAAAATACAGAGAAGGCTAGAGGAAAGTATTTTGGTGAAGAACTAGCTAGGCCAGAGCTGAACTGTAGTGCTTGAAAACAGAAATGGCGGTTGATGATATTTGGTATTATTAATATATAATATTTTGAAAACTTCAGATGAGGAGCGAGGTAAGTGGCCAAGAAATTACGGTTATAGCGGCCCATATTTTGAGTTTTGACTCGCTGGCTGACCGGTTTGCATTTATCCAAAGGAAGATGAATGAAGTCAAGATAGATATGTGAATTACCCGGATTGCCCCTATTTGTTCTATGCTGACCTGGGGGTGCACAGTGAATTAAATGTTATTCTGCAACGTGGCGTCTTCTGAAATATACGCGTCATCATTTTCTGAAAATCTGAGTGATTGCAACAATTCCTCGTGCATGGACAAACCGGCCACGCAAATTAATAATATCCACGTCAAAATTCAGAGATAAATAATATTTTTTTATAAAAATAAAAATAATTTATTGCGAACAAAGGCCTTTTGGATTAGGCTAATAGTAATAGCTTAGAATTTCACAACAACTTGAGGCCAGGAAAAAAATAGTGCCCCGGTGGTGGGGCCACTATACTTGGGATGGAATATTCTTTGAATCCAAATAAATGGTGCCACGTGGCTCAGCCTTAGACACATAATGCAGATGCGGTCCTGCTCGGCTGCTCAGGTGCTCCCTCACATTGTACTATCTCTGTTCTTACATATAATTAGTAACATCATATGCCGAAATTATAGATTTATTTTTTTTTTATAGAAAAATTATTAATTAATTAATTTTAATTTAATAATATTTCAGTTATCTATGAATTCATTATAATGAGAATCAAATAAATAAATAAAAAAAAAGAAAATTATCAAATTCAGACAATGAGGACTATGTACGAGATATTTGGGAGAAGCTATAAATTGAAATTTAGTATTAATTCAAATCAACAATCGCATAAAGCTTGCTTAATTGTCTATTAAGATGCAACACAGATGTATTATTACCATAATCATTATTTAGAGCACTCAACCAACCTCGTATAGATAAATCAAGAGCAAGCATAACGTACGAGAATACGACGCTGAATGGGGCTTCTACAAGAAGGGCAATCCTTCATCCCTTGTTTCTCATGGAGCTCATTACATGTTGTGCAAACTACTTGATGGGCACATGGGAGGAAAACTACCGACATCTCCTCTGAAAGGCACATCACACATTCTCTCTCCCGTTTCACACCTCCTATGTTGGAGTACTCTTGAAAATCAGCATCCATTACTGAGTAATCAGGAGTCAAGAACTCCTTCTGTACAGTACTATACTTCACATCTGTGACTCTGTTAACATAGCTTTCATTGATGCCCATCCGTAGTGCTGCAACTTTCAATGAGTCCGTCTGGGAGATTTCTTTTTCAAGCTTCCGAATATTATCTTTGTACTTCTGCAAATTTGTTTCAGCTTTCAATTTAATTGTATCCTCCTCAGATTTAGCTGAAGCCTCTATTTGTTCTCTTTCTTTTCTTATTGAACCAGCCTGCAAAATTAGTTCTTCCTTCATCTTCACTTCTTGTTGCCATCTAGCCTGTAAAATGATAAAGCTATAACTACTAGAGACATGGAATTGGATGTGAGATGTTCATCCTATTGATAGTTTGCTTCTGGTGTGAGGCAGTCTGGCCAAAAATAAAAGAACAATACCCAAAACATTTATGATGAAAAAAGGTAAAGAAATGGTGCAAACAGATCAGAATAAGGTAAACACAAACATACATACATCTATCAACTGACTTGAAGGTAAAGACTTAAGCACAAGGCGTATCTGATCAGCCTTTTCCTTCAATTTTTTAAATTTTATTTTGGAAGCACCTAGCAAAATTAGAAAAAACAAATAAAGTGTGCAATAAACTAAAGAAAAACTCAGATGAACAAAATTTTGATTAAAAAAAAACAGAAACATAATTGTCATGCCAAAGAAAAACACATGAACGTCTGACCAAATATGATCCTATGTAATCTACACTCATCTACATTTACATCACCTCTATACCGGTACATTCCAATGCTGGCAATGTAATGTGCCGCTTTCCCTTAGCAGCAGAGGCACAAATTCTATGTTATATGCATGCATAATTACCTCCACATGTGTGCTTACCATATCAATTCGTACTTAGCAGAAGTTGTGTATATTGTATGCACGTGCCCATGGCAAAGTAACTGCATGTAATACAGAGGATATGGAAAATGATAATGAAGTTTAATTTAATGTCAAAAACTTCTACACCAGGAGTCAGACTATTTGGATGATGTCTGTCGTTATATCCAAAATAATTATGTTCCTGAATAACCAGCTAAAATATGCAACACAGAAAAGTTACAATGCACAACCAGTTCAGTAGTAATCAGAAACCTGTTAATGCCCACCACATCCATTGATTGGCCCAATCCACTCATGTTATGTATGCCAAGTTTAAAAATCAAGCAACTGGTTCAAACATTTCCTGCACATGTAACCTCTGAAGAATGATGGTGCAAAAGGAAATTGGAATTGAATGTTCAGAAGCATACCTCATGTTGTTCCTGTAGTTGTTTAGCCAGCTCTAGATCCTGTAATAGTTGTGTGACCTTGCGTTTTTCAGCTGCAAGTTCTTCCTGTAAAATAGTTTTCTGCTTCTCCCATGATTGAAACTTCATCTGCGTCTTCTTCTCCCTCTTTGATACTTCTTGACAACTTGCAGCTGACTCTGCTGCACGCAATTTTGCAGCTTCCATCTCTTGCCTCAGCATACCATTCTCCACCTCAAGCCTCCGGACAGCAGAATTAGCTCTCTCTACTTGCCCAATAGCCTTGCCCAATGCATTTTCCATCTCTGTGAGCTTCTTCATGGTGTTCTCTTCCAAAGTTTGTTTCTCTTTCTTGAGCCGTTCAACTTCCTCCTTCTCCTGTCTAAGTGACTTAAGTTCAGCCTTATCCTTAGTTAGCCTTCGAGCAGCCTGCATAACTTTCTGGTTTGCCCACTCTGTCCATTCTTGGAGCTGATTTTGCAATTCCTGGACCCTAGGAGCCAGCTCCATAATCATCTCATCTTTCTTGTCCCTTGAAACCCTCTGTGCGAGTGATTTATCATATGGCATACCAGTAAAACTGCAATTAGATGCCTCGGCATTACAATTTGCAGAGATTGGAGTCAAGTTGCTTTTTGAAGGCAATGAAAGTGATAGCTCAGTATCAGAAGCTGCCAATGCAGGTGGAGTATTGAGTGTAGGTAATGCAGGTGGGGTGTTAACCAAGGATAGTGTAGACGGGGCATTGGTCTCTGACAAAGAAGAAATCATGGTAGAAGTTCCTAGACTAGATGATGCTGGGGGAGAGCATCCAGAATTGATTGAAAGATTCTGGCTTCCATTTTCTTGAGACACATCAACTCCCATTACCTTACTCAATCTTAAAGAAGCATTATTCATTTTTAAAGCAGAATCTGAAACAGATTTTAGTTTCTTATCCAAAATCAAACTACTCAATTTCCCTGTTCTTGATGCTTTAGGCCCATATGTCCGGTAGCCCTTGTCCAAATGAAGTGACTTCTGCCGTAGCATGCATTCCCTCTTGGTGCTATTGGCATGAACCTTTCTACTGACTATAAACTTTTCTTCCAGTGCAGGAGGTTGAGATGTTCCTGCAATGTGGAAAGATTTATCTGCAGGATCAAATGTAGAATTCAATCCATCTTTGTCTGAGACTAGTCCGTTAAGAACACCAGAGTTTTTTGTTTTGGTCATGTTTGGAACTCCTGTCATGTTGTTGGTTGCCTCAGATTGATAACTAGGAGAACAAGGAACAGAAGGTTCCAATTTACAGGGATTTGGAAGATTTAATTCAGAACATTTGGCTTCCGTTTTCATCTGGGATTGTGTAGAAATAGTTGAAGTCCCATTTGAAGCCCCATCAGCAGCAAAACCACTAAAGAGTTCACCATCGATTGCACAAGCATGAGAGACATTCATGTCACAAATCAACAAGCACCACATTGCATCCCCAGTGCTAAAGAAAGGCCTAACTTCTCGAAGTACACAAACCAATTCTGCCAATATGTACTTCTCCAGCTGCTGTAAATCCTCAAAAAAGTGCTCCCTTGATGGATCAATCTCCTGACCATTCCTAAGAAATGCTAAAGTATTATCCACAATATTAGACACTGTGTCTTTACACCCGTAACAAAGACCAGACCTCAAAACAGCCTTTGTAGCAACTTCTTCAGTATAACCGCAAGCAACAATCTTTTTAATGGCACTCTTAAGGATTGCATCCAAATTGCTTAACACAAGTTCTTCTAGCTGGGATTCTGTAAGATCACTCCAATCAGCTTCATGGGATTCTTCTGATTCTAATTCCTCTCTAGACTGGCTTGTTCCAACCTCCAATGATCCTACCCCACTAGACAATCCAAGGTCAAGTTTCAACCCATCAGAGTGGCCTTGGTTAATGCCGCACAGGTCACATACACTGGATTGCCCATGAACCGGGATAGCTTCGAATTTCTCAGCAGAGAATTCATAACCAGAAAATCCATTCTGAGGTGAAGGCATAACCTTGCTGGGGTCGCCCAAAGGTGGATCAGCCCGGAATTTTCTCTTATTTCTGCTTCCTTTTTCCTGGACCGGATGCAATGGTGACACTTGACTGCAACAGCTACCACCAGTGGCTTTAGCAACCATCGATGCCATTTTTTTAGCTGCATAAATTTGAAATATTTCAATTCAATTGTCAAACTCATTGATCATCCATATGCCAATCCTCGATATAACACTAATTAAATGCATCAAAATGAAAAAAACATAAAGATAAACTTTGCAATTCAACATCAAACCTAGCTCAATAGATCATCTACTTATAAATGAAACAATATATATTTATATCAAACCATCAAAACACAGAAATTCATCTTTGCGTTAAATGGCGATAAGAAAAAAGAAAAATTACCTTTTTATCTTCCTATCAACCTTAACGAATCAAAAATCAAATTTCTGCATCAAAAATCGCAAATCAGTCAATAAAACAAGTACCCAGATACGAAAAACTAATAACAAGTGCATTAAAACATACCCAGTTCAAACAACAGGACATTTCTACATCGACTATATCAATTTCTAAAATCAGGAATCATTCCATAGAACAAAACAGCTCAAAAAAATATCCCATAAATGAGACAATACTGTGATTATAATATCGAAGATCCACGAAACAAGTACGAGAATTTGAGATGTATAATCATAATCAACGATAGAGACGTACCGGATTTCTCAGGTTACTGTTGGAGCAAAATCAAAGGCACGCGAGACGAATCTCAGAACATTGAAGGAAAAAAGAATACAAAAATATATATATGGCTCGTTTTGGTATATTTTTTTAATTTTCCTTTTTGATTTAGTAGCGAACGCCTGTCCTCTCCTCTCCCCTCCTCCCCTCTCCTCACCCTCACTCTCTCTACAAAATAAATATGGCCTTTATGAATTTTTATAATTTGTTGTTTTTATTACATCTAGCCGAACTAAGTAATCATGGTTAGACATACCAATGTTACATATGTATATATATATATATATTATGTTTATGTGTTGCATAGGTTTATATTATTAATAATTTATTTTTTATATATAAAAAAAAATTATTAATAAAGATATTTTTATATATTTTATATAATATTTTAATCATAAAAATTTAAATATTATAAAATAAACCATAATAATAATAATTAAATTATAATTAAATATTAATAATTTTATTACATCACATATGATGATTTTTTTTATATTGAATTTATATATTTATACTATAAATATATCATGAAATTTTATATGTAAATATTATTTGTCTTTACAAAATATTATATTTATAATTAATATTTTTAAATTTTTAAAAATAATTATTGTTCGTAGATTTAAAAAATGAGCATAATCACATGACTCTTATATTATTCATTTTATTTTTTAAAATTTTCTTTTGTTGCTACAAAAGAAAATAAGATAATGTATTAGGCAACTTTTTTGAATACTAAGAACTAATTCTTCTTTTCTAAGATTACACGACTCTACTCAAACCACTTTTACTCTAATTTTATTTTTAATTTTAAAAATACTTTTATTTATTAGGAATCAAATAAAATAAAATAAACTATGAATATGAATATGTATTAAATTATATAGTATAAAGCATACTCACTTTTGTGCAATAGGGAAAAGAGAGATAGCGATATAATTGCTCAAACAAGATCTTAATTTTTGAAATTAAAAATCATAAAGTTAATCCAAAATTTCAAACTCACGTAAAAATAATTAAATATTTTAAAATTTTAAAGGAAAGAAAAAAAAGTTAAGCATTTTAATTACTTTTATATGAAAATAATTAAATATTTTGAGAGTTTAAAAGGAGCAGGCAAAAATATACAAATATTGAATTATAATTATGGAATTATAATGAAGGGATATTAAAACTAAAATGAAAATGATGGAGTAATTTGAGGAGTTTTAAGTAATAAATAAATCTATTATAATTAAAATTCACTTATTTTTTTAATTAAAACTTAAAAATTATTAGTAGTAGTGAGAAAATTGCTACTACAGATATTACAATATTTGTATATCAAAAACTAAAATGGAACGTAGAAGTAATTTGAGGAATTACCAAGTAATAAATAAATTAATTTCAATTAAAAATCACTTATTTTTTAAATTAAAAGTTACTAAATAGGGGTGAGAAAATTATTTTTATTTTTTAATTTTTATAAAAATTAAAAGATATATTTAAAATTTAGAGAAACTCTTAAGTAAGAAATAGAAAATTACATATGTTTTTTATTTTTATATATTTATATAGATAGATATAGATATAAATAGATTTTAATTAAAAATTATTTATTTCCCTTAATTAAAAGTTGGTAAATGAGATTTAAAAAATTGCTCTTATTCTTTATTTTTCTAATAAAAATTGAAAAATATATTTAAAATTTAGAGAAACTATTAAGAAAAGAGAAAATGGCATTTGTCCTTTTTATATATATATATATATATATATATATATATATATATATATATATATATATATATAATTAATTTAAGCAGGAGTTTCAAACAATTGAAATTAATTGTATAAAAAATATTTGTTAATGCTTTAATTATTCATCATTATTATTTTCTAAGTTCAATCTCAAAATAAGTATTTTACTCTTATAGATATTTTCTTAATACCAATTAAATCACTGTTTAATTTTTTTTTTTAATTCTCATAAATAATATTACTTCTTTTGTTTGTGTATATATATATATGTTTCACTTTGTTTGTCTTTTTTTGAGAATTAATAAAATACTAATTATTGAATTAAATTCTTATAAAATTATTAAATTATTGTTTTCAAATATGGTATAATGTATCAATGTAATTATAAATTCGAATTTATAACTTTACATTTTGAAAATAAATCTATTAAATTTCAATTTTTATCATATTAAATATTAATTATGAACAAAGAATTAAATCGATATAAAACTACATCATTAAAATTGATTTTTTTAAAAAAATAAATTTTAATGCGAGAAAGATGATTAAAAACTCTCCCTATACCGCTGTTGATTGGTTCAATGGCCCAATCAATTGCATTTGCATGACAACAACAGTAGCCGGTGCTTCAGATCGACGCAGATGATGATGACGAGAACGTCAAGCAGCTCAGAGAATGCTCCTCTCCCTACCTTTCCCTACAGTTGCTTCACTAAGCAATTACTACTTTCTAACTTACAAAAAGAAAATCGAAGAAACTCCAAAGCCCAACACCTCCAAATGACGTCTCATATGAACCAACCGCCTTTTTGGATCTTGTAGGATTGTCTTCTTAACAATAATAGGAAATGGAAATCTTGCCAGAAGGGTATGCTATTCTGCTTTTTTGTTTCATCTGTTTTGAGGTGGCCCCGGCCTAAGCCTTTGCATTGCTTATTTAAGATTAACTGTAGGTGTGGGGCCTCATGCCACTTTTTATGCAATTTTTGGTGTTGAATGATTTTCCAATTTTCCATTCCTGGGCTGAGTGCTGCTTCTTTTTTTTTTTTTTTAAGTCTGGTGATTCTTGTATTATATGTTGTTGCTTGTCAAGTTGTTGACATGTGGCGTTTGTTAAAATGCTCAACAGAAATTCAACCCTCGAAGGAGTGCAATGAGAAGAAGGAATGATAAAGGGAAATGAAGACGTTGCGTACCTCACAGGTCATTTGGCTTCATTGGCGGCGTTTTTTTTTTAAACCTTTTGGATTCATTAGAACATTTAAAATCTGATCTTTTGTTATTGTTTTTGCTGGACAAACAGTCACCTTAAATGCATGAGAGCTACTGTGTTCGCGTGAAACTATCCTTAACTTGAGCTAATGCTGGTCTGCGTTCGCGTGAAACTGTCCTCGAGCTTGAGCTAATGCTGGTGAGATTGAGCTTTGGTATGAGAGCTCAAATATACATTATTCTAGTTCAATGATAGTGTCAATCTTTCAGATGTAGTAAATAGTTTAGTCTTGGTTCATGTGATCATTACAGACTAAAATTTAACTAGAAATCATAGAGGCTCTTTAATGCTGCAGGGATTCACTCATCAAATCTTCATCAACTCTGATATATAAACACAAATAATCTGCAAAGCAATAAATTACCAAATAAGAAGGGAAAAACACAGATCATAGGGGATTATTTCACACTGGAAAATTGGTAATTTATGCTATAGCATTATAACTAATATAAGTAGCAACAACCTGCATTAACATTTTAAAGAAAAAAGATGTCTTAGAAAATAAACTTGATCATTACTATAGCCATAAACTGATATGGTGGTCTTTCTCCTTTGAAAACAATTTAAAAAAAAAAAAAAAGAAAAACAAAAGTAGCATCAGCACTGAGTCGGTGAAATGTCTTGGTCTATAATAATATACATTGAATACAGCTTCTGCAACTATGAATTTAACAAGGAAGAGAAAATGAGATTGGATAATATTACAAACACGAATTCACCATGGAAGAGAAAAACAGACATCCACACATCTTTTATAACATTTTTATCAGAATTTTTGGATATTATTATTCATCACTTTACTTGCCAAGCGACTGCTCATAGCAGGTGGTAGCTACTTAAATAACTAGTAGGAACAATGTTTTTTTTTTTTTTTTTTTTTTCTTGCATGATGACTACCTTATTATCTTCACATAGAGAATTAATTTCCTGGAACAAACTTGATTGAGATGCTGTTGACACAGTGACGTTCATCTGTAGGAGTCTTGAACCCTTCACCTTTGAAAACATGACCCAAGTGCCCCCCACAAGCTGCACATGTGATCTCAGTTCTCCTCCCATCTGGGTCTGGCTGAAATATATCCATTGTTTCTATTTTCATTAAATCCAACCAAAGATGCCTACAAGTGGTAAAGACATTAAAGTTTCAACTAAATGAAAGAAAAAGAGCAAAACTCACAGAGCAATTTATGGCTCCAGGAAGACCTTCATAGAAAGCAGGCCAACCACAACCAGAGTCAAATTTGGTAACTGATTTGTAAAGTGGCGTCCCACAAGCAGCACAATTGTAAACTCCTTCACCAAAGCACTTATCATATTCTCCAGTGAATTTCATCCTGTATGTCATGTCATCAACACAGGCACAATGAGAGATACAGGATCACATTAAATTACACATCTTGAAGGTCAGAGACAGGCTGCCAATCATTGAAATCTACAACTCATTACTAGCGTATATTCAAGAAGAATAATCAAAATAAATATCAAACGATGAAAGGAGCCAGTCATTACAATAGCAGGCAATGATAGAAGCAAATTGTTAAATTCCTTCAAATTTTAATTTGTTCTATTGAACACATAACATTTGGAATCGCATGATGAATATTTTTCATCATACAATCGTTTGATCATTCCAAGTATTTCTAGCGAACACCTAAATAGTGGTGTTATGCACCGCGAAAACGCATAAACTATAAAGAAATAAAATAAATACACAAAATATCAATATTTACATGATTCACCCTTTACTATAATCACAGGCATCCATGGGCTCCATTATCCACTACAATCAAATAATAAATTATCATTACAGGCTCAAAACTATAGTAACTCAAAAGAACTTCTATACAGTACTTCTATTAATAATGTTAGTACTCAGTCCTAATTTACATAATATAGGAAATATAACTCTATCTTATTCAAAAATTTTCCTCTCACTCAAATTAGGAAAATATCTTCCAAATAAACTAAGATTTTCTGTCATAAATCCGACAATTTTCACATTGACACAAAATCCATCAACCATTGCATACCTCAAATTTTTTAGTGTTATCAAATCGGCAAATTTTCCTACTTGAGCTTGAATTTTTTAAATCTTCTATTCTTCGATCTTCATTTTGGATATAATTTGCTTCTTTTTTCAAAAAAAATCTATGCATCATCAATTTTCTTGATTTTGCATCAACTCTCCACCATTATCATTGTTGCATGTGTGACTTTTTACATGTCTCAACAGCTTTACCTTCAACCAAACTCACCAAAATTATCCCCATACCCAATTGTTGTGCACTGCCAAAGCCTATAAACTAAAAAGAAATAAAATAAACACACAAAACACCAATATTTACATGGTTACTTTCTCCACATAGAACTACATCTACGGGTATGCGATCATCCGCTACAATCAAATGCTAAATCATTACAAACTCAAAATTATATTACCCATATTAGTTTAATCCTCTCAGTCTCCTCTAGATATAACCTAATATAGTTACTACTTTAATTAGTACACCATCCATAAAAGTGTCTTCAACTACAATGGACAATAATCCATTTCTCTTGCATTATATCCTTTCTCCACATTAAGCCAAAGCCCTTTTTTACTATATTCGACAACCCCCACACCATAAGCTAAAAGCCAATATCTTCGATAGGCAAAGTCACCGTCTATGTGTAAAGCCAAATTAATCTCTACACGTTAGTCCTCACTCCTAATCTAATCAGAAATCCTAATTTAGAAATAATATTAAAATAAGAGTTATAAAGGTCCCACCCAAATTGGGAAAATTTTTTCGAATTAACTAAGATTTTTGGTCATAAATGAAAATCCTTGTTCAGAAATTAATTCCTTCATTATTTAAGCAAAAAGGTGAATATTTGATAGAATAGAGACATTCCAAAACATTTCTGGAAAACAAAAAATTTAACTAAACAAATGAGTTGTAAGATCCACAAAAGAAATGAAACGATTCATCAAAACGGCGGTCACTTCCATTGTTGTACAGAAAGTATAATTATTTTCACATGCCAATTGAATTGAAGTAGTGATACCACAAGAATCCCAGCAACACCCCCAAAAAATCAACAATCTCTACGCCTAAAAGTAGCTCGATGTTATCACATCGACAAACTCAGTTTCATAACTAAGATAGAATCGCAACTCCAATCATCCAAAGAGCCAGTAATTCGACTGAAATAGAAAAGTCGAAATAAATCAAACATTACGGACTAATTGTTCTAATATCAAATAATAATATAATTGAGGATAGAGCAAATTTTGGAATTTACTCAGTTCCTTTCTCCCGGAGAATATGAAATTGCTCGGGAGAGAGAATAGCCCGCCACTCTTCCTCCGTCTTTTGAATCGAAGCTGGTGCAGCCATCGCCAATTATCTACCTTTCTCTTCCCTCCAAAGAGACTGACTCGATCACTCGACTGCCGCTCAGAGTTATATTCTTTCTTTCTTTCTTTTTTTATTTTATAATATTCGCACCCTTGCATAGACCCGATATTCGTGGAATGTATGAAGACGGAATACAGGGCATATGCAGATGTTCACGAACAGTAGTACACCCGGTACAACAATTTCTCTTTGAAGAGTGGGGATAGGTAACGGTGGCCCAGGTCTGATTTCGAATAGAAATTGAATCAGAATTGGTTTGATCAATTTTAAATTGAATGGAAATTATTTTTCTATGATTTTGTTCAAGTTTATATTTATTAGAAATTGTGAATCGATTGTTTTAAATCGAATTAAATCGATGGTTCTGAATCAAAATAAATTAATAATTTAAATATAAAAAAATTTAATAAATATCTCATCTCACTTGTAACAACTCAAAATTTTAAAAATAATAAAAATAAATTAATTAATTAAATTAAATATTAAATTTAAAATTTTTTTCAGAAATGTCCAAATTCATTCCCAGAAATTGAATTAAAAAAAAATCAGAAAATTTTCGGAGCACAACCCCCCCCCCCCAATTTCACCTCCCTCACTCACTTTCTCTCACCTCTCCCTACCTCTTCCCCTCTTTTTCCGACAAACCACCACTGCCGGCGACGCCCACCAACACGGCACAACTTCAGCGACCCTCTAGCAGCGGCTAGAACCACCAGAAACGGCGGTAAGAGAGCGAGAAGAGAGAGAAACTCGCGCACAGTGGGCAATAGCTTTCCGGCGCGATTGCGACTTCATCTGACATCCGATCGAGGCGATTCAGGTGGCATTGGAAAGCTTGTTCTAAGAGTTTTCTTTTGATACCTATTTGGCAACATTTGGTGGTCGGATGAGTGAGATAGGGAGGAGAGAAGTTTCGGGTTTTTCAAGCTTTTTCATCAGATCTACGACGATCCGACCGTTGGATCGACAATCCGAGACCACCTATGGACTGAGTAAGAGGAGAGGAACATGATGGTATGATCAGATCCACCAAATGTCGCCGGTGACCGGCGGTCGGCCACCGTGCGTGGTAGTTCCGGTGGTGGCTCCGGTTGGCTTTGGAGATTATTCAACTTCCAGAGGCTTCCTCATAAATTTTTAAAATTTTTGAGACACAGATAAACTTCAAGTAAAATTATTTTCATTATTTCTCTGTCTGTGAAGCATAAATATAATGTTTCTTAAACAGGAAAAATTGGAGAAAAATTCTAAGAAAAATATATGATGAAAGTAAAATTATTTGGAGATATTCTATGGTGTTTGTTGAATTTTTGAGTGATTGTAGAATATTTTTGAAAAATATAGATGGATTTTAGTTAGATTTTTAACATATGGGCATATAAGATTATTTGAAATTATGATATTTAAATTTTATATGATTGGTTAAAGCTTGAGGATGGAGGTTTAAATATGTAAATATTGAATTGGGTTGAATTAAGAATATGTTAGCTGTTGGAACTTATGAAATTGAGTAATATTTTTGAGTAAAATATTCATAGGTGATTAGAAAATTACAATTTATTTTGCAATTGCCTTATAATACTATTAAGGACCGCGGGGCAAAATTTTAGAATTTTTAGAGCTTGTTTGAGTAAATTTTTACAAAATGTCAATCATAGGGACTAAAACGTAATTTTTAAGTTTTTGAGTATTGCTTGATTTGGAGGGTCCAGGAGGGGCCATATAATGATGATGAGATATGAGTTGAATTTAGAAGTGTTATTTGAGCCTTTTTGCAAGTTGGGTAAGTCATAGGTATAGGGGAAACTCTGCCGAATTTCGGTATGAATTATGTTGTCTGTTGCCTCTTTAGAGTTTTATTTTAACTTAGTACTAATAAATTTATAATATAATTATCAGGTGATTGAGATCAGCTATTCTCCTCCATCCAGCAGCCACAATAGTCCTCGGTGTACTATGACTAAAATATTAATTTTAATTGTAATTTCGATATTATTATATATTCAAGCATGCCCATGCATCACTTATAAATATGTATTTATATAGTTAAACACTAGGCATGTTTTATGTTGCATTCATAATTGTTAAAGTGCCATGGATGTTGTTGTGATAATTTGAAGCAGTGTGCATGAGTTGGCGTGCGTGTGGTATGGTGTTGGCTATGGACAGGATGGGTAGACACGGTTTGAGATCTTCTCTTGGACCCAGTCCTTCGGGGTAAACACGGCTTGAGTTCTTCGCTGGGACTCCGATTTGGTTTATTAAATGAAAGTCTGGATTGAGTTCTTCGCTGGCACAGGTTGGATTAAGAAGGTTGTATAGGGGATCAGCTCCCATATATGTATTGTTTGACCTTATCGGGTGTGTGAGTGGTCCAAATTGCCTTTTTAATGTGATTTATATGAAATTTGTGACAATGTTGCATTTCACTCCACAGGGTGCATTAGCTTTAGATAGCTATAGAGATTATGGTTAAAATTAATATTTTACTCTCTAAGTTGAACGCTCACTCCTGTTCACCTATTTTTTCAGGCTACAGGAGGAGACTTTTTTTAGAATAACCTGTTCCTTTCCTCGCAGGTTATGGAGAAAATTACTTAACGGTATTATTATTGTCTAAATTGTAATTTAGAACTCCACATGTACTAATAGTAGCATTAATCCTATCAGAGATTGCATGAATTTAAGTTTTTGTATTAATAAATGAAAAATTTTTTATGAGTTTTAAATAGTTTATAAATGATGTAACAGGGTTGAGCTGGGCTTCCCTAATTTTAGTTTCTGATAATTACTGGACTAAGTTGGCCCGAAATAAAATTATAACAGTTTAATTTTAATTATTTTATATGCATATTGGGCCTAAATTATGGGCCTAGTCATGGGTTGAGGAATAGTTAGGCTTACTACGGGCCTCGGGGGCTTTAGGCTGGCTCAGGTCCTAGTGCCGGTCCGGCCCATAGGTTGGGTCGTGACAAACTTGGTATCAGAGCTTAGGCTCTAGATTCATGGGAAATAATATACTTGGGAGTGTAAAAGGAGTCTTGTTAGGATGTTACATGCGGAGTATAGGATTCTGTTTTGTCTTTTTCTGTAATTCTTTGTTTCTAGATTATGCGTTATACCTCGAGAAATATAAAAGTGCCACAGTTAGTGTCTCGATTTTTGTGGAGTACATAGAAAGGTGAAACAGAGTTAGCAGACATGTTGAGGTCTGTCATGAGGATACGTACTCCAAGAAACGCTGTGTTTCTGTCTTTATGGGTTTAAATGGTGTGCCCATTTCGTGCAAGGCACGAGTACATAAAAGTGAGTCTTGAAAGTACAGTTGCCCTAGATAAGGATAAGGATACCACTACTCGCAGTCGTCAGTGGATGACCCAGTCAGAGTAAGTTTATGATAATAGTAGATTCAAGAGAGATAAGAGATTAGGAGACCTAGTCTGTTAGGACGTATCGTAGTAACTATACAATGTTCTCGATGTCTGCTCTATAAGCTGCAGATTACAGTACCGACATGAGATTATTGTGTAGAGCTACGTGCATCCCCGTAGTGCTCCATAATGAGGGTGTTTGCGGATGGCCTCTGTTTTGATACAGTTATGCCAGAATAGAGTTTTATATCTGCAGAGGAGTTGGGAACTCTTGGTTAGGGGTCTAAAGCTAGAATATCGAAAGATCACAGTTCGGTCATAACTAGAGTCAGTGACTTAGTTACCTTAGCATGAGCTAGAGTTACATCAAGAGTTGCCATCAGACCAGAGGTTGCGGATTAGTTGCAAAGTAAAGGTGACATCTATAGAATGAGACCATCTGGTCTTCAGTATGGAATTTTGGATGGTTTTTTTTCTATACGATAAACGTTTTGCTTAGAGCTTAGTGAGAATAGTATACCTTGTGTGTATCAGCAAAGTGTAAAGTACAACCTTACTACTTATAGAAGGTCAAAACTATGAATTGATGATTTGCAGAGCTATGATATGATAAGAGAGTCATTAATTTGACATGGTTTTGGCAAGGTGGTAAATGTAGTACCTTTGTTGCAGTAAGTTAGGGTATAGTCCTATCTTTTCAGAAAGGATCGAAGGTTATTAATAATAATGATGACTTATGGAATAGTGTCCCAGATGGGACTGTAGAGTGTGGTAGAGAGTAATTGGCTCGGGTATCCTGGAGAGGATACAAGTTCCATTATAGGAATCATATATAATCAGATCATGATGGATGTAAATCATTTGAATTGGATGACGGGTTTAGGTGCCCGGAATCTTAAGTTTTGGCTAATTGAGTAAACATGAAAAAAAAAATAAAAAAAAATAAATATATATATATATAATAATATTATTATTATTAATAAAAAAATAAATAAAATTACTGCAGAATCAGTTCTCGAGGTAGTAAGGGTATTATGTAAGCTAAAGGATAAAAATAGAAGTCATACGATAAAGGTATGACTACAATTTCCTGAGTTCCTTTCTAACTTCGTATTATTCAAAACAATAGTATAATATAATCATAATAGTGTTAAGAGTAATAAATTAGCGAAGATAAATCACAGAAGGCCAATAGATAGAGAAAGTGCAGAATGAAAGTTTGGACAAATTGATTGCAGATGCAATATAATCTAAATGCCAATGGAAGTACTAGCTAGAGTGGTCAAAGGACCAAATCTGAGTAGCACAGATATGTGATAATGCGATAGAGACTCTGAAAGATATAGTTAGCAAGTACAACTATCATGTTAGGAAGAAGAATGGAACCAGGGATAGAATAGTCAAGTTCTATTTTTGGGTAAAACAAAGGAAATAAATGAAAGGAAAAGCTGAATGGCGTATAATAAAAGGAACAAAGTTAAGATATAGGGTAGGCTAAGTGTTATTCTTGGCAAGGTGAATGACAAGGATGGAGAACCTGAAATGGGACCATATTAGTGAGAATAGTGATGGAGGTATGGAATCTAGTAATTTAATACTTAAAGCATGATGTAGTTAAGGTAGTACCAGGGGCAAAAAAATATAGTGCTTGGAGTTGTATGATTGGATCATACTCTATCTATTCCCTATTCCTAAAGTGAAGTGGATAGCAATGGAGCAAGATTCTTTTAACTTGTTAACAGTATAAAGAAGATTAGGCAAAGAAAAAGAAGTTAGTAAGTAGTAAGTTGAATAAAAGTCAATCTAAGGGATCAAATAGGTATGATGAGAGGAAAAGAATGATAGATAATGACACAGAGGCTTTAGGTTAGACTTTTGAGATAGTGAAAAGGTGGTTAGAGGTTCATTATGAATGTCAGGCAAACATTTTTAGTGTGACCAACAGAATCACTTTGCAGTGAAGCAATAACGACAGAACAACAGTAGGGGTAGAACGAAAAGTGACAAGTATGGGTGGTAATAAATCACTAAAAAGTTCAAGGATCAAATTAATGACCATAGATAAGGGTGGAATTAGTGCTGGAAGAATCTATTAGTGAGAGAAATCTTTCAAGATTCAACAAAAGTTAAGGGCACAATATAAACGATGATAGATATGAATCATAGGTCGAGTATAAGTAAAGTTAACAAATTGTAAAATATTATGTCAGGAAGGACAATGGTATGGTAAAGGGTTCATGCAGATGATACCTTATAGGTATAGCACAATTGTGCTAGGAGATGATGAAATTTGAAGAGAAAGACCAAGAAACATAGGTTAAATGTTGTTATATGGACAATCGGGCGTAGTTGAATATAAGAGGATATATTTTTCTTTCTTTTCAAGTTTAGCTTGTGCTTTTAGTTCTAGAAGGTTATATAAGGAACAGAGACTGAGTCAAGGAGACCTAGTTATTTGAGAGTTTGGCAGGCACCAATTCATACACAATTTCCTGATATGAGAATGACAGTAAGTGCATACCTAGTGTTAAGTACGAAAGGACGATCAGAGTAATGAGAGGAGTTAAATTGAGTTAGCTACTAAGGCTTGCAACTGTTTTAAACTATGAGCTGGAGGGAATACTAATTGTGGATGAGTTTTAATAGATGAAATTGTTGCTAATGGGAAAATTTGAGGCTGAAGTTTGGAAAGCTATAGGCAGCATATGTGATTATATTAAGGAAAATGAACACATAAAGGATTTTGTTTAGAATTAAGGCATGACACACATTTCCCACAACCGTGTTAGTTCAGATGGAACTTATAGTTTCAGGGGCTCCTATCCATCCAGGATGAGCAATTTCCTACTGAGGCTGGAAGGGAATAATAATGTTCTGATAGTTAAGTTGGAAAAAGGGGATACAAAAAGAATTTTCTATGGGTAATTATAAGTGTTACATAAGGTGAAGAATGTGCTGGTAGGAGTAAATCATAAGGTTAAAATTCCTAAAGTAATGGAACTAGTAATCAAGATAGGACTAAGGAACGAAAGGAAGGCAAAAATTGATGATGGGATGAACATCCTTGAAGGAAAAGGTGTAAGGGTGAAATAGGACTAAGATTAAGGAATAGGTATAGCAGGTTGAAAAGATATCAACAATAGCAGAAATAGGAAAAGGAAGTGGATAAGATCCAAAGGACAGGAAGAAAGCTCGATAGAGCTAGTTATAATGATGAGGATAAGAAGGAATAGGTATGCTAGGAACACACTAAGAAATATTTGAAACAAGTTATTATGAGATGATAGA
The DNA here is from genome assembly GCF_030052815.1 of Hevea brasiliensis. Lineage (NCBI taxonomy): Eukaryota > Viridiplantae > Streptophyta > Magnoliopsida > Malpighiales > Euphorbiaceae > Hevea > Hevea brasiliensis. The sequence continues at coordinate 74,151,396 of NC_079507.1, read as the reverse complement.
TTAAAGGAGTAGTGGAGCCTCGATCTAAGTGCCAATGTGTCAGAAGTAGGCCACATACTAAGAAGCTATAGAAAGAAGTCTAAATATTTCCATTCCAGAGAAAGAGTGGGAAACAATAAAGTTGCATTGATTAAGTTGTCAGGGAACTTAAACACTTTTGTCATCTAGAAGGAGAGACCCAGTTCACTTTTCAATATTGATAAATGATACACTTGGCCCTTAGAGGGGACTCTACCTGACTAGTTACATAAATGGACAGAGGTTAGTCTAAGTACCTTAGTAATGACACAAATAAATTGGAAATCTGAAGTATCATGAAAATAAGAAGATGCATAGGTGCTAACCATTGAGGTCAAAGGACAAGTAAAGATTTAGAATAAGATACCTATGATAGGTGCTACAGGAAAGCTACTCATAGGATGCCTTAGGATAAGGAACATAAGTCATGTTTTGGGGAAACAAAGATTATTGAAACAAAGGAATAAGGACTGAAGTCACCAAGAGACACGTTAGGGCGTAATAAAAGTGAGGTAATCGTCAAAGTTGATTAAAGCTATCAGATATCAAGTCGAGAGTAGTGGAGTTATAATGAATACCTGAGATGTCAGAAGAATAGTCAATTAATAGCCAAGAGATAAGAGCATCTCTAGAAAGAGATGATGACAAATAGAACACTATAGTAGAATCAGAGAGCAGTAGAATGTCATATATAATATACAAAGAGTTTGAAGAATAAATATTTTACCAATCTCTGCATAGCTGGAGGAGTAATGATTGCACTTATTCTAATAATCTTCTTTTCCTTATCTCTTATTTATTCAAAAATTCGAGGATGAATTATTCTCAAGGGGGGAAGAATGTAACAACCCAAAAATTTAAAAATAATAAAAATAAATAAATTAATTAATTAAAAATTAAATTAAACATTAATTTTAAAATTTTTCCAGGAATGAATATGGACAACATGGCTGTCCAGATTCATTCCCAGAAATTGAAAAAAAAGAAAAGAAAAACAAACCCAGAAAATTTTCGCAGCACAACACCCCCCCCCCATTTCACCTCTCTCACTCACTTTCTCTCACCTCTCCCTACCTCTTCCACTCTTTTTCTGGCAAACCACTACTACCGGCGACGCCCACCAACACGGCAAAACTCCGGCGACTCTCCAGCGGCGACCAGAACCACTAGAAACGGCGGCAAGAGAGGGTGAAGAGAGAGAAACTCGGGCACAGTGGGCAACGGATTTTTGGCCCTATTCCGACTTCATTTGACGTCCGATCGAGGCGATTCAGGTGGCGTTGGAAAGCTTGTTCTGAGAGCTTTCTTTTGATACCTATTTTGCAACATTTTGTGGTTGGATGAGTGAGATAGGGAGGAGAGAAGTTTTGGGTTTTTCAAGCTTTTTCGTCAGATCTAGGACTATCCGACCGTTTGATCAACGATCTGAGACCACCTATGGACTGAGGAAGAGGAGAGGAACATGATGGTATGATCAAATCCGGCAAATGTCGCCGGTGACCAACGACCGGCCACCATGTGCGGTGGTTCCGGCGGTGGCTCCGATTGGCTTTGGAGATGATTCAACTTCTAAAGACTTCCTCATAAATTTTTGGAATTTTTGAGACACAGATAAATTTTGGGTAAGATTATTTTCATTATTTTTCTGTCTGTAGAGCATAAATACAGTGTTTCTTAAACAGGAAAAATTGGAGAAAAATTTCAAAAAAAATATATGATGAAAGGAAAATTATTTGGAGATATTCTATGGTGTTTGTTGAATTTTTGAGTGATTGTAGAATATTTTTGAAAAATATAGATGGATTTTAGTTAGATTTTTAGCATATAGGCATATAAGATTATTTGAAATTATGATATTTAAATTTTATATGATTGGTTGAAACTTGAGGATAGAGGTTTAAATATGTGAATATTGAATTGGGTTGAATTAAGAATATGTTAGTTGTTGGAAACTTATGAAATTGAGTAATACTTTTGAGTAAAATATTCATGGGATATTAGAAAATTACAATTCATTTTGCAATAGTCTTATAATATTATTAAAGACAGCGGGACAAAGTTTTAGAATTTTTAGAGCTTGTTTGAGTGGATTTTTACAAAATGTCAATCATAGGGACTAAAACGTAATTTTTAAGGTTTTGAGTATTGCTTGGTTTGGAGGGTCCAGGAGGGGCCATATAATGATGATGAGATATGAGTTAAATTTAGAAGTGTTATTTGAGCCTCTTTGCAGGTTGGATAGGTCCCAAGTATAGGGGAAACTCTGCCGAATTTCCGGCATGAATTAGGCTGTTTATTGCCTCTTTAGAGTTTTATTTTAACTTAGTACTAATAAATTTATAATATAATTATCAGGTGATTGAGATCAGCTATTCTTCTCCATCTAGCAGCCACAATAGTAATCAGTGTACTATGAGTAAAATATTAATTTTAATTGTAATTTCGATATTTTATATGTTTAAGCATGCCCATGCATCACTTATAAATATTTATTTATGTAGTTAAATATTAGGTACATTTTATGTTGCACTCATAATTGTTAAAGTGCCATTGATGTTGTTGTGGTAATTTAGAGCAGTGTGCATGGGTTGGCGTGCTTATGGTATGGTGTTGGCTATGGACAGGACGGGTAGACATGGCTTGAGATCTTCGCTGGGACCCAGTCCTTCAGGGTAGACACGGCTTGAGTTCTTCGCTGGGACCCCGATTTGGTTTATTAAGCGAAAGTCCGGCTTGAGTTCTTCGCTGGCACAGGTTGGATTAAGAGGGCTGTACAGGGGATCAGCTCCCATATATGTATTGTTTGACCTTATCGGGTGTGTGAGTATTCCAAATTACCTTTTTGATGTGATTTATATGAAATTTGTGATGATGTTGCATTTCACTCCACATTGTGCATTAGCTTTAGATAGCTATAGAGATTATGGTTAAAATTGATATTTTACTCTCTGAGTCGAACGCTCACTCCTGTTCACCTATTTTTCCAGGCTACAGGAGGAGACCTTTTTCAGAATAACCTATTCATTTCCTCGCAGGTTATGGAGAAAATTACTTAACGGTATTATTATTGTCTGAATTGTAATTTAGAACTCCGCATGTACTAGTAGTAGCATTAATCCTGTCAGGGACTGCATGAATTTAAGTTTTTGTATTAATAAATGAAAAAAAAAATTTATGAGTTTTAAATAGTTTGTAAATGATGTAACAGGATTTAGCTAGGCTCCCCTAATTTTAGTTTCTGATAATTACTAGGCTAAATTAGTCCGAAATAAAATTATAACAGTTTAATTTAAATTATTTTATATGCATATTATGCCCAAATTATGAGCCTAGTCATGGGTTGAAGAATAATTAGGCTTACTACGGGCCTCGAGGGCTTTAGGCTGGCTCAGGTCCTAGTGCCGATCCGGCCCATAGGTCGAGTCGTGACATCACTCCTAATTTATTTATATATACCATTAATTTTCTATATAATTATTTTCTACACTCTCTTTAATTCTTAATACTTTTTTAATTTTTCTCAAATTCTCTAAACAATTATTTTTTATACTTTTTTTTTAATTTTCAGTAGCTTCTCAATTTTTCTACTTTATTATTTTATATGTTCACTGAAATTTTTAATACTATCTCAATTACTCTGTTATTATTTTATATCCTCAATAAAATTTTCAATACCCTTTATTTTAATTTTTTTTCTCTTTTATACTTTTTTAATTATCAATTATCATATAATTTAAAAAAAAAGTAAGTAATAGAACTAGAAATTTTGATTCCTCTAAATACTAAAGGGAAACATAGACAAAATTAAATTCACACTTTTTTCTAATTTCTTTAAAAAAAAATAATTTTATCTCTAATTTTTTAATCAAGTTCAAGTCTTTACTTATTAATTTTTTTCTTAAAGATAAATTATTTTCATTCTTTTTTTTCTAATTTTATTTTAATAGAAAGATTTATAAGAAAAATTAAAATATTTTTATAAATATAACTTAAATTCTGAATCAATAAAATTTTTCTCTAATTTTTTTATCTAAGTAGCCCTTAAACTACCCCTAAACCGCTCCCAAACCGTCTTGAACTGCGCTTAAAATCGTTTTAAACCGGAGCTCGAACCAAAACCGATGATTCAAGAATCATCTTTCAAACCATCCCCTAACAGTTTGATTCAAGTTCATGATTTCATTGAACATGAACTGACGATTTCTAAACTGTGACCACCCCTAGAAATAGGCAAGCATTAGGAAGATATTTTCGACTCAAATATGAATTTAAATTTAAAAATAATATTTATATTCAACTTAAATTTTACTTATTAGATATTTATTTTCTAAATTTTATTTATATAAGTAATTAATTAAATATAAACAAATATTTTTATAATAATATTTGTATACTATATTTTAAATAAATATAACAAAAATATTTAATAGAACTATTAATTTTTTAATATAAATTATTAATAAAAATATATATTTACATATATTATTAATTAAAATATTACTCAGTACTAATAATAGAATTTAGACAGAAATGAATAATTTAAAGATAAAATTTAACTAGCATTGTTATAGATGCATGCAGGCGAAAATGCACCTAAATGATCAATTGGAAGAAAAGGGTTGATAATCTATTAATCCTTTTACTCTACTTCTTTCTGATTAAATATCAATTCAGTAAGCACGCCAACCATTTGATTGAACACAAGTGTGCTGAATTATCATTTCATAGGTCATAATTAATAAACTACATCTTCTTCCTAAATACAGTGTGAATGAGAAAGTAATGAAATTTACAACTATCATTTCCCAGCCTCCAGGAATCTCCTCTAACTTCAGTATCCATGTCTCTTGTGTTTTGGATTTAGCTGCTAATTGGTGACAGCACAAATCAGAGCATTCTGTTCTCCTACACCCATTGTGTGTGGTTACTGGTTAGTGGCAGTGTTTCAGCAACATTAGCAAGAAACCATGGTTTGCATGCAGATACTTGGGGCAAGTACATCTTGAACGTGGAGCATATGGTCTTCAACTTCTAACCAGGATCGCTAACCCCCATCCTGATACAGGCCAAAAGCAAGTCAAATCAATGAACCAATAGCTCACAAGACTGCACTCTATAAGTATCAAAAAGAACGAATTCACTGGAAGCAAAACAACAGAGAATGAAACAAAGGATCTGAGGCAGCTTGGCAATGCAACAAGACTACTGCAGCAAACAAAGGAAAAAAAAATTGCTCGTCAAAAGTTAAGACAGCCAAGGAGATCCACCAATTCCAAGGCCCTCTGATGTGAAGGAGCTGGAACAACAATAGCTGCACTTAGACTCACTGAAACTTGCTGATCTGAGAATTCACTCCTCATCGAACGGAAAATTTCAGACTGAGAGGCAATGGAAAAGTCAGAATTTTCTTTTCGTGCCCTTGAACTCACTGAGTTCCTATTCACTTTAGCAGTTCCATCAATAGCACCAGCACCTGGCTATTAATCAGAACTAAAATTAGAAAATGACAGGCAACCAATGGCACGTTATACTAATGTGTCAGAAGCAGAGTGTAAGTCATTACTAACTGTCAGTGCCCCATTAATTCTCTTCATTTTTCTTCCAAGTGATGGATTTAACCTAACTAAATGCCAAACAAAATTTAATCTAAACCCACCCCCCCCCCCCCCCCCCCAAAAAAAAAATGGACACCCCACTTGGGTTTAAAAAAATAAAAAGATTAAAATATTAAAACTGTTGTTTTAGAGGGGGTTTCATTTTTTCACATACATTATAGCAGTTTTTGAGAGGAACAATATGCAACTTATTCTCAACATCAGATGACACCAAAATATATGTAGGCCTCATTTGAGGATTCTTATGTCATAGAACACTTAAAATTGCTACCACAAAAAATTACTACACAATGAAGATCAACATGAAACTCAACCTAAAGCATTGGAAAAGGTAATTAAGAAGCAATAGAGGCTGAGGATTGTCTTCTTAGTACTTACATTAGATGAGTTTTTAATGTGTACAATAATGATTGTAATATCATCTGTCCTGATTTCATGATCCAGCCAACGTTTATAAGACTCTCCCGCAATGGCTGCACATGCATCTCGGGGATTGGTATATCTTGCCACCTATAGAGAGATGCATTTGTAATGGAAGGAACAACAGGTATAAGAGAAGTGGTAAACAAAGGGGAAAAATGATATGGTATCAAGAAAGTTCTTGTCATCCTTGGAATTGAATCCATCAGTCAATTTTTATTCCCTTTTTTTAAACTGGAAATATAATAGATTTTCATTCAACTAGGTAAATGGAAAACACACAGTTTATTGACAATTGACATTCGAACATATGCTACTGACTGTGGTGTCTGACAAACTTGACAAAGAATTGATTTGCACCCATGTTTGATTCACCCTTGTGTTCAAATCTTGAACTATGGGTGCAAATCAAACTTGATTATTTCAAGAAACTTTACAAACAGAAACACACAGGCACATTCATGTTCAATATATTTTTAGAATGAAGTCGATTTCTGAGTCCAGTTCTCAAACAGCTAGCAATCATGAACTTCCAGGAAAAGACTATTACTTAGCTCAGAACTATTAGAGACAGCATACAATATAGTCTTACCATATCAACACATTTGAAAATTAATTGGCGAGTCATAGAAACAACATACAGACAAAAGAAAGACACAAAGGTGAATGCATACCATATCAACAACAGCTTGGCTTGAGAGGAACTGAAAAACTCCATCACTTGCAACCACAAAGAACAAATGACTGGGCCTGAGCTGAACAATGGAAACCTCTGGATCAACAATAACACCAATCGTCTCAGCTGCCCTATCCCCTACACTTCTCGTAAATGCAGTCCCTGGATACATCCCATTCTGCACCCACAACCTTGGAGGATCACCCTCATCGTTCCATGTCTGTATATCAGGATCCTTGTACCCTTTCACTTGATCAACACTCAGAACTCTAGCCCCACATAACTTGACCCTCTCATACTCATCTCTCCTGAACGGGGTTTGATCATTAGACAAATCCTCAGCCATAATTCTATTCCCATTTTTAACAGCAATGACTGCTCTCGAATCACCCACATTGGCAACATAAATCTTATCTCCAATAACAAGAACCGTTATTGCAGTGGTACCACTCTCCGTATCATCAATTTTACTACTATGTAACTCAGATTTCGTCCTTAAAAATGCAGAACTATAAGCTTTAACAGGGTCAATTAACAACGTGGGATCATTTGCTAATATCTCAACCAATCTATCCTTAACGAAATTTGAACATTCAGCACCATATTGACCATGCCCATCAAATACACCAAAGAAATGGATATTAGGGTTACCTTGAATTTGAGTTCTAATGCAGAAACTGTCTTCGTTTTCCTTGTCTGGCGAGCCTGGGTAATAACCTCGCTGAGTCAGAACAGAGTACTGCAATTTTAAGTTATGGGAAGGGACAGGAATAATCTCCAGCGGTCTCTGAGTGAGTACGTGTTTATTACCAACATGACCCGCTTCAGGGCGGCCCCTTGAATCACCATCTACTGATGACGGGTAGCAGCCACACTTGCCGTGGACACAACCCATGTTTCTGATAGGCAATTGAGTGGTAAAAGAGAAAATTTTCGAACTTCAGACTTGCTGTTTGCGAAATGTCCCAAAAGAAACACGAAACTATTTGCGTTTGGGTCTTAAAATAGCAGAGATGAAGTTATTTATAGAAGTAGTCAACTAGGCGATTTCGAAAATGAAGCTCCTAGGAAAGTAATTTTGCGGAGAATTTATGTGAGAGAAGAGGAATGGGGAAAGAACGAACTAACAAACCCACCCTAGAAGCAAAATAACCCCAAAACTCAGTTTTTAAGGAGAAATTTTTCTTAAAAAATAATGATGATCCCCATCTGGGTTACACCCAAGAAAACGTTTTCCACAATAATCATTCAAAGATTAGAATGTCCGGCACAGCAGAAACGAATTTACCTCAATAAAGTTTTTTTTCTTTTTTTTTTTTCAACAAAAGGCTATAAAAGAAGCAAAAGTCGAGTGGCATTTTAGTGTCATAGTGTGGCATCTATTCTCATGAGGTTTCCAAAGAACATGAAATGCAAGTGTTTAGGGTACCAGATCAAGGCTCAAGAGCAAGAAAGGAAGTACCAATGTTAAAGACTGAAGAAAATGAAAAACTCAAGAAAGTAAAGAATATGAAAATGAAAGGGTTTGATGCTGACGCGAATAAAGGGATTTCTTTCGACAGAGAGAATACAGAGAGATTCGATGTGCGCATGGGTGGATTTTGTTTGCACAGAGACAATAACTCGTCTTCCAAGAAAACAACACAACAAAAGCCAAGTAAGAGAGATGCCACAATGAAACGAATGCGAAGGAACTACCAAGATTGTGCATTAATCTCTCTGAGATGTTGGCTTTCTTCTTTTGCTTGTGCCAGGGGACCAGACCAGATACCAGTTGATCTATTCTCTTTTCTTCCATTTTTATGTAGTTTATTCTTTCGATTTCATTAAAATCTAAAATCTTTCTGCCTTGTGTTAGTAAATAAACAATGTTTAATATATAGGTTACCTTAAAAGTTAAAAATTTATTATTATTCCATAAAAAAATGTTAAAATTTATAATCTATTATTATTATTATTATTATTTGTATTTATTCATTTTGAATTAAAATATCCAAATTTAAAAATGATCTTTGAGTGCTGCTATCAAAGTTGAAATTGATACTGGCCTGCTTAGCATTTTTATTTAAATTGTTATTTAAAAAATTATTTTTTAAAGCATATTAATTAAAAAATAATTAAAAATTAAATTTAATAAATTCTAATAATAAAAATATTATTTTTTAATTATATTTTTTTATAAATAATATTTTTATTTAAAAAAAATAGCTTAGATCTTTCAAACTTAATATTAAAATAGACAAATCATTACTTGGAAGGAAAACTCTTATCAAATAACTGTAATCATGATAATGGTGTAGTTCAAATAAATAAGAAAAAACTCATTAATTACTGGGAATTTAAGAAGGAATAAAGATGCATCATTCATTTTATTTTGAGATGAACATCTCATGGATTAGGTGTATGTATTGGATTGCATGTTTCAGGTTGTCCTTATCTCTAATAAGTTGTTTTCAAAGTGTGTGAAGATAATATGAGAATATAAAGATAGAAATATCTGAGTGATGTCACCTCACAAGGCTATAACACACAAGGAAAGTATCATTTACACTTATCAGATTTAATATATACAGACTTATATTTATATTTTAAATTTATAATAAATCAGATCTAAATAAATATATTCTAAAATTGAGAAAGGCAAAATTTTCTAGATGACGAGGGGGCCAAAAGTGTGTCTCACATCCTCACAGGATACTCTCACTTTTAAGCCTTCATTTGTTATTTTTCTTCATCACTCTCCCTTTATCATAATCCTTCAATCTTTTTTCTAATAATTTTACAATAATGTTTTCTTTTTATCACCTAAGCTTGTTATTATTTCAAATTATTGCCTGTACTACTATTATTTTCATTTTTCAAAAAATTACCATATCCATTCTTGTTGAAAAAGAACCATTTTCTTTGTTGTTTATATAAATGTTGAGGCTGATCATTGTGGGTTTCAGTAGGTCCAACCCACCAAGGGTCCAACAACAACCTATAATCTGAAGCCCAAAACTTCGATTTGTCGGTGTAGTCAATGACCAAAAAGAGCCCAATAGCGTGTGTATATATATATATAATTATTATTTTTTTATATTTGAAAATATGAGGAATATCCGGAGCCCATCCCTCTTTTTCCTCTTTTCGCTCCCATGTCGCCATGAGAGAGGGGCATGAGGATGTAAAAAAGAGAATATTATCAACTTATTCCGACTTAGGATGATAAACTCATGAGCTTGATATTTATTGTTGAGAAATATAACTTTCGTCAACAAATTTAACTTATACAAAGCTCTCTTTTATCAAGTGTGAAGCAGTGTCAAACAGAAATATTCAATAAATATTATTTCTTCTTGAAAAATGAGTAATTCCTTGGATCCAAGATTTGTGGTCAGCGTTTGAAAAGAATCGACCTATTACTAAATTTGAGATGGGTGTCAAAACGTTAAGATATGAACAACTAAATAACAATTCACACCTTATACTTAAAGCAGGGATAATATTTAGTCTCAACACTAAAACAAAAAATTATATCAGAATTGAGACATTCAATATTAAATTCTCATAATCATTCCACCACACTTAGTGGTACATATTATCTTTTACTACTTGTGGAAGTATAATTTGCTTTTTTTTTTTTTAATTTTTTTATTATAGTTTAGCTGACCAGTTAGATAAAACCACTAAATTGTGTATCTCAAATGATAATGATTTCATGTTATCAAATGGGACTCCACCATTGTTTGTTTTCTTTTGGCTGTATTTTAGATCAAAGCATAGTTGAGTGACACATTTTCTAGTTTTCACTGCACTAATTAAATTTTTTAAGTAAGAAAAGATTATTGTGTAATTATGAAGCCAACGAGTCACTGCCTGGTTAATTTTCCTACCCCACTTGTTCAAAAGCAAATATTACCCTTTGAAATAAAGTAAAGCAAATCATAATTACTTAAATTAGTTAACCAAAAAAATTGTTTGTTTAATATTGTTAATGAAATCTAATTGATTTCCACTAACATGTTTCCAAGATCGACCTTTACCAACTAGAAATTAAACAGGCATTAACAATGTCATCTATATATTAAATCTCAGTAACAATGTCATCTATGCTGCAAAGAACTCAAAAATTAAACAGTCAAAATTTTCTTTCTTTTGTATTGTTGGTGAATTCAATAGTCATCTTTTGCCATCAGGCTGAGGCTCCATTAGTGCTGTTGAAAGAAGATCAAAATTGCATTTCACTTGGTAAGTTTTGCAAGCAAAACTTGCAGCTTGGGTGATGTGATAATTTCTGGTGTTCTAGCAGGAGAAGATTAAGAAAAATGCCATATATCTCTTTCATTGATGTATTGTTTTCCTTGCTTTTCTCCCTGTGCTAGGTTTTTCCTTATAGCATTCATCTTCTATTTTGGTGGTGTTTGCTAATTTTTCCTAACTTAGATTTATGACCCAAGTACTAGTTGATTTAGAAGATATTTCTCTAATTTGAGTAGGAAAAATATTAGTATTATGAGAGATTTATTTGGTTTTACCTATTGAGAGGGGCTTTCGCCCATTGAATAGAGTTGCCTTTTCAATTGCTGAGGATTTGGCTTTACTTATTAATGAGAGGCTCTGCCTATTGCAGTCTCATTGAAGGAAAGAGATTTCAGTTTAAGGTGGATAAAGGACATAAAATTTAAGAGGAAGAAATTGGGCTCTTGTCCATGTAACAGTTGTAATAATAAATATATTGAGTTATATTTAGAAAAAATTGAGAGGACTAACTAATATATTTATCATGAGTAACTTGAAGTAAGAGTTTTTTGGGTGTAATTAGGTTGATGGGTATTATAGTTTTGACGTTGATGATTTATTATTGATAATAGTAGAAGATGTAATGCACGTAAATATAGCTCTAAGTTAAGAGAGTGAAGTACGTAAGTATTATTATTTTTTATATTTATTTTATTTTTTAATAGTTTATATGCTTCTGCAAGGCACAATATTAATAAAATCTTTTTCTTATAAAACAAAATTAATGCCATATAACAATATTATTTGTTGAACCTCTCATGGAAGCATATATAGATTTCTTATAATGGTTTTCTTTCAGGAAGAGTAGAAGTTATAGCTTTTAACTATCGAATTGAAGAACTGACCCTTAAAAAATTTGAAGGTAACTTGACACTGTCTGATAGAAATATATGCCAGTTAATACAGAAGTTATTGAATACACTTATGATATGGACATTGGCCCATCAGGAATTTTCTCTTGAATTTGACTATTTGGGTCTGCAATGGCTTGGAGTTAGAAATGTAGTTGAGACAGAAAGACCCAAAATCCCATTAAAGCTCCAACCCACAAGTAAAACACAGCAAGCAGAAATATACATTCAAAACGCAAAGCAAACAATCATCAGAACCTGAGGACTAGCTTCATCAGAACGCACTCCTATGATTGTAAAGCCCAGTTCAAACTCAAAGATATGTGTTCTTTATCAATTTTCACAGATAATTACCCTGAAATGGTCTGGTTATTCTTTAATTCGTAACCCAATAATCATGTTCTGGTATGAGCTATAAGCCACTAGTCTTAGATCAATGAATTAAAGCCACATATAGGAAGAGAAGGTAGAAGAAAACTTGAGGGACTTTTCCAAAACAAGAGAAAAGAAAAGAAAAGAAAGTTGGGTTGCCACATATATCCATAGTTTGTGAAGCAAATAATTCTTGGACAAAAGTGAGAAGGATAACGCATGGCAAATCATGGTCACGTGCAGATTCTGTATTGTAATGGGACAAAGAGCTGTTAGATTGCATCATGTACATGGGTCTGTGGTGACTTCCACGCCAGATGCATAATCATCGTACCCAAATCATACATATATTTTTTATACTCACATGAAAAATGAAAAAGAAAAAAGAAAAATTCCCATGCAAACACAGACTCTTCAAGAAATTAACCTAATACCCATTTCTTTTTTTTTTCATATTTCTTGGGATTGAGCTCAAACATGCACATAAACAATACTGAATTAAGGGTTAAAAAAGGGTATAATTAACCAAGAGTGTGGATTTTATAAAAGACAAATTGAGGAAGGGAGAAAAAAAGAAAAGAAAAATAATACAAAGCGAAAGTTCATATAAACCTGAAAATTAAACAAGAGCACTACACAAGCTCAAAAATCTTAGGCGTGACAAGCGTAAGTGGGGTGCATTATCATGATAGATTCCAAATGCTCACACTCTCCCAATCTTTTTTGATGCATCCACATCATCCTCTCATCTCTAATTCCTCCCCACTTTTATCTTTCTACACAAGTCAACCCAACATTCATCAACCACCAACATCCCCCCCCTCCCCCCTCCCCAATTAACCAATCACTTCTCTCCACGTAATTGCTCCCATTCATCACCCGCCCTAACAAAAATTTTTTCCTACTCGACTCTAAACCCCTAACCCTCCCCCCAGTATATTCCGGTTTACTTCCGGCGAACTGTGAACGTTTGAAACACCACACTTCCGCTATCTGGAAACTCATCCACCGCGCAACTTCTGCATTTCATTCCAAGCGGCTCCACAGCATTTGCAACCCGTGTCCAAACTTCGTGGCTCGCGCATGTAGTAGACACCGACATGGTCGCCGGCCGGAAAACCTGCACCACCTTCTTTAAAACCTCAGCTATATCATCATTATCGTCGAAAATGGACCCAACACACTCAAAACTTGCATAGCTGTAACCATCCTCTGGAGTGACATGAATGGTAGAGTAACGATCATTATCAATCCCATTCATGGAGTATCCACAAGGGTCGAATGCAAAATCACAAATGATAGCTCCTGGATTGATATCACCTATACCGGTAAGTTTCGTCATCTCTTTCCCAGCTATATCACCATTCTTGCCATCGCCGGGAGGTTGAAAGAACTTGTGAGCCATGACGCGGTCGAGCTCAGTCATGCACACCTCTATAGTGTAGAGATCATCGTTTTGGGATACTATGTGAGTTTGGTCACTAGCAGTAAAGACATGCCAAGAGTGAGAAGTCATTTTAGAGGGCATAACAGAGGCTTTTCTATAGCAAAGATTGGAGGGGAGATTCTCTTCAAGGTAAATGACTTCTTCTTTGAAGCTGGTGTGAGGGAAGGGCTGTGACTTGGGGAAGATAAAACTGCCTCTGGTGTACCTACAGGAGCACAAAGTGAGGCCGAGATTGCAAGCATAGTGTAGCAATGGACCGATGGATTTGAGGAGTTGGGTGGTCCCACATGTCTTGATGATGATCTTGGTGGGGTAGACAAAGAGGCTTGACTCTGATAACACGTAGGCATCAAAATAGTGGTTCCCAACAGCAGATACCACAGTGCATTGCACAGCATTTAAAACTTTCACTAAAGACTCGAAATCAAGAAGCCTAAGGCCCATATTGTCGACCACAGGATCATCACCAAAGAAATGAAGCTCCAGGCGCTTCTCAAAGCCTTCAAAACCAGACACAGCCATTAATGAAGTATAGCAAGGAAAGAAAGAACACAAACTGAATAGAAACTAAAGAAAAAAAGACACAGAGAGGCAGGGAGCAGAGAAAATAGGAGAGGAAGATTTTGAGGGTGTGAGGGACTACAGGTGAGAGAGAGAAGAGGGGGTCTGTATGGGATTTATAGTTGGGTGAGAAAAGGAGATTTGAGAGACAGTGGGGTTAGGGAGAGGGAGATAGTGAGTGAAGGAGAGAGAGGGGGCATGCGGGTGAGGCAACCAAGAATCATGATTGCAGGCATAATGAAGTGAATAAGATGATGATATGGTTTCAAAAAAAAAAAAAAGAAAATTAAAATTGAAATTACATCTAAAATTAAATCTTTCTTCAGACAAGAACAGGGGAATGGATTTTATGCCCACGCGCATGCCTTTTTTTTTTTTTCCTTGTGTTATTTGTCTATATTCTTACTACTATTGACTCCTGAATTTGAGTGTGTTCTGCCAAATTTTCCAGTATCAGTTTCCAGCCACTATATATATCTATCCATCTGACAGCACATGCCCACATTTTCTTACATTTTCCTAAGACAATGTTCAATTTTACTTCAAGATCGATTTTTTAAAAACATTATTAGGCATTAATTAAAATTAATTAAGGATGATTATGAAAACAGTCCAAGAAATAGGAATTGAACAGAGAAAATTGACATGGGGCCTGCAGGTCAAAATTACATTCAACAATCACAATTAGAAACCAATTAATGTGCCCAAGTCATTCGCATTGACACTTTTCTATGGAACACAAACATAATCATAGGCTAGATCGACTATATGTTTTTATATATGCATGACAACAATTATTAGCATCGCAACCAAAAAAAATAAAGTAATTACTAATTAATGCAATGAGATCTTAATTTGCCGTTTATAGGCCATCTCAAGTAGCTACAGCAAACACAGCATAATGAATATTAATATATATACAAAGCTTCCATTGCTTAAAAAAATTTCTTGTGATGTCTATACTCTATTGGATAATGGAAAGGTGAAAACTATAGTATGATCATATGAAGCATCTTGTCGTTTTCAAAGAAATTAAAGGCAATGTTTCAATTAACAAAGACGTGCCAAAATATCATCAATGTATTACGGTTAAAATAATAATTATGCACAACACAAACTATACAAGTTTATAAATTGAAAAAGTATACATACTAAAAAAAAGAAAAAGACAAAAAAATAATACGTGATAAATAACGATTTATTTATGTTTGGATGTATATTTTGATTTATACTTAATTAATGAAAAGTGAGAAATTAGAATTAATTTTAACTATGACCTATCATAATTTTAGATACTAGTTATTATAATTTTAAATAGTGTATTAATTATTATTTAAATAGGTTTATACATTCATATGTAAAAATGGAAAACTTGATAATAAAAATACCCTTAAATTAGAAACATGTACCTAAATGCAAAATTTTTAACGATATAGTCTCAGTTAAGTTCAAATTAAAAAAGTTTATACTTTGAAAAAAAAAGTTTTGAAATACCAATGAAAGTTGCTATGCGTGTGTTTGTGGGGAAAAATTCGGGGCTACTAGTCTTTCAAGATTCTATATTAATTGTGGATGGATCTATGTGTAGATCTTAATAAAATTACTATATTTTTATTAAGGAGTATATTCTTTTCTTAAATCATATGTATGTATTTATCTTCAATAAAAAAAAAATTAAGTTGAAAAAAAGAAATAGTTTAAATGGAGTAATTAGTGCTTGGTAGGCCTAAGTAGATTACGTAATTGACTTGTGTTACCTTACTCATCAATTTAATTTACACCCTTCTTGGCTTATAATTTAAGACTTTGCATACACAGCAAGAGTATTGATAAAAATTAATAATTCAACATGATAAAGTCTAGGAAAGTAATGAAAGTTTCCTGTAATATTAAAACGTAGAGGAGATAGGCAGGGAGGATAAACACAGTGTAGAAATAGAAATACCAAAAGAAAAGGTGAGTGAAAATGAGCAGGCAACTAAGATAGAGAATAAGAGTGGGAAAGGCAATGATGGAAAATGGTGAGTTTAGAATCAAAGTTAGGAGTTTTAAGGGCAAGAAATGATTCAGAATGTAAGCGTCATGAATAATCTTATGGGGGTGTGGCTGGCAGCCTCCATTATGACCACAATTCCCACATCTTGAGCTGCACGCGCACCCACCAAACTCAAAACACTATCCAATACAAAGAACACACACACAACCATCCATAAGCCTCTTTCTTTAAAATGGTCAACCAATTCCAACTACAATACCAAATATTGAATCAAATCTTGCTTAAAAAGACTCAACCATATTGATCTTCTTCCTCGGCAAATAAAAGTCCTACCTTTTACATCAAAAGATGCAACCAAAATCTTCTTTCTTATGAAGAATTCTGGAAAGCTAGAGCTATATCTAGCTAGCTAGCTAAGACATAAGACACTAGTAAAAAATAATCCTGAGTTTTGGACCCACTAGTCACCTTTTTAACGCTAACCCCCTTCCACCCAAATCATGCAGCTAGTCTTCAACCCATGATTGGTCCCACTCATCAGTCTGTAGTCTGTATGTGTTCCCGACAACCACCGTGGCTGGACCCACACAACTACACATCATCTATTGTGTGCCCTAACTTCTTGGCACACAAGGGGTCCATGGTTGATCTACGGCTAAATTTGTTTTTGGGACATGGAGTCCCCACTAATGTGGTCCTAGGTTGGGCAGACATTTCAATCTTGTTGGGCATGGAAACAAGTTGCCTTTAGCCGCCATACATTGCCTTGCATGCGCACATTTCCACACATGTGCCAATTTTTTTGATGCAGAGTATTTAGGTTTTATCTGCTATATATTTTACGGTTATTTTTCTTTCTCTTTTTCTTTAGCACTAATGAGAGCTAGCAATAGCATCCTTCTGTTCCGTGAGTGCTACTGTACCATGCGTACAAAAATTTTGACAAATTTTAAAAAGGTCCACCACCATTGTTGTTTGGATGTGGCCACTGTGTCTGTGACTGTGATGAGGTAGTGCCCAAAAGTTATGAGATTTCAGAGACCTGCCTAGCTTCATTCTCATGGGATTCCAATAATAATCTCAAGAAAAAGCTTCAAAGCTTTTTTTTTTTTTTTTGTTCGGGTGTTTATGGAAGCTTTATCCTTTGAGGTCATGCCAAGATTAAATGGTGTCATATGATAAGTCTTTGTCCTTTCCTTTGACCCTTTTTTATTTATATAACCACAGATAGAAAACCATATTCTCTGTGGTTTCACCCAAATCAAGATAGTTAACCCCTGAATTTTACGGCCTTACAATTTTTTCTTATTTTTTAATCACTTGTTTCCCATATGTTGATTTCTAGTACTTCTAAGTACAATTGATATCTTTCTCTTCATCGACTAGTGATCCCTATAGCCCAAAGAGAACCACATTAATTAACCATAAGTCAAATACATTAATACCTAGAAATTTTGACTATATTAAACTACTTTTACATCTCTAAATTCTTGTTTTTAATTAATAAAACTAACAATATATCGTATATGTAATAAATTGTTTAGTAATAACTAAATTAATCAATGAGTAACTATAAAACATATGAATAATTTTTAAATTAAAAAATGATTGTTTATTATTGACAATTGAATGTATTTATTATATTTTTTTCTTGTATTTCACAGAAAATGAAAAAAAAAAAATACAGAGAATTATTTTCTTACTAGTAAACAATTCCTAACATTTGTTGAAAATATATGCATAATTAAGCAATATGTAGCATTGGAAAATGAAATTAGAAAGGTGATTAAAAATAAATGATGTAGAAGGATGGTTCCCACAAGCATCATAACTGGTAGGGTGGCAAAGATTTTTGAGGCAAACAAGACATGTTAGGAGGGGAAAGACAGTTATAAAGTGGGCATAATCGAAGAAGCCAAGCCATGTTTGCCCCCACAAAAAGTCACAAAAACAATAACCCATAACACTATCCCCAAAGTGACCAAATAATTCTGTACCTCGAGCCCCAGCCTTAGCCAGAGAGGGCAAAAATCTATCTCCAAGGTTGAATGAATGCCAAGATTGAAGAGAGAGAGGGTCACTAGCAACCCACATCATTCCACGTGCTTGCCTGTATATCAAACTTCATTTTTTTTTTTAAGTTTTATTTATAATTAAAAAAAAAAAAATCCTATTATCTTCAAGCTACCATGATTCTACCGTGTGACCTTTCTTGCTCACTGCTGTCTTATCCGCTTCCTTTCCTGCACGGTTTAAGTCTGCTGTGCTAAAGAGACCCACCCAATCAAGTCTATTACGACTCACCACCGAGTTGGCTCAGAAATGGAAACTGGTCAAGTTACCTCAATTTTCCACGCAAATGGGCATTTTATCAAATTGTTTAGGGTTTTCAAAATCGAAACATTTTTAATTCAAGAATCAATATTAGCTAATAAAACTTTTGTTATTAGGTAAATAATATGTCTATCAATGAACAAAAAATAATAATATTTATTAATTGCATATTTTATAATGTAGAAAATTAACTTTAATTATAAAACAATTAAATTATTATTTTACTTTTCATTTTCTTAAATTTATTATTTCATTTGAGTAATTTTCTTGTGAGTGATTTTTCTAATTTTCTTTTTTTTTTTAAATAAAAATATATAGCCTTTAAGATTGTCTGGATAGAAGATTTAGTCTTAATATGCAAAAGCTGTGATACTTCTTGCCGAAGATACCAAAGAACGTAAAAACATATATATATATATATATATATATATATATATATATATATATATATATGCAATTTTTTTAATGAAATAAAAATTTCCCAGTTAAGATATCTTTGAGAAAACCTTCAAGTAATTAATAGTTTGGTTAGAGGTCATTACAAGATTTTTCCATACTACAATGGATAGTGTAGAAAAAATCGTTTGTAAATTTACAAACGGAATAAAATTAGTTCATATAATTCTTATTTGTAATTTTTCACAAACAGATTTAAAATTTATTTGTATTTATTAACGGAAATTCTGTTTGTATTTATTTGCACCAAAACAATTAAATTTTATTTATTAATTATTTGTAGGCTTAAGATTAATTAAATTAATTTTTTTTATAAAATTAATTAAATTAATTTTATTTTATTGGTTTAATTAATTGAAGGCTTAAGAGAATTAATAAATAAAATAAATATAAGAAGAGATTATCAACAGTAGGTGGTTAGCTAAGAGAGTAGTTTAATGGAGTGATAAGAAATTAAAGAGAAGTTACAAGAAATGAATAGTTACCTTTCATCATATGTAGAATAAGTGGGTCTTCTAGATTATTCCAGGGACTTGCAGGGAGTGTTATAAATATGAGATATACAACAATATGAGTGCCCCCAACAACTCAACCAAATATCCAGTTCAATCAATCAATAAATCAATAACAATCAAATGACTCCAGTAGTTCAATCAATTTAGGACTCCAGTAGTCAGTTTATCATTTAAATTTATTGCCAATTTCAATTCAAAGTAATCTTTAATTTTCAAATTGTTTTATTTTACTTTTCAGAAACCTTGTAATTTTCTTCAACAATCAATACAGTTTTGCTTTTCAATTCTAGTTATCTTTCACAATCACATTACATTTAAAGGGGAAACTGTATTCAGTATAATCAGTTTTCACAATCGTTCGATTCAGAAGTTAGGAAGTACAAATTTCATAGTTGATACACTCAGTATCTAATACACCTACATTCAAGCTGTTTGTCAGTTAAATTATTTTTACAGCAAATAATATTGTCAATGGATTGTCGATCCATTTGTAATTTATAAGGAAAATAAAAAAAATAATAAATTTTAAATCCATTTGTGCTTTACAAATGAATTTTTAGTCCGTTCATTTGTATTTACAGAAAAGAAATAAAAAAAATTAGTTAAAAATTGTAAATAATAATAATTTATCATAAAAATAATTTACCATAAATATATTATTACAAAAATGCTATACTAATGTTATTAAAAATAATTTATCTATAGAAATTGTAAATAATGATTTATCAGAAATATATTATAATAAAATTACTATGAAATAATGTTATAAAAACTTATAAATAAAATAATATAATTTTATAAAATCACAATAATATTTTTCGAGAAACAAATTATATTAATTGAAAATTATTAAAAATATACTATTTTATAACTAAAACAATATTATTAATGATAAGAAAAGGAAATCAATAAATAAGAGAAAAAAGGAATTAGAGAATAAGAAAATTAAAAAAATGAAAAAAATAGTGATAAAAAAATATAGAACAAAGAGTGAAATTAGAGGAAAAAACAATAGAAGAATAAGATGAAGATGAAAAAAAGGGAAAAGAAAATTAAAGTGAAATGGGAGAATAGAAGTGAAATAATAAAAAAAAAATGTCATGGGAGAAAGAAATGGGAGAATGTGAGTGAAATGAAAGAAAATGAAAGTGAAAAAATGAAAAGGGTATAGTTATTTTTTATAGTGTAATTTACAAATGGATTCAAAAATTTGTTTGTAAGGTTTTCAAGAAAGCAGAATTTTTTTCTTCCAAAATTTACAAATAGATTACAAAATCCATTTGTGACCATTTCTAATTAAAATTGAAGGTGGGATTTAAAAAAAAAAGAATTTTTTCCATTTAAATTTTTAAGCGAATTTTAGAATATGTTTGTAATTCTCGATATTTGTTTTTTAAACTTAGAAATTTACAAACGAAAGTTACAAACGGATTTTAAACAGATTTTTAATTTGTTTGTAAATTATTTTGCTTAAAAAATAATTATGAGATTTACAAATGGATTGAAATGGATTGCAAATCCATTTATAAATCTCACAATTATTTTTTTCAAACTAAATAATTTATAAATAAATTTAAAATCCGTTCATAAATTGAATAATTTTTTTTTTATTGTAATACTCATTGAAAATTCATTTGTAGTTGCAAATGAAACAAATCCATTTGTATTTCAGTAAATTCTTGAAATGGGTGGGTTAGGGTTAGGGTTAGGGTTGGGGTTAGAGAAATTAAGTTAAGGGAAGCGAGTGATGGACGAGTGTTGATGGGTGCTGACATAAGCATATGCGTCAGTCGTAGGTGCAAAAGTCAGGCAAAGCACCGAAGAGAAGAGGAGTGTAAAAAAATTGGAAAGTGGTCCAAAGAAAGA
This sequence comes from Hevea brasiliensis, assembly GCF_030052815.1. Lineage (NCBI taxonomy): Eukaryota > Viridiplantae > Streptophyta > Magnoliopsida > Malpighiales > Euphorbiaceae > Hevea > Hevea brasiliensis. The sequence goes on along the minus strand of NC_079507.1, from coordinate 74,129,988 downwards.
GAAACAAGTATATAATTTTGCCTTAAACTTTCAAGAGATTTGATGAAATTGGAGAGAGACCCAATTGAATAGGTTTGATATTACAGTGAGTGAGGGGTCAGGCATGGATATGTAAACATGGAAGCCATCATGTTCCTTCTGCTCCAAACTCTCCGTCCTCTTCAAATTAACTTATTACTTTAGGTTTTTAACATCCACCATTGCCATGACAAGTGCCAACTTTCTTTTATCTTTTTTACCACCAATAACTCTATTACTTAGCTTGTTCAATCTCCTCCAGTCAAAGTGGATGAAAAGTTGTTCCAAATTTCAGTTCCTCCAATGAGAATACTAAGAAAGTGTGTGATTAGGAAGCATTGCCGACATCTGGGAACTCTTAATCCTTGCTTTAATGAGTGGTTTTTGTGACATTTAGATTCTAATGGCGTACTGCATATGATTACCTAGCTAGTGTTTCTTTTTCTTTAGTAAATAGTCTGGAATGTTCGTTAGGGCAGGATTTTCTAGGTTTCCAAACAAACCCTTAAGAAACCCATATGGTGGGTTTGATTTGATGAGGGTTACAAGGCAGACAAGAATCTATTAGGGGCAATGAGAAGAGTGTATCCTGCTACAAATGTAACATAATGATTGTATTGTTGATATGTTATGAGTAGATTGTATGCTTAACGTGACTTGAATAATACAATTGTATTTAATTTAATTTATTCCCTAATTAACCTTTCACTTTACATTAATTAGTAATTAATCAATTAGCTCTCTGTCAGTGTAAAGAATAATCACTTAATTTTCCCATTCAAATCTTTGGTTTGAGTTAGGATCCTATGTTTCTCATTGAAATACCAAATCCTTTCCAATCAACTTAGATCATGGATAACAAATTTTTTATATATTTTTTATAAATTTACTCAATTTTATATAAAAATAAATTTAATAAATTTGTAATTAAATATTTATTAAAAAAAATATTTAACTTATTTATGATTCACCCATTTAATTTTATATATCAATGCTGGAGACTTTTGTACACCCCAAGACCTATATAGATACTTGTAGATTTCCTTCTCTTCATAAACAGCTCATCAGCCATTATTTAATAGATTAGTAATCAATTATACATATGTTATATATTGAAAAATATATTTTCCTTAAAGAATGATAGGTTGCTGGTATTATATATATATATATATATTTTATTATTAAAAAAAAAGCTCAAGCTCTTTGTATATAACACTCATAACCCTTCAAATCAGAGAACTGAATTCACCGATTTACAGATATTATGTTGGAATTGACTGGGTAAGTTAATTCTAATCAATTTGATTTTGGATAATTATGATTCCCAACAAGTCAAATTTTTAAATTTTTATTAAAAAAAAGGAATTTTCTTTTGAAATATTAAAATGGAAATTAACATCTGAAAAAGGATAAGAGTAAGCCCAGACAAGTTGTAGGATTGGGCCCATAGGTTTTTGGGCTCGGTGTCGGAACTTCACCAAATCATGGACTATCGGCACGAAACATTTATCATGTCAGGCTCATAGGAATGATAAATTTCTATTTTAAGATGTTAATAATTTCTATAAATAGTTGCCACCTACCTACCTAGGATAAAATCTGTCTGATGGATACAAAAATAGCTATATTTTCTCTTTTAAAGGAAAATATATATATTTTGAAGACTGCTAAATTAACTACTAAAAAATCGAAAGAGGTTCTATAAAAGGAAAAACAAAATAAAAAATTAAGTATTTCTCATTGTTAATTTTACTGTTTATAAAAGATTAATTTTTTTAATATTTATTGTTATTATTCTTTATAATATCTCTGTTTGAAAATATAGTGCGTTTACCACTGAATCTAATAATATTTATTGGTAAAAGATTATTAATTATTTATTTATAATAAAATTTATGATAATTAATTATTAAAATAAAATTATTACATAAAAATGAGAATCATTTCTTACTCCTTGTGAATCATAATCTAGATGGAGACTGACCAGGAGAATCAAAATCAATATAGGAAAGAAAAAGTAGCAAATCCAGCACATGCATAAGAGGATTCATTTATTTGAAATTAAACCTAAGACCCAAAAATAGAACAAAGTTGTTAAGCTTAATTACAAATCAGATAGAGAGATTGAAGGAAATGATGCATGCAATCCCAATTTTCTAAGGAAAATTCTTAATAACCATTCAAAAACCAATTTAAACCCTGAAATAGATTATTACTTGTTAATTAATTCATTTTAATTTGTTTGTTTTTTGTTAACTCCAAGAACAAAATTTTAAAAAAGGGTACTGTCAAAGTCTAGGGATAATCCGACCTTCTTTCACTTCCTCACAATTTTCACCAAACTTAACCTTAAATTCATTCAAGCATTTGTTTTTCTCTCTTGTTCCTTTTAATTTTGGGATACATTTCTCTCTACCTTGTCATGATTCTTTAGCATTTCCAAAACTCCCAAAGCCCTAACTAGGCAGGATGGCCTTGATTTGGAGCTTCCTCTCCCATCTTCTCCTCCTTGGCCTCCTGTCTTTCCTCCACCCTTTCACCACCACAGTAGGAAGTATCCGTGTTGGCACGGTTATTCGGAAGCCCTCCCCGGAGCTTCCCATTTTCCGGGAAGCGCCCTCTTTTCGCAATGGCGATGGTTGTGGATCACAGGAGAGTGATATTATCCATGTTGCCATGACCCTAGACGTTAATTATCTTCGAGGTACAATGGCTGCAGTGCTCTCAATGTTACAACATTCTACGTGCCCTGAAAACCTGTCATTCCATTTCCTTTTCGTTCATTATGAACCTGAGCTCTTTTCCAGCATAAACTCGACCTTCCCTTTCTTGAACTTCAAGATTTATAGGTTCGATTCTAAGCGGGTTCAGGGAAAGATTTCAAGGTCCATTCGACAAGCTTTGGACCAGCCTTTAAATTATGCAAGAATATATCTTGCTGATATCATACCAACCCATGTGAGACGGGTTATTTACTTGGATTCTGATATTATCGTGGTGGATGATGTTGCAAAATTATGGGATGTGGATATGGAGGATAAGGTGGTGGCTGCACCAGAATATTGCCATGCAAATTTCAGTCAGTACTTCACCGAAACATTTTGGTCGGACCCAGAAATGGCAAAAACATTTGAAGGAAGGATTCCTTGTTATTTTAACACGGGGGTGATGGTGGTGGACGTAGATAAATGGAGAAAAGGAGAGTATACACAGAAAGTTGAGGAGTGGATGGCAGTGCAGAAACAAAAGAGAATATATCAGTTGGGTTCTTTGCCACCATTTTTGCTTGTTTTTGCTGGAAACATTAAGGCAGTGGATCATAGGTGGAACCAACATGGGCTAGGTGGTGATAACTTTGAAGGGAAATGCAGGAGCCTTCATCCTGGTCCAATTAGCCTCCTCCATTGGAGTGGCAAGGGTAAGCCATGGCTGAGGTTAGATTCTAGGAAACCATGCATTGTTGATCATCTGTGGGCTCCATATGATCTCTACCGTTCATCAAGACATTACTTAGAAGAATAGCCGAATGAGGAAGAAAAGAAGAAATGGAAATGTTGAGGAAGAGAAAAGCGTGAGATCGTGTCTATTACGAACTCTAATTAGGATCTACAAGGAAGGCTTTTTTTATATGTATGTATTTTTCCCACATTGACAAAATGATGACTTGAATGAGACTTGGTGACAAATGCAAGAACAAGCCTGAAGTAAGGTTTGTTCCAAGCAAGGCAGTGATTGAGGGTGGGGGTGTGGCATCCTATAACTCCCCATGGCTTCAGCTAGCCTTCATGCAGTTGAGTTCAAAATTAAAATCATGGAGGGAAATACCAAGTTGTTGATTAATTTTACTTTTTCACTCTTTACTTTTGCCCTTTTTTGCTCTATCGTTGATCTTTCAGTTGCTAGGTTTGAAATTGTATATATACACATCATAAACAAAACAAGATAATGCATGTCACCTTTTGGTTAGGCATCAAAGGGCTAATCCAGCATTATGCCAGCATCACTCTTAGCGTGAAACATTTTAATGGATATTCAATTTCCAACATAATAGTCTTGTATATTATTATTAATTGACATTACAGAAATAATTTAAACTCAATTTATTATAATTTAAGATAAATATATGAATCTCTCTCTATACATATTATATGATTATTAAATATAGACAAAAATTTCTTACAACATAAAATGATTTTTCCCAAAAAAAATTAACCATAAAATCTTTTTATTTTCATTATATCTTTCCTTTAATTATAAATATAGTTGCTAATATAGTTATTGCTTACACTCAGATAATTTGGTAGAGATTGAAATATACAATTTGGCATTATAGATTTATAGGTTATATTCTCACATAGTTTGACTTAATTCAATGATTAAAAATATATCACTCACTTGATAGACTCAGTCTCCACTCCCTCTACTAAAAAATAAAAAATAAAAACTACACTACGGTTTCATAAATGTATAGAATATTTAATAAGAGGAGCATCAACAAGCGCTTACCTTAATTTAGTGACTATAAATATAACAGACTCGAATTTTTACTCTCTTTATTAAAAAAAAAAAACTATAAACTACACGATAACTTAAAAAATGTGTAGATCTAATAAGAGGAGCGTCAACTTGCTCGTAGCTAAATTTTCAGTTTGGATAGTCAAGCATGACTTGGGGCCTATTGGCATTACTGTTTAAACTGTTGTTGAGAAAATAATTTTTTTAAATATATTAGTTAGAGATTATTAAAAAATAATTAAAAATTAAATTTGATCAATTTTAGTCATAAAAATACTAAAATATCAAAATAGCTTTTTTAAATTGTTTTTCTCAACGATATTTAAAATAGTATTTTTATTCAGAAAAATAATTTTAAGATCTGAAACTCAATGCCAAACAAGACTTTAGTTGATGACAGGAAAATTGAAAAATGCCATCTGCTTCTGCCTTGACATTCAATATTTATCCCAACAATACGCTGTCGTTTTATTCTCCACAAAAAATCATTTATCTTATTCCATACGCAAACAAGCTCTTCTCCCTAAGTAGCGGTTCAAATTTTTAAAAATAAAGTCGGAATCCACCAAATTCAAAATCCTTTCAATTACACCTCTTCAATAATTAATAATAAGCAAATACAACAATGAAAATACCAATTACAGAATACAGACAAACATGAGGAGAATCAAAGGTGGACGCATTTGGCTGCTCGTGTTAGACTATGCCCTATTCTCCCAGTAAATCCAGTGGAACAACATGATGGCTCAATTCTGATACAAAGTTTACAACATCCGCAAATTGTCCTTTATATAGCCAACCCACCAAAATCTTACATTACCCTCATTTCCCGTTCCTCTGTTCTAAAACAGGGTCCACACCACAGACTAAATAATGAGCCTCAACGAAGTGTCCCAATATCAAAAGTCTGCCTATGGCAAAGTAATTAACAGCCAGCATGTATAGGATTTCAAAGCATGTGCGAGCCAACAGCAATCATCCGTCTTGTGCTATCAGATGAATCTTGCATTATTTCATTGCAATAAAATCCCTGCGCCTAAGCTGTTGCTGCAGATGGACACTTCCTCAGCGTATTCCACAATATACAATCCCCAGAAATAACCTGTTAAATTAAATAGAATGAGTATAAAACAATACACACACATATGTATAATTCTGGTTCAAGTATTTGTGCCGTCAATGCAATTGGAAGAAGTGAAAAAAGATTATATTAACATCTATTCTGGAGAGGCTTCATAAATTTATTTTACAAGGACACATAAAGTTGGGGCATATTGGAAATGAATGTGATAAAACTAAACAAAAAGGAATGATATCAGCAAATACAAGGAATCTAAACAAATTAACTCAAGATACAACAACTTCTTTGTCCTTTGATTGAGAGTTTAAGATATCAAAAATTTTAATAAACTAACGTAAAGACATAGTGGTGTCAAAATTAAATATTGGAAGAACTCAAACAGGAAAGAAGCAGAAGAAGATATGAGCAGCGGTGACAAGAAAAAGTTCTAGGGATACAACTGAAATGCGCTCGGGTAGAAACCTCTGCAAATATGTTCACACGTTACATTGACAGACAATAATAAACCAGTTTCGACTTTCAGACGAAGTTAATCAGTTGCTTGCTTATAGTTTGTCTATATATTACAAGATTTAAAATGATGGGATTTTGAAGACAAGATTACCTGAGTTGACAACTCCATGGGCGCTTTAACCGCTGGATAGATGCTCACCTATTTTCAGCATGATATGCAAGAAAGCTAGCAAATAATTGTAAGGCAGAATATTTCATAAGTCTCCTTGTAACTTCTTGTTAATGTGCCTTAAATGTCTATTTTGATGAACACAGGTATGCACAAAAAATGCATAGAATGCTTTTTGTAATTCATATTTTGCAAGACAAACCATATGGTGGCTCTTCAGGCTTAGGAGAAGCCCATTTGACCCGAGTCAATAACTTTTGTCCATTTTAGGATGAGCACCTGCTCGATGCCCTAGCGCTTTTGAGTAAAATTGAAACAAAATCAGTAACTTACGACCCAAACTGGTAAAATTAAAAGCCTAGGGATATTATTGAAAAGGTGCACACAGTTTATATATATATATATATGTAGAAATGTTACTCTTATACCAGCGTTGCATCTGCAAATGTGCACTTGTTATATTATGGAAGATCAACTGCTCTTATACATTAGAGAGTAAGAAACTCACAGATTTAGGATCAATAGATATTCCAGATATGAAGCCCCAGCAATCTTGAAAGATATCTGTAACAAAAGTACCATGTTATTTATGAATTTAGGTGTCTTGTAGAATGCATGAAACCAACCAAAGATAAATAAATGGAGGCAAAGCCCATACATTGGCATGATTATATGCTTGCCAGCAAAATGGCCCTTTAGATCAACTGGAGGAAGATCCTTCGTTTTCCCTATTAAGAATTCTTCCACATTTACCATATTGTTCGCACTCTCTGCTTCAATATCACTTTCTCCTTCACTCATGTTTTCAGAACCATACTTGGAGGAAGGCACTCTTTGAATTTGCAGTGGTGCAAATCGAATTGTTCCAGATAAAGTTGCTTCAATACTTTTCCCAGTAAGGTTCCTACCACTTGGAATAATTTTCCATTCAACTGAGTGCCCTGTTTTTGAAACTGCTCCAACAGAAGGAGTCCCATCAAAAGATACAACTCTTCTTCTTGGAAAAGGCATAGTCACATTACAGAACTCCATTGTCAAAGGAGCCTTATAACCTTTCATTATTTGCACCTTGAATAGAAATGCACCTTCATCTTCAAAGACCACTGACAATGGTAAAATCCTATTATAGGAGGACCAAAGGCACAATTTGCCTAGGAACGCACCAAAACAAAATTGCCTAATAGTGGTGAAAACATCATAGCCTGCTTATCCACATCTTGTTTTGGAAATTGAGCACAAGGAAGGAAAGATAAAACCTCAACATGAACCTTTGTTCAACCCTGTCAAATGTGCAAGCCTTCCAATTTTGCTCGACAGTTTATTTGGCCTGAGATGGATAGAGTGTCTGAAATGTCATCTCTATCATACATGGCAGCATGAACAATCTCATGAACTATGAATAGTATTCTTTGTTGTCCTTTGTAAAGATATGGTTTCCATGCTAGTTGTTTTAGGTCTGATGGGGGCAGATCTAATGAAGAAAAACCATTAACCTTGATGGTGAAAACACTGGAGTGGTTTAGGTCCAGAGGCCTGTAAAGAAAGAGTAGATAAATGTAAAAAACTATCAGATCAAATTGGAAAGGTGCCAAAGTCTGTTAAGTCAGCTGAAGAAACTGTTAGTTTGTTACAGTCGACACGTACAAGTCAGTTAGAAAGTAGTTACTTTGGCTCTGTATTTATATGCTAGCTACTTAGCTCAAAACATATCTTCTGTAATCTCTCTTTTCATTCAATAAAATTTCTTTCTTCAAATTTTCTCATGGTATTAGAGCGGTTATTTTTTCTTAATTCTTTGCAAGGTTGAGTTCTTCCTTTGTTGATTTTTGATTTTGCTATCTGTTCTTCATGGTTGCGAACAGTGATCCAACACAAAATCCTTTTAATCCATATTATTTGTAGCCAAATGAAAATCCCGCACTGAATTTAGTGTCTCCTGTACTTACAGGTCCCAATTATCACTCTTGGTCTAGGGCAATGCAAATGGCTCTTTTGTCTAAAAACAAACTGAAGTTTGTCGATGGTTCTTTGACGATTCATGCAACTACAAATCTTCTTTATTGTGCTTGGGAACGATGCAATACAATGGCTCTTTCATGGTTAATCCATTCTTTCTCTCCATCTATTACTTGTACTATTCTTTGGATTGATAAGGTAGTAGATGTTTGGAAAGATCTGAAGGAGAGGTTTTCTCAGGGAGATATTTTGCAGATTTCAAATTTACAGGAGGAGATTTTCTCTATCTGTTACTGATTACTTTACTGAATTGAAGATTCTTTGGGATGAATTACTAAATTTTAGGCTAATTCCTGTCTGTTCATGTGAGAATTCATGTACATGTGGAGCATTTTTGAAAATCAAGAAGTATCATGATCATGACTATGTCATTAGGTTTCTTAAAGGCCTAAATGATCAATATGCTACTGTTAAATCTCAAATTATGCTTCTTGATCCTTTTCCTTCCATCAATAAGGCTTTTTCTCCAGTGGTGCAACAAGAAAGGCAGTTAGCTCCTATTTTGGCCACTGAACCAAAGGTGTTTGTGAATAGATCAGTTAGATATGATGTGTCAAATTCTGCTGCAAGTTCATTTTCTGCTCCTAAGACATTCACTGGTATACCAAAACAGTTTTCTTCTGGTAGAGATAATAGATTTTGTACTTATTGTGGAAAGCCTAGACATACAATTGAGACATGCTACAAGAAGCATAGTTATCCTCCTAGTTATAAACCAAGAGGTTATTCTGTTGTTGCTAATAATATTTCTGGCAGAGCTGAAGTTAAATCACCAATAAATACACCTATTTCTCTTGCTCAAGGAAGTAATGGCAATTTCAACATTGGTTTGACTCAAGAACAACATCAAAATCTGATAGCATTGCTTTAAGCATCATAACTTGATTCTACACTTCTGTTCCCAACTCTAATTCATATCCTAATTCCACTCTTGTCACTAATTTAGTTTCTTCTTTTACACCATAGCCAGGTACTCATTTTATCTTCTCTTACTTTACTGATTCTCATAAATGGATCATGGATACAGGTGCTACAGACCATGTCACATATTCAATAAGTAATTTCATTTTTTTTAAATCCATTTCTCCCATATATGTTACTCTTCCTAATGGTGTTAAACTTCTAGCACTATTTCTGGCATTGTTCAACTTTCTAGCTCTTTATTTCTTCAAGATGTTCTTTATATGCCTAATTTTCACTTCAATCTTATTTCTGCTACTAAACTTTTATCATCCACTAACTACTTGCTCATTTTTCATCATCATAAATGTTTCATTCAGGACCTGAACAAATGGAGGATAGTTGGTACAACTAAAGCTCAAGGAGGACTATATGTGATGCATAGTTCTGTAAATCCACATCTCATACATCTCTAGCTACTTCCACCACATTTGACACCTCGCACTATAGACTTGGTCACCCTTCTACTTCTAGAATAAAACTTTTACAGCATTTCTTTCTTGATGTTACTTTTACCAAAAATAGTATATGTGAAATATATAACACCCCTCACCCGACTAAAGTGTAGCCGAGCAAAGCATGTCATACTTGGTGCCGGAGCACCCCATTTTATCTTACTTTATTCCTTTAAAAATTTTGTTTTTGTATATTTTAATATCAATTATTTTTCTATGGAGAAACCAACGGAGTTTCCCCTGTTTCTATTACCATTTGGTGTATTTCACCATTCACCTATTTGAAATTTCAATAATATTTTCAAAATAAAATCTTATAATCATCTCATATTTCAATATCATCCATGTATTTCAATTCTCACATTCATTTCCATCCACTTTCCCTCATACTCCATTCACATATCAAAATTCTCATACTCAACTCAACTAAGCCTTTATCCCAAAACTTTGGGGTCAGTTATATAGATTCGCTTTCTCCACTCTAAACGATTTTGGGTTAAATCCTCAGAAATTTGTAATGCTTCTAGGTCATGTTATACTACTTTCTTCCAAGTCAATTTAGGTATATCCCTTTTTTTCTTTTCATTTCATTCAATACTTTCTAATGTTTTTAATTACTATGTTCTTAAATAATTTTAATAATTTACACTGCCCAAGTAACCTATGACAGGCTGACTAAACTGGATAACGGGTTATTGGCACTGGATACCGCAGTGCCTCGTGCTGTCATACCATGGGACGCGGAACGTCAACCACATATGCAATCAATATGGCTAAAAAGCCATGATAACACATAATCGGGCATAAAAGCCATGAGTGCGGGCATAAAGCCATGAATATAGGCATAAAGCCTTACGCAGTACTGCTAAAACAATAGCCTATTGACATGCTAATCTATCCAATCTGACACACGTGTCTAGGCAATACATGGGCACATAGTACCATTAAATGTTAATATATTATGTTTTATAACTTCATTATTTCATGACAAATTCTATAATTTATACATTCATTTGATCATTTATATGATCACAATTCACATCAATTATCTTTCTTTACCATTGTACTCAAAATATTTTTTCCTTCTACAATAATGAGAACTCATATCTCATTCATACATTAATATGGTTTATTTATTTATTACACTATTTATATAATTTATCATTTGAAATTCAAGAAATGTTTTTGCTTACTAAGTATTTATGATTACTCTTAATTTCACTCATGTACCATTAAGTGTCAATAGGTTTTATTTTATTTCCTAGTTGGAATACAATGTCCAAATTCATTTTTATCTAATGCATATGTTCGTAAATTTCATTTGTATAGTTCATTTATAATTTCATCTCTAATCTATCACACCAATTCATATGTACATAGGTTCAAGCAAATTTTTATTTTTATTCAATAAAAAGGAAAGTCTCCAAATATTATTTACACATCATTTATACCTTTAATATTTCATTTATAGTAATTGACAATTCACATTTCAAATTATATCAACTATTTCTCCTAAGTTCTATTTGTGATGAGCCTATAAATCCCATCAAACTAATCACATGATTTAAACAAACCTTAAATCATTTAAGTGAGATATCATTAGTAATTTAAGTTTTGGTCATTTGCATTCATTTCATTGAGGTTACTATTCACTTAACTATTCCTACACAAAAGTTGATTTTTTAATACATAATAGATTTGTTGAACCTAAGTTCACCAAGATACCATATTTTGCATTTTATTTTTGCTGCCATTGATTTTCAATACCATTTCAAAACTTATTTTATGTTATTCAAAATTTTCAGATTTCATAACTTAAGTTTACTGTTCCATTGGTCATTGTTACAGTGGAAATTTAACAAAATTCTATTCATCAAAGTTGTTCCTTTATGTGTCTTCTTTAATTTTCTTTTTGAATCACTCCATTTGGTGTTTTGTAACTCAAGTTATGGTCAATTTACTATAACTGGTCGGATTGGTCTTTACCCATATTTTCTGGGCAAATTTGGTTCTACCAGATTTGGTGTCCTAATTTAGACTAGCAATTTGAATTGGTTATGGTCATAATTTGAGTTCTTCATGAAAGTTGTTCTAAATTGTTCAAGCTTTCCATTGCCATAAAAATCTTGTCATTTGGACCTCTCTACACAAAGTTATGGCCTCATTTTGTCAATTTTTCTAGGTCCAGAATTGGTTGCCGGGATTTGAAAAATTTTTAGGTCATCCTAAGTTGGTTTTTTGGGCAGGCTTTCTTCATCAAAATTATGTCATTATGTGTCTAAGTTCACCTCCAATTTGTCTTGCACCAATTGAAGCTACACAAACCAAGTTATGGCTGCCCAAACACACTAGACTAAAGTCCAGACCTACTGGCACAACAGGGCAGTATACCAAATCCCTAATCTAATGCCACAATTCTCTTCATTTTGTGGTCAAGCCTTACCAAATGGTCACTAATTAACCATTAAAACACCAATTGAACCTCCAAGCACAAAATTCCCAATTTAGTCCCAAAACCCTAACTTCCAACTTCCTACTCATGCATAACACTTGGACTTCAACCTCTAATCCATACACACTCCTCAAACACCATCATTAAACCAATTTAATTCAGTTTAAATCATCAAAATCATCACTCACTTAAAGCTGCCAAAATTCATGGGTGGTTATACGTATATATTTTCTTTTATTCTTCAACAAATTGAACTCAATTTAGCTTTCTAAACAAAAGATAGGAAGGAAGGAAAGAAGTATATGCACTAACCTCTTTGAGCAAAGATCTTGAGATGTCCAATCTTTACTTTCTTTTAATTTCTTGGTAGCCAATCACTTCCCCAAGGTCTAACTATTAATTTTTGTGTTGGAGGTTATGAGTTTTGAAGTGTGTTTGCATGGGAATTCAAGTTTGTATGAAGAAAAATGGTGAGGAACTTTGCAAAAATGGAGTTCGGCCAAGGCTAAGAAAAATGAGGAAGAATATCATTTTCTTCCTTTTTAATAGATTTTTATCTCTTATTTTATGTGTTGTCAAGTTTTAATTGGGTGGGAGACTTTAATTACATCATGCATACGTAATAATTCTAATTAAATTTTAATTTATTTTATTTTCTTTTTCTTCTTTCTTTTATCAATTTTTGATTAAATTTTTAGCAATATTTATTCATATTTTATGTTACAAATCTTACTTACTTGAATGGACAAGTTGGTCAAAAATCATCTCTGAAGGCGAAATGACCAAAATGCCCTTCATTTTGCTTAACAGATTAAAATTATCTGTACCAATCTAAAAATTTTTCTAAGCATTTTCTTGGCATTTTAATGCCATCGAAACCTCAATGACTCTTCTCTGAAGTACAAAAATTATTTCACGGAATTTTCCTTGGGTTTAGAGCCACTAGCTATGAAGACAGTAACTTCCCGTTAGGATCACCCATCATCGGGGCATCGGCTCATTTAACTTTGTTGTATTTTATTTCTAAAATTTTTTCTTAATTTTTCTTACACTTATTTGAATTATTTATGACTCCTCACTCTAGTCTAATTATAGTTTCAGACATTTTAACTGTCTGGACAGACCTTGGTCACCAGAATAGTAGAACGTATGGACTATCTAAAATAAAGGCGTTATAAAATATGTCATTCAGCTAAGCAAAAGAAATTGTCCTTTCCTGTAAGTGAATCTCAATCCAATAAAGCATTTGATCTTATCCATGTGGACATTTGGGGTCCATTTTCTATTCCCTCTATCCATAATCACAAGTATTTCTTGACTGTTGTTGATGATTATACAAGGCAAACTTGGGTTTTTCTTTTGCAGTTAAAATCATAACCAAGACAAATTCTGCAGTCTTTCTTTCTTTTAATTGAAACTCAATTCTCAACGAAATAAGGGTCATTAGAAGTGACAATGGTCCTGAGTTTAACATGCCTATTTTCTATTCTGCAAAAGGGACTATTCACTAAAGTTCTTATGTTGAAACTCCTGAGAAAAATGGTTTGGTTGAAAGAAAGCACCAACATATTTTAAATGTTGCTAAATCCTTACATTTTCAAGCTAATCTTCCTAAATCATATTGGTGTTATACCATTACTCAATGCAGTTTACTTAATCAATAGAATTTCCTCACCTCTTCTACAAAATAAATCTCCATTTCAACTTCTCTATAATCATTTACCTAATATCAGTGATCTTAAAGTCTTTGGTTCTCTCTGCTATGCTTCTACTTTGATAGCAAGTAAGTCCAAATTTGACCCTAGGGCCAAGAAATGTGTTTTTCTAGGCTATAAACTTGGTACCAAAGGTTATATCTTTCTTGATTTTCACACTAGAAACATTTTCATCTCTAGAAATGTTGTTTTTCATGAACATTTATTTTCATTTCATTCTGAACCTCCTTTTTTTCCACCTCTCTCTTTGCCTCAAGATTCTACACTTTTGTTACTGGTTTTTTTTTTTTTACTCCTCCACACTGTTTTACTACTTCTCCATCTCCTGATCCTCCCATATATAATTCTCAACCTATAAGACAATCAACTAGATTAAGAAAACCTCTTTCTTACTTACAGGATTATCATTGTAACCTTCTCTCCACTTCATTTGCTACTGAGCAGTTCTCCAATATAGGTACCTTTCATCCCTTATCTTCTGTTTTGTCTTACTCTCATATATCTCCTACACAAAAACACTTTAGCTTGTCCATTTCTGTCCATCATGAGCCTAAGACTTACAATTAAGCTGTGAAACATGATTACTAGAAGCAAGCAATGCAGACAGAGATAGATGCTCTTGAATAAAACAATACATGGTTGTTAGTGACCTTCCAAAAGGAAAGAATCCTATAGGTTGTAAATGGGTGTTCAGAGTCAAATACAAGGTTGATGGGACAATGGAAAGGTATAAGGCATGCTTGGTAGCCAAGGGTTACACGCAAATAGAAGGTGTTAACTACTTCAACACTTTCTCTCCAGTTGCAAAGATGACAATAGTGAGGTTACTATTGGCTTTAGCTGCTACAAGTAATTGGCATCTTTAATAACTTGATATCAACAATGCATTTCTTCATGGAGATCTCCATGAAGACGTTTATATGCTACTCCCACTAGGTTTCATTACTTCAAAACCTAACCAAGTATGTCATCTCAAGAAGTCCTTGTATGGCCTAAAATAGGCTAGTACACAATGGTTCTCCAAGTTATCTCAGGCTCTCTTATCTCTAGGCTATAAGCAATCACAGTTAGATTATTCTCTTTTTGTTAAACATTCTGATACAGATTTGATAGTATTATTAGTCTATGTTGATGGCTTGATACTTGTGGGGACAAATTTGTCTGAGATTAACAAAGTAAAAACCTTCCTTGATCATCAATTTAAAATCAAGGAATTGGGGGACTTGAAGTATTTCTTGGGTTTAGAAGTTATAAGAACAAACTCTAGTATTGCTTTAAATCAGAGAAAATATGCCTTGGATATTCTCTTAGACATAGGGTTTTTAGATTCTAAACCTGCTAAGACACCAATGGACAGCAAGTTGAAGTTAAGCCTAGCTGAAGGTGAACATTTGCTTGACACTCTTCAATACAGAAAGTTAATTAGTAGGCTACTTTATCTCACTTCCACCAGACCAGATGTTGCTTTTGCTGTTCAACAGTTAAGTCAATTCTTGGATAAGCCCACTTCTCAACATCTACAGGCTGCACATAGAGTATTAAGATATGTAAAAGCATCTCCTAGAACAGGCCTCTTTTTCCCTTCTCAATCAAACATTCAACTTAAGGCTTTTTGTGATTCAGATTAGGCAGGTTGTCTTGATTCTCAAAAGTCTATTACAAGTTATTGCATTTATCTTGGTTCATCTTTAATTTATTAGAAAGCCAAGAAGCAAACCACAGTATCTAAATCTTCTTCAGAGGTAGAATATAGGGCTTTAGCTTCAACTACATGTGAAATTCAGTGGCTTTCCTATTTCCTTCAAGATTTACATGTACCTCATCACCAACCTGCTCTTCTATTTTGTGATAACAAGTCAGCTCTTCAAATTGCAACCAATCCTACATTCCATGAATGCACCATACACATTGAAATTGATTGCCATATAGTCAGGGAGAGAGTTCAATCAGGTCTTATCAAATTACTTTCAGTTCATTCTCAAGCTCAACTTGTTGATATTTGTACCAAACCATTGCCTGTTGCTTCTTTTCAAGATCTCATTCTCAAGCTGGGAATGATCAACATTTATTATCTAGCTTACGGGGACTATCGGATGAAATTGGAAAGGTGCCAAAGTCTGTTAAGTCAACTGAAGAAATTGTTAGTTTGTTACAGTCCACGTGTACAAGTCAGTTAGAAAAGTAGTTACTTTGGCTCTGTATTTATATGCTAGTTACTTAGCTCAAAACATATCTTCTGTAATCTCTCTTTTCATTCAATAAAATTTCTTTCTTCAAACTTTCTCAAAAATTAGTAGGATTAAACAAATGCAAGTACACATTGGTTCACAACTTAAATGCTTGTAAAGATTTGAAACAAGAGAAACCATAAAAAGTACCAATCGAAAGGCATTGCCCTACTTATGAAATTTTGAAGTGCATCTTTATCCAAAGGCCTCAAACCAATTTTTGGAGCATTTGATGCAATAACTCCAATTACAGCAATGATGGATGGGGTTGCAAATGCAATTGGTGTGGCAATAGGTTTTGCCATAGAGGAGATCCCTGATATCCCTATGCTTCCAATTAAGGAATCCAACAGTCCTCTCACAAATGGTGACACACTTACAAACACCTTTGGATCCACCACATCACCAATAATTATGTCACCGATGGCTAACGCTACCATGAATGCCCTATAATGAAAATTTGAAAACCAATCAACTTCAAAGGCAAGTTATATCACTATGTAATGACAGTACTTTTCTTCCTTGACATAACAGAATGACATGTTATTAGTAAAGGAAAAGAAAAATGGAAGAAATGCATCGATTATTCCCAAGTTCAAAGAAAATTACTTTGAGGAGATTTAGAAATTTATTAGAAAGTGTGACACCAATTATCATGCTTTAAACAATTGATATATGGCTTAGTTGAATACAAGATTCCAACAAGGCATTAGCTTAACTAAAACCTTTATTGTATCAATGATTATTTTAATCACTTCAATGTTCAATACAATTGGCACTTGGAAAAAATTCAAATTGTTGGAAGTAAAGCTTATATGCAAAGCAACTAATTAATTTGTTGCATCTTGCATGATACTCAAGCACCACCCTGATAGGACACTTTAGAATAGGCCATACCTGAAATATCAAAGGGTAAATATTTAAAGGTTAAAAATAATGGAACAGTCATATCCAATTCCAAAAAGATGCAACATTTTCACTTATACCCTGTTTTGTACATGCAAAATGCTAAGATCGACTACAGATCAATTTATCCAATATTTGAGTGGTCCATGAGATATACTACAACACCATTTAGGGCCAATTTAAATCCCTATTTTGTGGGACATACAAATTCCATGAGGATAGATGCTGGAAGATGAAAGGCTTTCAAAATGGCAATGAGATGTGATAGGGAGAAATGGAGGATGTGAGGAGCACTTGCCACCCAAAAAAGGCCCAAACTCTAAAGGCCATCAGTGGCAGAAGATAACCAGAAACACCCACTGCTTACTACTATCAACATAACCAAAAGATAACCAGGCCACCAGAGCTTTATCAAAAATAATGTTCCAAGTAACTTACCATACCCTGTGATGGATGGAAGATCAGGCAGGAGGGAAGATATGCTTTCGTCCACTCCAAGAGCATTTCCACAATCAGATATTGAGCATAATCTTAAATATACTTTTAAATGCCTTGGCTCAACCAATGGTAATGCAACAATAAAATAAGGGCCCCTTACATGCAAAATTAAAGGCCATAAAAGATAACTCTCTTCTTCCCTCTCTGAGTCTATACAAAGGCTTATAATGTGGAGCATAATGAGGTCATCAACCCAGGAGTTTGACCCTTTAGCTGAATGATTCACGCTTATGCCATGCCTACGTGTTGAACCTTCACCCTTATGCCTGTTAGTAGTATGCCCTAGAGCATATCATTTAGTATGTATCTTGTACATATTTTTATTAATAAAAGGCATTTCCACTTTTCCGTTTACATAATATATTTATGTGTAATAGAAAAGGTCCATTGATATTTTGTTAGAAATATTATTCTTAAGTTGTTAAGAAAATGAGTGACAATATTTCTAACACGAAGTATCATAAATAGGTTCACAATCGAGGATACTTCATAATAAGGACATGACTTATCCAGAAAGATTGTATTCATGTTTGTTCCCAAGTTATTTATATGAGATATAAATAAGATGGAATGGTGAGTCTCATGCCATATAACAAACATGATAGGCACTTATAAATGATAAGTAGGCCGAACCAGTGACACTTATGACAAGCACATGGAGTTTACTCTTGTCAATGTTTTGTCATAAATCATATCAAGGCATATAATCTTTAGACACGAGATAGCAGTTATCTTGTATATAGGTAGTTTGAGTTTGATACTACTTTCATACTTGTGTATGGGTATATGGGCATGTGTTGGCTCTTACTAGTTATATATGGAGGTAGGTGTTGATCAAGATGGAATCTGTTCCTCTAAGTAAATAGAGATAAAATCCTATGTTCATTTAATTGTTCTTGATGTTTCAAGTTCCTGGCCAGGACAGATAGATTTATTCGTAAAAGAGTTTCGATGAGAAAATCTTTTAATCAAGAACTGGAATTAAAAGAGAACATAATATTCATAGCAAATGGAGTTTGACATAAACCATGACTCCAGCTTGAGTTGGGATTTTGTAACAGAGAGATTCTAGTGCATGGTAACATATGATTATAGGTTCATTTAAGGTAAACCTTATTACTAATTGGGTGGCCATAGCATGCTATGCTAGGTGTTAACCATGGTCTATGAGGTTCATAAAATGATTTAGAAAAATCATTTATGGTAAGAAAGAGTTCTGATGATATTAAGAGTTGATATCATGTCTCATTGCCAATTAGTGATGAGCCTAGTAAGTCACACACATACACAAGTTATCACCTAATTAAATATGATTTAATTAATTAATTAAAGAGTTTAATTGATTAATTAAATAGGTTTGGTTTGCAATTATTTTGCAAAGTCCCTAGCATGACTTGAAACTAAATCTAGATTATTGGATGTATAATATAAGTTAAATTTATATTTAAAGTGTTTAAATATAAATTTAATTAATGAGAAATTAATTAATAGAGATTAATTAATTAATTTATATTTGATATAAATTAATTAGAAGAAGAAAAATAATTATTTTTTGTTGAGAACTCAAAATTAAGACACAGGGGCATTTTGGTCATTTTGCAGTGTGACACGTGGCACCATGAGATGGTGACACATGGCATAACACATAAGCTTGTCAAATATTTTTTTAATCATGTAAGATGATTAAAATCAAGATTACATATAGGTTTGACACTTGGCACAATGTGATTGGGTTACTTAAACCTAGAGCTAATCAAAGGGTGACATGTGGCAAGGGTTTAATGTGTTAATCTAGCTATTTAAGTGTTGTTATGAGAAAATAAAATATAACCAGCAGCCACACTCCTTGGTCATGCCATTTTGCAACCCTCCCTCTTTTCTTCTTCATCTCTCATCAATTCAAAGAGATTAGCCATCAATCTCTTGAATTAAGAACACTAGAAATTGTTTCTAGTGTCCTGTTTACATCACTAATCTCTTAAAAGGCAGAACTTGAATTTCTAATTAATAGAAAAGGCTTTAGAAGCTGTTCAAGGGCTGCCATAGGTGTTCTTGGTGTGGACAAGCTAGAGGGACAACATCTGGTGTCCTGAAGACGAATCTCAAAGGCGCAGACACGCTGCAGTGCATCAAGAGGTTAGTGTAATCGTTCTTGATTTAATCTAGGGTTCTAAAATTAATCTGATTAATTTTAAAATCTTAAATGGCAAATACAGATCCAAAAACATATTAAAAGAGTTTTAATATGTTGTTTATCATTGAAATCAAATAGATAAAAATAAATCTTGCATGATGCATGTGACCCTAGGTGAAAATTTTTGAATTCAATGGTATAAACTTGTGTTTTTCACGCTTCCGTTCCTTCAATTGGTATCAGAGCCACTATATTTGCCATTTATATTGTTGATTATATGATTTAATTGTGTGATTTGATCATGAGATGATTGATCCATTGCTGGTTGGAGCAAGAGGTGTGGCGGCATGCTTGATGAACTCCAACATGGTGCGCATGGCTTTGGAAGATCATGGTGCGCATGGTTGTTATTAAATTCTGCAATTGTTGCATGATGAAAGGTTCATCATATGACTAATTAAAATGTTTAATTATGATTTTTAATCATACAATTAAATTATGATTCAAATCAGAATTTTAAAAATTGTTTGAATGTGATTCAAATCTGAATTTTAAAAGTTGTTTGAATGTGATTCAAATCTGAATTTTTAAAGTTGTTTGAATCATATTTAAATCTGATTTTTTAAAATTGATTGAATAAAATTCAGATCTGATTTTTTAAAAAATGTTTGAATGTGATTCAAATCTGATTTTTAAAAAAATGTTTGAATGTGATTCAAATCTGAATTTTTGAAGTTGTTTGAATGTGATTCAAATATGAATTTTTAAATTTGTTTGAATGAGATTCAAATCTGAATTTTTAAATTTATTTGAATCATATTCAAATCTGGATTTTTAAGTTGAATATGAGATATTCAATTTAATTTAAGTATGTATGTTTTATTTAATTATTAAATAGTGATATGCATGATGGATGATCTGGACTATAAAAGACCAATGTGATTGGATTTATTTCTTTTATATTTCTTTGGGATTGTAAATTAATTAATTTATTTTAATTTATTTTGGGAATGTATTATTAAGTTTGTAATAATTTTTGGGTTGTAATTTCATTTATTTAAGTTCTTGTAAATTCGCTTTGGTATGCCAAGGATTACTATGTAATATTGGATTGCAAGAAGTTCAAGGAGGTCAAGAGCATTGGTGGGACCAGTGGGAGGAATTCAAGATCAAATGTTGATTATGTACTCTTTCAGCAACTCTTGTAAAATGAATGAATGAAATGCACCTAGGAATGCCCTGATTCAATTCTTGGTGGCTCAGAATTGAATCCCTTAGAAAGTCCATGATCATACCATATTTACTGCTTATCCATGAATGCATGAGATGTATGGAAATGTATGCAATTATATGATATATGCATGCTAAATGGATAATGTGCAAAGTGAGACCTTAATAGTAATTAGAATGACCATAAAATCTTCCAAACAAATGATTAAGTTGGATATGCTATAATTAAAGTAATTATAACATTGGCCCTCCATTGGGGCAGTTATTTTAAGAAATTTTAAATAGTTGCATGAGATGCAATTAATTTAAGAGATTTTCTTAAGAATAATTGTTAAGCATGAGATGTTGTAAATATGTAAATGGTTTGGTGGCCAATATTGAATGTACCTGAGGACATTAAAATTATTTACATAATTACTGGCTCAATGAGATCAACTTAACTAATGCAAGATAAGTCAATAATGGATGTACCTGAGATTTTGAGCATTAGAGGCTAGGTAAAGGATTGAACCTCACATGAGATGTGATGGGCAAGGAGTTGCCCACTTATAGTCTATTGTAATTCCAATAATGGATGTACCTGAGGATGATCAATAGAATTATAAGAATTCAATCACCCACTAGAAATCCATCCAACTAGGATTTCCGTTTCCTACTTTGGAAGTGTAGGATTCGCTAAGTTAGTGGGAGGACCAATTTGATTAAAAGACCATAATCATTTTGGTTAATTACATGATACATTTACTAATTAATCTGGTTATTTTCTGCAGTTAATTTTTTGATAAAAATGAGCACAAAACAACCACCACCATCCAATATCCTTGCGAGCATACTTGATCACAATAGGTTGACAGGACCAAATCTGTCTGATTGGCTAAGAAATTTGAAGCTTGTCCTGAACCTTGAACATATAGGATATGTTCTAGATTCAAATGTTCCTGGTCTCTTACCTCCAGAGGCCACACAAGAGGAACATGATACTTTGGATAAGTGGAAGGAGCATGATATGAGAGCTAAGTGTTACATGCTTGCTTCCATGAGTAATGAGTTACAGAAGCAATATGAGAATATGCAGAGTGCGAGTGAGATCCTCCTTCACCTACAAGAGTTGTATGGTGAGTACAGCAGGAATGCTAGGTATGAGATATCTAGACAGCTATTCCGTATGAGGATGTCTGAGGGACAGAATGTTGGGGATCATGTCCACAAGATGATTCGGCTGATTGAGCAGTTGGAACATCTTGACTTCAACATGGATTTCCAACTACGCATTTAATTTGATCCTTCAGTCCCTTCCTGAGTCTTTTGGGAATTTTGTGACAAATTTCCATATGACTAAACAGGAATGCACCTTAGTTGGTTTACTCAACATGCTGGTTATTGCCCAAAAGAATATGCCAGGCAATAAAGGGAAAGAGGTAGCTTTGGTTGCATCTTCTTCTGCTGGAAAGTCCAACAAGAAGAAGGGCAATAAGAAAAAGAAACCTCAGATTCCTGGTCCTTCTAAGAAAATAGCTAAACAGAAAACAAAGACCAAAGCTGACAAAGGCAAAGGAAAGTGTTTCCATTGCCAGTAAGAAAGTGTTTCCATTGCCAACAGGAAATTGTTTCCATTGCCAGTAAGAAAGTGTTTCCATTGCCCAGAGTATAACAATCTAAATTAATGCAATGCCATGGTGAAAACCAACTCAAGTTCAAAAATATATTTGGCACTTAAGGTTATTTCATGTTGCAGAAGATAGGATTGCAAAACTGGAGAAAATGGGGATTCTATCCTCATTGGGCTCTGAGCCTACTCCAACTTGTGAATCTTGCCTTCAGGGTAAAATGACTAGATCACCCTTTGTTGGACAAGAGCTAAGAGCTGAAAATATTTTGGAGCTAATACATAGTGATGTATGTGATCCATTTAAAGAAATGGCAAGAGGGGGTTTTCATTATTTTATTACATTTACTGATGATAAATCAAGGTTTGGGTATTTGTATTTGATGAAATACAAACATGAATCTTTTGAAAAGTTCAAAGAATTTAAATCTGAAGTAGAAAATCAAACAGGAAAGAATATTAAAGCTCTTCGATCAGATCGTGGAGGTGAATATTTGAGTACTGAATTTCATGAATACTTGAGAGAGCATGGCATTGTTTCTCAGCTGACTCCTCCAGGAACGCCACAGCTGAATAGTGTATCTGAAAGGAGAAATCGTACCCTATTGGATATGGTACGTAGTATGATGAGCTATACTGATATGCCAATTTTCTTTTGGGGATTTACATTAGAATCAGCTTTGTATATTCTGAATAGGATTTCATCAAAATCAGTTTCTTCCACACCTTATGAGATATGGCATGGAAGAAAACCAAGTCTTAAGTATGTTAAGATTTGGGGTTGTCTAGCTTATATCAAAAAACTGAACACTAATAAATTGGAGACCAGATCAGAAAAAGGTCGATTTGTTGGATATCCAAAAGATAGTTTTGGATATTATTTTTATTTGCCTACTTCATAAAAGGTTGTGATAAGTAGAGATGCCACATTTCTTGAACAACAGTTTGTTCAAGAAGGAGGCAAAGGAAGGCAAATAGAGTTAGAATTGGAGAATTCTGACCAACCAACAGATCAGATGGATATAGATCCATCTAGTCAACCAATACCCATTGATGAAACATCTACAGCTGTTCCTCGTAGAACAACCAGGGTATCTCACCCACCAGTGAGATATGGTTTTCTTCATGAAGAAAAACAAGAGTTGTCTACTCATGAAGAAGTAGATCATGGAGATGATCCACTTACCTATGAAGAAGCTATATCAGATATAGACTCTTCAAAATGGATTGATACTATGAAATCCGAGATTGATTCCATGTATAAGAATCAAGTTTGGGATCTTGTTGACCCATCTGAAGGTATTATACCTATAGGGAACAAATGGGTTTTCAAGAAGAAAATTGGTTCTGATGGAAAGGTAGAGACCTATATGGCAAGGCTAGTAGCGAAAGGGTTTCGCCAAAGGCAAGGAATCGACTATGAGGAGACTTTCTCGCCTGTTTCCATGCTTAAATCAATTAGGATTTTATTAGCAATAGCTGCATACTATGATTATGAGATTTGGCAGATGGATGTCAAAACAGCTTTTCTCAATGGATACATTGAAGAAAACATTTTCATGGAACAACTTAGGGGATTTGAATCCCAAGATGGTTCCAAGGTATGCAAGCTAAAGCGATCCATTTATGGGTTGAAACAAGCTTCGAGGAGTTGGAACATCCGTTTTGATGAAGCCATTAAATCCTTTGGTTTTATCAAAAATGAGGATGAGCCATGTGTATATAAGAAGGTTAGTGACAGTGCTATCACTTTCCTTGTCTTATATGTGGATGACATACTGTTGATGGGTAATGACACAGGTATGTTGACGACTATAAAGGTATGGTTGTCAAATACATTCTCCATGAAAGACTTAGGGGAGGCAACCTATATTCTTGGAATTCGCATCTATAGAGATAGAGCGAAAAAAATAATTGGTTTATCCCAAAGTCTATACTTGGAAAATGTGTTAAAGAGGTTTAACATACTTGATTCCAAGAGAGGATTGTTACCAGTGAGACGTGGTATCCATCTTTCTAAAGAGATGTCTCCAAAGACACTTGAAGAAAGAGATAAGATGGCCAGGATTACATATGATTCGGCTATTGGAAGTTTAATGTATGTAATGTTGTGTACTAGGCCGGATATCGCATATGCTGTTAGTTTGACTAGCAGGTATCAATCCAATCCAGGTTTGGAACACTGGATAGCTATCAAGAATATTCTTAAGTACTTGAGAAGAACTAAGGATTTATTCTTGATTTATGGAGGTGGAGACTTGCAATTGGATGGTTATACTGATTCTGATTTCCAATCAGATATCGATGATAGAAAGTCTACCTCTGGATATGTGTTCATTTGTAATGGAGGTGCGAGTTGGAAGAGTTCCAACAGAGCACGATCGCAGATTCCACTACAGAGGTGAGTATATTGTCAGATCGATGTCGCAAAGGAAGTCGCTTGGATAAAGAAGTTCGTGATGTAACTTACAGTAGTTCCTTCCATTGAGTCAAGAGTTCCCCACACCGTGACAACAATGGAGCGATCATACTGAGCTAAGGAACTAAGGTCTCACCCAAAATCCAAACACATAGAAAGGCACTACCACGTTATCGTGAGATATAGTTGGGCAAGGCGATATAGCCATGCAGAAATAGCATCACCAAAATCCAGTGATCCATTCACTAAGCCTATGTCACGCACTCAGTTAGACCGACATCTTGAGAAGATAGGTCTAAGATATTGTAATGAATGGCTCTAGTGCTAGTGGGAGATTGTTAGTAGTATGCCCTAGAGCATATCATTTAGTATGTATCTTGTACATATTTTTATTAATAAAAGGCATTTCCACTTTTCCGTTTACATAATATATTTATGTGTAATAGAAAAGGTCCATTGATATTTTGTTAGAAATATTATTCTTAAGTTGTTAAGAAAATGAGTGACAATATTTCTAGCACGAAGTATCATAAATAGGTTCACAATCGAGGATACTTCATAATAAGGACATGACTTATCCAGAAAGATTGTATTCATGTTTGTTCCCAAGTTATTTATATGAGATATAAATAAGATGGAATGGTGAGTCTTATGCCATATAACAAACATGATAGGCACTTATAAATAATAAGTAGGCCGAACCAGTGACACTTATGATAAGCACATGGAGTTTACTCTTGTCAATGTTTTGTCATAAATCATATCAGTGCATATAATCTTTAGACCTGAGATAGCACAGTTATCTTGTATATAGGTAGTTTGAGTTTGATACTGCTTTCATACTTGTACTGTGTATGGGTATATGGGCATGTGTTGGCTCTTACTAGTTATATATGGAGGTAGGTGTTGATCAAGATGGAATCTGTTCCTCTAAGTAAATAGAGATAAAATCCTATGTTCATTTAATTGTTCTTGATGTTTCAAGTTCCTGCCAGACAGATAGATTTATTCGTAAAAGAGTTTCGATGAGAAAATCTTTTTAATTAAGAACTGGAATTAAAAGAGAACATAATATTCATAGCAAATGGAGTTTGACATAAACCATGACTCCAGCTTGAGTTGGGATTTTGTAACAGAGAGATTCTAGTGCATGGTAACATATGATTATAGGTTCATTTGAGGTAAACCTTATTACTAATTGGGTGGCCATGGCATGCTATGCTAGGTGTTAACCATGGTCTATGAGGTTCATAAAATGATTTAGAGAAATCATTTATGGTAAGAAAGAGTTCTGATGATATTAAGAGTTGATATCATGTCTCATTGCCAATTAGTGATGAGCCTAGTAAGTCACACACATACACAAGTTATCACATAATTAAATATGATTTAATTAATTAATTAAAGAGTTTAATTGATTAATTAAATAGGTTTGGTTTGCAATTAGTTTGCAAAGTCCCTAGCATGACTTGAAACTAAATCTAGATTATTGGATGTATAATATAAGTTAAATTTATATTTAAAGTGTTTAAATATTAATTTAATTAATGAGAAATTAATTAATAGAGATTAATTAATTAATTTATATTTGATATAAATTAATTAGAAGAAGAAAAATAATTATTTTGGGTTGAGAACTCAAAATTAAGACACAGGGGCATTTTGGTCATTTTGCAGTGTGACACGTGGCACCATGAGATGGTGACACATGGCATAACACATAAGCTTGCCAAATGTTTTTTTAATCATGTAAGATGATTAAAATCAAGATTACATATAGTTTGACACTTGACACAATGTGATTGGGTCACTTAAACCTAGAGCTAATCAAAGGGTGACATGTGGCAAGGGTTTAATGTGTTAACCTAGCTATTTAAGTGTTGTTATGAGAAAATAAAATATAACCAGCAGCCACACTCCTTGGTCACGCCATTTTGCAGCCCTCCCTCTATTCTTCTTCATCTCTCATCAATTCAAAGAGATTAGCCATCAATCTCTTGAATTAAGAACACTAGAAATTGTTTCTAGTGTCCTGTTTACATCACTAATCTCTTAAAAGGTAGAACTTGAATTTCTAATTAATAGAAAAGGCTTTAGAAGTTGTTCAAGGGCTGCCATAGGTGTTCTTGGTGTGGACAAGCTAGAGGGACAACATCTGGTGTCCTGAAGACGAATCTCAAAGGCGCAGACACGCTGCAGTGCATCAAGAGGTTAGTGTAATCGTTCTTGATTTAATCTAGGGTTCTAAAATTAATTTGATTAATTTTAAAATCTTAAATGGCAAATACAGATCCAAAAACATATTAAAAGAGTTTTAATATGTTGTTTATCATTGAAATCAAATAGATAAAAATAAATCTTGCATGATGCATGTGACTCTAGGTGAAAATTTTTGAATTCAATGGTATAAACTTATATTTTTCACGCTTCCGTTCCTTCAATGCCATGCCCACGTGTTGAACCTTCACTACAAGGACAAAAAAAACCAATAACTACAGCGGAATGAAACAGTCTAACATAGCTATTCCCACAATTAAAAAGAGAAAAAAGTAATAGCATTGTACACAAGGAATTTAAGCAAAAATAAAACCTGTATAGTCGATGTAAAACTATTGAATTCATGTTAATTTTGAAACTATCAATAAGTTAAAATGATTAAAGTGCCATTATAAGCGTGAAGATTAATCTAGTAATGCAGCTACCTGAGGTGTACTTAAATCATCTTAAGTCAATTGATTCTTTGAAGTTTAGTAAAGCTAAAATGTATAGTAAAAAGAATAAGCTAACCTTTTGTAACACCCCTATTTGTATAGCCTGGTATATTTCACTGTTCCGGTGACCGGTGTCGGTCCGGACAATTAATGGGATTAGGGCCACACTTAAGACAACTTGAGAAGCCATAAACACAAATAATTAGTAATGTTTAATTAGTTAACTATAAATAAGAAAAACAGAACATAAGAGGTTAAACGAGCCGAGAGTCGCAGCGATGAGTGACCTTCTCGGGAACGACTGCGAAGTCATTTTAAACTCAAATTTCGAACTGTAAAAAGTGACGCCGCAGTCCTTAGGACCCTTATGAACACAGTGGAAAAGAGAAAATCACGAAAAAGAACTGTTAAGCCAGTCAAATAATTAGGTCAGGGAGCTGGAAGAAATATGGAATTATTTACAAATCGGGTTGAACCGGCGAGGGGTAATTTGGTCAATTGACCCCGAGGCTGACTCCTGACCTAACTGTCAAATAAAATCGGAGAAAAGAAAATTTTGGAATCGAGAATTAAATTAAAGAACTAATAGAAAAAAATAAATAGAAAAAAAAAGAAGATGGAAAAATCAAAGGTGATGACATTATGCATGATGTCATAAAGGATTAATTAATTTATTTTATTAAATTGGGATTTTTGGTCTTCTAAAAGGGGATAATTACTAACAATTAAAAAGAAAAAAATCACTTTCTTCCTCCCCATGTCCAACCGTCCCTCTCTCTCACCATTTCTCTCAAAAATCCTCCATTGATGAATATTTGAAGCTCATAAAACCCTAAATTTTCTTCATAATTCCCATAATTCCCAACACCAAATCTTGATATTAGACCTTGGTTAAGAACTTAGAAGCAAAGAAAGGAAGAAAAAGTGAAGAGATTGAAGTTGGAAAAAGCTTCAGCAAAGGTAAGTCTCCCTCTCCTAACTTAAATTAATTTATACTTATGAAAATGATGTTGAGCAAGTGAAAATTTAATGAAAAAAGGAAAGAAATATTGTGTTGAGGGAAAAAGGGAAATTCAACCAACTTGATGGGGGTTAGGGTTTGATGGAATTGATAGAATTGAACATGTAATTGAGGTTTGATGCATTAGAATGAGTTTAAAAGCTTTAATTAGTTGAATGGTTAAGTTGAAATTCTTAAATGTGATTAATTGCAACAAAATAGTGAGATTAGGGTTTTGAGGCAAATTTTGGAGAAATGCATAAATGATGACTTTGGTCTATTGTGAGATGAAAAATGGTCAATAATGACCAAAAGAGATGTGTGGAAATTGTGAGAATGGAAGTTAAATTCGTAGGTCAAATGGTCATGCTGCTGGCAGCATGACCAAACCAATTTTGAAGGACCAAAACAGAAATTTTATAAGTCCAATTGATATGCCACAAATTGGAGATGAAAATAGACATAAAATAGCACAATTTTCATTAAGGAACCATGGCCAAAAACTGACTAAAACTTGGTGAACCAATTGACCAAAGTGAAATGAGAGCAGTCACATCAAGACTAAATCGACCAAATGAACAGTAACTGTTCATTTAGTCTTAATTCGAGCTAGACAGATCAAATTGATCTGAAATTTTACTAGCAATTAGATAAGATATAGATATAAAACTTTTATGAAGAACACCAACCCAAATTATGCCATTAACCCATTCAAATTATTGAGCAAAGTTGAGTTACTGTACCTGCAAAACTGCAGGATTGCCATTTGAGCAGTAATGTTTGAATGGCTATAACTCTCTGTAGGAAACTCTGATTTAGGTGATCCTTAAACCGATGGAAACCTAAGACATAGTAGAACATTTTATGTGAAGAAAGTTAGACTAAATTATGAACTTAACTTGATCAAATTACTAAACAAAGTTGGATAAAAAACCTGCCAGAACCATAGTTGCAGTATGAACAGTGCACGTGAACAGTAATTGTATTTTAGCTATAACTTGAGCTACAAAACTCCGATTGGGGTGATCCAAAAATGAGAATACACTTAAGACAATAAGGAACATTTTCTATGAAGGAAGTTTTTCCAAATTCCAATAGTAGATTGGCCAATGGAACAGTGCAACTTCAGAGCACCAAAACAGAAAATTGGCAATTTTGCCAAAATGACGTAAGCTTTGAGAAAATGACCAAAACCAACAAGTTTAGTGACCAAAATGTGGTATGTGGGTGAAGTTGGAATTCCCATACCTATTAAGCCTTAGAAACTCAACTATTTGACTTGAATAGTGCAGTGAATAGTAACCCGAAACACAAAATTTAAAGAACGTCGAATTTAGCACGTTAGAGCTAGGTAATTGTGAAGCTAAATTTATTTTGGATTTATGTTAAGTTCTTGTACTGAAACATTGTAAAATTGTGTGTTTCAGTTGAAAAGAATATCGGGAAGGAACCCGAGGAACCGAGTCGAGGCTAAGGGACGACTCGCTTGAGGTTTGTGCACAATAAACCCTATTTAAGCATTTTATCCTTGAAAAATTGATTTAGTATGTATTATGAATTTATGAACTTTTGTGTTGCCACCTTGTGACCAAATTGTAACTTTGGAAATTGATTTGATTTTTGTATGCAATATTTGAATGAAATGTTTGAAATGGATTTTTGATTCACACTTAGCATGACAGATACTTATTATTCCTCCTCCATTTATGGGGTTGAGATCGTTTATTTTCCTCCCTCTCTGGCTTGCCAGTTGAGGTTGTAGATCGAATGAGTACTCATTAGCTAGCTAGCCACCTCCCTCATTGATTTTCATTAATGGGGTTGAGATTGCTTTGTCGTGGTGTACAACGCGGCATTGATCGGAAATTTTGTGTCATGGCTTAAGTTGTGTATGACTTTGGCAACACTGTGTTTATGAAATTGTTTGACTAAACTATGTTTAATAGATTATTTGACAAAATGGTGTTATTAGGAACTTTGATAATTGTTGAAATGTGTTTGAGAAACATTTGAATTGTGTTTGGCAATGAATGATTTAATTATTGCATTTTAAATTTTTATTGTGCACCACTGAGTATTTTTATACTCAGCGATAGCTTATTTTGCTGTCGCAGATAAGAGTAAGGGGAAAGCAGCAGAGTGAGCTGCTGTTGAATCGAGGACTACTCTGACCATTTTGTACGGGTATTATTTTATACCCTTGTAGATAATCTTGATGTAAATATAGAAATGTTATTTGTATCAATGTAAGTTGAGCAGTTGCAAATAAATTGTAATAATATTATTTTGGATTCTCTTCTGTAAATTTAATATTTGTTCATATGAATTTTCTGCTTTATGCTTTGTGAATGGAAATATTAAATATTTTGAGATGATTGAGTCATTGAAGGTTGGGAGTTGTGAAATATTTTTGGAAGTACTTTTTACAGGTCTTTGAAAAACTGGTTTCTCAAAATACAGAGGGAACTCTGTCAAAATTTTTATAAAATTTGCGGCAAAATTTAAAATGGACAAAAATTTTTATTAGTATTTAAACTTGAATAAATGTTTTAAATTCTTATCAAAATGCTCACCACTTCCAAAATGTAAGAAAATTGTTTTAAAATCCCTTGCAGGGTACTTAATGAGTTATCGGTAGGTGAAGTTCTGTAGTTCATTAAGAATTCTACGGGATCATGTTATGCCTTACAGAGGGGTAAGGTGTAACACTTTTTCTTCCTCTCCATAAATGTAGCAGCTATTTTTGAGTCATTTGGAAGAAAGGGTAGCAGAGTGTACTTAACAATATCCTCATTTGAGCTCTCGTTTTTGGTCTTGCAAGTAGCTTGCCACTGCTTCTCCACCACCCGAAACCTCCTATGTTATTTAAACATGAAGAAAATAATAAAAAATACATGAAATAAGCCAACCTTTAGACATAGCAAAGGAAGAAATGCATAATCCTCAAATCAACCACACTTATATCCAATTGACCTCATATTGAATCCCATTCATAAATTGAAATCCAATCAACATATTAGTAAGTAAAGATTGAAGATGCCAATCATTTATATAAGAGAGAATTTTGAATATACTTAACATTGATGTCTGTAATTTCCTGGTGATGCCCGGAGAAAATGACAACATTAAGATTGTTGATGATCCATAGAGCTCTGATGCTGCAACTGCCGGCATGTGGAACTTCACCTTCTCTTTATAATTTTGTCATTTGACACTCAAGTTAGAGCTGATACAAGAGAATAGTATATTAAATTGATTAGGAATAAAGAATATACTTCCATAGATGATGATCTGATCTCTTTATATAGGATATAAATAATAGTTAGTTATGATAAGTCAATTATACATTATATAGATATTATCAGTTACCATAATTATAGAATTATATTTCTATTTATAGTGCATAATTATAGGCATTGCTATATTTGATAATCTTATCAAGATTGCTTATCTTTAATCAAGATTCTTTTCTTTTATTAAGTGGTTCTTACAGTGGTTGAACCAATTGAATGAATCTCATGGTTGAACTATTAAATATCATTAGGATCATGGGCTATCCAAAAACTCGAGTTACTGAATTAATTATATATATTTTGAGGAGCTATATCATTAATCCCCTCCTCGAGTACGAATCTTTAAGTTCATTTACATATGGAAGCTTTGGTCATCCCCCTAAATTTTTTTTGTTGAGTGCGAACTATGGTCTTGATAAACTTGATAATGGTAGAATTTTCGCCTTAGGTGAATTTGTACCTTTGATTTCCTTAGTTTGGTAAACTATTTCTTAAGTGGACTTGCACCTTTAATTTGCTTACTTAGTGGGCTATCATTTTAAATGGGGTAAGCATCTTTGTTTTAACCTGATGGACTATCATCCTAGATGAGCAAAACGTATTTGTTTTAGCCTGGCAAACTATTACCGTAGATGGATCATTTTAGCTGGTGGATTATTGTCGTAGATGAGCTAAACATCTTTGTTTTAGCCTGGCAGACTATTACTGTAACACCCTCCCGGTAGCAACTCCGTACATTCTACTGTTCCGGTGACCGGTGTCGGTCCGGACAGTTAGAACGTCCGGAAAAATATTTAAACTAAAGTCAGGAATCATAATTAACTCAAATATTAATAAGAAAAATTTAGGAAAAATTTTAGAAATAAAATACAACCAAGTCAAATGAGCCGGTGCTCAAGCGAGGGGTAACCAGAGGTAAGTTGCGGTTCTCGTAACGAGGAGCCCTAGACCCGGGGAAAAATTCATAAAATAATTTTTGGAACTCCAGAGAAGGGTCATTGAGGTTCCTATGGCATTAGAATGCCAAGAAAATATTTAGAAAAATTTTTCAATCGGTATAGACAATTTTGACCCGTTAAGCCAAACGGAGGGCATTTTGGTCATTTCGCCTTCAGAGACGATTTTTGGCCGACTTGTCCAGTTAAGTAAATAATTATTATAATCTAAAATATGAATAAATATTGCTAAAAATTGAATTGAAAATAAGTAGAAAAGAAAAGAAAAGAAAAATGAAAGTAAATGCTTAAATATGCCATCATGCTTAAGTAAGCATGATGCAATTAAATTTTCCCACCAATTGGAATTTGACAAGCACACACTAAAACAATTAAAAAAGGAAAAAAAATGGACAGAAAATCAGTTTTCTTCTTCATTTTTTCAGCTTGCCGAATCCTTCCATGGAAGCTTTCATCTCCTTCTCCACTCAAGCTTGAAAAATCTCTTCAACCTTACCTCAAATTCCCTAAGTCCTTTCACTAAAAACTTGTCTATACCTCTTGGGAAGTGTTTGGCAGCCTAGAAAGTGAAAGAAAGTGAAGATTAAACTTGGGAAAAATCTGCCACTTAAAGGTTAGTGCATATTTGTATATGAACCTCTTTTAATCCATGATGGTGACTTGAAATAAGTGAGATTTTGTAACTTAAATGAATAAAATTTGAGTGTATGCACCCCATGGATTTCGGCTGCCCTAGGGAAGGAATAGAATTGGGTGTTTTTGATTGACTTGGAATGAACTACAAATCAAGTTTAAAGTATATAAACATAAGGATATTGATTTAGTTAGTTAACTAGGGTAGTTTGTACAAAACTATAAATTTGAGCTAGGGTTTAGGAGAGAAAACTTGACTTGGCTTATGAAATTGTTAAAGAACACTCTAATGGTCAATTAGTGACCATTTTAGATAAGTTGACCACAATTTGGACTGAAATATAGCTTGGCAAAGTGAATGTGTAGGCTGCCTAAAGACAGCAGCAAGGTGACTGAGATTTCAGTCCACTTAGACAGCCATAACTTTGGCTGTGTAGGTCCAATTGGTGTTTGGCCAATTGGACATGAAACTAGGCTTATAATGGCACATTTTTGCTGAAGAAACCATGTTCAAAAGACCAAAGCAAGAGGACCAAAAGTTGGCCCCAATCCGGACACCCTGCAACAGCATCTGCAGAAATGACCAAATGAATAGTACCTGTTCATTTGGCCATAACTTACTGTAGATATGGTCAATTGACCTGAAATTTTTACAGCAACAAGTTAAGACATAGACAAACAACTTTTTATGAAGAAACCTACCCCAAATTATGGCCAAAACCTATTCAAACATGCACTCATAGTCACTGTTCATGTTACTGTAGATATGGTAATTTTTGCAGAATGGAAATTCGGCCAGCTGTGGTTTTTGGACCATATCTGGAGCTACAAAACTCCAAATGGAGTGATTCAAAAAAGGAAATTCAACTAGACAAAATAAGGAACAACTTTCATGTTTACCATTTCTTCAAATTCCCACTGTAACAGTGTCCAATGGAACAGTAAAGTTGAGTTACAAAAACTGAAAATTCTGCTTCCCTTGGTTTAAACTTTAAAATGGTATAAATGCTTAATGCCAACAAGTTTTGAATGCCAAATGTGGTATATTGGGAGTGCCAAAGTCAATGTACATATTTTCTATCTAAAAGTCAACATTTTTGTTGACCAATGAGGTGAATAGTGACACCAAAATTTGAAATTCAAAATTTGAAGAATTTAAAAGTATCAAATGCCCTAGTATACCTAACTAGATTGGTTTGGATAGTTTGGCATGCCAATAGGGTATTGTGTTAGCAGTACTGCGAAAGGCTGTGTGCCCGTATTCATGGCTGTTATGCCCATATTCATGGCTTTTATGCCCGATTATGTGATATCATGGCTTTTTAGCCATACTGACTGCATACATGGTTGACGTTCTGCGTCCCATGGTATGACGGCCCGAGGCACCGCGGTGTCCAGAGCCAACGACCCGTTATCCAGTCCAGTCGTCCAGTATAGGTTACTTGGACAACCAAATGAATGAAAATGGACAAAGTTAACGAAATAAATGAATATAACAAATACAAAACAAATAATATATATACATTCAATGCCTATCTATTTTCTGCTATTTTCTTTTACTTTATTATTGCACCACTAAGCATTATTGCTTAGCGCGTTGCTTTTGCCACGCGTAGGTTCTGGAGATACAGATCGTAAGCCCAGTAGACCGCAGACTGGGTGAGTCCATCTTGCAGTTCTGCACAGTGTCCGTGTCACCTCACTACCTGCAGTGCA
Organism: Hevea brasiliensis; assembly: GCF_030052815.1. Classification (NCBI taxonomy): domain Eukaryota; kingdom Viridiplantae; phylum Streptophyta; class Magnoliopsida; order Malpighiales; family Euphorbiaceae; genus Hevea; species Hevea brasiliensis. The sequence goes on along the minus strand of NC_079507.1, from coordinate 74,094,824 downwards.
TTGGTAGGGCACTAGGTGTCATTTTGTCATTTTGTAATTAAATTTTTATTTTCTCATATGTATTTGGATTTATGTAATGCATTTTGAGGTTCATGTAAATAATAAAGATTTATGGTTATATATGGAAGTAATTTGAGTATTTAATTGTTGTTTATATATGAGAACCCTGAGAAATGATGATTGAGAACTGAAACTGAAAAATGTGAGATTTTGATATTGAGACTCTATTGATGAATTGAAGTTGGGATTGTTTGGAAATTATTTGGAAGTGTTTTTAACAGGTTCCGAAGAACTGTTTTCTCCATTTTTAGCCGGTACTCTGCCGGATTTTCTTTAAAATTTTTGAAACCTCAAATAAATAATAATTTTGATAAATGGCTTGAATAAATTATATTTCATAAATTATATTCAAAAGCATGATATAAATTAATTAAGGTATATTAGAGTGTGCCGGTACACCGTGTGGCATTACTTATTCGAGTATACTGTACACGGGTGAGGGGTGTCACAATTACCGTAGATGGACTAAGCACCTTTATTTTAACCTGGCGAACTATCACCATTGATGGGCTAAGCACCCTTAGATTTTTTAACTTAGCGGACTATTGTCATGGATGGGTTAAGCACCATTTATTTTAGTCTGGCAAACTATCACCATGAATAGGCTAAGCACCCTTATTGTACTTAGCCTGGCGGACTATCGCCGTAGTTTTGGTTAAATTATGATGATACTATGTGCCTAAAAATCTAAGTCAAATCTCAAAATTTCACATAAATATCCAACGTGACAGTTAGAAAAGTCAAATACTGATAAAAAAAACCAGTGAGTAGAACAAAGCATAATTGAACTGAAACAAAACCAAACAGAAGTATTTTCGCTCACCCTACAAGGCAAGCGGAAGATATACTGAGCAACAATCATGCCAGTAATTAAGCAAGATCGGATCTCATGTATCGAGCAATAGTCACGTCAGTAATGAAATAAGAGCGGATTTTATAAAGATAATCTCAGCATATCAATTGAGATTATCTCTATAAAAGAAGAAACGTCTATTTCCTAAAAGACTTATAAATATCAACAAAGTAATCAGAAAGAAGGTGCGCATATTCTTATTCTCAAATCTCATTACAGTTATTCTCTATATTTTTATATTCAGTTCTCTTATTTAAGCGTTAGAGTAGTCTGCTAGAAGGTCATCCACTTCACCTTTTTCTTTATTGCAGGTTTACGTTACATCAGGACCAGATTCCAGGAACTCATGGCAGCATCGGGAATTATGAAGAACAAAGAATTGGAGATACCTCAAGCTCAAGGCTAAGCTACTACACACATAGATGGAAAGAGATGACGAGATAAAACAGCATCGTTGGCTTGTGAGTGTTTGCAAGTACAATAATAATATGCCCCTGCAAAATGGGCAATGCATCCAAAAAAATTTTTAAACGAAAAAATGTTAATTTTAATATTTATATTTATTGAGAAAGTTTAATTTATTTATTTTTAATTTTTAATTTAATTTAATTTATAAATTTTAATTTTAATTTAATTTAGCTCAAAAATTTAATTTCTTTTATTTTTTTTATTCAAATAAAAAAAAATTAAGAACTAAATTTCTTAATTTATTGAGTTACGTTTAAAAATTAAAAAAATTAATTTCTTAATTTTTTTAATTTTTAAGTTAAATTGAGTTTAAATTGAAATTTATAAATTAAATTAGTTAAAAAGTTAAAAATTAAGTAAATTAAAATTTCACCATAAGTGTATGAGTGTAATTGAGTTTTAATTAAAATTATTAAATTTCTCTCTTATAGAGTTTAAATTTTAATTAAAATTAATTTTTATATATTTTTTAAATTATAAACTATCTAATTTAATTAATTCATAATTAAAATAAAATAACGTGGGGAAATATGAGTTTAATTTTTTTATCGTTAAAATTTACAGTAAAATTATGATGTTAGAAAAAAAAAATAATTTTAAGTTTACAGTTTTTAAAAAATTATATGAACAATTTTAATTATATAAAATTTATGCAAATATATATATATATATATATATATATATATATATATATATATATATATATTATTTTTTAAATGAAAAGAAAATGAAATTGGTTGCCTTCCACAACCGAAAAAAAGGGCAAAAAAGAAGAGAGCTTGGAATCCAAAAACCCCTTTTACTTTTGCAGATTCTCTGAATGCCCGACCAAAATCAGTGAAAAAGAGGGAGGGAAACTCTAAGCAAATTAAAATTTGATCGATCGACGATCATCATCCTATCATGTCGTTTTCCTTCTTCAAGCCGTCTCGGCCTAAAACGCCGCAAGAGGTGGTCAGAGCAGTGAAAGATAGCCTCATGGCTCTCGATACCAAAACTGTTGTTGACGTTAAAGCTCTCGAGAAGGTCTTTCTCTTTCTATTTTTTTTTTCAACTGCTTAATCGAAATGTTGCTCGATTTGATGGAAAATTATCTTTTATTTTGTTTCCAAGGCATTAATTCGTTTACTGCTGATTCAATTACGCTTTTACAACAGTTTCTTATGATTGTAATCTTCTCGGGTTAGTTGGCTGATTGTGTCAATCATGAAATAATCCTACAGGAAAAGGGGGAAAAACCTAGGGCCTTGTTTACTGTTTGCTTATAGATACAATGGAATACAACCACATTGATTGAGGATTTTAAGAACAAAGAAAATTGGTATTATGGTCATAATATCGAAGATATGGAAATCAAGGTTCCCCTTTGTCTCGGTGGTGGTTATTTGAAACGTCGTATTTTCATAGCTCAGTAACTAAATGGGCGGTTTGCATGAGGTGACTGCTCATAACTCTCAAGCTTCAAACTTGCGATCCCTTCTTGCAGGCCCAGCAGTTTTACTAGAAACTGGTCCTTTGGGTCGCCAAGTGGGCAAAAAGAGCTTTAAAATGTTAGAAGAGAGCAATGCGCTAGGAGGGTAATTGAATTGGTCTTATGCTCGTAGAGATCTATGTTACTTCTTATATTTAAATACAATCCAAATCCAAATCCAATTTCCATTAAGATAATTGTTATTGGAGGAAGCAAAAGCAGGAGAAGAAGTTTTTCCGTTATGCTTGCCATTTCCTTAATCAAGATATTTGACTTTTTTTTTATACTCCTTTCAACATAGGCGATGGAAGAAGTTGAGAAAAATCTTGTGGCAGTGAGATGTATGCTCTGTGGAGATGGAGAGGTCGAACCAAATATAGATCAAGTATCACAGCTGGTGCTTGAAGTTTGTAAAGAGGACGTTCTTGCTCTTGTGATTCACAAACTCCCTAACTTGGGATGGGAAGTGAGTTTGAACTGTTCTTAGTACTCTGACAAGCATTCTAAGTCTATTTGCATGCATTGATGTGATATATATCTTTTTAACACAGGCGAGAAAGGATTTAGTCCATTGTTGGTCCGTGTTGTTGAAGCAAAAGGTTGATTCCAAATATTGCTCCGTAGAATATATAGAGAACCATTTTGAATTATTAGACTTTCTTGTCGTGTGGTAAGCTTACATAATTTTCCCCTCTCTGTTTCTGTTGTTAATATTATCAGTATGTCCATATATATATATATATATATATATATATATATATATATATAGTATTTGTTTCTACTTGGGATTTTGTTCCTTTCTGAGTATTTCATGTGAAATATATGGCCAAGAAGTCTATAAAGTTTCGTTTGGAAGGATAGGGATAACATTTTGAACATATCGCAAACTGGAGTTATTATTATCATCATTATTATTATTCGCAAAAAGTTGAAGAGAGAGGGCGCTTCAGTTCTCACGCTAATGACATTTCAGGATTTATGTTTTAAAGGCAACCTGGCTCTGGTATGACCATTGACTGGTGGAGCTAAAATCTGAAACTAAGACTATTACAGTTGTAGGTGGTGTATTAGTTTAACTCTAATAAGTGCAAAGAACCATTAGCTGTAAGAAATCTGAATTATTGCTGAGCATGCAGTTTTCTATTTGACACCATTATATTTGTAGTTAAAGCTGTGTTACTTGGACTTGAGTATTAGTAATGGATTATGTGTATATGTCTAAGACTCAGAGTCAATTTTTTTGGTGAAATTTTAATATAATCTCCCACTGATTTGAGATGCAAAAATTTCAATATATATGCCTAAGTATCCTTATATGGTAGATGTATTTTGGTTAAATGCTGAAGTAAATATGCTTAAAGGCAAACACATGAATCCACTAATTGCGATTTTTATAGAAGTCGTGTGAAGTGAAAAAAGAGAGTTGAATTCTTGAGTTGTTGCATTGCATTCTGATTATGAAATCCAATAGTGTGATATTGTATGGGACTTATTATTGCCTTCTGGATGCAGTTATGATAACAAGGAAATTGCCTTGAACTGTGGACTTATGTTAAGGGAGTGCATCAAATTTCCAACCCTTGCAAAGTAAGACATCAAGCTTTTCGTCAATTTCTTTAATGGTTATTGTAAGTCCTTAACGATAGTTCCAAAGTTGATGGCGTGTGTAAAAGAAACTTTGCTAATTTAAGGCAATCAAATTTCAAGCTTTCACACTGTTAATTTTTGTAGTGTTTTTTCAGATACATATTAGAGTCTGCAAGCTTTGAATTGTTCTTCAAATTTGTGGAGTTGCCAAATTTTGATGTTGCTTCTGATGCTTTCTCTACTTTCAAGGTCAGAGTTATGAGTTTGTAAGTTCTAGTTTCTTTATGTTATACCTGTTAAATTTTAAGCCTCTAGTTATGCATACTTTAAATTTTTGTAAGTAAATGCTTCTCAGGATTTGCTTACTAAACATGGCACTGTGGTTGCTGAATATCTCACTGCACACTATGACGAGGTACACTTCCTACTAATTGTTCTTATGGTATGATTCTGGATAGATCTATACAGATGTAGATATTTCTTAAGAATCTGTTGATCTATCTGTGTAAGTTTCTTGGTATCTAACAAAAGAATATGCTTTGTCAAGAAATTTTTTTTTTGTTTTTTTTTTTCAATGAGTAACAAATTATTGATATCCAAGTAAATGAGAAGGATGATAAAGTATCTGAACTCCTGATGCTTTTTAGAAAAGCACATCTGTCACCGATTTTTTGCACCTGTATGGTGTGGACAGTGAAGACCACTCTTTTCAATTATCTTGGCATTTCCACCTTATTCTTATTTTGTTGCCTGTGTAAGATAGCTAATATGATAAGTGGATGTTTTTTCAGTTCTTTGATCTGTATGAAAAACTATTGACATCTCCTAATTATGTGACAAGAAGGCAATCATTGAAGGTTAGTTTCTACTATAAGTTTTCTAATCCTACTCTGCTGTTGTTTTGATCTGTAAGTTAACCGGACTATGTTAATGGATTTAGCTTCTCTCGGAATTCCTTTTGGAGGCTCCAAATTCCCATATAATGAAGCGCTATGTTTTAGAAGTTCGGTACTTAAAAGTCATGATGACATTGCTGAAGGTATCTAAATTTTCATTTTGACACTATTTCTTGCATCTTAATTTTGGATTTATTTTGTCTTACCAATTGGATATGTTGTAAATGGATTAGATGGGTTTTTTGAAGCAATTTTACCTTGTAGCCAACCGCTAAATTTGGAATCCTGACTGAGCTCAAAAAAGCCCAAATAGACATGAAATTAAAGACCTTAAAGCCTTGAACGGGAAGAGGTCTCTGCAATTCTAATGTTTTGAAGTGTTGTTTACTGAGAATGGGAACTACCTCAATATCTTGTAGAAATAAATGAGATTGCAATTATATCAGGATGGATAATTATTAAGAGTAATAGGATAGCTATCTTTATCTGTTATCCCCCTGTAATCAGGTTTGTTTGTCTTAGTTCTGTTTTACAAACAGTTGTAGTTCTAACTTCTATGCGGTCCCTCAATGTAAAGAAACTAAACAATTTCATGGGAGTTGGCACCCGGTTATCTGCTGACTTTCCTGTTTGTTCCAGCAGCCATGCTTTCAAACTTCACTCCACATTTGTGTTATACGCAGCGCACAAGAATACTTGAATGTTTTTTGTGTTTGATGGTAAACAAGCTTGAGAGCTGCTGAATGATTTGAGTATGATTCTAGACTTATTCTCAGGACACTGAATTATGGAGGATTTGACTACTTCCAGTGGGATGGATTAATGAGTCCAGAGAGGTATCTCTTTATATAGGAAAGTAGACAGATTTTCACTTCTTGGCTGTCCTTGGGGCTGTCAGAAACTCTCTGTGTTTCTGTTCAATTTAAATGTCCAATATGCAATGGGCCTATCAGATTTTCATGCTTTTTACCTGTCTCTGTGATAAGATACTATGATTGTCTCAGTCTGTCTCCTTGGTGTTTTACAAACTTCAAAATGTAGCATTTGTTAGTTCTTTGAACTCATGGATATCTTGAGTTTAATAGATTGTTTTTCCTTTCTGAATATATATTTGAATCATTTTTAATAACTGATTTGTTGTGTGACCATTTTATCTACTTTGTTTTTGGGTGTGAGCAGGACTCGAGCAAAAACATTCAGATCTCTGCTTTCCACATTTTCAAGGTTCTGCAATCTCATTTTGTCATCTCTTCTCTTTCTGTCATTTTCAAGGGCTCAAGGAAAAATATTCAGATTGAGCTATCCCATTGCAATGACTATGCTGTTTCCCCATAATTTCGGTCTACAATTCAGTCCCAAGATCTTCCTCATTGGTGCAATACCATTGGAACTAGAGCTTTTCTTTTATGGAGCAAGTATATTATTAGCTAATAGTTTCTCCTGAAGCCCACACGGCTACAATGTGGAGGGGAAGCCTCATTTGTACTTGCAGTCTAGCACATGAAATATGCATATGCTTTAGCGTATGGAATTTTTTCTTCCATATTAAGTTGATTGGTAATTTGATATGGATCATAAATTAATAGACTCTTCCCTTTCCCTTCCATTTCCTTTATTTCCCAAAAGGCTAGCTGAATAGAAGGGAGGGTTTCAACATTTCTTTTCTTTTCTTTCTTTCCTTTTTTTTTTTTTTTTCCTTCTGCATTTTAATATGCAAGTTGGCTTTTTTGTATTTAGTTTCATATGTCATTGGCACTGTCCTATTCTTTCTCCTCCCTTAACAAGCAGTGGTTCTGGTACACGTAGGCAGTATGCACCCCACTAAACTAAAAATCCTTTATTTTCAGCTTGGATAATGAATTAGGAATTTGCAGTAGAAATTGTCATTCAGAGTTTTCAATCCCTTGGTCGTCATGCAGGTTTTTGTTGCCAATCCCAACAAGCCACGAGAAGTAAAAGTAATTTTGGCAAAAAACAATGAAAGACTGGTGGAACTACTTGATAATCTTTCCATTGGAAAAGGTAACTACAATTATGATGTTTTTCTGCTACAGTGGAACCAGATACGTACAAGTGGCATATGAAATTTTCCCTTGAGATAGTGTTTTTAAAGAATCATTGTGGAAAATTTTGTAATTTCTCCTGTTTACAACCTCTCCTTTCAGGTTCTGAGGATGAGCAATTTGAAGAGGAAAAGGAACTGATAATTAAGGAAATTAAGAGGCTATCATGCCAGCCAATTTTGGATAGTTAGGTCCTAATCTTAGTAGCTGTTTTTTTTGTTCCCCCATTTTTACTGAGATATCATCTTGTGGTTTATGCTAATTCTATGTGATGACCTGCAATTGCTGTTCGCTGAGAAGTGGTTTTTGGGGAGTTTCAAGCACTAGTCTGAGAGATATTTGGTGGTCATTTTTTTTTGCACCAGAAGTCGTACTGAGTATCCTTGGTCTAAAACACGTATAAAATTTGTTGGTTTTGAGTGATCAAAGGTATTGTATCATATGGAGTTTGTTGTTCTTGCTTTTGATCTTGTTCGTGCAACACTTGGTGGATTCAAGGCATGGTTTTCTTGTAAGCAAATATTAAGTTTATTACACTTATATGGTTCAAGACTGGTGATTGTAGCATTGGAAATGCATATTATACATGAAATATAATTTCAACGGATTGTTGGATTCATTCTATGATCGTTTCTTATTGAAAAAATTAAGCTAGCATGGCTTACTTGAATTTAGATAAGAAAACTTGAGGGATTGGCATGAGTAGGGGTTGAGCGCTTGTTTTGTATGATATCTGATGATATATAGGACAAGCATCCATTAGTTCTGGGGACTCTGGTTGAACATGATTTTGCAATGATGCTTGTTTAAGTTTGTTCTGCGCTTGTGCTGGATATACCTTTGGTTATTTATAAAATGTGCGCCTAGTATGGCAGAAATAACATGGAGACGTGGGAATAAGAATGGCTTATTCTCATAGCGTGCTTTGGAATCTTGGATGGTTATGTGCTCTCTTGCTTTCGGTTACCGTGGCGTGTAGCGAACATATTAGCTGACCTGTTTTTTTTGTTCTTTTGGTTGGGAATAAATTTTTTCTTTTTTGGTTAAAAAAAATTCTAACAATTGGGTTTTGCGAATCAAATCCTCTTTATTTGCTTTTTAAATTTTTTTTTTTTAATTTTTAGGTTAAGTAAAATTTTATTTTATTTTATTTTAATGCAATGGCGGGGGAGAACCTAAAGGAGTAAGGTCACCTAGTAATCCGAACAGGTTTAGGCCAGCAGAAGCATGCACAACATTGACGCCTAACTTCGCCTCAATAGATAAATTAGCCAACTTATCAGCAAACTCTTTTTGCCACCCAACACTGGAATAGCAACCTGACATTGGCTATGCTATGCTAAAACAGGGCTTCTATCACGACCCAAAATTTTGAATCATGATCGGCATATAATTTAAATATTTTTAAATAATGCAAACCTTATCAGAATATCTTGAATGAATATATTGTCACTTACTAATTTCAAAAAATAGGTAAAATTCAAATAAACAAAATACTGAATAAATATCATAAATATCTCATAAGTAAATTGCGGAGTCTCTACAGATTTCAAATAAAAACTTAAACTGTTCAATAAACTAAACTAATTATTAGCCCGAGAAAATATGAATTCGGACATACAATGAGAACAAATCAAAGATTGTCCCTCTTCAGAAAATGGACTGAATATTTGGATCAGCTGCAGAATTTTACTGATTTGAAACAGATAACAGACAGAGAAAATGTGGTTTGAGCTAAATACTCAGTGAATGATAATTATAGCACACAACGAAATAGAAACAGACAGACGCTTGATTAATTTCACAATAAATTTTCTATTCAATAAAATCATGCTCATACTGTCAAAATCATTAATAATTTAATTTCATAAAACATATATATATAAGAAATTCATTCAATAAAAATTTTATGGTACAGTACACCAGAGTGATGATACCCCACATCACCAAAGGCCAGATGGTAAGCGTGTTAACAGATATTAGATACTTTTCCTCCTCCTTCACAAATATCAATGGATATGATATTAATGGAAACCATAAATTGCAATGATGCATGACTCGACAATGCAATCTAATACCGTGATAGTTCACATGGTGGGGTCAGATAACAGAAACAGATACTGGACACAGATACCAATTCAAAACAGAAAATCAATTTGTACAAAATCAATAAAAATCAATAAAAAATTTCAGATAACAACTGATAGTGCAATTCCAATAGTTTATTTCAATAATTTCAGAGAGTCAATAACATCAAATCAATCTCAAATCAATTCAGTGTAACACATCGGTAAATTTTATAGTCAAATATCAATTAATATAAATATATTAAAGACCTGTTCCCTGAATTCTACTGGCTCTAATGCAGAGATAGTTGATAAAATTAATTATTTAATCAAAATTAAAATAAAATTCAATAATAAAATAAAATAATATATATATATATATATATATATATATATATATATATATATATATATATAATATCTAAATTTAAGATTATTATCTCACAGTACTCATTATTAACCCAATTCAATATCAATGATTAAAGAAGAAAAAAAAATTAATTTCTAGAGTAGTTGTAACAAATCAAGGAAGGAAAATAAAATCAAATTCACCCATTATTGAACAAAGAATGAGAATTTTTATCTTGAAAACAAAATCGAAGGTGATGAATAGAGAAGTTAAAATTTAGAGATTCTTTGCGCACATCAGATTATAAATTGTAAATTTATATATATATATATATATATATATATATATATATATATATATATATATATGTAATAATAAATAAAAGATGATGAAAATACTTGTTGAGAGTATTTGGTAGAAAAAGGAGCTGACAAACAGGTTTTGAGAGTAAAATTTAGCAGAAAAGATGATTAGGATGTATATATATTTCAAGAGTTCTATTAAATGTAAAATGGGATAAGAATTATTATTGAATTGAATTGTTTAGATTATATATATATATATATATATATATATATATATATATATAGGTCATCCGATAAAAATATTTTTTATTTTATTTTTAAATAAATATTTTAAATTATTGTTAGATAATTAAAATAAATAAATAGATAAATATCGGTTCCCACAGCTCCATGCTAACTCAAGCCTATGCGCCAATGCATAACTGGATTGATTAGTGATTACACGATAAAAATGATTTTTTTTTTTTTTATCAATATAACTTTTATTTTGCGAAATAGCTCAGGGGGATAAATGGTAAACGAGCTCCATTTTCTCTAAAATGTGATTTAGAATGGTTTTCTTTAACATGGTTTTACACTTTCGTCCATTGATAAAAAAAAATTCTTGCTTTCTATATATATATATATTATAATAATAAAGCAATGCGATTGTTTGAGTCCCCTTCCTTTTATTTTTCTAAAATAAGAAGTAATAAAATTTTACATTAACTAAAACTTTTATTCATCAATTATATTTATTTTATCAGTTCTCAATTTATTTATTTAAAAAATACAAAGTGTGTAAATTATTCTTACTTTATTAACTTGAAACTCTATTGAACCTATATAATAGATTTCAAGTTATGCGAAATAAAATTTAGATAAATAATAAAGAAAATGTTTAAGAAATAATATATTTCTTAAAACTTAATTATACTTATGTATTTATTGCAAAGATTCAATTTAGTATATTTTTAACTTTTTATCTAATTTAGATAACAAATTTTATTTTAAGCTCAAATTAACTCAAAAATAAAGAAAATCAAGAAATTTTTGTGGGTTTAAATCAAGAAATTTATTTCTAAAATTAAGAAATTTAACTTTTTGATGTTTTATTTAAATCAATAAATAAAAAAATTTAGCCTATAAACATTAATTTTTAAATTAAATTGAGCTTAAATTAAAAATTTTAAATTAATTTAAATAAAAAATTAAAAATAAATTAAATTAAACTTTCTCAATAAGTATAAAGTTAAATTGAATATTTTTTCAATAATATATTGTTAATATTTTCCGATTAAGAAAAAATTATTCAGCACTGCATGTACTTTTACTAATTGGTTCTATATTTTAGAATTTGACCTCAATAAAAAAAAAAAATGTATTTTTTTATGATTTTAGGTAAATGCAAGGATTAAAAAGTAATAGACATAAAATTTAATCCTGCATTTGATTTTCCAAAGAATAAACAAAAAAATAAAACCGGCAGCTAGCCACCGCCATCTCAAAATCCAAATCCTGGTAGGATTTGGACTGTGAAGGTTGTATATATATATATATAAGCAATACTAAATCGTTATCAATCAAGTAAGTCATCAAGAAAGGTGATATTCATCGAGTCCGTCTTTTGCAATCTTTTCTTTGTCAATCATCTTCCGCAATTGTCATGGCAAGAAAGAAGTCGAAGCGGGCTGTTAAGAAGCCAGTGCGGGTGCAGAAGCTCGACACAGTCTTCACTTGTCCCTTTTGCAACCATCCCAACTCTGTGGAGTGCATTATCCATAGGAAGTTGTTCGTGGGCGAAGCTGGATGCCGTGTGTGCAAAGCAAGCTTCTCGACCTCCATCACCACTTTGACAGAGCCGATCGACATTTACAGTGAATGGATTGATGAGTGTGTTAGGGTTAACAAAAGTTGAACATGCTTCTTGGTCTTTTAAAATTTTTTAACGGGTTGCCGCCGGCTGTAGCTACGATTACTGTTTCTTTCTTTTCTTTTTTTGTTGCGAGTATAGATGGATAACCATTTCTTATGCATGATATATAATTTGTACCGATTGTTGGATTCAGTCTATGATTGTTTCTTATGACAAAATTAAGCTAGTATGGGGTTACTTCAATTTAGACAAGGAAACTTAAGGGATTGCCATGAGTAGGGCTTGAGGTTGTTTGGATGATATCTTAGGACTGAGGATAGGACAAGCATCCAGTAGCTCTGGGTGCTGTGTTTGAACGTGATTTTGCAAGGATGCTTCTTTAAGATTTTCTGCGCTTGTGCTGGATATTCTTTGGTTATTTAGATAATGTGCGCTGAGTATGGCAGAAATAACATGGAGGGATGGGTACAAGAATGGTTTATTGCAGACAACTGAACTTTCGATTCTCTATCCTAGTAAAGAAGCTGCACTCACAGTTGAATTAGGGAAGAATCTTAGCTTGATTTTTGAAGGTGATGGACAAGTTGATCAACTATCAAAAACAAATTTCAGAGGATCACCTTTGCTATAACAATCAGAATTAGGGGTGGTTCTCTTCCTCCTATTCTGTTATTATATTGTTTGCTTTTTATTTGGCGATTGTCTCTTCTCTCGGTTCTTTCACAATATTTTCATGCTTTGTCGTGATAGCTGTTTCATTTTGAGGAAGCTTAGTAAGAGTTGGATTTTTTTTTTTCTTGGGTTGTGGTGATGTTTGGCATGATGGGGCCTGGTGCGACTTGTGTCTTTCTAAGATTTATGATCGTAAATGGCTTAGATGTTGTTTGAAGAAGTGGGTGTGTGGGATTTTGGTTTTCGTAGGTGAAATTTGTGTATTTTGTGGCTTGTGCTGAGGTTAATTTGGTGCGTTCAGTTTGCTTTGTTTGTTGTCTGTTTGGGGCCCAAGAGTCAAGGGTGAGTATCCTTAATCACTAGTTTTAGTGCTGTTCCTGATTTTGAGCTCTTTTAGGTTGGTTGTATTGATTTTGCTTGCTGTCTTGGGGAAGAATAATGAAGAATTTTGGTTCTCGTTGGGCTCCTTCCCTTCTCAAGGAAACTAACCTAAGCTGTTCAAAGTGAGTCGCGCTGGTTCTTGTTGGAGGGTGCATGAGTCACGCTGCGAGCTCACAATGGATACCCATTCTCTGTTAATCCATTAATCATCTCCTACATTGGTTATGTTGAAGTGCTTTTGAGTTGATTACATTCGGTCATGAGAATCATGCCTTGTGTTCATGGAGGAATTTTAGTTCTGAGTTGTGTTGGTGGCGATCTCCTTAGATAAGCAAGGGTGTAGTCATGGCTGATGCACTGAAGATGTTTGATGTAAATCCTTATTAGCATCACCAAGACATGAAATTTCTAAGAACCATTGGGTTTTGCATATCAAAGTTCATCCTTTCTTATTTGCTTTTTAAAATTTTATTTTCTTTTATTTTTAGGTTAAATCGACTTGATTGATTGCCCAATAGAAATGATCATTCTTCAACATAACTTTCATTTTGCAAAATAGATTGGGGGATAAACGGTAAACGATCCCAGTTTTCTCTAAAATGTGATTTAGAATGGTTTTCTTTAAAATGGTTTTTTTATTTTCATCCACTGATAAAATATTATTTTTTTTCTATTTATAGTAATAAAGCAATTCATTATTTGAGTTGTGGGAATCCATATATATATTTATTATTTATTATTATTTTATTTTAGTTAGCTAATAATAATTTAATATACTTATAAAAAATATATTTTTTTTATTGGATGGTCTGCGTATTTATTTTTAGATATATATATATATATATATTATCTTTGAAATTAAATATATATCTGCAATCTGAACAACCTAGTTCAATAATAACTCTTATCCCATTCTACACCTAATAGAACTCTTGAAATATATATATACCCTAATAATCTCTTCTGCTAAATTTTGCTCTCAAAACCTATTTGTCACCTCCTTTTTCTATCAAATAGTCTCAACAGAGAATCCCAAAATTTTTACTTCTCTATGCATCACGTTCGATTTGTTTTCAAGGTAAAAATTCTTGATCATGATTACTGTGAGATAATAACTTTCAATTTAGATTTTATATATATATATATATATATATATATATATATATATATATATATATATATATATATATATATATATATATATAAACCTTCGTCCCCCTGTTCATCGAATTCTGTTCACCAAATTCGTCCCACCCAATATATATATATATATATATATTAAAATTATTTTATTTTATTATTATTTAATATTTTTCTTTTATATTTTGAGTATGTAGGAGATTCAAATATTCAATTAGTCAGTTGAAATTGTCTCTCGTCCATTGAAAATAACTATTATCTTGGAGATTCCAGGTGAGTGGTAATTATAATACATGTGTCACGACCCAACCTATGGGCCGGACCGGCACTAGGACCTGGGCCAGCCTAAAGCCCCCGAGGCCCGTAGTAAGCCTTAACTATTCATTTACCCAACTCTAAGGCCCATTTGGGCCCAATTTCAAGAAAACAAACGGACAGAGTCCGGCCATAAAATGGACTTACCAACGGGGAGTTTTCGACTCACCCGACCTGTAAACACAATATATAGTCAATTGGGGAGCTCAGCTCACCCTCCACATACTCATCAACATAATAATAAATGGGAGCTCAGCTCCCTCATCCAATCCATCAACATGCATAACATATTTAAGTTTACAGGTCCAACATGATAAAAATATTACAGACCAAATTCAAATAAATACTGCTAACACATGCGGAAATTCTAGGAGTAAATAAAATTACACAAATATTGATAAACAACCTGCGAGATAGAAAAGCAGGTTAACCCAGAACAAAATATCCTCCTGTGGCCTGTAAAAATATTGAACAGGAGTGAGCGTTCGACTCAGAGAGTAAAATATCAATTTTAACCATAATCTCTATAACTATCTAAATCTAATGCACCCTGTAGAGTGAAATGCAACATCCACATCATTTTCACATCATAACATCAAAAAGGTAATTTGGAGCACTCACGCACCCTGTAACATCATTCATAATATATGGGAGCTGATCCCCTATACAGCTCTCTTAAATCCAACCTGGTGCCAGCGAAGAACTCAGCTCGGACTTCCACTTAAATACCAAATCGGGGTCCCAGCGAAGAACTCAAGCCGTGTCTACCCCGAAGGACCGGGTCCCAGCGAAGAACTCAAGCCGTGTCTACCCGTCCTATCCATAGTCCACACCACATCACACGCACGCCAACGCACGCACACTGCTCCAAATTACCACAACAACACTCATGGCACATTAACAGTTATCAATGCAACATAATTCGTGCCTAGAGTTTAACTACATAAATATATGCATATAAGTGATGCATGGGCATGCTGAACATATAATAATATCGAAATTACAGTTAAAATTAATATTTTACTCACAGACTTGACGACAAATTCTTGTGGCGGCGGAGGAAGAAGGTCATCGGCTCACGACAATTACATTACATCTATTTAATAAATTTGACTCAATACAACAAAGAAAAATATCAAGTCGTCCTAAGTCGTAGAAAATCCGGCAGAGTCTCCCTATACCTAGGACCTACCCGACTGCAAAGGGTTAAACACGAACTTCTATATTCACAATCATTATATCAACAGTTCAATCATTTCTCTGATCACCTCGTGGGACCATCAAATCAGTCATCAATCACAATACGCAAAATTTCAATTTAGTCCTTATTATTGATCATTTTTGCAAAAACTGCCCAAACAAGCTCTAAAAATTATAAAAATTTGCCCCGCAGTCCTTAGCAATATTACTAAGCTATTTCAAAAAGAATCGTAATTTTCTAAGCTACCACGAATATTTTATGGATTTTTAATCCTATTTAAGCACTAGAAAATTACGTAAAAATAAGGTTCGGGTTTACCTTTGCCGATTCCGACTTCGAACGCTCGACGCGTCGACAATGGGGTAGCCAAAACCTCGGTCCAATTGGAGACTTTTCCAGAACAGTCCATTCGCCCGAAATTTGCAACCGGTCAATCGCCGAATTTCCGCAAATCGAGGATACCTACACGAAGCCCATAACACGGGGGTCAGTACATAAATTTTTCAGAATTTTCTAAGCTCATTTAGTGCTCGAAAATACACTGCAAAGTTCCGTGGGACCCACCGAAAAACGGTGTCGGAAAAATTCGAAATTTATGTCGTTGCGAAGCTCTCGACGAATGGAGCGTGCTGGTGGCCTCGGTTTTCTCGTGGGATTCACGGTTTTCGAGAAATCTAGCCCAAAAGTCGAAATGGGCTAAAATCTTCCCGAGCTAAAATCGGACAATCCGCTCGATGGATTTCGGCGTTCTTGGTGTCTATGGAAAGCTCTCGACGATTATATGGTTTTGGACACAAGACCGGTCCAATCGGTGACCGGATCGGCCAGATTGGTGAGGAAGCCTTGCGCGCAGCGACTTCGCGCTGCCAGGGCAGTGGGGCCGGTGGCCGGTGAGAGGCAGCGAGAGGGAGGCGGGGCCGGCGGGCGAGGAGGAGAGAGAAAAGAAAGAGAGAAGGGGAGAGGCGTCGCGGAGGAAGAGGAAGAAAAGAGAAGAGACCGGTCCGATCAGGTCCGATCGAGTTCGATTCGGCCGGTTCGATTCGAAATACAAAATTTTAAATTTTTACTCTGCCTCGGGACCGAAAACGAGGTCCAAAAATTCCGAAAAAAATTCCCGAAAACACAGAAAAATACGTAGACTCCAAATATATTTTTAGTTTTGCCACGTGGTCTTTAAATTAATTTTTAAAAATCATCAAAGTTTATATTTTCGAAAAATCGAACCCGATTTTTAAAATCCGAAAAATCTCAAAAAAATTCCTAAAATTCAAATAAAATTAAAATACCAAAAATACTCATAAATAATAAAATTTGGGGTGTTACAACATGGCACCGTTTTAGTCCCTTTCAAAATTTCTTAGCATTAAGTTTGTTATTAAATGAAATTTTAAATTAATATTTTAACAATTATTTTATATGTGATTTTCTATAGTTTTATTTTATTATTGAATTTTATTTCGATTTTGATTAAATAATTGATTTTGTCAACTATCTTTGCATTAGACCTATTAGGATTCTGGGAACAAGCCTTTAATGTATTTATATTGATTGATATTTGACTATAAAATTTACCGATGTGTTACTGAATTTATTTGAGATTGATTTGGTTTTATTGACTCTCTGAAACTATTGAAATACACTATTGAAATTGCACTATCAGTTATTATTTGCTATCTGAAATTTTTTATTGATTTTGATTGATTTGTACAAATTGATTTTCTATTTTGAATTAGTACCTGTGCCCAGTATCTGTTTCTGTTATCTGGCCCCGCCATGTGGACTATCACGGTATTAGGTTGCATTGTTGAGTCATGCATCATTGCAGTTTATGGTTTGCATTAGTATCATATGCATTGATATCTGTGAAGGAGGAGGAAGGTATCTGATATCTGGTAGCGCACTTACCATCTGACCTTTGGTGATGTAGGGTATCATCACCCTGGTGCACTGTACCATAAAATTTTTATTGAATGAATTTCTTTTATATTTATGTTTTTATGAAGTTATTTTATTAATGATTTTTTTTTTTGATAGCATGAGCATGATTTTATTGAATAGAAAATTTATTGTGAAATTAATCAAGCGTCTGCCTGTTCCTATTCCGTTGTGTGCTATAATTATCATTCACTGAGCATCTAGCTCAAACCACGCTTTTCTCATGCATTATCTGCTTGAGATCAAGAGAATTCGCAATGATCCAAATATTCAGTCCATTTTCTGGAGGGGGACAACTTTGATTTATTCTCATGGTATGCTCGAATTCATATTTTCTTGGGCTAATAATTAGTTTAGTTTATCGAACAGTTTAAGTTTTTATTTGAAATCTGTAGAGACTCCGCAGTTTACTTATGGGATATTTATGATGTTTATTCAGTATTTTGTCTATTTGGATTTTGTCTATTTTTTTTGGATTAGTAAGTGACAATATATTCATTCAAGATACTCTGATAAGGCTTGCATGATTTAAGAATACTTAAATTATGCGCCGGTCACGGTTCAGAATTTTGGGTCGTGACAAAGTTGGTATCAGAGCTCGGTTGAGGTCTAGTAAACTTGCGGAGCATAGGATCCTTAACGTCTTTTCAGTTTATCATTGCTTTAGATGTCTGCGTCCTTCATACTTTTTCACCTGTCTTAATTTGGCTCACATTTTCAAATTTAATGCTTGTTTATTAAAATGAATAGGTGCCTGGGTCTCTTAGACGTAAGAGAAGAACTAGGGCCAAGGGTCTTAATGGTGCAAACCTTGATCCAACAGGGGAAGTACCACCTCAAACTATTAATCAGACATCTGAACAGACGCCTATGGCTAAGACTGGGGCACAACCATTCTAATTAGCTACTGCAGCTCAAGCACCTAGGGCTGGTCAAGTTACTGTGGCAGATCTGGCAACGGGATTACATGCAGTGAATCGTGCTGTTAATACTATAGCTGAGTACCTTACAACTCAGCCACAACAACTAGTGGTTGGCTCTACTTCAGCACCAGCTCAAGATAGGGCTCGATTCCTTGACTCTACAGATTTTCTCAAGCTAAAACCAAGGGAGTTCACTGGAGAGGATGCATTAGCTGATCCCTTAGATTTTCTAGATGACTTGGAGAGGTGTTATGACACTATGGGTTGCAGTAGTGCTAGGATGGTGATGTTGGCAGGAAATCAGCTTAAGGGAGTTGCTCGTGAGTGGTATATCTCTAAGAAGAATGGGCGACCCGAAGGTTCTATCCTCTGGCCTGAGTTTCACTCTCTCTTCTTAGAGCGATTTCTCCCTCCTAGTGTTCAAGAGGCTAAGGCCTAGGAGTTTGAAACCTTGAAGCAAGGTAAAATGACAGTTACAGAGTATGAGATGAAGTTTACCAAATTATCCCATTTTGGTAAACACTTGATTCCAAATGAGGAGAAGAAGGCTCGTAGGTTTGAAAGGAGCTTACGAGACAGGCTAATTGATCGTGTAGCTCCTTTACGACTACCTAAATATGAGGAGGTGGTTGATCGGGCTAGACAGATGGAGATGTATGATGATGAACGTTGGGCTCGTGAGCAGCGCAAGCGATTTAAGAAAGATAGTCAAGGTAATCAATTTAACAGAGGACAGAGTCATCAGGGTTCTTATCAGGATAATAAGCAGGGTTCTCAGTCTACAGTTGGTAATAGGGCACATCAATCTGGAGTTGGTCAGGGACGTGAGCAGAGGACACTTGCAGGGAATGCTTGGTATAACCAGATTAGCACTGAGCCTATTACCACTCTTTGTCAGCATTGTGGTAAGCCACATAAGGGTACTTGTCATTGGGTCACTGGAGCATGCTTTGGTTGTGGATACCGGGACATCAGAGACAGGATCGTCCTACTAGTGAGACAACTCAGGGTGCTGGTCAAGCAACACATTCTGCTCCCTCTCAGGTTCAACCAGTTTCACAGTATAGTGGTAGAAGTCAGGGTTTTGGTAGTCATGGATAGGGTGGTAGAGGTTCTAGTGGTAGAGGATTTTCTCAAACTCAGGGACAGACATCTGGTGGTAGAGGTCAAGCTAGAGTTTCTGCTTTGACTCAGCAAGATGCTCAGGCATCTAATGCAGTAGTGACAGGTACACTTCCTATTTGCTCATTTGATGCTAGAGTATTGTTTGATCCTGGTTCCAGTCATTCCTTTGTTTCTCCATACTTTTCCATGAGATTTAGTACACCACCTACTTTGTTAGAGTATCCTTTATCTGTATCAACACCTATGGGGGATGCAATAGACACTGATATGGTGTATAGGGGATGTATAGTTCACATTGAAGATAGGGAATTAGCTGCAGATCTTGTTTCCTTGGATATGTTTGAGTTTGATGTGATTTTAGGCATGGATTGGTTAGCCACTTATCACGTTTCATTGGATTGTCATAATAAAGTTGTACTCTTTAAAATTCCTGGGGAGGCAGAATTTCAATTTCAGGGAGATCGCAGTATGGCCTCTAGTAATCTTATCTCTGTAGTGAGTGCCAGACGATTATTGCGAAAGAGGTGTAAAGGGTATCTAGCTTATGTTAGAGATGTTCAGGTAGAAGGTGCAGGTTTGGAGAATGTTGCAGTGGTTAAGGAGTTTCCTGATGTGTTTCCAGAAGATTTATCAGGTTTACCCCCGGAGCGAGAGGTAGAGTTTGGTATAGACTTAGTTCCTGGAACTGAGCCCATATCTATGCCACCTTATCGTATGGCACCCGCAGAACTTAAGGAGTTGAAGGAGCAACTACAGGACCTACTAGATAAGGGGTTTATTCGCCCTAGTGTTTCTCCATGGGGTGCTCCTGTGTTATTTATACGGAAGAAGGATGGGTCTTTGAGAATATGCATTGATTATAGGCAATTGAATAAGGTAACTGTGCGTAATAAGTATCCTCTTCCACGCATAGATGACATGTTTGACCAACTTCAAGGTGCAAAGTATTTTTCCAAGATTGATCTTCGATCTAGGTATCATCAATTGAGGGTCAAGAAAGAAGACATACTCAAGACAGCCTTAAGGACTAGGTATGGACACTATGAATTTCTTGTAATGTCTTTTGGTCTTACCAATGCTCTTGCCGCTTTTATGGATCTCATGAACAGAGTTTTCAAGCCTTTCTTAGATCAATTTGTTATAGTGTTCATCGATGACATTCTAGTGTACTCAAAGAGTAAGGAGGAGCATGAACAGCATTTGAGAATTGTCCATCAGACCTTACGAGAACACAAGCTATATGCCAAGTTCTCAAAATGTGAGTTTTGGTTAGGTAGTGTGGCTTTCCTAGGCCATACAGTATCTAAGGATGGGGTGTGCGTTGATAAGAAGAAAGTTGAGGCAGTGCTTCATTGGCCTAGACCCACAACTATGTTAGAAATTCGTAGTTTCATGGGTTTAGCAGGCTATTATAGACGGTTTGTTCAAGACTTCTCTCGTATTGTAGCACCTTTAACTAAGTTAACACAGAAGAATGTGAAATTTCAGTGGTCTGAGGCTTGTGAAAAAAGTTTTTAGGAGCTTAAGACTCGTTTAACTACAGCACCAGTGTTAGCCCTTCCATCTGGATCAGGGGGTTATGTAGTATGTGTTTTGATGCAGCATGGACGGGTTATTGCATATGCTTCTCGTCAGTTGAAAAGGCACGAGCAGAATTATCCAACTCATGATTTGGAAATGGCTGCAGTAATTTTTGCTTTGAAAATCTGGAGGCACTATGTAACACCCCAAAATTTTAAATTTTATGAGCATTTTTGGTATTTTAATTTTATTTAAATTTTAGGAATTTTTTTGAGATTTTTCGGATTTTAAAAATCGGGTTCAATTTTTCGAAAATATAAACTTTGATGATTTTTAAAAATTAATTTAAAGACCAAGTGGTAAAACTAAAAATATATTTGGAGTCTACGTATTTTTCTGAGTTTTTTGAAATTTTTTCGAAATTTTTGGACCTCGTTTTTTGTCCCGAGGCAGAGTAAAAATTCAAAATTTTGTATCTTGAATTGGACCGGCCGAATCGAACCGGACCGGATCGGACTGGCCTTTTCATTTTTCTTCTTTCCTTCCCTGCGCGCGTCGACCTCTCTTCCTTCTCTCTCTCTTTTCTCTCTCCTCGCCTCGCCGCCACCACCTCCGCCACCCCACCGATCGGGCGCTGCCTCCCGACCTCCACCCAGCGCCGCTAAACGGTCGGAAAACGCACGCAAACTCCCTCCCTCGCACGCGCGGCGTTTCGGCTTCCCCGGCCAAAATCCGGCCGATCCGGCTACCAATTGGACCGGGTCTTGTGTCTAAAATCATCTATTCGGCGAGAGCTTTCCATAGACACCAAGAACGCCGAAATCCATCGAGCGGTTTGTCCAATTTTTGCTGGGGAAGTTTTTAGCCCATTTTGACTTTTGGGCTAGATTTCTCGAAAACCGTGAATCCCACGAGAAAACCGAGAGTACCAGAGCACTCCACACGTCGAGAGCTTCGTGGGGATATAAATTTCAAAATTTTCCGACACCGTTTTTTGGTGGGTCCCACGGAACTTCGCAGTGTTTTTCCGAGCATTAAATGAGCTTAGAAAATTCTAAAAAATTTATGTACTAACCCCCGTGTTATGGGCTTCGTGTAGGTATCCTCAATTCGCGGAAATTCGACAGTTGTCCGGGTTTGTGAATTTCCGGCCAGACAGACCCGTTACCGGAAAAGTCTCCGAATTGGATCGAGGTTTTGGCTATCCCCCCATTGTCAAACGTCCCGAGCGCGTCCCCAAAGTCGGAATCGGCAAAGGTAAACCCGAACCTTGCTTTTTCGTAATTTTCTAGTGCTTAAATAGGATTAAAAATCCATAAAATATTCGTGGTAGCTTAGAAAATTATGATTCTTTTTGCAATAGCCTAGTAATATTGCTAAGGATCGCGGGGCAAAGTTTTAGAATTTTTAGAGCTTATTTGGGAAGTTTTTGCAAAAATGGTCAATTATAGGGACTAAATTGAAATTTTACATGTTGTGATGGATGATCGATTTGGTGGGCCCAGGAGGGGCTGTGTGATATAATTGAGTTGTGGACATATGGATTGTGAATATAGAAGTGTGTTTTGAGCCCTTTTGCAGGTTGGGTAGGTCCTAGGTATAGGGGAGACTCTGTCAGATTTTCGGCACGACTTAGGACGTATTGGTCTTTTTCTTTGTTTGTATTGAGTCAAATTTATTAAATGATTGTAATAAAATTGTCAGGTGAGCCGGGACAGCCTTCTTCCTCCGCCCAGCCGCCTCAGTGACCATCGTCAAGTCTGTGAGTAAAATATTAATTTTAACTGTAATTTCGATATTATTATATGTTCAAGCATGCCCATGCATCACTTATATGCATATATTTATGTAGTTAAACTCTAGGCACGATTTATGTTGCATTGATAACTGTTAAAGTGCCATGGATGTTGTTGTGGTAATTTGGAGCAAGCAGCGTGCGTTGGCGTGCGTGTGATGTGGTGTGGACTATGGATAGGACGGGTAGTCACGGCTTGAGTTCTTCGCTGGGACCCGATCCTTCGAGGGGTAGTCACGGCTTGAGTTCTTCGCTGGGACCCTCGATTTGGTTTATTAAGCGAAAGTCCGCTTGAGTTCTTCACGCACTGTGTTGGATTGAAGAGAGTCAGATAGGGATCAGCTCCCATATATTATGATTGATGCTACAGGGTGAGTGAGTGCTCCAAATTACCTTTTTGATGTTATGATGTGAAAATGTTGTTGATGTTGCATTTCACTCTACAGGGTGCATTAGTTTTAGATAGTTATAGAGATTATGGTTAAAATTGATATTTTACTCTCTGAGTCGAACGCTCACTCCTGTTCAATATTTTTCCAGGCCACAGGAGGATATTTTTTAGGTTAACCTGCTTCCTTTCCTCGCAGGTTGTTTATCAATGTTTGTGTAATTTTATTAACTCCTAGAAATTCCGCATGTGTTAAAAGTATTTATTTGATTTTGGTCTGTAATATTATTATCATGTTGGACCTGTAAACATATAATGATATGTATGTTTGATGGACTGGATGAGGGAGCTGAGCTCCCATATGTTTTTATGATGATATGAGTATGTGGAGGGTGAGCTGAGCTCCCCAATTGAGTATTTACTGTGTTTACAGGTCGGGTGAGTCAAAAACTCCCCATTAGTAGGTCCATTTTATGGCCAGACTCTGTCCGGTTGATTTCTTAATGTTGGGCCCAAATGGGCCTTAGAGTTGGGTTAGTGAACAGTTAGGCTTACTACGGGCCTCGGGGGCTTTAGGCTGGCCCAGGTCCTAGTGCCGGTCCGGCCCATAACTTGGGTCGTGACAAATGTGGTATCAGAGCTTAGGCTCCAGATTCTTAGGGAAAAATTGTCTAAGTGTTGGGAAGAGTCTACTAGGAGTCACATGCGGAAAAATAGGGTCCATATTCGTCTTGCATTGTCATCTTTGCTTCTAGTTTCTGCTCCATATATTGTGTATAAATATGAGTCTATAGAGCTGTGTAATGTGCAGTTTTGAATTTTGTGGGCTAATGCTGCTGAATTTCAGAAAAATGCG
Source organism: Hevea brasiliensis (assembly GCF_030052815.1). Lineage (NCBI taxonomy): Eukaryota > Viridiplantae > Streptophyta > Magnoliopsida > Malpighiales > Euphorbiaceae > Hevea > Hevea brasiliensis. The sequence goes on along the minus strand of NC_079507.1, from coordinate 74,070,599 downwards.
TAGAAGCAGGAGAGATGCCGCTGCACCAGAACTAGATGTGCCGGACGAGGTGTCGGCACAGGATGAGGCGCCTGCCCCGAGGAGGCGGGGTAGGAGGCCTAGAGCTGCTCAAGTAGAGGAGCAGCCACCCCCAGTACAGGATCAGTCCTTTATGACACAGGGTCCCATGGACCCCATGGCAGCTACTCTCGCTGGGTTGTAGAGAACCATCGATATGATGGCACAATATATGGTCCACCCTCCACAGCAGCATCAGTTCACCGCACCAAGAGGAGAACCTTACAAACGAATCATCAATTTCAAGTAGTTGGTGCTTGGTACTTATGATGTGTCAGACGATGCATATCGGTTTTTGGATTCCTGCAGACAGGCAGGAACAGAATTACAGTTGACTGATAGAAGACTGATAGAGTGTATGCAGCATGTCATGGGGCCTATGCCTAGACAATGGATGAATGACTACGTGTTACCCCGGATGGAGGGTTTGACATGGGCTCAGTTTGTGGAACTTTTTATCAATCGGTTTGTGCCAGAAAGCTTCAGGGATCAAAAGCAGTGGGCCTTTGAGGCCTTAAGACAGAATGGCAGGTCTGTAGATGAGTATGCTACAGAATTTCTAGAACTGAGCAGGTATGCCCCTACAGCAGTAGCTACAGAAACTATGAAGGTGAAGAGATTCCTAAAGGGGCTGGACAGGAGGTATGCAAACCTGGCCATGATGTCTGATCAGTCTTTTGATGTGGTAGTTGATCGAGCTAGACAGATAGAGATTAGCTATGCTGTGGATGACAGCGGAAGGGCAAAGAAAAACAGAGCAGAGGGTTCCTCAGGTGTTCCTTCCATGGGTACTCCGGACAGTGGTGGCCAGAGTAATTACAGAGGAAAAAGTAGGAACAAGAAGAGTGGTTTTAGACACAAACCTCGAGGATTCGCACTGTGGTACGGATCCAAAGCGGGTCACGCTCAGGTACAGCAGCCTGGGTCTGGTTCAGGATCCTCCTTGGCACCTTGTGCACAGTGTGGAAGAGGACATTCAGGACCTTGTTTGATGGGATCAGGAGTATGCTTCAGGTGTGGCCAACCAGGTCACTTTGCTAGAGAATGCCCCGTTTTCAGTGAGCCACAGATGGGGTCACGTGGTTACATTGCAAATGTTCCTCACCGATTGTATCCGGTACTTCCAACATGGCAGTGATGGCCAACAGGCCGAGGACAAGGGGGACGTGGATTTGGAGGCGGTCAGAGGTAGAAGTCGATCGTGGTTACGCCACTCGGGTAGGGGTCAAGCTCGGGTTTTCTCCATGACCCAACAGTATGCTCAAGCTTCAAATGCGCTTGTGGTGTATTCTTCTCAGTCCGTTCTTATGAGGCTCGTGTTTTGATAGATCCGGGTGCTACGCACTCATTTGTCTCCCCTGTGTTTGCCATGAGGTTGGGTAGAAACCCTACAACTTTAGAGTGCCCTTTGTCAGTAGCTACCCCACTTAGCGACAACATAGATGTAGATATGATTTTTCCGGGTAGCCCAGTAGTAGTGGATGGAAAGATCCTCCCAGCAGACTTGGTTCCTTTACCAGTAATGGATTTCGATGTAATCTTGGGGATGGATTGGTTGGCAACTCATTATGCCACTTTAGACTGCAGGAACAAAAAGGTGTATTTCCACATACCTGGTGTGGAAGAGTTTAGCTTTGATGGTGACAGGAGCGTGGCTCCATATAATTTGGTGTCAGCAATTATTGCTAGAAAAATGTTGAGGCGTGGATGCCAAGGGTATTTGGCATTGGTGAGAGATACATCTGTAGAAGGTGTCAGCATGGAAAATGTTCCTGTTGTCAGAGAATTTATGGATGTCTTCCCAGAGGAGCTTCCAGGGTTGCCACCAGGAAGGGAAATAGAGTTTTGCATTGATGTTGTGCCGGGTACAAACCCCATATCGATGCCACCTTACAGGATGGCACCAGCAGAATTGAAAGAGCTGAAGGAGCAACTACAGGAGCTTTTGGACAAGGGTTTTATACGTCCGAGCACTTCACCTTGGGGCACTCCTATTCTATTTGTGAGAAAGAAGGATGGGTCATTGAGGTTGTGCATCGACTACAGACAACTGAACAAGGTGACTGTGAAGAACAAGTATCCACTTCCTCGGATCGATGATCTGTTTGATCAGCTCCAAGGGGCTAGATTCTTTTCCAAAATAGACCTGCGATCAGGCTACATCAATTGAGAATCAGGAATGAGGACGTGTCCAAAACGACTTTCAGGACAAGATATGGTCATTATGAGTTCTTGGTGATGTCTTTTGGACTCACTAATGCACTAGCAGCCTTCATGGACTTGATGAACAGGGTGTTCAAGCAATTTTTGGACCGTTTTGTCATCGTATTCATAGATGACATTTTGGTATACTCTCAGACCGAGGAAGAACACGTGTGGCAATTGAGGATGGTGTTGCAGACTTTGAGGGAGCACCAGCTATATGCCAAATTTTTGAAATGTGAATTTTGGCTAGAAAGCATCTCATTCTTGGGACACGTGGTTTCAAGAGAAGGTATTCAAGTGGATCCCAAGAAAATTGAAGTCAGAATCGATTGGCTTAGGCCTACAACAGTCACTGAGTTGCGAAGTTTTCTGGGTTTAGCTGGCTACTATAGGCGTTTTGTGCAAGATTTTTCCAGGATAGCGGCTCCCCTAACTAAGTTAACTCGGAAGAATGTTCCATTCATTTGGACAGATGACTGTGAGAAGAACTTCCAGAAGCTTAAGGAGTGTCTAACCATCGCCCCTGTGTTGACACTACCTGTGAGTGGTGAAGGATACACCGTGTACTGTGACGCCTCCAGAGTTGGCTTAGGGTGTGTTTTGACGCAGAATAGAAAGGTAGTGGCTTATGCTTCAAGGCAGCTGAAGAGGCATGAGCAGAACTACCCCACCCATGATTTGGAAATGGCGGCTGTAGTCTTTGCACTGAAAATCTATCACACCTTACCCCTCCGTAAGGCATAGCATGCTCCCGTAGAATACTTAATGAACTATCGAACTTCACCTACCGATAACTCATTAAGTACCCTACAAGGGATTTTAAAACAATTTTCTTACATTTTGGAAGTGGTGTGCATTTTGGTAAGAATTAAAAACCATTTATTCAAAGTTTAAATACTAGTAAAAATTTTTGTCCATTCAAATTTTGTCGCAAATTTCATAAAAATTTTGACAGAGTTCCCTCTGTATTTTGAGAAACCAGTTCTTCAAATACCTATAAAAAGCACTTCCAAAACTATTTTACAACTCCCAACCTCCAATAATTCACAATTCAACTCAAGTCAATCCATTTCAAAACAATTTCACAATCCAAGTCAAATTTGTCAACTCAGTATGTTCAATAATTCCATTCACAAAACATAAGGCAGAAAATCCATATGTACAAATATCAAATTTACATAAGAAAATCTAAAATAATATTATTATAGTTTATTTACAACTGCTCAATTTACATTGATACTTATGACATTACAGTATTTACATCAAAATAACCATAAGGGTATAAAACAATACCCGTACAAAAAGGGATCAAAAAGATCTTGTCAATCCATGACTCACTCTGCTGCTTTCTCCTTACTTTTATCTGCGACAGTAAATTAAACTATCGCTGAGTATAAACATACTCAGTGGTGCACAATAAAGATTTAAAATGCGATACATAAATCATTTATTGATAAAACATAATTTGAATACTTCACAATCACATTTCGCAAATATCAAAGCTCATAACAACTCATTTTGTCAAATAATATATTAAACAACAGTTTAGTCAAACAATTGCATAAACACAGTGTTGCCAAAGTCGTACACAACTTAAGCCATGACACAAAATTTCCGATCAATGCCGTGTTGTACACCACGACAAAGCAATCTCAACCCCATTAATCGAAACCAATGAGGGAGGTGGCTAGCTAGCTAGCTAATGAGTACTCATCCGATCTACAACCTCAACTGGCAAGCCAGAGAGGGAGGAAAATAAACGATCTCAACCCCATAAATGGAGGAGGAATAATAAGTAACTGTCATGCTAAGTGTGAATCAAAAATTCGTTTCAAACATTTCATTCAAATATTGCATACAAAAATCAAATCCATTTCCAAAGTTACAATTTGATCACAAGGTGGCAACACAAAAGTTCATAAATTCATAATGCGTAATAAATCAATTTTTCAAGGATAAAATGCTTAAATAGGGTTTATTGTGCACAAACCTCAAGCGAGTCGTCCCTTAGCCTCGACTCGTTTCCTCGGGTTCCTTCCCGATATTCTTTTCAACTGAAACACAAAATTTTACAATGTTTCAGTACTAGAACTTAACATAAATCCCAAAATAAATTTTAACTTCGCATTTACCTATTTTTAACGTGTTAAATTCGACGTTCTTCAAATTTTGTGTTTCGGGTTACTATTCACTGCACTATTTAAGTCAAATAATTAACTTTCTAAGGATTAATAGGTATGGGAACTCCAACTTCACCCACATACCACATTTTGTTCATTAAACTTGTTGGTTTTGGTCACTTTTTCAAAGCATAGGTCATTTTGGAAAAATTGCCAGTTTTCAGTTTTGTGCTCCGAAGTTGCACTATTCCATTGGTCGATCTACTGTTGGAATTTGACAAAACTTCCTTCATAGAAAATGTTTCTTATTGTCTTAAGTGTATTCTCATTTTTGGATCACCTCAATCAGAGTTTTGTAGCTCAAGTTATGGCCAAAATAAGTTTATCGCTCACGCAATCGCTCATACTGCACTTTTGGGTTCTGGCAGATTTTGGTTCAACTTTAGTCAGTAATTTGATTAAGTTAAGTTCATAATTTGGTCTAACTTTCTTCATATGAAATGTTCTACTATGTCTTAGGTTTCCATCGGTTCAAGAATCGCCTAAATCCAAGTTTCCTAGAGAGAGTTATAGCCATCCAAACATTGCTGCTCAATGAAATTTCTGCAGAGGTGCAGGTTTGGTACCCTAACTTTGCTCAATAATTTGAATGGGTTAATGGCATAATTTGGGGTGATGTTCTTCATGAAAGTTTTAGATCTATATGCCCTCTAACCCCTGGCCAAATTTCAGGTCAATTTGACCTGTCTAACTCGAGTTATGACCAAATGAAAAGTTACTGTTCATTTGGTCAGTTTTGGTGCAGGGCAGCCTGCTATCAATTCACTTTGGTCAATTGTTTCACCAAGTTTTGGTCAATTTTTGGCCATGGTTCCTTAATGAAAATTGTGCTCTTTTATGTCTATTTTCATCTCCAATTGGTGGCATATCAATTGGACTTGTAAAATTTGAGTTTTGGTCCTTCAAAGTGGGTTTGGTCATGCTGCCAGCAGCATGACCATTGACCTACGAATTTAGCTAAATTTTCCACCATTCCCATACAATTTATTTGGTCCTAATTGATCATTATTTCATTTCACAATAGGTCAAATATGCCATTTATGCATTTCTCCAATTTTTTGTTCATAAACCCTTGCATTAAAACCCTAAACTCACTAACTCTTGCATTTAACCATAACTAATGCACTTAACCTTAACCATTCAACTAATCAAAGCTTTTAAACTCATTCTAATACATCAATTTCATGTAAATCATACTCCTATCAAGCTGCCAAAATTTCAGTTTGGTCCCTCTCCCATGTTTGTTTCATTTAAATCAAGTTCTAAGCTCACTTAATTACCTAAACATGCATTTAAATGGAAAAATAAAGAGTTTGATATGCTAACCTCACTTAAAGCTTCAAAACCCTAACCTTTGCTCTTCTTTCTTCTTGAAATCTTCTTCTTAAGTAGTAATAACAAGCTTTAGTAGTATTTTTAGGGGAGTTATGAGAATTGAGTGGGAAAATTAAAGCTTGTATGCAAGCTTTAATGGTGGCTTTCCATGGAGGAAAATGAGAGGGGATGGGGGCGGCACAAGGAAGAAAAAATGAGACTTTTCTAATTTTTTTTTCTTTTGTTTCCTTTTGTTTATTTTGCTTTGGAAGACCATAAATATCAATTTAATAAATATTTAACAATATTATAATATATAATATTAATTATTATAATTTTATTTATTAAAATAATATTTTTAATTTATTTAAAATATAAAATAAAATAATTAAAAATTTAAAAAAAAGTTGGACGCGTCCAACTTTTCTCAAATTTTTTTAATTATTTATTTTTTAATTTTATTAAAATTTAATATAATTTTAAATTAAAAAATAATATTTATAATAAAAATATTATAATATATAATGTTACATATTATAATTTTATTTATTAAAATAATATTTTTAATTTATTTAAAATATAAAATAAAATTATTAAAAATTTGAAAAAAAGTTGGATGCTACTTATAGTAGCGTCCAACTTTTCTTAAATTTTTTTAATTATTTATTTTTTAATTTTAATTTTTTATTTTATTAAATTTTAATTTAATTTTAAATTAATAAATAATATTTATAATAAAAATATTATAATATATAATATTACATATTATAATTTTATTTATTAAAATAATATTTATATTTTATTTAAAATATAAAATAAAATTATTAAAAATTAAAAAAAAAAGGTTGGACGCTACTATAAGTAGCGTCCAACCTTTAAACTTGAGAGCTGGAAGCTATTTTGAATAGCGTCCAGCTCTCCTTTCACATTTTTGACGTAGATCGCTATTTTGAATAGCGTCCGGACCTTAAAAATGCTATTATAGTTAGCGTCCCGCATTCACTTCCTCCAACTCAGCATAATTCACTCCTTTTTGATAATTAATTTTAAAGTCAACCTTTTTTTGTATTTTGTATTTTTGATTACACCTTTTTTGTCATTTGCCCAGTTAAAGCTGTGGATCAATATCAAAAGTATCTGGTTTTACCTGCTGTTATTGGGAGAAAAAAGAAAGTTGTATTTAGCTCTCTAGTGGATAGAGTAGCACAAAAACTCAAGGCCTGGAAGGAAAAATAACTCTCAAGAGCAGGGAGAGAAGTGATTTTGAAAGCAGTTGTTCAATCAACCCACCGACATATTTCATGAATTGTTTCCGGATTCCTCAAGATATCTGTGATAAGCTTGAGTCTCTCATGGCTGAATTTTGGTGGGGAAAAAAGAATGATGAAAGGAAAATTCACTGGGCTCGATGGAAGCATTTTATGCCAATCCAAATCTCATGGTGGTTTCCGTAACATGCATGCTTTTAATTTAGCCATGCTCTCAAGACAGTATTGGTGCCTTTCAATGGATACTTCTTCCATTTTAGCTCAAATCCTTAAAGCTAAGTATCATCCTCGAAAAGTTTTCTTAGAAGCGGATTATGGATTTCAACCAAGTTAGACATGGAGAAGTTTGATGCATGCTCAATGTTTAGTGGAGGAAGGGTCAAGATGGTTGCTTGGTAATGGTAGAGATATTCGCATTTGGAAAGATGCTTGGCTCCTAGCTCAAAATAGATTTCCGGTATGATCTCCCCCTTCAATTCTGGATGAACATGCAACGTTGATATGCTTTTAGAGGAGGGCCAATTTCGATGGGATAATTCTTTAATTAACTTGATATTCCCACCCTTTGAAGCTTCTTAAATTTGTGCCATTCCCTTTTGTCCAATTAGAGAAAGAGATATTTTGATTTGGCATTTTGATAAAACTAGTCTCTTTAGTGTTAAGAGTGCCTATTATTTAGCCATGAAGCTGGAGCGCAACTCTACGTCAGCTAATTCATCAAGATCTACATATGACTCTATGTGGAAATATTTGTGGAACTTGTGCCTTCCTCCCAAAGTGCGTCATTTTCTCTATAGGGCTTGCAATAATCAACTTCCAGTGGCATCAAAGTTGCATAGAAAAGGTGTGGATATCAGTTCATTGTGTGCTAGCTACAACATTCATGAAGAGACTATCACACATGCTCTTTATGAATGACCTGGTGCTTCGGCTATATGAGAGGTATCTCCTTTTTGTTCAGTTATACTGCATCCATTTTCATCTTCTATTCAGTGGTTTAATGTTTGCAAAGATAAATTGTATAGAGAACAATTCCATCAATTCTATATGCTGGTATGGGCTTGCTGGAACTCAAGAAATTCAGTTCTCTTTAAGGGGACTATTGTTCCACCTGACCAGATTATTTCTAGAGTTGATACACTCTTACAGGAATATCAGCAATTTCACTTCTCAAATGGTTCAGACCTTTAGTGCGTTCTGTTAAATGGAAAGCGCTTGCTACTGATGCATTGAAAATGAATGTGGATGCAGCAATTATTGAAGGAGTTTGTTGTGGATTAGGAATGGTGCTACGTAATCAAAAAGGGGAGATTCTCATGTCTGCTGCTTTTCGCCTTAACCATTCTCTTCCACCTAAAGATGCGGAGGTCGAGGCTGCTTGTCTTGGTATTCAGCGTGCACGAGATGCTGGGTTCCGAGTTTTCACATTAGAATCTGATTCCTTGCTTCTCGTTAATCATGTGTAGAAGAGATTGGTGTTGCCTTCAACCAGAATACAATAACTCTTAATGGAGATGGATGATTGCAGTTTCGTCAATTGTGTTCATGTGCTTAGAGAGGTTAATCTGGTTGCTGAACACATTTTGATGGAAGAGGTTCCTCCTTCCATCTGTGGTAGATGCTTTATCCATCTGATTTTCTTCATGAATGAATCTTTATTCTAAAAAAAAAAAAAAATAAATCTGCCACCACCAAGGCCTAGGGTGACAACCGCATACGTATTGAGACAAGGAGGTTTGTCCTCTTGCTTTTTCCCCTCCCACTGAGGATTCTCATTCATTTACTAATAGAGCCGGGAGCGAACCTTTGAATTTGGGAAGCAATTCCTCAGCAAAAAGGATTTGCTGCTGTCTATCAACCGAAAGGGAAAACAAAAATTGCAACACCAATCTATAGTTCAATCCATCCCACCATGCTATGGTATATCATGCAAAAGAATAAAAGAAAGAAATATAAAGAAACAGATTCTTCTTTTTTTTTTTAATAAAACAAGCAGATAAAAAAAAAAAAAAAACATAAATGGGAAACAATTCCAACAACAAATCTATTTACTATAGTAGATTTGATTAAGGTAAATGCAAGACATTAGGATTCTGCATGAATCAACAATCCTCTCGTCACAAGTACATTCAACACAATATCAACCATCCACAATCTTAACTGGATTTAGTTTTTATGAAGGTATAGCTTGCATGCCTGCTAGGCTGGTAAAGAGTATCTTGTAAAAACTAATTGCTTCTTTGACTCAGAACACGTAAAATGGAAAGGAACAGATTCAGAATGTCCAGGTAGAGAGCAGCAGAGGCCAAAATATATTCATCATATGAGAAGCGCTTGATCAGGTTGTCAGTGTCATAAATAATATATCCACTGAAAACCAGAGCACTGATTCCACCATAGATAGCTGTAGATGTTGAGCCAAGAGGGAAGAACATCTACACGATGAAACATAAAAAGTTAGAAAATTACCATATATTCCCCAATATTTGTTAAACAACTAATGAATTCATTGCTGCATCGCTTCAATAAACAAAGACAAATGAGACATCTAACCTGGATAAAACTAGTTACGATGAGTATGATGAGGCTGGTGAATAAAATTGGTCCCAAAAAGCTGAAGTCATGACCCTTCTTAGAAGCCCAGAAAGTGTATCCAGTTAGAGAGCAAACCACAACTGAGGTTAAAATTAGTGCTTCAAGCACAATTTTCCCTGAAAACAAACATAGCACAATCATAATCAGATGATATTAGTAAAAGATCCGTATGTTCTCGGATAGATAGGATTACAAAAGGAACTGTAAAACTGTCCATGGAACTATCAAAATGCAACACATGATAGAAATCATAAGCAGGGGAGAAAAAAATATACTTACCATCTGTATTAGCACAGCTTACTCCAACCAAAAGGCTTAGCGACACAGTGAAGAGACCAAGGAGAATCAGGTTGACTGGGTGCTTCTGGTGAAAAACGTGCAAGGGCCACAGCACTGCAATTATTGAGTTTGTTGTTGTTGAGATAAAGCACAATAATTTCAATAAATAAAAAAACCAAGACTCGCCCTATCTATCATTTCATGACCTTTGCCATCTTCCCCAAGAAAATCATACAAGAAATTTGATTTATCAATTCCATTCCCAAAAATAAATAAAAAAGATTCTACTAATCATTCAACCCATGATCAATCCATACAACCCAGCGTCAGATCACATAATAAAGTTCAATTCGAAAGACAAAAATATGCAAGGAAAGATATGAGATCTGAATTGTAACGTACGGATGAAGGGAACGATGCAGAGGAGCAAAAGGAGGCCAGGACTGTCACCGAGGAGAGCGTTGACAGGGGTGTAGAGGACGGTGAAGGCGGAGACTATGGTGGTGAGCATCAGCTGGACGGCAAGAATGCCGTAGACCTTGCGGATCAAGCCCCATCGAAGTTGGTTCTCCCCCAGACTCAAACCAGGGTACAACGTCTCTCCATTGCCAGCCTCGAGATCAACCTCCTTCCCTAAATCCTTGGTACTCAGGCTCGAGAATCCGTACATTTCTTCCTCTCTCTATTTCTTGACTTTTCTTGTCTACCTTGTTTTTTCAGGGAAACAGATGAGATATAGAAATAGAATGCCTTTCTTTATGGTTTATACGTGGGGAAGGTAGACGAGGACTTCCATTGACAGCTTAACGTCACATGGCGGTGAGGTTAAAATTGTGACCGACAAATGGATAAAGAAAAATCCATATTTTCATTTTTCAATTATTAAGCTGTGAAAAAAAAATAATAATAAATACACTAAACACTATTAAACACTAAAAAATAACGTTCATCTTTCTTATTATATAAAATATAAATTTTATATAATTATAAAATATATATATATATATATATATATATATATATATATATATATATGCACCGAATAATTTTTAAAAAAATAATAATAAAAAACTAGGATTTTGCTAAGCACAAAGCGGTGGATCAAGGGCGGAGCAAACTATGCTATTCTTACCTTGGCAGTGCCGTTGAAGGTGGGCAGAACTGGAAAACGTAGCAATTCGGGATTTATCGCATTCGCTGATTCCATTTTTGCCTGTAAGTTCAATTTCTAGTTTCTAATCTTCTCTGCTTAATCATTGGTTTTGTTCATCATTTTTCTATTTTATCTTCAATATGTAGCTATAGAAGAAGGAAATTGTTAGTGAGAAGTAGTGAATCTGTGATATTTCATGGCTAGACCTCCATCATCTTATTGTGATTTTACTTCGCCCTTATAGCACCGGCCAAACTCTAGTACCCAAATCAAAAAACTTACTGTTGAAGAAATTGAATTTATTAGTGAAGGAATCAAGCCAATTCGGAATCACGAACTCCCTGAGAACGTAAACCAACATTTCAGTGATATAGCTAGAGGAGTGGGGAAGATCACGAGAACAAACTCCAATGGGAGCAAATTCTTTTGTTGAATTTTCCTTCTTTCAATTTTACCATCCCCAATTCTTTCACTAGCTTCTGAAGCACCAAAACAAATGCGTTTTTCTCACTAAAATTCTTTCTTGGGCTGCGTTTGCATTCCAATTTTACACCTGTTCAAGTTTCCTGCAATGTGCTTTTTGGTTCGATTTTGGAGGCTAAAGCTTGCAATGCAGCAAAATATTTCCTTCAAGTTTCGGGTTTTAGTCCCGAGCAGGGTTTTTAGAACGCCATATATGTTGTCTTTGTGATGGTTGAATGGTTCAGGAATCAGGATTCACTTGATGTGTTCTTGAAGCTTGGAATTCAGCTTTGTTGGGTTGTCTAGTTTCGGGAGGACTGATCTTGTTTGGAAATTGCATAATGAAATGTTGGAATCTGGGGTTGTGGCAGATATTGATGTTGAGAGATGTTGAATATTTTATTTGAGCCTTTTGTGCTGATAGTCAACTTCTGAATGGTTATGAAAGACAGGTTTTAGAAAAGGGGGTTTGTCCCTAGAAATATTACTTTCAATGCATTGATATCTGGGTTTTATAAGTGGAGGAATTATGCAAGAGTACGCTTCTTCACACAACGATAGCCAAGAATTGTGCTTCTGAGATTAATACATATCCGGAAGTCATCAATGGACTTTGCAAGTATAAAATGTCACTTTTGAGGCCTTAGATTTTCAATGATCTTGAAGATAGAGGCTATGCCCCAGATAGGGTCATGTATACAACGACTCATTGTCTTTGTGAGATGGGATGGCTTGGTGATGCTTAGAAGCTTTGGTTTGAGATGATCAATAAGGGTATTCTTCCGAAAGAATACACTGATTCATGGAATTTCTAAGAATGAAGATTTTGAAGAGGCTAGGAAACTGTATGATGATTTTTTATTTTAGGTTTTCTGTTTGGGATAGGTTATTCTCTTAGAAATGGGCATATGCTATTCTTTGGTTAGTAAAATCTGCAAAAGCAGTACTCTTTATTCTGAAACTTGCCTGGACAGGATCCTGGAAAGAAATTAAATTGGGCGTTTTCAACTTGTTTGTAACTCCTGCAAGGAAAAGATATACAATTTGCCTTCCCATTTTTTCTTTAATCTCCTCTATGGAATTACTATAGTCTAATAAGTGCCTGTAATCAGCTACTTTAAATCCGAGTCATAAAAGCTTCAACTGGAGTGTTATTTTCAGTGATTGATGCTTGTGATTTATCATTTGTCCTTATTTTGAATTGGAAGAGCAGCATGTTGTACTAGGTTCTTCTGCCAAGTGCGAAAGCTACTCTGGCATTTTTATTGATTCACCTTTGTGAATACTTATTGCTCCTTTGACCTGGAACAATGCTCCAATGAGAGGCCAACACGCCAATGAAAAATAGCTCGTTGTATCGGTCCTACCCCTACACATGCGAAAGAGAGAACGTGTTATGAAGTTCATCTTGTTGAAAGAAATACGGTTCTTAGTTGGCTTAAGCCCTGCAAAAGATAAGAATTGTTTTTCGCCAAATTAAGTGGAAAGTTGACCAATAAGATGGACCAAGTGGATCCTGTTGGATTGTTAAGTCCTTCCTCATGTGGCTAGTGTGCTCTCATATATTGGAGAATCATAAAGCTTTGTAGTTGTTTCATGGCGTATTATATGGTTACTTATGTAAAATAAAATAAAATTACTTTATTATCAAAAGCAATGTGATTTAACAAAATTTTATAATTTATCTTATTAATTTTTTTATAAAATTATGCTTTTTTTTATAAAGAAATCAATTATGAAAAATTTATTAGTTTAACAAAAAAAATAAAATTTTTTCGATATCTTAAATTATCACATTTTTACCTCTTAAATTTTAATTAAAATAATAAATATAAAATGTTAAATAAATATATCTTATTTAATTTTATTCATAATATTTTTTAATATTATTAAAAAATATTGTATATATTCTTTTACATGAATTTTTTTTATTAAATTAATAAAATTTTTATAATTAACTATTTTATAAAAAAAATATTATTTTATAAAAATTTAATAAAATGAATTATAAAATTTTATTAAATCATTTTATTTTTTATAATAAAATAATTTTATTTCATTTTAAATTAAATAATTATCGAATACACCTTTGTATATACATATAATCAGTGCTCCATTTTTTTATTTAAAATAAAACTGTGAAAATCAAGAAAAATAGGATAAGAAGGTATAAAAAGTAACATATGAAGAATTTTGTCCTTTGATGCAGCGAACAATAACAACCAAACTATTGCTTTGAAACTCACCGGTTTATGGGCTCTGTTTTAGGCTTTTAGCCAAGGCCAGGTCAACTCTGGCCAATAGTCAGAAGTGCGAGCATCGGCATCATTAAAAAAAAAAAAAAAAGTTGCCACCTCCTCCGGGCTGAGGAGCGGTGCTATCCTCCTCCCACTCCTCCTTGGGCTTTTTAAATCATCTGAGCTGAGATTGATCAGCAATCCACCACAGATAAAATTACCCTCCTCCACTTTCCCCTAATTTCGAGGCCTATAATTCCCGGCCGAAAAGGTAAAATTAAAATCGCCTTTTCAATTACCATCTCTTATCAAATCGCACCCTCTTCTTTATGCTCTCTCTACCCTTTCCGGATAATATGGGTTTTCATCCGAGTTCAGGTCTCTTCAGCAATATCAGAAGGTAATTCATTCTTTTGCTCTTACAACCCTAATTTTGCTTTGATCTTTGAATTTAATTTGTCTTCACATTTGTGCTGGGTTTGATTGGATGTTGCATATTTGACTGGTTCATTTCTTGTTCTTTTCTTTGATTTCTCCAGTTTATCTGGATTTATCTATTAGTGTTTTGCTTCTTCTTCTTCTTCTTCTTCTTCTCCTTCTCCTTCTCCTTCTCCTGCTACTAAGAGCTTAAATGGGAATTCATTACTCTATGAGCTGAGAACTGCGTTTTAGTATTGCAAATTTACCATTTCTCTTTTTTCAATTACAATATCTTACTTTTGCGGGAATAACTTCCTTTTAGATACATTATCAATCATAAAATTGCAAAAACACAAACACGATTTTGTTGGGTCTTGCTAAGTGACAGGTGCTCATTTCAATTCCGCATATTAAGGGGGAAAAAGAAGAAGCTATGTCGACTTTTCTGAAGAGAGCAATTTCTGGTTGCTGCCCAACAATTCCTACTGCAATAGATATTTTCCTTTTTTTTCTTAATTCTCTTTTTGGTGCTCCTCTAAATGCAGTTCAGAAACCAATCCCAACAGTGAGGAGTGTGGGACCGCCATGATTGTAAAAGCATATCCACTAGGTATGACTCGAGTGAACAACAGGGTCAATGGAAAGGATGAAGGGGAGTCAAGACATGAACCGTGCATAGGGTTAGAGTTCGATTCAGCAGATGAAGCACGTGAATTCTATGGCGCATATGCAATGAGAATAGGATTCAGAATTAGGACTGGCCAGCTTTATCGATCACGAACTGATGGTTCAGTTTCTTCAAGAAGGTTTGTGTGCTCAAAGGAGGGTTTTCAGCTTAACTCAAGGTCAGGTTGCCCAGCATTCATAAGGGTGCAAAGACGTGATTCTGGAAAATGGATGATTGATCAAATCCATAAGGATCACAACCATGAACTTGGACTTATAGACGAAAGTCATCCACCTATTTTGCAGAAGAGAGCTCCTAGAGCTAAGAAATCATCAGCTGAAGTGTTGTCAACGCCAAAATTCAAACTGACTGAGGTGTCTCAGAGGCCAAAATTCAAACTGATTGAGGATGTCGATAATGAGCGCTCATGCTCATCTGGTATCATTAATGTCAAACGATTTAAAAAGGGAGGAGATGAAGGTCAATTCAAAGCTGAACCTTATGTAGGTCTAGTATTCAATTCAGTTGATGAAGCATACCAATTATACCAAGTATATGCAGATGGTGCTGGATTTAGAATTCGGATTGGTCAGTTATTTCGTTCAAAGAATGATGGGTCTATTACATCTCGGCGATTTGTGTGCTCCAAGGAAGGGTTTCAACACCCGTCAAGAGTAGGCTGTGGGGCATTTATGAGGATTAAGAGGCAAGAATCTGGAACTTGGATAGTGGACCGTCTTCAAAAGGATCATAATCATGATTTTGAGCTGCAAACAGGAACTCATCAGAAAAGTTCTAATGCTTCAAAGAAATTCATAGATGACGTAAATGGCGATGTAAATGGTGGATTGGACTCTTTAGACATAGCTAAAATAAATTACGGTAGTCCTATAGGGAGAGCTCGAGAAAACAACATTGGAAGTGATTGGTATCGATTGCTTCTGGATTATTTTCAAACTAAGCAAGCAGAAGATACTGGATTCTTTTATTCGGTGGAGGCTGATAATGGCAGTTGCATGTGTGTTTTTTGGGCAGATGGCAGGTCTAGATTCTCATGCAGTCAATTTGGTGATTCCATTG
The DNA here is from genome assembly GCF_030052815.1 of Hevea brasiliensis. Classification (NCBI taxonomy): domain Eukaryota; kingdom Viridiplantae; phylum Streptophyta; class Magnoliopsida; order Malpighiales; family Euphorbiaceae; genus Hevea; species Hevea brasiliensis. Next base: position 74,054,682 of record NC_079507.1, on the reverse strand, counting down.
TGTTTGATACCTCATTCAGGAAGGGTAATTATCTAGTGCCATTTGCAACCTTTGTTGGAGTTAACCACCACAAGCAGCCAGTTCTTCTTGCTTGTGCTCTACTCGCCAATGTGTCAGAGGATTCTTTCACTTGGTTGTTTCAGACATGGCTTAGGGCAATGTCTGGATGTCGACCTAAGTGTATTATAGCTGATCAAGATGTGGCCATCCAACAAGCAATTGCGAAAGTCTTTCCTGGGACTCATCATCGGTTTTCAATGTGGCAGATTAGAGCAAAGGAACGAGAGAATTTAAGGTCAATGACTGAAGAATTCAAATATGAATATGAGAAATGTATCTATCAGAGCCAAACATCTGTTGAGTTTAATACTATGTGGAGTGGACTTATCAACAGATATGCACTGAATGAGAATGCTTGGCTTAGAGAAATGTATGAAAAGCGTGAAAGTTGGGTGCCATTGTACCTGAGGGGAAAATTTTGTGCTGGAATCCCCATAAATGAAAGTTTGGAATCATTCTTTGGTACATTCTTGAATGCTCAAACACCACTTGAAGATTTTATTTCACGATTCGACCAAGGCCTTGCACGACGTCGTGATGAGGAAAGAAAAGAGGACTTTAACTGTTATAATTTGCAGGCTTTTCTGCATACAAAAGAACCAGTAGAAGAACAATGTAGAAGGCTTTATACACTCACTGTGTTCAAAATATTTCAAAGTGAACTGCTACAATGCTACAATTATCTAGGGATAAAGACTTATGAAGAAGGGACCATTAGCAGATATTCAGTGCGGAGGTGTGGGAATGAGATTGAGAAACATGCTGTTACCTGCTGTGCATCCAATCTCAATGTGCGTTGCAGCTGTCAAATGTTTGAATTTGAAGGTATTTTGTGTAGACATGTTTTGAGAGTCTTCAACCTGTTGGATATAAAGGAAATTCCACCTTGCTACATCTTGCATCGGTGGACGAAAGATGCTGAATATGGGACTATTGGTGATATTGAATCTGGTGTTAGCCCTCAGGAACTCAAGTCCTTAATCATGTGGAGTTTGAGAGAAACGGCCTGTAAATTTGTAGAGGCGGGGACAACATCTCTTGAAAAATACAAAATTGCCTATGAGATAATGAGAGAAGGTGGAATAAAACTTCACTGGCAAAGGTAATTGTTGGAGACAAAGGTCAGATGTCAACCTAGGGCTAAATTTTGTAGTTTAAGCTTGTTTTGTAGATATATAATATACATTTTTTGTTTTAATTTTTGCTAGTGTGGCCAAAGACTGATAACTTGCAAAGGAATAGTGAAGTATTTCTTTTCTCTGTATTTGAATTGGAGTTCTGATTCTTGAATCACTTGATGCTGTTCTTGGGAGAATGGAGATGTAATGCTGATTAATAGTGATTTTTTTGAAAATCAACACATATGGTCATTATTCTGCCTCCTTTTTTTTTGGGACTGAAGGCTTATGTTTTGAAGGTTCATATGCGTATCCTGACCCAAACTGTCTACCTTCCTGCTTTTCCTGTGAACATTGTTTGTTGGATGATTCAGTTATCAGTGAAAGGGAAAATTGAAATGAATTTTAGCTATAGTGTAATTGTGACCATAGAAAAGGTAGATCACATCTTCATAACTGAATAATTTACTTCTGGTCACTGTTAACCTATCTTTTTTTTTTTTTTTTGCCATTTTCCCTTTATCGTATAATCTAGTTTGGAGCTTCATTTTCAGAGAAATCTAGGCCTTTCATAATTCCAGGAGAGTGGAAAGAATACATTCTCGAGCAGATGAAGTTGCCCACATATGTGCCAGAGGGAGAGCACTTCCAAATGTGGTATGTACCTGGGTTTGATTCATAAAGACCTGCATTTGAAATTGAAATTTGCTGGGAAATTTCAGTAAAAGAATGATCCTTAGTCACAAAAGATCTCTCCCTTGAAAGCCAAAAGTCAAAAGTTTCCCTTTTTTTTTTTTTTACCCTAAAAGCACAGGTGGTTAATCTGAATCGAAGTTCTGTCTAACACGACATGTCGTTCCTTTTGCACGGTAGAACATACTAGTCAAGATAGGATTATTTTAGGTATATTCGAAAACTTATAAAATGAAAATATTAATAAAGAAAAAAAAACTATTAATGGTTGTTTCAGAAAAATTTTCATTCTAATTACAAATTACAAAGAATCCTTGAAAGAGGATAAACTCAGGAACTGGGAAATTGCACAGGGGTTATATTCAGAATGCAAACTATTTTTCAGCTGTGTTAGTTGTCTCTTCTAATTGCCACTTCCATAAATTGGGTGAAATAAGGTTCTCGATGTAGCTCTCTGCCTTGAGCTCTATACCATAAGGGACTCCTTGAATTACCAAATCTCTGTAAGTTTCTTCTCTCGGGTTATACAAAACTAGTTTCCCATCTATTTCTAGAAGTGCTTCATCTACTCAACTCAACTAAGCATTTATTTCAAAAATTTGGGGTCAGCTATATAGATTCGCTTTCTCTACTTTAAACGATTTTGGGTTAAATCCTCAGAAATGTGTAATGCTTTTAGGTCATATTGTACTACTCTCCTCCAAGTCAATTTAGGTCAATTTAGGTCTACTCTTTTTTTTTTTCTTTCTATCCCCTAACCTAATGTGCTCTACTTGTCTAACTGGAGCCTCCGTATGTCTACGCTTCACATGACCAAACCAGCTCAATCTCCCTTCTTTCAACTTATCTTCAATTGGCACCACTCCTACATTTTCTCTAATACTCTCATTACGGACTTACTTAATCTAGTCTAGTATGGCCACTCATCTACCTAAACATTCTCATCTCTGCAACTCTTATTTTAGACGTACCCAACACTCACTACCATATAACATAGCCCGTCGTATGGCTGTACAGTAAAATTTTCTTTTCAATTTATTGGGAATTTTGCGATCACATAAAACTCTTGTGGCATGTCTCCACTTCAACTATCCGGCTTTAATCCTATAACTAACATCCTCCTCACATCCCCCATCTACTTAAAGGACTGAGTCGAGATATTTAAAGTGATTACTTTATGACAGTACCACTCTATCCAAACTAACTTCTTCCCTATCACCAGTTTGGCCTTCACTGAACTTGCAATGCATGTATTCTGTCTTCGTTTTATTTAACTTAAAACCCTATGATTCTAGAGTACTTCTCCAAAGCTCTAGCTTTCTATTGACTCTTTCTCGTGTCTCATCTCTCAGAACAATATCATTGGCAAATATCATGCACCAAGGAATACTCTCTTGTATATGTTTCGTCAATTCATCTAAAACTAATGTAAAAAGGTAAGGGCTTATGGTTGATTCTTGGTGTAATCCAATTGAGATCGGAAAATCTCTTGTGCCCTCTCCCACTGTCCGCACAATAGTAAATGCTCCTTCATACATATCTTTCAACACTTATATGTACCTAATAGATACCCTATTTTGTTTTAACACATTCCATAAGATATCTCTTGGAATACTATCATAAGCCTTCTCCAAATCAATAAAAACCATGTGTAGATCTTTCTTCACATCTCTATATTTCTCCATCAAGCTTCTAACGAGAAAGATTGCTTCCATAGTTGAACGACCGGGCATGAAACCAAATTGATTGAGAGAGATACAAGTATCATGACATAGTCGATGTTCCACAACTCTCTCCCACAACTTCATAGTATGGCTCATGAGTTTAATTCCTTTATAATTTGAGCAACTCTGTATGTCTCCCTTATTTTTAAAAATAGATACTAAAATATTCCTACTCCATTCATTAGGCATTTTCTTTGAGTTTAGAATCTTATTAAATAATTTAGTTAACCATGTCACTTCCATAACTCCCAAACACTTCTATACTTCAATTGGTATTTCATCGAGTCTACAGGCTTTACCCACTTTCATTCTCTTAAATGCTTCCTTTACTTCTAAAGATCTAATCCTTCTAGTATAATTCGCATTTTTTTTCCTATTGTTCTATAGTCTATATTCACGCTATTACCATTTTGACTATTATTAAAGAGATCATTAAAATAATTTCTCCATCTTTCTTTAATGTACTTATCTTTCACCAACATTTTTCCTTCTTTATCCTTAATGTACCTAACTTGATTGAGATCTTGACATTTCCTTTCTTTGCTCCTTGCTAATCTATAAATATCTTTCTCCCCTTTTTTAGTTCCAAGTTTCTCATATAACTTTTCAAAAGTCTATGCTCTTGCTTGACTAACTGCCTTTTTTGCCTCTTTCTTTGCTATCTTGTACTGTTCATATGCCTCATTATTATCACATTTAAGTAATTTCTTATACCATTCCCTTTTTCTCTTCACTGCTTTTTGTACTTCCTCATTCCACCACCATCTCTCTTTTGAGGGTGGTCCATGTCCGTTAGACTCTCCAAGTACTTTCTAGCTACTTCTCTAATCTTTGATGCCATCTGTATCCATATATCATTGGCCTCCACATCCAGCTTCTATGCTTCGGACTCGAGAAGCTCATTTTGAACTTCACTTGCTTTAGTCCTTTGAACTCCCACTACTTTGTCCAAGCTACACTATTTCTTCTAATCTTACTTTAATTGTTCCTAAACTTGACATCCAAGATCACTAACTAATGTTGACTTGTTAAAACCTCTCTTGGAATGACCTTGCAATCTTTGCATAGAGCTCTATTTGTCTTCCTGGTTAAGAGGAAGTCGATTTGGCTTCTATGTTGTCTACTTTTGAAAGTCACTAAATGTGACTCTCTTTTTATAAAGTAGATATATACTAGTATTAGGTCGTATGTCGTAGCAAAATCTAGGATGCTTTTTCCCTCCTCATTTCGACTGCCAAAACCAAAACCTTCATGAACATTCTCATAACCTTGCCTATCACTTCCTACATGTCCATTCAAATCTCCACCAATGAAAACATTCTCTTCATTCGGTATACTGTGTATTAAATCATCCATATCTTCTCAAAACCTTTGTTTACTCTCACTGTCTAGTCTTATTGGTGGGGCATAAGCACTAACTACATTTATTGTTTCTCCTTCTAGTACTAGCTTTACTAGTATAATTCTATCTCCTATTCTTTTCACAGCTATTACTGCGTCTTTCAATGTCCTGTCTATGATTATGTTCACTCCGTTCTTGTTTCTCTCCTTTCTGGTAAATCACAATTTGTACCCTGAATTACCTACTTCCTTATTTTTCTCTCCTACCCATTTAGTCTCCTGAATGCAAGCAATATTCACCCTTCTCCTTTCCAAGATATCCACAAGCTCCATTAATTTTCCTGTAAGTGATCCAACATTCCAAGTACTAACCCTGATCTTCCTCCTATCATGTTCCTTCCTAATTGGTCTCCTATGATATCTTCTATTGTTTTCTATGTCTATCTTATGTTCTGTTCCACAATATATTCTACTATCTGTCTTATGGACTAACTTCTTTATTTACGCCTGTCCATGATGTGGGAATCCTTGTTCACTTAACACCACACCCGGGCGTCGGCATGGCCCATCGCTTTCGGTGAACGCCCTACACCCTTGCATATTTCTCACTACACCTGGGCTTCGATGTAACGCGTCGTAAGTAGATGACGCCCCTATATCATTTGAATCCATATTATATGGTGTGACCAAATTTTTACGCCTGTTGTCACCTACCGTAACCCTCCTCCTTTATCTGGCCTTGAGACCGGCTAAGCGCAAACTACTTAGGTGGAGTTCTAGCAGTGCTTCATCTTCCTTCAAAAAACCCAATGGCTTCATGTGGGAATATGAGATGGTAATCACAACTTTTGTCCAAGATTCTCTTCTTCCATATTCTTTCATCACCCAGAAATCATTTCGTGAAGTTAGAACAGTACCAGCAAGTATGCAAAGGCATCCTCCAAGAACCTCAATTACATAGAAATTCTTTGCAGAAAAAGGTGGGAACGAATCCTGAAATTTCTCCTCAGCTAAATCATATGCTCCGATCAATTGTGATTCCTGCCAATCCTCAGTCCGGCTAACAATCCAGTGAAGAGCTCCATTCAGTGGTTTCTCTGGATCACTGCCATGACTATTGTATGGAAAGTCCTGAACTCCCTTCCAAGTATTTGTTTTCAGCGAGTAGACAAGAACATAAATTCCCAGTGCTATTTTCACAAACTTGTAATCATCTACTGAATGATCATAGCCAAATCCATGTGTAAAGGCACGAGTTAGATATCTAGAGAATGGGAAGCAATCATTCTTTACTTTCGGTACTTTCCTGGACTCTCTGGTAGAAGGATTGAACAGCAAGAATGTATCTGGCTCGGGAGAAAGGCATAACAAACCATTGCAAGAACCGAAGTACGTGACTTCATCATAGCTGTTCTTCTCGACTGGAAAATCAAGCTCCACTGCAATTGCATCATTGTTTTCTTCATATCGTACAGAGTAAAATGAGCGAAGAGAAGGAGATGTGAGAATAAGTCTCTCCCTCTCTCATAGTTGAAATTGTTGTCTGTGACTGCCAGATTGAGGTGAGTTCTAATGAATTGTGGGTCAGAGATTATAGAACACCATGATTTGCACACACATTTGAATCGAAGTAAAGACTTCACTGGTAGCCTTGAGAGTATGTGGATTATGATATCAGGAGGAAGATTACCCATCATTGTTCATCTCAGATCAATAGCATCATGATCTCGTATATAGACAAGAATTTCCCATTACAACATTGGTAGAACAGAACATGCGGCAGTATCATTATTATCAAGCCTTGGGATAATCTAACTTGGTTGCCTTCAGGTTAACTAATTCCAATCTCTATTTTTTTGATAAAAACATCTAACTGCAATTTCAAGGAACTCTGTTGTTATCTTTGTTGTCTTAACTCTATCAGCGAACAGAAACGTTCCTTGGAGTGATTCCAAATTCCTTCAACAGGTGGTCAGTTAATGAAGAATCAGCAAATAGGGGGAAAATGACATATATCTTGTTAAATGGGCTTTGGCGAACTTGAATAATTTTTAGTTTGATGAATTTGTTTCATGGAAAATAATTTATGTATGAAAAATATTTTTTATGAAAAATATTACTTTTAAAAAATATTTTATGTTATTTAGTTATAATGTTAAACTAATTGTATATATTTATATAATATATGTGTATAAGTGTTTTTATATTTTAACAAGACTATTAAAGTTATTTTCTTTAAAAATGATTTAATTTTTCTTTAATCAAAAAAATATTTGCTGTTGAATCATTTTCCTGAGTACCCAAATGCAAGAAAATATTTTGCGAAACAAACAGAGCTTAGTGTGAAGTTAGGAGGCTAAAAATATATTTTTCTAGCTGCAAATGATTAATAATGATATCCAACTGAAATTTCAAGGAATTATTACATTGTTATTGCCGGTTTATGGTTGTGATCTTTGTGTTATTTGGCAACGTCAAGTCCACATCTACACTTTCATCTCTTTCATCACCCAAAGGACAACTTAATTTCATTTATAATTGAATTAAATTTTAGTATAATCACTGAGCAAAGTTACTTCATTTTTATTTTAAATTAACACTCAATATTGCCAAAATTTTGAAAGAAGTTTATAAATTTGAGATTTAGTGATATTGTTTAAATCAATGATAAATTTAATATCCGAAATTAAGCCCAAGAAGTCTTACTAATCCTGAAACTCTGATTGCTAGAACTATGCTTCAGAATAAAAAATGGAAATAGAGATTGAAAACAAAACTGGATTTGGATGAACTTTTAAGTTTTACATAAATCTGTTGTCATTGTGCCTGTCTTCTAGGAAAGTAATTCAACAAGAAACGAAAATCTTGATTCAAAGAAACCAAAGCACGTGACAGAAAATGGAAAACAGAGATGGAGACTTTATGCATTTACCTTCAACCATTCTTGTGAATTCAACTCTGTCGGATATCTGCTCTAAGTGCCAATCTCAGGTAAGGTGAAAAAAGACTCTCTATGTATGTCTCTACTTCAAACTCGATTCCAACTGGGATACCATGAATAACAAGATCCGTGCAAGTTCCATCTATGAAATTGTAGACGACTAATTTTCCATCAATCTCTAATAGGGCTCTATGATTCTCAAAAACGCCTAATGGCTTCATTCTAAAATATGGTATGGTGATCACAACTTTAGTCCATGACTCCTTAATGCCATAGCTCTTCATTATCCAGAAGTCATTATGGGAGGTTATATCAGTATCAGGAAGTATGCAGAGACATTCTCCAAAAACCCCTATCCCATAAAAATTTTTAACGGAAGCAGGTGGTGACACATCCCAGAACTTCTCCTCCACTAAATCAAAGGCACCGATTATTTGTGAATCCGTACTGTGACTTACCACCCAATGTATAGCTCCATTTAGCTGAATCCCAGGATCAAGTGCAAGGATGCGGTAAGGGAACATTCCAACTTCTCTCCAGCTGTTGGCTTTCAATGAGTAGACAAAGACAGAACCTTTGCAAGAGATTTTCACCAGCTTGTAATCATTAATGGACTGAGCATAGCCAAATCCATACATGTAAGGCAGCGATGATTGAGTGAAGGGGCGACGATTGCCTAATCTTGGTATTTCCTCAGCTTCTCTGGTAGAAGGGTTTATCAACAGTAAGATTCCTGGTTCAGAAGCAACACATAATAAGCCATTGCAAGAACCAATGAACTTGACCTCATCGTAGAAATCACGTTTCAGTGGATAATCAATCGTTACTGCTACTGCTCTATCATATGCTTCATAGCCTACAGAGTAAACAGAAGGAAGAGAGAAAGATGTGAGACACAGTCTCCATCTTTGGCAGTTTACACAATTATTTCTGGTTGCTAGATTAAGGTGCATTCTGATAAAATGCGGATCAGAAATAAGCAAACGCCAGGATTTGCATACACACTTTAATCGGCAGAGAGACTTTACAGATAGTCGTAAGAGTATTTGGATGATGACATCTTTAACAAGGTTAGCCATCACCATCGATCTCAGTTCAAGCAAACAGACCTCAGGTTTAAGATTTTAAGAGTTGATGCATTCAAGTTGGTTTATCAACATTTATAGACGGGTTCCAATGTTGGCAGGATATGCTTAAACCTTGTCATCACATTTAAAATTGTAAAGGTCACTATTACATTAGCAAACACTGGAATAATCGATGCTAGGTTTGTCTTTAGCATTCTAGTCACAGTCCTTATTAACTACGAAACCCAATTGCAATTTCAAGGAATTCATTATGGTCTCCATGTCGTACTCATGGTCTTATTTTCTCAGCAAACGAAACAGAACTATCTAAAGAAATTCTTTATGTTACTAAAATGCCTAAAGGCCATGCTACCAAGTCAACTAAACTTTAACGGCTCTATTTCATTCGTCTCTCGAAAAGGGCCTAAAATTTTTGTCAGTACCAGGCATAGAGAAACAAGCTGGTATAATCGGATGATATAAATTGTCGTGCATTGATTAGTGGGGAAAGACCGTACAACCGCAGGATCAAACGCGGTAGTATCAAGGATTGATCTTCTATACGGCCGTCCTCTACAACAGATGCTACGGATTAACTAAATAATTAATCTGTCAAGAGTAAGGTCCTCTTTAGAGTAAATGCTTCCATTTTTCTTCTCTAAGTTCACCTCTGAAAATGATTTACAGGTACGAGTATAGTTGAGAAGAAGTACTATGCATCAAACAAAGCTTTCCACGATTACAACAAGGTAAAACTCAATCTAGCGATAGGCTGTCAAGTGTTCAACAATAATACAAGTTGAAACAAACACAAGAGGTTTGCCTGAATTCCATTCCCTCAGTTGCAATTAGTTGAAATGAGGCTGTCAAAAGAAGTATATGATTTGATCTTGTACTTCAAAAAAACCTTACTTTTACTCTCCAAATACTGATATAACCTTTATCAGTATTTTAATTTAATAAAAAAAAAAAAAAAAAGAAATGAGATTTTGTACTTACAATCTCTAAATACTTTAAAAATTTTCATTTTCTTCTAAATATTAATAAATTAAAAAAAATTTAAAAATTATAAAAAAAAAAAAGGAACCTTACTTTTACTCTGCCACCCAAACTGAGGGTAGAGGAACAAGCAGCATCAATTGTCACCATCTTGTAATCATCACTAATTGAAATATAACCAAATCCATAAGCAGTAACACCACATGCCGCAGGCCCAGAAAGGGATTCTTCTGGAATTCTCTTGAATTCTCCAGTGGAAGGATTAAATAAGAAAGGGGTATCTTTATCTAGGGTTATACACACCAATTCAATACAAGAACCCCAAATTTCAACGCAATTTCTCGGATTAACAGAGGATTGCGCATCGACCTTAACAATAACTGGGTTCTCGTCTTCAACTTCAGACACTTCAAAATACGCCAAGTCATTTTTCCTAGATTCCAACACATCACCCCGAGCACCAGGGTTGTCTTTTCATCAAAGCTCAACAGCTACACAATCGCCATCACTAGCATTGCATATAGAATCATACTCAAAAGAATAGAGATTAAATGCAGAGAAATTGAGATTCTCTCCCCAAGAAAAAAAGGTTTTGTTTTGGAGACCTAAATCAAGGTGGTTTTTGGCAAATTGTGGAAGGAGAAACGCCACAGAAAAATTAATAGTGCAATAGTTAATATATATATATATATATATATATATATATATATATATATATATATAATTAAATACTATAAACACAATGAGATGTCTAAATAAAATGCTCGTTATCTAATGAAAATAATAAAAATTAATGTCTTATGATAAATGTGATATTTTATTAATGGTAAATAAATAATATGAAAATTAATTTCTTTTAATTAGAAATTATAAAATAAATTTTGTTAAAAATTAAATTAAAATTAATAAAAATGATTGTATTTTATTAATAAGAAATATTTTGAAAATGTGAGTAATATAATAATTTATTTTTCATATGTAAAAAATTATTTTGGTGCAACTCATTTAAGCATGATCCATGACATGTCCCGTGTTAGAGACCGTGTCATTCTTAAAATTATTTCTTCTTTTCTTCTTTTTGCTATGCATGACTTATATGGGGGCATACTGCTGGCCATGTTATTCTATCATTGGGCAAATTATTAATGGGTGACATTAAAAAATTAAATTATTAAAAAGAAGTGAGATATAAATTATTTATTAAAAGGGAGTGAAAAATGAATGAGTTAAGAGAGAGAGGAAAACTCAATTATGACTAGTGTTTAGAGTTAAAATAAAATAAAATTAATTTATGTAGACTAAAATGAAAAAATGATGTTAAAAATAAATAAAAATAAATAAAAAAATATATGTGGCATCAAAGTATTATCATAGTAGAGACCGACTTGACATTTGATATATTTTACTTTATCATCTAATGTGAAGTTGATAAAATAAAAAAAAAAAATACTCGTCTAACGATAAAGTGAAAATAAAAAAAAATTAATTAAAAAAGGTATCTTGCAGCAAGGCGTTGCTAATGGTAGCAACCAAGGCTGCCGTGCATCAACTGACAGATTATTAATAATTTATTTTTTTTTCTTATTTTTAATTATTTTATTATTTTCTTTACACATAAATTTATACCATAAATTTAATAATTTTTTTCTAACTTAAATTTTATAGCATAATATTTAAATTTCACTACTAATATTTTTTTTATTTTTATTAATATAAATTATTAATCATGCTATTATAATAATTACATAATATTTTATTTTATTATTAAATTTTAAAAAAATATTTAACTGATACAAAAATTATAAAATTATCACTACACATAAATTATATATATATATATATATATATATATATATATATATATATATATATATAGACACACACACACTCACATACTTTCAAAATTTAGAGAGAGCTGGTGCATAAAAGGAAAATGAGAGAAGAAAAGAAAGACTTATATAGAGAGTGAGAGACGTTACTATACGTAGCGCCTAGCTGCTCGGTTATATATATATATATATATATTTTTTTTCAGTCAATTCACTTCATACCAGACAAGGGGGAAGAGGGAATTTAAGTATTTCTTAGTCGCTATTTATAGTAGCACCTTGCTGCCACATGCATTTATTTATTTATTTTTCTTATTTGTAACATTATTTTTTTCATTTCAATTCACATAAATTAATTTAATTTCATTTTAACCCATTGATGCTAGCCATAGTTGAGTCTTCCTCGTTCTCTTTTTGTCGACTCATCAATTTACACCCCTTTTGATAAATTATTTGTCCCACTACCTTTTAGCAATTTAATTTTTCAATATCACCCCTTTGGTAATTTGCCCCTCAGCATTAGATATTTCTTTAGCAGAATTTTTATTTTTTCGCAACTTTTAGCTTCTAAATTATCACCAAACTCGCCTCCAAAATTCATTTCAATTTATCAAAAACAATACAATCACATTAATCTAATATAAAACTATTAAATCAATAAATAATTAAAACAAAGATTAAAAGTATGTAAAATATTTAATTAAAAACGTAAAATAAGATACAAAACTGTCATAAAATGCATATATTATAATTTAAAACATAAAATTCAATTGAATTCTAAATAATTCATATTTAATATAATTTTAGAATTAAAATTCATTTATCCTCATTTTCCAACTTATACTCAAAAATAAAAATTAAAAATTTTAATTTTTTATAAAATTCAAAAATTAATAAACATATAAACTAATTAACAATATATTAATAAATAAAACATAAATTCACATATCTTATAATATAAGATATTTATATATCATAAATAGTGTATAATAAATTTATCGCCACATTAGTAATCAAAGTTTCAAAATAAATAATATCAGCATACTCATATAAAATGGTGAATGGTCGTGATGAAATTTTCAATAGAAGGTCATTTTAGCTCCAAAAATATTGATATATAAGTTTTGTAGAATTCATTTCAAATTCTATCAAACTTGTTAATAATTTATTTTAATTATAATCAATTTCATAGCACTCTAATTACAACTGCTTGAGTTTTCAATTTCAGCAAGAAAGCAACATAAAAGGTGGAGCGAAAATACTAGAATTTTGCATGTCATCCTTGTATTAAATATGTGGCTTAATTGATGAGTGTAACGGAATTGTTGGAAGCTGCACACACCCATTGCACCCTGCCTAAGCCACCTTCGAATCATTATGGATACGAGTTCTCTTTAGGCCAATAACGAGCCTTACTTTCTGCATTTCAACTCTCTGTTCTATATTGTTCACAATGGGCTTTGCCCTGTTTCCCCCGATAGACCTGTTTCTGTACCATAGAGGCTTGGTTTCATATTGAAGGATCATTCTGCCTGAGATGTTTCGTTTTCGAAGTACTGGGTAAATTTAGTATAATCGAAATCATAGGTTCTTGTAGTGGGTTGGATTGTTTTGCAGGGGATAAAGAATATGTTTGGGATCAACGATACCAAAGCTGTTGAAGATAAAGCAGTTGATACCAGAACAAACATTATGAGAAGTCCCGTAGGGGAGATCACAGGCACACCTTTACCTTGATGGAATGATTAATATTTTAAGCTTCACTCTACTCAAGCTCAACCATCCTTAATCTCCGTCTTGGCTACGACGGCCATCATTGCTCAAACAAGATTGTTATCTACAAATTTTTCTTTTTATTGCGAGATTATTATCTACAACTTTTGTGATCTCAACTCCATTAAATTTCACAGAAAATGATAAAAAAAGGAAGAAAAGACAAAAAAAAAAAAATGCATTAGACAGTAAAAGCAACAACATGAATCACAAAAGCGTTTCCAATCTACTTTTCAGTGTTCGCAAGCATTCCTGTTGTCTCCAAATTACAATTCCCAACTTTGGGGGAAACCAGGGTCTCGATGTAAATTTCTGCTTCAATCCACTGGCAAGCACCATTGATCACAGGGTGCCTAAATGCACCATCTTTAGGATTGTAAATGATTAAGAGGCCTTTAAATTCCAGCAGAACTTCACCATTATCTGCAATGCAATATGGCACTGAATACTGCAACAACCCAGGATCATCCAAATATGGTATACTAAGCAACTTGGTCCAAGACTCTCTCACTCCATACTCCTTCATCAACCAAAAATCAGCACGGTCAGCCTTATAATTACACATCACACAAAGGCATCCATCTAAAACCCCCAATGTCCTATCACAACCAACCTCCCCATAATCAGGTTGCACCATCTCCTTATATGTCTCCTTTGCTAAATCAAAGGAAACAATAATCCACGCTAATCCAGAATCTCTTTCACACATCACTGGCCAAATAAGACTGCCATTGACATACTTCCCTGAGACATCACAAGGAACACCATATCTGAAACCCTCAATCCTCCTCCAATATTTGGTCCACAAGGTGCAAACTTCAACTCTAGTTTCATATCCAATACCTCCATTACCACCCCTATTTTGAAAGCAGAACACAGCCACCACCTTATAATCATCTATTTCACTATCATAACCAAACCCAAAAACAGTATAGCTTCCCAACTTCTTTCCAAACCCTAAACCAGGCAATCTATCAACCACCCTTGTAGATGGATTCCATAAAGCCACGTAATTCTGCTTGGCAGCCACACATAGTAATCCGTCACAAGACCCAACAAGCCAATCATAACGATATTTATCCTTTAATAAGAAATGGCCGATCTCAATAGCATCAGTTTGTAAATTGTTATAAATCGAGTATAAGGAGCAAGATTTGTGGCGACTAGATGGAGGACCACTATAGGTTAAAACAATTTTCTGATAGCGATTGGGTTTTTTCTCTGATGAAGATGTGATTTTTCGGAGGTGGGCATTTATAAACTGGGGGTCTGAAAACAGGGTTTTGAATGTTTTGGAAACGCACCTGAATTTTATTAGAGCTTTGACTGGTAATCGAGAGAAAATTTCCGCGATGATTTGGTGAGGAAGGGTGGGTAATGAAGGTGGATGATCAGATTGGGGTGATTTCTTCGCTTTTTTGGGATTTTGTGATGGCATTCCAGTTTCGTGAAATAGCGAGTGGTAGAGTTCGTCATGGTGGGGTGTTGAGGGTTTGCTGTGGGTGGAAGAAGACGGAGATGGAGTCGTTGATGATTGGTCTTCGAGACACGAATCGGCCACCAGGCCGTTCTTCTCTGCCATGACCGGTAGTGAATGACTGCACCCAGTCTCTGCTTTTGGAAGATGGAATTACGCGTTGGCCGCCTATGTTATATACAAAAACATGTGGGCTTATTAATTTTAAGGTTTTCAGGAGAAAGGGAAGATAATTAGAAAGCATGGAGAACAAGAGATACTTGCTTCGATAGAGGATCTCATGTATTAGAAATATCTTTGTTATGATATTGAATGCGACGGTCTCATTATCATATGTATAATGTTATAAAAGAGTACAATCAGAGAGTACCTAAGAAAGGGGAGAGGCATAGCATGAGTAAGTTATACATATAATAAGGGCTCCCGGCCTATCTTGGTATCAGAGCCTGATTATACTTGTATGGTACATACTTCGATGGTGAGTAAGAAGAATTTCTCTAAAAAATGTCTTGTCAAACACCTACTCCTTCTCAAACAGTTCTACAACAACCTACCCCTTCTGAAATAATAAACCTTACTTTTTCTCTTTCTTTTTCTTCTTCTCTCAGAAGAACCCTTTCTTCTCGAATCGATAACCTCGTGGAAATAGCTACCTTACCTGAAGATGCTCAAGTTGGGGAATCTCTCCTTTCACTTCTCAGTCCTTATAATATTTATAGACGTTCTGGATCTCTTACCAGCAGTATCAGATCTCTAATCTCTCCTAGGAGATCTCTTTCTAAAGAATATGTCCAAGCTTCTCGAATAGACCAATGTTCTCTCCAGAGTTCTTCTGCTAAACAATACGTTACTTTGGAAATCCCACCTCCATTAATCCCCAAATGGAGACAAGAATGATATTCTCATTTACACTTTGAAGTAGTAAAACTTATTCTCAGTCTACATGGAAGTCGTGGACTACCAGTAACTGCTAGAGTGTCACTTCTTGACACTAGATTTCTCTAGTATGAGCATGCGGTCATTGGAACGTGTCTTACCACCCTTCACGCTGGGAGCGTGGTATAACATTCTTTCCAAATTACAATCTCTCACTATGAGATCCTCATCTCTGCACCGCACTGAAGGTAGAAGTCCAGCTCACAGGAGCAGAACAGGTGATGTCATCTATGATGGCCACCTTGCATCATCAAATTATCTACAGACTACAGGACCATGCGGTAGATCTGTCATAGCCTTCTATTGCAAGTGATGCCTTACTAGCACTCGCAGACACTGAGACTACTCCAACTATAGTCTAAATACCTAGGCAACTGCCCAGGGGCGAGCTTGAGCAGCTCATTCCAAATACCTAGTTAACCAACTATGAAAGGATCCATGCAACCCTCAGCCAATTCAAATCACTGAGTCTCCTTTAGAAGGAATATTGATGGAACAGTACAAACTACCTTCCAGCCACCCAGGCACTCCACAGGATCTCTGCCTGTGTTCCAAACCATGATGGTCTAGCCATTAGAAAAGGAGCATAAACACTTTCCTATCGAGGCAGTAACACCTGATAACCACTATGTTTATCCTATGAGGATAAATGGTCATTGTCCTTGGGATCTCCCAGGATCTGGCATGTGCGACCCAGATTGTGACTGTTGTGACAATTGTTAGGAAAATGAATATGATCATCCTTTGTCAGAAAAAAAATTGAAAGAAACTTAACAAGCAGTCCAGAGCTTCTTGCAAACCTCCCCAGACTCTTAGGGAGGATTATCCTAACAATAGTGCATGGATAGGCATCTATAAAGAAACAAAGAAGAAGAAGCCTTTTCCAATTTATGAACTTGCCTTGGAAATCATCAGAAAAGAAGGATGGCCTCCTCCTCCTCCTTCTCATCCTGCTCTTCCCACTCCACCTCCTGCATTGCCATTAGTATAGCCATGTATGATGTTTTCACCTGTCTCATATGAAATAGATTTTCCCCCACTAGCTCAACAAATAGACCAGCAAACCAAGATTTCTATAAGGCCTTTCATTCACTCAACTAAAGTTGATGCTGAAGGCCAGATGACCCCGATCACTCAAGCTGAGGAAGTTCTAAACTGGCAAACAAAGAATGCAGCAATTCAGAACAAGACGCTGCTACGAATTGATTCTAAGATTGATCAAGTTCTTACCAGAACTCAGCACATTGATCAAAAGGTGGATTCCTTTACTGCATTTGCCTAGAAAATGCACGGAGAATTATAAGGAAAGATTATACAGCTTGACAAGGATCTTAAGTCCTTAATACAACAAAAGAGATTTGGTATGGAGTTTTCCCAAAAGGAAGCTAGGATCAAAAGACTAAAGCAACAATTGGCTCAAGTAGAGGTAAAACTTCACAGGCCGACAGAAGCACCTGGTTCTTACAGCCCTTTCTCTGCCCCAAGATCACAAAATCCTTTCCTTGCAATACCTGAGCCTGCTTACTCTCCTTTTGGCCCTTTCAACTACTCCTATGATCTCGCTCCTGTAACATATCAGCCATCTCCCTTATTCCAAAGACCAATACCTCCTACAGCACCATCCAGATATGAACCTAGTAATCTATCTTCTTCCGATGAATCCCAATCCACCAAAAGGAAGATTGACAAAGGCAAAGAAAAGATGAATCCTGAACCACCATCTCAGCATATGATATATATCCCTTCTGATTCAGAAGATGACTCTTCTCACAATGAAGATGACTTTTCCAGTGATGATAGTGAGTATGGAAAAATGGATGTTACGACACTGCTCATGGCTGATCTTCCACCAACCTCATCACAGATTGGTCCTTCTCTGACCACAGATTCTACCAGCGACACCATAGGCCCTACAGGACCTCCCCAAGCCTAAGATTTGCATGTAGAAATACCTGAAGACGATCCAATATTGAACTTTGGTCTTTTAGGAGCCCAAAAATAGTCTAGGCCCAGCTTAGGCCCATGGTTCACTTTAGATGATATACCTCCATCCAAATGGAGAGACCGCCTTGCAGAATTCAAAGCCTGGCTAGATGTCCAAATGCTTCGAGAAGGTGCTGATTCCCATACTGTTCTTAGGGAATTCATATCTCGAACCATTGGAACACTTCAAGACTGGTTTGCTTCCCTTGGAGAATACCACAAAGCCCAGTTCTGCCACTTAAATATCCTGCAAGCAATCAATGCCATCTTTGCTGAATTCCTTTGAGACGCCTCTCTATATAGAAAGTAGCTATGACAAGAGTTCTTTGACATGCGATGCTGTTCTTTGAAAAGGATAGACATAGAAAGGCATTACCAGCGTATGGTCCAGCGCTACTGTCTACTGAATGACTATAAGGACATAAAACTGTGGCATACTTATATTGCCTCTCTCCCAGAAGCATTACAACCAGAGCTACACCATAGCATTGCTGCCACCTACAGGGCTATGAATGCCATAACCATTGGAGAATATACCAGATGACACTGGCTTGTTTGGACAAAATGTGTGAATAACAAAAATTATTCAAAGACATTGTTGACAACAGTAAGACTTTGAAGAATATCTACCAGAAGTCCCACCTTGCCATCAAGTGCAAGGAGAAGAACTGTGAATGCAAGCCAAAGAAGAAAAGTCATTATAAGAAATATCCTAGTTCTTCAGGATTCAAGCCTCCTTTCAAGCATCGAAAGGGAAAGAAGCCAGTCAGATATTTCAGGAAAAGAAGAATGGGTACAAAGAAGTCTGATCGTTGTTACATATGCATAAACCGGGGACACTATGCAAAAAACTATCCCAAGAATCCTAACAAGGCTATCAAGCTGCTACAGCATATTCAACAGGCTTTTCATATCTCTTTGGAGCATGATGATATTGAATCTTTGTTTTCAAAACAAGATGAGCCCAATGAAGAAACTATCTTCGCTCTTGGAGAAGATAATGACTTTGACCAAGCCCAGTCTCTATCTTCAGAAAGCTCAGAGTCTAACTCTGAAGCCCATTACCCATTCTACCTAGCCCAAAATATCCAATCTTCTCAACCTTCCTACAGCCCAGACACTATTCTTATCCCTCTAGTCCCAATGCATATCCTGCCCAGCAAATATGAGTGGCCTATAAGTGTTATTGGGTTTCTTGACACTGGAGCCCACAAGAGTATGATGAACCATGCCATACTCCCTCCAGAATATTGGGTTCCGCACACAGAGTAATAGCTGATGGAAACATCTTCAAGACTAACTTGATTACCAAACAACCCATTGGTATTCAGTTTTTCTCCACCTGCATCCTGTGGACTAAGATCATTGGATCCAATCTCCCTAATAAAGACTTGCTGATCAGATTTGATTTATACCAGCAGGCAAAACATTTGAAGATTTTTCCAAAAGGATTGAAATACAAAAGAAACTTCCAACCTTTCACCTATGTCCCTAAACTATATTCCTTAGCAGATGCATCAATAGAATTTCAAGAACACAAAGAACTTCTCCTTAGATCTTGTGCAGATTCTCATGCACAGTTCCATCACCATCACCCCTTAAGGAGAAACCCAGAGTTCTTTGTCCATCTTCCATTTAAGCTAAATGAAGACATAAACCCTACTACGGCATCACACCCAAGGATGAAACCAGCAGATCTAGCTTTGGCCCAAGAAGAATGCAAACAGTTACTTCAATAAGGCCTCATAGAACCCACATCCTCTCCATGGGCTTGCCAAGCCTTTTATGTGGAAAAAATATTTGAAAAACTAAGGGGCAAAAAGAGGCTCGTGATTGATTATAAGCCTCTTAACCATTTCCTACAAGATGACAAGTTTCTTTTACCCAAGCCTGAAGCCCAGTTCACCCAACTCCATGAAGCCCATATCTTTTCTAAGTTTGATCTCAAAGCCAGTTTTTGGCAATTAGGTATCAAGCCTTCAGACAGGCCCAAAACTGCATTCTGCATTCCCATGGCCCAGTACCAATGGACCGTTCTTCCATTTGGTCTAAAGACAGCTCTTTCTGTTTTCCAAAAGGCTATGACAAAAATATTTTAGCCCATACTCCACAGTGCCCTCATCTACATTGATGACATTCTCCTATTCTCAAAAGATGTCACAACTCATAAAGCACTGTTGACTACTTTCCAATCAATAGTAGACTCTCATGGCATCATGCTGTCTGAAAAGAAAGCTCTTTAGCACAGACTGACATTGATTTCCTTGGAATGAGGTTCAAAGACGGAAGTATCAGCCAGGACCACACATTGCAGAAGAGTTGTTAAAGTTCCCTGATAAGGATTTGTCGGTAAAACAAATACAGCAATTCCTAGGCATCATCAATTACATTAGGAAGTTTATTCCTCATGTCGCCACTCACACTTGCAAACTTTCAAAGATGCTCAGAAAAACTGCACCACCTTAGGGAAAAGAATAAACAGAAGCAATCAAAGCTCTTAAAGCAGTGGCCTCAAATCTGCCACCTCTAAAGATTCCCAGCATAAGACATCGCACTCTCCAGACTAATGCCAATGACACCCACTGGGGTGCTATCCTCATTGAAGAAATTCAAGGAGAAAAATACATCTGTGGACATGCTAGTGGTGAGTTCCCAGAGCCACAAAAGCATTACCATTCAGTGTATAAAGAAATCATGGCTATCAAGAGTGAGATTAAAAAGTTTGAGTTCCATATCATTGGACACCATTTCACTGTAGTCATGGACAGCTCATCTTTCCCGAAGATCCTCGACTTCAAAAACAAGTCACTTCCAGAACCACAACTGTTAAGGTTAAAGGACTGGTTCGCCAAGTATAAATTCATAGTCCAACACATAAAGGGAAAGCATAACTTAATCCTAGATCTCCTATTTAGACCCAAAGAGCTCCACCTCATCAGATCACATTTCTCATTCCCCTTGATTTTTATGGTTTCCTCGTCCTCTCTAAATACTCCTGGTTTTCTCATCCCTACACCAGATAGTTTCCCACTTGTTTGCTCTCCTGATCAACCCATCCCAAAGATAGCTCAGTTTACAAAAGACCACATATTCCATTACCTGAGTGTTAGAAATACCTTAAGAGGATTACTCCCCTCTTCTTCTCTCTTCATCCCTGACAATCCTTTCTTAACATGCTTCAGCATTCATTCTGACATAGACCTTATCCTCGAGGAACTATGGCTCCTATGGTGTATGGTCACTTTATACTCTACGGGTATAGAGTTTCCTCTCTTGGTACTTCATCAGCATACACTCAACAACACAAACAGGACCCTCCTGTTTAGGTTTTTTGAATGGTTCAAGCCCATCTCTGCATGGCAATACAGTCTCAGATGACTCATAGAAGTCCATGGAGTTAAAGAAAGGCCCATCAGGACTCAGCCCACTACCAAGACAATGTTTATCATGCATAGGCCCTTCTCCAGAAGGCCGGATGGACTCCTTTGGTCCCAAAACTCTGAATATGAATGGAGGAACTATGATAGCTCAATATTGGAAAAAGCCACCATGGGACCACTAAGAAGATAGCTGGCAGAGCATCTCTGTGAAATAAATCGTTACCAGCCTCTGGCTCTTCCCCATGTGAACTGTACGTCCCTTGGACCCATTCGGACCCTTGAAAATGAACCTATAGATTGGACCAATCCAATCTAGCAAGACTCTCAGGACCCAATGGACATTGAAGCACATGAAACCATCGAGAATGCTGACCCACCTTCTCCTACTGATTATGGACAGTGGCCTGAAGACTTTTTTGGAATTGATGACTCAGATGATTCTGACTACGAGACACTCAACCTGCCAACAACTCCATAATTAAATATAAAGTTTGTTGGCCATATTATGTAATAAGTGTGTCTTTTTCTTTAAGAGTGAATCTTTTACTTTTAAGTGTCGGTAGCAAGTTGCTACCCGGTTGCTTGTTAAAGCAAGAGTCTCTTAGTCTATATAAAGAGACTCCCAGATCAGTTGTAAATCAATCGGAGAAATCTAAGTAAAGTTTTCCAATCATATCTCTTATTCTCCATGGCTTTCTAATTCTCTTCTCTTTCTTCTGAAAACCTTGGAACGTGTATTATACTCTTGTAATCAGATATACGTATGCTCTACACTTGCCTTGTTAGAGGATCCTGTGTATCAGAAATATCTTTGTTATGATATTGTATGCGATGGTCCCGTTATCATACGTACAATGTTACAAAAGGGCATAGCCAGAGAGTACCTAAGAGAGGGAAAAGGCATAGTATGAGTAAATTATTCGTATGGTAAGGGCCCCCGGCCCATTTGGCTATAACTTACACAAATTATTAAAAGTATATGTAAAATAAATTAAAACTATGTAACATGTTAAAATAAATCATTATGAGCATAAACTTATATTAATATCTTAAATAATTATAAAAAAATATTACAAATAAAAAGTAAAATAAAATAAAAAATATATACTTTTATTTAAAAATTTAAATCAATAAAATAATATTTCCAATGTAATAATATAAAATTATTTAAATAATATTCCATAATTATACACTATTTATATGTAAACATGTTTAATATAATAAATATTTAAAAAGATATTATAATAATGATACAAAATTCCCTCAGGAGTCAAAACACATTTAAAATGATAATAATGTTATAAAATTCATACTTATCATTTAGTTAATATAAAATAAATTATAATAATTAATTTTTTTATAAAAAATAAAGATATTTCATTAATTGAAAATAAAATATAAAAGTATAAATTAAAATACTTTATTTTTACGTAAATAGCAATATAAAAAAAGAAATATAATAAATTTTTAAATAAGACATTTAATCTTAAAAGCTTTGGATTTTGACAATCAATTTTTAAAGAAAATAATTATTTAAATTATAAAAATTAAAATAATATAAATAATGATAATATTAAAATAATAAAAAATTGAATAATTAGCATAAAAAAACTCACTATTTATAAAGAGTAACATGTAATAGCATCACAAGTTACACTCGCTATTCATAAAAATTTAATAATTTTAATATATAAATAATTTTAATTTATATTTTTTAATTTTAATATATGAAATAAAATGATATTTTAAATTTATTGCTATTCAATATTTTATTTTTATTACTTTTTATATAGAGTTAAACTTTTTATCTCTTAAATTTTTAAATAAAAATATAACAATATTATAAAAAATTTTAGTTAAAGAAATGAAATAACTTGAGATAGTTAAATCATAAGATGATTTTCTCCACTTTAAAATTTCAAACTTTTTTTATATTATCATAATATATTAAATAAATCTAATATATTAAAACATTGTTATTTTTTTAGTTATATTAATAATATTTACAAAATAGTATTAATGATTTGAAAGTAATATTAAAGAAAAATAAAAAAATAAAATTATATATATATGCACTGTATAAAACTATAAATAAATAGAATAAATAAATTATATATATATATATATATATATATATATATATATATATATATATATATATATATATATGTATATATATTATAACTGTCACGACCCAACCTATAGGCCGGACCGGCATTAGGACCTAGACTGGCATAAAGCCCTCGAGGCCCGTAGTAAGCCTTATTGTTCTCAAACCTATGACCAAGCCCACAATTTAGGGCCAATATGCATATAAAATAATTTAAATTAAACTGTTATAATTTTATTTTAGGCCAACTTAGCCTAGTAATTATCAGAAACTAAAATTAGGGGAGCCCAGCTCAACCCTGTTACATCATTTACAACTATTTAAAACTTATAAAAAATTTTCATTTGTTAATACAAAAACTTAAATTCATGCAGTCCCTGACTGGCTTAATACTACTACTAGTACATGCGGAGTTCTAAATTACAAATTTATATAATAATAATACCGTTAAGTAATTTTCTCCATAACCTGTGAGGAAAGGAATAGGTCATTCTGAAAAAGGCCTCCTCCTTTAGCCTGAAAAAATAGGTGAACAGGAGTGAGCGTTCGATTCAGAGAGTAAAATATCAATTTTAACCATAATCTCTATAGCTATCTAAAGCTAATGCACTATGTAGAGTGAAATGCAACATTGTCATAAATTTCATACAAATCACATCAAAAAGGCAATTTGGGGCACTCACACACCCAACACTGTCAAATAATACATATTTGGGAGCTGATCCCCTACACAGCCTTCTTAATCCAACCTCTGCCAGCGAAAATCTCAAGCCAGACTTTCGCTTAATAAACCAAATACGGGGTCCCAGCGAAGAACTCAAGCCGTGTCTACCCCGAATGTCACGACCCAACCTATGGGCCGGACCGGCACTAGGACCTGGGCCAGCCTAAAGCCCCCGAGGCCCGTAGTAAGCCTTAACTATTCATTTACCCAACTCTAAGGCCCATTTGGGCCCAATTTCAAGAAAACAAACGGACAGAGTCCGGCCATAAAATGGACTTACCAACGGGGAGTTTTCGACTCACCCGACCTGTAAACACAATATATAGTCAATTGGGGAGCTCAGCTCACCCTCCACATACTCATCAACATAATAATAAATGGGAGCTCAGCTCCCTCATCCAATCCATCAAAACAGACTTAAAATATTAAGTTTACAGGTCCAACATGATAATAATATTACAGACCAAATTCAAATAATTACTGCTAACACATGCGGAAATTCTAGGAGTAATTAAAATTACACAATATTGATAAACAACCTGCGAGGTAGAAAAGCAGGTTAACCCAGAACAAAATATCCTCCTGTGGCCTGTAAAAATTTTTGAACAGGAGTGAGCGTTCGACTCAGAGAGTAAAATATCAATCTTAACTATAATCTCTATAACTATCTGAAACTAATGCAACCTGTAGAGTGAAATGCAACATCAACATCATATTCACATCATAGCATCAAAAAGGTAATTTGGAGCACTCACGCACCCTGTAACATCATTCATAATATATGGGAGCTGATCCCCTATACAGCTCTCTTAATTCCAACCTGGTGCCAGCGAAGAACTCAGCTCGGACTTCCACTTAATTACCAAATCGGGGTCCCAGCGAAGAACTCAAGCCGTGTCTACCCCGAAGGACCGGTCCCCAAGAACTCAAGCCGTGTCTACCCGTCCTATCCATAGTCCACACCACATCACACGCACGCCAACGCACGCACACTGCTCCAAATTACCACAACAACATACATGGCACTTTAACATTTATCAATGCATCATAAATCGTGCCTAGAGTTTAACTACATAAATATATGCATATAAGTGATGCATGGGCATGCTAAACATATAATAATATCGAAATTACAATTAAAATTAATATTTTACTCACAAACTTGACGACAAATTACTGTGGCGGCTGGGCGGAGGAAGAAGGTCATCGGCTCACCTGACAATTACATTACATCTATTTAATAAATTTGACTCAATACAAACAAAGAAAAAATATCAAGTACGTCCTAAGTCGTGCCGAAAATCCGGCAGAGTCTCCCCTATACCTAGGACCTACCCAACCTGCAAAAGGGCTAAAAATGCACTTCTATATTCACAATCCATATATCAACAGTTCAATCATATCACACAGCCCCTCCTGGGCCCATCAAATCAATCATCCATCACAATACGCAAAATTTCAATTTAGTCCTTATTATTGATCATTTTTGCAAAAACTGCCCAAACAAGCTCTAAAAATTATAAAACTTTGCCCCGTGGTCTTTAGCAATATTACTAAGCTATTGCAAAAAGAATCGTAATTTTCTAAACTACCACGAATATTTTATGGATTTTTAATCCTATTTAAGCACTAGAAAATTACGTAAATACTAGGTTCGGGTTTACCTTTGCCGAGTCCGACTTCGAACGCGCGCCGACGTCGACAATGGGGGCTAGCCAAAACCTCGCCCAATTCGAGACTTTTCCAGAACGTCCGTTCGCCTAATTTTGCGGACCGATCAATCGCCGAATTTCCGCGAATCGAGGATACCTACACGAAGCCCATAACACGGGGGTTAGTACATAAATTTTTCAGAATTTTCTAAGCTCATTTAATGCTCAAAATACACCGCGGTTCGTGGGACCCACCGAAAACGGTGTCGAAAAATTCAAATTTATGTCGCTAAGCTCTCGACGAATGGAGCGTTGGTGGCCTCGGTTTCTCGTGATTCACGGTTTCGAGAAATCTAGCCCAAAAGTCGAAATGGGCTAAAATCTTCCCGAGCAAAAATCGGACAATCCGCTCGATGGATTTCGGCGTTTGGTGTCTATGCCAAGCTCTCGCCGAGGAGATGCTATTGGACAGATGACCCGGTCCAAATGGTGGCCGGAGCGGCCGGATTTGGCTGAGGAAGTCGGGTGAGCGCGCGCAGGGACGCCACGCGTCATTGCTGGGCGCGGCCTACTGGCTGGCTGGCTACCGCCGCCGGGTCCGGGTCGCGCTTAGGCGGAGAGGAGAGAGAAACGAGAGAGAAGAGAGGAGAGGGCGTCGCGCGCGGGAGGAAGAAAAAGAGAAGAGACCGGTCCGATTCGACCGGTCCGATCCGGTCCGGTTCGATTCGGCCGGTTCGATTCGAAATACAAAATTTTGAATTTTTACTCTGCCTCGGGACCGAAAACGAGGTCCAAAAATTTCGAAAAAAAATTTCCGTAAAACTCAGAAAAATACGTAGACTCCAAATATATTTTTAGTTTTGCCACGTGGTCTTTAAATTAATTTTTAAAAATCCTCAAAGTTTATATTTTCGGAAAATCGAACCCGATTTTTAAAATCCGAAAAATCTCAAAAAAATTCTTAAAATTTAAATAAAATTAAAATACCAAAAATACTCATAAATAATAAAATTTAAAATCTTGGGGTGTTACATTCTTCCCCTCTTACAGAAAATTCGTCCTCGAATTTTTACACAAGGCAGAATAAAGCACATGATTATACATTGAACAGATAAGGGTACTTGCTACGCATGTCCCGTTCTGACTCCCAGGTGCACTCTTCCACCGACTGACTCCTCCACAAAACCTTAACCATAGGGATCTGTTTGGATCTTAGCTGTCTTACTTGGTAGCCCACTATGGCTACAGGTTGCTCCTCAAATGTCAAATTCTCCTTTAGCTCTATCACATCCAATAAAGACATGAGAAGGATCGGGAATGTATTTCCTGAGCATGGAGATGTGAAACACGGGATGAACGTGAGAAAGGTTGGGTGGTAGCTCCAACTGGTAGGCAACTGCTCCAACTCTATCCGTAACCTCAAAAGGTCCAATATACCGAGGTGCCAACTTGCCCTTATTTCCGAATCTCATGACTCCCTTCATTGGAGATACCTTCAGGAATACATAGTCGCCATCGCAAACTCCACATCCTCCGTCTGGGTCTGCATAACTCTTCGCTTCATCGAAAGCCGCCCTCGCCGTTCTCGATTAAAGGAACTACCTCAAGTGTACTGCACTAGGTCTACATCATGCACCCTTGCTTCCCCCATTTCTGTCCAACACAGAGGAGACCTACACTTTCTTCCATATAATGCCTCATAGGGTGCCATCCCTATGCTGGAGTGATAACTGTTGTTATAGGCAAACTCCACCAAAGCTAGCTGCTCATCCCATTGACCTCCAAAATCCAAGACACTCATGCGAAGCATGTCTTCCAGTGTTTGGATTGTCCTTTCAATCCGTCTGCCCGAGGGTGGAAAGTCAGATCAAGTTCAATTGTGTGCCAAGTGCCTCCTGCAACTTTCTCCAAAACCGAGAAGTGAATCGGCCCTCACGGATATTATGGAAGCCGGAACTCCATACAATCTGACTATTTCTCGAATGTAGAGGGCATACTGTGCCACAGAGTATGTAGTCTTTACAGGTAAGAAGTGAGCTGATTTGGTCAAGCGGTCTACAATTACCCATATCGAATCATATCCTTGCGTGGTACGAGGCAACCCAGTCACAAAATCCATAGTGATCATTTCCCACTTCCATTCTGGGATAGGGAGCTCTTGCAGCTTCCCTGACGGTCTCTGGTGTTCAAACTTCACCTTCTGACAAGTCAAGCACTTGGACACAAAGTCTGCGATGTCCCTCTTCATGCCATTCCACCAATAGCTATCTTTCACATCATGGTACATCTTGGTGGAACCTGGATGGACACTGTACAGTGTGTAGTGTGCCTCTCGCATGATTTCATTCCTGAGGTTGTCCACATCGGGCACACATATCCTAGAACCTTGCACTAGGGCACCATCATTGGCAAATCCAAACTCACCACCTTCACCTTGCTGTACTCTTTCTATAATCTTCATCGCTTGTTGGTCTCGTGGCCGGGAAACTCTAACTCGCCCTCAAGTCCGGCCTCACCAAAAGTGAGCCAACAATACCTCATCCGAAAGATCTAGGATTAAACCTTGATCCATCACCATGTACCTCCTTAATCAATGGTCTCTTCCTCATCAAACGTGCGCCAAATCGCGGAAGATTTTCTCGCTCAAGGCATCCGCCACAACATTGGCCTTCCTGTGGTGGTACCGATGGTGCAATCATAGTCTTCGTAAGCTCCATCCATCTCCTCTGTCTCAAATTTAAATTCCTCTGTTGGAAGATGTACTTTAAACTCTTGTGGTTGGTGTATATCTCACACACTTCACCATACAGGCAGTGTCTCCAAATCTTTAGTACAAAGACTACCACTGCCATTTCTAAATCATGGGTGGGGTAGTTCTGCTCATGCCTCTTTAGCTGCCTTGAAGCATAAGCCACTACTTTTCCATTCTGCATCAAAACACACCCTAGGCCAACTCGAGGCGTCACAATACACGGTGTATCCTTCACCACTCACGTAGTGTCAACACAGGCGGTGGTTAGACACTCCTTAAGCTTCTGGAAACTCACCTCATAGTCATCTGTCCAAATGAATGGAACATTCTTCCTGGTCAACTTAGTTAGGGGAGCCGCTATCCTAGAGAAATCTTGTACAAAACGCCTATAGTAGCCAGCTAAACCCAGAAAACTTCGCACCTCAGTGACTGTTGTAGGCCTAAGCCAATCGATTCTGACTTCAATTTTCTTGGGATCCACTTGAATGCCGTCACTAGAAACCACGTGTCCCAAGAATGAGATACTTTCTAGCCAAAATTCACATTTTGAAAATTTGGCATATAGTTGGTGCTCCCTCAACGTCTGCAACACCATCCTCAAGTGCCACACGTGTTCTTCCTCGGTCCGAGAGTATACCAGAATGTCATCTATGAATACGATGACAAAACGGTCCAAAATGGCTTGAACACCTGTTCATCAAGTCCATGAAGGTCGCTGGTGCATTAGTGAGTCCAAAAGACATCACCAAGAACTCATAATGACCATACCTTGTCCCGAAGCCGCTTTTGGACACGTCCTCATCCCCGATTCTCAACCGATGGTAGCCGATCGTAGGTCTATCTTGGAAAAGAATCTAGCTCCTTGAGCCGATCAAACAAATCATCGATCCGAGGAAGTGGATACTTGTTCTTCACAAATACCTTGTTCATTGCCTATAGTCAATGCACAACCTCAATGACCCATCCTTCTTTCTAACAAATAGAACAGAGCACCCGGTGAAGTGCTCGGACGCACAAACCCTTGTCCAAAAGCTCCTGTAGTTGCTCCTTCACTCTTTCACTCACGGTGCCATCCTGTAAGGTGGCATGGATATGGGGTTTGTACCCGGCACAACATCAATACAAAACTCTATTTCCCTTCCTGGTGGCAATCCTGGAAGCTCCTCAAGGAAGACATCCATGAATTCTCTGACAACAGGAACGTTTTCCATGCTGACACCTTCTACAGATGTATCTCTCACCAATGCCAAATACCCTTGGCATCCACGCCTCAACATTTTTCTAGCACTAATTGCTGACACCAAATTATATGGAGCCACGCTCCTGTCACCATCAAAGCTAAACTCTTCCACACCAGGTACGTGGAAATACACCTTTTTGTTCCTGCAGTCTAAAGTGGCATAGTGAGTTGACAGCCAATCCATCCCCATGATTACATCGAAATCCATTACTGGTAGAGGAACCAAGTCTGCTGGGAGGATCTTTCCATCCACTATCACTGGGCTACCCGGAAATACCATGTCTACATCTATGTTATCACTAAGTGGGGTAGCTACTGACAAAGGGCACTCTAAAGTTGTAGGGTTTCTACCCAACCTCATGGCAAACACAGGGGAGACAAATGAGTGCGTAGCACCCGGATCTATCAAAACACGAGTCTCATAAGAATGCACTGAAGAATACCGCCACAACGCATTGGAAGCTCGAGCATCCTGGTGGGTCGTGGTGAAAACCCGAGCTTGACCCTACCCCGAGTGGCGTAACCTTGATATCGACTTCTACCTCTGACCGCCTCCAAATCCACGTCCCCTTGTTCTCGAATCGATCGCCATGTTGGAAGTACCCGAATACAACTGGCGAGGAACATTAGCAACAGAACCCTGTGACCCCATCTGTGGCTCACTGAAAACGGGGCATTCTCTAGCAAAGTGACCTGGTTGGCCACACCTGAAGCATACTCCTCTTATTCCTGCTTCTTCCTCTATAAGTAGTTTGGCCACCACTATCCGTAGTACCCATGTGGGGAACACCTGAAGAACCCTCTGCTCTGTTTTTCTTTGCTCTCCCGCTGTCATCCACAGCATAGCTAATCTCAATCTGTCTGGCTCGATCAACCACCACATCAAAAGACTGATCCGACATCATGGCCAGGTTCGCATACCTCCTGTCAAGCCCCTTTAGGAACCTCTTCACCTTCATAGTCTCTGTAGCTACTGCTGTAGGGGCATATCTGCTCAATTCCAGAAATTCTGTAGCATATTCATCTACAGACCTGCCATTCTGTCTTAGGGCCTCAAAAGCCCACTGTTTCTGATCTCTGAAGCTTTCTGGCACAAACCGATTGATGAATAATTCCACAAACTGAGCCCATGTCAATCCCTCCATCCGAGGTAACACGTAGTCATTCATCCATTGTCTAGGCATGGGCCCCATGACGTGCTGCATACACTCTATCAATCTTCTATCACCAATCAGACTGCTCTGCCGTCAGAATCCAAAAACCGATATGCATCGTCTGACACATCGTAGGTACCAGGCACCAACTTCTTGAAATTTATAATCTGTTTGTAAGATTCCTCTCTTGGTGCGGTGGACTGCTGCTGCTGTGGAGGGTGGACCATGTACTGTGCCATCATGTCGATGGTTCTCTGCACCAGAGAAGCCGCCATGGGGTCCATGGGACCTGTGCCATGAAAGACTGTTCCTAAGCGTGGGTAGTCGCTCTTCTACTTGAGCAGCTCTAGGCCTCCTACCCCGCCTCCTGGCGCGCCTCATCCTGCCGACACCTCGTCAGCACATCCGTTCAGTGCGTGGCGGCTCTCCCGCTTCTACGCATTTTCCCGAAATTCAAGATTAGCCCACAAAAATTCAAAACTGTGCATTACACAGCTCTATAGACTCATATTTATACATAACATATGGAGCAGAAACTAGAAGCAAAGATGACAATGCAAGACGAATGTGGACCCTATATTTCCGCATGTGACTCCTAGTAGACTCTTCCCAACACTTTAGACAACATTCCCTAAGAATCTGGAGCCTAAGCTCTGATACCACATTTGTCACGACCCAACCTATGGGCCTGACCCAAGACTAGGACCTAGGCCAGCCTAAAGCCCCCGAGGCCCGTAGTAAGCCTTAACTATTCATTTACCCAACTCTAAGGCCCATTTGGGCCCAATTTCAAGAAAACAAACGGACAGAGTCCGGCCATAAAATGGACTTACCAACGGGGAGTTTTCGACTCACCCGACTGTAAACACAATATATAGTCAATTGGGAGCTCACCACCCTCCACATACTCATCAACATAATAATAAATGGGAGCTCGGCTCCTCATCCAATCCATCAAAACAGACTTAAAATATTAAGTTTACAGGTCCAACATGATAATAATATTACAGACCAAATTCAAATAATTACTGCTAACACATGCGAAAATTCTAGGAGTAATTAAAATTACACAATATTGATAAACAACCTGTGAGGTAGAAAAGCAGGTTAACCCAGAACAAAATATCCTCCTGTGGCCTGTAAAAATTTTTGAACAGGAGTGAGCGTTCGACTCAGAGTAAAATATCAATCTTAACTATAATCTCTATAACTATCTCAAACTAATGCAACTCAGAGAGTGAAATGCAACATCAACATCATATTCACATCATAGCATCAAAAGGTAATTTGGAGCACTCACGCACTCGTAACATCATTCATAATATATGGGAGCCGATCCCCTATACAGACTCTCTTAATTCCAACTGGTGCCGCCAAGAACTCATTTCGGACTTCCACTTAATTACCAAATCGGGTCCCAAATAAGAACTCAAGCCGTGTCTACCCCAAGGACCGGTCCCGCCAAGAACTCAAGCCGTGTCTACCCGTCCTATCCATAGTCCACACCACATCACACGCACGCCAACGCACGCACACTGCTCCAAATTACCACAACAACATACATGGCACTTTAACATTTATCAATGCATCATAAATCGTGCCTAGAGTTTAACTACATAAATATATGCATATAAGTGATGCATGGGCATGCTAAACATATAATAATATCGAAATTACAATTAAAATTAATATTTTACTCACAAACTTGACGACAAATTACTGTGGCGGCTGGGCGGAGGAAGAAGGCTATCCCGACTCACCTGACAATTACATTACATCTATTTAATAAATTTGACTCAATACAAACAAAGAAAAATATCAAGTACGTCCTAAGTCGTGCCGAAAATCCGGCAGAGTCTCCCCTATACCTAGGACCTACCCAACCTGCAAAAGGGCTAAAAACGCACTTCTATATTCACAATCCATATATCAGCTCAATCATATCACACAGCCCTCCCGCCCATCAAATCAATCATCCATCACAATACGCAAAATTTCAATTTAGTCCTTATTATTGATCATTTTTGCAAAACTGCCCAAACAAGCTCTAAAAATTATAAAACTTTGCCCCGGTCCTTAGCAATATTACTAAGCTATTGCAAAAGAATCGTAATTTTCTAAGCTACCACGAATATTTTATGGATTTTTAATCCTATTTAAGCACTAGAAAATTACGTAAAAACTAGGTTCGGGTTTACCTTTGCCGATTCCGACTTCGGGAACGCGCTCGGGACGTCTGACAATGGGGGGCTAGCCAAAACCTCGGCCCACCCGAGACTTTTCCAGAACAGTCCGTTCGCCAATTTTGCACTGATCAATCGCCGAATTTCCGCGAATCGAGGATACCTACACGAAGCCCATAACACGGGGGTTAGTACATAAATTTTTCAGAATTTTCTAAGCTCATTTAATGCTCGAAAATACACTGCGAAGTTCCGTGGGACCCACCGAAAACGGTGTCGAAAAATTCAAAATTTATGTCGCGAAGCTCTCGCGAATGGAGCGTGCTGGTGGCCTCGGTTTCTCGTGGGATTCACGATTTTGAAATCTAGCCCAAAAGTCGAAATGGGCTAAAATCTTCCGAGCAAAAATCGGACAATCCGCTCGATGGATTTCGGCGTTCTTGGTGTCTATGGAAAGCTCTCACGAGTAGATGATTTTGGACACAAGACCGGTCCAATTGGTGGCCGGATCGGCGCGAGAGGGACGCCGCACGCCGGCGCGCGGCGCGGCTGGCTGGCCGGCGCGCCGCCGGGCTGGCTGGCCGCTGGTCAAGGCGCGAAGCGAGAGGAGAGAGAAACGAGAGAAGAGAGGAGAGGCGTCGCGCGGAGGAAGAAAAGAGAAGAGACCGGTCCGATTCGACCGGTCCGATCCGGTCCGGTTCGATTCGGCCGGTTCGATTCGAAATACAAAATTTTGAATTTTTACTCTGCCTCGGGACCGAAAACGAGGTCCAAAAATTCCGAAAAAAATTTCCGTAAAACTCAGAAAAATACGTAGACTCCAAATATATTTTTAGTTTTGCCACGTGGTCTTTAAATTAATTTTTAAAAATCCTCAAAGTTTATATTTTCGGAAAATCGAACCCGATTTTTAAAATCCAAAAAATCTCAAAAAAATTCCTAAAATTTAAATAAAATTAAAATACCAAAAATACTCATAAATAATAAAATTTAAAATCTTGGGGTGTTACACCGAAGGACCGGGTCCCAGCGAAGATCTCAAGCCATGTCTACTTGTCCTGTCTATATCCAACATTATACCACATGCACGCCAATGCACACACAATGCTCCAAATTATCAGAATAATATCCATGGCACTTTAACATTTATGAATGCAATGTAAAAAGTGTCTATTGTTTAACTACATAGATACATACATATAAGTGATGCATTGACATGCTTGAACATATAATAATATCGAAATTACAATTAAAATTAATATTTTACTCATAGTACACCGAGGACTATTGTGGCTACTGGATGAAGGAGGATAGCTGATCTCAATCACCTAATAATTATATTATAAATTTATTAGTACTAAGTCAAAATAAAACTCTAAAGAGACAACAGACAACCTAATTCATACCGGAAATCTGGCAGAATTTTCCCTATACCTAGGACCTACCCAACCTGTCAAAAATAGTTCAAATAGCATTTTTAAACTCAACCCATATCTCATCATCATTATATGGCCCCTCCTGGGCCCTTCAAACCAAGCAAATATTCAAAATCTTAAAAATTACGTTTTAGTCTATATAATTGACATTTTGCAAAAATCCACTCAAATCAGCTCTAAAAATTCTAAAATTTCACCCCGCGGTCCTTAATAAAGTTATAAAGCTATCGCAAAAGTAATGGTAATTTTCTAATCACCCATAAATATTTTATTCAAAAATATTACTCAATTCCATAAGTTTTCAACAGCTAACATATTCTTAATTCAACCCAATTCAATATTCACATATTTAAACCTCCATCCTCAAGCTTCAACCAATCATATAAAATTTAAATATCATAATCTTAAATAATCTTATATGCTCATATGCTAAAAATCTAACTAGAATCCATCTATATTTTTCAAAAATATTCTACAATCACTCAAAAATTTAACAAATACCATAGAATATCTCCAAATAATTTTACTTTCATTATATATTTTTCTTAGAATTTTTTTCCAATTTTTCCTGTTAAAGAAACACTGTATTTATGCTCTACAGACAGAGAAATAATGAAATTAATCTTACCCAAAGTTTATCTATGTCTCAAAAATTTCAAAAATTTATGAAAAAGCCTCTGGAAGTTGAATCATCTCCAAAGCCCACCGAAGCCACCGCCGGAACCACTGCGCACGGTGGCCGGCCGCTTGCCGCCGACGACATTTGCCGGATCTGATTATACCATCATATTCCTCTCCTCTCCCTCAGTATATAGGTGGTCTTGGATCGTCAATCCAACGATCGGATCATCCTAGATCTGACCCAAAAGCTTAAAAAAACCGAAACTTCTCTCCTCCATATCTCACTCATCCGACCTCCATTTGTTGCAAAATGTGATATCAGAGCTTAGGCTTTAGATTCGTGGGAAAGTGTACATCTAGAGTTGTCACATGCAAAGTATAGAATTCTATTTTGTCTTTTTCTGTAATTCTTTGTTTCTAGATTCTGCGTTATACCTCGGAAAATATAAAAGTGCCTCAGTTAGTGTCTTGATTTTTGTGAAGTACATAGAAGTGTGAAATAGAGTTAGCAGACATGTTGAGGTCTGCCATGGAAATACATTCTCCAAGAAACACTATATTTCTATCAGTATGGGTATAAGTGTTGTGCCTATCTGGTGCTAGGCATGAGTACATAAAGGTGAGTTTTGATAGTATAATTGCACTAGATAAGGGTGAGGATACAACTGCTGGCAGTTGTCAATGGATTACCCAGTCAGAGTAAGTTTATGATAATAGTAGATTCAAGAGAGAAAACGCGCATAGTGGGCATTGGCTTCCCGTCGCGATTCCGGCTTCATCCGACGTCCGATCGACGCGATTCAGGTGGCATTGGAAAGCTTATTCTGAGAGCTTTCTTTTGATACCAAATTTGTAGCAAATGGAGGTCGGATGAGTGAGATATGAAGGAGAGAAGTTTCGAGTTTTTTAAGCTTTTGGGTCAGATCTAGGACGATCCGATCGTTGGATTGACGATCCGAAACCACCTATGGACTGAGGGAGAGGAGAAGAACATGATGGTATGATTAGATATGGCAAATGTAGCCGGCAGCCAGCCACCGTGCGCGGTGGTTCTGGCGGTGGCTCCGGTGGGTTTTGGAGATGATTCAACTTCCAAAGGCTTCCTCATAAATTTTTGACATTTTTGAGACACAGATAAACTTCTGGTAAGATTATTTTCATTATTTCTCTGTCCGTAGAGCATAAATACAGTGTTTCTTAAACAGGAAAAATTGGAGAAGCATGGGGACTTGGGCCAGCCTAAAGCTCCCGAGGCCCATAGTAAGCCTAACTATTCCTCAACCCAACTCTAAGGTCCATTTTATGGTCAGACTCTGTCCGGTTAAATTCTTGAAATTGGGCCCAAATGGGCCTTAGAGTTGGGTTGAGGAATAGTTAGGCTTACTACGGGCCTCGGGAGCTTTAGGCTGGCCCAGGTCTTAGTGCCAATCCGGCCCATATGTTGGGTCGTGACAATAACTTACCTAATAATAATAGTTACTTATTATAATATTAAAAGAATAATTATTAAATAATTTATAATATTTATATAATTAAAGAATTTCTAACTTAATCATAATTTCATTTTAAAAGAGAAAACTTAATGATAATTTAATTTACCTACTTTATATATATATATTTCAAATAAAGAGTCAAGGGATGAAGACGGATTTGTCCAAGCTGGGCTCCGGCTTCAAAGAGAGAGTTTTTAGGGCATGCCCATGTGACCACTCCATGCACCATAGTTTGGGCCATTTGCGTAATGATGTTCTCATATTCTTGAAATTATAATTGAAAGATAAAAATTTATTCGGAATAAATTTTTAAAATTATATTTTAAATGTTATTAAAATTTTAATTTAAAAATATTAGTTTGTTATTTTAAATTTTTTTAATAACTATGTAATTCAAAGAATCAAATGCTTTAATAAAAAAACATGATAAAATAGTGATGTAATGAGTGAGGATGGAAAAAAAATACATTAAATAACATGAAAAAAATAGTATTAAAAAATTTATAATTTTTGTTGAGGAATTAAATTTTAAATTTTATAATTAAAATTTTATAATTTTAATTTTTGTCCATTTGAGCCCAATTTCAAGAATTCAATCGGACAGAGTTCGGCCATAAAATGGACCATTTAACAGGGAGTTTTTTACTCGTCCGACCTGTAAACACAATATATAATAATTTGGGGAGCTTAGCTCACCCTCCACATACTCATAAAATCCAATAGGAGCTCAGCTCCCTCATCTAATCCAGTCATGCATGTATTTAATATTTTTACAAATTCAACACAATATTATATTACAGACCCAAATTTATTAAAATACTCTTAACACATACGGAGTCTAAAATTTAACTCAATTGTACAAAATACATTAGATATTACTAATTGACCTGCGAAGAAGAAGAGTAGGTTACTCACAACAAGTAATTCTCCTGTAGCTTGAAAAAATAGATGAACAGGGTGAGCGTTCGACTCAGATAGTAAAATACTAATTTTAACACAATTTCTATAGCTATCTAAAGTTAATGCATCCTAAGAAATAGAATACAATATCATCATAAATTTCATACAAATCACATCATAATAGTAAAAAGGCAATTTGGAGCACTCATACACCTAATACTGTTCAAACGGTACATATATGGGAGCTGATCTCCTATACAGCTCTCTTAATCCAACCTCTGCCAGTGAGTGTCTCTCAAGCCGTGCCTACTCCTACTCATCCATAAAGGACCGGGTCTCAGCGAGTGTCTCTCAAGCCGTGTCTACCCGTCCTGTTCATATCCAATACCACACGCATACCAACGCACGCACACGGCTCCAAATTATCACAAACAACATCCATGGTATTTCATCAATTAAGAATGTAATATAAGATGTGCCTAGTGTTTAACTACATAGATACATATTTATAAGTGATGCATAGGCATGCTTGAACATATAATAATATTGAAATTATAATTAAAATTAATATTTTACTCACATACTTAAATTGAGGTCACTGCGGCGGCTGGGTGGAGGAGGAAGGTTGTTCCGGCTCACCTGACAAATTTCATTGCAATTATTTAATATATTTGACTTAATACAAGCTTGAAAACAAAACCAAAGATACCCTAAGTTGTGCCGAAAATCCGGCAGAGTCTCTCCTATATCTAGGACCTACCCAACCTGCAAAATGGTTCAAAATGCACTTCTATATCCACAAGTCACATATTCACAACTCAATCACATCACATGGCCCTTCCTGGACCTACCCAGACAGTCAACAACCATCATTTAAAAATTATAATTTAATTCCTATAATTACCCCTTTTGCAAAAACTAACCATTTGAGGTCCAAAAATTCTAAAACTTTGCTCTGCGGTCCTTAACAATATTATAGAGCTAACGTAAAAAGAATTATATTTTTCTAACGTACCACGAATATTTTATAGATTTTTAATCGAAATCAGGCATTATATAATAAAGAAAAATGAGGCTTCGGATTTACCTATGCTAATTTTGACCTTGGAGACGCGTCCGGGACGTCTGAAAATGATGGGTTAGCCTATACTCTCAGCCCGATTTTGAAGATTTCTCAGTAATCTGTCTGTCCGACTCGAAATTGCAGATCCGAGCAACCATCAAATTTTCGCGAATTGAATGTACCTACACGAAGCCCATAATACGGGGGTTAGTATATAATTTTTACGAAATTTTCTAAACTTATTTAATACTCGGAAAAACACTGTGAAGTCTCGCAGGATCCACCAAAAAACAGTGTTGGAAAATTTTGAAATGAGTATTGTCACGAATCTGTTGACAAGTGGAGCACTCCGGTACTCTCGGATTTTTGGTGGGGTTTACGATTTTTGAGAAATCTAGCCTGAAAGTCAAAATGGGCTAAAACTTTTCAGGTAAAAATTAGACAAACAGCTCTACGAATTTTTGTGTTCTTGGTGTCTATGGAAAGCTCTCGAGGTGTAGATGTGTTTTGGGATAAGACCCAGTCCGATTGGTGGCCGGATCAATCGAATTTT
This sequence comes from Hevea brasiliensis, assembly GCF_030052815.1. Classification (NCBI taxonomy): domain Eukaryota; kingdom Viridiplantae; phylum Streptophyta; class Magnoliopsida; order Malpighiales; family Euphorbiaceae; genus Hevea; species Hevea brasiliensis. The sequence continues at coordinate 74,015,480 of NC_079507.1, read as the reverse complement.
GGGCGGAAAGGTGAAACGTTGCGCGGCGCATAGGGAGAGTTTTTGAGCCATTTTTCGGTGGCTTGGAGCGTCGGCCCACAGCGGGGAGGGGTGCTGGAGGTGCGCCGACGAGCTGGGGAGGGAGGGGCGGTGGCTGGCCGACGAGGGGAGGAGGGAGGAGAGAGAAAAAGGGAAGGGAAGGGAAGGGAAGGGAAGGGAAGGGAGGGTGTCGGGGGCGCGCGGGGAAGAAAAGAAGAAGGGAAAGAGAGCCGGTCCGATTCAATGGATCTGGTTCGATTCGGCTGACTCGATTCAGGGTATCTGAAATTGAAATTTTTATTCTGCCTTAGAATCGAAAATGAGGCCTAAAAATTTCGAAAATTTTTTAAAAAACTCAGAAAAATTCATAGAGTCTAAATATATTTTTACTTTGCCATGTGGTCTTTAAATAAATTTTTAAAAATCATCAAAATTTTATATTTTGAAAAATTGAACCCGATTTAAAAAATTCAAAAATTTTTAAATAATTTTTCAAAATTTAAATAAAATAAAATATTAATATTTATTCATAAAATAATTAATTTAAAAATTAGGAGTGTTACAGAAATAGAAATATCTCATAATGAACATCACTTGGAATTGCTTGCTTGCTTGCAACTCTTCTGTGCCATCCTCTCTGGTTGCATTCTGTGGATGGCTTTTCTCCCCTTTGTGACCCCAGCCATCGCCAAAGTGGGACTATTTATAAGTGTCTAATCAATATGCGACGAATTCAATCTGCACACCTGGTGATTATCACCAATTTTTGTATTTGCTATGCAAGAAAACTATACTACCTGGGAAGAGCAATAGAACTTGCTAATTCCAATCACTTACAATCAAAAGTCCTTCGAATTTTTGGTATATGTAAAGGGCAAAAGAAGACTCCATAACACATATGCATAACTTTGCATAAAGTTGAAGCCAAAGGATATCTAAACAAACATATGAGTCCGTCCGTGCCGCAATACAACTTGCATGCAGTTGTACATTAAAGCTCCAAATGACAGGATTAGTTCAGAAACTGGACCTGAGCTTTTAATTTGATTTAGTTGCGGGTGGAATAAAAAATTTATATGTCTTAATCATTCCATCAAGCCAATTCGAGGATTAATAGTAAAATATAATTATTTAATTTTATATATATATATATATATATACACACACACAGAGCACATGTAAAAAAAAAAAAAAAACAATGTTTGGCGACGGTAATAAATATGATTATTGACGTCAAAGTTGACTGAGAGACGATTTTCATCGTCAAAAGTGCTGATAGCACTGCATTGTGCTATGAATTTAGCAACCGCATAGCAAATTCGTCGTTAAAATGGTGTATTGGCGGCACTTTCATAGCATCTATCGAGAACTTTGTCAGTGATTAAATCCAAAATGAAGAATGACCTTGAATTGATGTCGAATTTTGACATAATTCACCAGCCATTGAAGAGCGAATTTACAGAAGTTCCCAGTTCTCCAATTGGGAAAGCCCTAGGAAGGCGTGGCATCTGCTTCTAGGAATTAGAATATACATATCAACCGACATTCTTGTCATCCTATCCACCGCGTTCAACCAGCTAGGGTGGTTTTCCGGCTCATCAAATCTAACCTTCTTGTAATGATCAGTGAAATGATTATTCCCAAATCCCATGAAAATAAAAATCACATATAATTTATCTCTTAAATTTTTTGTAAAAAATATTATATATATTTTTTATGTGAAAAAAAAATTCATTAAATTAATAAAATTTCTGTAATTTATAATTTTATAAAAAAAATTATTTTAAAAAGATATCACAAAGTAAGCTGTAAATTTATATTGAATTATTTTATTTTTCATAATAAAATAATTATATTTTATATAGAATTAAGTAACAATAAAATACTCTAAATAAATTGCTTGCTTTCTTTTCTCGTGTCATTCTTACCCTGCTGCACATATTCCAAGAAAAATCAAGCAAAGTTTAGGGAGAAATAATCCCAATCCACCAATATATCGAGTTGGGGATTTTTTTTCCCCAAAAAAAATATAGATAGAAGTAGAAAACGCACAGAGGCTTCACTGAATCTGAGATCCATTCCACAGAACGGGTAAATTCTTTCTTTATTTTCTATTTTAAACGAGAATCCTGACAAGTGACACAGCTAAAATGTGCAGTGATCTTATTTCAAAAGTACTTCCTTCAGCCACATACAACAATGCTTATACACGTATAAGGGTATGCTACAAAAATCTTAACAACGATGGTAGAAACTTGCCTTGGAGGCACTAGAAATTTAAGCGTGGACCTGAGCACTTTAAATGCACAAAATATCTACTTCAAAAATCTTCAGTATTTTAGCAGATGACCTGGCACACTCACACTTGATGCCTTGGTCACAGGGCTAAACCATTGTTAACAATAGTTGCAATGCATTATCTCCAGTGAATTGTAAAATTTTCATGTGTCATGTAACAATCTCTCCGCTAACAAGCAGCTGAATCTGTACGTATAGATGATATCCAAGAATTAATTAGCATTTTGACCTCCAGATCATTTTGATCGTGGCCTTAGAAAAGAGCAGGGAGATCGTATTTGAAATTCATGGCAAGATATTTTGTGATAAATGAATTTACCCATATAACTGCAGAAATGGCACTCAGACAAGGAAATGGTCAGATAGAAAAGCACCACCCACAACACCAATCAGGCACAGTACAGAAATAAAATCTGCCATCCCAATTGATGACACTGATAAGAAGTAGATTTTATGAGAGTTGCTGTCCCCTCTAAAACCCCGCACAATCATGGCCTGTAAATTCCATAGAGTAGGTACAATATTAAAAGCAGAAACCTTTAGCTAGCAGCAAACAGCAAGTATTATCACATAATTATCCCTCTCTTCTAACCTTATTGGTAAAGGCCAATTAGATGAAGATTTGAACTTTTTTTCATATACAGGGATATAAAATTAATGCATGATGTTGTTAATATAATGAATGGTTGCTGCCCTAGGATTCTGCCATTAAAATTGGGGCCAAAGTTCAGAAAATTGGTTAAGAAGCCTGAAAGTTACCATTTTCATTAAGCACACAAGTGAATTTTGTCTGAGCTCAAAAACAAATATAATACCCCACTTTCTGTTATCATTTTCAAGAAGGAATCATCAATATGCAGCATAAATTTCTTCAAAAGAGTTCGTATGACAACTTATCCCTTATTTTTAAGGAATTTATTTTCCCAACTTCCACCACTACTATCAATACTATATCCTGTCAAATTTCTCTTCCATTGGAATGTTCATCGAGCTTTCTTGTAGGGGCCAGTATCAAATTTTCTCAAAGAGATTGGCATATGCTAGAAATTTACTAATTGAGATGTCACATCCTTATTAGAAGTAACACAGTTAAAATCAGACAAACGTTAGAATTGATGACTCATTGTCAGGGAGAAAAAAAAAATTAAGAGGAGGTGGAGGAAAACCTGAGATATCTGCTCTGCATGGTTAAAAATATTCTTGAAGATTCTACGTATGTAGGAAGCAAAAACTGAAAAGCCAAGAACAAAGTGAAAATCAGTAATACTACAACAAACTGTTTTCAAGCATAAATCAAAAACTTGTTATTACTTTACACGTTTCACTTTTCACCATACCCAAAACTGCTCATATCATCAGGTTGCTTTGATCTGAGTAACACTTCAGATCAGAGGAAAAACCTAAAAATTTGAGAAATCCCAGAGAATGCCCATATTTAATACCCATACTTGCATCCAAGTAACTTAGGCCGTACAATATATATCATATATCTCACAGTTGCTCATTACAATATTCCTTTTGCTTAAAACCATGAAGGGTTACAGAGTATGGAAGCATTAAATAATACTATACATGAAATGGAGGAGTGGAAATTGTTTCTTTTCATTTGTGAGATAAATATCATGTAACTGAAGAGCTGCATTTGATCCATGACCAGATTCTAAAAGCCTTCTTCATTGAGTTTGAAAGAACTTATTTGAGAACAGGCAATAAAATGAATTTTATACATCAATAAAGAATCAAACTCCTATCTCACCTCCACCCCGCAACCACACATCCCATCCCCCCCCCCCCCCCTTTTCTCTAAAAAAAAAAAAAAAAAAATCTTTTTCTCCACTCTTTTTACTCTTAAAAGAATAAATGACAGAACTGTGTGCTTACTATCAATTGTCTCCATGATTGTCAATTGCTCCCAATTGATCCTACGAGATACAATCCCTAGTGCAACATTCCGTACCTGCGAACAAAATTAAAAAAAAAACAGATTATGAGGGCAATTACAAATGTAAAAAATTTTCAAAAAGCCATCAAAATAATATGTTGAAATGTCAAAGAGAACATCAGAAAATATTTAAAAATCTGCAGTTTATTTGACAAATAATTAACTAATCAACTGATCTTTCTCTTACCTCGTCAAACACTAGATTGATGAACCTCAAAGACAGTAAGAGGGTAAGGGTAATTTCAGCCACTGGTACACCAATATACCTCAAAGGGAGCATAAACCACCGCAATGAAAATGCCAATTGTTCTGGAGTTGTGGTTGCCAAGCAGAGGCTTGCACTTTGGAAAATCTTTCAAAAAACATAGACCTACTCCTCAGAATGACCAATAGTTTATTTGTACATCAAAAAACACTTATTACTATATATGTGCTTAATATACCAAATCTGAATTCAACTTAGCTCTGCTCAATTAAAACCCATGACATAAATTTTTTTTTAAGGGTCTGAGATATGACTCCATGTTAATAATGTCTGAGTACACATGCGCACGTATGAATGATTTGTGTCCTCAGATGCTACATGAAACGGTTCATAAGAACTTAATTATCATGGAGAGAGAAAAAGGACCTAAAGATATGAAAGGAACTTACAGTAAAGGTTAAGCATGCAGCTGTGCTTGCTACTGATAGACCCTTCCTTGTAAACTTTAATGGCCCTAGCTTCATGATTAAATACGAATAACCTCCCAAAGACATAGGAAGATTGGGTAAGTCCATCATTGCAGGTGGTGGAGTTCTTGGCTGGACAAGAGGAGGTGCACTATCTGAACCCAGCCCCAACATTATCAATAGAATTCCAGAAAGCAATGACACTCTTCCCAACTGATCCTACAAGGATTGCAGGAAATTCAGCAATGAGTATCACTACAAAACCATTCAAAAGAGTAAATTAGCATAAGCAAATTTCAAAATATAATCTGCTCTTTGCATTTAAGAAGTCAAAGTACTGAATTTACCATCCAGACTTGTCTTGGGAGAATCCATATTGACAGAAGAGCAATGTACACTACCAATCCAAAACGCATTACTATATGTGACCGTGCTGGCAAAACAACTAAGACCAAGAGCCATATCTACATAAGCAAAATAATAGGATTAATTTGCAAAAGCAAATATATTTTCTTCTCAAAATTAGCAATAATCAGCGCTTTACGAAGATAAATTAACCAACGCATGCATGAATAATATCATTACCAGTCAAGTCATTAAGACAACCTCAGCAACATACAGTGTTTAGAAACTTTGGGTGCACTGCAGCAATAAAATTTTATTGCCAAAACGTTAAGTTAACTAAACGCCTGAGTGCTAAAGTATTTGCAAACGATAGCTATACAAAATAGTGCTTTCTAACTTCGCTACTCTGACAACTCATTGCACTCTTTGACATCAAAGAGAGTGTCCAACCCAAGACGTGTAGAAAAAAACCATGAACCCAATTAACCAACAAAACAAGAATTGAATTCAAAATGAAATTTACCAATTTAATTCTGGGGTCAACAGAGTGCAAAAAGGTGGTTGGCGAAGATATGAACTGGCCAATAGGACTCGCTGTGGCACCCGAAATAAGACTAAAAATCTTATCGGCAGCCAAAGCGCCTGTCGGAAACCGATTTAACCAGTTCCCAGTCTCACCCGTGTTGTCCACTGAAGCTCTAATTTTGGAAGTTCTCAGCTTCAAACTTGTAGGGATTTTATAAATGGAAATACTAGGTTTAGGGTTTAGACGACATTTAGTGTAAATTCGAGCGCAATTTTGAGGAATTAAGGTTTTGAAATTAGGGTTTCGAAATTCGCCGGAGAAAGAAGGGGAAGTGATCGTTAGGATTGCGCTGTGCCTGTGCGCGGAGTTCATCGGTAGTGTTGTTGGAGAGCGAGAAGAGCGGATACTGCAAACCTACCTTTAAATGACAGGCAAAAAACGGTTGTCGTTTAGTAGTGACAATTGCTGTATTGCACCCGGCCGCTTTATACGAAATTAAATACCGTTGGCAAACGAAATGTCGTGTTCTCATTTGTGAACAGCAGTAAATTTTTAAGAACCGTCGTTTCTCTAAACGGCATGTCGTCTTATGAAGAATATGGTCTTCTCTTTCCCAAAACAAAACCACATATCATTGCATTTACAAACAAAAGAAACATATATAATAGTTCCATTCCATGGCTCAATTAACTTTAAATAATAATAATAATAATAATAAGTGTAACCATCAGCCTCTGAAATTCTCAACAAAGATATATAGAACATTCATAACACAATTATTTGGCAGATCGAACTGTTCCTGGCTTAGGCCCCGTATCGTGCAGACACATCTTTAACCCCAGCACATATAGCACCAGTGCAGAACAACTGGGTAGCGCTCACTATTATCGTCACAACTTCAAGAGTGCGCTGTTTGTCAACACAGCAATGTCACTATCAGAACTTTCTGCCAAAAATTCTTACTTCTTGCATTAAATAAGAGTGAACTTACCAAGTTTGAATCTGTCCAGCCTATGTTAATCTCTTTACATGCCAATCTGCAAAACCAAACAAACAAAAAAATGAATAAGATTTTAAAATAACACTAAGTGAACAAACTGAAACATAGAAATGATCATAAATATAGTTAAATGTCGACCCCATGGCTAGTAGAGTGAGTGACAAGGTTGTCACAGAGGAAGCAGCAGCCGCATGTAAGTTTGAAACGTTCCATTGAACAATATTATGGAGTCCTGTAAGGGAGGTACCGATGCCAACTACGGCAGAAAGGAGGGAGAAAATGATGAAGAAACCTGTTGCCATGTTTCCCATTGGGAAGTATATTGGAAATATGCGAGCCGGAATTGATAAAACAGACGCTGCATATGCACAGAGGCAAGCACTAGTTATTAGCTGTTTGTTGCTGACATGAATAGCTCTTGTAAGTAACTAAAAATTAATGTTTGCAGATATCTGAATTACCCGTTTCCCGAGATCTTTTAATCCCATGATTTACAGCCCATGAAGCAATTACTATCATAATGAAGTAAAGGGCAATATTGACGATTAAGAGCAAGAAGGCTGCCGATTTAGATGCTCCTGAAGCCATGGCTATTTAGCAGATTGGAGGCAAAAGGACAAAATAACTTGTTCTGTGTCACCCTTGCGTATCTTGGAGAAGAACTATAAATATGCAATACAAGGAGTTCTTTTCCAGACTAAAAGTTACGATAAAAGTGGTCTTTTTATGCATAATTTTTGTTATTTTCATTATAAAAATGGATTTCTGGACTTTCTTAATTTCCAAGAAATGTCTTAAATTCCTGACTTGCCTTACTGAAGAGGAAGGAATCAAACCAAGCCTTGAATTTGGGTCTCTGGGTTACTTTTTTCTGGAATATTTTAGGCTCTGCAGACAGTGAAGGAATAAAGTTTGCTTGTAATCCTTTGTAAGCTCTAAAAAGCTCTAAAATAATTTTTCAGGCATTAATTAATTGTGTGCAGTTTTCCCTTCTCTTTGCGACACACAAGCTTTTTTGGGATGTTGGACAGATACATGTAAATGAGAAAATTCTGGACGTAAGCATAGACCCGGTCAAGGGCCAGTCCAGAATCGAAAACAGGTTAGAGTGGGATCAATTCATTCGAAATTGGAACCATAACAGAATTATCAAAATCAGTTTAAAATCGAATCAAATTCAGAATTGAACCAAACTAAAATCCAAATTGAAGACCTTGCATTTCGGTTTGAGTCTCCCCCAAGCCGCCCAAAACCGGCCCTTTCGCCAGGTCTACGTAATCATGTGTCCAATTGCCAGAGTTCCTTCTGTGTACCATATTTACTGACTGAAAAAATGAGAACAAAGAAAGTAAATGTGAAGAGGAATGATAAAAGGATGCCTAATAAAGCCACCACCACAGATCAGTGACTAATAATCAACAGACCAACTAATATTCAGAGAACCGTGAGCCTTTGAAGACCAGTCTAAGTACCAAGTGAAACAGTGAGGTTGGTGTCTTATTGGCTAGCCACTCCAAGACTCAAGTTAGAGATGTTGATTGAGAGTGAGAGAATAAGTAATTAAGAGTTCAGTAATCAATTTGACATAGTAAGCATATCTGACTAATGTTATTTTTGTTAGACTATATGCCAAGTAGTCATTGTAGCTATCTGCTCGGTTCGTCTGATGAGCATCTACACTTATTGTTATCTTGTTCATGTTTGTTCAACTATACCTTTCTGAGCAATCTTTTGCTCGGCCTAAAACACGTCTTCTTTTACTAGGTTTGGTTAGCCTGGATTTCATTTGCTCAGTATGGATGGTCCTAACCATGTGATGGTCAATCTGGCTCCTCACTGAGTACTGACACTTTGACTAGCATATTGGATTCTTACACCGAGCACTGACTTTTTGACTCGATTTTGGGCGGGTAGTATCACAAGCCAAAATACATGACTCAACCGAAACTTAAATCTCATCGTTTACAGTCTATGCAGTGATTAAGGTTTACACACTGAAATATGGTTGATATTGAGACACTGAGCATCAAGGACATGAAAAGGTAAAGCCATGACCTTTGTAGCTCAGAAACAGGACATCATAAATTTAATTTGGTGACTCTAGTATGTAATTATTTTTTGAACTGTAAAAACAGTACCAAAGAAGGTGGTCCTGGGGCTTGTTACAGCAGCACTCCAATTTCTAATTTTCTTGTCTTTTTCTGCCTCTTTCAATGACAAGAAAGTAAAAAAAAAAAACTACTGTTACGTCTAATATCATCATTCGTTTCAACTCTAGGCACTTCAACTATAAAGGCTAATCAAACAAATCCAGAACATCAATGTGATATCACCAAATTAAAATGTGCAGACATTGTCAAAAAGCGGGAGAAAAAGACCAGGATGTCAATGGTTCAAACATCAACCAATTGCTCGTAAGTGGAAACTAATAGTGAAGAGACTCTCATCCATTTGTATCTTCCATCTGTGTGCCCATTTTACAAGCTTGGGCATAAACTGTCTACTGACATCGGGACCTTTATTTACGAAGATCTTTCCTAATGACTGATAACTGAGAAGAGAAAACTTTCCCTGAGGACAGGCCAACTAAATTCAAGCCATTGCTGCCTACGTCCGTCAGGTTGTCTTCAACCAAATAACATTAAACTTTCAAGGCCAACTTCTGAGCAGCAAGAGCTTCAGCCTCGAGGGTTGGTTCCCACAAAATTGTAGTTTCTGCCAGTAGTGAGGTCACCACATAAGGGTCCATGTTTGAAGCTGGACGCCGATCTTCCAAGTAACCTAATAGCATAAAAAGGCAATATCAGGAAATTGACCAGCAATGTGATGTTGATTCTGGTGATGAATCTGAAGTAAAGAAAATAGTTTTAGACACAGGATGTTAAAATGTGGTGAAAGTAACAGGAAGCATTTCATTTGAGATACTAGAATGTACGCATTTATTTTTCATCTATCCAGAATTCATTAAAGAAAAAGTTTCTAGATTTACATTTTTCATAGATGATGATGGTTGTTTATGGGAACTTCTGTTTGTTTCAGTGAAGTCAACTCCCTTCATCTAGAGAAATAATCCTCAAATTCATTACGACGCTAATGTGATTAGAGGTTTGAACCTCTTCATTTTATCTAGTTCTCACGTTCTTAGTAGTGCTGTCACATACCTTTGCCCTTCTTCTCAGTATCACGCCCCACCCGGATTGAGCAACCACGATTAGCCACTCCCTAAAAATGTAAAATTAAAAACATAATTAGCAACATATGGCAAAGAAAACCTTGTTTCATCATTGTTTTTCAGTTCTTTAGAATTCAATAATAACATTGTCAAAGCATACCCAAGAAAATGTGTTGATGTTGGCTGTTTCATGTTTTCCAGTCAACCTTCTCTCATTTCCCTCACCATAAGCATTAATGTGTTCATTATGGCGAAGTGACAGATTCAAGATTGCTTTCTTTATCACTTCATAGCCACCGTCCTCCCTCATCCTCTTTGTGCTGTCGAAAAAAAAAACAAAAGAGTATAGTCAACATTATTATTGTAAAACTCATTATTATTGTAAAACTTAGGTAGATTTTCATATGAGAGAGTTCATATTAAAGGACTAGTAATATCATATTGCCTGTAATTAGTGTGACATCCTGCACCATTCCAATCACCCTGTTGGCGCAAAGAAGGGAGAGTTTTACATAATCTCACATTAAAAAATATTTTGTTTCAAGAAGGCAAAAAAAACCATATGATGATTTACATTACCTCAATTGGTTTTGGATCAAGTGAAAGAACAACACCAGCTTGTTCAGTGATTCTCTGTGAGAAAGAAGACAAACAAAACATCAATAGTTTAATGTTAAACCAATTTTGCATAAAATAAAATTGAATTTCTCCTATTTCCAGTTTGGGGTTTTTCAAAAATTGATGGCCATCTTATCAAAGGCAGAACCAGAAAACTTGAAATGCAGCAAGAAACTATTGTGAGAAATGCAATAAGTTGCACATGATTGACTCCAAAACAATTCGATTAGGAACTATTCAGAAAGAAGAAAAGCAGTGAAACCTATCACTAGGACTGCTGATAAGGTTATGAATGGCCAATAAATGGGCTTAGCAACCCTAAATCTTCCTGATGATGTAAACCTAACGGCCTAACCTGCATGAAATGGTGGAAAAATGTTCATACAACCAATCCCTACTAGTTTGGTATTGAGGATTACTCGAGTTGACTTGTAGGAACATGCTTTTTCCAGCAATTGTTTTGTTCTTACAGAGTTCATTTCTTTCCTTTGTCATAATCTATTGAAATAACCACGACAGATAAATTACCTCAAGAATGTATCTTGAACACCATATATGATCTGCAGCATCAATTCCCACACTGGGTCCCACCTGATACTCCCACTGCATAATGTTGAAACAGAATAAGAATGGATAAAGCATGACTAGGGACATATGCAAAATGTAAAAGCTTGCAGTGAGGGGTAAACCTGGCCAGGCATAACCTCTCCATTGGTGCCACTAATGTTAATTCCAGCATATAAACAGGCCTTGTAATGAGCATCTGATATGTCTCGACCAAAAGATTTATCAGCCCCAGCTCCACAGTAATAAGGACCCTGGAATAAACATAGAGGAGCTATGCACCTTAAAATGTCATATTGAGTTAGATCACATCAACATAAGAGAGGAATCCATTGCTATCAGATTATTACCTGAGGACCAGGATAGCCTCCAACAGGCCAGCCCAAAGGCCACTTCACATTTGTTTGAAGTAAGGTGTACTCTTGCTCAATCCCAAACCTTGATCAAGTGATTACGAAATATAGCACATTTTTTGTTAAAAATACAAATCACAAACATGCAAATGATAATTGCTGAATTAAAACATAACAATACAAATGAGATTATAATATTCTGAAACAATTAGAGCTGAAAATGGCCAAATTAAAAAAAAATCCATGATCTTTTCAATTAATAATTAAATCAATTTCAATAGCAAAGCAGGAGAATAGACCAAGATAACTAAAAAAAGGCATACCATGGAACTTCAACTGCAACCTTCTTGTTACTGAAAATCTCAGCAGCACGGTGGCGTTTGTTCGTAGGGATGGGTTCACCTGCTGGCGTGTATGAATCACAGATTACCTTTTAGAATAAACAAAACAATGTCGACATGGTTAAGACAATTTATCCGGCTCAATTTCAGTAACAATTCACTATTTCAGAACCATAACTGCTAGTTACTTGAATCAAACAACACTCACCAAGATATTGTTACCTCCACGGAATGGATCCTTAAAAATTGCCTGAGGGCTGGATATGATGTCAAGTCAAAATTATTGCTTGATGAAAAAAAAAAAATATATATATATATATATACACTCATAAATTAACCCATTTTTTTTCACGCGATCTTACTATAGAATAACTTCACTATCCTCTCCTGGTGCTTGTCCAGTACTTGAACCATCATAATTCCACTTGGGAAGCTCTGATGGATGTTCTACAGGCTTTGCGATTGTCTGAAGACACGAATAAATAACATTTCAACAGGAAAGTAAAAAAAATAAGCATCAGATCAAAACATATGCAAGTTATTTCAATTCTCTAAAAGTTGTACTGTTTTATTACCTTTGGCTTGCTTCGCAGATCAATACCAGATCCTCCGATCCTGTTTCAAAATGATACAGCATTGTTAATGATACAGCTAACTTTCAAGACCACTTGAAACTAGAATTCAATCCAGAACCCCCACCTCCCCCAAAAACCCCCCACCAAAAAAAAAAGTCAACTGACCAACTGTGACTGTATAGGAAATAGCCCAAAACTCACAATATGTTACCAAAACATTATAGAAAGAAGTTTGTACCAAATATACTCAGCAATGATCTTGTCAGTGTACGGGGTAATGTCCAAATTTAGAAGATTCTCTAGCCTATTGACAGTGCTATTCTCAGACTGCGCAGCAAACACTCTAAATCTGGCAGTGTTTTTAGCTGTTGCTTTCTTGTTCTGCTTTAACAGTAGAGAACTCCACACCTTTGCTGTCGTGGGACTTGCAAGTGCAGAGTTCTTTGGTATTCTCATCTGCCATTGGGAAGAGGGTGCCAAGATTTGTGCCATTTTCACCAACTTCTTGCTGGAAAATTAGAACTAGCATAAACAAGAACTTAACAACTGAAAAATTCAGAACAAAGCAGACTAATGTTTAATTTGAGACAGATAAATCAAAGCTGGGAAATTTTATTGGCACAATCCAAAAGATCAAGGTGGATCAACCACAAAACTCACCGAGAAGTAAACCAACCAACTTTATATCCGCTTTTCTTTTTTCCTTTCTTTTGTGTGTGTGTGTGTGTGTGTATATATATATATATTTCAGTAGAATTCTTCTAGATTAGATGGTATGCTCACCTTCTTAGCCCAGTTCTGCTCAACCTTAGGAAGTTAGAAGGTTTTCACAGTTATTAATTGTTCCTAACTGTTATTTAACTAGATGAAACCGCAGTAGGCATTGTGCTGTGATCTCAATAAGCAAGGCTTATATGACTACGTAGCATAGTAGAGAGAGAAGCTCAAACTGCGTAGCTTATGATAAAAGTGGAAGGAATAAATGGCACGAAAAAAGCGAGTCCAACCATGTAGATTGGATGGCCATGGTCTGTGGACTGTTGAGTATGTTGGGCTATCCTCCTATTGTGCCTCGCGTGGACCAGGTCATTAATGGCATATTGAACATTAAGTACATCTCTTACATAAATGACCAAAAGGTCCCAAACTGATCGTGGTATTTCTATTCCCCAACCAAAACTTACTGTATAACTATGATAATATATCATGAAAACGTGGTAGGTAGGTAGATAGGATGACAGATTCGCCATTCTTTCACCTTTTGTTGCAAACTAAAAACTCTTTGAGCTCCACTTAACAAAGCAAAATGGGCTGGAGCTTCATCATGCTATCTCTCCATGGCCCAATCTTGGACAAATAGTGTGTCAGATGATTGTTGCCTAATGTCAAAACCCATTTGTCCATTTTCTTTATTTATTAGACCACTGCATAGAAAAGCACTCGAGGACTGACAGAGAAATGAACAAAGAACTTACCTGGGAACCGCCTGAAAAGGCAAGAACAGCAAAATGAATGTGGGTCTTGCAGGACTTGCCTCTGAGTTTGTGTAGAGAGGTAAAGAGGGAGTGAGAGGCTGTTCAGCAAGGAGGCACTGACGAGTAAAATAAAATAGTATGTGTTGGCTTTTCCTGAGTAGATAGGGGTGTGCTTTGAGTGGCAGAAAATAGTTTCTGGGCTCTTCATTGACGCCAAGAGAAGCTTGGACTACATTTACATTATTATAGATAAGGGTCTCATATTCTCTCTCTACAACATCACTGTCACAGAGAAGTAGGAAATCTATTTGATTATTATTTCCAATTGAGATTCTAAAATAATAATAATAAATTAATAAAATTAATAACCAATTTAACTATGTTTAGCCCCGAGCACAGGTGACATTACACATTTGCCCAACATAATGCCAGAAGAATATCAATGTTCATGAAAACCATCTGCTGTTAAAGAAAAATTACACTTGAAAGTTAAGAGATCAGAATATATATATATATATATATATATATATATATATATATATATATATATATATATAATTGAAAGCAAAAGTGAGAGATTTACCAACTCAAATAGACAGCAGAGACTGTTGTTGTGTACAGTAGAAACATGTAAACTAAAAAAAAAAAATCAAAGTAAACATTTACAACAATAAAATTTACCCAAAAGTAATAAATACATTAGTTAATATACATAACTCAATATATTTACTACTTTTAACTACATTGTATACCGTTTTAATTGCATAGGCAAATCCCATCATTAAAGAACAAAATTCCTTCCTCTTATTATATGTCATTTCTCTATTTTGATTGAAACCGAAGCCTTTTTCCTCATAAGACTGTAATGAAATATAGTCTCTATTCTATTGAGTAAATAACCTCTATCCTGCTTCAGAAATATTTCTTCTACTCAAAGGAGAAAAATATTTTCCAAGTCAACCAGATTAGTAGACATATTTTAACCACAAGCGACCACTTGGGTATGTACCCTGTCTTTGTTTAATTAAATTTCAGCCATAAGATTGCTTAGCCCTCCAGTGAAGGGAAGCTCACCAACCTTTTTCTGGCTTTTCATGAGGGGTGTCGCTAATTAGGTTAGTTTAGTTAATTTCAAATCCATAGATAAAAAAAAAAAAAAGGAAGAAATCATAATTGGAAAGGTAATTAAACGTGAAAAGCAAAGTAAAAATGAAGGATTGATCAATGGAAGTTAGGAATTGACGTAAAATGGATTGTTGCTTTTTTGCAGGTTTAGTTGTATGGATGAACCTAAGCTGGCTGATGTTTGATGGTGAGGCCTTTTCTGTCCTCAAAAATTCTCCAAACATGGCTTTGGAATGGTGGGTAATGATCATGAAATTTGTTTTAGCACTTCTGGGACCACAGGATGAGGAAGGAGCCTTCCCTTGGAGCTTCCTTGCTTATGTTCAAATGTCTAGTTTTGAAAGTCAGAAAATACACCAACATTATACTCAAACCATCTAAAGTCCAATTACTTTGGTTAAGCTATCACTTTTATATAATAGTAGAATCCAAACCCAACTCCTGAACAAACAGATCCAATTGGTAGGGTGGGTAATACCTCACATCTTCCTTTCTCATCATCATTGAATTTACCATTGGTAAAAAGTGAGGCTATATTTGAAGCCCACTGGCTAGAGCTTTTCAAACCTTTTCATCCTTTTCCCACTTGAAGTTGCCATTTTCATTTGTAATCAAAATCAACAATTAGCCTTGCAAATTATACCATAGCTCTTTGGAAGTACCATAGCCTTGATTTGGCACCAACTCAAATGCATAGAAACTTCCCATTGAATGTCCTCATTACATAGTTTTTGTCTTCAAGAACTGAAATTTGGATTCCAACATTGCACTTTGAATGGTTGTTGTTTTTTTTGAGCAAACCTTAGTGATTTCTTTGTTTAAAATATTCCTTCCATAACTCAGTTCCACTTTCTGAGGACTCTATAAGATATGCATCGTCGATTTTTTTTTTTTAATTAATAGTATAATCTTGGTTTTAATAAAGTTAACTTTGTTAATAGCTATTTTTAATATATTAAAATACAGGGGAGTTGGACTAAGCCCAATGAACTCGTGGAATGCCTTGAAATCATCCACACACTTGCATGGCTCAAAAACGAAGTTCCACATTCGCACCTGTGAGTCAAGACAGGGACATGGATTGAAGAGGAATATAGTATTATTATTAATTATTTTAGTTTTTTAAATAATAATTTATTTATTAATTTATTAACATTTTTATTTAATAATAAATAAAGATTTAAAACATAAAATAATTTAATATAAATTTACAATCCATTTCATGAAATTTTTGTAAATTAATTTTTTTATAATAATTAATTATAAAAATTTTATTAATTTAAAAATAAATTTTGTTAAATAAAAAATAAATATAATATTTTTTAAAAATATATTAAAAAAATAAAATGAAATATAATAATTTTATAAAAAAATTATTTTATAAAATTTTAAATTATAAATTTATCTTAAATTATCTTATTTTTCATTATAAAATAATTATATTTTATATAAAATTAAATAATTATAAAAAAAATATAAATTGAAAATATAATATGTTAATTTTAAAAATAATTTATTTGTAATATTAAAAAATATTAAATAAATTTTAATATTAAAATATTAAATAAATTATTATTATTTTAGAATATTATTATTTTTGGTTCATGGGTCGAGAATGAAAGGAACAACCCCAAATGGAATTATGGAAGCCACCTGCGACAAGAAAAACCAAAACAAAAACCAGTTAAAAACATCTGCAGAGGCCGGTTCTTCTCCTTCTCCTTCTTCTTCTTCCCCTTTCTCTGTCTGATAAAATCTGCTTCAGATACAGAGATCAGCCAGAGTATCTTCTCTTCTCTGTTCCCTTGTTTTGTTCTTCCCTTCTGTCTCTTTTCACTATTTCCAATATTCTATGGCCTCTATATTTTGTTACTTTATTTGCTAAACAAGTAAAATACAACAGCTAAGAAAGAGAGCAATAAACGAGAGACAAAGCAGGAGAAGAAGGGATCAAATCAAACTTGATTGCTTTCAATCTCTATATGGAGCAGCTTGTCAACTTTATAATACGTCCTCCTAGGTAAGCAATTTACTTACTTTTGAATTCTGTCTTTGTATTTTGTGTAATTTTTAGTTTTCTTTTTTTGGGGTCAAATTTGTACATGGCGTTTTCGCGTTTAGTCAGTTGGGGTTCCTGAGCAAAACGGAGTAGAAGTCGAATCTCGGTGATCTGGCATCTAGGTTGAAATAAAATTTGATAGCCTTTCTAATTGAGCTTAATTTTGAATTTTAGGCTATGTAAGGGATGAACGTAGAGTACGAGATTCAAATTTGATTTGATTTTGATTTTACTTGCATCGGTTTCTTAGCCACCGAAGCATGTATTAATTTTGACTTAGTATCGATTTCCATATTAGGATTCAGTCATTCAAATAATCTAACTTGTATTTTCTTAGTTGATTCGTTAAGAATTCGAGATCTCTGTGTTCTAATTACGGTTTTACTAACTCATAGTATATATGTGCAAATCTCTTATACTGGTTTGCTGATTTTCTCCTCTTAAAAGTCCTTTATGGAGAATCTTTTAATGTATTATATAGGTTTTGATGTTCTTATGTAAAATTTAATTAGATATTTTCAATCTCATTAGTTTCTCAATCATATTTACATTACTTAGTGGAAATCCTATGTTTTGTTAACATGCGCTGTTGAAAATTGTAATATTTGTCTCTTTTAGTGGTTTAAGTATTGAAATTTAATAGCAGTTTTGATAAGGTCAGCATGTGAGGCTCAGGACTTTTTGGTTCTTTTACTTCTATTGATTTGGTTTTTGTACTTTTAATGTGATTCATGTGATAAAAGTCGATGTTTTATTGCAATTTGGATAAGAGTTCAAAATGGTAATAGTTGGTTTTTTAAACTGTGTTTGTAATGTTGAGTTGAGTTGAGTTGAGTTGAGTTTGTAATGTTGAATTTTTGAATTAAAAAATTTTCTTTGTCTCTGAATTATGAATTTGAAATCAAAACACTCATTAGTAGTAGTAATCTAGGTCCACATGTTCAAGTTTTCTAGTTTAGATGTATTTGATGAGATGCACTTCTTTGGCATTAAGGTTCAATGAGAATGAGGCACACTTATATGAGACACCTGTTATCTAGGCTTTATGATGTCTAAATAAAGGAAATTCAAATTTTGATGATTTATTGCGTCTTTTTCCTTTTGTAGCTTTTAAATTATTTTTTACATTTTTTGACTGCAGGGCTGAGTACAATCCAAAACATGACTTGTTGGATCAGGAGTTTATACTGAAAGGGAAATGGTACCAAAGAAAGGATTTGGAGGTAAATCAATAGACTATGTGTGTTCTCTCTCTCTCTCCTTTTTAATGAACAATCTCATTGGCAATGTTGTGGTGGTAAAAATATGACTGAAGAGTTTCTCCATTCATCAAAACTTTTTCATCAATATTTTGTAAATAACCTTGTTCACATTAACTTCTTTTTTTTTTAATATTCTTCTATCCTTTGGAATGATGTTCTCTTTATTTTGCTATTTTTTCTTTTATTTTCATAAGTCAAAATCTTTATACCTTTTCAGAAACTTGAATTTTTTAAATGCATATTCAGCTCATTGATAGGCATTTTGAATATTCTTCAGATTAAAAATAGCCGGGGGGATATTCTTCAATGCAGTCATTACGTACCCATCGTTACTCCCGAAGGAAAGCCACTGCCATGCGTAATATACTGTCATGGAAACAGGTAACTGGGAAGTTGTTGATTAGAATGAACATTGTTGTTTGTTAGCATCTACTAATATTCTAACAGGCATTTTTAGTTAGTATCTTATCTTCAAAATCAATGAACTTTTATTTATCTAGATGTTAAGAATTGCCTACTCCTGTTGATAAGTTGCCATCAACATTGGAGGGGGTGAAATTGGGTTCAGTTCTTTCAGTGACACAGCTTATATAGAAATGATCAATCAAGTTGAATTCCCAACAATTTTTTTGTTGAATTGATTGTTACTGATTGGCAGTGTGTGCTTTTGGCAGTGGGTGCAGGGCTGATGCAAGTGAAGCTGCTATTATACTGCTGCCTTCAAATATTACAGTTTTCACTCTTGATTTCTCAGGATCTGGAATTTCTGGAGGAGAGCATGTCACTCTGGGGTGGAATGAAGTAAGTGCCTGCACATCTTGTCGAATATATTATATGTTTGATTAACGAAGCAGGATGTTCATTGATCAACCACATCATCCAAATAGATTGATTTCCAACCTCCCTGTCCCTTTAAAAATAGTGTATTAGAATTATGGTTTGTATTTCTCCTAAAAAGGCTTTACAAAAGTTCAAGTTCTACTTTATGCATCATATTACAAATCTTTTTCTTTTAAAATTGATGATTGCTACTTGTCATTATAGATTTGCCATCTTACATTCTTTGGCTTCTTTCCAGAAAGATGACCTCAGGACTGTAGTTGATTATCTGCGGCAAGATGGAAATGTCTCTTTGATTGGCTTATGGGGCCGTTCAATGGGTGCTGTCACCAGGTTTTCTTCATGTACTTGCTGTGGTTCCTTTGTTGGCATATCCAAAATTTTGAACACAAAGGGGACTGCTTGTTTTTCTTTCTTGCTATTGCACTCTACATTCTCTCTTACTTTATTTCTTCAAAGCAAAAAAAAAAAAGTTTTACTTTGTTCTTTGCCCTTTGTAATGCTCTCTGTGGCTTTCCTGTAATTAATGACGTGCATATTTTTTGTAGTCTAATGTATGGAGCTGAAGATCCCTCAATCGCAGGTATGGTTCTTGACAGTCCCTTTTCTGATTTGGTTGACCTGATGATGGAACTGGTGGATACATACAAATTCCGTTTTCCCAAATTCACTGTAAGTAGATATTTTTGCTCACATCATAACTGTTATTTCCTTAATGTATTATATGCAATAATTTTACAACTCTAAGGACAACAAAATAATTATGATAAGAAGTTTTGAATGATATATAAAGTTATGGGACTGAGAAGTTGGTGATTTGTAACAGATCCCTATAATCACTTCCTTATCTATGTCTATAAGCTGTAACTTTGTTATCTGTATTTGAGCCTGCTGATAATTTTATCCATTTATGTTTTCAAGCTGTTTGTGCTCTCGGAAAGGCAAATTGGTAATGTTGGGAGCTCATTTGGTGGTTTAAATGGTTTTGTAAATCCCAAGGGCTGGCTTCTAGTCTTGGGTAATTGGGTTCAAGTGTCTCATGAAGCATCAGCTTGAACTCAAAACCCAATACAAACCTCTTTTACTGGTTTGTCAAGCTCAATAATTACTGGAGACATGGGTTAGGACACTTTGCACGTTGTTGTTTAAGTTTGTCCACTGGTATACTCAATTCCTTTTTAGGAATAGGGAGAGAGAAAATAGAAGCATAAGTTGGGGGGATGGCATGTTGATGACTTAAGGTGATTGTTCTAATGTTGTAAAGTGAATTTTAGGCACATTGCTCTGGGAGCTGAGATACTTCTTTGAATATTTACACTTGTGAATGATATTCAGAGTATGCTTGTTAGCCATCTTCTTCTCCTCAAAATTTCAAATTTGATTTTGCACCCAAGTGATAGTGGTCTTTGTTTGTTGTTGCTCCAAACAGAAACTCAACCACACTCTTTAAATATTAGACTGTTTACATATATTTAATAATCAATGCAATGATAACTGATGAGTGCTCTGATGTTTTATTAGAACATTCAAGTCATAGCTCTTGTATAGTCCTATGACCTTGACACTCTTTGTTTCCCATTTTAGGTGAAGTTTGCAATCCAATATATGCGGAGAGCTATCCAGAAGAAGGCAAAGTTTGACATTATGGATCTGAAAACTATCAAGGTTCTGTTCTTATTTGTTTGTTAGGCCGTATATCTGATTATTGTTTTGTAATAAAGAACTTACTAAATACATATTTTTAAAACTTAATATGATGAATTTGAATTTAATTAAGTAGAACTTTATATTATCTATCGAAGCATTTGGCCTATATCCTTATCAATTCTCTTCTCTGTCATTCTAATAATTGCCACCTCTTTCTAAAAAAGCTTATTATGGTAGTATTTTTGTAAATCTCGAACTAGTAAGGATCCTAATGTTAGATTATTCATACTTTCATAGATGAATAAATTTAAATTAAAGTCACTAATTTGTATGATATTTTTATTGACTGGAATATGCAGTTGTTGCTATACAGTAACTTGATAAACTTTAAGATATCAGTTCAGCAACAGAATTTTATAAATTATCAGAAGATTATTAGGTTTTCAGTTCTTCTAACAAGATGATAAGATGACTTTATTTGTTAAGAAGCTTAGGAGCAGGAATGAGCAATCTTAACTAATTCTGGCAGACTTAATACACATAAAAAAGGTTCAAAATCAAGTAATGTGTTTGTTTGGTAAAGCAAAATAAAAGTCTTTGTTGGTGTAATTTAATCATTTTACCTGTTAATCCTGAAAATTATTCCATTAATAATTTTGTATTACAGGTGGCTAAGTCTTGCTTTGTTCCGGCTCTATTTGGGCATGCCATTGATGATGATTTTATACAACCTCATCATTCAGATCGTATATTTGAAGCTTATGTGGTAAGTTCTGTTCTTGTTAATGATGAGCACTTGGAAGTAATTTGTGCATTAATTGTTCAGTCATGCCACAGTTTACACCATCTCTTTTTTTTCTTTCCCTAAAAGTTTGTTCAGGATTTTCAAACTTAAAGTTGTGCTAGTCCTACCAAAGTTTGGCATATATGCCTTATATTTATCTTAAAATTTAGGTAATGGCACTTAAATATGTTTATCAGGTTATTTTAATTTTAGGTAATGGTTTTGAAAAGTTTGCAAAAAATCTCCTTTTGTATGCCATTCCTTTCTTGTGGTTTGACACTTTTGCAGATAGTTTGTTGGTGTATATTGCCTTGCAGTTTCTCTGTTTCATACTCTATTGCACTTGTTTTCTTCGAAATGAATTTTGCAGGGGGACAAGAATATTATCAAGTTTGAAGGAGATCACAATTCTCCACGTCCTCAGTTCTACTTTGATTCCATAAATATATTTTTCCACAATGTTTTGCATCCTCCAGAGGATGAGGTGGGGGGAACATATTTTGACACAATGCTTGATAACTTTGGTAAGGTAAATTAAACAAAAATGCATCTGGCTGTAGGTCCTGACTTTATTGGAAGAACCAGATTTCATATCCTCTACAATTTGCCAATTGTTGATTGTTTTGCCTTCAGGGTGATTGGAGCACTGTGCATGAAGTAGGCAATAACCTGGAATTTTCAGTTGCTTCTAAAGGCATGGCTCACATACCTTGTGACTTTCTAACTTCTTAATGTTAATTTCCATCTACCCTTGATTTGGCACTCTTTTGTTCATTCTCCTATTGATTGATTATTAGTTGCAGAACCATCAACAAGCAGTGGAGAAGATGCCCATGCCCTTGAACAAGTTCGTCCCAAAAGACCAATGAGTCGGACAGAGGTCAGTGATTATTTGTTATGCTTTTTGCTTGAATATGAGAATGACACTCGGCATGAAAAGTGAAAGACACTTGACATTTTTTAAACTAAATGCCTCAAATACCTAAGTTATGCCCCCAGCGTTGTTTGATTTGTACAAAATTTGGAAGTATTTAATATCTCTTATGATCCTTCTCTTTTAACACACCACATTTCCAACCCAAGTTATACATGCTACTACAGGAGGGAACTAGAAAAGAGTGAACAGAATAAGAGAACTTGAGAGCCATTTTAATATTTGCCCGTGTGGCATGGTAACAAAGTAGTTTCAAGAATTAGGTTTACTTCATTAACCTGAAAAGAAATAACACTTTGGTTTCTTTTGGCTGTATTGTGTTGTATCTTACATTATATTGAGGAGCTTCTTTGACTCTGTTCAGGTTCCTTCCGAGATTCCATCTGAGGGCAAACAATCTGAAGTTGAGGTATCCTCTTGCATTTTTGTCAACAGAGTAGACAACACTTGATGGTTCATTTTAGGAAACATATGACCCCTAACAGCAATTCATAATTCTTTCCCTCTCTTCAAAACTTGAGTCCTTGTTTTTGTAACATGATTTGGTCTTTTCCCCATTCATAGGATCACTGAGCACCAAAAAGAAGACTGACATGGCATGGTTTTTGCTGCAGGTTGGAGAAATCAATAACAATCATTTGCCATCATCATCCAAAATGATAAGCTTTGAATTATCCAATGGTCATCCCTATGGTCCACATGTTCCAACAATGATGGATGATGATCAATATGTGGAGTATCAACTGGATGACTTGGCTGGTTTTCCATGCAATGTAGAGGAGGAAGAAAGGGTGAGTAATCTTACATTGCATGTGTGACATGATGTCAACCCTCTCGAGACTAAGGCTGTTTGCATTTTTCAGATGTTTATGGAAGCAGTGATTGCATCACTAAAGGACTTGGAGATGAGATATCCTAATGCTGAACAAGAACAGGCTAGTGTCAACCCCACTTCCATGGAATCTTCACAAAAACATTATGTAGATGCATCTTCCATTGCAGAACGTTCCTTGAAGACAGTAGAGCAACATGAACCTTCAAAGATAGAGCCTGCTTCCTCTCCAGCAACCAGTGTTGAAAATTCAGCAACAGAACACCCATCACCTGATCCTAGTGTGTCATCCAGCGGACCAGCATTTGACACCCCACCATCCATGACAGAATCTGGTAGCACAGGCACCTCTACTCGTAGTGATACTTCAGGGAGTGTCCAGAACCCAACAGATACTGACATGTCAAGTAACACGAAAGCCACATTGACAGTAGAACGGAACCCAGCAAGCCACATTATGGATGGTTTGATGCGCCGTTGGGATTTCAGCTTGTTCCGAAATCGATGAAAATTAAAACTTTTTTTTTTTTTTTGGTTTCAACAGTCTGATGATGATTTGTTTTGTAATTAAGATAGTAGCAATGATTTAGTACTGTAAAAATGCACAAAACGTAAGGAAGGAAATTAGGTTCATTGAATGTGTTTAAAGTTGATGGTGCTGGTTTTATTTGATACAAAATCATTTGTACTGTTCATTTGTGAAAAGGTTTGTGGTTATTCTTCTACCCACGATCGAGGAAACTGATCTTTGAATGCCATTTTCATATATTCTTGCCTTTAGCTAATGCGGTAGCAATTTGATTTGATGAGCGATGGGATTCTCGAAAATTAGTTGTTTACTTGATCTGTTCTCCAAGAGGCTTATCTCCGGTACTTGTGCGAAACCGAACCCCCTGTGTTGGCTGCAAATTTGCGCAATGAAAGTGTTCCTCGATGTAGTATGGGGGCAACTTTGATCCCAGTATTAGATTCTGGTTCTTGAAGTTGATGCTTGGATTTTGATTCACATCATCGGTTACTGATCCAAATGTGTGACAGAAAATAGATAAAAGATACAAAATTAGAGAATAAAGAATAATATGGTAACTTTTTTATGTTGATCACCGATCGCTTCAACAGTCACTCTCCTAACTCCTTCATCACTGACACCCTCTGCTCTTCCAAGATTCTGTCCTAACTCCATGGCTGTTCATGCTCGCAGAAACCGCAGTTCAAAGCATTTTCTCTCTTTCGTTTCTTCCTCTGTTAGTCTGTTTCCCTCTTACTCAATGGAAATGCCTCTGCCGCCTCCTATTTATGGTGATGATCTATGGCCATTTTCACTCGTCCCATCAATCTATATATAAAGAAAAGAAAACCAAGGAATGTAAATTGCCAATATCTTCGTCTTTCAGAGTAGGAAACCTCACATGTTAGAACCATTGAACTACTCTAAACTGCTGCTATTACAAAGGTCGAGTAAAATGGACATAATTGAAGCATAATCTGGCAAGAATGATAATAATAATAATAATAATAATAATAATAATAATAATAATAATAATAATAATAATAATAACTCCAAATAATTGTATTATTTACATAATCACAGTTACCTCCATGTGATAATTACTTGATTTAAAAAAATAAAAAAACGAATTTCCATAGTATACTCTTATTTACAAGGCCATAAGTTCATTTATTTGTAATGATTTATGGAGTACTGATATGAAAAATCACTGTTCTGTTGCATGGTTTTGCCTTTCTTCCAGCAGCTTCAGTGCAGTTTCAACCAGTGAGTGAATAGTTGTGCTGTGGCGGCTCAGCCCAACTGTGCCAGAGAATATGTTGAAGCTTTCAAGTTCTGCTGTAGTTTCTAAAACATGCTCCAGCTCTTTCTCCAATTCCAAATCAGTAAAAATACGTACATTTTCTGCGTTTTCTCGCATCATCCAAATTGCCAATTCTATAACAAACCTCCGAATTCTTGGAACCTTAGTCGATGGATTTTCATGTTTTTTGAGGATCTGCACTATTGTGCTGGCTAGTTCAGCCTCTTTAATTCCTGTCCTTTTGAACATCATGCTTGATTCCTGAGAACTCATGAATTTGAAAACTTCAGCGGCTAGTCCAACCATTACTTCTTGCAGTTTGTTCTCTTCTGACATAATTCCCATAAGCACCTGCAATAGGGGAAAAAGGATTTTAGAGACTAAGGTTGTTAGTCTGAAGTATTTATATTTATAGTTTAAATGAATGGAAAAACGAAAACTCATGTTTGTGCCTTTCTGAAACTAGATTTTGCTATATATTATTTGAACTAGAATAGGCTTCTGATTTGATGCAGAAGAACACTTACTGTAGGCGCGGAAGCTGTGACTCCCTTCAAGCGGCTGAAGCAATCTGCACCACTGTAGGCACATAAGTTTCGTAGGATTCTTGCAGCATTCACACGAAGCAATGGATCCTCAAGTGCTTCCACAAGTCTTTCTAGGACCATCAATTTCAATATACGATGGCAATTACTTCTGCTTTCTAAGGCCAACATGGCTAGAGCTTCTCCTGCTGCAATTCTTACGTGATTTGGACTCTCAGGTGCTCCATGTCTAAAGAAAATGTTGAATAACTCCCTGAGAACTCCACCTGTGCCCCCAATCCTCTCTGTTGCATCCACTTCTAGTGCTAGATTGGTCAATATTTCTATGCTGAGTTTTTGCAGCACTGGGCGTTTCTCCCCATGTCTTAAGATTTCTCTAATATTGCTGATGGTGAAAACTATCTCAGAAATCTCTCTTCGAAGATGACTGCCAGTCGTACCTGTGGTGCTTGCCAACATCTTCACCACTTGCAGAGATCTTTTCACTGTCAAGATCTGAGAATGTGCAACATTTTCATCTTTCAATATTCTCTCTCCAGCGTGTGTTAAATCGATAATTTTTGGGAGGAGGCCCCTTGTATTGCCAATCTTTCCACAATTATCATGGTCATGAGCTAGCTTTTTCAGGATAAGAAGTCCTAAATGATTGAATGTCCAGAATCCGTAATGTACATGATCAGTGATGATTGTCTTTTCGCCAATTTCATCAGCTGCGGCGCTGGAGCTTCTATTGGTTTGGAGTAGAGATGAAATTGATTCCATTGAACCTGGAATTCCAGCAACTCGCAGGGAGTTCTGCTTTTTTCCAGCTAGTTCAGATAGGATTTCCGCGGCCGACCTCCTGATTACTTCTTCTTGTGGGTCTTTCCAATTCAACATCTCAACTAATCTTTCTATAACTGATATATTTGTCCCAATCTTCTGGAGGGTATCATCAGAAAACCGCTCACTCATGGCAAATTGGCAAAGAATTTGAACTCCAATGAGCTGCTCATCAGGGGAATTTGAAGCCAAGAGATCCATAGCAAAAGCAACCAAGTCCATTTTCAAGCCATCAAAGATGCTTCCATTAACACATCTAGAATAAGCATCATAGAAGAACCTTTTGATTGATATCATACCTGAAGGCCCCAATTCACACTCTTTGTTCACCTCCTCCAACAGTTTACAATAGATCACCTTCCACTCCCAGTAAGCTTTTTCCATAAGAAACAACAGAGCTTCTGCCAAAGCCAGGGCATAGAAAATAGTCAGAGCAGCTTGTCTGTTCCTCTTGTCAGTATCCCCTTTCGCTATCTCACCATAGTTATGTTTGATGAGCTTCATTAATGATAAAGCTACACATGCTGTAGCAGATGCAAGCTGAAGCCAATAGAGAATTTTACTAATATTTCTTGTAAGGAAAAACCATTGAGCATACGGTAGAATAGGGACATCTGAGCTTCTCCATGTCCGAGTTGTCTTCCTTTGGCAATCCCAATTCGTAGAGTTGGTTGTATCAGAACTCTGCGTCACGTTTCTTTTATGTTGACTCTGCTTTCGAACCTGAGTAATCCGCCTGAAAATTGACTTTACAGCTTCAATGATAAAGTGGGAGCTAGATCTCAATGCTCTGAAACTAGTGATTCCAGCACCAGCAATTGACCAGGTGGCTTGGTGCTGCCATTCAAGCTCATGGCTCCTGCTGAATATTCGAGTTCCTTCAATCAACAATATAATAGTGACGAACCAGAAGTCTGTTGTATCTAAAGTGATGGCAAAACCTCCTAGAAGAACAACTGTTGCCCAGATAAACCCGAGGGTTCCCAGGCCGGTAGCTGCCTTCTCAAAAACTGCAAGGCGAAGGGCAAAGAGGGTGAGTTTCTTCTCTGGTGCACGTACTGGTGTAGTTGGTGTTGTTGAAGCAGAATTTGCAGCGCTGTCTCTCTTCTCTATACTACTGCGAGGCTCAAAAATGGTGCCGCCCGAACCATAGGTTTCGCTGAGCCTACGAAGCTCAACAACCGGCAGACAAATGCTACCATCGTTTACTGCAGATTTGCCAGTGTCCATATTGCTGGATTAGACAAGCCTGGAAAATGGATGCTCTAGGGGAGTTTGGTAAAAGAATTGGCCTTGAAATAGGAAAAAAAAAAATTGATTGTGGTATTAAATACTTGCTGTTTTCTTTAATGTTTGTGCAAGGGAAAATGAGCAAGTATTGTTGATTATAAAGGGAAGAATGATCTTAGGAAACTCGTTTATTATGTGGAAATAGGAAGTTGCTTCCTTTTCTCTGCTGCTTTTCCTGGAAAATTTTGCTATGCTTTGCAGTCAACTTCCCTTAAACTTGGGCGGCAAGGGTTGTCTTTGCTCTAGTGATGATTTGTGTGTTTTAAAGTTAGTTTTCCTGTTGGCTCTTACTAATATGTTGCTTGAACTTGATGGATTATCCAAAAAGTTTTTTTCATGGCCAAAAGTAAATTTACTTTTCCTGATTTGCTGTCCTTTTTGTTTATTTCCAAACCTAAACAAACCCATTTTGGGAGGAACCAATAGACCATGTCATAGAGGGTATAAATGTCAAAGTGGAGAAGTTGCCTTGACATTTCCATGTCCTTTGAATATCCCTTTGATCTCATTATCATCCAGCTAGCCCTTGACTAATGAAGATCAGTGTTAATTCATGGTCCTCCTCTCCGCGAAAAAGAATATGGTACTGTCACCATCTAATTATGAATTTCTTAATCAGCAATTTGGTTGCACCCTCTAAATAATTCAATCTGATTCAATGATCTTACGTACCTTAAAACTATTAGCATCACAATTTTTAAATTCTGGTGTTGACGTGGCAAGAGTTATCTATCCTCTTCCATGACTTGCAGAAATGGGTTTCCAGAAAGAGTCTTTGCGTCAAGATTTTCTTGACACATTCCATCTTCCGGCTGTTTCTTTTACTGTCAATATGTTTAAGTCTTGTAACGCTGAAATGTTGGCAACTGGGTAGGTTATAACTTGCAGAAAAGGGAGTCTCATTGTGTCAAGTTAAAGGCTCAAATGGAACACAAGTCTACCAATTATCCCTTTAACTACAAGAATTGTGTGATCTAGATCTTTAATGGATTTAACTGTATGAGATTATCTCCTTCGGCACCGCCGAAAAGGTAGCGTTGCTTCTGCTTCTGCTGTTGCTGTTACGTGTAGTCTTTACTCCAACCAGTTTTCTTTCCTTTTTATTCTATATTTATTTAAAAAAAACAAACACACTACTGAATCGTCAAGTCTTAAGCTTGGATGTACGGAAGCAGAATAAGACAGCAAGACTTATCAAATGATTAATTATAACTTATAAGCGAAGAAAGCCAGTTCACATTAATTTGTCAAATTATTATTTTATGGGAGGGAAACCACAGCCACAGGGCACAGGCAGCAATAAGGACTTGATGTCATTATATTAATAAAAAATAGTTCCGCGATATTAGTCCACCTTAGAAACTATGTGGCAAGTAAATTAATCTCACGTTGTTAATGCGATATCAAGCCCTCATATTATTCTGATTCAGAATATGGCAAACTGCGATCGTACAAGGGAGGCTTGCCCTGCCAGATAATATCTGAAAGATATAGAGACAGAGACGGAGACTTGCTGTTGGCATCACACCTAATACTCTTATCAAGTCTTCATTCACATCTTTTCAATTTCATCTGCTAAAAATAAATGTAAAACACCAACTTTGGCAAATCAATTATAATGTTGGGGCACCAGAAGCACAAAATCACCACATATCTAATACCTTCTGGAAAATTCTTCCTTCGGTACATCTAAATATTAATTAAGTTAGATGATATGAGTTGGCTCTTCCCTTCCAATAATCCATTTTCTCAACCAAAAATATATGAACTTGAGTTCTTTTAATGAGTTCCCAAGCTTTTACGGCTGAGCTAACCTTCTGAAAATTCTTTATTTCCATTTCAATGACATTCAAATTTGTCCAGTAACCTTTCAGGGGGAAAAATAAATTCTAAAACACAAATCTTGCTAATAAACTTTGAAAGAGCCGCCTAGTGTAAGATTTGTACAAACTATGTAATCATAAAATAATACCATTCCAAGTTCTCCTCTAACATTATTGCTACTTCCCACCTAGTACTGTGGATAATTTGATTCTCAAACAGGCCTCTGCACATAACACATACCACTTGCTAATCAACAAAGAGCCTTGTTAGGAAAGTAGCTGACCAATATTCTGTCTTCGACCAATTATCACATTTCTCCTGCAATGAAAATTCACTGCTACGAGTGTGCAAGAAACACATTTCACCAAAATAACCGCAAAATGTGGGTAAAGAAAAAGAACATTATTTCAAGAATTTCCATGAGATAACATCTAGATTTGGTCAAAACAACAGTTACCTTTTTCATAGCTTGGTTTTCTGTACGTTTAATAATGATATATGAAGAAAAGAATGAAGGCAGAAAAAACTAAGAGCTGTTAGTTACAACTGTCAAACGGAAACTGTTAGTTGTTAGAGCTGGAATAACTGATGTAAGCAAGAGGAAGCAGCTAAGCTGTTGGTCGAATCTCCTGTGTGATTTGTAACTGTTTCTTCTGTACCTCTTCTTTGTCTTCTTCTCCTTCCTCTCTCTCTCTCTCTCTCTCTCTCTCTCTCTCTCTCTCTCTCTCTCTCTGTTTTCCTTCTCTTTCTTGCACTTTCTCTTAGTTTAGAAGTAAACAAACAGTAATAAAAGAATTACTTGTACCAAATAACCTTTTATCACTGAGTTGAAGACAGCGAGGGAAAGATTCAGTAAAAATAATAGCTATTTCAAATAAATGCCATGAAACTCCATTGTACTAATCAAAATAATTTATCTCTTAACAAAGCATGAAAGCAAAACTTACCACAAAACAAACAGTTTCCACCAAATCTTAAGAGCCAATTCGGTGGCCATGTTTCATAGAAATTAGGTTTCTTTTCATTTCTCTTCTCTCCATTTCCTTCAATCCAAACAAAGGGTAAATCATGGCTCTCCTTTGCCGAACCTTAGCCTTCTCAGCATCAATAATGATTCCACCAGCTTCACCGCATAATCCAACTTCCCCTTGGTATTCACAAACACATAATCAAATTTATTGGTGTGCTTCATCTCCCCTCAGCATTCATCACCAAATAACCAAAATTCTTGGCGTGCTTCACCTCCTCTCTGGCGGTGGCAATCCTCACAAGCAAAGACTCTGCTGTCTCCGTCTTCCTATCAATTAGCCTCTCCACAAGCTCCAACTCACTTTCCCCTACCAAAAATATAAACACAGCAGAATTAGTCAGTGTCTTCGTCAACGTCTGTGCTCCCTGTGTATCTACCCTCAACACAATATCATACCCTTTTGCCAGATAATTTCTAAAATGCTTCTTCGATATTCCCTTATAGTCACCATATACAAGTGCATACTTTAAAAGCTCACTTTTATCTACCATTGATAAAAACTCCTCTTTGGAGACAATATAATAGCCTTTGCCATCAACCTCGCCCGGCCGCATTGGCCTGCTAATCGCTGTTACAACAAAATGCAAATTTTATCGCCCTTCTCTTAATTTTCTGATAACAGCGTCCTCGCCAACCCCACTCGGGCCGCTAATTACAATGATTAGAGGATTCGGCGGTGGGTAAATGGGGTCTCTGCTGAATGAAGAGCCTAAAGAGGACTCAAGGGCACGGAGCAATTCGGGTTTAGTTGCCTTTTCAAGATGTGGGATGGTGGATTTGGGTTTGTGGGTATCGCCCATTTTGGTAAAAACTCAAAGAATACAAGTGAAAGGCGAGAATTTGGTTTACGAGATATTTAGGGAATGGAGAGGGGTTTCGACGTGAAAGAGTGAGGAGTGGAGATTAAAGGAAAGGGAGAAAGAGTAACAGATTCTGCGAGACATGAGGCTGTTGAGAGGTTGGTGATGAGATTATATAAAGAGGAGAAAGCGGAACAAGGAATTAGGATTTACAAGGGTATAGTTGAGGTTAGGGTTTTGGTCCACTGAAGCGAGAGTTTGTTTTGATTATATCCAATTTTTTCAGCAGCTGCAGCCTGCAATAGCTGGATATCTCTAATGTTTCCCCACAGATAAGCACAAGGCAGAAAATCTAAATTATTATTATTATTATTATTATTATTATTATTATTTAAAAAGACTCTTGATAACATACAAAATTGATTTAATTAATAAGAATAAAAACTTTCTTTTTTATTAATTAAAATTTAATTTCATTAAAAGTAGTGAATGTAAAAGAGTGTATTTTACACTTTTTTTTGGAAAAAATTTTAATTTTAATGTATGAAAATTTATCTAAAGAAAATAAATAACATAGTCCTTTTAGTTACCTTCATTTCGTGAGAAAAAAAAAATACACACCCTTTATGATTCATTTAATATATTTAATTAATATGAGTAATAATATTATAAAACAATTGAATTTATCACTAATTATATTTTAATATATTAGTATCGTGTATTAAATGAATATTAATATGTGTAAATTATATATTAAATACATATTAATGAGTTATATTTGCATTCATTGAAAATATTATTATATAATAATTTTTTAATTAATGTAAATTTAAATTCATTAAATCTTTTAATGCATCTATTAATACAAAAAATTACAATTTTACTAACTAATATCTTATAGAAAAACAGTGCTAAATGAATATAAACTATGTATTAAATAAATTTTAATGAATATAAATTTAAATTTATTAGAAAATTAATTATATTATTATAAAATAATAAAGTATTTTTATAAGGTTTGGTTATTAAATATTTGTATTTATATTTGTGCAATCATTATATATACTTTAATTAATTTTGTATAAATTTTAATATAAATATTTAATTTAATTATTATTAATTTTATTATCATATGAAATCAAACTTATGTTAAATGCATCCATTTTAATAATATTATTATTTAATTAACTATCATAATTAATTTAAATTTTAGAAAATTAAAAAAGACATTAATGAATTTTATTGATTATAATAAATGCATACGAATAAACTTAATCACTATGGCAAATTTTTTTCTTGAAGGGGAAATATTGGCTTTACTAAAAATATCACTTATTTTTTAAAATTATATTTTTATTATTTAAATTATTTTAATATTTGAATATATTTGAAATTTTCAGTCCTATTTATACTATAATTTTAATTAAATATAAAATAATTTTATAAAAAATAATTAATTAAAATAAAAAATTAAAAAATAAAAAATATAACTAATTTATTTATAATAATCTATATAATAAATAGATGTGTGAAAGAGGGAAACATTAGAATTTTTAAAGATATTAACCATTACAATAAGGCCGAAGTTGATATCCAACCCAAATAAAGAAAACAAACAACTATTGTACCCAAGGTCCACGAACAAGTCCATGGACCAATAAAGTAAAACCCTAGCTAGTAAATGACCAAAGAAACTTCGTATTCCAGTCGCTCTAGCGCCATCATCTCCCAAAGCTTTTTGTGGTTGGAAGACACTAAGAGATCTTCATAGAAGCTATTATCCAAGAGCATGCTTATACCAAGCAAAGTAAGAGATTCACAACCTACAAGGGATAAAAAAATTGTAAATCTTTGACAATTCAATGGACAACGGTAAAAAGACGACAGAGTCCACTGGCATCTCACTCTCTCATGGTCAAGTGGCCCGTCTAGGGACACCAAACTTCTATGCAAAGTCAATTTTTCTTTTTCAGAGTTAAGAAAGACTAAATATTAACAATAAACATAACAAATAGGCTATTAGAGAATCATCTTCTAATAACATACATCTAGCCTATATAATAGAGAAGGTACTCATAAGCCGAGCCGAGAAAGGATGGCCTTCTCTTACTCGGAGGGGCAGAAGAAGGCCATAGAAAATGACAGAAAGAAATGCCTTTAAACCTTAGGAAAAAAAACCAAATAGAGAAAAATTCTTTCTCTAAAAACTTAGAGAGAGACTGCACTTTTCCAATCAAATTGCAACGAGTTTGAGGGTAAGCAATCGGTAGCAAACTGAGAAGAGTATAAAAGAAATTGAAAAATCATATAAAATTGAATGCCACAATATTAAAATAACAATTAGTTTTGGATAAATGGCAGAAATGAAAATGAAGCTTCTTGCACAGGTAAAGTCAGGGCACGGCTCTGACAGAAATCAATATAAATAAACAAACAAAACCTCAACGTGTTCTTATGTTCACTGCCTCCATTCTAAACACTTTTCTCATTCCCCAATAGTAAGCCATCTCCGCCATCACATCCCTTCTCTTTTCTTTCTCCTCCTTTCTCCGCCCAATACCTGATCCAATCTATTTCCCCCGTGTTTTCCCCTCTCCAATTTCGACTCTTTTACCCCTCAAATCCTTGGAAACCCTAATTCTCTACTAAACCCAAAAAATCTCACCCTGTCCCTATAATTCAATCAAACACTGTTTAAGTCTCCCATCAACAAGTCTCAGATTATCAAATCTCTCTCTTGTTGATGGGCACAATCAGAGCTACCACCGCAGACCTCTCCAAACCCACATCAACCTCCTCCTCCCCTGTCCCAACCACCACTTCCACCTCTCGCACTGAGACAATAAATGGATCTCACGAGTTCAAAATCGGTGGCTACTCTCCATCGAAGGGCATCGGAATCGGAAAGTACATAGCATCAGATACGTTCATCGTTGGTGGGTACGCGTGGGCAATCTACTTTTACCCTGATGGAAAGAGCCTTGAAGATAATGCGACATATGTGTCATTATTCATAGCGCTCGCAAGCGAGGGCACTGACGTGAGGGCATTGTTTGAGCTTTCGCTGATGGATCAGAGCGGGAAAGAAAACCATAAGGTTCATAGCCATTTCGGTAGAGCTCTTGAAAGTGGCCCTTACACGTTGAAATATCGCGGCAGTATGTGGTGAGTTTTGCTGATTCTTACAGTACTTGTACACAGTGTTTGTTTCAATTCTACCCCTGAGTTTTGGAATTCATTTGCAATGAATTTAGAATGAATTCTAGCTAGAATTCATTTTAAATGAATTCCACGCACAACTTAAAATGTAGAATCCAATGGAATTCCATATAATTCATGTTATAATTTCATAATTGAAATTCATTTGTCCTCAAATTACCATTATAATTTTCTACATAATTCAACAAAATCTTATACAATAAATTTATAATAATTAACAAATATATAAATAAACTAACAATAATTTAATAAATATAAATTTTCACATAATATAAGAGATATATATAAACAACATAATATAAAATATCTTATATACTTGTCCAATTATATTAATAATAAATAGATAAAAAGCTAGTTTCCATCTTCCTTAGTCAATGGAGTTTAATTGGGAGTAAGTTTTTTGATAGGGGTATTTTAGTCAAAAAAATTTGTTAGGTAAATTTTGTGGAATTCATTTCAAATTCCAATAATTTGGATAGACATTGGTTTTAGTTATAACCAATTCCTAGAGTTAAATTATTAGAATTGAGTTCTATATTTTTTTTTTCAAACCAAACACACAAAACATGGAATACAATTGAATTTCGTAACATTTTGTGTTTTGGAATTGAATCAAACAAGCTCTTATTGTTCTGGATGATAGGTTTTATTTCAAAGGAACAAATGTGCTATCTTTTCATAATGTGTATTGATTAATAACATGAGTGGATATTTTGGTGGATGAAAAGCACAGCCTAAGGGTGCTACTTATGGATGTTGCAGGGGTTATAAACGGTTTTTTAAGAGAACTCAAATAGAGACATCAGACTATCTCAAAGATGATACCTTGGTAATTCGCTGTTGTGTTGGTGTTGTAAAATCCCAGACTGAGGGACCGAAGGCCTATACCATTGCAGTGCCGCCCTCTGATATCAGTAAGCATTTCGGAAAGCTTTTAGAAAGTGGAAAGAGAACTGATGTAAATTTTGAGGTTGATGGGGAAGTATATGCTGCTCACAAGTTGGTTCTTGCGGCACGGTCACCTG
The DNA here is from genome assembly GCF_030052815.1 of Hevea brasiliensis. Taxonomy (NCBI): domain Eukaryota; kingdom Viridiplantae; phylum Streptophyta; class Magnoliopsida; order Malpighiales; family Euphorbiaceae; genus Hevea; species Hevea brasiliensis. The sequence continues at coordinate 73,979,732 of NC_079507.1, read as the reverse complement.
TGTTTAGGGCACAACTTTTTGGTCCATTGAAGGATCAAAACACTGAATGCATAAAAGTTGAAGACATAGAAGCTCCAGTTTTTAAGGTTTTCCCTCTCTCTCACTCACTCTCTCTCTCTCTCTCTCTCTCTCTCTCTCTCTCTCTTACATATACAAACATGCAGACTGCAAAAACCAGTCATACGTGTTACTTATTTTCTACTGTCGTTGAATCTGTACCATATTTTTTCTCTTGTTGCGTACTCACAGATAGTTCTTCATTCTCCTTTTTGTTTACTTTCCACTTCATTCTCTGATAAATACTTATAGAAAACAGCAGTAAGAGTTAAATTCTGAAATGCTAGCTCCTCCATACAAGAAATATATTTCGTGCAATTGCAGTCTGGCCTTTTAGATTGTGGAGGTGAAATTATTTAGTTTTGTGATTAACAACAATTAGATAATTTGTTTATGGATCTAGCAAGCAAACGGTTTTGTTCTATAATACTGCATATTGTCCCTTATCTTCAAGTATCATATGTTTTGTGCTTTTAAGATGATTTATGTGTTGAGTATGAGATTCTTATTTCCAATGATAGTGATAGGAGTCATAGGAAAAGGTAGCTTTGTTGGTTGGTTGTGTTCATAAGGTGAGTGATTGTGGTGCCATACACAAACTTACATCTGGATCCATCTCTTAAGTGCTTTCCTGTACACAATCTTATTCATCCAGCTAAGGTTTACTATTCTTGCTTTTCTTCCTGATCCCTCTGTTGTATATGAATAGTCCATAACTTGCCCAGTTGACAACATTTTTATTTTTATCAGTGTGTGCTCTGGTGATATTTAACTACTACATTATTTTTCATTTTTCTAAATGCATTGTAGACAAAAGTTTTTATGATTTCTGCAGCATTGCAATAGCTAAATATATGAATTCATAAAATTGGCCTTGGATAAGTAGTTTGCTGTCCTCATTCTTTGTGACTAAAATACTGATCTTTTAAATTGAATTAGCTTTAATTTTTCTTTCATTTGATGGAACTTTTTATTTTTAGATTTTCTCAAGCATGCATTGTGGCAAGCGATATGGATGAAGCAGGTCTTGTTATTGTTAAATTTCAGTCATGTGTGACATAGTGCCCCCCATTGACCTTTGGTGAAAATGGAATTGGACCAAAGAAAGGAGCTTCTTGTTAGGGGAGGTTTAAAGAAGGAAATCTCCATTGTACTTTCCTTCTGCCCTGCCATGCACATTTGTGTCGATCTCTTTCACTGAGCAAATTGCCTTTTCATGTTGGCAATAGTGATGTTCTCTGAACTGGATTCGACTAAGGATTAATAACTGCAATATTTTGAGCTTATTACATCCTTGATTACTAGGTGAATAAGTGAACTTTCACAATATAACTTGTTTTTTTCCTTTCATGGGTTGCATGTTTGCAGGCATTGCTCTATTTTATTTACCGGAATACCCTACCAGATATGGAAGAGCTTTTCGGCCTGAACTCTAAATGGGCTTCTACACTGATGGCTCAGCATCTGCTTGCAGCAGCAGACCGTTATGCATTGGAGAGGCTCAGATTGCTCTGTGAGGCTAAACTGTGTGAAGATGTTGCCATAAACACTGTTGCAACGACACTTGCTTTGGCAGAGCAGCATCAGTGTCTCCAATTAAAAGCTATCTGTCTCAAATTTATTGCACTGCCTGAAAATTTGAAAGGTAAACTTTCTTGGCAACACCTGTGGAGGTCTGCTGATGTGTTTTAGAAAGCTGTCTTTTTCCATTACAACATGGCTGCATCTGTTACGTGGAAAGTATGTTATAGAAATTGAGAGTAAATATTTCTATTTATATTTGATAAACTATAATACACTATTATAAGATAAAGAGTAGTGACTAATGTATAGATTATGAATTTTAATCATGCATTATTACTGACAATTTGCTGGTGCTCTCTTTTCAGCTGTGATGCAGACAGATGGATTCGAGTACTTAAAGGAAAGTTGTCCTTCTGTTATCACAGAACTTCTACAATACGTGGGTAGAATTGGTGAGCATTCTGTCATTGCTTGTGGACATGGAAATGAAAGCTTGGATGGTGGTATGAATGGAAGGCGAGTGAAGCAAAGGCTACACTGATTTAGGAATAACATATAGCTCGGCATTTGAACAAAAACTGGAGCATAATTTTGTTCCAGTTTTTGAGATTGTACTAACAGTTGACTATTTAATAGAAAATTCAATGGTAGTGGTTATTTTGTTATGTTTTCCGGTACCTTGGTTAAATAATTTTGTGAATTTCAAGTTCTCTGTTGCAACTCAACCATTAGGCCATTTTTCAATGTGAAATGGAATGGCTGTCGGCTGTCGAGGGGTAGTTACTATTTGTATTACGGCAGTGTGCCATGTAGATGTCCTTTCTGGGGGATTTCCAGTAGGCTGTGGCAGAATAAATATTCCATTACTCCTGCAAATGTATTTTAGTTACCGTTATTGCAGCAGATGATGGGACAACGCCTGCTTCTCTCTCTCTCTCTCTCTCGTTATTGATTGCGCATTTAGTTTTAGTTTATGTCCAACTGTCGATGTCTTTCATCCTTAATCTCCTTGTATTAAAATTAAATGATACTTGGCTTGAAAGATTTAAAGAAGCCACGTGGTACCAATTTCTCGGTATGTTGGGAATCCAATGTATGACGTGCTTGCTTTCAACAATTGGATTCCAAGCCTGTAGCGTTGTGGATTCGTTTTTCAACAAATATTTATTTTTTTGACATTTTTATATTCTAAAAATGCTACAATAATACTTAGTAAATTATTTGTATTCTTTTATAAAAAGCATTTGAAATGGGAATGTATTTTGGTTTATTTTTTATAATAAAAATAGAATTAAGTTGATTAAAATTATATATTATTTTTATATAAATATTATATATAAAAATAAAAATATACATTTTTGTTAAAATATAATGAATCAAATTTAATTATTTAACTTTTCATTCAGCACAATTGGTTTAAGCTATGGATTTAATTTTGAATTTATTTGGCAATAAGAAAAATATATTTTTAAATATATTCATTGTAAAGAATTAAAAATAAATTCAATATATTTTAATCATAAAAAATTAAAATAATAAAATAATTGGTTAGTTCTATTTGAATTTATTTTATTTCTAAAAGAATTTTAATTTTATTTAATCTTTACTTAATTTTAAATCAAGCAAATTGGCACCAGCCTAACCAGTAACCACTGGTGCCTCGCTAAACCTTGCATACTTCGCAGGAGTCCTGAAACTTGAGATGAAAGGTGAAAAGTTGATTTCCTACTAGAAAATGTTGACCTTTGATTTTGCTGGAGAATAATTTGCTATTTATACAACTTCCGAAATGAGTTTCCTGAATGTTATGCATCATCCAACTATAAAGTATTTACCAGCTTTATGCATAAAGGAAAGGAAAATCAAGCACCATTGGATATCTCTGAAATGAAAGAATAATGAAAACGATTCTCTCAGTCCACTACATGAAGGCATCTGGAATAGATGAAGCATTGATAAATACAATTATGTATTGCAACCTAATAGCCTGTGCTACCCTGCAATCAAATTATTGCCCTCAATGTTTCCCTCATTGGGCTCAAGAAAAGAAAGAAATAGCTTACTTCTATCTTCCAGAACTAAAAAGAATAGATGAACAAGGTACGTCAACCGATCCCTTTGCCTTTACTCGTTCATGATATCATACATCCCTGTATCTGGGTTATTGAGCTAAATCAGAAAGCTATAAGGTCACGAATGGTAAGCACCAAAGAACCTGTTCAACTGTAAATTAGTGATATAAATTACAATTTGCTGCGTAACATCTTCCGACAGAAGTCCCAGCCCTCAAATCTTCACATGCAATTGAGCTGGTAGAAAACACCACTAAATTACAGTATTAGAAATATGTGAATAATCCGACTAAACGTGCTTCCGTGACTGTCACCATTAGGTACGCTATAGGCAGTCAAGCATTCAAGTTTGCCACATTATCAATACCAGTTATTCCCAGGTCCACCTTGAGCAGCAGCAACTTTCCTTGCCATGTACTGTGGCTTTGGCTGCAACCCACTGGAGCCTTCAACCCCCTCATCTTCTCCCCTTTCATTTTTACAGCCTGGATTCCTTCTAGGATATGAACAGTTAGCAGCAGTATATTGAGTTGAAATAACTGGATTCCTCACCATCCTTCGCTGTTCAAGAGCTTCTGCTTTTGCTGCCACCCCACAATTGTTATAACGCATTACTGAACCAATAACTTTTCCAGGCCTTGGAGCACCTGCAGGAGAGAATGCTACTTGGTCATCAAAATACTATGTAGTACAAGAGTTCTGGAACTACATCTACAGGTCAGTACGAGAAAGGGAAAAAGAATGCAGGAGCAGCAATCTAAAATACCTCGAGTTTTATTATACAGTAACATATGCATCTTAATCCATAAATTTTCACTCAAGAAAAAGAAAAAGAATCTAAACTTCTAACTCAGGTACTGTGTATTACATTTCTGAGTTAACTTAGCGTGTACGACAAGAAGCTGATTTGACTGGGTGATAATAAAGCAGCAAGAAGAGGAGTTCTATGTAAGCATCTTGACTCATGCTCAAATGAAGTTAGAAAATTGGCATTGAAATATAATATTTTGATGGTTTCTGGTTCCTCTTGTAAACATTTGTTGCACAGTAGATATTAAACAACCCTAAGTCTAACAGCAAACAGGTAAGTTAACAGGCCCTGAAACAATATCATAAATAAACCATTTGATATAAAAACCATAAGTTTGGAAATTTTTGGGGAACAATAATCCAATAATTTCACTATGGAAAGAACAATGACGTGATGCAGATGTGCATCTCCTTAAATAGCCATTGGCACTTACTCATACCAATAATCTACTTGGAGATCTGCATACAGAAATATTATTGAAATTTCCAAAAGTTGATAAGGCGTATACTCGAGTGGATTCAGTGAGCACTTAAAGACTCCATTCAATAAATGATAGATTAAAGCAAGCAGAGAATATTCAGAGAACATGATAGCAAACAAATGCAAATAATTCATGCCTTGAATACTTTCAGGAACTTGAAGAGGAAGCCTTGTCATCGGGATCCCACCACTTCGGTCCATGTGTGGCTTCTCAATATCTTTGATAGAGCATTTGGAAAGATCATTCGTGACTTCCACTGAATTCTGCACTGTATTATCTGAATATAACACGCATGGCCTGCATGCACAGATTTTCATCAGTGCAGTGGACAGAATGCTCAAGTTAAATAGATGGCACATGGCAGTGCTTATCAGAGCACACAGAAAGGTTAAAAAAAAAAAAAAAAAAGACAATGCCACCATGAAAATAACTTATTCGTGGAGATACCTGGGCAAGGATGCATGCTGCCTCTCAGGCGGAGCAACAGTTGCACCATTTCCATAGTGCTCCTCAAGGTAAGTAAATTGCTTCTTAAAATGGTCAACAGCACTGCATAGGAAAACAAGGATTATCTGAGAAACTGAGATAGCTCAAATGATAAGCTCATTTCAATAAACAATCATAATTCTATGATAGAATACCTTGGATACATGAATCCTGTTGGCTCCGAACCTTCTAAGTACTCTTTCAACATTTTAGGATGGTACTCTAGAATTTCTCTATATATGAGCTCTCGTACATCTTCCTTAGTTATCCTTCGTCTCTCAAATTCAAATTCCATCTTAGTAACTGGTTGAGCAGAAGGCTCTCTCTCAACTTTGGCCAAACCCTTAAAATATGGATCAGCAAGGGCCTAATAAAATGCAGCACAACATGCTTCATTAGAAGAGCAGACATATTATCAAAATAAGACTAAAAGGTGCAAACAATTACCTCTTCAGCAGTGGGTCGATCCTTGGGTTCAAATGCTAACATTTTTTCCAACAAACGAAGTGCAAGGGGATCTGCGTTAGGAAACTTCTGGGAGAGAGGGATAGGCTTCTTCTTCCTCATGCTGCTTAAGTATCTTCGAGCCTTCTCATTGCGCACCTGTTGACATAATGCCAATACTTCAGCAAACAACTATATAGACAAGGATTGAAACAAAGACAGTAAAGATAAAACATTCATTGCTACACCACAGAAAATTAATCATAGGAAACATACCCTGGCAATGGCTTCAGGTGATGGCGTTCCCAACAGATCAGTCATTAGATCCAGTTGATGGACTACATTTTTCCCAGGGAAAAGAGGTTTTCCTGTCAAAAGTTCAGCAAAGATGCATCCAATGCTCCATATGTCTATTGCTGGTGTATACTGAAAACATAACAGAGACTATAACTAAAGGTGCCAAAAGAGATACAGTAATAAACTAGGTAGCTTTTTTCAGGAGATAATTGGAACATACACATTTACAAGACAATTTACATTCACCCATAACAGGTATTGTGTAAACACATGGCCTACATACACAAATGAAAATATCAAGCCCCTCTCCCAACTCTCAAATGAATGCACAGTTAGCAATAATCAATTGCACATTCAGTGTTTAATAGGTTCACAAAATTTTCTAAACCAGTAAATATGTTCTCCACAAGCAGTTAATGCATCACCAGATCAAAAGATTTGATAAAATCAAGCACATGACAAGGCGTAACATTTCTGGCACCTTTGAGAAAAATGATCCACATAATTCAGGAGCCCTATACCACCTTGTTGCAACATAGTCCTGTAGATAAAAGAAACAGAAATAATAAGATCTCAAACAATAATGAGGACCACATATATAAAACATCTAGGGAAAAAAAACACTTAGTACATGGAATTTAAATAATTGCATCATAACAAGAGAAAACTTACTGTCCAGAAAATCGCAGTTGGGGTATCATTAAATGCTACTCTTGCAAGCCCAAAGTCACAGATCTTCAGCTTGCAGTCAGCATTTGCTAAGATATTTTTTGGTTTAAGATCCCGATGAAACACATTGGCTACAAGACCGTAGATGAAAAGGAAGAAGAAATCATCAATGTTGCCCAAAAAGAATAGCAAGTACTCGAAAGTTATATGTCTATACGCTTCAAGTTTAACCAGACCATAAATAATAGGCCAAGAAAAGTTACATAGAAACTCTGGAGACTAAGCCAATCACCTGTGTGTATGTATTTCAGGCCTCTGAGAAGTTGATAGAGAAAGAACTGATAATGTTCTGGTGTTAAATCATCATTGGCTTTAATAACTTGGTGCAAATCAGATTCCATCAGCTCAAAGACAACATATATGTCTTTAAATTCCCTTCTGGAAGGAGGCAACAAAATGTGCTTGATCTCCACTATATCTGGATGACGCAGGAGCCTAAGAAGTTTAATCTCTCGAAGTATGCGGGTGGCATCAGAAACATGTTCAAAGATATCATTTATTTTCTTTATCGCAACCTTTTCTCCAATGTGTGTATCATATGCAGAACAAACAACACCATAGCTTCCTTTACCAATTACTTCCTCTATTCTGTACCTGCTCCCTTCTCCATATTCAGTGAAGAAGTCCACATCAACAGATGACTGCAACACCATGTTAGAAGTCACCATATGGAAATCATAAGCACAACTGATTTGATTTGTATCATCATAAAACAATACCAATACCACTTTTTTGCCATATATATACAAGTAGCATGAGCAAACATGTTTAGTATCAACAAAATTAACACATTTAGTCCAAATGCTCACCATGTTGGAGAGGAAAAAATAATTAGGATCGCATCTCCCTAAGAAGAAGGGCTTTAAATTGTCACATTTGATGGCCAAATCTATTACTTCAGACTAATACTAAAATTTGACCCCAGGACACTATCCCATCCTTTATCATCTAGCTTTAACTTTCAACCACAAGTTTATTATTAAGCACAATGTGATTATTAGGTCTACTTTATCTGCGTGACTGCAATGATTACAAGAATACAAATTAAAAGTTGGGGAAAATAACTCCTTAAATTTATCAACAAGTGATGTCGTAAATTGGCCATAAAATTATAATCAAAAGTAAAAGTAAATGCAAAACGAATACCATTTTGTTGATCACTGAATAATAACCCATGGATAAGCATTTGTTGTGGTTATCCTTTTCTAAACAAAGATTTGCTGTGCCTCACATATTAACCACAATATTAAAAGACTTATAAAAACAAAAATAAGAAAGGTAAGACTTCTAATCATGCACACATTACATGGAAATAGTATTCTAGTGGGACCTACAACAACTTTGCAATGGGAGACATAAGCATGTGTTAAAGAAGCTTAGACATGAACATGACAAGCTGTTACTTCAAACCCAAATATATAGGAATTGTACCCACAGTAGAACGAAATATCCAGTACAAATGCGACCGTAAAAGTAACCAGAGGAGTGACGGCGACCATATGGAACAACTTGAAATGAAAAAAAAATCCCAAACCTACTAGAAATGTGGATTTTAGGAAACAAAAAACTGTGGCAACTACAGATTCAAAATCAACCTTTTTACAACCCAGACTAATCAGATTGATCATGCTCCCAGAGGAACTAGCTTATAGAGCTATAAAATACTCATAAATAAATAAATGTATAAATGATTGATTTTACCTTCTTTCGTTGATCAGGATGCATCTTAGCAACAAAACATCAAAAACCTCGACGGTGGTTATTAAGAAGAGCTTGCACCGCAGCTCCACTCAGAATGAACAGAAAATAAAATTAGTAAAGCCCAGTTTAACCAAGTCCAAATACGATTAAACCAGACTACAAAAGTTGAGATCAGGAAGAACCTAGCAAAGCTGAAACCGAATTTCACAGAAAGAAAAAGACCCAGAAAACTAAACTGCCTCACCAAAAAAAAGAAGAAAGAGAGAGAGAGAGAGAGAGAGAGAGAGAGAGAGAGAGAGAGAGAATCAGGAAAGGCTTGTAAGCTTTAAAGTTTCTGGGGCTAAAGTGACTGAATTTGAAACAGGCTTAATTTTGAGAGGTAAGAAACAGAGAAAAAGGGAAGATAGAAGAGTGTAATTTGGCGGAGACTAAAATGTAGTAGCTGGAAAACGAACGAACACAGATCAAGGCCAAATGGGTATTGTACAATTAAAGCGGATAATACTAAATTTTGGAGAATCTAAAGCAGAGGCGATGATCTCTACTCCAAATTCTATGTTTTCTTTATGGCTACTGTTTAAAAACAATAGGAAAAAAATAAAAAGAGAGGTAAAGTTTGCAGAGCAGAATGATAAAAGTTCTTGTTTCTGTGGAAATGACTATGGATCTTGAGAGAGAGAGAGAGAGAGAGAGAGAGCAGAAAATCAAGAACAAGTGGTGTACTTCAAGTTGAAGGCTTTTTTGGAGAGAACAATGGAGGACGAAAATTCGGATATTATTTCATTATTATTAATTATTATTATTTTTTTTAATTTGGCAAAGATAATTAAAGTGGGATTGATAATGATGCTTAATGATTTTCGACTTAAAAGACATCTTTGCCACCCAACAACGACAGATTTGCGAAAATAGCCAAATACATTGCTTTATTTTATAAATAAATAATAAATTTTTTTAATAATTATGATTTTAGATATTTTTTACTTATTGAAATTCGAAATTAAGTTTTTTAAATATTTTAATCGTAAATTTCATTTAAAATAAATTCTAAAATTTGTGATAAAATATCCGCGCAATGTGCCCTCTAGAAAGAGACACTTACAGATGAAGCATGGATGGAATCCCATCAGTTGCATGTGCAAATCACATGGGTTTTGGAATCCTCGGTTGAATTGTAAATCGCGGTTTACAAAATTCTTCCACGTTGTAAGCCCATGATTGTCGTCCCGTTTGTGGAAGATCAACATTTTAATCAATTGTCATAATCATTATATTATTTTATTTTATTTTATTTTATTTTTTTGTTACAACTTAATTAGAAATGGCATGAGTTAATTTCTTTTTAAAATATTTTATTTAATCAATTCCTCTCTTTTGAAAATATATATTTAAGTCTCTAAATTTTCAAGTTTTTTTAGTGAATCCCATAAATTTATTGTTATACTTTTTTTTTTTATTAAATTCTTAAATTTTTTTATTTTAAAATTGCATTTTTTAAATTTAGTTTATGGGTTTTTTAATTTTATTTCTGGAAATAATAATTTATATAATTGCTGTAAAAAAAGGACTAAATGTTAATAAATAAAAGTTTAGGGATAAATTTATTATCAATTTATAGGAACTCAATAAAAAAAAAATTAATTAAATATGGGTTCTGCCTAGAAAAGAAAAAGACCAATGGCGCAGCGGTAGAAATACGAGGAAAACAGGGGCAAAGAGAAATAGGCTAGCCCCAAGTGGAAAAATAGAAAAATAAAATAAAATAAAATTTGTCTGATTCCACGCGCTTACTCTATGATGCAAGCCAGTGATTGACCTTCGTAGTAGGATCCACATAACTGACAGCCTGACAGGCCGCGTTGGTGTTGAATCGGTGGCCAAGCGTGTTGTCCACATGCCTTTAAAGCGCCTGAGGTCCCGCCAACCTCGTCGTGGTGGTCATGGGCCCTGGCTAATGTTGCCAGAGGATCTTGCAATTATTATTAGTAACATTGGTTAAAATCCACTCAGGGATTATAAAAAGTGTTCACAAATTAGAAATATAATAATAAAATAAAAGATTAAATTCTACTATAGTATTCCATGGTCGCTGGATTCCACGGTAGGAAGCCTTTTGGACAGCCAAGGCCCACAATAATAAACCATTATGAGAACCACACATTTGGAAATCAGCTTTCTCGAAAGGATTCTGATGCTCTACACTACTTGAGAATCAGGATCTTCTTCAGCCATACAATTACGAAGCACGGTGCGAAGAGAAAGACAAGGGCAGCTGTGATGTGCATTCTCTACTTGGATAACTCCATATTTGCTACGTCTGTGGTTCCTGCAGGTTTTACTGAGACGTGCAAGAGCAAACTGGTGACTTGAAATCCAAGAAAGCCAGGAGCCGTGCACCACTTTGAATCACATCAGAGACTTAATGGGTAGTGTTAGCAGATGCAATATACGTCTAAAGATATATGACAATCCTGCAGCTTTTTTCGGAGGCTTTGGTAAAACTTTGCATGAGTTTGAATAAGTATATTAAGTCCAGCACTATTGCAAATCATGCAATTTCCAGGAAAAAAATAATAATAAAAATAAGAAGGTTCTCCCATGAAATTTGCAAACTGGAAACACATTCCTCCAGATTTATTGCACATATGTCCAACGCTTGCAACAGACTTTCCATAGTTTGCCAAATTTCTACTCTTACAATTCCATCATCAACAACTATTCAGCCTTTTATTTAACACCATAATAATATACTGCAGTACTCTTAACCGGCCAAGACTATAAGTTCTACATAACATACGTAATCTTTATTGTTTTCACTAGTGATTCACTTAACATACTTGGTGAACCACTCCAACAAGTTTCCATGGGCCTCCTCTGCAGGTTTCACAGCAGTTTCATCTTCAACATTATACCTCACTGTCCAACCATGAGCGACCTTGGGAAATATCTTCACATGGCGGTCAACCTGTAATAATGCATACATTATTTGATTGTGAAAATGAAAATAAATCTGTCAGATATAAGAACTGGAAAAGTTCTAGGTGTTTCAGCAATTTGTTGCAGAGACAACAACAAAAAAAAAGATGGAAAACTAAAAGAAGAAAATGTTACATGTTAATTGGCAAAAAAAATTTCCACTTCAGGAGAGGACAAGAAAAATGGTGACATGATTTGTTCATTGACAAAATTCAGAGCAAGCCCAAGAATTGGTATTAGGTTTTGTTGAGATGATCATTTAAAACTATTATACTCAACTCAATTCAACTAAACCTTTATCCCAAAAATTTGGAGTCGGCTATATGGATTCTCTATCTCCATTTTAGACGATTTTGGGTTGAATCCTCGGAAATGTATAATGCTTGTAGGTCATGTTATACTACTCTCCTCCAAGTCAGTTTAGGTCTACCCCTTCTTTTCTTTCTATCCTCTAACCTAATGTGCTCTACTTGTCTAACTGGAGCCTCCGTACGTCTACGCTTCACATGACTAAACCACCTCAATCTCTCTTCTCTCAATTTATCCTCAATTGACACCACTCCTATCTTTTCTTTAATACTCTCATTACGGACTTTATCTAGTCTAGAATGGCCACTCATCTACCTTAATATTCTTATCTCTACAACTCTTATCTTAGACACATACGACTCATTCAGTGCCCAACACTCACTACCATATAATATGACCGGTCGTATGGCTGTACAGTAAAATTTTCCTTTAAATTTATTGAGAATCTTGCGATTACTTAAAACTCCCGTGGCACATCTCCACTTCAATCATCCGGCTTTAATCCTATGACTAACACCCTTCTCACATCCCCCATCTACTTGAAGGACTGAGCCGAGATATTTAAAGTGATTACTTTGGGACAGTACCACTCCATCCAAACTAACTTCTTCCCTATCACCAGTTCGACCTTCACTTTAACTTGCGATACATGTATTCTGTCTTCGTTCTACTTAACTTAAAGCCCTTTGACTCTATGGTACTTCTCCACTCCTTCTCGCGTTTCATCTATCAGAACTATATCATCCGCAAACATCATGCACCAAGGGATACTCTCTTGTATACATTTCGTCAATTCATCAAAAACTAATGTAAAAAGCTAAGGCCTTATAGCTGAACCTTGGTGTAATCCAACTGAGATAGTAAAATCTCTTGTGTCCCCCCTCACTGTGCGCATTCAAAACTATTATACATGCAACAAAAGATCTAACAATAAGAAATAAAATCTAGTACATGACGACAGAAATTGGTCCTGGTCATATATTAATAGTGGAGATATTGCATCAAAATGTCATAATCAATGCCCGGACACAATTGAACGTTTGAGATGGCATACTCAATGAACACCCATAAACTTTCTGTTGACATCAGTTGTGCATGTTTAAAAGTTCAATTTCAAATCCAAGATGAATTTTCTACCACAATTTGTCAAAGCAGAATTTTGAGCAAAGAAAACAAACATATGCTGCATGATGGACAAATTTCTTGTTTTACTTTGGTTTACTCAGGATTTTGTTACGTATAGCAAAGCTAGATATGGGGAAGGAAAGAATAGGAATGGAGCTGTAATTGTATGAGGAAGAGAGTAGAGTAGTTATTGTAGAGATAATCTTTGCTGTATAAATAAAAAAAAATGTACTAGAGGAGATTCATTCCAAGAATCAATAAACAAGAATACTTTTCTCTCATCCTTGAATATTCTCTTCTCTTCTCATCCAATATATTTCTCTTCTCATCCAATCTATCCCTTTTCTCATCTATTTCTCTCTCTCTCTCCCTGTTCCTCTGTTTCACTAAGTGTGTAGGCTGCTATGTAACAAATTAGTATCAGAGCCTTGATCTAAGCTGGCTTTGCTTCCAATATTTTCGGCTGGAGTCACAACTCTGGGCAAATTCATGGGATTCTTCCAAAATTCTCGAATTCTAGGTTATTCTTTGCTCATCTCTCTCTCTCTCTCTCTTCTTTCCTTCCATTCCTTCTTTTCTTCTTCCTCTTCCTGAAATTTCTTTCCTTTCTCACCTTAATTTCTTCTTCTTCTTTCTTTCTTTCTTAAAAATCTTAAATCAAATTCTTTCTTTTGCTATTATTTTCTAGTTCTTTCTTCTATTCCCTTCTTTAATTTCTCATTTCCAACATTTCAAGAAACCTATTTCTTGAAATTCTTGAAATTTTGTTTTTTCTCCACCTTTTCCCTAATTTCTTCTTTTTTGAGAACCAAACTTTTTCTAAATTCTAGAAATATTTGAGGGAAAAAAAATATATTTTTTTTCCTATCTTAAGAGCTACCTTATTCCTTTTCCCTCTATCAAATTCTTCCCAATCTCTCTATTTTCAATTTCTACCCTATCAGGGTTTCTTTTCTCTATTCCTTCTTAAAATTCTTGAAATCCTTATTTCTGCCTCAACTTCTATTCTCCTATTCTATGTTCTTTTCACAAGTTTTTATTCGTCCTTTCTATGTAATTTTCTTCTAATTCCAATATCAGTTTCATGTTCTAAATCCCTGCTTCAGGTCTGATTTTCTTTTAATATTTTCTTCCTCAAATTTTCCTAAAAACAAAATACACTAAGAGCATCAAACCATGGATGTACAATTTTGAGAACAAAAGGATCTCAAGGGAATGCTAGAAATTTTTGAAAGAAGAGTAACAGAATGCTTAGAAGAGTTGTTGTATCAAAGATGGAAAAAATTGGATAAATTGTTAGAAGTGCAAATAGAAATGTGAAACTCATTACCAGAAAATTCTTGGAGTAATAGCAGTGAGAGGGAATTGTTGAATCAAAAAAGAGAGACAAGAGAATTTGATGTTAAGGAGGAGACTGACCTTCTTGTTCATGCAGCATTTCTTCATGGCGATGGAGACAAGGAAGAGGTTGATATTGTTGGGGATGGATAAGCAGAAAAGGTTGATATTATTGATGGTGAGGAGATTGTCCCGGATCAATTAGATTCAATTGAAAATGGAAATATGGCTATTGAGGATCAAGACGACATACCTGTTGAAGTTCAGAAAGTAACAATTCATCCACAGCTGGGATTAGTAGAAAAATATTAAGAACAGCTTGGTGCTGAGATGGAGCAAGATTTTATTGTTGATATCTCTAGTATAGGTGAGATATATGAGGATGGTGATGATGGCCAACTAGAGTCTTCAATGGGGAAAATAAGAGCTGAATCTAAAGTAATTGCACAATTCACTCACAAAACTAAACTTTTTGCTACAGAGCTTCTTGGGAATGTTTTTGAAAACAAGAAACATAAAAGTGCTTAAAAAAGTATGGGTGTTAAAAGCAAGTGGCAGTATTTAGGAAGCCAAGATGGTGAATATAGCTATTTTACTCCTATCAATCTTATGAAAGATGAATGGAAAATATCAAGAAGGGAAAGGAAGAAAATTGAACCACCAAGTGGTATTGTGAAACCACCAAATGGTATTGTGATCTTGAAGGAAAGAACATGAGAAATTGAAAGAAGAAAAAGGAAGAAAATTAACTCTTTGTCACTTGAGAGTTCATACTTTCAGTTGAGAAGAAGGACGTACTTGAAACTTCCAGCCCAAATTTTTTAGGCCATTCAGTTCATATTTCCAGCTGGAAACCAGAAAGTACTTGTAACATTTAGTTCATATTTCCTGAATTTTCATATTCTTGGGGACAAGAATGTGTTCATGGAGGGAGGTATTGTTATGTATAGCAGAGCTAGGGTTGGCAATTTTAAACACAACCCGTGAACACGACACGAATATGATACGAAAATATAGGATTTAGGTTAGATTTATTCGTATTCGTGTCGACCCATTTATGACACAGGTATAATAGTATCGTGTCACGGGTTAACCCGCTAACCCAACTTAACAAGGTTTAATATTTGCGTCACGTGTTGACCTGTGACCCACTAACCCATTTGATCCACTATGACCCATGAACCCACTTATATAGCATATTAAATGGGTTAAGTCATGTCAAACCATGTTAAATGAGTTATTTCGTATTAAATGGGTCATGTTATATAGAATACAAGATAGACATAGAAAACAATAAAATATATCATAGAAGAAGACCAATTAGTAAGGAACAGGATAGGAGGAGGATCAGGGCTGTTACTTGGAATGTTAGATCACTTACAGAAAAATTAATGGAGCTTGTGGATACCTTGGAAAGGAGAAGGGTGAATATTACTTGCATTCAGGAGACTAAATGGGTAGGAGAGAAAAGTAAAGAAGTGGATAATTCAGGGTACAAACTGTGATTTACCGGAAATGAGAGAAACAAGAATGGAGTGAGCATAATCATAGACAAGACATTGAAAGACGCAATAATAGCTGTGAAAAGAGTAGGAGATAGAATTATATTAGTAAAGCTAGTAGTAGAAGGAGAAGCAATAAATATAGTTAGTGCTTATGCCCCACAAATAGGACTAGACAGTGAGAGTAAACAAAAGTTTTGGGAAAAAATGGATGATTTAATGCAAAGCATACCAAATGAAGAGAATGTTTTCATTAGTGGAGATTTGAATGGATATGTAGGAAGTGATAGACAAGGTTATGAGAATGTTCATGGAGGTTTTGGTTTTGGCAATCAAAATGAGGAGGGAAAAAGCATCCTGAATTTTGCTATGGCATACGACCTAATACTAGCAAATACCTACTTTATAAAAAGAGAGTCACATTTAGTGACTTTCAAAAGTTAACAACATAGAAGCCAAATCGACTTCCTCTTAACCAGGAAGACAAATAGAGCTTTATACAAGGATTGCAAGGTCATTCCAGGAGAGAGTTTAACAAGTCAACATCGATTGGTGGTCTTGGACGTCAAGTTTAGGAACAATTCAAGTAAGGTCAGAAGAAATAGTGTAGCTCGAACAAAGTGGTGGGAGTTAAAGGAGTAAAGCAAGTGAAGTTCAAAAATGAGCTTCTCGAGTCCAAAGTATGGAAGCCGGGTATGGAGGTCAATGATATGTGGATACAGATGGCATCAAAGATTAGATAAGTAACTAGAAAAGTACTTGGAGAGTCTAAAAAGCATGAACCACCCTCAAAAGAGAGATAGTGGTGGAATGAGGAAGTACAAAAGGCAGTGAAGAGAAAAAGGGAATGGTATAAGAAATTACCTAAATGTGATAATAATGAGGCATATTAACAGTATAAGATAACAAAGAAGGAGGCAAAAAAGGCAGTTAGTCAAGCAAGAGCACAGACCTTTGAAAAGTTATATTAGAAACTTGAAATTAAAGAAGGGGATAAAGATATTTATAGTTTAGCAAGGAGGAGAGAAAGGAAATGTCAAGATCTTAATCAAGTTAGGTACATTAAGGATAAAGAAGGAAAAGTGTTAGTGAAAGATGATGACATTAAAGAAAGATGGAGAAATTATTTTAATGATCTCTTTAATAATAGTCAAAATGGTAATAGCATGAATATAGACTATAGAACAATAGAAAAGAATTTGAATTATACTAAAAGGATTAGATCTTTAGAAGTAAAGGAAGGACTCAAGAGAATGAAAGTGGGTAAAGCCTGTGGACCCGATGAAATACTAATTGAAGTGTGTAAGTGTTTGGGAGATATGGGAGTGACATGGTTAACTAAATTATTTAATAAGATTCTAAACTAAAAGAAAATGTCTGATGAATGGAGGATGAGTATTTTAGTACCTATTTTTAAAAATAAGGGAGACATACAGAGTTGCTCAAACTATAGGGAATTAAACTCATGAGTCATACTATGAAGTTATGGGAGAGAGTTGTGGAGCATCGACTACGTTATGATACTTCTATCTCTCCCAATCAATATGGTTTCATGCCCGGTCGTTCAACTATGGAAGCGATCTTTCTCATTAGAAGCTTGATGGAGAAATATAAAGATGTGAAAAAAAATCTACACATGGTTTTTATTGATTTGGAAAAGGCTTATGATAGTGTTCCAAGAGATGTCTTATGGAATGTGTTAGAACAAAAGAGAGTATCTATTAGGTACATACAAGTGTTGAAAGATATGTATGAAAGAGCAACTACTATTGTGCGCACAGTGGGAGAAGACACTAGAGATTTTCCGATCTTAATTGGATTACACCAAGGATCAGCTATAAGCCCTTACCTTTTTACATTAGTTTTAGATGAATTGACGAAACATATACAAGAGAGTATTCCTTTGTGCATGATGTTTGCGGATGATATTGTTCTGATAGATGAGACATGAGAAGGAGTCAATAGAAAGCTAGAGCTTTGGAGAAGTACTCTAGAGTCAAAGGGTTTTAAGTTAAGTAGAACGAAGACAGAATATATGCATTGCAAGTTCAGTGAAGGCCAAACTGATGATAGGGAAGGAGTTAGTTTGAATGGAGTAGTACTGTCCCAAAGTAATCACTTTAAATATCTAGACTCAGTCCTTCAAGTAGATGGGGTATGTGAGGAGGATGTTAGTCATAGGATTAAAGCCGGATGATTGAAGTGGAGACGTGCCATGGGAGTTTTATGTGATCGTAAGATTCCCAATAAGTTAAAAAGAAAATTTTACCATACAGCCATACGACCGGCTATGTTATATGGTAGTGAGTGTTGGGCACTGAAAGAGTCGTATGCGTCTAAAATAAGAATTGCAGAGATGAAAATGTTAAGGTGGATGAGTGGCCATACTAGACTAGATAAAGTCCGTAATGAGAGTATTAGAGAAAAGATAGGAGTGGTGCCAATTGAAGATAAGTTGAGGGAAGGGAGATTGAGGTGGTTTGGTCATGTGAAGCGTAAACATACGGAGGCTCCAGTTAGACAAATAGAGCACATTAGGTTAGAGGATAGAAAGAAAAAAAGGGGTAGACCTAAATTGACTTAGAGGAGAGTATTACAACATAAGCTAAAAGCATTACACATTTCTGAGGATTTAACTCAAAATCGTTTAGAGTGGAGAAAGCGAATCCATATAGCCGACCCCAAATTTTTAGGATAAAGACTTAGTTGAGTTGAGTTTTTTATGTAACTTGTACAATAAAAGGGTCATATTCGTGTTTAAATTTTTGACACGATTTATTAATCGTGTCGTGTTCATGTCAATCTTAATCGTATTCGTGTAGCGTGTTGGCACAACACGAACACGACCCGTTAATTCAAATTGCCACCCCTAAGTAGAGCTAGATACGGGGAAGGAAAGAATAAGAATGGAGCTATTATTATATGAGGAAGAGAGTAGAGTAGTTATTGTAGAGAAAGTCTTTGCTGTATAAATAAGAGATATGTACTAGAGGAAATTCATTCCAAGAATTAATAAACAAGAATATTTTTCTCTCATCTTTGAATATTTTCTTCCCTTTTCATCCAATATATTACTTTTCACATCCAATTTATCTCTTTTCTCACCTATTTCTCTCTCTTTCTCTACCTATTCCTTTGTTTTACTAAGTGTCAGGCTGCTATGTGATAGATTCCTTCACCTAAGGAATGAAAAGTAAATACTGGCCACTGATTAAATTAGCTGACAGTGAATGTTTAAAAATTAGAAAGAAGGCACCAAGAATTCCTACCTCAGGTTTAGCAGCTAGGACCTCTTCATATTGTTTCAGAAGTGCTGGAGGAGAAAGATGGTCATTCTCGGCTCCTAGTATTGCAATAGGAACCTCAACCGCTGCAAGTAATTCAAAATTAATAAGTAATTAATTATAAACTAATCATTTTACTTGTAGTCAGCCTGTCCACTATGTTTCCCTCACACCTTAAAACCTAAGATCGCAGACCCAGTGGCAAATACAGATCAAATACTATTTTTAAAAAAAGCTCCCAAAAACAAAGGGTTTGAACAAAAGTTGGCATCCAAGGAAGAACAACAGTTTAGGTAGCGAAATGGTGTCTGCCAGCATGGTGCAAAATTACTTATGGTTATGAAAATAAAAAATGAAAAATTAAGCAAAACTAGAATCAGTTCAGCAATAATGGCCTTTATCCACAAATAATACTAAGAATAGCAATAATGGGAACGACAATGACAAACAATCCTTCAAACATGATGTAAACATGCCAGGATTTTCACATACCATAAGGTATAAAAACTCAATATGAAGTTTTGTTTAAGTTACTTCAAAAGAGCTGTTAAAAGTACAAACCAATAACCAAAAGAGCTAGAGAGCCTCAGATTAAATAGGTACAGATCTTACCCCTGATATCATCTACAGAGACAAATGAAGGATGCAACAGCACAGCAGCTTGGATAAACTCAGGTTTACCTAGTAGAACCACCACCTTGGCTGTGAGGAAATCAAAAGACGTTTGTGAGCTTAAGGAATATGTTGTCATGAGTAAATCAAAATAATTATTAATTTAATTTGCATCTAGTTAAAGAATTTATTTAGCATATACATTTGTCTAGATATGGAAAGACTGAATGATAATGAGCAATTAGAACCACATATAGCTAAGGTAAAACATGTAACCTACCACCCCAACAAAAGCCTGCAGCTCCAATTGCAGATACACCTTTACTCTTTAGAGCTTGAACAACAGGTTTGGCATCTTCAAATCCCTTCTCCTGAAAGAAAAAAAGGGAAAGCTCAGATATTGAAAAGTTAGCATCTGCATCGTTAAGACTCCTTAATAATATGGATCATTACAAGATTAGAACATTAGTTTTGAATATTGAAGAAAAAGGTTAGCATATAGCCAGGTATGAAAAGCACAAAAACCATGTTAGAAATTCATACATCTTAAAATACATAAATCTTTAGGAAATACCCATAGAATTTGGTTCACAATGAAACCAGATTAGTAAACCCAATTGAGAAAAAATAACCAAGAAGAGTAACATAGCAGAAATTGAAAATTTACAGGCGCATGTTCCTTTAACCAAACTTGTATGGGTCTCTCGGCATTATCAGGGGAATAAGGATCTCCATAGAAGAAGTCGGGAACTACAACATAGAATCCTGTAGTTGCAATCTTGTCTGCTAACTTCCTGCATGGCAGAAATTAGCTGGCATCAGCTCTCAAAGGCTGCCACTAATATGAAAACATTAGCAAACTACATAGACACACATATAACAAACAGTAGATCATTCTTTTTGAACTCAACAGAAGCAAGTGAAGAAATTTTGTATTAGACGTATGAAAAGGTCTAGCATATGGATTATGGATGTAGGCTTTGCTCCCCATCTGGCAGGCATGATCACATCCCGATAATCATAAACCGACAACTCTATTTTTTTAATTTATTTATTTATTTTACACTTTTATAAGGATTGATCTTTCATTTCTTTCAATTGATGCAAAATAGTTGCATATATGCAGAACATAATTCTTTTTTACCATAAAAGTGTTGTGATACACTTGAATTGTATAGATGTTTTTAAACACATTTGTATACTATCTTATAACATTTAGGCAAGTATTTTCATGCATAGTAGTTGATTTCATTAGTTTTTATAATTTCTGTTGTCAAACCCTTAATTCCATGTTTGCTTTATGTTCAAAAATTTTTCATACTTAATAAATAATATGCTTTCTTAAAATTTTTATACATTTTCTTTGCTTTTGTATATTATTTCAACATTGAGGACAATGCCTGGTTTGAGTTTGGGGGGGATACAAGTGCATTGCATATCATTACATTTGCACATCATTACATTGTTTAAATTCAGCTGCATTATTCTTGTGTATCAAAATTTTTGAAAATTTTTGACAAATTTTAAACTTTAAATTATAAAACTTAGCACTATAACCAAACTCTAGTAAGCTAATAATTGGACTCCACGGGATAGAGGATTGAACGTATCTAGATAGGCCAAAAGGGATTCTAACATTTTGTTCGTGAAGAAACTAATCTCTTTAATAGAACTAGACTAGTTAAACCTCTTCATAACTATTAATTTATCACATTGAACTTGTAAAAATTAGGAGAACAACTTTTGAAATACAAGCAAACCTAAAAATGCCTCACTAGCTCTAGAACATATCTCATGAACCTATCAAGGAGAAATCCTAGCATATGCTTGATGAAGAAATGATTAAGGCATTCTTTGACATAGCTTCACTAAGCCTTAACCACCCCTAATTAAAATGTATATCCCTTGTAGCCAACTTAAAGCCTATATTTACCCTTTAGAATTTATTGATTACCTATATTATCTACCTAACCCCTAGCCTAAACACCTATCATACACTTTTGAGGAAGCAATATGCATAAGGAAAATGAAGAGATGATGTAGAACTCAAGAAAGAGTGCAAGTGTGCAATTGAAATCAAAGGAAAACTTGCCTTTCCAAACCAGCAAAAGCAATGAGTTTGAGAGAGAGGACAAAAGGGACATAAAAAGAAAGAAAAAAAAGAAGAGAAAAGAAAAGAAGTCCCAAAATAAGTATCATGGAAGTATGCTTGGCACTGTAAAAAGCCAAAAGCCCTTCCTCTCCATACAAAATCAGTATTTTATGCATACGTGCTATCCTCATATTTGCATTCCCTAAAAACCTTTCATTGGCAACGAAGTCATTATTTCCTTAGCCCCATTACAACCCTTGTTAAAGACCTTTTGATCTTTTGAAAAGTGCATGCTATATTAGTGGAGATAGGAAATTAAGATATGCCTATGGGGTTGGAATTGAACTACTTCATCACAATTACTCATAAAAGAGGCAAATTTTAGGGAGTTAGTGTTTCTCAAATCTTTCTTGATAAAACAAGTTATTTGTGACTTATTAATGATCTTGCAATGAGAAATAATTAGTTGGAACACCATGAAATGAGGTGAAGTTCTAAACAGGCAACTATTAGAACCCTTATGCCTTGAAAGAGGAAAATTGGAATGAAGGTTGGAGGAGTTCAATTCTATGCTTATTAAATTGTTGGTTATATTCCTAAGTATCCCCTGAAATGTGCTTTAAAATAGAGTTTTGCATTACTTGAGGACAAGCAAAAGTTTGAGTTTGGGGGTATTTGATACACTTGAATTGTATAGATGTTTTAAGGACATTTGTGTACTATCTCATAGCATTTAGGCAAGTATTTTCATGCATAGTAGTTGATTTCATTAGTTTTTGTAATTTCTGTTGTCAAGCCCTTAATTCCATGTTTTCTCCATTATTTCACGTGTTTGGGTGAAGCCTCAGAGTATGGGAGTGCAAAGGAAAGCTTGGAGAGGTAAAGAGACAAAGAATTGTTGCTGATACAAAGTACACGGGTCGTTTTAACCAAGCCCCAGACCCGTGTAACTCCCTGCCAGAAAAAAGTCAAGAGAATCAATGGAGAAGCACAAGTACACAGGTCGTGTAATCTGTAGGGACCCGTGTAATCTGTAGGGACCCGTGTAAGTCTTTGTCGGACGCAAGCTTGAAGAACCTTATGGGAACAATAGTACACGGCCCGTATAACCAGGCCCGTGTACTTGACGCAGACCCGTGAAACTCTCTGTGCCAATGCAAGATTTCGCAATTCTCCTCCAGCAAGTTACACGACCCTACATTACGGGACCTGTGTAGTGACACACGGGCCGTATACTATGTTGCAGCCAGTTTTATAACTCGAATTCCCCTCCTGTTTTCTGATTAAAACGAGACTCCAAAAGTCTTTTGGACTCAAAATGACCTAACCCTAGAGCAACCAATATAAATAGAAAAGAAAACATCAGGAAAAAGAGAGGACTGACTGACGTCATCGTCATCTGTCATCGGGACTGCTGCTAAAGGCTACTATTGTCGGGACCAGGACCAACAGGAGTTTTCCAGTTGAAGCTCCACAAGATCAAAGCTGCAAACTCTCTTCGGTTCCTTCGTTTCATCTCCCTAGACAGATTTTTATTATTTTATTTCTTCTGCATAATTCTCTTTTTACCATTTTTACCTTTTATCATGATGTTTGCTGAATTCACCATGAGTGAGTAGTTTTCTTATTCTGGATTTAGGAGAGCAGCTCTTGTAATTATTATCATGGATGAAGACTAAGTTTCATTTATTGGATTTGAGATTCGTTTATTGATTTAATTTCTTATGATCTTAATGCTTGCTATGTACTGATACCCACTTAGTCATGATTGTAGATGTTAATTGAAGGACTGAAAGGTGAAGATTAACATTAGAAAACCAAGATCTTGAAACTAGGAATTCTGATCTAGACATAGGCTGATACCTTTGTGGAACTTCAAAATTGGTCAAAAATTTTAAAGGATTTTAATTAATTTAATCACCACTAAAGTAGGGTTTGAGTTAATTAGAATACACCCTAAATGCCTCAAGAGAGTATTTAGGATAACTTAGGACTGATTTCCATCAAGGAAAACATCCCTCAATCCAGTAAATAAACTAGATAACATCCCTAGTAAAATTCAAATGTGAAATCTTAATTCCAGAATTATTCCAAAATAGATTATTTCGTTTTAAGTTTACCATCCTAGTGCTCAAAGTTAGCGAACTTCATTCCCTGATTATTCGATAGCCTAGACAATCAAAATTACCATATGGATTGGTACTTGCTAAACAAAGTCCTCGTAGGAACGATACTCTACTTATCATTTTATTAGTTGTTAGCGATCCGTGCGCTTGCGGGGTTGTAAAAATAGCGAAACAAGTTGACTCTGAATTCCAAATTGACAAAAGAAAAAAACAAATAACAAATATAAACTTACAACCATCTTCCTTAGTTTTTCCAGGATTGATAAAGATACAATAAGCCTGATAATTACAAGGGGAAAAAGAGCAAGAGAGTGAGAGAGTCAGCAAGCCATACCTCAAGTTTGGAGCTTCATATCCTGCGAGAACAAGCCAGGCAATGTAAGATTACAAGTGATAATCAAAATTCATGCGTAAAAGCTAATAATTTATAATTATCATCTATTATACTGGAATGAACCCCAATCAGAAAAGGTTGCACCAAAAACCGATCAAACTATATAATTAAAACTATTTGCTAAATCAAAAGAGGTAATCTCACAATTTACGGAGAAAGATACTAAGACACTGTCAAGAGAACTGATTTCCAAACAATCAAGTAGTGAACCCAAAACAATAAAGGGAAGGCGAAAGAAGACAGATTTTACAATCAATTTGATCACAAAATGATTGAACAAAATAGAGGAAGCAAGAAAAGAAAAACACCCATAAGCGCTATCATTATCAAAACTACGCCCAACACACCAAAAACAATGACGAAAATAGGCAAACAGAATCACCAAGGAATCATATTGAACTAAAAATAGAAAAACAAACAATTATAACAGCAAGATGATGATGATAATGAAGCAAGAGAGGAAACGAAAGTACCATAAACATCAGAGATAAGAATAATGGCGAGCTTAGAGTCAGAAGGGCCAGTGACATAGGAGTTGAGGCCGCCCACTTTCTCAACATGGCCTGCGCCGCTGGCTGGGTTTAGAGTTGGTGGGTTAGCACAGCACTGAGGTCCGGACATTTTCTTATCTTCTCCTCTTGAATCAACTGAACCAAAAGTCACTCAGAATGCTACTCAAAGGGAAGATGACGGCATTGATACTTCTACCTACTTGGTGACTCTACTGGGGAGATTCCATTTAATCCTTGGATTTTTCTTTTAGCTATTTTCATTTTTTGCATCATATCTTACGTCATCACTTTGTTTAAAAAACAATTTCTTAAGAAAAATTTCTTTCCATATTGGAGATGAGCTGGTTCGCGGTGGTTGGAACACAAAGCGAAAACCTGACGCTTCCTCTGTGGGTTCACATTGAATGCGATGAGTTCTCTGCTGGGCGTTAACCACTGGACTTACTGTGAGTATCTACGCGCTCTCCATAAGGAGCTAGAGCAACTATGGTTGAGTCCTAGTGGTTCTATGGTCGGAGCTTCACTGGCAAACACAGACAGGGGGTGGGGCTCGTTAACAAATTGGGACGCTATGGCGGTGGATGAAGGCGTCCAGATTCATTTTTTATTTTTTAATAATTTGATTAACATAAATACAATTTAAATAATTAAAAATTAGGACATATTTATTTAAAAAAAAAAAAAACTTGAAAAGTTCATTCCCATATTATTAGTAAAAAAAACTCACGTAGTACATCAGAAGCATACCAGTTGAGCAGTTAAAAGAAGTATTTATTTGTCTTAAATTGCCAAAAAAAAAAAAAAAAAAGAAAAAAAAAATCTTCTCTGCAAACATGGAGTGTTGAAATTTTGGAAAAAGAAAAGTTTGGTTTCATGTTCTTTCTTTATTCCTTTTGATCAGGTCAAGTTTGTGACTCAGCACTGAGAAGGAACAAACCCAGCAGAGAACATCAGAGTCTACAGTTGCTATTACAATGAGCAGCTGGGTGATGGATAAGTAGTTTACGTCATAAGCCGACTCTCTCTGATAACATATTTTGCTTAATGCAGTCCTCACTTTAACATCGAGATATACGAAAGTTAATTCTTAAAAATTTTAATTATAAATAAATAATAAATATTAATTTTAGTGATTCTAAAAAAAATACAATTTGTCTTTAAATAAATTATGTTGAGTGGTAATTTTGAAGGAATTGGATTGTAATTTCCAAGCAATTAAATGTTTTTTTTTATCTATTTATTAAAATGCAGGATAAATTCATATCATTAATAACGCAGAATACAAAGTAGGCCTAATCAATAGTATGATCAAATAAAGTCCAGGCCCAAGCTCACTACAGAGTAAGTCCCATGGTAAGTAAAGAAACCCAGCCCTAATAGATCACACTTATTGTAGAACCATCGCATGGACGACCCAACGCTGAAATCCCCCAAAGCTGAACCAATGATGCCTCGCACCGATAGATGAAAAACAAACCGATGCCCAGGCAAGACCACAGAATTAAAAACCCATACCGGAATTGACGACTCAGAGCTTCATATCAGCTTGACCAAGAATCAAACTCTTAAGTTCTCAGGGCGGTATGGTAGAGCTCTCCGGCATCACAGTCGTCATTAAGGATAGAAGGCTAACAAATAGCAACTGAGAAAGTCCCAGATAAGCTATACCCACTAAAAATGTAACCCTGCCATCACAACAGGTTTCTCCAAGAACCTCTCATGACAAAGCAGGCCTGCATACAACAAATCACAACCAAAAACTTTATATAGCCCCACAAGATGGGAAGGGAGACCCATGTCTATGCAGAAGGGAACAAGACCATCTCCACCCGAAAAGGGCAGGGGATGACCAACGAAACCCCGGGAGAGAAAACGAGTGCACTTGTCTTAAGTAAATGTAAATTGACTAACCTTAACGCTTCGTGATAATACAACACAAATAGCAAAAAATATAGCTACTTTTCAGTTTAACTTCGTAAAACGACGTCGCTGCTTTAGAAATTCATAATACGCTGCTCAACTAGGAATCAAAAAGCCCATGCATCGAACAAACGAGCGAACAAAATGGTAATAATCACTCGGTAATCATTCCCCACATATATTTTTTTTGGATTACCAATCTGTCCGTGTTGGCAGTCGAAATGAGGAGGGAAAAAGCATCCTGAATTTTGCTATGGCATACGACCTAATACTAGCAAATACCTACTTTATAAAAAGAGAGTCACATTTAGTGACTTTCAAAAGTGGGCAACATAGAAGCCAAATCGACTTCCTCTTAACCAGGAAGACAAATAGAGCTCTATGCAAGGATTGCAAGGTCATTCCAGGAGAGGCTTTAACAAGTCAACATAGGTTGGTGGTCTTGATGTCAAGTTTAGGAACAATTCAAGTAAGGTCAGAAGAAATAGTGTAGCTCGAACAAAGTGGTGGGAGTTCAAAGGAATAAAGCAAGTGAAGTTCAAAAATGAGCTTCTTGAGTCTGAAGTATGGAAGCTAGATATGGAGGCCAATGATATGTGGATACAGATGGCATCAAAGATTAGAGAAGTAGCTAGAAAAGTACTTGGGGAGTCTAAAGGACATGGACCACCCTCAAAAGAGAGATGGTGGTGGAATGAGGAAGTACAAAAGGCAGTGAAGAGAAAAAGGGAATGGTATAAGAAATTACCTAAATGTGATAATAATGAGGCATATGAGCAGACAAGATAGCAAAGAAAGAGGCAAAAAAGCGATTAGCCAAGCAAGAGCACAGCCTTTGAAAAGTTATATGAGAAACTTGGAACTAAAGAAGGGGAGAAAGATATTTATAGATTAGCAAGGAGTAGAGAAAGGAAATGTCAAGATCTCAATCAAGTTAGGTGTATTAAGGATAAAGAAGGAAAAGTGTTGGTGAAAGATGAGGACATTAAAGAAAGATGGAGAAATTATTTTAATGATCTCTTTTATAATAGTCAAAATGGAAATAGCGTGAATATAGATTATAGAACAATAGAAAAGAATGTAAATTATACTAGAAGGATTAGATCTTTAGAAGTAAAGGAAGCACTTAAGAGAATGAAAGTAGGTAAAGACTGTGGACCAGATGAAATACCAATTGAAGTGTGGAAGTATTTGGGAGATATGGGAGTGGCATGGTTAACTAAATTATTTAATAAGATTCTAAACTCAAAGAAAATGCCTGATGAATGGAGGAAGAGTATTTTAGTACCTATTTTTAAAAATAAGGGAGACATACAGAGTTGCTCAAACTATAGGGGAATTAAACTCATGAGCCATACTATGAAGTTGTGGGAGAGAGTTGTGGAGCATCGACTACGTCATGATACTTCTATCTCTCTCAATCAATTTGGTTTCATGCTTGGTCGTTCAACTATGGAAGCGATCTTTCTCATTAGAAGCTTGATGGAGAAATATAGAGATGGGAAGAAAGATCTACACATGGTTTTTATTGATTTGGAGAAGGCTTATGATAGTGTTCCAAGAGAGGTCTTATGGAATGCGTTAGAACAAAAGAGGGTATCTATTAGGTACATACAAGTATTGAAAGATATGTATGAAGGAGCAACTACTATTGTGCGCACAGTGGGAGGGGACACAAGAGATTTTCCAATCTCAATTGGATTACACCAAGGATCAGCCATAAGCCCTTACCTTTTTACATTAGTTTTAGATGAACTGACGAAACATATACAAGAGAGTATTCCTTGGTGCATGATGTTTGCGGATGATATTGTTCTGATAGATGAGACACGAGAAGGAGTCAATAGGAAGCTAGAACTTTGGAGAAGTACTCTAGAGTCAAAGGGTTTTAAGTTAAGTAGAACGAAGACAGAATACATGCATTGCAAGTTCAGTGAAGGCCAAACTGGTGATAAGGAATGAGTTAGTTTGAATGGAGTGGCACTGTCCCAAAGTAATCACTTTAAATATCTAGGCTCAGTCCTTCAAGTAGATGGGGGATGTGAGGAGGATGTTAGTCATAGGATTAAAGCCGGATGGTTGAAGTGGAGACGTGCCACGGGAGTTTTATGTGATCATAAGATTCCCAATAAATTAAAAGGAAAATTTTACCGTACAGCCATACGACCGGCTATGCTATATGGTAGTGAGTGTTGGGCACTGAAAGAGTCATATGCATCTAAGATAAGAGTTGCAGAGATGAGAATGTTAAGGTGGATGAGTGGTCATACTAGACTAGATAAAGTCCGTAATGAAAGTATTAGAGAAAAGGTAGGAGTGGTGCCAATTGAAGATAAGTTGAGAGAAGGGAGATTGAGGTGGTTTGGTCATGTGAAGCGTAGACATACGGAGGCTCCAGTTAGACAAGTAGAACACATTAGGTTAGAGGATAGAAAGAAAAAAAGGGGTAGACCTAAATTGACTTCGAGGAGAGTAGTACATGACTTAGAAGCATTACACATTTTTTAGGATTTAACCCAAAATCGTTCAGAGTGAAAAAAGGAATTCATATAGCCGACCCCAAATTTTTGGGATAAAGGTTGAGTTGAGTTGAGTTGAGTTGAGTTACCAATCTGTCCGTGTCTCTTTGCTGGAGGTTTTTCGTAGGGTTTCTATTTATCCTTCTCCACGAAAGCTATAGAGAATTATAAGATACAAACACCCGCTCAAAGAAAGAGATAATGAAATGGGTTCTCTAAGAAATGGAGCAGACACAGAAAGATGCAGAGAAGACGAAGAACGGGAGGAGCCAATGCTAGAGGAACGGAACCAGAGATTTTGTATGTTTCCCATCAGATATAAGCAACTTTGGGAGATGTACAAGAAGGCTGAGGCCAGTTTTTGGACTGTTACTTATTTTCTTTTTTCAATCTGTTTTGTTAGTTTTTTTTTTTTTGGCGGGTATTATACGGTCGTGTCTTGTGTCCTTATTTTTTTTTTTTATGTTTTAATTTGGATTGTTGGGTTTGTTTGTTCGTGCGTATTTTCAATTGGGTATGCTTTAGTATTCTTATACGCACGGCTTGGTTAGTTTGATGGAAATATGAGATTTTGCATGGAAATATGTCTTCTTTGATGCTGTGAGATTCTTCCCCCTCCTTTTGTCTCCAAAATTTGAAGCTTTTTCGTCTCAATTTCAAAATTTTTCCTTCTTTTATCTCTCTCGCTCTCTCTTTTTCTCTCTCCTCCAGCTATTTACATTATTCTTAATTTGTTTCTACTCAATTCTGCCTCGAGTAATAGTCAGATGATAAAAGAATAGTTAAGGATGAATCAATTTGTGCAATCAGCTTAGATCTTTTCCCAGTTGATAATCTAATAACCAGAATTTATTCTTTTGCTTACTGTAGGCCCGAGCATTCTATGCATTTCAAAAGCAACACATTTCTTTACTATTACATGTTTTATTCATTAAGAGAAAAGGAAAGAAAGGTTTATTTCTTTTCCTTCTATTTTCAGGTTGCCTTAGGTTATCAAAGGAAGTAAAATGTGGAAAACCCCTTTGATTGGATGGAATTTATATCTTTGCAGTGAGTGTTGTTGATAATCTCCTTAAAGATCTGCATATGGTTGAACATGTATCGAGAAGTTATCTGTGTTCTAAAACTCAACTTTGCCTCTGTCAAGACCGGTTTCTTATTTACGACTGATTAGCATATACTCCTATTAGATGTCTCTCTGAAGTTAGTCTCACGTTAAAACCTTTGATTGGTAGACATCCAAATATCCTATCAAACCAACAAGGAAAACCTCTTTTTTTTTTTTCTTGATCATTGCAACTTCTGATTACGTAGATCCCTCTGGGACGATGCATAAATTGTGAGTAGTAAATTTCCATCAGCTAACAATGTGTACAAAACTTTGTGGTCCTTAGTAATTTATTTCATTACATTAAATGTTAAATTGAGAAAAATGAACCTTATAGAAGAATAGGATAAGGTAGTGATGGTCCCAACTGTTAGTAGCTGAGAATGAATACAAAAGATGTGGTTCTTGGTACAAGCCTGAGTTGTTAGAATGTTTCGTCATATTAAATGTTATGGTGACTTGTGAATTAGGGGACATTTTGAAAATAGAAGCCAAGTTTTTTTCGCTTGTCAAATTTGAAGCACTAGTTACTCAGTTTTCCTCGTTCTTATCTTTTTTGTTTGACTTTGTAGAGCGAAAGCAAATTTCTTCGAGAGAAGAGTAGAGATTATCAGAAGGCATCTGTTATGTCGAGCCTTCATCATGGTGGAAAAAACTTTAAAATGGATGAAGACTTCTAGCCTGATATGATGCAACTCCCTCCAGTATCAAAGATGTGCTTGAAGAAGGCATCAAAATTTTTCTAATATTCTTTATGGTGACATTTGTCTGTAGTCTACAACATTTGCAAGCAATCTCAAAGCATCAAGGGTAATTGTATATTTATTCTGGGCCAGCTTTAAACTTTTCATTATGTACAATCATTATGGCTACTGCTATTTTATCTGTTACTTGCAATGGAGTTCAATATAAAGAAGGCATTATATATGAATATTAAAATATTTTATGTCCTCAAGGTGGAATGTCTTTGTCACCATTTTGTTTAAAGCATGCATCCAATCCTTGCCATAACTTCAACTGTTAATGCTTTAGAAAAGTAATTTCTTATGGAGCTCAGTAGGTTGGACACTGAAAATTTTTGCTTAGAACTTGATATTTAGGTATGAAATGTGGATCTGTCATACTGCAAATTTGTTTCCACAGCTAGAAAGATGTTCCCTCGGGACCCCATCAGGAGCTTCATAATCGAAGATGCTTTGCTTATCCGCCATGACCATCTTCATTGCTTATGGAATTGAGTTGAGGCTGGTGGTATGATAATGATGAAACAAATTAGTGCTCTCTTATCATAAGCATTTAGTATTGAGAATCATTATTTTATCATAATGACATGTTTTGTCGTATTCTAAGCTTGTGATGGATGATATTTCACTGAATCATCTACTCATATGCATGGTCTGAGGATCTTGGTCTTGTATATAATATGCTTTTATGAGATGTCAATTTTTCCTCTTGATCCAGAGTATATTTTTTAATGGCAATATGACAAACAACAAGAAAAGAATGTGAGCATAAACATCCCACGGTAGCAGACCATGTCAAGCTATTGCTGAGACCAACTTTCTTTTTTATTTTTATTTATTTATTTTTTGGGTGGGGGTGGTTGATGAAACAAATGGTAATTAGGCAGGCCATAAAAAAGTATAGCAATATATTTAAGATTTGTTTTTTTTTAATATATTAAAAATTTAAATATATATATATATATATAAATATATTAGTCATAATAATTTCAAAATAACCAAGAGAAGTTTTATAAGAGAATCATAGGTTGACATTACCAGAATGGGAAACAAATAAAAGAAGTATAAAAGGGGGAGCAGAGGAGGGATTCAACAAAGTAATCATTTCCTTCATGTTCTTATCCCACTGAAATTGATTGTATCCATCCAATGATGGAAACTGCACAGCTTATCCATCTCATCTGCTCAATTGCTAATATATTTAGTCTTATTTTCCATTTTTCAGATACTAAAATAGAACCCTTTCAATACCAGAATTGCCACAATGCTATAACCTTATGTGATTTACAGGCAAAAGCAATTTATGAAGGCAGGGCCCTTTCTTTATTAGTTGTTTCTGGTGTCTACTATGTTGCCTAAGGCCACCCACCAAACAAAATTTGTTTTTATTTCTTAATACTGATAAACTAATGGAATTAGATACACCAAATCTAAGAAAATCGTTTGATTTTTGTTTTTTCAGTTTTCTGAATGGTTGCATCATGTTCTACAGTATCAACTCAATTATGCTTGCTTGCCTTGGCCGTCTTTTGGTTTCGTTTGGTAGGAGCATCTTCTTCTGACGATGAAAGGTTTCAATTTAAAAAAGAGAAAAAAAAATAATCTTAATTAATTGCTTGCATTTCCCTTCAAACCCTTTAATCATTAATAAATTCATATTAAAATAAATTAATGACTTTAAGCCCTTTTAGCATTTACTGTTGAAATTGTTGTCACTTTTTTGCGATATTAGTTAAGATTTATTAAAAGTAAATTTAATATTTTTTAATTATATGAACTCAAAAATAATAAAACAAATTTTTTCCAAATTATATTTTTAATAATATTTTAAATGATATTTTTTTCTGAAAAGCTTTTTTTTTTTTTTTTTAACTTAGAATTTCAATGCCAAACAATAGCTTTATCTGTTTTGTCTCTTGTAAGACATTGTTAATGTAACCCACTTAACCACCTTTAATAAGATCATACCAACTTGGATCTTTCTCATAGTGTGTAGTTATAGAGTTGATTAATCCATTTCACCAACCTCACTTTCTTAATTAATTATAATCATGCATCAGTCTTCGTGTAATGGAATTGGCCTTCATGTTTTATACCCTTTAAGACATATTGAATAAAACTTCTTAGATCCAAACTTATCATCTTGATTGCATGCTCCACAGCTTTCTCACATTATAAGCCACCTCTCCAAAAACAAACAAAATAACAATTATATATAAAATTCATTATTTTTTTTTAAATAATGAATTTAAAAAGGAAGAAGAGTAATGGCAATTGGATAAGATACCCATGGCAATTATTCTATCTAAATTTGAAGCTAATTAATATTTTTAAAATCTGAATCTATTTTAAACCCGATTTAAATTTATTCTCAATCACTGGAACTTGTTCTAAATTCATTATTATCAGAAAAATAATCATTTATATAAATAAAAAAATATTAATAATTTATATTTTAATAATTTAATAATTTCATAAAATATTTAAATTATATTTTATTTAAAACAAAAAATATAAAAATTTATAAATATTATTTAAAAATATATATTTTATATTTAATTAAATATTTATATAAACAGATTAATATAACATATACTAATATACAAAATCTGAATTGATCTTAAACATTATTCTTTAAATCCGTATTAAATTCGATTATATACTAAATTTATTTTATTAGAATTTCATTAACTTAAATACTCATAAAAAATTTGACCATTTTATTTAATTTTAATTTTGTTGAAATATATTTGGTAGGATGTTGAAGCATGCCTGTTGAGAATGTAAAGAGGTGTAAAATGCATCCTTTTTCAACTGGGCCAGAAACCCTCAAATCCCCAACTGATTAATTCACTAGCGCTCACCTACAATGACTCTATGCATAAGAGTGCATAATATTTTTTTTTTTTTTTTGCTAAAGAAGGATAAAGCAGACTCCACTTGTACTTACTGCCAAACTTGGCCCCAATTGGAAAAAGGTGGAGGCAGAGGAGAGGAGGACTAACTTTCCATTACCTAAAGCAATGGGCACGGCATCATAACATTGTGTCCAACCAACCCTTGT
Source organism: Hevea brasiliensis (assembly GCF_030052815.1). Classification (NCBI taxonomy): domain Eukaryota; kingdom Viridiplantae; phylum Streptophyta; class Magnoliopsida; order Malpighiales; family Euphorbiaceae; genus Hevea; species Hevea brasiliensis. Next base: position 73,945,506 of record NC_079507.1, on the reverse strand, counting down.
GATGTGATCATATCACCCCCAGTCATTATCTCCACCTACCCCTACCCACTATAATTTTGCTTTCCAATTCCCCCGTCCAACAAAACCATAGCAAATTTCATTTTGGAAAAATATATGGAGAAAGTGCTATGTCTTCCTCAATTAGGTGATCAGTAATAAAATTTTACTTTGCAAAAGTTATCCAATTAAACATATTGTTGAATATATAAAAATTGCATTATGTCATGCTAGAGAAAATGAATTGAGTCTAATTCCATCTCAAAAGTTAATTCAAGTGGAGAATATTTACCCAAATTATATATATAATTTAAATACTGTTATTCTAAATTAATGTGAAACAACATATTTTTCTCGTGTCCAAACATAAAAATCTAAAACGTAAAATTTATAGATAAATATATTTACGAGTGGCTTAATATTAAAACATAATTCATTAAATTTCAAAACATAAGTATATTATAATGGCATATTTTATTAAGGAAAGGTAACACATCACCTTGATTCGATTCAATAATTTACTGTGCAAATTTCATGTAGAAACACGCACTCTACAAAATTATCATAATGTTATTTCCCAAATATTCTGATATATATATAATTAAAATATTTCCAAATCACCAATATTTATACCAGTAAACCGACCTTAATTACATTTAAGCAAGATTATGATTGCCATGTATATATATGCATGCACACAAATTAATGTCATTGTGAAGTATTGGGTGTGTCTATCTAAACATGTATTAAATCTAAATGATTCATTTAAACATATTAAAATTTAAACATTAATAAAGAACATATTACTAAGAATAATAGTTTGATGTTAAATTTGATGAGATGATATGGTCTTATCTAAATTCAACACTTCATGTTAATATTGATAGTTAAATATTATTTATATTCAAGAATGCAATGTAAATTGCCGTCAGATTATCTCGCATGCACCTCATTAGAATTTATTTGAGCTGGAAAGTAGATCTCTTATGGAGTTAAATTAGAGACAATGAAATTGTTTAACAGCATACATTGAGTTTATGATGTAAAATAATTCTTAATAGATCATAACAATTATAAACATAATGTGAATCATAAACATAAGATTCAACCATCACTCTAATAATGGATATTAAATAAATAAATTCTCATAGATCTAGAAAGCGTACCTGAGGCGGAGAATTTAGTGATAGAAGACTTTCTTGAGATGACTCTAATATCTCTGACTTTATGAAAGAGAATGTGTGTAATCTTATGGGTAGAGAGAGGACCAGCTCATATATATATATATATATCTAAGACTTAATCTGGTACGTCAATCAAGTATCCTTATACAATTAGAATTATGATTTATTTTAATTAAAGTAATCATTGTATAATTAGGATTTGTATTAATTAAAGTAAATATCAATTAATATTGGGATACATTAAAGGAATTGATTTTGGCCCATATAGTAATATTAATTATCGGACAAAACCTTACATTCTCCCACTTGGCACAATAATCAAGTAATATAAACTTTAATAACATAAACATTAGGCGCGCATAAAATAAATAAATCATTTTCATAATGTACTTCATAATTACCTTCCTATAATAAATTAATAAGTATGAGTTATAGCGGTTGTACATTATTTAATCACAAATTTCCTTCCATATACCATAATACTAGCAATTTACCATAGTACGTACATAATGGATATATGTTTATCACATCATGGTCCACAATAACGTCTTCAAAGACTTTTCCTGTTATCGTGTACTCAAAATATTATATGTACACAATCATGAGAAACATGAAACACTTCAATGTATATCAGAAACACATCAATGAAGCCAATACATTATACATTAATACAATCAAGACTCATTATAAGAAAATATTCTTTAAATGTTTAAGATTATGAACCCTTAATTAATGGATCTGCTATCATGAGATCAATATTATTATGCTCAATAGAAACTCTTTATTTCTGAACTTTCTCCTTAACAAAAAAATATTTTAATTCCATATGCTTGGTACATTTTGGCAAATTTGTTGTTTATGGAGAAAATATTATTATGAAATTATCAAAATGAATTCTCAGCGGCTTGCTAATGGTGTCCACTACCTTAAGTCCTGAGATAAAATTTCGCATCCATAATGCATGAATTATAACTTAAAAACAACCCATAAATTTTGCTTTCATAATTGATGAAATAATGAAAGACTATTTTTCGGCATTTTTTCATAATACTGTTCCTTCAACTAATAAGAACAAGTAGCCAAAATAAATTTTTATTGTCAACACATCCAGCTAAATCTGAATCTGAATATCCAATCATTTATGAATAATTAGATATCCTGTAAGTGAGCATGAAATCTTTAGTTCATTATAGGTACCATAAAACTTTTTTTACAGCTTTCTAGTTATCAATTTCAGGATAAAGAATGGTACAGATTTAAGCATACATCAAATTATCTACAATTGAAGCATAAGGAATTGATTCCATTTCTTTATGTTCCACATCATTCTTTAGACCTTGATTGAGACTGAAGTTGTCCCCTTTTTATATGGGAACAATTCATGCTAAACATTTATGCATATTAAATCTCTTTAGAATTTTATTAATATAGGTTTTCTGAGACAATCCCAACAGTCATTGTAATCTATTATGGAATATTTCTATTCTAATCACAAAGGATGCATCTCCCATATCTTTCATTTCAAAAATTATTGAAAGAAAATCTTTAGTTTCATGTAATATGCCCAAATCATTTGTAGCAAATAAGATATCATCAACATACAGAATTAAGAAAATAAACATACTCCCACCAAAGATTTCCATTTCTAAATCTGAATCTAAATATCCAATCACTTTTGAATGATTAGATATCCTGTAAGTGAGCATGAAGTCTTTAGTTCATTACAAGTACCATAAAACTTTCTTTGCAGCTTCTAGTTATCAATTCTAGGATAAAGAATTGTACATATATAAGCATACATCAAATTGTCCACAATTGAAGTATAAGGAATTGATTCCATTTCTTTACGTTCTACATCATTCTTTGGACATTGATCGAGACTGAATTTGTCCCTTTTTTGTATGGGAATAATTCATGGTAAATATTTATGCATATTAAATCTCTCCAGAATTCTATCAATATAGGCTTTCTGAGACAATCCCAACAGTCTTTGTGATCTATTACGGAATATTTCTATTCTAATCACAAATGATGCATCTCCCATATCTTTCATTTCAAAATCCATTGAGAGAAAATCTTTAGTCTCACGTAATATGCTAAAATTATTTGCAGCAAACAAGAGATCATCAATATACAGAATTAAGAAAATAAACATACTCCCACTGATCTTAAGATATATATATATATATCGATTAATGACTTTTTCTTTAAATCAAAAGACTTTATAGTATCATTGAACTTAATATACCACTGGTGGGAAGCTTACTTAAGTATGTATATTGATTTCTTAAGTTTACACACCATATGGCATTTTCCTTCAACTGAGAAACCTTTAAGTTGGTCCATATAAACTTCCTCTTCAAATTCTTCATTTAGAAAGGCTGTTTTCACATCTATTTGGTGCAACTCTAAGTCATAATGAGCTACCAATGCCATGATAATTCTTAATGAGTCTTTCTTTGAGACTGGGGAAAATATTTCTTTATAGTCAACACCATCCTTCTAAGTATAACCCTTGGCAACAAATCTTGTTTTATATTGTTTGATTTTGCCATTCAAGTCGCGTTTGGTCTTAAAGACCCATTTACACCCAACTCGTTTAGATCCTTTAGGCAATTCAACAAGATCCCATACTTTGTTTTCTTCCATAGATTTTAACTCATCTTTCATAGCATCTAACCACTTATTAGACTCATTACTTGTTATACCTTATGAAAAGGAAACTGGATCTTTATTAATTCCTATGTCAAAATCTAACTTTTGCGAGTAAACCACGTAATCATTAGTAATTGCTGATCTCCTTTCTCTTTGAGATCTTCTTAATGGCATTTCTTGTGGTTCACCTTCATTAGCTCTTTGTGGGTTAACTTCTTCAGGATGTGTTTCATCATTATGTTGTGTAGCATTGTTAGGTCCTTTAACAACTGCTAGAACAACATGTGGAGCAGGAGTGGATATTAAAACTTTAATAGGCATATGAAAATCAACTTTATTTTCTTGTATATCCATATCTTGTCTCTCAACACTGCCACTAACTTCACCATTCTCAAGAAATCTTGCATTACCAGTTTCCACAATTCTTGGACTATGGTTTGGAACATAAAACCTATATCCTTTAGATTTCTCTGGATAACCAATAAAGTATCCACTTATCATTTGAGAATCTAATTTCTTTTCATGTGGATTATAAATTCTTACTTCTGCTCGATAACCCAAAACATGCAGGTGCCTTAAACTAGGTTTCCTTCCAATCCATAATTTATAAGGTGTTTTTGAGACTGCCTTACTGGGAATCCTATTTTGACAAGTACATAGCGGTTTTAAGTGTATATACCCATAAAGATATAGGTAAATAAGAGTTGCTCATCAAACTTCTAACCATATTCATTAAAGTCCGATTTTGTCTTTCCGCCACCTCATTTTATTAAGGAGTACTTGACATAGTATATTTTGCACATATGCCATAACTTTCTAAGAACTTTACAAATAGACCATGACATTATCCCATTTCAGTGTGTTTCCCATAGTATTCACTACCTTTATCTGACCTTATTATTTTCACTTTTCTATCTAATTGCCTCTCAACCTCATTTATATACACTTCAAGTATATTTATTGATTGAGATTTTTCATTAAGCAGATAAATATGTTCATAACATGAAAAATCATCAATAAAGGTAATAAAATATTTTTCTCCACCAAAAGATGGAGTATCAAAAGGCCTACATATATCAGTGTGTATAATTTCAAAAAGCTTACTACTTCTTGTGGCTTCTTTCTTATTGTGTTTGATTTGCTTTCTCTTAATGCAATCCATACACATCAAACTTAATAATATCTAAACTTGATAGAATCTCATTCTTTATTGACCTTTCTAATCTTTCTTTGGATATGTGACCCAAACGTTTATGCCACAAGAAAACAGAATTTTCATTCAGTCTGCTATGAATAATTCCAATATTGCTATAAATGACAAGCAAGGATTCAACCAAATTATCATCAAGTTTCAGTATATATAGATCATCAGTAAAAATTTCAAAAACAATAATGGAATTATCATTATTATTAAATAAACTGAAACATCCATGCCCAAACTTAATATTTAACCTAAATTCATTAAGTTTTGAAACAAAAATGACATTCCTAGAAATTGAAAGCATATAGAAGGTTTTTAATAAGTGTAGTTGATAGCCATTATCTTAGACCAAATGGTAAGTCTTTATGCCTTCAATTGGAGCCTTCATAGGGTTCCCTATAAATAGGAAGTCTTAGTTGGATTTTCGGTTTGGACCATAAAGAAATCTTTCATCACATTTGAGACATAAATAGTAGCATCAAAATCAAGTCACCAAGTATTATTAGGAACTTCAAATAAGTTTGATTTGAAACATACATAAGCATAAAGATTACATTTCTTTTCAAATCAAGCTTTATCTTTCAGGCAATCTTTCTATTTATTCCTTTCCTTAGCTTAAGTAACATTTGAAGATCCTTTCTTTTTCTTCTTAAACTTGTAGGCTTTAACTTTATGTCTATTATTAGCTTCTTGATCCATAATGTTGACAGAATGAATACCTTGATTTTTCAGTCTTATTTCCTCCTAAACTAGCTTACTGGCCAATTCATTACCATTCCACTTATCATTAATAGTATTGTAATTAATTTGAAATAAACCATATTCAGGAGGTAATGAGTTCAAAATGAACTACACCAATAAGGAATTAAAACTGTCATTCTTAAAGTTTCTAATTTTGCTACAATATCACTCGTTTCAATAATGTGCTCTTGCATACTTTTTGACCCATCATACTTCATGGTCGTGAGTTATGCCATTAGAGTGTCAGTGAGTGACTTAACTTCAGAATATAACATATCTTTTATGAGTTTAAGGTATTCTTTTATATTTTCACCTTGTGGAATTGTAATCCTAATGTTGTTAGCAATAGTCATTCACAAAAAATATAAGACTTAATTTGCTTAATGATTCTCATTGCTTATGGTATAACTTCTATTCCTCACTGCTTATATCCATAATCGCAGCGAATTAGCCAATTTAAGGTCCAAGACACTAATTGGAACTTGACTTGCTCACACCATTCAAAGAAGTTCAATTCATTAAAACAATAAGAGATTAAGCTTACGAATGAAGAGAAAAAACTGCAATATGATATTTATTTGCTCAAAATAGATTTAGATAACTTTAACAATTAGAGTATACTATAGTTATCCTCTGGGTAGTACTATAATTTGCTATCCTAAATTAAATGCCTTTAAACTTGATTGGATAATAATTAACTTATATCAAATATACATGTTGTTTTTGGACATCCAATAAATATTTGATAAAATATTATTGTCTTCATAATTCTCACTATCATAGAATAATTGATTTACCTTTGGATAAAACCCTTAAGTTCTGATGACTAGTAAGTATCAATTAATCCACTTTTCATCATAGGCATCTATTAGTACGGATAATTGATAATTGTTATAAGCATGTAAACATTATTTATAGTTCGCCCACTTTGGTGATTAACAAACTATTAATTTTATTTTATTTTAGTTTGGACACTTTGGTAAGTAGCAGACTAAAATAAATATCATAAGGCACGCATATAAATTATGTATCTTAATAAACTTAATATTTGTTCTTTTATTAGATTTAATTACAAATCTTAATTAGATTGGGTAGAAAATATATATATTTGTTTCTTTTAATTTATTTTTTTTAATATGATCTCAAACTTAAATCTCTTTATAACTCGATTTGTCATTGTGTTAATAATCCTCATGCCCAAAACTTAATTGGGTCAAATTTTAAAAATATTATTTTAATTATTTTAATAATTAACATTAATCATAAAACTTTCACAATATACACTTTAATTATACCCTTATCTAATAACAAGTAAGATCTTTAATATTATATTCATCACCATAAATTTAATGGAGAAATTTAATTGTTCAAAACTTAGGGCTCTGATACTACATGTAAAATAATTCTTAATAGATCATAACAATCACAAACATAATGTGAATAATAAATATAAGATTCAACCATTACCTTAATAATGGATATTGAATAAATAAATTCTCACAGATCTAAAAAGCATACCTAATGTGAAGTTTAATTGAGTCATGCTAATAATTGAGAGAGATCTTTTAATGTAATAAACTGATTTCCCCCTCTTGACCCTTCTTGATTTACACAAAATAATTTAGCGATTGAAGACTTTCTTGAGATGACTCTAATATTTCTGACTTTATAAAAGAAAATATGTGTAACCTTATAGGTAGAGAGAGGACTAACTCATAGTGTATAACCTTATGAGTAGAGAGATGACCGACTCATATATATATATATATATCAAAGACTTAATCTGATACATCCATCAAGAATCTTTATATAATTAGAATTAAGATTTACTTTAATTAAAATAATTTTTATATAATTAAAATTTTTATTAATTAAAATAAATATTAATTAATATTAAATTATATTAAAAAATTAATTTTAATTTATATAATAATATTAATTATCAGATAAAATTTTACACATGTACAATTAAAAAAAAATTAAAGAACATAAGTATCTTGAAAATGCAAGAAAACCAACTTAGTATAATGATCAAATTGCCGCTAGTGCCGCTATTTCAACTGAAACGTGGAAAGAAGTTAGATCCAATATGGATCTGAGATTCCTCTGTGGGTCATTTCTCTTTGCCACTATTGAAATGACAAGTTTATTTGTCTGCACTTCAACTCTTTATATTTTTTTCCTACTATTACCCCTTACTCTTCATTTCTCATTTATTCCCACTACTACCCCAAAATTTTAACATCAGAATTCATTGAACAAGCCATTTTAAGGCCACCCACTCTGTTCCATGCCACCCTCAATTTGTCTCAACTGAAACGAACGCCTGATATCTCGGCCAGAAATGGCCGTTTCCATTGAAAGCAGCGTCTGGGATTGTGTTATAGAGATAACCAAGGTGGCCCAAGAGAAAGGCAGTGATCCTTTGCTCTGGGCTCTGCAGATATCATCAAATTTAAGCTCTAGTGGAGTCCTGTTACCCTCTCCAGAGCTAGCAGATGTGTTGGTGTCTTACATTTGTTGGGATAATAATGTGCCCATTCTCTGGAAGTTTCTGGAGAAGGCCTTGGTATTGAAGATTGTGCCCCCTTTAATGGTTCTTGCTTTGCTTTCTGACAGGTTGTTTTTTTTTTTTTGGTTTTTTTGGTATTTTTCCTTTGGTGCCTTTGCGTTTATTACTTTGATAGGTTTGTGTTTCTGGGTTCTGTGGTAGTGCAGATAAAGTTTGTAAATTTTGAATCTTATTGCTGGTTTTTTCTTTCTTATGATTTTTAATATTGTTTAGCTGGACTTGTATCTGAAAAGTGGAACTTTTAGCTAATCCAGATTGTTAAACTCCAATGAGTAGCTAAGAGTCAATGTTCTGTTATTTACCTTTACCTTTTTTTACGAATGGAAAAAAGAAGTTGCTTTTGTGTTAAGCTCTATTGACGATTGCTTTGTTTTTCCTGCTTGTAAACTTATTTTCAGTTTGACATTTGTTTGTCCTGTCAATTCTCTATTTCTCTGCGCACATAAGTAAGAAAAAAAAATGGAGGAATTGAAACAGAAAGATGGAGTTTTTGGTCTAATACTTCTTGTCAATGTTTGTTTACCAGAAGTCAACCCAACTAAGTCAAGTAACATCGTTAGGCTTAATTCAGTGGACTCTCTCTTTCCCTTTTTTTTTTTTTTTTGGTTTTGTAAAAGAAGGAATTTGAAGCTCTCAAATTGAAAGTGTTCGATTTCATTGTCCTGCATTTCCTTATGCCAAATTGTGTTGTTAGTTTCTTGCGCAGTCATTCATGGTATATGGCTATTTGGTTGTATGATTTTCTTCTCCAAGCTCGAAATGTATATTTTGTTTCAAATATATGCCACCTTACATGTTATTCCTCTGTTTGATTGGGGCCTAACACAAAAATTTTCAATATTTCTTTCAATAGTTCACTGTTCATGTAGTCATTTGTATATTCTTTGACTGGAAAGTGCTACTTAAATTGAATTAGAATTTTTAGGTTTCATTTTGGAATTCCCTAGATCCCGTTTGACTACTGAGTTGTTTTATGCAATTCCAGTATTATATTTTCAGCTTAGGAAAATTGCTAGTCTACAATCTCATTCTGGCATCTCTGATATTATTTCTTCCTACAGGGTTATTCCATGCCGACGTTCCCAACCGGTGGCATATAGGCTTTTTATAGAACTTCTTAAGAGATATGCTTTTTCATTAAAGGATCAAATTAAATCTCCAAATTATGTAAAGTGAGTTCTAACTTTTTCCTGTTGTTCTATCGGAACCTGTGGACTAATTTATGCTTTGCTTGCTGTGTTCTGTTAATACTGTTTGGCTTTTACTTCATGGCTTTATGGTCCACAATGAACAGCTAATGAATGACATTGTTTTCATCCTTTGCATATATAGTTAAGTCTAGGGAATGAAAAACTCTTGTTTATGCTTTATGAAGCTGTGGTTTGCATAAAAAGTGGAAAATAACTTACAAATGAAAATAGGTACAACCTTTGAAGCAGGCATTATTGAAAATTCCCAAGGTAGCATAAACTAAGATGTTTGCATACTCTTAACAATATTGCTTGTTGCATTCAAGAGTTGCTTGTAAGTTCCATATTTATTACAAATGCAATATGTTCAATTGAAAAGTCACTGCATTCTAGAATTCATGAATGAATAGAATTTTGTTCAATTGGTTGTCATTATTCTTCTGCATGCTGTACTACTATTGCCAAATGCTAAACTGAATGTCTGGGTCTAACTAAGGTTAAAGTGACCATTTTTTTTTGTAATTTAATTTATTATTATTATTATTATTATTAATTTTGAATTGTAATTTTTTTCTCCATCTTCTTTATACAGGGTCATGAAATCGATAGATGCTGTTCTCCATTTATCCCAGAATTTTGGTCTGCAAGCTATTAATCCTGGGATCCTCATCGTTGAGTTTATCTATTCAATTGTGTGGCAGTTGCTTGATGCATCATTGGATGATGAAGGGTTGCTGGAACTTACCCCGGAGAAGAAGTCTGGATGGGCAACAAAACTTCAAGAAATGGAAATTGATGGTCATGAAAATTATGATGAGAAGAGGGCTGAGCATCTTGAGAAATTACAAAATCTAAATACAGAAATGGCTATCGAGATAATTGGTCTATTTCTAAAAACTAAGCTGACTTCAAGGATCCTTTACTTGGCACGACAGAACTTGTATGTATATTTTTACTCTGTAATACTTGCTTCTTAAAATTTGTCATTCAACTTTTTTTTTTAAGAGAAATGTCATTCAAGTTTAATTATCTGCTAGGTAAAGCACACTGAATGACAAATCTACTTTTCATGTTTGGTTTTACCTGACATTGGATTGCAAGTGTTTTTCATTGACCTTAGCTGCTGCTTTGTTAGGCCTGCACATTGGTCAAGATTCGTCCAAAGATTACAGCTTCTTGGAGCTAATTCAGCAGCATTAAGAAATTTAAAAACTTTGACAGCTGAGGGTCTTCTGCAGTTGACTTCAGAAACTCATTTAGTATTGACTCAAGGATCAAAAACAAGTTCACTGCAAAAGTTTCATGCTGTTATGGCTTTGGGATCTTTAGTGTCTTCTGCAGGTGTTTGTCATGGAGCTAGTCGTTCTGCTCTTTGGCTTCCTCTTGATCTTGCATTAGAAGATGCCATGGATGGGTATCAGGTTAATGCAACAAGTGCCATTGAAATCATAACTGGTAAGTCCAAGTTTGCCTTGGTCCTCAAGATATTCTTTTAATTAGAATATAATATAATTTCAGTTCTTACAAAATAAATATTTCATGTTCTGCAGGTTTAACTAAAACCCTTCAAGCAATAAACAACACCACATGGCACGACACCTTTTTAGGTCTTTGGATTGCAGCTCTCCGTCTTGTTCAAAGGGTTAGAATTTGTTATGTTTAACTTAAAACTCTCTGTTTCTAGTACTGTAAAAGGAAAGAAATACACACAAAACGCGCTCACACACATTTGAGTATAAAGGAAAGAAAAATATTTAGGAACTTAAAAAATGCTATGTTTAATTGTAAATTACTTATTGGAGCATTCAAGTTGGAACTCAAGGCCTTGTATGTTGTGTGGTCTCAAATAGAAATTTTAAGAGAGAAGGGAGGGAGGCACTGTTACAAGTAATTATTGCGTTGGTTGGTCAAATGCCTTGTTAGTTGAATTCAGTATCTGGCTATCTAAATTTCTTTTGTCATTAAGGGCTGAGCTAAATACTGAAGGAGGCCCATGACCTATATTTCAAAATTTAGTGACCTTATTGTTGCGCCAGGTCTTGCTTTATTCTAGAGGCTTCATATTTGTTATGTGGAAAAAATGAATGTTATTTTTCCAGAGCTTCTTATTCAATATAAGAACTTATTTTTGTAGCTTATTAATAAGTCTTCTTAATTTTCAGGAAAGGGATCCCATCGAGGGCCCTATTCCTCGCCTAGACACTTGCTTATGCATATTACTATCCATCATACCCCTTGTGGTTGCTGATCTTATTGAGGAAGAAGAAAATGTGCCCATTGAGGAATCAGAATGGGTTTCCACAAATCATTGGAAGGGAAAAAAGGTTCCTGGAAAGCGCCGAAATGACTTGGTCTCCAGCTTACAGTTACTGGGTGATTACCAAGGCTTGCTGAGTCCACCGCAATCTGTTGTTTCAGCAGCCAATCAAGCTGCTGCAAAAGCCATGTTGTTTGTTTCAGGAATCAAGGTTGGCAGTGCATATTTTGAGTGTATCAACATGAATGACATGCCGATCAATTGTTGTAAGTTATTTCCAGCTCTTATTCAGTGTGATGGATTTTGTTTTCTTCAATGTGAGTATACTTTTTGTATCTGCTTTTGTGCTCCGTGAAGTTTCCTTTGATGTACTGGGTACTTGGAGGTTGATGTCCAAAGCAGCAATATACAGTGGGTTGGTAGCTTCTACTGGTTATTCTATCTGTTACCTGACCAAAAGAAAAAAAAATATTTGGAACATAACTTTTTGTATTGTGTGAAAATTCTTTTTAGCAACACATGCTTAATGGAAGATTAGTATGAAATATATAGCCATGGATACTAAAGTTTTCTTTGGTTCACATATATTCCCACATATCCATGAAAACCTGAGAGAATTGCAGATCCTTTCCGGAAGAATGGTCTTCCAATATCTTAGATGAAAATAGAAGAAATGTCTACAAATCAAGAAATTGTAAAGTGCAGTATACCTGCAAGTGCATGTACATGCATTAGAGTGTACACACAATGAGAAGCAAGCATCTTGCCTTTGCTTTGAATTGGAATGCAGAAAAAGTTTATGCGTGGGCAAAGATCAATCTGAGGATAATAAGAAAAAACTATACTGTTGAACCACAATAAAAAATATATTTATGTACTAAAACATAGTGGTTGATCCAATTCCTGTGAACACAACATCCCCAGCTTGCATGAGAAATTAAATCTGGACTCTGAGTTGGACTGGTTGAATTATTTGCTTTATTGTGAACTTTGCAGTTTCTATTTGTTTTCTCATTGATGGCCAGCTTAGCTGATTCATTTAACATCATTTTCTGTTTGTGATGTTGGTCAAAGTTTTCTTCAATCAGTCTACTTTAACCTTGAGCTGATGATTTACTATGCTAATATTTTCAACATACTTTTGAGGTTTCTTAATGTTGCTGTATGCTATTCTTTCAGCTGGAAACATGCGCCATCTGATCGTTGAAGCTTGTATTGCCAGAAACCTATTGGACACATCATCATATTTTTGGCCAGGTTATGTGAATGGATCCATCAGCCAAATACCTCACAGTGTGCCAGCTCAGGTGCCTGGTTGGTCGTCATTCATGAAGGGGGCCCTACTTACCCCGGTGATGATCAGTGCCCTGGTTTCAAGCCCTGCTTCAAGGTACTCATGTAGTTAATTAATGTACATTATATTTTAGTTGGTTAAACTTTATTTCATCAGAGTTATGTTTTTGTTCCAATAGATTCATTCCTATTTTATGGTGGTCCGTGGCTACGAAGTTCTTGTTAACTTTTGCTATGTCCTTCAAGATATATTTTGAAGTGGCAACTTCATATAATTATTGTTATGCTGTTCTATAAGATTCTGGAGCATGATTATTTTTTGCAAAGCTTAGAAATGGTTGGGAGGATAGTATTGTTTCACTATTCCAACATGATAGAAGATTTTAGCAGGCTCTGCACTGGTGAACTCCAAATTCTAAGATTGCAAACAACATGCTTAGTGCGCTAGTTAATTTTCATTCAGGTCATTCCATTTTGGAAATCAATTAATAAAATCCTACTATGAAACAGCATGTGACAGAATTGATTATTTATTGGTTGTTAATGTTCCAATGCCTTAAGTATCTCTGGCTGAAATATATAAAAGCACAAGGGTATTGTCTAATGTGAATAAATTTTAGTTATCATCTAATTTCTTTGATATTGGCCTGGTCTTCAGTTACTCCTTTTTCTTTCCTGAAGCCAGGTATATCAGATGCTCTTTTTTGTAAACTAACCAAGGGTAAAGCAACTGAATTTTAAGCTCATGGATTTGATGGAAGTTTAGCAGAGCTTGAGAAAGTGTATGAGCTTGCTGTCAACGGGTCAGATGATGAGAAGATATCTGCTGCTACAATTCTTTGTGGGGCTTCTCTTCTTCGGGGTTGGAACATACAGGTAATATGTCTGATATTTTTAACAAAGTGCATACTTTTGAATCCAGTTGCTCTAATATGCAAGGCAACACTTTGCCATGCGTGATAACTGTTTTGCAGTTTTCCTCTCAAATTTTCTTTTAAATTTATTACTTTTTGGCTTTTGCATTTGAGGGATAAAATTTGAACAATCAACCATTATAAATATGTTTACATCTAATTTTATTTTGCAGGAACATACTGTTCATTTTATTACTAGATTATTGTCTCCTTCAGTTCCTGTGGATTATTCTGGGGTTGACAGTCATTTGATAAGCTACGCTCCAATCCTCAATGTACTTATTGTTGGACTAGCATCTGTTGATTGTGTTCAGATCTTCTCACTACATGGCTTGGTATGATTCCTTTTTACTAATCTGAACATCTTCACCACTTTAGGTAGAAATTATTTTATTGCAAGAGGAAGGTTAGAAATTGTTGGTTGAAGATAAGATATGAAACTTGATAGCTTATGCTTTGAAAAGAGTCTTACTGTTAAAAGTAATTGAGACAAAAGATTCTTCTTCTTGGGTCATTTTCTTGGAATAAGGCTTTATTTTATTTCAATTAGGTCAAGCAACTTTCCTGCTTCTGAATGGAGCATACAGGTGAAATTGGAAAAAAAGGGTAGGCTCAGCCGCACAGGGAATGGTTTTGATAGTGAAAAAGCAGCAATTGTTAGTGTAACAACATACCTATTCAAGAATTATACATCAAATGATTTTGGCTGGATCTTGGACCAAATTAAGGTCCAAACCATTAAATTTATCAAAGTGGACCTTACTGTTTCTATTTTTTGTGTTGTTTGTTCAATGGGTTTTTCTTTTTAGGCAGGTGGTTTATAAGTAATTGGGACATTGATTTCTTCCAATAACTAATTCTTTATTTTCATTTCACTCTTTACTTTATTTTCCAGGTCCCACAACTTGCATGCTCATTGATGCCGATTTGTGAGGTTTTTGGGACATGTGTGCCAGATGTCTCGTGGACTCTGCCCACAGGGGAAGAAATCTCTGCCCATGCTGTGTTTTCAAATGCATTTGCACTTCTTTTGAAGCTATGGAGGTTTAATCATCCTCCTCTTGAACATGGAGTTGGAGATGTACCTACAGTTGGATCCCAGCTGACCCCTGAATACATCCTATCAGTACGAAACTCTTACTTAGTCTCCTCTGGAAATGTCTATAAGGATAGAAACAAAAGGAGGCTTTCTTCAGTTGCAACTTCATCATCTCTAAAACCAATATTTGTGGACTCATTTCCAAAATTGAAAGTCTGGTATCGGCAGCATCAAAAATGCTTAGCATCTACCCTCTCTGGTCTTGTTCATGGAACTCCTGTTCATCAGATTGTCAATGTGCTTCTTAACATGATGTTCAGAAAGATTAATAGAGGGAGCCAGTCTTTAACTACTATTACTTCTGGAAGTAGTTGCTCATCTGGATCTGGAAATGAGGATTCTTCTCTAAGGCCTAAATTGCCGGCCTGGGACATCTTGGAGGCTGTTCCTTTTGTGGTTGATGCAGCATTGACAGCCTGTGCCCATGGAAGGCTTTCTCCACGCGAATTGGCTACAGGTCAGTCTGGTGTATCCCTCTGATTTCATTTTTGTAAACAGGCTCTTTTGGATAAACTAACATATCTGTGGAGCTGCTATTCAGAAAAGTTATGCCTGAGAGTCTGATGGCTGCTGGCAATACTTCCCTGTGATTTTTTATGGTGGCTTGTAGCTTAGATTTTCTAAAATGACCCTTATCACCCTTACTTAGTTGATAAATCCCTCAATCACAGTGAAAATGAGCCACTGTATAGCTCTTATCAATTGTGCTGTCGTAACCTGTAATTTTTTGAACTCACAGGGCTTAAAGATTTAGCTGACTTTCTTCCTGCATCCTTGGCAACCATTGTGAGCTACTTCTCAGCTGAAGTAAGTCGAGGTGTTTGGAAGCCAGTATATATGAATGGTACTGATTGGCCAAGTCCTGCAGCAAACTTATCCAATGTTGAGGAAAAGATCAAGAAAATCTTGGCTGCTACTGGTGTTGATATCCCAAGCCTTGCAGCAGGTATAATTTTTCTGCCATCACATTTTCTGCATGCTTGTGAAGTTATAATTATTTTGAGGACTTGACATGTCCAGAAAATGAAAAGAAAGGGTCGGGGCAATGGAGAATCGTCCACCAGAGCATATCTGGCATATATACATATAGTTCAAAGTAGTGATATCCAGATTTAGAAGCATTAACTTCCTACTTTATATGGTCACAGTTTGTATAGAAATGATTATTGGCGATTAAACTGGCATCATAAAATCTCATGTTTTATTTATCTACAATACAAAGGGTTTCTTTGATATTTTACAAAAGACATCATTATCACAGGAGGGAGTTCTCCAGCTACACTTCCCTTGCCTCTGGCTGCTTTTGTGAGCCTCACCATAACCTATAAAATTGACAAAGCCTCAGAACGATTTCTCAATTTGGCTGGTCCAGCATTGGAGTCACTTGCAGCTGGGTGCCCTTGGCCTTGCATGCCAATAGTGGCTTCGCTGTGGACCCAAAAGGCAAAGCGCTGGTTTGACTTCCTTGTGTTCTCTGCATCTCGTACTGTCTTCCTCCACAACAGTGATGCAGTGTTTCAGCTTCTTAAAAGCTGCTTCACTGTCACCCTCGGTCTTGGTCCCACAGATATCTCAAGCAATGGTGGTGTTGGAGCACTTCTTGGCCATGGATTTGGTTCTCATTTTCGTGGTGGGATTTCTCCTGTTGCCCCTGGAATTCTTTATCTGCGTGTTTACCGATCCGTTAGAGAAATTGTGTTCATTACAGAAGAAATTATCTCTCTCATAATGCATTCAGTGAGAGAAATAGCTTGCAGTGGACTTCCTAGAGAAAAATTAGAGAAATTGAAGATAACAAATAATGGACTGAGATGTGGACAGGTTTCTTTCACTGCAGCAATGACTCGGGTGAAACTTGCTGCTTCACTGGGAGCTTCTTTAATATGGTTATCGGGTGGCGTGGGTTTGGTTCAGTCATTGTTCAAAGAAACTTTACCTTCTTGGTTTATTGCTGTTCACAGGTCTGACCAGGAAGAAGGACCTGAAGGGATGGTTGCCATGCTTGGGGGATATGCACTTGCTTATTTTGCCGTACTTTGTGGAGCTTTTGCTTGGGGAGTTGACTCGTCATCATCGGCATCAAAGCGGCGTCCTAAAGTCCTTGGTGTGCACCTGGAATTTCTAGCAAGTGCACTTGATGGAAAGATATCACTCGGTTGTGATTGGGCAACTTGGAGGTCATATGTGTCAGGGTTTGTGAGCCTAATGGTAGGTTGCACACCTTCTTGGGTGCTGGAGGTGGATGCAGATGTTCTGGAGAGACTGAGCAAGGGATTGAGGCAGTGGAATGAGGAGGAGCTTGCCCTGGCTTTGCTGGGAGTTGGAGGAGTTGAGACAATGGGTGCTGCCGCTGAACTGATAATTGAGGAACAATGATTTACAATTCTTTATCCAATTCCATTTTTAACTTGTCTAGGTTAGCAGTTTTACTCTTTTAACATGTAGTTGTACATTAGCTTACTTGCTGGAATTTTGTGCAGTAACAAACTTTGGTAGTCCTAGTATGTACAAATGGAAGATTTTCAGCTCTTAGTGAAGGGATAGTTTGTGAAAAAAGGTTTGTTACGCAACAAAAGGTCTTAAGCACGAAGACTGAAATCTGCAGGAAGAATAAAGTGGATCCTGTACATAGGAAAGACCTGGACATCTAGCGGGATCCATCAGGCGTATTGATCGAATTGCGTCTCTGCAACTCACACACGTACTAACTATTAAGTTTATCATTATTAAAGGGATTAGCATGCTAGCCTCTCGTTGCCTGCAAGATCAAATACCAGAGGGAAGGGGGGCAATAAAAATGCCTGTTTTGTAGATTTATATAGGAAAAAAAGTACTAATATCATCAAGATAGTAACTTTGTTAACCTTCAGATTAACATCGGATTCCCTTTACTAACCTCTCATGGAAATAATTCAATTACAGTTTTGTGCAAACGTCACACCACATAAATTAAGAAAGAGAAGTAAAAAACTATCAACTTTAAGAGGAAAAATGTGGTGTCATTCCAGGTTAGAAGCTGTAATCTGGAAGTTGTTTCAGTCAAAGGCTTATCATGTAACACCACTGTAACCTGGCAATCTCTGCATTCTATGACTTCGCATTGCTCTCCTCACTAAAAATGCATCCTCCCACTTCCCTGCACCTGCATATATGTTGGATAAAAGAACTCTGCTTGCCCCATGAGATGGTTCCAATCTTGCCAAATTTTCTGCAGCCCTTTCTCCTACATCCACATTCCCATGAGTTCTGCATGCTGATAACAATGTGCCCCATATCACAACATCTGCCTTCATGGGCATGCTCTTTATCATTTCCTCAGCTTCTTCAAGACGCCCTACTCTACCCAAGAGATCCACCATACAGCCATAATGCTTGATATCCGGATTTATATTATGTACGCTCTTCATGCTCATAAAATATCTCTCCCCTAGTTCCACCAACCCGGCATGGCAACATGCACTGAGGACTCCAATGAATGTGATTGCATTGAGCTTGATATGGCGCCTTTCCAAGTCTGAAAATATTTTAAGAGACAACTTTGCATGTCCATGCATGGCCAACCCGCATATAATAGCATTCCATGGCGAGACAGTAGATGCCTTATCCCTGACTCCATAGAACACCTCTAAGGCAGTATTGATGCTCCCGCATTTTGCATACATGTCAATTATTGCAGCACTTAAATTGTCACTAATAGGGATGGAGTTATCACGCAAATATTCATGGGCCCATCTTCCTTCTTTTAACGTGCCTAAAGCAGCAATAGCCGAAAGAACACTCACCATTGTTACTTCATTGGGTTGGATCCCACTAGCTACCATCCCATGGAATAATTCTAATGCCAAGTTAGGCTGCTCATTCTGCGTGTAACCAGAAATCATTGTGCTCCATGAAAAAACATCTCTCTCAGGCATCTCATTGAACAATTGCCTTGCCTGATCAATCATTCTATTCCGTATAAATCCTGCAATGAGAGCATTCCAAGAAGCTACATTGTCCTTGCTACCCATTCCAAATTGCAAACAAGCCTCATTAATCATGCCACAAGCTGCGTAAAAATGGATAACAGTTGCCTGTACAAAATCATAACAGTCCAAACCCACTTTTACAATGGTACTGTGTAATTGCTGACCCATGCCAATCGCCATTGTTCTCCCACATGCAGAAATCAAATCAACCATCATAATATCATTAGGTCCCAACCCTGTAGATACCATCGATCGATAGGTTATGAAAGCTTCACTTAACTTTCCTACTCGAACATAACCATCAATTATAGTACACCATGAAACTACATCTTTACACGGGATCCTCTCAAAAACTTCTTTAGCCAAATCAATAAACCCTGCTTTTGAATAGCCATTTAACATTACATTCCATGAAACCATATTTCTTTCAGGCATCTCATCAAACAAAGCTCTCGCTTCAACTATACTTGAACAAACACAATACATATGCAACAAATTAGTTGAAATCAGAACAAACCCACTAAACATCATCTTGATCACCAATCCATGAAGCATTCTACAGCCCCAAATCTCACCTAGATGAGAAGAAGCGGAGATCAAAGTTGCCAAAGTCACTTCATTAGGAACCACACCCACATTTCTCATCTGCTTATACAGGCCAATTGCGTCAATCCAACAATCATTTTGGACAAAACCCATCATCATAGTAGTGTACGAAACACAACCTTTTGTAGGCATTACCTCAAATAACTTGCGGGCATCATCTAATTTTCCAGATTTCACATAACCAGCAATCATTATATTATAGGGCACAGGATCCGAACTGGCACATGATTCAAACAAGGAATTAGCATCAGCTAAAATCCCACATTTGGCATACAAGCTAATCAAACTGTTGTGTATGAACGTGTTTGAATCCAGGCCGGATTTCAGAACAAGGCAATGGATTTGTTGGCCTTGATAGATAGCCAAATGTGTTGAACAAAATTTTAGAGCCGAAACCAAAGCCAGCTCGTAATTGGAATCCTTTTGGTATGTTGTGAGATTGACGAGAGCATGGAGATGAAGTAGTGGGTTTTCTCGTTGCTGGGACAACGGCGGGGTTTGGAAAGTTTTGGTAGATAACCGTTTGAGAGTGGACGCCGGTGAGACAAAAGGAGAAGAGATGAAAAAACGGAGAAGAGTTTCGAATTTTGAAGACAGGATCATGACTCATGAGACGGGATCATGACTCATGAGACGAGACCATGAGAACCTTTTAACGGATTTTGGAGGGAAACAACTACTGGGTTCTACGTCTCACCCCGTGACAGGTGGCATCTAAAATTATCACGGACATATCCCACATATGGTTTTTAAATTATAAATTAAAAAATAATAATACTACTTAACTTAATTTAACTAAAATTTTATCCGAAAAATTTGAGTTCGGCTATATGGATTCGCTTTCTCCAAACGATTTTGGATTATATCCTCCGAAATGTGTAATACTTCTAGGTCATGTTGTACTATTCTCCTCCAAGTCAATTTAGGTCAACCCCTTTTTTTCTTTCTATTCTCTAACCTAATGTGCTGTACTTGTCTAACTGGAGCCTCCGTATGTCTACGATTCACATGACCAAACCACCTTAATCTCCCTTCTCTCAACTTATCTTCAATTGGTACTACTCCTACCTTTTCTCTAATACTCTCATTACGGACATTATCTAGTCTAGTATGGCCAATCA
This sequence comes from Hevea brasiliensis, assembly GCF_030052815.1. NCBI lineage: Eukaryota > Viridiplantae > Streptophyta > Magnoliopsida > Malpighiales > Euphorbiaceae > Hevea > Hevea brasiliensis. The sequence continues at coordinate 73,924,708 of NC_079507.1, read as the reverse complement.
TCCACCTTAATATTCTCATCTTTGTAACTCTTATCTTAGATGCATATGACTCTTTCAGTGCTCAACACTCACTACCATATAACATAGCCGGTCGTATGGCTGTACGGTAAAATTTTCCTTTCAATTTATTGAGAATCTTACGATCACATAAAACTCTCGTGGCACGTCTCCACTTCAACTATCCGGCTTTAATTCTATGACTAACATCCTCCTCACATCCTCCATCTACTTGAAGGACTGAGCCTAGATATTTAAAATGATTACTTTGGGACATTACCACTTCATTCAAACTAACTCTTTCCCTATCACCAGTTTGGCCTTTACTGAACTTGCAATGCATGTATTCTGTCTTCGTTCTACTTAACTTAAAACCCTTTGACTCTAGAGTACTTCTCCAAAGTTCTAGTTTTCTATTGACTCCTTCTCGTGTCTCATCTATCAGAACAATATCATCCACAAATATCATGCACCAAGGAATACTCTCTTGTATATATTTCGTCAGTTCATCTAAAACTAATGTAAAAAGGTAAGGGCTTATGGCTGATCCTTGGTGTAATCTAATTGAGATAGGAAAATCTCTTGTGTCCCCTCCCACTGTGCGCACAATAGTAGTTGCTCCTTCATACATATCTTTCAATACTTGTATGTACCTAATAGATACCCTCTTTTGTTCTAACACATTCCATAAGACCTCTCTTGGAACACTATCATAAGCCTTCTCCAAATCAATAAAAACCATGTGTAGATCTTTCTTCACATCTCTATATTTCTTCATCAAGCTTTTAATGAGAAAGATCGCTTCCATAGTTGAAAGATTGGGCATGAAACCAAATTGATTGAGAGAGATAGAAGTATCATGACGTAGTTGATGCTCCACAACTCTCTTCCACAACTTCATAGTATGGCTCATGAGTTTAATTCCCTTATAGTTTGAGCAACTCTGTATGTCTCCCTTATTTTTAAAAATAGGTACTAAAATACTCTTCCTCCATTTATCAGGCATTTTCTTTGAGTTTAGAATCTTATTAAATAATTTAGTTAACCATGCCACTCCCATATCTCCCAAATACTTCCACACTTCAATTGGTATTTCATCGGGTCCACAGGCTTTACCCGCTTTCATTCTCTTAAGTGCTTCCTTTACTTCTAAAGATTGGGCATGAAACCAAATTGATTGAGAGAGATAGAAGTATCATGACGTAGTTGATGCTCCACAACTCTCTTCCACAACTTCATAGTATGGCTCATGAGTTTAATTCCCTTATAGTTTGAGCAACTCTGTATGTCTCTCTTATTTTTAAAAATAGGTACTAAAATACTCTTCCTCCATTTATCAGGCATTTTCTTTGAGTTTAGAATCTTATTAAATAATTTAGTTAACCATGCCACTCCCATATCTCCCAAATACTTCCACACTTCAATTGGTATTTCATCGGGTCCACAGGCTTTACCCGCTTTCATTCTCTTAAGTGCTTCCTTTACTTCTAAAGATTGGGCATGAAACCAAATTGATTGAGAGAGATAGAAGTATCATGACGTAGTTGATGCTCCACAACTCTCTTCCACAACTTCATAGTATGGCTCATGAGTTTAATTCCCTTATAGTTTGAGCAACTCAGATGTCTCCTTATTTTTAAAAATAGGTACTAAAATACTCTTCCTCCATTTATCGTGCATTTTCTTTGAGTTTAGAATCTTATTAAATAATTTAGTTAACCATGCCACTCCCATATCTCCCAAATACTTCCACACTTCAATTGGTATTTCATCGTGTCCACAGGCTTTACCCGATTTCATTCTCTTAAGTGCTTCCTTTACTTCTAAAGATTGGGCATGAAACCAAATTGATTGAGAGAGATAGAAGTATCATGACGTAGTTGATGCTTCACAACTCTCTTCCACAACTTCATAGTATGGCTCATGAGTTTAATTCCCTTATAGTTTGAGCAACTCTGTATGTCTCCCTTATTTTTAAAAATAGGTACTAAAATACTCTTCCTCCATTCATCAGGCATTTTCTTTGAGTTTAGAATCTTATTAAATAATTTAGTTAACCATGCCACTCCCATATCTCCCAAATACTTCCACACTTCAATTGGTATTTCATCGGGTCCACAGGCTTTACCCGCTTTCATTCTCTTAAGTGCTTCCTTTACTTCTAAAGATTGGGCATGAAACCAAATTGATTGAGAGAGATAGAAGTATCATGACGTAGTTGATGCTTCACAACTCTCTTCCACAACTTCATAGTATGGCTCATGAGTTTAATTCCCTTATAGTTTGAGCAACTCTGTATGTCTCCCTTATTTTTAAAAATAGGTACTAAAATACTCTTCCTCCATTCATCAGGCATTTTCTTTGAGTTTAGAATCTTATTAAATAATTTAGTTAACCATGCCACTCCCATATCTCCCAAATACTTCCACACTTCAATTGGTATTTCATCGGGTCCACAGGCTTTACCCGCTTTCATTCTCTTAAGTGCTTCCTTTACTTCTAAAGATTGGGCATGAAACCAAATTGATTGAGAGAGATAGAAGTATCATGACGTAGTTGATGCTTCACAACTCTCTTCCACAACTTCATAGTATGGCTCATGAGTTTAATTCCCTTATAGTTTGAGCAACTCTGTATGTCTCCCTTATTTTTAAAAATAGGTACTAAAATACTCTTCCTCCATTCATCAGGCATTTTCTTTGAGTTTAGAATCTTATTAAATAATTTAGTTAACCATGCCACTCCCATATCTCCCAAATACTTCCACACTTCAATTGGTATTTCATCGGGTCCACAGGCTTTACCCGCTTTCATTCTCTTAAGTGCTTCCTTTACTTCTAAAGATCTAATCCTTCTAGTGTAATTCACATTCTTTTCTATTTTTCTATAATCTATATTCACGCTATTACCATTTTGACTATTATTAAAGAGATCATTAAAATAATTTCTCCATTTTTCTTTAATGTTCTCATCTTTCACCAAAACTTTTCCTTCTTTATCCTTAATTCACCTAACTTGATTGAGATCTTGACATTTCCTTTCTCTCCTCCTTGCTAATCTATAAATATCTTTCTCCCCTTCTTTAGTTCCAAGTTTCTCATATAACTTTTCAAAGGCCTGTGCTCTTGCTTGACTAACTGCCTTTTTTGCCTATTTCTTTGCTATCTTGTACTATTCATATTCCTCATTATTATCACATTTAGGTAATTTCTTATACAATTCCCTTTTTCTCTTCACTGCCTTTTGTACTTCCTCATTCCACCACCATCTCTCTTTTGAGGGTGGTCCATGTCCTTTAGACTCTCCAAGTACTTTTCTAGCTACTTCTCTAATCTTTGATGCCATCTGTATCCACATATCATTGGCCTCCATATCCAGCTTCCATACTTCGGACTCGAGAAGCTCATTTTTGAACTTCACTTGCTTTACTCCTTTGAACTCCCACCACTTTGTTCGAGCTACACTATTTCTTCTGACCTTACTTGAATTGTTCCTAAACTTGACATCCAAGACCACCAACCGATGTTGACTCGTTAAAGCCTTTTCTGGAATGACCTTGCAATCCTTGCATAGAGCTCTATTTGTCTTCCTGGTTAAGAGGAAGTCGATTTGGTTTCTATGTTGCCCACTTTTGAAAGTCACTAAATGTGACTCTCTTTTTATAAAGTAGGTATTTGCTAGTATTAGGTCGTATGCTATAGCAAAATCCATGATGCTTTTTCCCTCCTCATTTTGACTGCCAAAACCAAAACCTCCATGAACATTCTCATAACCTTGTCTATCACTTCCTACATGTCCATTCAAATCTCCAACAATGAAAACATTCTCTTCATTTGGTATGCTTTGCATTAAATCATCCATATCTTCCCAAAACCTTTGTTTACTCTCACTGTCTAGTCCTATTTGTGGGGCATAAGCACTAACTATATTTATTGTTTCTCCTTCTAGTACTAGTTATACTAGTATAATTCTATCTTCTACTCTTTTCACAGCTATTACTGCGTCTTTCAATGTCCTGTCTATGATTATGCCCACTCCGTTCTTATTTCTCTCCTTTCCGGTAAACCACAGTTTGTATCCTGAATTACCCACTTCCTTACATTTCTCTCCTACCCATTTAGTCTCTTGAATGCAAGCAATATTCACCCTTCTCCTTTCCAAGGTATCCACAAGCTCCATTAATTTTTCTGTAAGTGATCCAACATTCCAAGTACCAACCCTGATCCTCTTACTATCCTGCTCCTTCCTAATTGGTCTCCTTCTATGATATCTTCTATTGTTTTTTATGTCTATCTTATATTCTGTTTCACTATTTATTCTACTATCTGTCCTATGGACTAACTTCTTTACCCACACCCGTCCATGATGTGGGAACCCTTGCTCACTTAACACGACACCGGGCGCCGGCATGGCGCATCGCTTTCGGTGAACTCCCTACACCCTTGCATATTTCTCACTACAACTGGGCTCCGATGTAGCGCGTCGTTAATAGAAGACGCCCCAACGTTTATATTATTTGAATCCATATTATAGGGTGTGACGAAATTTTTACGCTGGTTGTCACCTACCGCAACCCTCCTCATTTATCCGGGCTTAGGACCGACTAAGCACAAACTACTTAGGCAGAATTTAAAAAATAATAATAATAATTTAACCTAATAAATTTACAGGATAAATTCTAAAAATTCGTTATCGCATATGTACCCTAATTTCCTGCATAAAATAGAAACGAGAATGTGATTTACATACAATTAATTAAAATATGTATAATAATTATATAAATTTAATTTAATAATTATTAAATAAATCATAATGTAAAAATGAAGATTATAATAGCTACACTCCTGTAATTTTATTAATTTATAATGTATCATACTTCTAAGAATTTTTAGTACATTATTATCATTTGATCTACAAAACAGTCACGTACACATACATAAGGTTAAACAAATAAAACAATATAAAAATAGCAAAAAATTTAACATTTCTATGCACAATTAACCAATTCTGACAATTTTTTAATTTTTTAAAATATGTATATACACAAGGCCATTTTGTGTTTAAGAAGAAGAAGAAAAGGGGGCTATTTTCTATTTTAAGATGGCTAAAGATTAATTCAAGGTTTTAAAATTCAAGAAAGTTTGAGTATTACACCAAAATAATAATAATAATAATAATAATAAAGCGGTTAATGAAAAGTACAAATTTATATTAGCTGAAATTTAAACATATCTAATGCCCGATATCGTGAAGCTACATATTCAATTCCCGTGAAACGTCCTATAATGACCTTTTCCGATTTACCAATAATAATAATAAAAAAAAAAATCACCTCTTGAGTGCTTCCTAATTGATTGTGCAAGGCTCTTAGATTCAAATTGAATCGAACCGAAACTAAAAAGAGTTGTATTATATGAATTGAACCAAATTAAAATTGATTTTATTGTTTTAGTTTAGTTTTAATTTTTTTTAATCCAAAAATAAATAAGAGTAAGACTGAAATTGAACCAAATTGAAGAATTAATATTATACAAATAAATTATATATATATATATACACTACATAGTTTCAATAAAATTATATATATCATATGCAATTAAGATTATGTTATATATATAATTTAATTTATTATTAATTATAAATGTATATATATAACTTAATATTAATTTTTATTATTTTTAATTATAAATAAATTAAATCACTTTATAGTCATTAATTATGTAATATGATTTCTTATTAAAAATTATATATTGAAAAATATATATCAGATAACAAAGTATATTTATTAAAATATATATTATGAAGTGACTTAATTTATGTATGTATTATCTCATAGAATTGAATTATGACCCACTCAAAATGTTAATGGTACGATTCGAATAAAATATTTTGTGAAATTTATAATGATAGTAGAGAGCAAGAGTCAAAAAAATATTTAAAAATAAGAGTTAGTAATTAAATTCACTAAATTTAATATCACATTAGCTATCTTATTTTTAATTTGAAAAAAATTTTAATTATAATTTTCAAAATTTTTATAAACATCTATTATATTAAAATTAAATTTATTTTTAATACTTAGTATTATGAATCAAAATTTAAATTAGCAAAAATTATACATTGTCCAACAAAGTTTTAACTTTAAAGTGATGAATGAAAATATAATAAAAAATTTCTCTAAAACAAAAAATTACATAGTTTTATACTGTTGACTTAAGTTACATTAATCTTAACTCGTATTATACTCATTGATTTGCTGTTATTTTATAGTTTAGATAGAAATATTATATACCTTATTATGTGTAAGATCAAACGCTTACCACCATTTTAGCAGAAGCGCAACTGTAACCCCCTATAGCGTAAAAGCTCAAGCACCATAGGTTGAGGAGATCTGAGTAAAATATTGGTTCACTAAACTATCTTGCCAACATTATTAATATTTAGTATTATTTTATATTTTTATGTGAGAATTGTTAGTTTGATTTTAATATTTCTCTTGAATAAGTTAATATTTATGTTACTTTATTAATATTTTATTTTGATATTGATATTATTATTTTAATATTAATACTATTATTTTTATTGATATTTTAATTTAAAAAATATATAATTATTTTTATTCTTTAAAAAGAAATATAATAATATTATAATTTTAAGTGTAAAAAAAAAATTGAACCGAATTGAAATTGAAATTGAAACCGAAAGCAGAACCAAAACTAGAACCAAATCAGAACCGAAATTTAATTCCTCTTTTGCTTCTAAAAAATGAAAGAACTAAAATTCGATTCTAGTTAGAATTTAGTTCTTACAAAAAACCAAATCAGAATCGGAACCGCACAACTGTACTTCTTAATACCTATGCACTTTTCTGGTCAGTTTTCTACCCACCCTAAACAACCCTATACTAGACAACCCTAACAAAGATTTTTATCTGCACATGCTATTATGCCATCCCTAAGTGGATCCAAGACCAAGACCAAGACCAATGCTACAAAGGCGTCCTATCCTGAGTAAATATCCCACTATAAATCAAATCACCACACACCCCACCTCCAAAAATTAAATAAAAGTGCTTTGAATCCCTCTTTTGGCAATACCGAGTGCCATCAACAGGATCATCATGGCATTAAAGAAATCCACATTTTTAGACAGCTAATCCCACATGCATCAGGATGTAAGAGGATGAAAAAACCAAGAGCATGCCTAATAACAAATCGAATATTAAACTGAGCAATTAGCAATTGGAATATATATTTATTTCCATTGAACTTGTATATTCTTCCAGAAATGCGAGTCACTATTGAGTTTGGTATATCTTTTCAGAAACAAGAACAATCTCCCAAGGAAATGCAGATACAGATATATTGAAGGAAACCCACTGGCAGATCATGGGATTAGAAAATTTGTCCTGATGAAGAGTGTAATCTTCTAGAAAATAATAATAAAAAAAAAGTCAAAATCTGGAAGCTGAACAAGATCCTAAAGAGGAGAAACATATAAAGGGGTCCTTGACAACGAAACCATCACAAACAATCAGCGATGATCTCCTCCTCCATTAACAGCTACATTAGCCAAAGCCCTGTAAGTGCCATAAGACATGAGAATTATCATCATAACAACCAAATGCAAAATTTTGATTGATCAGACACTCACCACAATATTAGTACTCATGAAGTAGTATAAATAGCCAATAACTTTCCATGCAATTAAACAGGCAGTTCCCAAATCCCAATATTTTTTTTCTAAGAAGCTAAAAGACTCATAATTTTTGTCTAAAAATAATTGCAGGGGACTTTCCTACATCTGGTCCAAGAGAATGCTGAATAGTGATGCCACTTTCAGCATCAAATTTGCCTAATATCACCTTAAAAATATATAAGTCCTCTCATGCCCCTACCAATCTTACAAATTCCAGGCAGCTAGAATAAAGCAAAAGCAGAACATAAATATCTAACTAGATGCAACCATTAAACTAGGATGTGAATATTTAGCAGAGGTTATAAAGGAAGATCATTTATAATGCAAAATTAGAGTCTCATTTGCTCATAAATACCTAGATGCAGTGATTAGTCTAGGATGTTACCTAATAAACAGAAGTTCTGAAGGAAGTTTGTTTATAAAGTGATTTGCAAAGTAACAAAGTAGGAGAACATAATTACCAGATAAATAAAACTACATGAATAAGGACTAAATAAAGGGAGCAGTATAACTGAGAGTTCATCTCAATTAAATCAGTATGCAACACTTCAAACATATGATCATGTTAGACAAAGGAAGTGTGTCTTCAAATATTGTTAGCTAGCAATTTACTACTATTTAATTGACGCTATGACACATGAGAAAATTTTGCCATTGCTTTAAATAATGAGCATAAACTACAGTGACGACTGTGACTTTAACTGTTTAAGCACTTGCACTATCTGAAAACAACCCACTCCTCTCAATGACCATCTAACACAAGATTGATTCATTTCATGTGATAACGCAATATACTCGTCTAGAAGACAAGCTTGTTCTGAATTTGGCATGTTATTGCTGTTCTGGAACAGACGAACAGTCGCTATAAGACCATTTAATTTGTTGATATTGTTGATTTTTTTATCCATTGTGCGTACATTATTTTGTCATATTACCATCTTGTTTTCCATTCAGAGGTGAGGAAAAAAAGCCAAGAAGCAGGTATGCTAACAACTTACAAGTTAACTAAGCCCAAATACAAATATCAACCCATCTCCTAAAGAAATCCTCATTAACACTCATTCACGCACATGCACATGAACATGTGTAGCATCTAGCACTGTGAACTGATGTTAAATGATTTGAAAATAATAATAATAATAATAATAATAATAATAATAATAATAATAATAATAATAATAATAATTTATGGGAGTCTCTTTTTATCAGTTCATTGTGCCGCAAGTCTTCATACATTCTCGCACATTCAAGAAGTGTGCATGCACACTCTTCCACAGAAAGACCATAGGAGAGTAAGAAAAGTGCAAAATTAATCTTAATAAACCAATTCAAGAAGGCATGCAGATTCCACTTGTCCACTGAGCTGAATAATTCTTGCTTTTCATCCTGTTAATGTTTGTATTATAATTACTCTCTGGAACTAAACCTTTTATGCCTTTTATACATACTTGCCATCCTCATGACTAAACATTGAAGCTCATCTACTGTCCGGTTAAGGTAAATTAACAAGCTCCAATTCAAACAGTCCATTCTTGAGTTATCAACATTTGAACTTGACTGTTAATTACAAATAATCACATTCAATAAAGTCCACCCAATTTCAACCAATATAGCATTGCTTGTCCATGCCTCCACCATATTTTCAAATTTTCTTTTCAAGGTCCCTCCCATAACAATGAATAAAATTCAATTAGCATTAGGGCTTACGAGCCTTCATAAAGTTGCCTCTTAAATCATCAAAAAGCGGAAAAGCAACAATAAACATAACAAGATAAGAAAATAAAGGAAACAATTGCGAACATCTTTCCTCTGTATCATTTAACAAGAAGATGCATAGCAAATCACATAATCATCCCAATGGTGACAAACATAAAGAAAGCAGTATTTTAGAAGTAAAACGGATTAGACGTTTTACGGAATTTAATATGTATATATGTAGATGTTTATGCAAGCAGTTGATCAATAAACCAAGTCGCTCAATAAAAATGCTTCGCTAAGCAAAGACTATCCACAGCAGCCAATATTTTAGAATGATATAGTTTATAGAAACATTAGAACTGGCACAGGACTTTACAAGAACACATGTAGGCTTCAGAACTGTTTGGCCAGAAAATTATTCAGCCAGCTAGTATTGAAGCAACTGCGAAAATCACCCACATAGAACTGATAGAAGGCAAAATTATGCATAAAGCCACAAGGTGATAAGGAAAAGGAAACTCAGCATGTTCAAACACAAAACATTGGTTCATTCCAAGCTCATTACATACAGGAAATAAACTTCAACCTAAAATTAAAATTCTCACCCGCAGCGAACCAAAAGATAGCACGACGCATGCATCTAATAATCCACACAAGTATATCAACGCATCAATGCAATTACCAAACAGAAAACCACAAGTATTTTAAGAAACGATTATTCAAAAAAAAAAACACATGAACTGATTTCGGCAAAATTCAAATCCAATTCAATCGATCAAACCAACCAAAACAGAAGAAGAAAAGGGGAAGAAGAAAAGAAAAAGTTTTACTCACTTTTTATGGCGCCTACCCTTTTTTGGACCCCAACCCTCCAATTTAGCGACGGGACATCCACACCTTGCTCGGAAAAGCAAAACAGCTCTCCCATTAGGCGGAGCCATCTTCCGCAATTCAGCTCGAAGACATTCATAATCAGGATTCCCTTCACTCCCTCCTTTCCATGGCAACTTATCGAACTCCTTAGCTCCACTGGATTTCAGACAATCCTCCGTTTGCAACTGTAAATCGAACTCCATCGCCTTCTTCAATCCCTTGCATCCAGGCTTCTCGCACTTGCGAGATCTCGGACCGCAGCAGAACTCAACAAAAAGAATAGAAAGGAGGAACAGCGCCAAGAAGCCACAAATGTAGGGAACGGGAGGGACATGGATGGAAAGGTGGAGGGAAGAGTGAGAGAGGAGGATGGAAAGAGAGCGAAATATATAAGAAAAGTAAGAAGTTAAGAGGAAAATCCCTGCAAAGAGAACCAGAATCAGAATTAGAATGTCAAGTGTGGCTGATGGAGAGTGTTTACAGAGCAGGGAAGAAGAAGAAGAAGAAGAAGAAGAACAGGAAGTTGAATTAGGGTTAGGGTTTGATGATGAAGAAGAAGAGAATTTGATGGGTTTTGAGGAGGAAGAGGGAGAGGGCATGGTGAAAAGGAGTCGGTGCATGTTAAAGAAAGAAATGAGAAAAGGGGGGGAGGGGGTCTTTTTTTTTTCATAGGCGCTGCTTTGTGTTTGTGTTTTTTTTTTTTTCCCTGGAAGCGCTGCGGTGGTGAGTGGAGGCGCGTGGTGGTGAATAGCACGCTCAGTCTCTGAGAATGGGGAAGTGGAGGCCTTTATGTTTTTTAAGATAAATGCTCTAAACAAATAAATAATCTTTTCTTCAGTTACACATAAGAAAAATTGGAATTAACAATGTCTTTTAAATTATCTATAATTCTAAAACGTTTCGGACTTATGATTATGACTGAAATTAAAATCAATTAGCAAATTAATTTTCTTGTTAAAGTGCTATTTTAATAGCAGTTTGTTGTTGAATATTAATTATTAATTATTTTTATAGTAAATTAAAATAAAAGATATTAATCATCAATTATTTATATATTAATTTAAAATAAAAATGTTACGACTCAACCTATAGGCCGGACTGGCACTAGGACCTGAGCCAGCCTAAAGCCCCCGAGACCCGTAGTAAGCCTAACTATTCACTTAACCCAACTCTAAGGCCCATTTGGGCCCAATTTCAAGAAATCAACCGGACAGAGTCTGACCATAAAATGGACCTACCAACGGGGAGTTTATGACTCACCCGACCTGTAAACACAGTAAATACTCAATTGGGGAGCTCAGCTCACCCTCCACATACTCATCAACATAAAAATAAATGGGAGCTCAGCTCCCTCATCCAATCCATCAAACATGCATAGAATATTAAGTTTACAGGTCCACAATAATAATTTAGTTTACAGATCCAAATCAAATAAACATTTCTAACACATGCGGAAATTCTAAGATTTAACAAGTTTATACAAACATTAATAATCGACCTGCGAGGGAGAAAGCAGGTTAGCCTCAAAAATATCCTCCTGTGGCCTGGAAAAATATTGAACATGAGTGAGCGTTCGACTCAGAAAGTAAAATATCAATTTTAACCATAATCTCTATAACTATCTAAAACTAATGCACCCTGTGCAGTGAAATGCAACACCAGCAATAATTTCACATCATAACATCAAAAAGGTAATTTGGAGCACTCACACACCCAGTAACATCAATCATAATATATATGGGAGCTGATCCCCTATACAGCTCTCTTAATTCCAACTGTGCCAGCGAAGAACTCAGTTCGGACTTCCACTTAATAACCAAATCGGGGTCCCAGCAAAGAACTCAAGCCGTGTCTACCCCGAAGGATTGGGTCCCAGCGAAGATCTCAAGCCGTGTCTACCTGTCCTATCCATAGTCCACACCACATCACACGCACCCCAACGCACGCACACTGCTCCAAATTACCACAACAACATACATGGCACTTTCACAGTTATGAATGCAACATAAATCGTGCCTAAAGTTTTTCTACATAGATATATGCATATAAGTGATGCATGGGCATGCTCGAACATATAATAATAGTGAAATTACAATTAAAATTAATATTTTACTCACAGATTTGACAACGGTCACTGTGGCGGCTGGGCGGAGGAAGAAAGCTGTCCTGGCTCACCTGACAATTACATTACAATTATTTAATACAAATGACTCAATACAATTCAAGAAAAGACCAAATACGTCCTAAGTCGTGACGAAAATCCGGCAGAGTCTCCCCTATACCTAGGACCTACCCAACCTGCAAAAATGCTCAAAACACACTTCTATATTCACAAACCATATATCCGCAACTCAATCTCATCACACAGCCCCTCCTGGGCCCATCAAATCAATCATCCATCACAATATGTAAAATGTCAATTTAATCCTTATAATTGATTATTTTTGCAAAAACTACCCAAACAAGCTCTAAAAATTCTAAAACTTTGCCCCGCGGTCCTTAGCAATATTACTAGTCTATTGCAAAAAGAATCATAATTTTCTGAGCTACCACGAATATTTTATGGATTTTTAATCCTATTTAAGCACTAGAAAATTACGAAAAAGCAAGGTTTGGGTTTACCTTTGCCGATTCTGACTTTGGGGACGGGCTCGGGACGTCTAACAATGGGGGGGTAGCCAAAACCTTGGTCCAATTCGGAGACTTTTCCTGTAACGGGTTTGTCTGGCTGGAAATTCACAAATCCGGTCAACTGTCGAATTTCCGCGAATTGAGGATACCTACACGAAACCAACAAAACGGGGGTTAGTACATAAATTTTTCAGAATTTTCTAAGCTCATTTAATGCTCGAAAAGACACTGCGAAGTTCCGTAGGACCCACCGAAAAATAGTGTCGGAAAATTTTGAAATTTATATCCCCGGGAAGCTCTCGACTAGTGGAGCGCTCTGGTATTCTCGGTTTTCTCGTGCGATTCACGGTTTGCGAGAAATCTAGTCCGAAAGTCAAAATGGGCTAAAACTTCCCGGGCAAAAATTGGACAAACCGCTCGATGGATTTCGGTGTTCTTGGTGTCTATGGAAAGCTCTCGACAAGGAGATGATTTTAGACACAAGACCCGGTCCAATTGGTGGCCGGATGGGCTGGATTTTGGCCGGGAAGCCGAGGAGTCGCGCGCGCGCTGCGCGTTGTTTCTGGGGCCGTTCTGCGTTCAGGCGCGGCCGTGGGGAGGGTCGAGAGGCGCACGCGAGGTGGGAAGGCAGGGGAGGTGGCGGCGCGGCAAGGGGAGGAGGGAGAAGAGAGAAAAGAGAGAGAGAAGGGGAGGAGGTCGGGACGCGCGGAAGAAAAGAGAAGAAGAAAAAGGAGCCGGTCCGGTTCGACCGGTCCGATCCGGTCCGGTTTGATTCGGCCGGTTTGATTCAGAATACAAAATTTTGAATTTTTACTCTGCCTCGGGACCGAAAACGAGGTCCAAAAATTCTGAAAAATTTTCAGAAAACTCAAAAAAATACGTAAACTCCAAATATATTTTTAGTTTTGCCACGTGGTCTTTAAATTAATTTTTAAAAATCATCAAAGTTTATATTTTCGGAAAATTGAACCCGATTTTTAAAATCCAAAAAATCTCAAAAAAATTTCTAAAATTTAAATAAAAATAAAATACCAAAAATGCTCATAAAATAATAAAATTTAAAATTTTGGGGTGTTACATTCTTCCCCCCTTACAGAAAATTCGTCCTCGAATTTTACACAAGGCAGAATAAAGTACATGATTATACATTGAACAGATAAGGGTACTTGCTACGCATGTCCCGTTCTGACTCCCAGGTGCACTCTTCCACTGACTGACTCCTCCACAAGACCTTAACCATAGGGATCTGTTTTGATCTTAGCTGTCTCACTTGGTAGTCCACTATGGCTACAGGTTGCTCCTCAAATGTCAAATTCTCCTTTAGCTCTATTACCTCCGGCTGTAGTACATGAGAAGGATCTGGAATGTATTTCCTGAGCATGGAGATGTGAAATACGGGATGAACGTGAGAAAGGTTGGGTGGTAGCTCCAACCGGTAGGCAACTGCTCCAACTCTATCAGTAACCTCAAAAGGTCCGATATACCGAGGTGCCAACTTGCCCTTCTTTCCAAATCTCATCACTCCCTTCATCGGAGAAACCTTCAGGAATACATAGTCGCCTACTGCAAACTCCACATCCCTCCGTCTCGGGTCTGCATAACTCTTCTGCATACTGAAAGCTGTTTTCAATCGTTCCCTGATTAAAGAAACTACTTCTGAAGTGTACTGCACTAGATCTATATCATGCACCTTCGCTTCTCCCATTTCCGTCCAACACAGAGGAGACCTACACTTTCTTCCATAAAGTGCCTCATAGGGTGCCATCCCTATGCTGGAATGGTAACTGTTATTGTAGGCATACTCCACCAAAGCTAGCTGATCATCCCATTGACCTCCAAAATCCAAAACACTCATGCGAAGCATGTCTTCCAATGTTTGGATTGTCCTTTTGGACTGTCCGTCAGTCTGAGGGTGGGAAGCCGTACTAAAGTTCAACTGTGTGCCAAGTGCCTCATGCAATCTGACTATTTCTCGAATGTAGAGTTGGGCGTACTGTGCCACAGAATAAGTAGTCTTCACAGGCAAGAAGTGAGCTGATTTGGTTAGACGGTCTACAATTACCCATATCGAATCATATCCTCGCGTGGTACGAGGCAACCCAGTCACAAAATCCATAGTGATCATTTCCCACTTCCATTCTGGGATAGGGAGCTCTTGCAGCTTCTCTGACGGCCTCTGGTGTTCAAACTTCACCTTCTGACAAGTCAAGCAATTGGACACAAAGTCTGCTATGTCTCTCTTCATGCCATTCCACCAGTAGCTATCTTTCACATCATGGTGCATCTTGGTGGAACCTGGGTGGACATTGTACAGTGTATAGTGTGCCTCTTGCATGATTTCATTTCTGAGATTGTCCGCATCGGGCACACATATCCTAGAACCCTGCACTAGGGCGTCATCATTAGCAAATCCAAACTCACCACCTTCACCTTGCTGTACTCTTTCTATGATTCTCATCAGTTGTTGGTCTCTGTGCTGGGAAACTCTAACTCTGTCTCGCAAGTCTGGCCTCACTGAAAAATGAGCCAACAATACCCCCTCATCTGAAAGATCTAGAATTAAACCTTAATCCATTAACTCATGTACTTCCCGAATCAACGGTCTCTTCTCCACTGAAATGTGCACCAAACTGCCAGAAGACTTCCTGCTCAAAGCATCTGCCACTACATTGGCCTTCCCAGGGTGGTATTGGATGGTGCAATCATAGTCTTTCAGAAGCTCCATCCATCTCCTCTGTCTCAAGTTTAAATCCCTCTGTTGGAAGATGTACTTCAAACTCTTGTGGTCAGTGTATATCTCGCACACTTCACCATACAGGTAGTGTCTTCAGATTTTTAATGCAAAGACTACCGCCTCCATTTCCAAATCATGGGTGGGGTAGTTCTGCTCATGCCTTTTCAGCTGTCTTGAAGCATAAGCCACTACTTTTCCATTCTACATCAAAACACACCCTAGGCCAACTCGAGGCGCCACAAAGACACCTGTATCCTTCACCACTCTTAGGTAGTGTCAACACAGGGGCAGTGGTTAGACACTCCTTAAGCTTCTAGAAACTCTCTTCACAGTCATCTGTCCAAATGAATGGAACATTCTTTCGGGTTAACTTGGTTAGGGGAGCTGCCATCCTGGAAAAATCCTGTACAAAACGCCTATAGTAGCCAGCTAGACCCAGAAAACTTTGCACCTCAGTGACTGTTGTAGGCCTAAGCCAATCAGTTACTGCTTCAATTTTCTTGATATCCACTTGAATACCTTCACTAGAAACCACGTGTCCCAAGAATGAGATGCTTTCTAGCCAAAATTCACATTTCGAAAATTTGGCATATAGCTGGTGCTCCCTCAAAGTCTGCAACACCATCCTCAAGTGCCACACGTGTTCTTCCTCGGTCCGAGAGTATACCAAAATGTCATCTATGAATACGATGACAAAACGGTCTAAAAACGGCTTGAACACCCTATTCATCAAGTCCATGAAGGCTGCTGGTGCATTAGTGAGTCCAAAAGATATCACCAAGAACTCATAAGGACCATATCTTGTCCTGAATGCCGTTTTGGACACGTCCTCATTCCTGATTCTTAACTGATGGTAACCTGATCGCAGGTCTATCTTGGAAAAGAATCTAGCCCCTTGGAGCTGATCAAACAGATCGTCGATCTGAGGAAGTGGATACTTGTTCTTCATACCACCTTGTTCATTGTCTATAGTCAATGCACAACCTCAATGACCCATCCTTCTTTCTCACAAATAGAACAGGAGCACCCCAGGGTGAAGTGCTCGGACGTATGAAACCTTTGTCCAACAGCTCCTGTAGTTGCTCCTTTAACTCTTTCAATTCTGCTGGGGCCATCCTGTAAGGTGGCATTGATATGGGATTTGTACCCAGAACAACATCAATGCAGAACTCTATTTCCCTTTCTGGTGGCAACCCTGGAAGCTCCTCAGGGAAGACATCCATAAATTCTATGACAACAGGAACATTCTCCATGTTGACACCTTCTACAGATGTATCTCTCACCAATGCCAAATACCCTTGGCATCCACGCCTCAACATTTTTCTAGCACTAATTGCTGACACCAAGTCATATGGAGCCACGCTCCTGTCACCATCAAAGCTAAACTCTTCCACACCAGGTATGTGGAAATACACCTTTTTGTTCCTGCAGTCTAAGGTGGCATAATGAGTTGTTAACCAATCTATCCCTAAAATTACATCAAAATCCATTACTGGTAAAGGAACCAAGTCTGTTGGAAGGATCTTTCTATCCACTACTACTGGGCTACCTAGAAAAACCATATCTACATCTATGTTGTCACTAAGTGGGATAGCTACCGACAAAGGGCATTCTAGAGTTGTAGGGTTTCTACCCAATCTCATGGCAAACACAGGGGAGACAAATGAGTGCGTAGCACCCAGATTTATCAAAACACGAGCCTCGTAGGAACAGACTAGTAGAATACCTGCCACAACTGCATTGGAAGCCTGAGCATCCTGGTGGGTCAGGGTGAAAACCCGAGCCTGACCCCTACCCTGAGTGGCAGAACCTTGATACTGACTTCTCCCTCCTGATCTGCCCCCAAATCCATGTCCCCCTTGTCCTCGCCTCTGGCCATCGAATCGATCACTGCCATGCCGAAGCACCCGGATACAACTGACGAGGAACATTCGCAACAGAACCCTGTGACCCCATCTGTGGCTAGCTGAACACGGGGCATTCCCTAGCAAAGTGACCTGGTTGGCCACACCTGAAGCATACTCCTGAACCCATCAAACAAGGTCCTGAATGTCCTCTTCCACACTGTGCACAAGGTGCCAAAGAGGATCCTGAACCAAACTCGAATCATGTACCGAATCGTGACCATCGCTGGATCTGCACTCAGTCCGAACCCTCGGGATTTGTGTCTAAAACCACTCCTCTTATTCCTGCTTCTTCCTCTGTAAGTAGTTTGGCCACCACTATCCGTAGTACCCATGTGGGGAACACCTGAAGAACCCTCTGCTCTGTTTTTCTTTGCTTTTCCGCTATCATCCACAGCATAGCTAATCTCTATCTGTCTGGCTCGATCAACCACCACATCAAAAGACTGATCCGACATCATGGCCAGGTTTGCATACCTCCTGTCAAGCCCCTTTAAGAACCTCTTCACCTTCATAGTTTCTGTAGCAACTGCTGTAGGGGCATACCTGCTCAACTCAAGAAATTCTGTAGCATATTCATCTACAGACCTGCCATCTGTCTTAAGGCCTCAAAGGCCCACTGCTTTTGATCCCTGAAGCTTTCTGGCACAAACCGATTGATGAACAGTTCCACAAACTGAGTCCACGACAAACCCTCCATCCGAGGTAATATGTAGTCATTCATCCATTGTCTAGGCATAGGCCCCATGACATGCTGCATACACTCTATTAGTCTTCTATCAGTCAACTGCAATTCTGTTCCTGCCTGTCTACAGGAATCCAAAAATCGATATGCATAGTCTGACACATCATAAGTACCAGGCACCAACTTCTTGAAATTTATGATATGTTTGTAAGGTTCTACTCTTGGTGCGGTGGACTGCTGCTGCTGTGGAGGGTGGACCATATACTGCGCCATCATATCGATGGTCCTCTGCAAACCAGCTAGAGTAGCTGCCATGGGGTCCATGGGACCCTGTGCCATGAAAGATTGATCCTGAACTGTTGGCAGCTGCTCTTCTACTTGAGCAGCTCTAGGCCTCCTACCCCGCCTCCTCGGGGCAGGCGCCTCATCCTGTGCTGACACCTCGTGGGGCACATCCGTTCAGTGTAGTGGCAGCTCTCCTGCTTCTACGCATTTTCCTGAAATTCAGCAGCATTAGCCCACAAAATTCAAAATTACTCATTACACAGCTCTATAGACTCATATTTACACACAATATATGAAGCAGAAACTAAAAGCAAAGATGACAATGCAAGACGAATGTGGACCCTATTTTCCGCATGTGACTCCTATTAGACTCTTTCCAACATTTTAGACAAGCATTCCCTAAGAATCTGGAGCCTAAGCTCTGATACCACATTTGTCACGACCCAACCTATGGGCCGGACCCAAGACTAGGACACAGGCCACCTAAAGCCCCCGAGGCCCGTAGTAAGCCTAACTATTCACTTAACCCAACTCTAAGGCCCATTTGGGCCCAATTTTAAGAAATCAACCGGACAGAGTCCGACCATAAAATGGACCTACCAACGGGGAGTTTATGACTCACCCGACCTGTAAACACAGTAAATACTCAATTGGGGAGCTCAGCTCACCCTCCACATACTCATCAGCATAAAAATAAATGAGAGCTCAGCTCCCTCATCCAATCCATCAAACATGCATAGAATATTAAGTTTACAGGTCCACAATAATAATTTAGTTTACAGACCCAAATCAAATAAACATTTCTAACACATGCGAAAATTCTAAGATTTAACAAGTTTATACAAACATTAATAATCAACCTGCGAGGAAGAAAGCATGTTAGCCTCAAAAATATCCTCCTGTGGCCTGGAAAAATATTGAATATGAGTGAGCGTTCGACTCAGAGAGTAAAATATCAATTTTAACCATAATCTCTATAACTATCTAAAACTAATGCACCCTGTGGAGTGAAATGCAACACCAGCAATAATTTCACATCATAACATCAAAAAGGTAATTTGGAGCACTCACACACCCAGTAACATCAATCATATTATATATGGGAGCTGATCCCCTATACAGCTCTCTTAATTCTAACTGTGCCAGCGAAGAACTCAGCTCGGACTTCCACTTAATAACCAAATCGGGGTCCCAGCGAAGAACTCAAGCCGTGTCTACCCCGAAGGATCGGGTCCCAGCGAAGATCTCAAGCCGTGTCTACTTGTCCTATCCATAGTCCACACCACATCACACGCACGCCAACGCACGCACACTGCTCCAAATTACCACAACAACATACATGACACTTTCACAGTTATGAATGCAACATAAATCGTGCCTAAAGTTTATCTACATAGATATATGCATATAAGTGATGCATGGGCATGCTCGAACATATAATAATAATGAAATTACAATTAAAATTAATATTTTACTCACAGATTTGACAACGGTCACTGTGGCGGCTGGGCGGAGGAAGAAGGCTGTCCCGGCTCACCTGACAATTACATTACAATTATTTAATACAAATGACTCAATACAATTCAAGAAAAGACCAAATACGTCCTAAGTCGTGCTGAAAATTCGGCAGAGTCTCCCCTATACCTAGGACCTACCCAACCTGCAAAAGGGCTCAAAACACACTTCTATATTGACAACCCATATATCCACAACTCAATCTCATCACACAGCCCCTCCTGGGCGCATCAAATCAATCATCCATCACAATATGTAAAATTTCAATTTAATCCTTATAATTGATTATTTTTGCAAAAACTACCCAAACAAGCTCTAAAAATTCTAAAACTTTGCCCCGCGGTCCTTAGCAATATTACTAGTCTATTGCAAAAAGAATCATAATTTTCTGAGCTACCACGAATATTTTATGGATTTTTAATCCTATTTAAGCACTAGAAAATTACGAAAAAGCAAGGTTCGGGTTTACCTTTGCCGATTCTGACTTCGGGGACGCGCTCGGGACGTCTGACAATGGGGGGGTAACTAAAACCTCCGTCCAATTCGGAGACTTTTCCGGTAACGGGTCTGTCTGGCCGGAAATTCACAGACCCGATCAACTGTCGAATTTCGGCGAATTGAGGATACCTACACGAAGCCCACAACACGGGGGTTAGTACATAAATTTTTCAGAATTTTCTAAGCTCATTTAATGCTCGAAAAGACACTGCGAAGTTCCGTGGGACCCACCGAAAAACAGTGTCGGAAAATTTTGAAATTTATATCCCCGAGAAGCTCTCGACGAGTGGAGCGCTCTGGTACTCTCGGTTTTCTCGTGGGATTCACGGTTTGCGAGAAATCTAGCCCGAAAGTCAAAATGGGCTAAAACTTCCCGGACAAAAATTGGACAAACCGCTCAATGGATTTCAGTGTTCTTGGTGTCTATGGAAAGCTCTCGACGAGTAGATGATTTTAGACACAAGACCCGGTCCAATTGGTGGCCAGATCGGCCGAATTTTGGCCGGGAAGCCGAGGAGTCGCGCGCGCGCTGCGCGTTGTTTTTGGGGCTGTTTTCCGGCGTTCTAGGCGGCGGCCGGCCGTGGGGGAGGGCTGAGGCGGCGCGCCGGTGAGGTGGGAAGGCAGGGGAGGTGGCGGTGCGGCAAGGGGAGGAGGGAGGAGAGAGAAAAGAGAGAGAGAATGGGAGGAGGTCGGGACGCGCGGAAGAAAAGAGAAGAAGAAAAAGGAGCCATTTCGGTTCGATCTGTCCAATCCGGTCCGGTTCAATTCGGCCAGTTCGATTCGAAATACAAAATTTTGAATTTTTACTCTGCCTTGGGATCGAAAACGAGGTCCAAAAATTCCGAAAAATTTCCAGAAAACTCAGAAAAATACGTAGACTCTAAATATATTTTTAGTTTTGCCATGTGGTCTTTAAATTAATTTTTAAAAATCATTAAAGTTTATATTTTCGGAAAATCGAATCCGATTTTTAAAATCCAAAAAATCTCAAAAAAATTTCTAAAATTTAAATAAAAATTAAAATACCAAAAATGCTCATAAAATAATAAAATTTAAAATTTTGGGGTGTTACAAAAAATATTTAATAAAAATAATTATTCAATTAATTAATATAAAAATAGTGATATTAAAACACTCTCCCTCTTATTAAAACACCCTCTTTGTTAGTGGCTTATATAGCTAATTTGCAACAAGAATTTAAATTTTACGAGTTATTAGATGAGTAGTTTAATAAGAGGGTGTTAAGTATTATCATTGAAACTACTCTGTTGGAAAAATTATTTTTTTAAATATATTAATTAAAAAAATATTAAAAATAATTTAAAATTAAATTTAATAAATTATAATTATAAAAATAATAAAATAATAAAATAATTTTTTTAATAATATTTAAAATAATATTTTTATCTAGAAAAATAATTTTAGACCTTCAAACTTAATATTAAATACGAAATAAGTGAATATATATCCCGTAATATAACAGGATTTAAACATAAATATAATTTTTAATTAGAAAATTATATAAAAATAATTGAACTAGAAACTGAACATAAACTATAAAATATTTGTGGTATCTGCCCGAGAACCACAAAAGCATCAACGATTTGTTTATATCTCCTGACGCGCAGAGATCATAAATTCACAATATCATATTTAGCTATGAAGCTGTATTATTTATAAGCCTTGTTTTTTTTTTTGAAGATTTTATATGCTATCAGTTTCAGGTTATTGAATTATTTATTAACAAGCCAAGGACGCAGCAAGTGAATCCTTGACCTTTATGGAGGCATGGATCATTCTTCTTACATTTGAGAAATAGCAAATTCCCTTGTAAGCATCTTATAGTTACGTGCTTTGATGATTTCAGCAGCTAAAAGGGTGGCAAGTTTTGTATTATTAAGGGAGAAAAGAAAATTATTGAAACTGAAAAGACACAGTGAACAGAGAGCCATAATTATAATTGAAGGAGATGAGAGAGGAAGCCGGAGATGAGACTTTGAATACAATTAGTGAACCTATTTTCTCCGTTGGCAAAAAATTAGGATAAACACTTAATTTTGTGTTTATCTATTCAAAACTCCACTTCATAAATTATAATATTTACATTTATATTTATTAAATATATTACTGACAAATAAAGGGATAAAATTGACATCAAACTAGCACCTAATCCTTGTTAAAGGATCTATCAAAGACCACAGGCGTTTTCTAATAATCACTTGTCTAGCTCGAAGCCATGTCATCCATACGAAAAAAATTATATCATGAAATTGATATTCATATAATATATAATTTAATTATAATTATTCATTATGATGGATCCTACGTGAATCCCACAATGATCAACGATTTTAATCAAATAACTGTATATACATTAATTGCACAAAATAAAAACTCCATTCGTATATAGCATTTTCATAAGATGAATAGTATTACTCAAAACTATATTCATTATATACTGCATGTGTAGTATCGCCATCTTTGTTACAAATATTTGCAGTCAAAGTTCAGTTCATATCCTACTACTGCTAATTTTAGTTTTTATTTCTCAAATTCTTTAGAGAAGGGTAATCAAGCTCATACGTATGGTATTTGTCCAAAGCTCTACCCTCAACCAACCTAAGAGAGCACAGCTATTCAACAACTCCCATTTTTAACATTATCAGGACTTCCCAAACATGATATCAAAATGGATACCTAGAAGAACTCACGATCAGGCAAAAGCAATGGGGCTAAAAGGGTCCATACGTAGAGTGCAGCAGTCACCCATTCGGTGCATATCCTAACCCAAACTGATGTCCATCCTGTGTCTATCAGGTCAGAGCTTTCAGATGAGTCAGTCCATCCTGAAAGAAGCATAGCTGAGTACATGCTGGCCAAGGCAAAAATCAGGTGGAAGAATGTATATGAATAACTGACAGGCTGCGCATCTTTTTCCTTCTTTTCTTTTCCTTCTTCCAACTGTTCTTCAAGAAGAGGTTTCTTTGCAGCTGCAACACAAGAATTAGCAAATTTAGAATAATTTAATATACAGAAACCTTATAACTGTAAAGCTTAATTTTCTTAATTTGGTGATGAATGCTAGCTTTAAAGATACAGGAACATATTCCTGTCAACTTGGTCAGAGTTATACTGCATTTGAATGGAAAGATCAAAAGCTTATTGCTTCTGCACCAGAATAAACTCCAACTTTTGAAGCGGTTGAAAGCCCAAAAAAAATGGCTCATTCCTGTGACTGCAATAAATTTCCAGCAACCAAATGCCGTGCATGACTGCTCACATACCACTAACGTTGGTAATCCATGGGGCAAGAAAAGAAACTACCCTGGAAAAACTTAGTAGCATATTCAAGTGCCAGGTTTTGGGCAATTGAGCAAAAATTACAGGCAATACCAGGTAAGATAAACGAGTATATATATCAAAGACCTTTAAGACCTTACTGTCACAACTTTCCTTCGTTAGAAAACATGAAAAAAGAATTTGATAGTCAGCATATAAAAATAATGGTGACAACTGATAGACTGCCTAGTTTTTTGGCTGAGGACTACACCTGACTTCCATTTAATACTGTTCAAAGGATGAAAACAAGTTGTTTTCGTCCCCCATCATAATACATAGAAAAGAAAAATGATCTAGGATTTTGTTTCTTCACAATTATGAAGATCAGCCGACCCCAAATTTTTGGGATAAAGGCTTAGTTGAGTTGAGTTGAGTTGTACAATTATGAAGATCACCTGATGACTTAGGTGAGGATGGTGGTGATAGAAATGTTGTCGAAGACCCAGCACGAACAGCAGAGTATAGGACTGAGAGAACAGTTGTAAGCATCCCAAGCACAAGTGTGCTAGTGGAGACTGCTTTTGTTTTGTTGTGAAGACCATTGCATGCATAGTCATGTGGTTCACTGGAGAGACCCGTGTAGCAAACATAAGCACAATACACTGATATCACTGAAGCAGGTAAGAGGCTTCCATTAACCTATTCAAAATTAGCATTCACAATCACACAGTAAGTTATGAATTAAATAGTTATCTCCACAAGATCACACTATTACTTTTATAAGTTATGTTCACAAGATCACACTACTATTTGTATGCTTTATGGGGCAGCAATAAATAAAAGAATAAAATCTCATCCTTACCGTGGGATGTAATGCTATTATGCCAAAAGCAAATGCAAGAATCATGGTCATGACAATGAAGAAGACATTGAGGCCGCAGTCATGGCCAGATGGGTTGAACCATATAAACAAAATGCCAGAAAATGTGAATGCTGCAAGGTAGCACACAACTGATATGACAAGTAAAGCAACATACCTAAAAAACAAGTGATCCAAAGGTTAGAAATCAAATAATAGTTATAAAAGAGAAGCTTATGAGACATATAAACTTGAGCCAACCATTTCTGTTCATCTTTCTCAACCCATGCATCATTCCATGAGTGTGTAAAGTCTAGCAATATAATCACTTGAACCAACAAAAATAGCCCTGCCCCAAATTTTGATACAGTTCCTGCAAGTAATTTTTTGCTTGCATAGGTCAATTATGATATTTGGCATCAAATATCAGGAAAAGATCTGAGTACAAGTCAATACAAAATTGGTCTCAACAATGTCAACATAATGGGCCAAGAGAAATATCATCAAAGAAAAAAAGGGAAATAAAGGAATAAAAGATTATCTAAAGTTTCTAAGACAATGCTTGTTTCCCTTGCTCTCACGCAAATATGATCAGATATAATCTATGAAGGATCCCTAAGGGGCCTGCAAAAGTGGTGGATGGGTCCTGGAAACCCAACATGTTCCCAATGTAAGTTGCACACGCCAAAAGATTAGCTCTTCAACAATAGAACAATCAGGTTCCAAAAGAAAACATAAAATTTGCCAGTTAAACTAAGTCATTTAGATAAAAATTCTTGTTCAACTTTGATATTCTTTAGCCATTTACTGCAACTCATTCAGATTTTTAATAAAATTGGCAAAAATGGCCCAAAAAACATATAGTATCCTTATTTAAGCGTACAGTTATGTCAATTAACGATCACAGATTCCTCAACTAGGACTGGATAAGCAGCTAGATACAACAATTGCTCTAATTTATATTCCAGGAACTTAACTGACCATAGATGGAGATGATGACATTGGGCATGAAAAACATGAGGACAACAAGCAAAAGCCAGATCACCATCTTTGCAATCCATCCACCATGGTGCCATGAGTCGCGTCTATCATTTTGGTCTTTCACGCCAATCATTATTAGAGCAAATATTGCAAAAAACAAGAAACACCCCAAGCTCACACGAAGTACTGCCTGTATTTGATACCACTCCTTTGAGTGAGTATCAGAAGATTTTATCCCTGCAAGCATATATGAGATGGGATTTTTCAAACTGAACAACAAGTCTCATTTCAATAATTCCACACTAGCAAATATTTGATAAATTATAAGCTGATCTACGTTAATGAAACTACAAATTGATTAAATATCCATCTTGACAATGTCAATTGCCAAATCTATTTACTATAATCCAGCAATCATAATTGCTAAACTAAATTGCAGAATATTGATCAACTTTTTTGAATTACAATCAAACTTCAACTAGAATCAATTTGAAGTGCATGATCCAATGACTTAGGCATCTAGTTGACACCAACCACAAAATTTGAAAAACATGAAAATTACTAAAAGTACAGTAACACAATGATTCGAGGAAAAAACAGGCAAGTTCCAAAGGTTTCCAAAAATGAATAAAGGACTGGGAAGAACAATGAAATGCAACACCTTTACTAATTATAGCTAAAAAACCAAATTAAGAACGTCTTGACACATCTTAGTAAAATTAAACGAACTTGTATCTTCAACAATTACGAATTATCACAATTTTCAGACATTTGATGCAACAAGCATGATATGATGTGGAATGTTGAGAATGAATAAAGGAAACAGGTCGTTGCAAGGTCGCGTGTGAAGAAGAGCGTGGGATGAATTAGCAGTTACAAGGTGTCATTGGAGCTGTTATGATGTTGCTACGCAAGCGTGTATCTAGGAAGAATTAGTTGTTTGTTAAGCCACTTGTCCAAGGGTGGTTATTGTACTATAATAGCTGCAATTCTTCTGTTGTAAATCTTCTTGATTCTGATGTGAATGAATACGATCCCTTTCTGATTCTTCTTCTATGGCTTCTTTCCTTTCTTTCTAAATTTCTCTCTTGCATTCTTCTTCTCATTCTTCTTGGACTTCTCTAATTCTTCTCTAGATCATATTAATTGGTATCAGAGCATCGAATCCTAGTTATGGCGGAAGGAACTCGATCACAGAATTTGAGGAAGGAAATATCTGCTTTAGTGTTGGAATCTGTGCACCGTCAGGAGGCTCGATTGCAAGATGTGGTTAATGAGCTGAAATCTTTAATTGCTGGATTGATTATGTAGCATGCGGAAGTGATGAGTAACAGGAACAGAGCAAGTACTTCGCAGGAGAAAGATTCTGGCCCTAATGTGAATTTTAATGCGAATCCTTAGGGAAGTAATACTAAGCTTGAATTCCCTTGCTTTAGTGGTGAAGGGTTGGAAAGTTGGTTACTAAGGAGTGAATATTTCTTCGAAGCGGGAAGAATTGCTCCAGAAAATAGGGTAAAAAGGTTGCCGCCTTGCATTTGGAGGGGAAGGCTATCAAATGGCATCAGGGATTTGTTAAGTTGCGTGGTAATGATGCATATGTGAGTTGGGAAGAGTATGCCAGGGCTTTGGGTGCAAGATTTGGTAGTCATGCGTTTGATGATTCACTGGCAGAATTGAGGAATCTGAGGCAAACAGAGTCATTGCAAGAATATCTTGACGCCTTTGACGAATTGTACCCAAAGGCAGGTATAACAGAAGAGCAAGCTTTGTCTTTTTTCCTTTCGAGAATGTGTGATGAATTGCAAATGCCCATAAATATGTTTAAGCCCAAAACACTTTCGGAAGCCTATTCTTTAGCTAGGTTACAAGAAATTACTGTTGCTTCTATACTACAAAAGCCTAAAACTGTAACCAAATTACCTACAACCACTACTAATTCTGCCAATTCCAATTTTCATAAGCCAACATTCTCTGCCATAATACAAAATTCTAGCTCCAATAAACCCAGTATAGTTCACAAAGACCAATCTGGTTTACTGCATACACCCAACATACCCTGACTACCCATGACTCCAAGATTCCCTAGTACTTTAATTGGCAAAGATATAGACGAAAAGAGGTCTAAGAACCTTTGTTATTGGTGTGATGAGAAATATACACCTGGGCATAAATGCAAAAAAAGGCAAGTTTATGTGTTGCAACTGATAGAAGTAATTGATAAGTAGGAATTGGAGGCAGCATTAGATGGAAATGAAGGTGTGGAAGGTACAGTACAAGAAGGGTAGCTTTCTTTAAATCCAATGTGGGGTTCTGGTGGAAATCAAACAATGATGTTGAAAGGGAATCATGGTAAGAGGAGGTTACACATATTCATAGATACAGGAAGTACCCATAATTTCCTTAGGGAGAGTTTGGTGAAGCAATTACGGTGCGCTATTACTAAAGTTTCTAGTATTTGGGTGGAGATAGCAAATGGGAATGAGTTGAAATGTGAAGTAGTGTGCAAGGATTTCCAGTGGACTATGCAGAACCAAAAGTTTGCAGCTGATGTTTATATATTACCATTGGAAAGTTATGATCTTATTTTGGGAATTCAATGGTTAAGGGCACTTAGTGATATCAAGTGGAATTTTTTTGAACTAACCATGGACTTTAAATTGCAGGGATCAAACCATTCTTTGAAACGAGAGCATTTTCTTATGTCTAATGAAAGTCTTCATGCTTTTCGTGTGCATCATTTTAATTGGCCTTTCTTACAACAGGAGGAAAAGGGGGCGTGTTTTTCTCAATTGTATAATGTTTAGGTTCCACAATACAAGTGGAAAGAGTTATCAGACTTGTTGCAGCAATATTCTGATATTTTTCAAGAACCCCAGGGCCTTCCGCCACAAAGGTCACATGATCACAGGATATTACTTAAGCCAGGATCACAACAAGTCAATAGTAAACCTCATTGATATGCTTTTGAACACAAATCTGCTATAGAAAAGATGATTAGAGATATGTTGAATTCTAGGGTCATTCAGAACAATAATAGCCCTCATGCAAGTCCTGTAGTATTGGTAAAAAAGAAGGACAATAGTTGGAGAATGTGTATTGATTACAGAAGCTTGAATAATATTACAATTAAAGATAAGTTCCCTATACCCTTGATAGAAGAGTTGTTGGAGGAGTTGGGGCATGCTGTTATCTTTTCGAAAATTGACTTAAGGTCAGGGTACTGGCAAGTGAGGATGCACTTAGATGATGTTCATAAGACTGCCTTTAGAACTCATGAGGGGCATTATAAGTTCTTAGTCATGCCATTTGGTTTGACTAATGCTCCAACAACTTTTCAGTCTTTAATGAACTCAATTTTTAAGCCATTTCTTAGAAAATTTATTTTAGTTTTCTTTGATGACATATTGATATATGGTAAGTCAGTTGAAGAACATTTACAGCACTTGCAACTTGTCTTGCAAACCATGAGAGATCATCAATTGTATGCCAAACTTAGCAAATGTTAGTTTGGTGAGGATCATGTGGAGTACTTGGGCCATGTTATAGCAGTTGAAGGGGTTTATACAGATCCCAGGAAAGTTCAAGCAGTTAGGGATTGGCCTATACCTCAAACTATTAAACAACTCAAGAGTTTTCTTGGTCTTACAGGCTATTACCGAAGGTTTGTAGTAGGGTATGGAAGAGTAGCCAAGCCACTTACTTACTTAAGAAAAATGCTTTTCAATGGAATAAAATGGCTCAGGAAGCATTTCCTCAGTTGAAGTATTTGATGTGTAATGCTCCTGTTTTATCATTGCCAGATTTTTCCAAGCAATTTGTGGTGGAGACAGATACTTCTGGTGAAGGCATTGGAACTGTTTTAATGCAGGATGGGCACCCTTTGGCTTACATAAGTAAGGCTTTATCTCTTAAAAACCAAGCTCTTTCTACTTATGAAAAAGAGTTACTAGCAATCCTATTTGCCGTTAAATACTGGTCACATTATTTGGCTCACAGGCATTTTGTGATTAAAACTGATCATAAAAGCTTGAAATTTCTACTTGAGCAAAAGCTTAACACATTTGCTCAGCATGTACGGCTCACTAAATTACAGCCTTTTGATTATGAGATTCAATATAAAAAAGGCCAAGATAATAGTGTAGCTGATGCATTATCCAGAGTTCCATTCACTGGGCTATTCGCTATTATAGCACATGTTATACCATATCAATTAATGGCAGCAATACAAGAGGCTTGGCAAACTGATTCCATTATACAGCAACTTATTGCAGAGTTACAAGTTGACAACAGGTCTCACTCTAAGTATACATGGGCTAATAATCAGTTGAGAAGAGAAGGGAAGTTAGTAGTGGGCAATAGTGATGCTTTGAAAACTAAATTACTACAACTTTACCATGACTAGGCTTTGGGTGGGCATTCTGGTGTCTCTGTTACTAGTAGAAGATTGGCTTCTGTTGTTTATTGGAGGGGTTAATGGAAAGATGTGAGGAATTATGTTAGAACTTGTGTAGTTTGTCAGCAAAATAAGTACGAAACTATTGCTGTTCCAAGTTCCTTGCAGCCTTTACCTCTTCCACAGGGTCTTTTCACAGATATTACTATGGATTTCATTGAGGGACTTCCTAAGTCTCAAGGAAGAACTGTTATTATGGTGGTGGTTGATAGGCTCATTAAGTATGGCCATTTCATCGTTCTCGTTCATCCATTTACTGCAAAAACTGTGGCACAAGCTTTGTTGGACAATGTGTTTAAATTACATGAATTGCCCAATTCAATTGTTTCTGACAGAGACACTGTTTTCACTAGCCTATTTTGGCAAGAGTTCTTTAAGTTACAAGGAGTTGCATTGCATATGTCTACAGCATATCATCCTCAAACAGACGGCCAATCTGAGGTTGTAAATAGGTGCCTCGAGACTTATCTTCGACGTATGGCGGGTCATCTCCCTCATACTTGGTACCAGTGGCTTTCTCTAGCTGAGTTCTGGTATAATTCTTCTCACCATTCCACTATTCAACAGTCACCATTTCAAGCACTTTATGGTGTACTTCCACCGATTCACCTTCCTTATTTACCTGGTGAGTCAAATGTGGAGGCTGTGGATATATTCATGAGGGATAGAGAGTCTACAATTGCCTTGCTTAAGTATCATTTGGATTGGGCTTCTACTCGAATGAAGCACTATGCTGATAGGCATCCTACAGAGAGAGTACCAAATTGGTGACATGGTGTATCTTAAACTCAAGCCTTTTCTGCAATTGTCCATGTCTAGATCTCATTCCAAGCTCATGCTAGATATTATGGCCCTTACAAAATAATTGACCGCATTGGTCCAGTAGCCTATAAACTGCAATTGCCACCTGATGCTCGAATTCATGATGTTTTCCATGTTTCTCTACTGAGACCATCTTATGCAGATGTGGTGGTTTCCTCTAATTTACCTCCTGATTCCTCTTTAGCTAGTCCTTACCCACAAGCCATCTTGGATAGAAGGACAGTTAAAAGAGTGAATGTAGCTGCCACTCAGTGGTTGATTCACTGGGCCAATTCTTCACCAGCAGATGGCACTTGGGAATATGCAGATGGTGTCCAACTTCGTTTTCCTGATTTCTGTCCTTGAGGACAAGGACATTTTGAAGGGAAGGGTATTGATATGATGTGGAATGTCGAGAATGAATAAAGGAAACGGGGCGTTGCAGGATCGCGTGTGAAGAAGAGCATGGGATGAATTAGCAGTTACAAGGTGTCATTGGAGCTGTTATGAAGTTGTTACGCAAGCGTGTATCTAGGAAGAATTAGTTGTTTGTTAAGCCACTTGTACAAGGGTGGTTATTGTACTATAATAGCTGCAATTCTTCTGTTGTAAATCTTCTTGATTCTGATGTGAATGAATACGATCCCTTTCTGATTCTTCTTCTATGGCTTCTTTCCTTTCTTTCTGAATTTCTCTCTTGCATTCTTCTTCTCATTATTCTTGGACTTCTCTAATTCTTCTCTAGATCATATTAAAGCATCCAGTACGATCATACCCAAATAAAAATGTGTGTGTGTGTATATATATATATATATATATATATATATATATTGAACAATTATGCCAATTTATTAACCATTTAAACTAAACACGTGAATCGATTCACTATCTTCTAAATTACCCAAACCTACAAGCATTTAAGACTACAATAATCAAAATTTGTCGCAGAAAATATCAAATTGGGATAGAAAATAAAGATGGTAATAAGGAATGGGACTCACAAGGGAGTTTCTCCAAGAGCGGAGCAGCAACTTCTCTGAGAATCCAAGAAACGATCAGAGACAGACCAAAGAGACCACAGTAAGCAAGTCTAGCGGATTTCTTGGATATACCAGAGGCCACTGATGTGCAGAGGCCGCAGGTCATAGTAGCACAGCACGAAGCGAAGCACGCCAGGCACGACATCTCTCTCAACCCAATGGAAGAACCTAGTAACCAGCTATGGCATAAGGCAAGCTAGACCCAAGACTGGTAGCTGAGGAAATCTTCTCGTGCGCATTTGCGTGCGTAATTTGAAATTTTCGTGATTTGGGATTTGGTAGATATTTTCAATTTGGGCTCCAAATGATTTGATTATACCTTTTTGTTCCCCTCAGTAACTTGCAATTGCAAGTTAACCCACTCCGAAGACCCAGGCCCCAGCTGGCGTTATTAACAAGCCCATTATGACATACTGTTGATTCGGGTTTTTAAGAATATGAGGCTTGGCAAAAGAATGTGGCCGAGCAGTGAGCATTCGATTCAAATCGAATTAAATTATTAAAATTAAATTATTATATTTTAGAATTGAATTGAATTTAAATAAATGAAAAATTAAATTAAATTGAATTGTATTATTTTGGTTCGATTTGATTCAAATTGATCGATTTTAAATTTTACTTATTTTTAATTTAAACTTTATTTTCAAGTTATTTAGTTTGATTTTAATCTTAGTTTGAACCTAATAACAATTAAGTAATTTATATATATATATAATTACATATAATTCATAAATTCTCTATAAAAATAAATTAATTAAAAAATAAAAAATATTATTCAATTTGGTTCGGTTCAAACCGATTTTTTTCTTTAAAACCAAACTGAGCCAAAATAATTAAATTTTTTAAAATACAAAACCTAACTGAACCGAATCGAATTATATCAAAAATCAAACTGAATTACTGAATTAAGTCGGTTCGGTTCGATTTTTCGGTTTAAACCGAATAGTGCTCAGCAAGCTCATTCTGCCAACATGGAGATCCTCGAGAAAATGAGCCGATTAGGGTGGAAGACAAAAATCATCGCTGTTTATAAGCCAACTGGTGTAGTTTAATTTGTTAGTTTTTCAGTAAATCACAAGTGAAAATGGCTTCCTTTCACTTTCTCTTGCTATTTCTATCAATATTCTTGCATACAAGGATGTCTAGCTAGCTAGAATAATCTGTAGGTAAAACCCTACTATTTCTCTTCCAGAAATTTTCACTATATGTAAATGTACAGTACAGGCAAGCGCTATTGTAAAATTGTATTGAGTTATTACCATGATGTTTCTTAAGGGAATGCTGTGATGGTGGTGTTTCAGTTGGTCATATTCTGAAATCTGAAACTGAGTATCAAAAATCCAAAATAATTGTACTTCTTCAAGCCCCAAAACCAGCTGTTGCAACAGATCAAACACTCCCCCACAAACTTGGAATTTTCCTCTACTTTTTTTCTGAGCTCAATAAAGCACAACATTCTAAATAGTTGATTTTATCTGTGTCTCGAAGCTATTGTTACCATCACTTGCATTGGTCAGTAATAGCATGATAGCCATGTGTATGATATTCATTACTCTCAAGTTTGTCTCTCATTTGGGACCAACACACTTCCCTTCCGTCCGATTAGACACCTCATTAGTTACCCGGAACATTGAGATGTTTATCAACCAATCCTTACAGGGCCACCCCTTGGATTTATATGCTCATAAGGATCTTATCTTTGATACTCCTAGATTTAAGATAAGGTATAGGACCTTTCGTTGCTATGCTTTAGTATGGCACCAGGACATGATTGGACACGTGGACTATGACCCAAGATTAAGATTTTCCTGTAAAGACATTAATAGCAACAGAACAGTCTCTCTAATGAATAGGTTACCCATATAAGGAGAGGATGGGTGGATACCATAAGCTAGCTAGGTTATTATGAATGGGGTGCTCATGGGGTCTTCAAAAGGTCCTTTCTTTCCTTTTCTCACTTAAAGAAAGAAAACTATAATAATGTGTGGGGTTGGTGTATATGTACAAGATAAGGGTAGTTCATGTTGGATAGTTACTAACTGCGCAAGGAAGGAGGCAATGATCGATGGCCGGCAAGTTTCAACAAAAGTAGGAAATTGTTGAGTTGAAATTTGGATAGGG
This sequence comes from Hevea brasiliensis, assembly GCF_030052815.1. Classification (NCBI taxonomy): domain Eukaryota; kingdom Viridiplantae; phylum Streptophyta; class Magnoliopsida; order Malpighiales; family Euphorbiaceae; genus Hevea; species Hevea brasiliensis. The sequence continues at coordinate 73,890,656 of NC_079507.1, read as the reverse complement.
AAAGTGCACGTGACATCTACGTGGCTTGGAGGTACAAGTGGACCTCCTGACAAGGCATCTTAATTAAATCTCATCAAATGTGGCTATAGTTTAATCTGTAATAATCTCAGGGCACAGGAGATAGGATAAGAGAGATGTCAATAAATATGGCTCTAGTCCTATAGTCCAAGTAAGATTTGGAGCAAGTGCATCCAATAGCTAATGAGCAGATGGGTAATAGAAGATTTGGCAAGTGGAAGAGAATGGTGAAGCAACAGAGAGGAAAGCTCTATCTTATGAGAGTCTGCATTTCCATGCTTCTTTGCTGGCACAAGAAGTCCTAGTGCTATACAAATTAAGGGCATGTTTGGCATTGTTGTCAGAACTGTCGTTGAAAAAATTATTTTTTTAAATATACTAATTAGAGTGTATTAAAAAATAATTTAAAATTAAATTTGATAAATTTTAGTTATAAAAATATTAAAATAACAAAACAGTTTTTTTCAAATTATTTTTTTTATAACAGCATTTAAAATAATATTTTTATTCAGAAAAATAGTTTCGAGTCTTCAAACGCAATGTCAAACAGTTACTAAGCAGACTTCAAAAATACTCCCTCATATTCTTTTTTTTTTTTTCCCTCAATTCTTGCATTTGATTATTCCTAAATCTTTGTAGATTTGTGATTTTCAGAAAAATCATGAATTAAGTAGGAAATTACTTTTCACTAAACTGTCACTCAGAATTCATGGAGAGATCATATGACTGGTCCTGGTAAATCAGATGGATGTGTCCAATGTGCAGATGTATGCAATCTTGTGTTCCCTTAACTTCTGAAAATTATTAATTTTTATTATCTTTTGCTTGTACGTACTAAACTAATAGATTTAGACTCCTCCGCTGGATTCAACAATCCCACAAGTCCGCCTGATAATCCAGTTGGCAATTCACAGAGACTGTGACATTTTGTGTGCTTTTCTAGTTTTTAATATCTTTTAATCTAACAATTAAATAAATTAAGAAGAATCAATCCAGGAAATCCGGCAGCAGTGGCAGTGGATATGGATTAAGGGCTATCATACTCACAAAGAGACAAATAAAAACCCAAAGAGAAAGAGGGACAAGGGTGGCCTTTAAAGTTTAAGATAAGCTACAAGTTTAATTAACAAAGAGTCGTTTTCCGGGTGATTTGGCGAGGGAAACAAGCTGATGGGTCTTCTGTGTCATCTTTGATTCAATTCAATGGGACCTTCTTGCCATGTCAACCCACTCAGGGACCAACACTAGTCACCCCTAAGCCACCACATACTGTCTCCCACACATCTCTTTGCACATGCCTTTTCTATTTAAGGCCATGAAAAGCTTCCTCAGTACCTTGTAGCTAGCTACTACAAAATAACCTACACCCTGACAACTAGGCAGCCAAGAGTGTTGCACAAATAAATAAGCCTTTCTCTACATGAAAATCAACATGGCAAGACAATCTCCATGGATGCGATTGCCAAAACTCCGATCATGGAGACGGTTTTCAAGGCTTGTTAAGGAGCAAAGAACTCGTCTGTATATCATATGGAGATGCACGGTGATTCTTCTGAGCTGGGATGAGCACTAATGAATATCAAAGTACATGGTCATAGTATCTGCACGCAAAGCTGTTCAATCCCGAGTCCTGAGGGATTTTGTGTCATCGTTTCAGGTCGAAGGTTGCATGGTGAGGATCATAGGCAACAGATCATATGCAATTAGATAATTGAGACTGGCGTAGACAAGAGGCATACCCAAGTGTCTTAATTGGAACAATAATGTAAAGGAGTTTGTGTTTTTTCTTTCTCCCTGTTTCATTTACACACACTAACCAATCGATCATAATTTTAGGCTTATGATCAACAAAAAGAGAATGGAATCCTTTAGTGTTTATGCAATTTTAATTCAAATCAAACGTAAGTCGAGAAAGAGAGTTTGATCGCTCATCTCTAACAGTAATACACCCACACCACAAGAACCCGCAGGTGCAGTGAGTCACCGCAGTCCCAAGTAGGGCCACAGCGGTTTCACGTGACAGGGGACTGGCACCTCAGTACTCAGAACACGTGGTGCGAGTAACATTCGAAAAGAATGCTATCCTCCCCGAAAAAGGGGATCAAAATTAGATATAAATAAGGCAAAATTGAATTCCATGTTATTGAAATAATCAGGAGTCCGAACTCACTCTAAGAAGAAAAGCAGGGAATATAGGCTAAGCAATGGGCTAGGTTGCATTTTATCATTTCTTTATTATTTTTTAACTTATTAGAAAAGGATAACACAGGTTTCGTTCACCGTAATATTTCGCTACATCAGGCATTTTTGTTATCAATTGATGCAATTACTCGCATCTTTCTCAAGTCAGGTTTTGTTACTCACGTCATGCATTCATGCTCTCTAACCACCGCAGCCTTTTGGTCTAAACTAGCATTTTAACTGGATAGTATAAAATAAAACCCACTTCCTCAGGCTCGTCTTGCCATGATAGAACTGAATCTAAAAAGAAATCGCGATGAGAACGATACATTTACTCAATGCATGTGATAGAGAATAGCTTTATGAGGGATTACACAGTATTGAAAGATTAATAGCACAAACACTCACGAACGCGCAAGTTACAAAACTAATAAATGCTCTTCTTCATCATTTCCATTTTCAGTCGAAACTGCTCTTACAAAATTCAACTTCACTTCAACAAGAGGTATATCAACATACAGGCCTCAACCAATTTGTTAATTCGATCCTTCTCAAATCTTTTATCCCAAAACAAAAAACAAGGAAAAAAAAATCCCGAATCTTTCTCTATTGGTTCCAACAGGTAATTGAAGCCTATGCACAGATTTTCTCAAGTACAAATAAAAAACGCAATGGAAGAGCACGTTGCTGAAAGGAATAGATAGTCTGCTCAGTACACTATTTTCATATATTACAAGCATTTATTTCATATTTATTGCCGTATGGACAAAAAGTACCTTTCTTTTCAGAACTTTTGCAATAAATACACAACTGTGAATCTTTTCTTATCTCTTGTTTCCAGAAGGTAGCTCCCCAGCAGTTCCCAGTAACCTTGGGGTACTTGAATCATTCTCAGATTTCCGCGGGGTTTGCCCAGGCTTGCTTTGGCCTCCCTGGGGAATTTTAAGAAGAGACAACAGAATTAAGCTTCAGTTATTAGAGGAAACCTATTTGGCATTGAAAGAAAGAATGCCTATATTTCCAGACAGACACACAAAAGAAATGCCTTTAAAGACAGACACACAAAAGAAACACAGGTGGGACTTGAACTTCGGAATCATTTTCTTAAACACCAACCCCCAATTGGATGCATTTTTTTGACACGATGAAATTTCTCAACGGTAGCCAGAAATATGCAACAGGACATGAATAGAACATTTGGCATATAATGACTTCAATCTACAAATATGTGCACTAATGGTACCATAGTGGTTCCCTTTTCTATTTCTTTTAGCCATTTGGATCTAAATAGTGATTCGGATATATTTAGAAGTGCATGATGAAATGCTCATCATGCCCATGCGGCATCCAAGGAGAGGTGACAAGGTCGTGGCTAACCTTTTGCACTCACAAGCTAAGCTTACTGCATATTAAGGAAAAAATAAAAATGCTTCATATATGACTTCCACTTACAGCTGCCTTGTTAACTGTCAACCTCCGACTTGATGGAGCTCGTGCCACTGATGAAGCAGCTGCTGCTGCAGCCACACGGATTCTACAAATATTGAAGTAAAAAAAAAAAAAAAAAAAAAAATCATTTTCAATTTTTTGTCTATTGGAAGCATCACAAAGTTCACAACTAATATCTTAATGTTCCAGCTCCATGATACCTTTTATGTACATCTACATATTCATCTGTTTCATCCACAATTTCCTCCTGCATTGTGTAGAGTATCATTAGCACATGGGATGCATGGACTGACAAAAGGCATGACAGGAAAGGCCTATAAGATACCTGCAGAAGTTCTTCAAATACATCTTCCAATGTGATGATACCAATAACTTCACCATCTTCAATGTCCTCTGATGGTTGGGGCAAACCATTGGTTGCTGCATCATTACGCTGTGAAGAGGTTTGCTTATTTATATGGGATGGCCTTGAAACCCTATTGATATCAACAACAACACTATCTGATTTCTCATCTTGCTTGGCTAGCAGTGGAGTTGTCAATAGGGAATCCCCAGAAGCTCCATTTTCTTCAATTTTTTCTCCAGTTAGCATAGGAACCTTGGTTTTTGTTTTAGACTTCACGACAGCTGCCATATGACTGCTACCCTTTTGAAACTCATTCAGTATGTCATACAGAGGCATATCAGATGGAACCCTGGAGAAAGGTCCCACAAATGAACACTTATCACATATTTAGTTATGGGAAAAATTACATAAAGATAAAGAAAGAATATAAAAAGTAAATGAGCATACCGTGGAATTCTTCGAATCGAAACAGCACTGACTGGGGTCTCTGTCTCAGGTCGTACAGTGAGAAGGCTTTTCACCTAATTCCAATAGGAATGGAGAGGGGAAGAGAAGAAAAAGTGCAAATGAATACGACCACTTACAAAATCAGATTATATATATCAAGCATTCTGGTTGTAGTAGTGAAATTTGTAAAAAGCCATTAGTTCTAAAATCCACCAGAAGAAGTCCGATAATATTCTTTGGATTCCCAGAATAGACAGGAACTCGGCTATGCCCTCGAGCAAGAATTTTGCCCATTGCTTCCCTGAGGTAAAAGTATTTTTAAAGAAAAAAAATTAAATAGGAGCAATGTATATTGTTAAGTAGAAGATCAGACGGTAAGAATAAATTAGCAAGCGGTTCAAAGTTATGTCAACAATAATTAATCAGGAGCAAGACTAACCAATCCAACTTGGAGTTGACATCTAATGAGAAAGTGGATTCAATAGGCGTCATAGCCTCTTCAGCAGTCTGTAAAAAATTTTAAAATGAAACAGAATGCATTACTTGGAGAAACATACTGCAAAATAACATCAATAACATCGCAGCTTTGATCTAGAAGCGAGCACGATAATAAAAAGAAATAAGCAACTTTGTGTATCAAGAAGCAGGCATGATAATAAAAAGAAGAACAAGAAGAGGAAGAAGAAGAAGAGAATTACAATTTACAGCACACAAAAACAACATAGAACAAATTCGCCACTAATCTATTTTAATTGTAGCAAAATAAAATGGCTGTAATCTTTATTATTATTATTATTATTATTATTATTATTATTATTATTATTATTATTATTATTATTATTACTATTACTTTTTTTGGGGTGACACAATAGCAAACAAGGAAACAATATGTGCTAGTTTTAACATGTTAGTTTCATAAAATGCAATACCTTTTCAGTTAAATCCAGTGCTCCGCTAATAATTGTTGTCTCATCATGTGTGAGTTCACCTCCCTTGCCAGCCTAAAAATACAAAGAAAAGCAAACTATATTATAAAGGAAAAACATAAATTATGCAAATATTTGCATAGTTTCAGCATATTTAATTTTTTATGTGATTCAGTAACCTTAACATTGTATGCATAAATCTAGCAATTTTCTTATTTACCTCTTGACTGTGGATGGAAACCAGAGCTTTTAACTGAGCGCGTCTAAATAATGCTTCATTATGCCCCAGTACCCAGTCCAGAATCTGTAACAACACATTTCGTAGAGTTAAGTAGCAAAGATTGATAAAAACTGACTACTAACACCACAAAACATGAAATCAGCCAATTTATTTTTTAGGAGCATAGTTCAGAATGACATTATATTTATTTTTATTTTTTTAGCTGGCAGAATATAAAATTAAAAACTGTATCTTTATTTCCAACAACTCGTTTTGCAAATGTGGTGACAATGATAGTGAAAAGAAAAAGACTGTCACATAACTGCAATCAAATAAAGAAAAAGAAAGTTTTAGTACAGGAAGGGTTATACATATCCTTAAAACCTCAAAAATATCATCAACAAAATAAAGCCAGAATCTCATAGTTCAGAGAAGGAATAAACTCTAGGTATTCAAAAGGAAAACAGATGCTAAATTAGGGGTTTTTAACAAGCTTTAGCTACAAATAGTCAAGTAAAGCAATGTTGCATGTAAGAATACAATAATTGTAGGGCATATCATTGACCGACAGATACTTACTAAACAAAACTACAAGCTAGCAGAGGTTATTTCAAGCAAAAGGTATATTTACTATGCTACATATCTTTTTGGATAGGATCAATCAGTTTGATTCAAATTCAGCTCAAGTTAGCAACCAATTGCATTTAGTAAAGCATATAGTGTAATGTTATAAATTAAGCATCAAAAGGAGTTTCATTTCCCCAAGTATACAGCCAATTTTTAATTCAATGAATTCATATCAACTAATAAAATATTTCCTGTATATAAGCAAATACATGTGTTTGTATAGGACTTAGGCCTTTTTTATGCAATTTCACTTCAAAATAACTAAAACTTTATCACATAATTAGAGATACCGCCGTGCTGAAAATGAGTTTCTGTAAGTCAACTCTTTGTTTGTGTTTACCTTCCCAATGGGATATGCTATTGGATAGCAAATAATCATCAAAATTCGCACAAGCCATACAAAATTGGCACCTACTGCGAGTCCATATCTGGAACATATTGCTTGAGGAATAACCTGAGAGATAAAGAATGTCAACTTTAACCATATTCCCTTCCCCAACAACCCAAAGGACCTAATATGGTGGGGGAGGGCACAGCTTAACCTTGGAAATTTGTAGAATACATACCTCCCCAAAAAACAGAACAAATGTCACGGAAAGTATTATAGCAACATACTGATTGAAAAGCTTATCGAGGTATAGAGGAAGAGCCTGTATATTGCAATGGCAAAGTCAACAGCTATGATTAAAAGTAAAGTGAATTCTGTGCAATTGTATCAGAATATAAAACATTCATATTTCCATCACAATAATTTTCTTACTAAAATTTATGTGCCAAAATTCCATAATCATATTGTTAGTCTATTATTGTTTACATAATCTTAGTTTCAGATTCCATCTTTTCTTTTCTTTTCACTGCACTCAGGCCCACATGCCTTCAGTTATTCCATTGTTGATCCTAAAACAAAAAGCATAAGCTTTTGGGCTGGATGTTTTAAAATAGTACTAAAGCTATTTCTCCAAAAAGTGCCCACATTGAAGTAATCAAATAACAATATGAAGTATAATACTTGATAATGCATTTCATCCAACCTCACCTATTAAATTTTTGGGTTCAAAGCTTAAACTTCTTGGAGGCGAAACTTACCACCAAACAAGTTTACACCAAATTTCATAAAAAAACAAATCAGCTTCTCTGACACCCCAATTAATGGCACGGATTACCAAATCAACACAAATTATATTACCAGTCAGCAATGACAAACGGCCCTAGCATGTAGGGCAATAACAGTTGTGGCAATGAAACACAACAGCGGTTCTCTTGTAGAGTTTTCCACAACCATTTATCTTAAAAGTTTATATTTTCCGGCTGAATACTTAACACCTTAAAATCTCACTCGCATTACTCTTCTAAATTTTGCTTCATGCATCGATTGCTAGCCTTTCACATCCGAATCTCACACTTTCAAAAAAAAATGTCGAATTCACAATAACACTGAAAAATGTTCAGAAATCTCCATTTGTATGACTATAATAATCATATAATCAACGTAAGTTCACGAAATTACCTCCATGGCGGCAGCATTACATAGAAGCAAAGTCACTAGAAGCTGGTGCTGCTTTTGAACCACGGGAAGAATAGCAGCTAATTATTTCAAAAAAAAAAGTAAAATAAATTACAAAATTATTTTCTCGTACTAATAAAATTTCAAACAAAAATATTTAAAAATCAAGGAAAATTAAAAGCCAAATCCGATGGATAAAGGGGACAAAAAAAAAGCGAAAATCAATTTGAAGAGAAGTGAAATGGAGGACCTGCTTGTTTCTTCTCGGAAGAGGTGCCGCTACGTTGGAGAATTTCGAGCTCGACGAGGCCGAGGGACATGAGGCCGAGCGTAAGACCGGACATGATACCGGCGAAGAGAACGAGTATGCAGGAGATGCCAGCGTAAATGAACCACCAGACGGATCCAAAAGGAATTCCTTCTCCGACGCCGTTCGATTGGGCTAGCGTCGTGACCATCCTGGTGGCCATGACCGCATTTATCAGATGCATCTTGTAGAAGCGAATCGGTGATGATGGAAATTGGAAGCTTTGACTCTCAAGTGTATCAGTTTTTATTATTCTCGAGAGAATATGCAAATGTCACAAGCCCCTCAGCATCTACCAGCCCCACAAAGCAAATGATTAGCTCTATTTAATCGGTGAGCTTTTAAATAAAAAAATAAATTTCACATTATAGAGTTAAAATAAATGAATTTTAATACTTTATTTATTTTATAAAAAATTATTTGTTAGAAAAATGCTTTTCATATTTTTAAATATTTAGAGTACTTAAAAAAACGTTAAAAAAATATTAAGAAAAATAACTTTACTTATATTATAATTAAATAATATAAAATATTTTCATGAAAATGTTTTTAAAAATATTATATATATATATTATTTTTTCTTAAAATAAATGAAATCTAAGTGAAAAATATTTATATTATTAATAATAATAATTAATCATGAGTGCATTAGGTATCAGGCTCCGAATGAAATTTAATAGAATCCGTTTAATTTCTTGGAGACAAGAAGGAATTATGATATGTGTTTCTTATCAACGTGTACATAAGAGATATGTCTGCAAAATATGAGAATCTAGAATGGCAATAAGATAGATCGAGAATGAAGATCGCTCCTTCCATTTTTACTTTATAGAAGTTCGAAGTCAGGGCAAGAATTTCTCCATCGGAGAGCGGGATGAGGTGTGTTTTTCCCACGATGATTTTTTTTATTTTTATTTTTATTTATTATTATATAATATAAATGTATTTATTAAAAATAAAATATAATTAAAAATATAAGTTTTATTTTATTTTAATAATATATTTATATATTTTTATTAAAATTATAATATTTTAATATATAAAAATAATTTATTTTTTAATAAAAATATATATATATTACTGTTCAAGACAGGTCATGGAGATTTGAGGTGGAGAGAAAGTTTTCTCATCCTCGCCCCGCATAAATCAAGGGTGAAATTGAGAAATTGTGATCGATTTTGGGACAGGTCGAGTCGGGTTCGAAAACTTTTATCGTCCTTATAGGAATCAAAGAATTATTATATTTAATTTATTGATAGAAACTTAATGAAATATAATATAATTAATTAATCATTTTAATTTAATAATATTTGAAGTATTTTTAAAAATTTTAAATCTTTGAATTTAATTAAAGTTAGAATTAAATTAATAAAAAAATATATAATATAAGTAAATAATTTATTAGAATTTAATAAATAAGAGATATGTAAATTAAAAAAGAAAAAAAAAATGTGATTGCTCATCTCTAAGCAGATGCCATCCATCAAATAATGGAAGAATGTGCAAATATTTACAATATGGACATGCAATTCAATTTCCATTTTAATATCATTAAGAACATTTTTCAAAGTTGAATTCCTACTCCATCGACAAGCATGGCTTTTACAGCTGTTTTAACCTTAGAGTAGGCTTGCAAAAGCATAAATAGCAAAAGTTCATAAATAATTAAAGCTAGATATAGAATTTTTTAATTCCTACCATTGACTTTGGAATCGATTAATAAGAGCACTTCTCGATTCCAAGGCTTTTACAAATTTCCAGAGAGTTATTAGATGTACCTATCTAGAGTCGAGACTTTGTTCATTACTGTAAATGAATCAAACTATTTACTCAGTCCAACGAAAATTCAATTTGATTTAACTCATTTTTTTTTTAAATATTGAATTTGACTTTAATTTTTAAGTTCTTTTAATAAATAAATTGAATTCAAATTTTATAATATTTGATTTGTTAAAACCTAGGAATCGGTTTGTTTATAAACTTAAAAGTTAACTCATTAAATATGTTTTCATTTGTAAAAATATTTAAATTATTTATTATATTTTATTATATTATGAATATTTATTATTTTAGTTATAAATATTATAAAAATAATATATTATTTAAAACTATGATATAATTAATGTACAAAATATATTTATAAAATATAATTATTAATAATTTAAATTTAATGTTTTATGAAAATTAAATTATTTTTTATATGAAAACTAATCAAACTATGTAATTTGAACTTCATAACTTTAACGATAAATTTTCATAATTGTCTCTAAATTTATATAATTGTAACACTATAGTCCTTTAATTTTAAAATATAATATAAAACCCCTTCAACTTTCAAATTTTACACAGTAAAATTCTTCTGACTTCTAATTACTGATTTTATAATTAGACGTTGACTTGAACAGGTCTAGTATGGCATTTAGTAAGTATTTATTTCTCCTCTCTTATGCAAAGTGTAAAATTATTATCTACACGTGAAAAATTATTCTCTCTGTAAAGAGTATAAGAATTCAATTTACATAAGGCTTAAGAAAGAAAAGAGGAATACTGATTAAGCTCACGCTATTATTGTCCAGATCAGCATTTATCTAGAAAATCGGTGATTAAAAGTTAGAAAAATTTTACTATGCAAAATTTGAAAGATGACAGAGATTTATATTACATTTTTAAGTTGAGGAATTATAGTGTTATGACTACATAAGTTTAGAAATTATTGTTAAAATTTATCGTAACTCTAAAGATATGTTTGGTAGGAAATTAAAAAATCAAAGGTTATATATTATCTTATAAGTTTTTAACCTTTAAAGAGGATAATTATTAATTTAGTTCCCCTAATGTTAACATTTAACTCCTCAAGAAAGCATAAATATAAATAAGATGAAAATTTAACCTAATATTTTTAAGCATCCAAACATCATTAATAAAGGGTAAAACTACAAAAGCAACAATTACTCATTAATATCGTATCAAACACCTCCTAGATCTAAAATTCACTAGCGCTGTAAACGAGTTGAGCTACTGATAATCTGCTTGAGACTTGGTTTGATAAAGCTCAGCTCTTTTGTGACTTGTTTTATAAATAAACCAAACTTGAACTTGTTGATTTTCGACTCGAGCTCCACACGAGTTGAATTCAAATTCGGCCCAAGATCAAAAAAAAAATTTTTATGAACAAAGTCTAAACTCTTTAAAACTTGGCTTGACCCGATTTGCTTACACCCCTCACGCTCTATAAATTCACCCTTGGGCTCTTAAGTTTAAGCTCCCTTGCCACATGAGATGGGGTAGGCTCAATAGAAAACTTCAAGCCTGATTGGTTCCAGCCCAAGCCCAGCATGGCATAGAACATACTTTTCTTTTTTTGCCGATAGATAGGAGAACAAGATACATCATAGCCATGCTAGAATTAGAATTGATCCAAGTCAAAACACACTTGTTATGTAAATTGATCAAAACACAAATAATATGAAAACATAACTAACCCAATACTGGTGGATGGGACTTGAACTTGAGAGCTCTTACTTCCAGCACCTCAACCTTAGCTAATTTTATCACTAGACTTAAGGCCTCATCAGCAGGTAAATGTGTATATCTTGCCTTAAACATGTTTCCATCACAAACTACAGATTGCAAATTTGCACGTGATGCATCTGCCTAAACTTAGGTTTTCACTGTACAGTCGAACACTAGGTTAAAACATGTTAAAATGGAAAATTTTCACAATAAAATGAGTTTGATCCTCTTTGAAAACAAGCTTTCTTGAGAATATAATCATTTAATCAAATGAACATTAGGTGCCTATCTTATTCTTGAAGGATATACTCTGAGAACATGCCCACTTCTTGGACCTGGGAAGAAGAAACGGAATGCTGCAAGTTATTTCATATCAGAACTTGTATGGTGTTGGCCTCCCTGAAGTTTTGCATGCGCCAGGCTTTGAAATTGTAACATAAATAAACCTCCCTTCAAAAAACTGAACACCAACCAATTCCCAAGTCATTAAAAGGTTGCTTTTTCACTTGAATTATGAGTGCATTAAAAGTTCACTGAAGATGTATACCTTTCCGTCCATTTCCTTCCCAGCCAGCTTGGCAGACTCTTCACTGGTAAACCAAACAAATGCAGACCCTAAAGATTGCTTAGTTTTTTTATCTGTCACAATTTTGGCTGTAAGATGACATTAGCCATCAGAATTATTCAGAAATGAACACATATGCAAGAACAATTTGCACTTGTAAGCCAATGATGCAAGAGCTGTAGTTTAACATAACTGATCTTTCATACATTAATTTTGCAATTAAAGGCATCTTTATTAATATCCAATCTGATGTTGATATTACCTTTTAAGCCTGCCATAGTTTTGACAGCAAGATGATGCTAGACAGTTTCTACAAATAAACAAAAATTCACTAGAAAGCTTGATAACTTTATGACAGTTGCAATTAGCCTAACTGGTCTTTCAAGAAGCTCTGAGCAACACTTTTTTACCATATTTCCCTCACAGAAAGTTCTGACTTTCCTGATGGTATCAATGCACTCATACATTGATATATGATCTCAATGTACAAGCACTCGATATAAGATGCCATGTCAACGCATACAAGCATACGTGTGTGTGTGTGTGTGTGTGTGTGTGTGTGTGTGTGTGTGCGCACATGCGCGCGTGTGAATATTCATGGAAAGTTGGTGCAGAAAAGTACTTCGGCTTACTTCCCCAAACTGTGAAAATGCCTTCTTCAAACTTCCCTCAGATGTCGATAACGCCAATCCTACATCAACCAGAGAGAAAGCCTTCAGACAAATGGTCAGTCTCTGCAAAGTTTGTGAATAGTCATGAAAAGCATTAAATGAACAATTGTTCACACCAATTCAAATATGACATGCTGATGAAAAAATGTTATAAAGCAAAACTGCAGAACAAAACAGAAGAACATTTCTTCCAAAAAAAAATGTAAAAGGCAAGAGAAAGAGATGTTATCTGACCAGCGAGTTGTTCATCCTTATTTAAGCATCAATCCCATCTCTTCTATTATTCAGAAACTATATATGGTGTTACGGAGTAATCTTAATTCCTAACTCAACCTTCGCTGACACAGCAAATAAAGGAAGAAGTTGCAGGAATCACAGCCAACTTAAAGCTAGTCACATTACTACAAGAATGATCCATGTTAAAGATTTGAGCCAGCTCCAACTAACTTCAGCTAATGCTGAGTTAAATGTTATCATAAAATAAGCCTAGCTCCCAGTCTTTCCACAACGATGACATCAAATACCATCAAGGAACGGTCATTAACTTCAGTAGATAAAACTAGCCCTCGTTTGTTTTCAAGGGAAAAATTTATCATACCAAGTGCTGATCTTTTATACTCGAGAACAAGTGCCTAGCTACGTCCCATTTCATCTCCACAAGTATATATCATCTGGTAAATAACAAAAGCCGTAAACTTTCTAGTAACCTGGTTTATGAAAGCCCATTTGAGCATACAAGACAAAGATTTATATACAGCATAAAAGGGAAATATCGATTCAAATAAAGCCTTCAATTTTTTGCTCTGAAACTGAACAGAACTAATCAGTGTTACCCAATTCATAAATTTCTAATCAAAACATGTACCTTTAATGAAGACTACCGTCGAAGGAGGTTGAGGGAATTCAGTTGAAGAGCTGTGGCTGGGGGCAGAGCAATTGATTTGGAGCGATGGGTATCGTTCATCAATTGAAATGGAACATGAGACTGAGAATACAATAGGAACTAAGGTTGTGGGGAATAGCGGTTTCGGTATTGGAAGGAGAGCGCGAGGTGAGGGAAGAGCAGATGAAGATTGAGGTGAAAAGAACTTTGCCATCCAAAAACCGCAAGGCCAAAACCCGCCAGACCTGAGAGCCGAAACCAACGCCGGCGGAGACTGGGGATGTGTCTGAAACATGAAGCTCTAAACCACCGACGGCCTTCGAAATCAAAGGCCCAACCCACATGGCTTTTAAGGTTTGAGGCCCAAACCATGTAGATCTAAATTGGGTGAAGGCAAGGATCTTTTGCTATTGCCCAACGAAACCTTGTAAATCAGTGAATGAAAAGCACAAGTTGGATATAATTATTATCCATGGAATCATTGTACGGAACTTGTCCTGAAAAGAAAAAGTTTCCCCTCTGCTTATGAGTTGATTCCCATTATTTTGATCAAAAGTTGCTCAAAAATTTCTATACTTACTGTTTTCGATGATGTGCCAGAAGAATTTTGTTATCTTGATAATTATGAAACAATGTTTAATAGAAATAATAAGCCAACATGTTCCTTTCATTTCAATTATCCAAACGCGTGCGGAAAGCAATTGGTGATTGCTAGGGACAATTTTTGAATACAGTTTCTGCGAAACTGCACGCTTACAATAATCCAATGAAGTTGTGAAACAAACAAAACCATACAACATAAGCTACGAACAGCATGTGAACCAAACGAAACTATAAACTTGTTGACAGGAATCTGTATACTAATGAAATGCCAAAAAAATAAAATTAAATGCGAAGAAATTAATTAAAGTGGGGAAATTAATTTGAGATTCTTTAAAATGAGGCTGAAGTGTGGTTTATTAAACAGGACATTTTGGCAGCTCATAATAGGAGTTCTTTGTTTGTATGTGGCCGAACTTAGTTCTTAACGATTTTGTGATCTATAAGCTTACAAAAATAGAGTAGATTCTGAAGCCACATAGAATAAATAAAATTTATTATTAAATGAAAATATAAGAAAGGGTGACTAGCTTTTAATTATCATTAATTTTAAATATTTTATGAGGTCGAGAATTATCAAGTCCTTATCACATTATTCTTAAATACTGCCAATAGCAAGCTTGCAAAGTTTTATTAAGATCATGACATGAAGCCAATACTCACAAAGAGTCAATAAAGCTAGAATATCTTGCACTAAATTCCTGTGGCCATTGAGGAAAGAGACTGTGACATGGTTGATGGTCACGTAGTTCAAACTTTTGTGTTATTGACGTGACCCAATTATCATCCAACCTTGCATGCAGCTTCACTGTTCTCCGGATTGGCTTTGTGCCTTTCCTGCGCAGCTTCGGTGGAAGGCAAAGAAGGCTCCGAATCATTAGTGAGATGCCATTATAGAAGAGCTAAAATTTTAACTTTGTGTCAGGATTTATGGGTCAAGGGATAGTCTAAGATAGACAATTTCTATGAGGAGTAGGCCTCCCAAAAATTAACGAAAGGGTGCAAATGTTTCCTTGGGCCGGACGGAGATTGGCTAAATACTATCCTTACACAGTACACTTCAAAGGTGTAAGGAAATCTAGCAGATGTATATGTACTTGGAGGACTTTGCTGGTTTAGGGAATTTTTTGCATCGATCTAATAACATTTGACTTTGAAGAAGATAAGGGTTGATAGGGGGGAATTAGCCAGAGAGTATAATTAGAAAAAAAAAATACCAAAAGAGGGTTACCTTAGATTTATTTATCAAAAGGGAGTGGAAAGTACTGAGTTGGTGGAGAGAGACAGGTAGACTCTAGTATGAGTAGCGACTTGATGATAAAAAAGATAAAAAAAAATTTACGAGGACTGAAATGAAAAAAAAAATAATGAAGTTGTCCTTTGGTCTCTACTTATAGTAGCGACTATCTGCTACTTTGACATAAAAATATTCTAGTATTAACTTATTTGTAAAATGCAAAAAAAAAAAGTGACGATATTGTAGCTTGGTACTACCCATGGCAACACTCAGCTGACACGATCCATTAGCTGGGCGCTAGCTGCTAGTGTGGCAGTTAGCAAGTAGCTGATGGGTCTCATCAGCTAATTGCTCTTGTCTTTTGCTTCTAACCCCTATAGATATGTTCTCTTTCTTTTTCTTTCGGTATTCTCTCATTCTTTCTTAAAAAAACATGTAATATATTGTCCATAAATTTACAAATTACTTTTACCAAAAAATATATTACACAATAAAAATAAAATTATTTCTATATTTTTTCCCACTTATTAATAAGTTTAACATATATTCATTGTCTATAACTAAAAAATTTCATTTTATATTACTTTCACCTATTTTTTTTCCCTCAAAAAATTTATCAATACATATTAAAATTAATAATAATATTTTTCTATATTTAAATATTTTATTTCCTTCTTTATTCATAATATCATATTTTATAGCTAATTATTTTTTCTAATTTAAATTTTACAATAAAATATTTAATTCTTACTAATAATATTTTTTCATTTTTATTGATTCAAATTCTTAGCCATACTATTTCAACTATAATATAATACTTTATTTAACTATTAAACTTTAAAAGTATTTTACTACTACAAATATTATTTTTTTTAACATTAAATTTATCACTAAATATAACTAAAAAAAAAAACATACCTTCAGAAAGAGAATGTTGAGGAGAGAGAAAGAATATTGAAAGGGAAAGGTAGAGAACATTGAAAGAGAGAGGGAGAGAACATATTTATAAAAGACTAAGGGAGAAAGACAAGGACAGCTAGCTACTACCTAAGGTAACAGTCAGCTGATGGGACCCATTAGCTTGGTGCTATCAGCTACCACAGTATTAACTTAATGCTACCATAGGTAGCGCTCAGTTGATGGGGTGTCAGCTGGTAGCACTTAGCTATTAGTCCCGTCACTTTTTTTTTTATATTTTATAAATAAGTCAATAATAGAATATTTATATAAGAGTCATAGATAGTCGCTATTATAAGTAGAGACCAGTTGATAATTTTATTTTTTATTAATTTTTTTTTTCATTTCAGTCCTCATAAAATTTTTTTGTCTTTTTTATCATCAATTCGCTACTCATACTAGAGTCTACTCGTCTCTCTCCGCCACCTCAACACTTTTCACTCCCTTTTGGTAAATAAATATAAGATAACCCCCTTTTAGTATTTTTCTTTTTTTTTTTCTGATTACACTCTCTGGGTAATTTCCCCTATTGATAGTGGACTGTTTGAAGAGGACTGTTTGATCTTCATATTGTCATCGCCCAAAAAGACAATTGGATCAATGCTACTAATAGCTACTCAGGCATGCATGTGTCTTGAACACAGTTACAGTACTCTTTAATTATTAGAAAAAATATATTTATTTTATTTAATTAATTATTTATATAAATAAAGTTAGGATAACAAATGTTTAATATATAAAACTTCAACCTGATTCAAATTCAATATTAGTGTTATTTTCTAAACTTGAATATTCGTTCTAAATCTGATTATATTTTTCAAATTCATTTTAATAGAATTCATTCTGATTGAATATTAAAAAATACTCATACTATTGGTATGTCTAAATAGCACAAAATTGTGTATCCTTCATTTTCCCTCTAATCGTTTATTTGACTCGTAAATACGTACCATGATTTGCAACCAACAAAAACTATGCTCCATATATATATATATATATATATATATATATATATATATATATATGAGTGTGTGTGTATCATATTAGTTATGAAATGATAGAAGCCACTGTAAGACTTCTGCTTGCACAATTTGATTTTGATCCATAAAAATAAAGCAAATAATTCTGTAATGAACTTTAATTGAGGGATAAATTAATGGCATGATGTTCTGATATCAGCTTGGTAAGTAATGATATATTAGCTAATTAAGTGGAAGGCCCGTGGTGAAATCAGCCTAATGGAATGCTTTGTTCGATAATGACATGTTGGACGTTATTGTTAAAGTTATTATTTTAAATTAATAAATTTTAATTTAATAATATTAGAGTCATTTATTATTTATTATTATTTAATAAATGAGTGATTAGTTGCTCTCCACCTTTCTAATTACATTACTTTTACGCTAATAGTTATATATCCAGAGTTATAAACCTACATATTATTCTCAACACCCAACTAGCTCTTATATTAAATACATTATTCTTTTTCTTATATATTTTATTATTAAAGAATTATATGATCATAAAAATATTATATGATTGATTAATGAAATTTAAAATGGGATAACCATAACATATATTTCTAATATTGGGATGTTTGATTTTGATTTGCTAGCCAGATGATAATTGAATTTTATAACAATATAATACTTTATGTGGCATTACTCAAAGTATAAAATATGGAATGTATCAAGATGCCCACAGAGCTCCTTTCATTGGCTACAAAAATAGAAAAGGAAAGAAGAAAGAAGAAGAAGAAAATGGATACCTATAAGGTTTAGACATCATAGTCTCCTTTTGGGATAGGACGTGCAAAGCCAAGATTGAGCTTCTTGCCTTACCCAAGGTTGAATTTTAGGCTCTTTTTATACCAATTTTTTCCTCTTCGCGGAAGCTTCAAAACAAATATTGTCCTCTTTTTTTGCCCCATATGGTCCACGATACCTTTCTTATGGAGGGTGGTGAGAGGGGATAAAGCCCACTATTATTCTTCAGTTGGAATCATTTTTGCTTGAAAACGACAATTCCTTGATGGGTCACAGCGAATTAACCTGTCGCTTTTAACTTCGTCCTTTTTAAGATTCCTACTTGCATGTTTCATTGAGCAATCAGCTGCAATCACAATCGCCGATCCCACATCAACTTCAATCAAGCCACAGTATATATACCCATGTCAAGGGTGGCGATTAATCAATCGTGTGAGGCAATGCATGTAAAAGGGGGGAAAAATAGAAAACACCAATCTCTATCCATCTTATGCATACCATGTAGCTATCATGGTGAGAAAGGATAAAAAAATATAGAAATACAGCTGCAAATCACAAACATGGATCCCGCAAAAAAAAAAAAAAAAAGGCTGCCGTATGATGATTGATGCAGGTGCAGCACAGGGTCAGCTCCGATTGCCATATTTCTTTTCTCAGTTGTACGGTTTTTTTTTTCAACGGTAAATTACGAGCCAGTCGTGGTAACTTTTGATTAGCGAGGTGAAAAACGGTAACGTAACGGCTCCCCCACTCCACACAGACAAGCTTCCTTTAAAATACCACGCTGTAAATTCATTTTTCTTTTTTACCTTTTTCTCTTTTTTTTTTCTTATATAATACACACTTGCAAATACCAAAATTGTCAAGGAAAGACCAATCAAGAGTCAAGACCAAGATTCTATGGGTCCCTCAGCACCTCTATCGAGTTACCGCCGCTGCCATCGCAGGAATAGAAATTGGCATCCCCGTGGAAGCCATCACAGGCACGGTCTCTGATGGTACAATGGTAGCCATATGATCGCCATAGTAAAGGAATTCCTCCACGATCATGGAGCTAGGCACCTCCACGAGCTTCTCCCATGCTTCTTCTCCGCTGTTTAGAAAAACTTCTGTAGCGTCTATGCGATGCATATTCCAACTCCATTGATTATAAAGTCGATGGATTTTTTGCAATTGACGACACGCTAGCATACAAGTATTTTCTTTAATTTTTGCAAGAGCTACGTCGAGCAGCTTGGCTCGTGTTTTGGCATCCACGACTGCTTCATTGCGGAAATATTGATCCAATTCAGGGACACCAATTGCTCGCCTGATTCCTTGTGAATAGTTAGTTTTGGTAGGATCAAACATGCTTCTCACCTCGTTAACCAATCCCGCTTTCACCATTCGATCGACTCTTTCAGATACAAATGAATGCAGCACAGGCAAAGATACATCCACCCATAGGAAGCAACATTCGTACCTCAATCGAAATTCAGGATCATCATTTGCCAAAGCCTCGATGAAAGAGTTCGAACCACCGGCGATGATTGGTAGTCGATCACGCGCGAGGATGGATTTGACGGCATCGGATGCATGATGGCGAAAGTCATCAGAAGTGAAATTGGCATTAGGGTCTACAAAACCTATCAAATGATGAGGAACGCCGCGGCACTCTTCTTCAGTGACTTTATTAGTGACTATGTCGAGTGCTTTATAGACTTGCATTTTGTCGCAATTGACGACCTCGGCTGGAATACGAGTTGCGATGTCAATAGCGAGTCTTGATTTGCCAGTGCCGGTTGGGCCCACAACGAACACAACCTTATCTTTTCGACGGAAGAAAGGCGCCATATTTATGGCCCTTCGGAAATTCGCAAGGGGCTGTATTGGCTTTTGGCTAGAACTCGTAAGCCTCATATTCTTTTTTTCACTTAGACCCAATATATTTTACCTGCCAAAAAATTATAAATAATCAACTCTACGTAATTTCATATCTATCATATTAATAAAAAATGCTAAATTTTAATTAAGATGCACATATTTTAATTACAATAAAAATTAAAATTACCAGATAAATGAGTTTTAGCCGTGAAATCTTTGAAAGCAAAATGAAGGAGGATATGTAAAGTGTAAGAAATGAGAGATGAGTGTATGCAAGGTAAAGCTAAGCAATTTGGCTTCCCGTGTTGAGCACCACACAGGGTATTTAGAGTGTATATTTGTTCTGAGAGGTATTTAATTTCCCTATATATTTGTACTTGAAAAAGATGGATGATAAGGGAGCACTTTGTATGACATGTTATGGGGTTTTGTGGAGGGGATGATTATGACACGAGGAGATTTACATAGCACTTGAGTTCTCCCAAGTCTGGTGGCATTTATATAGGTCCTCTAGTGCTAGGAATTATTCCCCCACAACCCATTCCACAGAATGCAAATATAAAAACAAAATTAATTATCTACTTCGATTGCTTTTATTAGGTTGCCCAATTTCTCCCTTTCTATTATTGTTTCATTTCACACCTTAACTGTCATTATGAGAGATTCATCATTAAATTATTATTATCTCAATAACAAACTCATGAGTGCATAAATCTAAATAATTTTAGTTGTATATCAAATCCATACAGCAATAGTATTCACTTGAGTTTAGGCCTGATAGGGAATTAATACAATATCACTCTAAAATATTCGAATGTACAGTTTGATCAATTGAATAATAAGTATTTTAGTCTAACACTTACTATTTGCTAAGAATAAGCAAACCACCTTTATGTAATATTCTTAGTACAATTTTAACCAAAATTTCCTCAATCAAATCTCACAATTATTGGATTTTTTAAATATATAATATAATCTTTTAAATTTATAAAGAAAATTTTATTTGATGCCTATATAACGAGTTTAAATCTCCATAATAAGGTGTATTATTTTCTCTAATCAATTTTATATATTATTCTCTTATATCAACTTTAACTTAAAGTTAAAGGATTCTCATTGAAAATATCTCCAATAAAGCTCTTAAGATTCACTCCGTTTATTTTTTATTTTACATAACTATACTCATAAGAAATTTCGATGAAATTTCCATGGACCGCATTAATAACACAAGCTGAATTAATTTATTTTTAGGTTAGCTATACATGGCAAGACAAACAAACCTATATGCTAAATGTAAAAAAGTGATGAAAGAAAAAATATATATATTTTTTGTATCACCATTTTATTGATGGCTATAGTCAACTCAAAGCAGTAGATGTGGCTCAATAATAAGAGGATTCCCTCAAGTCATTTGTTTTGTACATTAATTAATACTAATTGTTTTTTTAATCTTGGTTTTATGTTATGTCCTGATCTTGTTAAACGAAAAAAAAAAAAAGAAAATTAGAGTACCCACATTAACAATATGGGTGGAGAAGTTGTTTTCAACAAAGCAGTGGGCAAAAGGAATTTCCTTTTAGTGGCTTCGATACCCAAAATATAATTTTATATATGAGTTGAAATGACAAGCTAACAGTAGCCTTCCATGAGAATATAGTGTTTGTTGAAAGGACCTATTGCATTTCAGGGATGATCTTTCCGTTTCTACTCTTTGATGCTTTTCGGTGTTAAAGAGGTATAAAATTATTCTCAGAGAGTTTTAGCTTTTGAATTTAGTGCAGAACTTTTCTTTCAGTCTATTTATACTTCAAGCTTAACACAATACTAAGTTATATATCATTTCGATTGCAATATGTAACTTAATTTAGCACTGATCTAACCGATTAGGGTAGTTTAATTGGTTAAATTTCACCATCCTCAAAAACAATAATTTTTAATTGATTTATTCTTCAAATAAACAGTTTTAAAAAACCCATTAATCTCACCAATTTTTTTAAATTGAAAATCAATCAGTTTGAGTCAAGTTAGACTATTTTCATGGGTTAAATCTAGTGAGGCTTAACACATTTTCTAAATGCATGGAGAATAATTTGCATTTTAAAAGGAATAATAGCAGATAAAAGTAATTAACAAAGGGTGAATATAAATATAATTTTCTATGTATACAAACATTAGGAATCACGTAGGAATAGAAAATAAGCAATTGGATATAATTCAATATTAAGGACGGTGGTAGGAATCATGGAATGTAAAGAAAACTCAGAGATTAATGTTAAAACATTCAAGAATTTGTTTTATTCCTTTTTTTTTTCTTTCCATTTGCTTTTCTTGTTTTCTTCTTCTTTTTTCTCTCCCTTTTGGAGTTGAAATTGCAGTATCAGAACTATGAACAATGCTTTAAGCGAGCAACTTGGTTACATGGGACGATAAAATATAGCATTGGTACAAGGAAAACCAGAAGATCTTCAACTCAGTAATATGCAAAGTGATAAAATGGATACTCCTTTTATTTTATAACATTATCATTTCTTGACGGCAAAAGACGTTTTTTGACCTTTTATTGTTTATGGGGAATGAAAAAAGAGAGACTATCACGCTTCATAGGTCAACTTCATTTGGTATCAATTGCTTCTCTGAGAGTAGCAACTTTCATTTTCTTTTAGGAGTGTATTCACTTAGTTTTGATATGAATTTTAAGATAATTCATTTCATGAATTAATAGGTAAGTTTTATCATATATTTTATATATTAAATTTATGATAAATTGATAAATTTTACATTATTATATCTTAAATTTAAGATAAACTATATTTAGATAAAAATTTATCTCCTAATATATTTATTGATTTAAACTTCTAACCTTGAGCATTTTGACAAGCATTGAGACAATAACATTTCACCTACATTCTATCTTCTTTACATGAGACAATAAATATTACACGTGCGTGCAATGTTTAACTTTGCACTAACTAAATACGGCCATAGATATTCTTTCTTATTATTTTCCTCTTCTGAGGTGTGACTCTGATCATTCTCAGCTTTTAATCATGGTGGATGGTGGAGTTCTCATATTGGAAACACCAATATTGTCGTCCTATAGGCACTTGGCTACTATCTATAAAAATAAGTGAAAGTGGTTTTCTCAAACAATGGATTTTAAAAAATCTTTTGTCCTGTTACACTGTAGGAAAATCACTCTCTCTCTCCACAACCTGAAGTTTTTGCACTCAAATCAAATGGACAAATGGGTCTTAATAATGATTAGGAAGAGACAATTATTAACATTATCTAATCCTCCAACTTGAGTAATAAAATATACTCATGATTAGACAAGAAAATATATAATTGTCAAAGCCTTTTTATATATAGCTGCCCATTAGGTAATTATTAACCAAAGTCAGCCAGGCATGGATCAAAAGATCTTATATTACATTAAATTAACACACAGTTTTGCTAGGAAGTGAGCATGGTGGATTTTCAAGCAAGCGTGCGTGGAAGCGCAGAAAAGTCACTTCCATTATCAAATTCTAAATGAAGCTACCACTGACTTGACATTTAATCATTGACAAAAAGCACTCACAGCAGACGATCTTTTCTTTCTTTCTTTCTTTCTTCTTCCTAAAGTTTCTTGATTATCTTCCATTTCATTAATCATGAATATTAATTCATCATTAATGAACTCTTCCATAACGTTAATCATGAATATCCATCTTGATAATTATCTTTCTTTCATTCATTCATTCATTTTCTGCTTTCTTGAACTACTTTTATTTTTGTGGTTATATTATTTCAAGAATCGATGAGTTCGCATGATTAAAGAACTACTCTATGTAATCATAGCTAGTCAAATCATTGGTTTAATAATTCTTTACTTTTCCTGATAGAATCCAAATGATAACAACATTATAATAATATTACACAAAGTGGTAGGCATATAGAATTGTTTCTACTCATATCTATCCATTTTTTTTTTAATTCAAGGGTCGTTTCTTCTTTAGAGCCCACCTCTCTTTTTGATTCCTCAAGACCCCACTAACAGTTCGATGCATTCTTTGAAAAATTCCAATTTGTGAATGTTTTTGTTTTTATTATATACATGATATGTTGTTATTACAATATTTCTCAGTCAACTGAAATAAAATTGAGAGGCTATAGTTTTTCAACTCCTTGTCACAGGATCCTGTCTTATTCGTCATGGTTTATCTAAGCTTGACTGAGTGGATTCATATTTGTTTGCTTTTCTAGAATACAATTAAGCTCCTTTGCTCCTTTTTTATTTGAATATATCCTCCCAACAACCATATGATGACAAGTGATGAAGCTGTGTATCCAACTAGTGTAAATCACGCGTGCGTATCAATAAATTAAGAGAAAGATTATGCTCACTTTTCCATTTTATTCGTTAGGGATACCTCTGCTAGTGAGTTTTACTAAGGATAACAGTGCTTACCATTAACAATATGATCAATTTTGTATTTCAATAATATAAGAGTCGACTCTACACTTCTCATCATACACATCAATCGTCACTTAAATCTGAAAAAGTATTTGCTCCTAACTATTATTGGATTTGCAAAGCATTATCAATGGAAAAGATAATTCACAAAAAGATCAAATCCATCAAAACTTACGTATTCAGAACTATCATAATTCTAACTTCCAATGTTTATTTAAAGGAAAGATTATTAAGTGCAGTTGGTACATATACACTTTTTTTTTTTTAAATATGATCCCATCTCCTTGTAATTAAACAAAATTATTTTATTATATCTAAGTGAGCTCTATTTCTTAGTACTCTCGGTGCATCCAATAATTAGTCCATCCCAAGTGCTTACAATTTTTTCATTGGATTTTACTCTTTTTTTTTTTTTTTATAAGGTTTTGTTGGGCGCATTTGCAAAGCAAATAAATTTTGTGAGAATTAGCCCAGCCCAAAACTACGAAACTGCATGTTGGGCGGACCTCAGGCCTTGATGGGTTGGGCCTATGACCCAGCAAGCGTCCTTCAAACTCCATTTAAAGCTCGTATTGTTCAACTAAACGTTCAATTCTAGCCCAAAACTAGACCTGGAGTTTGGAACCGCATATTCTAACTGAAAGGATTTCGCATTCCGGGAAAGCCACGCGCGCTCACCCCTTCGAGGGCATTTTTTTTTTTAAATCTCCAGAAATATTATTTTTTAAAAAATAATTAATTCATTTATGTATAAATTTCATTCATCCACTATCTAATTAAATATTTAAAATTATCTCATTCTTTTATTTCATGAAGGCTTTCTCTTAAGATTGAAAATATGTTTTTAACTAAAATTGTGTTAATTTATTTATTTTTAATATAATTGAATTTGATTAAAAATTATACTTAAAATTTTATAATTCTCAAAATGATTTCAATGATTATAATTTATTGATAAATTACATTAATTTATTTATTTAAAAATTTATTGAAAATAATACAATATAATATTTATAAACTTTGCCTGATATTTGAATACTTTTCAAATTTAATTAAAATTAATTATATATTAATATGATGTCTACTATTGTCACTATTTAAATATTAAAGGTTTTATTTTATATATTATATTTAATAGTTTATACGAAAATATAATATTTTCTATAATTTATATTTTAAAATATATAAAAGTCAATTCATAAATTATTTTTTAAATATCCTCAAGAACATTATTTATTTTAATAAAACTTAATTAAATCTTGAGCAACGCGCGTGGCAGAGTCTTCAGTTTCCTAGGAAGGAAAATTGCAAACACCACACTAGGACCTTCTGCTCTAGGCTTTAGCAGTGGCATTTTTGCTTTGGGAAGTGCAAATCCTCAGCTTAATCTCTATTTAGTTAATAGAACATCAGATCTTCTTCCAACAACGATCCCAGCGAATCCGTAGAACAGTAATGGTAGCAAATCACTATCTCCTCCTCGTCGTCGTCATCTGAGTTCTGGTTGATATGAATCTCTCACTATCTTCTTCTCCATCTGCAACTTCTGTCGCTGTTGCTTCTTCGTCTTCTTCTCCCTCTTCCTCAGCTACTTCTTGGTTCTCCGGCATTGTTCGTGGCCGAGCTGATCGATCCGGGAACCTCAAAATGGCAGGCAATTCGGGCACAGGCGACGGTGACAGCGCCTGTCCAATCAAGGGCAAGAACCAGTTCCGCGGTGTGCTCTTCAAGTATGGACCAAAGCCTATACAGGTTGGCTAAATTAAAATTTGGAGAGTATTTGTTTTCTGTTAGAATGATTTGTGATGATTTTATCTTAATTGAGTGTATTAATATAACTAATTGTTGACTTTTAGCCTTGTATTTGGAATTAATCTTTCTAATTTGAGCTGAAAGTTTGATCTGGACATAAACAATGTGCTCTTGATAATGGCGGTGTCAAGTCGACTGCTTAATAGAAGGAAAATATGCCTCAACAGTTACGTAATTAAAAATATTTAAGATTAGCTTTATTAGCAACATTCACAAGTTCGATGAATTTTCACTCTTTTTCTCAAATTCTAAATGATCTTGCAAGTAAGTGCTCAGTGGAATATTTGCATTATGTGTTCTTAAAAGACAAGGATTTATTCAGAATAAGGGAGATTTTATATCAGAACCTGTCACTGGAGTATGCATCCACTGACTTAGCTTAATTGGAATAGTATGCACTGGCTTCATTTTCTTGGGACAAAAACTGTGCTGTAACAGTATCTAGAACAAAAATTTATGATCAAAAGAGTTTTCTGTGGGTGGTAGCAGTATGACCTCTTAGTTGGTTCTTGTAACCTTTTCCTAAGTTCTTGTCAGTAGTGTAATTTGTGGAGTTGGACTTGTTGTTCTATGATATCTTCATTGCTTCATACTTGAAAATTTTCAGGTTGTTTCCAATGTTGTATTTTTGTTATGTCTTGAAAAGTCTTCTTATATGCTACTGAAAGTTATGTATTATTTTGAAGTTTATGCTTTTGAATTTATTATTTGATATGATATTTGAATAATGGTTGCAGGTTGCATTTAAAACAGGTAATCATAAACAGCAAATCATTTTTATTGGTGGATTAACGGATGGTTTTCTAGCAACTGAGTATGTATAATAACGTCAGTGTAATTCATTTATGCCATTCATTCAATAGCTGCATTGTTTATTATTTCCTATGGCCATAAGGAGATCAAATATTCTACAAGTTGTTTATAGATAGCTAAATTATTATAGCTAATTTTCTGAGAAACACACTGTTTAAATACACAGCTTAATCTACTCAACTCAACTAAGCCTTTATCGCAAAAAGTTGGGGTCGTCTATATGTATTCTCTTTCTACACTCTAAACAATTTTGGGTTAAATCCTCGGATTTTGGGTTAATCTACGCAGCTTAATACTAGAGAGTAAACGTAAAATCCTACAGTTTCTAAGATAACTCTCTTTGTCTGATTTTCAGATACTTAGAACCTCTGGCAGTTGCTTTGGATAGGGAGAAATGGTCACTTGTTCAGCTGGTTATGTCATCATCATATAGTGGATTTGGAACTTCCAGCTTGCAACAAGTAACTTGTCTTTACTGTCAAGTGTTTTCGATATGTGTCAAATCTATTTTCATGTTGTTGGGTACTCATATAATGACCCTGCTTGTGTTGCTGAATTGTTCTTGGAGCTTACTGTTTAAAAAACATATTAAAGCCAAATGTAAGATTTGCAAACCATTGAGCAAAATTATTTGTACTTTGATGTCTTGTTCTCTGGTTCAAAACCCAAAATATCCAATTTTATCAAGTCTTAATTTGCAAAAAAAAAGAAGGGAGGGGGGGGAGAATACGTGAAAGGACTATATTTATATCCTTAATGCTTATATAACGTTATAAAAACTTTTAATCTTGATGCTCAGACTTTAAAATGCTCTTGCACTTTTTATCTTTGAAGGATGCCTTGGAGATTGATCAGCTTGTAAGTTGTTTGATCAACAAAGAAAATTCTGAGGGTGTGGTCCTACTTGGACACAGCACTGGATGTCAGGTGAATTCTGATGGAACTTTGTACGTGTATCATAATTTTTATATCAATTTTACTTTTATAGATCATGTTGGCTTTTCTAGTAGAAATAAAATTAGTTTTCGGTTGTTTCCACCTGAATCAAGGATATTGTCCATTACATGCGTACCAATGCTGCATGTTCTCGTGCAGTCCGTGCTGCTATTTTGCAGGTAATTCATCACCTGTTTCATTTATACTCGTATTACCTTACTCAATGCAAAATTCTCAGATCAATCTGTATTTTCCTAAAAGCAAACTGCAACTTCTTGTGTCTTGATCTTGATACCTATTTGTGTCTCTATGGCAAATGAATAACTTTTGGCAACTATTAAATTAAGGCTTTGTCTCATAACCTAGTTTGATTGTTAGATCTGTCTGCTGGGTTGGTCCTTCTGATTTACAGTGACTAACTGATTAGCCAATCAAGAGTTGAAAAGCATGATGGCATTGCCCAACATAGTATTAAGTGTTCTTTTCCTGATTACTTTAGAAATTCCAATAGTGGACCTTTGTTTAGTTCTCCTTTTCCTCAGGAATTGATGCCTTAATTTGAGTATAGGGTACCGCATGATGTTCATGTAACAGTAAAAGGTGGGTGCACCATTTGTTAACAAATGATGGGTATACTACCATTAGAGATAAATGGTGACAGTTGGTGATGCCTATTGATTGAGAAGCGTACTTTTCCCCTTTTAATGAAACTCTTGTTTGTAATGAAATTTTATTTCTTGCAAATGCCTACATACTGTGCATTCACTTGCAGCTTTGGTCATAATTCCAATTGGAATGTTCAGGCTCCAGTCAGTGATCGGGAGTACAGGGCAAGTCTTCCTGAAACTGCTGCTATGATTGACTTGGCATCAACTATGATAGCGAAAGGCCGGGGATCTGAATTAATGCCTAGGGAAGCAGATTCATCTTCCCCACTAACTGCTTATAGGTGGGCAAGCAACTGATTTGACAATTTAACAATATGTTGTCAACTATTTAGTGATGTTGCACTCAAAATATGTCCTTTAGCTCATTGGGTTTTTTCAATCCATCATGTTGTAGGTCTATGGATATTCATTAGTGGGCCCCTTGATGTAATCAGAATTTTGGAATATAATTTCTATATGGGTCTGTCTGTGATTTCTTTTGGTTGGCACTATAGTAATTTAATCCCTCTCTTTACTACAAGAATCATTTCAGAAAAAGGATGCTTAATTGTGGGCATGATACTCGAAGTCGATGAGAGATTTTACAAAAAAAAATTATGGAAAACTTCAAAAGTCAATGAGAGCTTTTACAAAAAAATTATGGAAAAATAGTTTGATCAATCACTCATACCTGAATCCAGATAGCACAGTTGGGAACCTAGGGTTAGAATAGGTTGAATCAAATTACTCTATTTTCATATATGTCCAAAAATTTCTTTCCATTCATGAGAGATTTATTTTTAATGACCTTCTCTGAGCTTTGTGTTGGAAATTTGCATGGTCAATAACTGTGGTATGCCTTCTTGCTAAAAATCAAGGTTTTTGCAGGTATCACTCCCTTTGTGCTTATATGGGTGATGATGAAATGTTCAGTTCTGATCTTAGTGATGACCAGCTGAGAACAAGACTCGGGCACATGTGCAGCACACCCTGCCAGGTGCGAAATACAGATGTCTTGTCCTAATATTCTTGTTTGTCACCATAAATGTTTGAAATTGTGATTTCATCATATTTTTTATTGGAGAATCCATTTGAAGGTAAAGATTTTTAATAGGATATTACTGGAAAACTTACAGCCAATATGATAAGACCTGGTGGTTCCGTTTCAAGCTACAAGCATAACAATTTATATGCCTTGATACTGCACTCTACAAGGATCGCATCTTCTTGCTTAGTGCTTTGTTACCAGCTACAATTTCCGCATTTCTATTTGCAGGTTATCTGTTCCATGGCTGATGAGCATGTTCCGGAGTATGTTGATAAGACAGCATTGGTTGAAAGGTGACAATTGAAACTCTTCTATTAATTGGATTTTCTAGTATTACCTAATTTATGTTGTTTAGAAAATGTACCAAGTCTGCATTTGCAATACTGCCCTTGTGATGGTTGACCTTGATTTTTGAGGGATATTTATAATGGTCATTTTATTTGCAATTTGCTTTTTGTTTTCATTTTTTTTTTTCTTTTCAGGGGGGTTGTGTGTGTGTGTGCGCGCGCGCGCGCGAGAGAGAGAGAGAGAGAGAGAGAGAGAGAGAGATTTCATAAAATGATAGGGTTTGTAATCTTGCAGATTGTGCAGAGCAATGGGTGGTGCAGAGAAAGTTGAAATTGAACACGGGAATCACTCTCTTTCTAACAGGGTTGATGAAGCTGTCCAGGCAATAATTGATTTTGTTAAAAGAGAAGGACCTAAAGGCTGGGATGATCCATGGAATTAACATGATGCCATTTTCCTTCCCTGTATTCTGTGGGTTTTTTTTATCCCTCTCTCCTTATTGATTTCCACTTATGAATTTCACTCAGGATTAGTGTGTGCATTTTATTTTCCATATTGAATCTGTGATTTGGTGGCATTGGTGAAATTTATCAAGAGAGTGAATATTGCTGTCGAAATTAATTTATTGAATAAATTTTTTTGCATCATTAATTTCCACAATTTTTATGGATTATCAGCTTGCTTATGATTGTCCTTAGAAGAGAGTACTATGGTCATTAATGGTTGAGAGTGAGATTTTTAGGCCTGTTTTCTTGCATAAAAACAATTTTACTGTTTTTAATGTGCACCAACAAATATAAAAAACGATTTTTTAATTGAAATAAAAGACTATTCATATATTTTACAATTAAAAAAAATAAATTGTTATAAAATATATTTAAAACTTATTGTATTTTTAAAATTTTGAATATGTTTTGTTTATTTATTTTATAATAATAAAATTTTTTATTATTATAAAAAATTATTCAATTTTAATTATAAAAATATTAAATTAATTTTGATTATAAAAATGTCATTATTTTCTATTTAAAAATAGTTGAAAAGTAAAATTTTTATTATAAAGAAAAATAGTGAAAATCAAATCTTAGTTAAATTTTAAAAAATTGAAATTTTTTTTTATTTTTCTATTGAAAAACTGATATATATAAATACAAACCTTGATGGAGAAATATAGAGATGTGAATAAAGATTTACACATGGTTTTTATTGATTTGGAGAAGGCTTATGATAGTGTTCCAAGAGAGGTCTTATGGAATGTGTTATAACAAAAGAGGGTATCTATTAGGTATATAAAAGTATTGAAAGATATGTATGAAGGAGCAACTACTATTGTGCGCACAGTGGGAGGGGACATAAGAGATTTTTCGATCTCAATTGGATTACACTAAGGATCAGCCATAAGCCCTTACCTTTTTACATTAGTTTTAGATGAATTGACGAAACATATACAAGAGAGTATTCCTTGGTGCATGATGTTTGCGGATGATATTGTTCTGATAGATGAGACACAAGAAGGAGTCAATAGAAAGCTAGAACTTTGGAGAAGTACTCTAGAGTCAAAGGGTTTTAAGTTAAGTAGAACGAAGACAGAATACATGCATTGCAAGTTCAGTGAAGGCTAAACTGGTGATAGGGAAGGAGTTAGTTTAAATGGAGTGATACTGCCCCAAAGTAATCACTTTTAATATCTAAGCCCAGTCCTTCAAGTAGATGGGGGATGTGAGGAGGATGTTAGTCATAGGATTAAAGCCGGATGGTTGAAGTGGAGAAGTGCTACGAGAGTTTTATGTGATCGTAAGATTCCAAATAAATTGAAAGGAAAATTTTACCGTACAGCCATACGACCGGCTATGTTATATGGTAGTGAGTGTTGAGCACTGAAAGAGTCGTATGCATCTAAGATAAGAGTTGCAGAGATGAGAATGTTAAGGTGGATGAGTGGCCATACTAGACTAGATAAAGTCCGTAATGAGAGTATTAGAGAAAAGGTAGGAGTGGTGCCAATTGAAGATAAGTTGAGAGAAGGGAGATTGAGGTGGTTTGGTCATGTAAAGCGTAGACATACGGAGGCTCAAGTTAGACAAGTAGAACACATTAGGTTAGAGGATAGAAAGAAAAAAAGGGGTAGACCTAAATTGACTTGGAAGAGAATAGTACAGCATGACTTAGAAGTATTATACATTTTTGAGGATTTAACCAAAAATCGTTCAGAGTGGAGAAAGCGAATCCATATAGTCGACCCTAAATTTTTGAAATAAAAACTTAGTTTAGTTGAATTGTACTGTTAAAAAGATAAACCAAAAAGTTTGCTTTGTCCACATCCTAAGCTAGAAACCAAGTTTTTCTCTCTTCTAAAGCAAGAGTAAAGCATTGTTGTTTATTATTTAAGTTTTAAGTATATTAATTAAAAAATAATTTAAATAATATTAAAATTATTTTCGAAATTTTAATGTATTCAATAAAATGGTTGGGGCTGGTGGCCAGCTGTAGTAGCGGTTTTGCTGGCACCGCAACTCCACCGTACCAAAATTCAAGAAAGTTCAATTATCATACTTTATCTGCAAATTTTAATTTTTCTTTATCATTAGCACGTGCGTCTCACATGAAATATCTTTATCCAGCAATTCTTGTGTTTCACATGCAATGCAAAGTGATAGGCCTGAAATAAAACCTGTAAAAAGATTACAATAATTATGGTATGGGGCTGTGGCAACTTCTTCATTATTCTTCATCAGACGCTACTAATATGCCGTCGATTAATTAAATATATAAAATAAATTTAAATATTAAAATAATTAATTAAATTTAAATATAATGAATACCGGACCAAAACATGGGTGTGGCCGTAATTATTAGTCTATCTACACATGGATGTGCTAAACATCCTCTGGTTCACAAATCACAATTGAAGGAAAACATCTCACGTGATATCCAACTACCATACAAAAATTTTAATGATTCACTAAATGACATCTTTGCCCCCACCGACGATTACGCCAATCAAAACCTATTTGTCGGTGTTGTGGGCACCTTCGACATTGGAAAATTCTGTAAAAAGGGTATTATAGTAATTGCGGCTAATGCGTACCACCATTTTGCTCCGGCTAACAGCTGTTTGTTAGGAATCCCTCCCGTTTCTTTGATTTTTCTTTTTTTTTTTTTATTTTGCAAGAAAAAAGATTTATATAATTAATTTTCATTAATTTAGGATTAGAATTTAATTATTATTATATATATATATATATACCCTTCTGAACATGGCATGACAATAATCTCAACATTTTTGAGAAAAGTAAAGAAAGGGAATGTCTTTGGCATTAATATTTCTTCGTATTCTACTTTTTTAGAGTTTAGATTCTGAGAAAGTTGTGTCATTTTCTTGTGAAACAACATTCAAAGGAGAACGGCAAACGGGAAAAAGCTGTAGTTACTAATTGACATCTCTAACAGCATTTCCATTCTTGCTTGATTAGCAGAGAAATTTGAACTAACAAATGCTTATACCCAGTAAGTATTTGCCTAGTTTTTCCTTTTTTTGTTAGAAACTTTCTTGGAATTTGTTTGTCGTCGATGATCTTTGTTTCCGTGTCCCCATGAAACTTTACTATTTTACTTGTTAATTTGCAATTTGGGTTTCTTTATTTTATTTTATTTTAGTTTTTAAATTTTTTCTGGCGGTGCAGGTATGCCGGAGAAAGTGGTGAGCTCAGCACCATCAACAAACCCATTATGGCGTATGCGGTCAAATCCTTTGGTTCAATGGCGGTTTCATATACTAACAGCTCTGGTTTTTGTTGGCATGGTTGGTGTTTGGAGCATAGATGGGTGCAGTATAAAGAATTTTATTGAATCTTGGAGGTTCAGGCAAGAGTTTCTAAGCAGGAGATTTAACGCACAGCCCACAAAAACCGCAAATCTAGCCCAAGAAATCCATCAAAATTTCACTAAAAACTCAAGCACCACCTATTTCCCGCTACCCCAGCACAATACCAATACCACTACTGCTACCACTAACAGCAGCAGTCCTCCCAATTACAGTATACTGAACAACGGCGACAACAATGTTTCTGCTAAGAATTACTCAGATGGGTTTCTGGCTAAGCCAACTGAGAAAGAATCAGAAGAAGCTAAAATGAAGTGGGTATCAGCTGATTTGAACCCAAATTTCTCTTCAGTTGACAATAATTTTTCTGCTCAGAATTCTTTAGATGGGCTTCTGGAGAAGCCGAAGGAGAATGAATCAGAAGCTAATGTGAAGTGGGTATCAACCAAATTAGATCCGCATTGGACTTCAAATCTTCTTTCCCGGTGGCTAGCTCCCGGTGGTGAGCCTTGCAGAGATTCACTTTCGGTCGACATTGTAATTCCTGGATTGGACGGGCACGATTGGATTGAGCTGACAGCTGGGAATAGTCATGAATTTGTTTTCCAAGCAGTGGATGAGCTCAAGAATCCTCGCTGTTTAGGTGGGGACTACTTTGAGACTGATCTTTCTGGTGGGGCATGGAAGTCACGGCCTTTAATCAAAGATTTTGGAAATGGGTCCTACTCGATTGCTCTTCAAGTTCATCCTGATTTTGCTGGTGACTATAATCTTACTGTTATTTTGCTTTTCAGGCATTTTGAGGGTCTTAAATTTTCGCCATCACGATTTGTCTATGATAAAGAATTGCGTAAAGTTCAAATCAGGTTTTTCAAAGCTCATTATCGGTTGCCAGATATACGTATTTGTCAAAAATCTGATTTCAATAGAGATCTTTGGGTAGGGAGGTGGACTAGGCATGGCAAGAACGATGATTGTGAAGTCAGTAATGATGGGAGGTATCGGTGTCTGCAACCATATTTTCCTTGCCAAAGTCCATGGTGTGATGGTTCCTTAGGCTTGTTGGAGAGTAATGGTTGGGTGTATTCTAGTCACTGTTCCTTTAGGCTGTTTTCAGCTGATTATGCTTGGAATTGCCTAAAGGGTAGGTGGATTTTCTTTTGGGGTGATTCCAATCATGTTGATACAATAAGAAACATCCTTAATTTTTTCTTGGATTTGCCTGAAATAAAATCTGTTCCTAGACGGTTTGATATGAATTTTTCAAACCCAAAAGATGCATCTCAATCAGTTCGAATCACAAGCATTTTCAATGGTCATTGGAATGAGACACAGAATTATCAAGGACTGAATTCTTTGAAAGATGAAGGATTTAGAAATTTGTTGAAGAAGTACTTCTCAGAGGACACTGTGCCAGACACTATAATCATGAATTCTGGTTTACATGATGGCGTATATTGGGCTAATATTAGACGATTTTCAGCTGGAGCTGATTATGCTGTTTCATTTTGGAAAGAAGTTATGGATTCTGTGAAGCAGAGAGGGTTACTAGTTCCTCAAATCTTTTATCGGACCACAATAGCAACTGGTGGTTATGCCAGGGCACTAGCATTTAATCCGAGCAAGATGGAGGCATTTAATTGGATGGTGTTGGAAAAATTTAGGCGAGCCCAACTGCTGTCTGGAGTAATTGATAACTTTGATATGACTTTTCCATGGCATTTTGACAATCGGTGCAATGACGGGGTACATTATGGCAGAGCTCCAGCAAAGATGAAGTGGAGGGATGGTGAAATCGGACACCAATATTTTGTGGACCTCATGTTGGCTCATGTTTTGCTTAATGCTTTATGTGCGAGATAGCAAATGAAGTGGCTAAATTGTTATTTGGGGTATCGTATTTGGAGGAAGGAGCACTAACATATGGCGGCTTATAGAAACTGGACAGTGCCAGGACTTGCAAGCTTGAAGCTGGACAGTGCCAGGACTTGCAAGCAAAGTTGGAATCTGCCATTCACGTGGGTTAAGATGGATCGAATTCCACAAATTTTATTCTTTCAATTAGAATCGGCATTCATTATTTGTTTATATTATTTATGTTATATTATATTACCACATATGGTTTTTGATACTTGTAGATTATGAGGGATTCTTCAATATATCATGTTGATTTGTAATTATTGGATAGATTTGATGGGGTATAGCTCTTTTTCTAAGCTCACGAGTTCATCATATGATTGAAATTTGCAGAGCATCTAAACTTGTTTGTGCATATTTCCTTGGCTAGGCTGGTCTAAACTAATTGCAGTGAAAGCATTTCTGATGAATTTGTGCTGCGTTCGACCATTTTCTGCTTGTATCTCATATGCGTGATAAGAGCATTTGTCAGAATGCGTTCTTAGCGCCACCTTACGGCAATGGTTTGAACAAAATAAATAGAAAATGAATTCCTACCGAATCCAAGCAGCATGGTGGTGAGCTATTCATCTCTATGAACAAGGAGCTCAGATTAATTACTCCATAGAAACTCTCTCAATGTTCGGATCAGATACATCCTTACAAAATCTATGAAACTATAGAACTTCATAAAATTAAAAAGCTCATCATGTAAAAAATAGTTATTTATTTTTTGAAATTCATAACATTAAAAATTCATTTTTTGAAATTAAAAGTTATTATAAAAACATTTTAAAAATTTTATTTTATATGGTATTTTTTTATTTTATAATAATAAGATTAATTTTTTATTTTTAAATAATTATTAGTGTCTATTATATTTGCTTTAATTTTAACTCAACTTATTTATACTTAATTTATTTTATCATTGAATTAGATTTTAACAATCTAAAGTTACCATAAAATTTTCCTTTAATTATAGAAAAGTTATTACTTTTATTTTAAAAATAGTTGAAAAATATTTTTTATTTGAAAATTTGATTAATATCAACACAAAATTCTTTTTTTTTTTTTTAAATAAACCCTAAAATTGTAATATAGTGGTTTTCTAGATTTTTTTTTCCTCACATTGCAATATATTGAACGGTGAGTCTTATTATTATTATTTTTTTTTTTAAGAAAAAGCTTTTGGGTTTGTAAGAATCGACGAGAATTGCTCGAATTATATCACAGCTGAACATGTATCCGTTGTAGTCTAGTTGGTTAGGATATTCGGCTCTCACCCGAAAGACCCGGGTTCGATTCCCGGCAACGGAACTTTTACCAGTTTGTTTTTTAAAAAATATTAAGTACAGTTTTTAAGGAAACTTTTTCAGGTTCACTCGCGCGATTAGACCACGCGACTGCGTGCACGTCTGAGGACTGTGAATTGCCTATTATCCGTGAAATTTAATCATAATTGTCATTAACTTTTTAATATTTTAAAAATAAATCAAAATATTATTATAATTCTATTTCATTAATTATAAATTTATTTCATTGAATTTTGATACAGTTTTATTAATTAATAGAGTATTAACTAATCAAATGGTATAAATATTAAAATAGATTAAAAGATTTAAACTCTAAAATATTTCTTTCTTATATATTAAAAGTAGAAAAAGATTTTTTTAAGAAAAAATTAATTAAATTAGGTCTTTCGATTAAAAAATCCAAAACTTTCCATTAATTGCTATTTTATTTAAAATTTAGATAATTTAATTATAATTTTTAAAATTAAATAAATTTTACCAAATCTCATAAATTTAGAAATTTTAATAGCTATATAAAAATGCCACATCACATTTTTTAAAATATATGTAATCCCTCTGTCATTCTTAAACCTAGCTCTCTTCCACTTTCTTTACAAGTTTCTCCCTAAAGAACACTTTCAATCTCAGATTTTTACTCTCTGCAGAACGATCCGAAGACCTCGAGAAACACTTTTATGGGGGATTCTCTTTCACTGTTGTTCAAGCCAATGAGATCATTGAGTACCATAGCCAAGTGGAAACTGGCCGCGATGCCACCTTTATTGGCAACTATGATGGGCATGGTGGGCCCGATGCATCTTAGTTCATTTGTGACCATCTGCTCAAAAATCTCACAAGTTCTTTTTTCCTTTTCTTTGATCAGATTAGCTTGCCCTGTTTATTATATTTTGGATTTTGTTATTAATGTCAGAGGATTTTTGTGCTTTCTGTTTGAGTTTAAACTCTAGTAGTTTATTGGGTTCTTATTGAATTGGAAAATATTGTTAGAGCCCGAGTTTTCATATTGTTCTGTGTCCATAGTCTTCAGATTATAAAGGAAGCCTTTTCTGTAGTGGTCCTTAAGCAATCCTAGAAAGTTTTTGGATCGATATCTTTGTGTATTATTTTCTAATGTAGGGCTTGCTAGAGAAAGAGGAACCATCTCTGAAGAAATCCTTAGAAGCGCCTTTTCTGCAACTGAGGATGGATTTCTTACTCTTGTACATAGGACTTGTGGACTAAAACCATTTATTGCAGCAATTGGATCTTGTTGTTTGGCCGGAGTTATATGGAAAGGCACATCATTCGCTGCAAATCTGGGTGATTCTCGAGCTGTAATCAGTTGTTTAGGCAGATCTAATAAGATGGCTGCTAAGCAGTCAACTAGCACCTTTGTTTAGATGATCGCTTCCCATGGTACGGTAATGCTGCTATCATTTCTAGAGAATGGTGATTTTAGGTTAGAAAGTGATGGTTTAAGTATGATTTTACCATAAATTTTTAAATTAATAATTTTTTAAATAATTTAAAATTTTTATATTTTAATTTTATATTAACACAATTTATAAAATTTTAATTATATCATATTTTTTTTATTTAAAAATATCTTTTATCCCTCATTTTCAGTCTCTTTTTTTGGCAAAAAATTTTTAATTTCTCACATACTTCAATTTTTCATCGTTCTTTTTGTTTCTTGCCATCAATATATATATATATATATATATATATATATATATATATATATTTTTTTTTTTATATATAAATAATTTTTACACTTTAAAGTTTTTAATAAGTTATGCAGTTAATAATATTACTAGAGTAATTAAAAAAAAAACTAAATGAATTTTTCATCTATTTTTTTATTGATTTTGATAATATTATTGTTTTTATTAATAATTTTTAATAAAGTTTTTCACTAAGTAAATTATATGATATGCAAAAAATTAAGGATTTATAGATGAATTTTTAATAATTTAAACCCTTTACAAGAGAAATTGTATGTATAACTCTTTATATTTAAAACATATCATATTTATTATATCATATTTTTAGTAACTTTTATATTTATTATATTATATTATATTATTTAATTAAATAATAAAAAATTATTAAATTATCTTATATCATATTATCTTTTCAAACACATTAATAATAAAATTTATATACTATAATATGATATATTAATAAATAATAACACACTCAATCCAAATAAGGGGTAAAGTGAAAGAGTAGAGAGAAAGAGAGAAAAAGAACGAAGGGGGAGAGAGATGAGTGAATTAAATACATTAAAAAAAATTTTAAAATTATAATTAAATTATAAAATTTTAAATAAAATGAGTAATTAATGTAAAGATTTAATTTTTTTTTATCAATAAACCATTAAATTATCACTTATTAATAATTTTGTCAATATGTTATAGCTTATGTTCAGCTTTTCAATACGAAAAATGTATTATAATTTTTATAATAATTAGAGAATTAAATTATAAATTGCATATTTTAAAAAAATAATTATTTTCGCCTTAAATAAAACAAAAAAAAT
This sequence comes from Hevea brasiliensis, assembly GCF_030052815.1. Lineage (NCBI taxonomy): Eukaryota > Viridiplantae > Streptophyta > Magnoliopsida > Malpighiales > Euphorbiaceae > Hevea > Hevea brasiliensis. The sequence goes on along the minus strand of NC_079507.1, from coordinate 73,851,023 downwards.
ACAATGGTAATAAATCAATAATAACAAAGGGAGAGAGGGTGAGTGAGAGAGAAGCAAGTCCGCTTGATCGAGCAGCACCTGCAGCTGCACCTTCCTCCTCTCAAAGTAAACACATTACATCAATTTCTCAATTAGACGATTAAGTGAAGGTGCGAACAAAACCATTTATTGTATTCTTTTAATAGCTATCAATTATCTTATGGCCTAAATATAAATACCATTACTTTATCCGATCTGCATTTCCCCCCTTTGCAATTTCCTTTTTTTTTTTTTTTGCAACCAAGGCCAAAATCTGGCAAATCTTGGGGGATTAAGGCCTCGCTTGTCTCTTAAGCAAGCAGTCTCCGAGTACGATCACGACGACGAGGAGTGTAGGCCTTGGCGCCGCAGGATTTCTTCCTCTATGGCCTTTTTCACCTGGGGCTCTGCTCTTAGGATCACTCTCCTCCTCCTCCTCCTTGCTGCTGTTATTTTCGCTTGCTTCACCCTCCCCGTCGAAAAGGTCACATTTTCTTATCTGTCTCTCTTTTGTTTTCTCGCCTTTTTTTTTTTTTTTTTTTTAATTTCTGTTGATGGGATTTGCTATTCTTTGTGCTTTTGTCTAATGGATTTTGGTTGATTCCTTGTCTCTACTGGTTTAATTATTAATTTACGCAATGGGATCATACTTGAAAGTCATATTCATTTAGGCATACAACTTTGAACTCAATTTCGTCCTTCAATCATTGTTCGAATTGATTTATATGCATGTTTCTTTTATTTTTTTTTATTTTTTAATTGCTGGCTGCAAATATATTATGGGGGCTGCTAAAATTAAGGTCTTTATATGTTCTAATGATATTGTCGAGGCTATGCATCTATTGAAAATATGTTGCATATGTGAAATAGCTGCTTCTTGATTATTAAATAACTCTTCTACATCTCTTGTTACAGGCTCACAGTATAGATGTCTATTTTGATATGTAGTAGTGTGATTTGATTTTGGAATTGTTTATTGAGTTACTTCTTTAGTCTGTCAATTGCAATCTGCAGATTAAAGAAGTAACAAAATGATGGATGGCTGTGTTTTATGATTAACAGCACACTTGTGTTTTAACTAAAAGAGCAGTTTTCATGCAGATCTTGAAGGACTTCTTATTATGGGTTGAGAAAGACCTTGGGCCTTGGGGACCCCTTGTGCTGTGAGTCAATTTTATCTTCATATAGTCCTTGTATTTTCCTACTTACTTGGCATTGAACTGTTTTCCTTAGTAATTTGATATTGGTTTCATTCAAAATGTGCTGATAATTTTTGCAAGAATTGTACAAATCAAATTTCATATCATTACATTAGTGGTCAATAGAACATTCTGGTATGAATGGAGGAACAATGATCATATTCTGACCTGTTCTGGACCTTGTCAACTAATATGTTTTGTCATTGGGTAATTTGCAGGGCTGTAGCATACATTCCTCTAACGGTCCTGGCGGTTCCAGCGTCAGTGCTTACTGTAAGCCTTAACCTTTTAGATACTGTTGCCAACCTAGTCACACTTCCTTATTGATTTCTACAGCTAGTACTTTGGTAATCTTATGATTTTCTTGGCTTTATTTGCTTTGGGTTTGTTCTCCAACATTACACTTGAGTAGAATCAAATCTATGCTCCCGATTTTTGAATTCAATCTTTTGTCATCTGTATACTTCCTGAGCAGTTTGAACCAAATATGCTTTGTCATCCCCTTGGTGCTGTATAATAATTTTTTTCCCTATACAAGTGTCAAGTCCTCTAGTAATTTGGTTTCCGTCTTTCAGCTTGGAGGTGGATATCTCTTTGGGTTGCCTGTGGGCTTTGTTGCTGACTCTATTGGTGCCACCATTGGTGCAGGGTCTGCTTTTCTTCTTGGAAGAACGGTACTTCTCAGCTTCAATTCTAGTGGTGCATATTGTGTGTACTGAGAAAAAGGGAACCTTTTATAATTAGTTTTCTTCTAATGAAGCTTGTATTCATGAGAGGCGTAGGAGAAAAGAAAGGATGTGACTTTTTAAATTTTCATTGGTTTTGGTGTTCTATGCCACGTAGTCACAAGGTATAGTTTCAAATTTTTATTTAGTCAGGTATAATTTATATCATATTATGGTATTTCTTTGCAGATTGGAAGATCTTTTGTTGTTTCCAAGCTGAAGGATTATCCACAGTTTAGGTCAGTTGCAATTGCAATTCAGAAATCTGGCTTTAAGGTTTGTATATTTCACATTTTATATTTGAAAACTCTGTTAACGTTACCTTTTTCTTGTCCATTATTTTGACATAGTGGTAGCAGATAAGAAGCTTAACTGAATTATTCCTTGTTATAAACCTTTTTTTTTTTTTGCATCTGAATTTCCTTATTTTATTTTGCAGATAGTTCTTCTGCTTCGACTTGTTCCCTTGCTTCCTTTTAACATGTTGAATTACCTGCTGTCTGTGACACCTGTTCCATTAGGGGAATACATGCTGGCTTCCTGGATAGGAATGATGGTATGTTCTTCGCTCCTTATCCTCTAGTATTTTGTTATATATCCCAATCATTGATAGTCCTGTGTGGTGAGGAAATTTTCAGCTACAAAGTTTATTTTTTGTGTTTAATGGGTGTTTCAACATAATATGAACTTAAAAGATAGCTTCTTTTTTTTTTTTTTTTTGGTGGGGGGGGGGGGGGGGTGTGGAGGGGGAGGGTGGGGAATGGTGAAGTTTCACCTATGGTTGTCCTTTGTGCCATGTAAAACCTGATTCATGATTCAAAAACCTTGATCTGGGCGTGTGGTGCTTGGATGATGATTGTCTGGCATAAGGATGATGAAGGGAGGTCTACCTTCCCATCTCCCAGAGATGAGTCTCTGGGCATTAAATTATGTTGTGTGTGTGTGTGTCTCATCTTTCTATTATCTCAAGCACCTGTTAATTTTAAATCTGTAAAGGAATGATTTGTGATTGTGACATTATGAACATGATTCAGCTATGGGTTTAAGACTTTAGAATTGAAATTACTTGAACTTGAAAATGAGTCTCTCTTAATCTATTTTGTGCCTGTTGCCCTTTGCTAGCTTAAAGTAATTCAGATTTGATGGACCAGATAACTTAAACACTCACTATTTTCTTTATGTTGATTCTGAAACTAAACAATAATCTGTGGTTATATGCACCATATTACATTGTCATTCTAGATCTTGACTAAATGAACCTTGAAATGTATTGAAATTATAATTTTTTGACATTATCAGAAAAAGGTACTTCTTATGAGGTTCAGCTTTGTAGATGTATCTAACTTTCCATCTTCTTTACAGCCAATAACTCTTGCATTAGTGTATGTTGGAACAACTCTAAAAGATCTTTCTGATGTGACCCATGGATGGAGTGAGTTTTCAACTACTCGTTGGGTAAGGACCTTATGACACTCTTGTATGTTTAAGGTTTCCATTGACATTTTAGCTGTCTTCTTATGCATAAATGTCTATGGCACGAGTTTTGTTGGTTATATTTTTTTTTTCTGATTTTCTGATGCATTTTTACTCATTTAATGCAGTTGTGCATCATATTGGGCCTTGTTGTATCTGGTAAGTTGTAACACAGAATATAGTTCTCTTTTTCTTCTGATTCCTACTGGTGCTTTTTTGTTTTTCTTTTCTCTTTCTTGTGACTTGGAGAGAGAGAGATAAGATGGAGGAGAGTAGGGGTTTCAATAGGCATGGGAATCTTTTTTAGCTTGTTCTCTGAAAATGTTGCTGCTTGTTAAATGCCAGCCAATTGTAAGTAATCCAAGTTTATTATCAAGTTTAATTCTTTGACACCATTTGAGTTGGGTTTTGACTTTTAGCATTCAAAAAGAAGATTGAGGTGATTTTCATTAGATATGTGTTAAATTTAGAGAGAGTGTTGGTCAAATTACAATTTAGTTCATTTTAATTCGGGCTTATATAAGTGATTAAATTGCTTTACACATTAAAATGACTAGCTGAGTCAATATTGCAATCTAACCACTTATATTTGCCATTTTATATTTATACTTTTTCGATGTGAGATTTATAATTTTAACACTCCCCCCTCAAGTTCAACCATATAGTTGTTACGTGACAGTTAGTTTGTATTTTTTAACCCAATATGAGCCAAATTATACAGCCTTATGGGTGGCTGAAACCCACAACTCACTTCGGGCTCTGATACCATGTTAAATTTGGAGGGAGTGTTGGTCAAATTATAATTTAATTCATTTCAATTTAAGCTTATATAAGTGTTCAGATTACTTTACACATTAAAATGACTAGCCAAGTCAATGTTACAATCTAACCATTTATATTTAACATTTTATGTTTATACTTTCCCGATGTGAGATTTATAATCTCAACAATATGCACAAATTGAAGTGAGCTAAAGCGAAGTTGACATAGTCAACACCTTTGGGGCATGTGGACAAACACTTGCACGTGTACAAACACTTGCACGAGTTTTCCCAAATAAATTTCTAATTAAGAATTTGTCACAATGGAAATGTCCTATAATTTTATTTTCTGTCATGTAGTAAAGTTATTTCTCTTTGTAGCAAAATTTTCAGTGTGAGTGGTACCTTTGGAACAAAATATCAATTTGGACTATCATGTGTTAGAGCAGTTGTATTGGGAGAAATTGAACAGAAAAAATGGACTCAGGTGTTTCATTTGCAGAATATATACCTGATTGCTAATTGAAGTTTTTTCTTTTTTCTTTTTCTTTCTTTTCTTTTGAGGATTGCTAATTGAAGATTGGTGTAACGTATCATTAGTTTATCAGAATTTTGAACATTTGTAATGCTTAGTCATCCTTTTTGGCTTGAGTGCAGTGGTTCTGATGTTTTGTGTTACTAAAGTTGCCAAGTCTGCTTTGGAAAAAGCTTTGGCTGAGAATGAGGATATAGATAGCATTTTGGCTTCGCCTCATTTACCCATTGTGGCTGATCCTGCCGTTGATCTGAGCCAGCCTCTCATAATCAAGATAGATGCATCTGAAGATGACCATGAAAAATGAAACGCTTATTTTATGTAAATTCTTTCCCTACGTATACGTTCAACATCTCAGCATATGGCCTTGTCGATTGTGATCTGTACAGTGCAATTATTTACAAAATGTAGGATTTGGGAGAAGTTGCTGATCTACATTCAAGTGGCATAGCCACTTCAATTGAAGTTCAATAATTATTACAATGAAACCATTGTTTTGAGTGAGTATGCTTAGTCAGCCTTTTCTAATTTCTATTGGCTATACTTTCACTTGTATCGTTGCATATTCATTATTAAATCTCCTATAATTTGTAACCATCAGATTGCTAGTACTGGGATAAACATTGGCCTAACTCTGAAGGATCACATGTAAGAGCATGTGCTTAGCTGTACCGGTTCGTTTTAATACATGTCTGCAAAGAGTTACAACTTGAGCTTAAGCTGAGATTATCTTGTTACGCAATGAAGGAAAAATCATTGAAATTAAAGATCCTGAGAAGAGTGGCCTGTCATTAACCTGACTGGCATGTGATATAGCCTTGAATCTCGAGGCATTTTCTTTTCTGTATTACCCATTTACATTTTTTGTGACCAAAAGTTGGATTGGAAGTGGACAGAATCTCCATCCTTCTTGAAATAATGCGGCTGTTGGATATACCAATCAAAGATAAAGGACGAAGAAATTTGGTATTTGGGTAACAGTAGCGTCCATTGTTGATTGTTAAGGTACGGCTTGATACCATAATTGGACGCATTTTTTCTGCTCATAAACTCAAGGTCCTAATAAGCATCTTATGGATGAACCTAATTTGCAGGTCATGGTCCACACATTGGGTGTGGATGGTATGATCCAAAATTACAAGCACAGCTTTCAAATATTAAAATTGGATTGCAAAAGCGATTCCAATGATGAAAGATGAAGCAAAATCATATACAGTCTCATTATGAAAAATTTAAATGCACAGTAGCAACCATTGGCTTCTCTCTTTTTATACTTTCTCAAGCAAACAAAAGAAAAGCCAGAAGCTAGCATTTTTTTTTTTCAAGTTTTGGTTGCCGTATTCGCCCTTCCAACTGTCTTCTTGCGTGGAATTTAGGGTGTTCTTGGGCCCTACCATTTCCTTGGTGAAAGGACTCAATATTCTGATATAACATTGGGATTTTACTATCGTACAATTCCATTTATGAGCAATCTTGTTCTCATAAAATCAGGACCATGCAAATTGTGACCTGCCTTTTGGAGGACCCACTGCCTAAATCATCACAGCCATCCAAACAAAAATTAACAGATACAAGTTGGTGTCTTCCTTATTTATTCCTGACATATTGACGTCTATAACAGAAAGCAATAAGGTTGATTCAAAATTCAAGGTTACCAAAAATTCTGAATCCTGGAGAGGAAAAATGCCAGGTTTCAGCATTTTTCCTCTTGGGGGTTGCTTTGATGGCTGTCGCGATCATACAAAAACTTCAGGATTCGGCACCAGGATCTGGAACCTGAGTGACAGGTCAGTTGAGCTGCAAGTAAGGGTGGGATCAATACTGAAAAAGGTTCACACATTGAAGCCAGGCTCTTCCAAGAGACTAAAATGCAAGAGCATATACAAGGCCTACATGCCTGGAAGGAGTGGCAGTGCTAGTTCTGGAGGTATGAAGAGCTTGCTGTATTACTATGATGAGACGTGTCACCCTTATATTTGGGTACATGACACCGGCGGCGATTTTTCCAGGATGGTCAAGCAGCAGTACATTAGTCTTGAAGACCTGAGGAATTATTCTGATATCAGAATTTTCAGGGATCATCAAAGAGGCTGCATATCGGTTCGCAAGAAACCTAGGCCAGATTTTTGCTGACTTTACATTCAAGGTTATTTTGTAAGCTTGCGGTTGTGGTTAAGGGAATTGATTTTTTTTTTTTTATTTTCCTGCATTGAGTGTTTTCTGTTGGCATGTTAGAAATCTAATAATATTCGCTTTACAACTACTCACCTCAAATGAGAATAACATCAGACACCAAAAGATAAAGAAAGAAGAATAGAAATGTTGTATTTGTTAAAGAGCATCTACTTGTCCTTCTCTTTTGATGGAGGTTACATGAGAAATTCTTGGGTGGGCTTCATGATTTATCATCAACATGTGCATCCTTTAATATCTGGTTGGGGGTTACCTGAAAATTAATCATTTTCCCATTTGATCCTTTGTGCTTGTGTTGCAAGCATGGATGGCATTTGGGTGGAAAATCCAATCAGAATTTGAGGCAATGATGGGAAATAATAGCTCCCCTGCATTGCATAGTATTAAAGAACCTGTAAAATGTTGGGGTGATGATAATGTGCTTAAGCAATGCCCTTTCTTTTCATCTTTTCATTATTTGGCATTTGCCTCATTAATGAATATACATTTGAATACTAAATCTTAAGTTAAATATTTCTTAGAGTTTTAAAAAATTGAATAGAAGGATTCATCATACCTAAATATCAATTTACTACCATCTTGTAACTTCACAGCTATATATATATATATATATATATATTAATTTCAGGCTTCAGTCAACGTACAAGATTTGTCAACCGTAATTAAATAGAATTAAAACTGAGATTTCACATTTCTTGGATTTCCATCACAATGTGCCTTGATAAAGACATATTCACAATTCAACATTCAAAAATTTCTCCATAAATAATTTAATGGAGAAAGCATCTAGAAGCTTAAATAATTTTCTACAAAGCATGGAGAAGTTTCTTTCCTCTTTATGCTATTTGAGAATTTTTACTTGACCTCAATTGTAATCACCCATTCTAAATTAAGATTAAAAAAAGTAACATGGTTTTGGTGGGAAAATAAGTTCCCATAGAAATCAGGTGAAACTGAAAACACTGGAGAAGAAAGTCAATAGGGGGGCTACTCGTTTCTTCAAGAAAACAAGCTACTCTCCAACGCCTCTGCAAATTTCCCTAAACAATACTTAGATTCATCATCCCTTCCTTCCTTCTCTTTCATAGCACCTCAAAATGGGAATTTCATTTAGCAGTAATAGAAGAAGAAACAAAACTCGTTACCACCCCCGGCCTCCACCTTACTATTACTCAACAGAACCGCTCTCTCTCCCTACGCCGCATCCTCCTCCTCCGTTGCCACTGCCCCAAAATTACTTCACTACGGCAACCCAACCGCCATCCTACCCCCCATCCCACAATCCTTATCCTACGCAACCACCTCTTCCTCCTCCAATTCACTCCTACTACAGTTCTCATCCCTACCATGCATGCACCTCTGCAAACAGATTCAATTATCAGCCTTACTATTATGCTAATCAGACTAATGGGTGGCCTGCGATTAGGCCTAATGTGGGTACAGGGCAGCCGATTGACCGAGCTCCTTTCATTGAGCATCAGAATTTCTGTAAAGAAGGTCAGAAATGACGTGAACGTGCATAAAGACACGTTAAAGGTTGAAATTGATGAGCACAACCCTGATAATTACTTGGTTTCTTTCGTTTTCGATGCTTTGTTTGATGGGAGGTTAATAATTATATTTACTTAGTTGGTTCTTGCTATGTTTGATTCGTGATTTTTTTTTATTGGTTGCGTTTGCAGTGTGGATATTTTCATTTGTGGGTATTGATATATTTGTGGTTTGTTATACGATTCTTCATTTGGGTTCTAGTCAGGTGGTTGAATTGACTGATCCCCTTAGAAAAGAAATGGAGCTAAGGATCTTGAATCTTGTAATTGAATAATTATTTGAATCTGTTAGGCTTGTCTTAGTTTAGATTTTATAATCTCTGTTAATCAGAACAACAGGAAAATGAAAAGCAGAAGCCGAGTTGGGATGAAATGAATAGATGATGATGTTGAAGGACATAGATTTGGCCAATTTTACCAAATTCTTGATTTGGGGCTTTGGATGATACTTGCAAAGACAGTATGGATTTTTCACCTCTCGTTGTCTCTCCAAGGTAGTATTGACGTTTAAAGTGTGAGTAATGGGGGAATGTCAAACAAGAAAACTGAGGGAGGAAAACACACAAGCAAATAGGGTAGGGTCTATTAGAATTGTGCTGTGTGATCTTAACCAGAGCGAGATCCATATAAATCATGAACTGCAGTAGCTTATTGGCAGCAAGTACTGACTATTTTTTCCTAATTTCAACAAATCAGGCTAATAATAGTATGCATCTAGTTGAAAGCTGAAAGAGAATTAGTAGATGATAATGCAGTGAATCTAAATTAATCATTTGAAAATTAATATAGCATGTAATGCATAACAATTATATTGTGTAAAAAGATAGTTAAGAGAAAATTGAATGTACAGACACAAATCATTAGGGAATCCTGTTTAGACGTATACAATGTCTTGATTCCATTACATGAGCTCGAGTAGCAATGATTTTAGTTTGGCTGTTAGGTTTTATCACTGTTATTTTCATTTTGGATTGTAATAAATGTAATATAGTTTTGTTAGAAATATCATGATAACTAAGGATTTGGGTGGTGCCTAAAATGGTGACACATGGATAAGATGGTTTTGGGATAATATGGGTACTAGAAAGGGTTTTAAGGGAGAGCAATACTTTAACTGGAATCATGGTGTTTGCTAGGAAAAATCCGTCCCTCTCAATATGAAAGGGTCCTTATTTGTAGAACAAATGAGCCAATGCTTTTTCGAGACGTATAAAGATACTACAAGTGGTTGTCTTAATCACTGAAATCTGTTTGAAAGGTCCAATCAGATCATTTTTAGAGTAATAATAACTCTGGCATACATAAGCCGCTAGTAACAAGTGGTAACGAGTCGGGTATTGTAGACAACTCATCTAACTAGTTTGTTTGAGAAAAGTAGGTTTAACGACCTACTTATTGGGGGTATTCTGAGTCAAGCGAGTCGAAGGGAAACATAAACTATGCCTGGATAATGCAATACTTCTAAACCATGCTTCTGTGAGCCGTACATAGGACAATTAACAAATGCGATGGCCTTACAAAAGAATTTTGTTTCCTACATCTATGCGTCCCAGTTGCATCGAGTACTTTGCCTCAGGGATGTTTCATCATAGCTTACCTCTTTAGTATGAATGGATGTTGTCAAAGGGTCCCTATGAAATATAGATGATAGTTATCACTTTTTTTTTCATCGCATGGGCTATATGACTATTTTCAATGCCGGAAATCAGTTGTACAACCTCTTTTATCTGGGGACTAGAGATGAATCTGTCCCTATTGCGGTCGTACTATGGGATGGGATTTTTATATTGACGTGATCAATAAACATAAACTCTTTTCTGAATGTACACGTGTCCTTCACCCTAAGACTTGTCTACTCATACTATAGAGAGCATATGACTCCTTTTGGGGTGTACAAATGTCCATCTAAGGGCTTGTCTATTTATATTGCATCAATCATTAATATCAAAATGATTTGAATGATTCTGACTGGTTTGTTTGAGACAAGCAGGTTTACTGACTGACTTATTTTTTAACGACCTACTTATTAGGGGTACTTTAACTCAAGTGACTTGGAGGGAAACATAAACTATGCCTGGATAATACAATACTTCTAAACCATGCTTTCGTGAGCCGTACATAGGACAATTAACAAATGTGATGGCCTTACAAAAGAATTTTGTTTCCTACATATGTGCGTCCCAGTTGCCTCGGGGATGTTTCATTATAGCTTACCTCTTTGGTATGAACGAATGTTGTCAAAGGGATTCCTATCGAATATAGCTAATAGTTATTACCTTTTTTCGCCGTGTGGGCTACATAACTATTTTCGGTACAGGAGATTAGTTGTACAACCTCTTTTATCTCAGGACTAGAGGTGAGTCTGTGCCCAGTGCGATTGTACTATGGGATGAGGTTTTTATATTGACATGACCAGCGAACATTCGATTCTTTTCTGAATGTACACGTCCTTCACCCAAGGACTTGTTTACTTATATTGTAGAGTGCATATGTAACAACCTAAATTTTTTTTATATATATTTTCTTTTATTAAGATAATAATTTATTTATATTTTACTCATTGTTTTAAAATTAATATTTTCATAATGGTATTTTTGTTAAATGAATATCATTTTTTTTGCATGTATTGTTATTATTATTATTATTATTTCATTTATTAATTATATTATTGTTATTATTATCTATAGTATATTATTTTTATATAAAAAAAATAAAATAAACAAACAAATAAATAAAAATAAAAATAAAATAAAAGAATTAAAATTTTTCAGGAATGAATCTGGACAACATGCCTGTCCAGGTTCATTCCCAGAATTTCAAAAAAAAAAAAAAAAAAAACCAGCCAACCAGCAGACCCCCCCCCCTCGGCCCCCTCTCTCCCTCCCTCACGCTTCTCTCTTTCCCCCATCTCTTCTCTCTCTTTTCTCCATACTTTCTGGCCGGTGAGGGAGCAACCACCACCGACCGGTGACCAAGCAACTTCAGGCGACGTCAGTGAGCTACCAGCTGGCCAGAAGCACCACCAAACGCGGCGGCGAGAGAGAGGGAGAAGAGAGAGAAACGCGCGCATAATGGGCAGCGGCTTTCCGACGCGATTCCGGCCTCATCCGACGTCCTATTGGAGCGATTCAGGTGGCGTTGGAAAGCTTGTTACGAGAGTTTTCTTTTGATACCCATTTTGCAACATTTGGTGATCGGATGAGTGAGGTATGGAGGAGAGAAGTTTTGGGTTTTTTAAGTTTTTCGTCAGATTTAGGACGATCCAACTGTTGGATCGACGATCCGAGACTACCTATGGACTCAGGAAGAGGAGAGAAATATATAGGGACTAAAACGTAATTTTTCAAGTTTATGACTATTTTTTGATTTGGAGGGCTCAGGAGGGGCCATATAATGTTAATGAGATGTGATTATAGAAATTGAGATTTTAAAAGTGTTATTTGAATCTTTTCGCAGGTTAGGTAGATCCCAAGTATAGGAAAAATTTTGTCGAATTTTCGGCATAAATTAAGATTGCCTCTTTAAATTTATTTTTATTTGAATTAGCACTAATAAATTCACAATAAAATTATGTAGGTGATCATGGTCAACCATATTTCTTCATCCAACCTCTACAGTCATCTCTGGTGTACTGTAAGTAAAATATTAATTTTAATTATAATTTCAATATTATTATATGTTCAGGCATGCCCATACATCATTTATAAATATGTATCTATACAGTTAAACACTAGGCACATTTTATATTGCATTCTTAATTGATGAAGTGCCATAGATGTTTATGGTAATTTGGAGCAGTGTGCGTGCGTTGGCGTGCGTGTGGTTTGTGCTATTGGATATGGATAGGATGGGTAAACGCGGCTTGAGAGATACTCGTTGGGACCCGGTCCTTTGTGATAAGTTGTGGTAGGCACGGCTCGAGATGATCTCGCTGGTCCCGCATTTGGTTTATCAAGCGAAAGTCCGACTTGAGAGACACTCGCTGGCAGAGGTAATTAAGAGAGCTGTATAGGGGATCAGCTCCCATATATGTACTGTTTGAACATTATTGGGTGTGTGAGTACTCCAAATTGCCTTTTTGCTGTTATGATGTGATTTGTATGAAAATTTGGATGGTGTTGCATTCCACTCTTTAAGATGCATTAGCTTTAGATAGTTTTAGAAATTGTAGTTAAAATCGGTATTTTACTCCCTGAGTCGAATGCTCACTCCTGTTCACCTATTTTTCCAGGCTACAGAAGAGTTCCTTTACAGAGCAATCTCCTTTCTTCCTTGCAGGTTTAACGTCAGTTATTTAATTGTTTTATTATTTTTTCAAAATTTGAAATCTAGAACTCTGCATGTGTTAGCAGTAGCATAGACCTTGTTAGGAATCGTGTTAATTTAAATTCTTGAGATTAACAAATGAAGATTTGTATGATATCTAAATAATTTGTAAGTGATGGTATCAGGGTTGAGCGGGGCTACCTTGAATTTAGTTTTTTATGGTTATCGGATTGGGTTGACCCGAATAAAAATATTTTATTTTATTTATTTTATTTACATGTTGGGCCTAAGTTTTTGGGCTTTAGTTATGGATTTGAGAACAGTAAGGCTTACTACGGGCCTGGGGGCTTTATGCCGACCCAGGTCCTAGTGCAGGTCCGGCCCATAGGTTGGGTCGTGACAGCATATGACTCCTTTTGGAGTGTGCACGTGTCCTTCATTTGAGGGCTGGTCTATTTATATTGTATCAATCATTAATATCAAAATGATTTGAATGGTTGTCCAGTATTAATATAGAAAAATTTTACCGTCCTTAACATCTGATGTGATGTGAGAAATTAACTTGTCTTAGCTTTAGCATTTATGAATGTAAACATAATTGGTTAAGAAGAAATTGATTATGGCATTAACTTTTTGCTCTTACTTTCTCAAATCAACTGGGTCTTTATCTCAAAAATTTATTGGGGTCGACTATATGGATTCTCTTTCTCAACTCTAAACGATTTTGGGTTAAATTATTGGAAATGTGTAATGCTTCTAGGTCATGTTGTACTACTCTCCTCCAAGTCAATTTAGGTCTACCCCTTCTTTTTCTTTCTATCCTCTAACCCAATGTGCTCTACTTGTCTAACTGAAGCCTCTGTATGTCTACGCTTCACATGACCAAACCATCTCAATCTTCTTCTCTCAACTTATCCTCAATTGGCACCACTCCTACCTTTTCTCTAATACTCTCATTGCGGACTTTATCTAGTCTAGTATGGCCACTCATCCACCTTAACATTCTCATCTCCACAACTCTCATCTTAGACACATATGACTTCTTCATTACCCAAAACTCACTACCATATAACATGGTCGGTCGTACGGCTACACGGTAAAATTTTTCTTTCAACTTATTGGGAATCTTGCAATCACATAAAACTCCCGTGGCACGTCTCCACTTCAACCATCCGGCTTTAATCCTATGACTAACATCCTCCTCACATCTCTCATCTACTTGAAGGATTGAGCCAAGTTATTTAAAGTGATTACTTTAGGGTAATACCACTCTATCTAAACTAATTCCTTCCCTATCACCAGTTCGGCCTTCACTGAACTTGCAATGCATACATTCTGTCTTCGTTGTACTTAACTTAAAGCTCTTTGACTCTAGTGTACTTCTCTAAAGCTCTAGCTTTCTATTGACTCCTTCTCGCGTCTCATCTATTAGAATTATATTATCTGCAAACATCATGCACCAAGGGATACTCTCTTGTATATGTTTCGTCAATTCATCTAGAACTAATGTAAAAGGTAAGGGCTCACAGATGAACCTTAGTGTAATTCAACTGAGATAGGAAAATCTCTTGTATCCCCTCCTACAGTGCGCACAATAGTAGTTGCTCCTTCATGCATATCTTTCAACACTTTATGTACCGAATAGATACATTCTTTTGTTCTAACACTCTCCATAAGACATCTCTTGGTACACTATCATAAGCCTTCTCCGAATCGATAAGAACCATATGTAGATCTTTCTTCACATCTCTATATTTCTCCATCAAGCTTTTAATGAGAAAGATCGCTTCCATAGTTGAAAGACTGGGCATGAAACCAAATTAATTGGGAGAGATAGAAGTATCATGACGTAGTCGATGTTCCACAACTCTCTTCCACAACTCTCTTCCTCAACTTCATAGTATGGCTCATGAGTTTAATTCCCCTATAGTTTGAACAACTCTGTATATCTCCCTTATTTTTAAAAATAGGTACTAAAATACTCATCCTCCATTCATCAGACTTTTATTTTGAGTTTAGAATCTTATTAAACAATTTAGTTAACCATGCCACTCTCACATCTCCCAAACACTTCCACACTTCAATTAGTATTCCATCGGGTCCATAGGCTTTACCCACTTTCATTCTCTTAAGTGCTTCTTTTACTTATGAATATCAAATCCTTCTAGTGTAATTCACATTCTTTTCTATTGCTCAGTAGTTTATATTTACGCTATTACCACTTTGACTATTGTTATGGAAAGTCAATCATTATATTATTTCTGTGTATATTCTGTATTCTGTATTCCTATTTAGGATTTCTTATTTAGGATTTCTTCCTAATTAGTATAACACAATTATAGGAATTAATTGTATATAAATACCCATGTACAGATTAATTGAAATCAATGAGAATCATCTCTTTCTACATCTCTTTCTACATGGTATCAGAGCAGGCCATCTAGGGTGGCTATTTGTTCTCACCACCCACCAGAGAGACCTTGGCCGCCGACCGGCCGTTTCGATTCCGATCAACATTGCCAGCGTCGCCTCAATCCCCTCATTCCACCACTGTGTGCTGTTGCCTGATCCAGTACACCATTAAAGGACTTCTGAGGTTTGGCTCTCAGATCCTATTTCGGTATTTACTTGATTTGTGATTTTGGATTATTTTGTTGCTGTCAGCACTTTGGATTAGCGTTTCGGTTAGTTTCTTTGTCTCAACAAATGGCAGACAATAAGAATGTTATTTCTGATGTGATTCCGATGATGACTAAGATCACAGAACACAAACTTAATGGTTCAAATTACCTGGAGTGGAGTAAGACTGTTAGGGTCTATTTGCGTAGCATTGATAAGGATGATCACCTTACTAAAGATCCACCTACTGATGATACACAACAAACTTGGCTAAGGGAGGACGCTCGGTTGTTTTTGCTTGAACTCGATTCACAAAGGAGGTAATTAGTTTAATTAATCACTGTGAATTTGTTAAAGAATTGATGGATTACTTAGATTTTCTGTATTCTGGTAAAGGGAATATCTCCCGTATTTATGATGTTTGTAAGGCATTCTACCGTGCTGAGAAAGAGAATAAGTCTCTCACGGCTTATTTTATGGATTTTAAACGGGTATATGAGGAACTTAATGTATTGTTGCCTTTTAGTTCTGATGTGAAAGTTCAGCAGGCCCAACGGGAGCAATCGCTTTTATGAGTTTTCTTGTGCCTTCCTTCAGAGTATGAGACTGCTAAATCTCAGATTCTTTCCAGTTCTGAGATTTCCTCTTTGCATGAAACATTCACACGGGTCCTTCGTACAGAGAGTACCCAATCTTCACAAACACAAGAGTGCTCTTATTAGCCGTAATCCAAATGGACAACAGGTAATAGAAGAGGAAGTAGAGGAGGAATTACAGGCAATGTATAATCAGAATGGAGAGGCTAGTTCTAATCGAGACTCAAGAGGAGTCATTTGTTATTATTGTCATGAGCCTGGCCATACAAAATATAATTGTCCGCAACTTCAGAGGAAAAATCATAGATCACAGATGGCAAATATGGCAGAAGAGGATTATACGGTATCTTCCTCTGAGAAAACTGTTGTGGTATCTGCAGAGGATTTTGCACAGTTTTCCCAGTATCAGGCATTTCTAAAGCCTACCAGTTCCCCTATCATCGCGATCACGAGTCGTAAATCCACTACATGCCTTGTGTCTTCCTCATCCAAATGGGTTATTGATTCTCGTGCAACAGATCACATGACAGTAATTCTAGTCTTCTATCCGCTTTCACCTAATCCCACTTCCTCTATTACTTTTAGCCGATGGTTCTACTTCTTGTGTCATGGGTTCGAATCGCGAATCCGACTTCGTCAATTTCTTTGTCATCTGTTTTGTGTCTACCAAATTTCTCTTTTAATCTACTTTCTGTTAGTAAACTTACTCGTACCTTAAATTGTTCTATTTCCTTTTTTTCTTATCAGTGTTTGTTTCAAGATCTTACGACGGCGATTATTGGTAGAGGACGTGAGTCAGGTGGTCTCTACAGTCTGGAAAATCATGTACCGCGGTCGCTTGTTTGCTCCAGTACCGTAACACCTCTTGAAGCTCATTGTAGATTGGGTCATCCTTCTTTGTCTACCATGAAGAAGTTGTGTCCTCGCCTTTATCAAGACTAGAATGTGAGTCGTGTCGCTTGCAAAACATCATCGCTTGCCTTCTCGTGTCTAGAGTCAATAAACGCTTCATCCCCTTTGAGTTAGTTCATTCCGATGTTTGGGGTCCTTGTTCATACTTCTAAACTGGATTTCGTTATTTTGTTACTTTTGTTGATGATTACTCGTGTTACCCGGTTATATTTAATGAAAAATCGCTCGAGTTGTTTTCTATCTTTTGTGCCTTTTGTAATGAAATCAAAACTCAATTTAATATTTCATGCGCATATTAAGAAGTGACAATGCTAAAGAATATTTTTCAAAGACAATTTCATCTTACATGACACAAAATGGCATTCTTCATCGGTCTTCTGTGTGGATACCCCATCCCAAAATGGCGTGGCGAAAGAAAAATCGGCATCTTCTTGAGGTAACTCGTGCTCTTCTTTTTCGGATGAAAGTTCCTAAACACTTTTGGGCGGATGCGCTTTCTACGGCATGTTTTTGATCAATCGTATGCCGCCTTCTCATCCTTAATGGGGATATTCCTTATACCGCTTTGTTCCTACAAAATCTTTGTTTCTGTTGAACCCCGTATTTTTGTTGTACTTGTTTTGTACGTGATGTTCGTCCAGAGTTACTAAATTGGATCCAAAGTCTCTCAAATGTGTCTTCCTTGGGTACTCCCGAATTCAAAAAGGGTACCTGCTTTCTCTCCTACTCTTAATCGTTATCTTGTTTCGCAGATGTCACATTTTTTGAGTCCACTCCATTTTTTCTCAATCATCCGTGTATGAGAGTCGTGGGGAGGAGGATGATATCTTAATATATACCGCCCAATCAATGTCTAGTCCTCTCTCACACTGCTTCTTCTGTCTCTAGACCTACTCGGCCTCCCGTTGTTCATGTTTATTCCAGAGATTGAGATTACCGACTCGGATCCTCCACCGCCTACTTCGCTGGGAGATCCTGCACTTCATACCGATCATGATTCGATCTAGATTTACCCATTGCTCTTCGTAAAGGTAAACGCTCATGTACTTACCCTATCTCTTCTTTTGTTTCTTATAATCAATTGTCTTCTTGTTCTCGGTGTTTTGTTACTTCTTTAGACTCGCTCCTATCCCTAATACATCGTTGGTGAGGCAATCGTCTCATCCCGGCCGTGTGTCGCTATGAAAGAAGAAATGGAGGCTTTAGATGCTTAATGGTACATGGGAATCAAGCCTTTGCCCACCGGTAAGAAAGCTATTGGTTGCAAATGGGTATTTACAAGAAAGGTAAATCTCGATGGTTCTGTGGCTAGGTTAAAAGCACGCCTTGTAGCAAAAGGATATGCTCGCATATGGGGTTGATTACTCGACACTTTTTCTCCCGTAGCTAAACTTACTGCTCGCTTGTTTATCTCTTTAGCACTACATATGATTGGCCCTGCACCAATTGGATATCAAGAATGCTTTCCTTCATGGTGATCTTCAGGAGGAGGTGTATATGGAGCAACCACCTGGGTTTGTTGCTCAGGGGGAGTTGGGTAAAGTTTGTAGGCTTCTGAAGTCTCTTTATGGCTTGAAACAAAGTCCTAGGTCCTGGTTTGGGAGATTCAATGAAACAGTACAGGAATTTGGTATGCAAAAGAGTAAGTGTGATCACTCAAGATTTTATAAGCAACTGAGGTCGGGTCTAATTCTCCGGTAGTCTATGTGGATGACATTATCATCACCGGGAGTGACTCTGCAGTATTTCATCTCTTAAAACCTTCCTCCAAACCCAGCCTGCACCAAAGACTTGGGATTATTAAAGTATTTTTTGGGTATTGAAGTTATGAGAAGTAAGAAGGGTATTTTCTTGTCTCAAAGAAAATATGTCATCGATCTATTGACAGAGACAGGAAAATTAGGTGCTAAGCCTTGTAGTGCACCAATGACTCCAAATTTACAACTTTTAGCAGTGGATAGTGAGTAGTTTTAAGATCCAGAGAGATACCTGAGATATGTAGGAAAATAGAAATACCTTACTGTCACTCGTCCTGACATTGATTATGCCGTAAGTTTTGTAATTCAGTTTATGTATTCCCCAACTGTAGCTCATTGGGAAGCCTTCGGACAAATCTTGTGCTATCTAAAGGCAGCTCCAGCACGAGGTTTGTTATATGGTAATCATGGGCATTTGAATGTTGAATGTTTTTCAGATGCCGACTGGGCTGGATCTAAGGTTGATAGGAGGTCAACTACTGGATATTGCGTTTTTGTTGGAGGAAATTTGGTGTCTTGGAAAAGCAAGAAGCAGAGTGTAGTTTCTCGATCTAGTGCTGAATCCGAATACAGAGCCATGGCACAATCAGTATGTGAGGTAATGTGGATATTTCAATTACTAGATGAGACAGGTTTTAAGACCCCCCTGCCTGCGAAATTGTGGTGTGATAATCAAGCTGCTCTCCATATTGCTTCTAATCCGGTATTTCATGAGCGGACCAAACATATTGAGATTGATTATCACTTTGTTCGTGAAAAGATTCAACAACAGATCATCTCAACAGGACATATCAAAACTGGAGAGCAGTTAGGAGATATTTTCACAAAAGCTCTGAATGGAGCTAGGATTGACTACATTTGTAACAAGTTGGGCATGATTAACATCTATGCTCCAACTTGAGGGGGAGTGTTATGAAAAGTCAATCATTATATTATTTCTGTGTATATTCTGTATTCTGTATTCCTATTTAGGATTTCTTATTTAGGATTTCTTCCTAATTAGTATAACACAATTATAGGAATCAATTGTATATAAATACCCATGTACAGATTAATTGAAATCAATGAGAATCATCTCTTTCTACATCTCTTTCTACAACTATTATTAAAGAAGAGATCATCAAAATAATTTCTCCATCTTTCTTTAATGTTTTTATCTTTAACCAACACTTTTTTTTCTTTATCCTTAATGCATCTAACTTGATTGAGATCTTGACATTTCTTTTCTCTCCTCCTTGCTAATCTATAAATATCTTTATCCCCATCTTTAGTTCTAAGTTTCTCATATAACTTATTAAAGGCCTGCACTCTTGCTTGACTAGTCGTCTTTTTTGCCTCTTTTTTTGCTATCTTGTACTGTTCATAAGTCTCATTATTATCATACTTAGGTAATTTCTTATACTATTACTTCTTTTTCTTCACTACCATTTGTGCTTCCTCATTCCACCGTCATCTCTCTTTTGAGGGTGGTCCATGTCTTCTAAATTCTCCAAGTACTTTTCTAGCTACTTCTCTAATCTTTGATGCTATCTGTATCCACATACCATTGGCCTCCACATCCAGCTTTCATGCTTCGCACTCGATAAGCTCATTTTTGAATTTCACTTGCTTTACTCATTTGAATTCCCACCACTTTGTTTGGCTCTTACTCTCTATAAATAGTTTTTTTCTTTTTTCTTTTTTTTTTGTTGGGGGGGGAGGGAGAGGCCGGAACCTTCAGCTAAATGGAAGATACTTATTCTCATGAAGTTACATGTGAAGATAATTATTCTCGTGAAGTTTTAGTCCAATTTTCCACTTAAGCACTTAAATTTGATGGTGGGAACAGGATATGCTTTTGCACTAGTGTTGGTAGGCTAGTGCTAAAGTATGTCTGAGCCTGGTAGTCTAGAGCATAGTAAGCACAATGATTAATTTTGAGTCTGGCATAGACATCTGTTAGAATGTGGCCTCAAATTTATGTATACTGTTTGGTCTAGGAGGCCTGTCACATTTGATTATATGTGATAAAAGTCATTGGCATTTATATTGTTTTTCTCTTGCCTCTATTATCTTACATTTCTTTTTTCTTCCCTAAACTATATTTGGGGACAATGTTATCTATCATTCTATTGTTAGTTCAATCAAAGTAACTAATCTTCAGCTATGCAAAGTAACTTGGAAATTGCAATGAAAAGTATTGTGTTTATAAAGAAGCTATCTCAAACATTCACCTAAAACTAGATTAACGCATACTTCAATAAAGCATTCAACTTTCATCGTTCGCGACACTTTCATATGGGACTTGGCCAGTCCAGAAAGTCTAGAGCATAGTAAGCACAATGATTAATTTTGAGTCTGGCATAGACATCTGTTAGAATGTGGCCTCAAATTTATGTATACTGTTTGGTCTAGGAGGCCTGTCACATTTGATTATATGTGATAAAAGTCATTGGCATTTATATTGTTTTTCTCTTGCCTCTATTATCTTACATTTCTTTTTTCTTCCCTAAACTATATTTGGGGACAATGTTATCTATCATTCTATTGTTAGTTCAATCAAAGTAACTAATCTTCAGCTATGCAAAGTAACTTGGAAATTGCAATGAAAAGTATTGTGTTTATAAAGAAGCTATCTCAAACATTCACCTAAAACTAGATTAACGCATACTTCAATAAAGCATTCAACTTTCATCTTTCGCGACACTTTCATATGGGACTTGGCCAGTCCAGAAAAATCAAAAACCTCAATGTGAGGATTTCCTTGAGATTCACTTAGATTTTCCCCCTTCTCATTTTGGGTGCATTGGATTTTGGATTGCAGAACAGAAGAGATGCATGTAATCAACAAAAATTTGCTTGTCCGTTGAGTTTTCAACTTCTCATTCTTCCCTGATGTGATTCTTTTTTATTTCTTAAACAGCATTACAATTTTCTATTTTGCAAAGGAAGAGGTCAATTGTAAGTTTGTTCCTCTATTTCCTGAAGCCCATTTGCCTGTGAGAATCCCCTTCCAGAAATTTCTTGGGCAGAAATTTCGTCAGCCTTTAGGAACAGGCATTGACTTGGGTTTCTTCGAGCTGGATGATCTCTCGAAACCATCACCTGGAGAAGATGTTTTTCCACTTGTAGTAGTTGCTGAAACATGCTTGCCAGTTGATTCAACACATGAACATGATGATTCTTTGCAAAACACATCTGGCCACATGCAGATTACTCAATCTGTTCTTGAGAAGAAAAACAGTGACACTTTCCAAGTAAGAGTAGTACAGCAAATTTTGTGATTGATGGAGTTCGATATGAGCTTCGAGAGCTTTATGGAATAGGAATCTCAGAAGCTGAAGGCTTCAATGATTGTGACCCTGGGAAGGAATGCGTGATTTGTATGACTGAACCCAAGGATACTGCTATGTTTCCTTGCCGACACATGGTGAGAGTTCACCTTTAATTTTCTGCCTATATAAAGAGATGATGGCCATTGGTCAACAAAGAGTAACCATATGGTTTCTCTGCACTCTATGCATAATGATAAGATACACTGTGAAAACTGATGTCAGAAAGTCAAAACCTGAGTGCTTGAATCACATACCTAATATGGTTTGAGCTCCAGCAACATGAATGTAATTGATCTTATTATTAGATTGCTTTCTCTCTCTCTCTCTCACACACACACATGGGCCTACACCCACCACCCGCACAAGTGCAGGTATACATGCTAACCTTAAGAAGCATATTTCAAATTCTAGACTGAAAGAGTTTCATGTCTAGTTGTGCTGTTGAATATTGATTTGGCATACAATTTATTGCAGTAATAATAATTCTCAGGAGGGAAAATATTTACTTTCTTAATATTTGAATTTTGAATTATTTGCTCTTGGTGCCTCTATTGCTTTGTTCTCAAGTCTCACAAACTGTATGTTTCAGTGTATGTGCAGCGATTGTGCAAAAGCATTGAGGCTTCAATCAAATAAGTGTCCCATATGTCGTCAACCAATTGAAGAACTTATAGAGATTAAGATAAATAACGGTGATCAATAAGAAATTCTTTGGTTCGCTCCAATTTGAATTTATGGTAAAGAATTCAACCCTTTTTTTCTTGCTACATATTTGCCCTTAGAATGTGTATGCTAATTGTTTTGTATATTTTGTCCCTGCATCAGTTTTCAAGTTTTTTGTGGCTTTGTACAAAGATAAATGCGTAGAACTAATCTTCCAAAGACAATTTATCAAGAAAAAATATTAATTGAGCCTTTAGCCATCTATATTATTGTCTTGTTTGTGGCTGAAAATTAACATGTATTATCTTGATCGTCTAGTTCTTGCTGGAAACGCGTTATTTTAAATACCTCTAGTTTGCAAGGATTTGAGCAGCTCACTTTTTCTGTTAAATAACATTATGTCCATGAGGTGGAAGAATAATCTTTTTCCTAATTGAAAAATCTTGTTTTAAGTTTTCAAGGAATGTGAAATGTCCAAGGAAGTATTACGACTCTTGTTTCTTGCTTTACTCTCTTACCTTCTTTGGGTAAGTTCCATACCCGGACACTTCATCATTGATTTCAGTTTTTGTTTGTATGATGTGAATATATGTACATCTAAAATAAACATTTTCTGTGGTGAGGAATCACGGACACGGAGATTCAAAAGACGAGAAAGAGAAGTAGTGAAACAACTAGTTTGGAGGAACCTACCAAGTCTATAGAAGTAGCTCTTTGCCTTTAAGCTAATGGCCAAAAGAGAGGCTGAGTGGGAATATTTGCCATAGAAGTTAGCATTAAAGGTGACAAACTGAGAATCTTCAAAGTTTATGTATAACTTTAGTAGTTGTTACCTTTGAATGGATGAGGATATGCAATCATGCTAATCACCCTTTGCATCGTATTCCTTGCCAGTGAAGGATGCAGAAGTGATTTTTCTGTAATTGCACAATTCTGTATCATTTCTTTTATCAACTTTGCTTTGTTGATCAGGTTAGACTGGAATTATTTTTGTATATCTTGGTCCTCTTTTTGGATTGTTCTTCAAGTTTTGTGAGTCCATAGTGTCACCTTAATGGTTGGGCATTTAAAAAGGTCACCATCCCATCCACCTTTGCTAATTCAACTACGGACTAGTTCCAAGTGAGCGTTGCAAGTAGTTTAGCTGGTGGCTATAAAGGTGTGTCCATAAGCAAACAGCCCTATCTTGGAAAGCTGAGGCTTAGCTCCAGAGCTTGGCAGCGCTTCACGTTGCTTTACAATTTGTCTCAGTGAGCTCGTGGCTCATGCTAGGAGTTCCAAATTATCAACCCATACAAATGTGCAGTCTCATATGCTGAAAGTGTGGAAACAAGAGACATTGCTATAGTTTTAATAAGTATCAATTTCCATCACTGATCTGTGTATGTCTATCTCTAGACAAAAAAGAAAAAGACCAAGTGTTTTTTGTATATATATATATATATATATAAAAAAAAAAGGAGCACAGTATCTTACCCTCTTTAACAATATTTTGCCCTTGCTGGGGCTACCATCTCCTAGCAAACTTCCATTTCATTGAGTATCCTGTAAGGATGAGAAAGAAGAATTTACAAGGAAATATTTGTGACGGAATTCATGAAACTGAGAGTGGCAAGTGGAAAAAGTCCCCTGTACAAAAAGCCTCACTAAGAAGATCCCAAAAGGTGAAAATGAAAATAATGAAGTAGACCATTGAATGAGCCCAATCTTTATCAATTTCTTCAACCGTATAGTTTGGAATCTTGTGAATTTGGAAGCAGCAAGATTATTTCTTGCATCTGGGTAAAGTGTAGGCAGAGTACCATGGATGGCTCCTAGTGATAGCATATATAAGAAAGGAGAAAACAAATTTCAGGCAAAGATCGAGGCCTTTCCTTACTAGTCAAAAACATCTCAGCATGTGTACCTCCATTATTACTTTCCCATGCAAACTAAAAATCTAGAGCTACAACTTAATAGGGACCATGTAATGATCCATCCAAAACCTAAGTAAATGTCCTCTCTAACCTTGGCTTAAATGTTCATCTGCTCTCCTTCATTAATCACTATCCACAGACCATGTGGATACTGGTGTGATTCTTCAACATAAACGGTAATGGATGTCCTTAGTTGTCTGCATTTTCCTCTTAACAACTACACAGACAAAAACCAGGTAACAATCAAACTACAGATAATGGTTATGACCTCTCCAATTCAATCAACAAAGCTTCCATAACATGTTTAGTAAAACTTCCATTAAGCAAAGCCATATGGTTTAGGTACCCTTTTACAGGTAAAGTTAGCTGTTCTAGAAGGGAAGGGAAGGAAAGGAAAGGAAAATAGGAGAACAAAAGCATGAGGGTCTCATAACTGTTCAGGCTTTTAAGAAAGATAGCAATAATTTGCGTAGAAAAGAAGGCTTCAAACTTAAAAGAAAATAGGCATATGAACGTGATTTTATGTCTATCTTGGGTTGCTTTCTCACCTAATTTCTCCTAAAGCTAAAGATATGATTAAATCAATGGATTTTTTTTTTTAGTTGCATTACCTGATCTTGTGCTCTTCTTCTTTACGAAATTTCTATCCACAAGAAATTCTCTCTCTCTCTCTCTCTCTCTCTCTCTCTCTCTCTTTTATTTGCCAAATTATTCATCATTAGTTTTTCATTTTTCAATCATGATGTTGATGGGTCAATTTCTTTTTCTCCTAAATAACAACGATAATTAATCGTTTTTTCCATCGACCAACATCCAACTGTATTATATATAACCAAGATTAAGAAGATTTAAGGCTAAGTTTTTCATTCTCAGCAAGTTCCATTTATGGTATGGCGTTTATAAAAATTAAGCTCAATTTACTATAAATTAAAAAAAAATAAGAAAATCATAAGGCTAAATTCTGTCATATTAAAATCATTTAAGAGTATTTTTTTTTTAATCTTGTTTGACAAGCAAGAATATTCATACACATGAATTCTTAATTTCATATTAAACACCTCTTATAATAATAACTCAATTTTAAATATTTATAATTTGACCATTTTCATAATAAACATGATTATTTTTTTAATAATTTTTTAATTAATCATATAATATTTTTAATCCAAATATTTCAAACATTTTCTTTGCATTTAAAAAAAACATATTTAAGAAAATATTCCAATAAAATATTTTTATCTGAAAATTAATCTGCTGAAGGATAGAGAGGTATTTAAGGAGGGACAGTGCCACGTGTGGTACTGGGCAATGCAACCACAAACAGTAATACTTAATAATAATTTTATTTATTAATATTAAATGCTTTTATTTAATGTACCTCAGTCTAATCATTCACATAATGCAATATAATACACCGTTAATATTTTTAATTATTCGTTAACCACTGTAGTCTTATCCCATGGTAAAAAAAAGATAGTCGAGCCGAGCCAAGCTAAGCCAAGCGCTTCATATGGAATGGCTCTCTCTCTCTCTCTCTCTCTCTCTCTCTCCAACTACGGGTAAAGGTAGATTATACAGTCCAGAGTAGCAACAAAATCTAAAAACAGGTAGCCAATATACCAATAAATAAACCCTCCCTATAGAAACACTCATGTCTTGCAACTCCTTACTCTCTCTGGCACCCTTTCTTTTCTTTCTTCCATATCTCCCCGCTCGCCCTCTCTCTCTCTCTCTCTCTCTCTCTCTCTCTCTCTCTCTCGCCCTGAATAAGGGGAAAGCAGAGTCCAGGGAAGTTCATGTCCAACCACCGGCTGTGAATCTCTCTCTATCTCTCTCTCTCTCTCACAAGGCTGATTATTGTTGTGTCTTTTAACTCTCTCTGCTCAGAGACTGGGGCGCATTTGTTTTATTTTGTGTTTCTTTGTGAAAGACCCAAAGCAAATAACAGACAATAGCCCATTGTGGAGTTCTTGTAATATAACTTCTCTCTCTTGTTAGAAGCTTTTCTCTCGCAGATCTATTACCCATCCTTTTACTCCTTTTAGTATTGGACCCTTGTGTTTGTTTCATTTGAGTTAGATATGAGTAAAGAAGAGTTCTTGAAGATCCAGGTACCCATTCTCTTTGTTCTTTTCTTAAATTGCTCTGCTTCGTTCTCACCTATTTTTTTTATTGTAATTGTTTAAGCTTATTCATTCTTTTGGGGCAAGCTGGGCATCCACTTTTTGAAATGATTTCTCTCATTAGTCATTGCTCTGGTTTTTTCTTTGGGTTGCTTGTGCATGCAGACTTGTGTATTAAAAGTGAACATACACTGTGATGGCTGTAAGCAGAAAGTGAAGAAAATCTTGCAGAAAATTGATGGTATCTTTACTCAACTCATATTTTTTATTATATACCATTTTTCAAAAACAGATGGACATTAACATTTTTTTTTTTGGTTATATTTTTATTATACGCACATTTGACCTCTGTTTAGTTGATTTTCTTTGTTACTTTGGGCAGGTGTTTTCACCACCAAAATAGATTCAGAACAAGGGAAGGTAACAGTCTCTGGTAATGTAGACCCAGCTGTACTGATAAAGAAGCTTGCGAAGTCGGGCAAACATGCTGAGCTCTGGGGTGCTCAAAAGGCCAACAACAACCAGAACAATTTGGCTAACCAGTTTAAGAACATGCAAGTGGATAATGGCAAAGGTGGTAGCAAAGACCAGAAGGGTAACAACGGCCAAAAGGGTAACAACAACCAGCCCAAAGGTGGTCAGCAAAACCAGCACCAACAGAACCAGCAGCAGCAACTCAACCAACAGATGCAACAGCTGCTGCAACAACAACAAAACATGAAAGCATTCCAAGATCTGAGTAAGCTTCCCCAGTTCAAAGACCTAAAAATGCCTCCTAATAACAACCAGAACCAGAAAGCTGTCAGGTTTGCCCCCCTTGAGGATGAGGACTTGAGTGATGACGACTTTGATGAGTTGGATGGCGAGGATTTTGATGATGAGGATGATTTTGATGACGAGCTGGATGATCCTCGACATGCGCTTAGTAAGATGAAGCCCAATATGCCCAGTGGCAACATGATGATGAATGGTTGGCCACCCCACCTCTTGAATGCTCAAAAGGGTGCTGCAAATGACGGTGGCAACGGTAAGAAGGGGGGAGGCGGCGGTAACGTAAATGGAGCTGTGCCTGTACAAGCAAATATGGGTGGTGGTAAAAAAGGCGGTGGAGGCAGCGGCGGCGGTAATAATAACGGAGGAAATCAGAATCAAGGTGGCAAAAATGGTGGTGGAAAACCACAAGATGGCAAAAACGGTAACAATGGAGGTGGTGGTAATAACAAGAACGGTAACAACGGCAGTACTGGCGGTGCTGGAAATGGTAATAACATGCAAATGAACGGCGGTAAAAAGGGAAATAACGGCGGCGGCGGCGGCGGTGCTGCTGCTATGAGTGATGCTTTTGGCGGTATGGGTGGGCCCCATGGTAATATGGGTCAAATGGGTAACCTGAACATACCCATGGGTCAAATGGGCAATATGCCCATGGGCCAAATGGGAAAAATTCCTGCTGTTCAAGGGCTACCGGCTGCTGCTGCCATGAGCGGCGGAGGCGCAGGCCCTAATGGGTACTTCCAGGGAGCGGGGCCAGATCTTATGCCTGGTAATCCATACCACCACCAGCAGCAGCAGCAGCAACAACAGCACCAGTACATGCAAGCGTTAATGAACCAACAGAGGGCAATGGGTAATGAGAGGTTTCAACCCATGATGTATGCTAGACCCCCACCAGCAGTCAATTACATGCCCCCATATCCATTTTCATACTCGTATCCGCCACCACATCCAGGTCCTGACCCGTATACCAACTTCTTCAGCGATGAGAACACCTCAAGTTGCAATGTGATGTGAAGGTTTTTGTGCATGGAACTGGATGCTGCTGTGGGGTTATTGTGCTTAGCTTGTGGTGGTTCGGTTATAGTTTGATTTTATTTCCTTTTTTTGGATCTTCTCAAGGTCGAGTTTATAGATAATATATAAAAGCTTTTAGGAGTAGAGGTGGGCTCTCTTTTATATATGATCGATGTTTATATGTCGCAAAACAAAAAATAAGATTAGAAATTAAAAAAAAAAAAAAAAAAAAGGAAGGATGGAGCTGCGAGAAAAGCCCATCTCTCTCCCGCCCATTTATCTCCGAAGACCTCTCTTATTTCCATTTTCAGATTTTGCTCATTTGTCAGTTGTGGCTTTGTTTCAAGTTTCTTTCTGCCATTTATATTTAAAATCTCCAATGGGTGCGTTGTGATTAGTGATTACTTCTCAGTGCTCACTACTCACTTCAGGAGAGGCCAAATATGCTTTCCGTGGATCAAAAAGAACAAACCGGAGAACTTGTTGACAAGGACAAGCTAACAACTTTTATCAAATTATAATTTATTTTAGCAAAAGTGTAACGGCGTCGACACTTGCCACGAAATCTGGCAAATCCTGTATAGTCATATCAACCCAAAAGAAGCATCAAAAGAACCAAGACCCCATGATCATGATCTTGTGTTGTATTTGTCCCATGATGATAAGGGAGAGAATGGGGTCATGAAAACTCTATACATCCATCCTTCTAATCACACGCAGTGATAGAATGTGGGTCCCCAATCTAGTGATAAGTACTAGTCTGTCTACGCATATAAAGAAGCAGATCGAAGCGCTGGATACTATCTTGTAATAATATATGATTTTGGTGAAATTAGAAATTATATTTTTATTTTATTTTAATATTAATTTTTATATCTTGTACAAAATAATTAATGTATTCTATAATTACTCATCTTCTACGTATTGGCTTACGCCAACCTGCATTATTTCAGGCCTACGGTTGCACGGGTGGAAGGAGGGGTGTGGTGTCCAGGCTCCAAGCCAAACAATTAATGCACATAGCTCGAGATCCAAAATTTGCTCTGCCTGTTTGGTCATGAGGATAACATCATTCTTGGCTCTTGCTTGGGTTAGCAATTCATATATGGGTTTTGTTGCCATTTTTCGTTCATGCTTGGTGACACGTGGATGGAGTTGTAAGACAACATGGATGGAGCATGTGAAGGATATATCACATGGAGCTGAAGGGGGGGTGCATGGGAATGAGTGATGATGGTTGAAACTTGAAGCTTTGGAAGCTTTTGTGACCCAAAACCAGATGAGCTATGTCCGTTTCGAATTAAAAATCAGAAAGAAAATTAATCTGATCTAATTTTAAAACAAAATTAAATTGAAAAATTTCCAGTGTAAATCACGGATGTATTTGTTTGATTGGGAAGCAATTGTTTGTTAATGGTAAAATTAATAATTAAGAGTAATAAGAATAATGAGAGGTACATCTTTTGAAACAAACTTTAAGCTTAATTTGGGGAGGGAGTTGCTAATCATGATGTACATCACACATGATATTCACTTTTCTATTGGGCCCATCAATTTGACTAATTGGATTGATTACCTGCACTTTCACGTGGGCCCTTCTTTTCCATTTATTGGCTCCTTCCTCCTTCTATACTCTCCATTTATATGTTGTCACCTCTCATAAAAAATAAAATTCTCTCTTCTCCGCTTTTATGTCCTATAAATAATAGACTTACTTATAATTTATTAAAATATGATAAAAATTATATTTTAATATAATTTATTTTTAAAGTTTAAAAATATATATATATAATTTAATTTTTTTTAAATATTATGTATTTTTTAATTTTTTTGTATTAATAAAAAAAATAAAAAGAAAAATTATTTTGTAAATAGTGGAAAAGAGAAGGAATCTAAGAGATTTTCGTTTCAATAATAAAAACTCCAAATTGTTCCCGATGATCGAGAGAAGAGGTAGACCCCACTTTATTTTCGTCGCGTTATCAGAGCGGTACATGACAGTGGGGCGCGCTTGGCATTGGCATCCCAAAAAAGGAACAGACCTCACCGTTTTAAATCATTACGATTTAAGTAAAAAAGATTTTTTTAAAAAATAGAGAGATTTCTCGACTAACGGAGAAACAAACGGCGTGAAACGTGTAAATTAGAATTTAGAAGGAAATAAGAATTAAGAAAAACTCATTATTAAAGGAATGAGAAAAAGGAAAAAGGCTGAAAAAATCGTACCACTACCATCGAAGGAGGAGGAGGAGGAAACAGAATTCATCGAACGGCGGAAACGCATTCTTCCCTGCGCGAGTCGCGACGATTCATTTAAACGAAATATTCTAAAAATAAATTAAAATTTTAATTTAATATTTTTTAAAAATTAATAATTATACAATAATTAAAATTTAATCTCAAATTAATGTAAATCATTTTACGAATTCTTTTTTCATTATTCACTTTTACTTGAGATTAATTTTAATTATTATTATTAATTTTTTTTTATCCTTGTTTACTTGACTAGTAATTTATTACGTTTTTATTATTGTTGTTGTGGAAAGCAAAACTTGGTTGCATGGGTTTTAAGATCATGCAATCCAAGAGATTTGATGTAAACTTAGCCCAAGTGGGAGTTCCACCACCACCCCACCTTCTCAAAAAGCCTGAGTTGAATTAACACTCCCACTTTCAAAATCATAAGCATGCATCATTATCAACAACAGTCAAAAGCACTAAAACAAGCTCAAACCATGGATGTCTCATTATATCATGTTACTATTCAATATTTTTTAAAAAATTTCAACCATTTGATTTGAAACTCTTGAATTATGGGGTTTTTAATTATGGTGGATGTTCCCAAATTAGCAAAACTTCATTATCTTGTCCACCATCTTGGGGTTACGTACATAAGTGGAGCATAGCATAGCATCGAAGAAGAATTAGGGGATGCATGCACGCGCAGCAGTTGAAGTCACTAGCAAGTACTGTAGTGATGGGTGGACTAAGAGTTGAAACTTGAACCCTAAGGTGTTGAATTCTTTCACTTTCTCAAACAAATTAAGATGGTGTTTCATGGGTCAATTATTTCATCAAATAAAATTCATTTCCTGACTTTGCATATAGTGAGTGCATGTCACATTTATTAGGTCCACAATTAATTTATTAAGTATAAAAGGACTAAACTATCCCTTAAATGAAAATTTCTTCATAATTTGATGGCTAATTATTGATTTAATTAAGTTTTTACTTTTATAAAATTGATTTGATATTTCCGCCAACTGCTCATAGTTCCACCGATCACGGACTAGATTGCTTAATTCACTTGTAATTGAAGATGATTGATAATTAGATATTTAATTATAAAAAAAGATTTTAATGATTTCGGATGTTATCAATCATAATCACAGTAAATATGTAAAAAAAAAAAGGTTAATTTAATTCGATATTGAAATAATTATTCATTATTAAATAAAATCAAAATTTATTTCTATGATTTTGATCTATTTTGGATAAAACTAAGTTTTTTTCTTTTTTAAAAAAAAGAAAAATATTAAAAAATTTTAGTTACATCAAAACTTTAATCGAATTAAATGAAAAATTACAAATTTTACCACTCAAACTAGATTTTCTTGAACCAATAAATTAATTGAATTTTTTTTTAAGTTTAATTTATTATAAATTTAAAACACAATATATACTAAAACTTATCATTTTATTTTTTAAATTTAAAATAAATAAATTTTAAATAAATTTTTTTAATTAAAAATATATTAAATTCGTTGGTTGAAAATTAATGTTTTACATTAAATTTTGTTTAATTCCTAAAGAAATTAATGTTTTGGTGGAAAATTTTGTGAAGTTATTTCAATTATTTGAAGATGAAACTATTTGGATGAAAGATATTCTCTAAAATCTTGCTGGGTTGTTGTTGATAAAATGAAATTTTCTCTCTCTAAAAAAAAAAAAAAAACATTTTACTTGGGTTATTGTTTGGCATATGAACCAAAAGTGGAGAGTTAGATAGAAAGCATTATCCCACTTCCCTTGTTGAGCTGCATAAAATCAGGGTCATTGAATAGAAATTAGATGTTGACTATCAGAGGCTGCTTTTTTGACTTTTTTTTTTTCCTTTGATACTTGACATTTTAGTGCACGTCTTCTTCATTCCTTATATATTTGCGCGCGCATAGAAGCAGTTGGGTCTTGTCCTTGGTTTGCTTTTAAGTGTTTTGATCATGGAAGGAAGGCCTCGAGTGGGCACTCCCACTCCCTTTTACACTGTAACAGCTACAATGTTTAACTCATCCAAACACCAACATTATTGTGCAATGCATCTCTCTTCTTCAAAGAGAATTCCAACTTAATTCATGGGTAGGTCTATTTTTCGTTTAATTAATAGAATTTGGTATTTTATCATTATAACTATTAATCATGTCATTCCGTTAACGGTAATTTTTTTTTTATAAAGACTGGAGAAATAGAAATTCGAACCTAATATTTATCAAATGAATAATATATATTAGATATTTGAATACTCTAGACTAAGCAATGATAAGATTGGTTAAAAGGGTAATACTTGATTTTACTAAAATTTTATGTGTAATCCATGCTTCAAAATTTTGCGCATTGCCAATACGTTTACCTCTTTCTAGTTTCTATAAACATTCCCACTGCATTCCTTCTTTTTCCTTAAAAATATATAATGAATTGTCTTACAAAGTTACTTTGCTTAGCTACCTATATATGATGAGACATAAGCCTTACAATTCAAAAGGCAGGTACATAAAGCTTGTTTTGAGTTGTCTTATAAGTTTATTAAATTCCAACAAGAAATAAGAAGACGCTGCAAATTGGAAAAGAGCAATTTTATTACTATTTTATTTCTTAATTTTATCATTATTTTAACACCTTCATTCTTTTATTTTAAAAAATAAATTAAAACGTTCTTAAAATTAATAATTATGCCTATAAATTAAAATGGTATCTTTATATATTTGCCACACATTTAATCATTAGTAATGGATAAAAAAATTCAAAATATCAACATTATTTATACACTCCCTTTTTTCATAGCCTTCTTATTCGTCTATCATTTTATTTTTTAAAAAATTATTAAATATATCTGTTACACTGAAAAATAGTATATCAGCTACAAAATAAATTTACCTTAAATTGTAAATTTAAGAGTGTGAGACCCTTCTTTTTTTATGAATGATGGTGTACATGTACTAAAAGCATCGTATAATTTGCCCTCATTCCAAATTCCTCAATCCCTTGCCTCCTCCCCCTTTTGCTGCAACACGCTCACATTCGGTATTTGACTCCTCCCCCTCCTCTATTGTCATCACTGGTCATCCCCACGTCCACCAATTAGGGTGACTACACCTCCATTGAATCTATTGAATTGATTTTTGGACAACTGCAGCTATAAGTGAGAGATTACAGCTTTCGAGTTTTGTTGGGTTGATGTTCTTATACTGCTTCTTTACCTTTTGAAATTAAAAGTCAAATCATTTTTACGCTTGGAATGGAATATGCATTTTTGTTTTTGGTTTTGCCATTGAGAAAATCTCAATATATCCTATTCTCTCATAGACACTAATTTTGATTATTTATTTTTAATCAATTTTGGATTTTTTTGATTGGATGAATTGGAGTCTATCAATGTTAGAGACAGACTGATGAAAAAAGAGGGAAAGAGACAAAAATGAGAAGACAAATACGAGCAAGAAAGATGGAAAATAAGAGATAGAAATTGAGAGAGAGAGAGTGGGACACAGAAACATGAGAGGGAGAGAGAGACATAAATACGAAAAAAAAAAGAGTGATATGAAATTGTTAATAATGATAAAATTTATTAAAAAGAAAATATAATATTTTATTAAAAAGGAAATATAATATAATATAATATTTTATGATACAAACAAAATCATAATTTTATTAAAAAGAAAATATAATTTAAAAATGTTTTAATATATTATTTAAAATAAAAAATGAAAATATTAATCAAAATAAAATTCAGATACAAAGTAATAATTTATTCAATTTTAAACTATTGATTTTATGACTTTATTTTGTTTGTATTTGTTTTTTAAATAATTTTTTTTTTCAGAGATATGCAAGTATATAAGTTCACGTGGCTTTGGATTTAGAAAAATGATTATATTACTTAGATAGAGAAAACCTGCTAAGTCACTTGAACAAGAACAGAATAAATCATGACTTTGATCTACTTTTCCTCTACTGCAAATTTCACAACTGAAGAAAAAGCACTTATTGGTGTTATATCACTTTTTAAGATTTCACATTTGACAAAAGCAACTAATCCGGATATTGTTGTTTTGATCTTTTTCCTCTTTCTCATGCCAGGTCAAATTCTTCGATTCTACTCCATTATCATGTCCTCTTTTTAATATTAAAAAATGGCTCTTTCTTCTTGGATTAATTGAATTTTCTTGATTTAATTATATTAATAAAATTGCTGTTTTTCCAAAAAAATAAGAATAAAAAGCCATGTTAAATGGGATTTTCTAAAAAAATTGAAGGTAGGATTATTATTAAAGTTTAGATACATTATTAAGTGGAGTGTCAGTGGCACACAGTGTGTGAAAGACAGAATTGGTAAAGGTTTGGGTGGGTAGGGCGCCAGGCTACGAAGCTGCATAGTGGAAAGAGGTTGAACATATGATGTGGGTCGACAATGGAGATGGTGGAACACTAATCTATTGAAATGCCTGAAAATGAGATGGGACTAGTCCTTATAATATTGATTAAAACAACTAGCCAGTACTAGTGCCTTCAGTGGCAATATCAATATGCATCCATCCTTGTTGGGTAGCGCTTGAATTTCTCTATGATGCCACCAATTACCGTCATTTTTATACTATCCAAACCACATCTTCTGTGTGTTTTCTTTTAGTATAATAACACCAACCCACTTGCGATAACTGTGTCTAGCGATTGCTCATAATAATATATTATAGATGAAGATCGAAGACATGCATCTTTTAATTAGTTTCTTCTTGCACTGAAATTATTAGTGCTGCAATCTCTCCTGCTTTTTTCAAATCTAAAGAATTAATTAGAAACCTACTTTCCACCCCAATCCAAGCATAATTGGGTAACATGGAATTGGAATTTGTATATTAGCTAATATCAATCAAACCCTAAACAATTAATGTTCTCAATAAAGAACCGATAAGTTTGGCCCTTTTCCACCAACTTGAATATGATATTTTCTTTATGTTCGTTTCTTGTTCTGAAAAGAATATGAATTCTAATTTATAAAACCTTTCAGTTAATTAAACTTTTAATATTATAATATTAATAAATGGAAAGAAGAGTAAATAGGTGGCTGGCAGCAGCCTTGGCTGGCAATGGCATTCACTTATTGAGTAAAGGAGTAGTTCAAATACCTAAAATATGTAGATGTCGGCTGATGAACCTTTACCCTGTGTTACACTCTATCAAAACGTTTATGTCGTTCTTGAGTTTTTGTTAGTGGTTTCACTGATTCCTTGTGTTAAAGGTTGTCCGGGTGGAGGAGAAACCAAAAAACATGAAAATTAAGAGTGGCCCATCTCATCTTTGATGATAAAAGCTGCAATTGGTTCTGGAAATTGGTGCAGAAACGGCAGCCACCATTACTGACTCATTCAGCATCCTGCTCCCACTTTACTAACTATACCTAGTACGTATTAGATATGCAGATTTTGATGCTCACAAGAATTAATTTATCACTCGCTGCAGTTAATATGGAATTACCAAAAGTCAAACTGAGGAACTCTACGTTCAAAGCACAGGGATCAAGGAATATTTAGAGTAGTAATGTCACATGGGAGCCATGTTGGGCAGTGCCTAATATTGGTGTGCAAGCACCCAATCCAAGGACTCTTTCACATATGTTTTGAAGAGCTGAGCAAGGAGAAGGAGAGAGGAGGCCTAACTCTCAACTCCGTTGGATTTCGCTCACCAATCACCACCGGTTGACAATATATTAATAATTAATAAATCCAAATTCCTATGTGTTAGGACAATGGGCATCTGTTTTCTTAATTTTCCTAGGAGTACTAGGCTCCCTGTCTACGCATGTGTTGCACTGCTACTGTCTCTTTCATGCGACAGTATAATTTCCTACTGTATCAATTTTATTAACCTATCCTTATCTACCCTACAGTTTCACTATATAAATGTAAATGCTCTCTCTCTCATATGCTTCGCATTTACTTTAACTAATAGGTTTTAATTCACCATTAGTCGAGATTTATTTCCTTAATTGGCTTAGCTTTCGACTAATGTGGCAAGGCTCCCATGTCAAATGGATGTCCCAAAAAAAAAATTCTGTATATCTTTGTATACAGATTTTGTGCACCAGTCAAGTCCTTTACCATATACAAACACATGAGTGTGAAGGGATATACATCATGGACAAGAGGCAATGATTTCTAGGAAAGATCGGTGGACAATTTGGTATAATAATGATGATACGGATCCGCCAAAGCAATAGACACCATGATACGTGAATCGAAAATTGAAAATCTTTAATCAAGTTCGTAATTATGTCTTCCATTACATATTTCGAAACGACAAAACAACATTTTCATCACGGTAAAGAATTAAAGATGGTAATTAAGGCCTTGGTTAATGTTTTGAACAATGCATGTGTCGTGTTCATCTTTCTTGCGTACTTGATTATGCATTCTTCGTCTCTCTCACACATCCTGAACAGTGTTCAGTTGTGGATTTTGCCTTTGGGGTTAAAGCCAAGAGGCTTGCTTCTGACCCAACTCCATGCCAGAATGCCAGCTAACCCATGCCTCATGCAATTAAAGAGGTGGGAGAGGGGGACTGTTGGCCTGCCGGCTGGTGCCTTACCTGTTCCAGATTTTGGGGCTTAAAGCCCACTTTCTTGCTTGGCGGTTTACTAGTATTCATTTGGTCCTTAGAATTAAAGGCTTCTCATCCTTTTCTTATGGTAAAAAATATTCCAAGTAGCTTTTTTTTGAAGGACCGACACTTTCCTTAAATTCATACTCTGGCTATGCATTACACTACAAATTAATGGCTTCTACAAATGGTTCCTCACTGAATACTAAGTTGGAACTAATGCAACGTTAATTAACTATTCAAATCGTGTTGTACAAATAGAGAAGCGAGCTTTGTCCGGGTTATTGAAGATGACTTTCCGACAATGCCCTTTGACATACTGAACGATTTGGACAGTGGCTTTTTAATCTATTTCCGCACAGAAATATCTTACGAAAGATACTAAAAAGTAGAAAACTTCACGTTCTGATTGTGAGACGAGTACACACCGGACGACAACTTCTGCTCTCTCTCTCTCTCTACACGGAATATAATTGAATTCTCTCTCTCCACCTCTTCACCTTGTTTTTTAGAAGTTTTTTTTTAATTACCACAGAAATGGCAAAACATTTTATTACAGTCGGAAGTTGTGCCTTATCTTTTTGTCCGACGTTGACCCAATTGGACCGTCTGGCAACAGTTTCTGTGAGGGGTACGCACCCTGCGTGATAAAAGAGATTTCAAAAATCTCTTCATTTTTGTCTCAGTTGCATAACATGTGATATTTTGCAAGTACAAATTCATTTTTTTCTTAAACGACAACCTCTATCATTTAAAATGTATAGTATCCATTCCTGTGAAATAAAATCTATCAAAATTATTACAAAGCAAGAAAAAAAAAAAAAGGTAAAAAAAATAAAAATAAAAAGGGCAAAAGTGAATACACAATAAACCCCAGAGGTGGAAAGTGATAAAAAAAGAATTCACAGATTCAAGCCGAGCGGAGCCGATATTGTTAAAAAAAAAAAAAAAAAAAGATGACGGAAGCTAATTAACGGCGTAATTGTCAGTTAGCCTGCAGGAGGGAATCTTTTTAGCTGTAGGGTTTTTGGGTAATGGAAATGGTGATGGGACCCATCCTCAACTCAATATGAGAACTTCCACGCCTCATTATTATCACTTCAGGCTTCAGCTTCCTCTCCTCCTCTCGCCTTATACTACATTTTTATTTATTTATTTATTTATTTCTGTACATGTATTTATGCAGTTCGCACCGTTGTACTTGTGTACACAGAGACAAGTTGTTGTCGTTTTTGGCCGTACACGTGGCTTCATCTGCTTATTGGGTGTTGTTTAGTATTATATAAAGTATTAAAATAAATAAAATTATTTTATTTTATTTTAATAATATAATTTAATATTTTTTATATTTTAATAATTCTAAAATTTTTAAAATTTTATATTTCCATAATTATAAAACTTTTAATTAATTAAAATTTTATTTCAACTGTTGAAATACAAATTTTATAATAGTAATCAATATAATTTTGTATTTGATAATGTATAACTTAAGTTTAAATTTAAAATAAGGTTGTTAATATATTATTTTTTAAAATTAATTGTATCTTTTTATAGAAAGATAAATAAAATAAAATAAAATATATCATCTGTAATTTTTAAATTATTGTTATTAAAGTTATTAAATTTAAATATAAGAAATTTTTTAAAAATAAATGTTTAAATTTATAAATAATTTTTTAATGAATAATTGTTTAAATATATTTTTTAATTTTTTTTTAAAAAAATAGTTCACTCTCGTTCTAATTTAACTAAAAATTTAATTAAAAATATATTATTTTCTTGATAATATTTTTTATGTATAAGACAAGATTTTAACTATTGAAATTCAAAAATATTTAAACAAAAACTTGATTTTATTTCAAGTGTTAATATATAATTTTTTTTAATAATAATTGATACAATTTATATTTGATAATTTATTATTTAATTTTAAATTTTAAAATAAGATTATTAATAAATTATTTTTTATTATTTTTTAAATTATGTTTAATTTCATAAATAATTTTCTACTTATTAAGTGGTTTAGTATTATATACAATATATTAAAATGAAGAAATTTAATCAATTAACTTTAATTTAGTTATATTAAAATTATCTATAAATTTTTAAATTCAAATTTTTAGTAAAATTAATCATATAAAAAATGTTTTAAATTTAGAAATATTTTCTCAAACCATACCCCTTGTATCTTTACGTCACCATCGTCCTCATCAACGTCATCATCATTATTACAAAAGACAAAGAGAGGGAGAGTCCAACCAAAGCTTATCAGCTTCAATAGATATATATATATATATTGTATATATAATCATGGGGCTATGTCGACTACTGCTTTGCTTTTTTATTATTAAGTGTAGTTAATATACAGTTTAAACAATAAATTTAATATTTTTAAATCAAATATTTGTATAAAATTTAGACTATTTGGGTATTGATGGTGATACATACTGTGCTGTTAAAATGGATAGATAGAAAAATGATGTAGAAGTCAAAAAAGGGAATAGTTGAGATTGAATAAAATTGGGTAAATTAATCAGAATTATTTGAGAGTGAATTTCTTTAATTTGATTCAATTTGAATATTGTCAAAGCAATCAGTCCTACCCTACACTAATGGGCCATCGTCTGTACCTTAGTTGAAATTATACATTCATGTGTTATACATCAAATATTGAAGATGGTCAAAAAGCTTATTTTGATTTTATTTTCTTTTTGGTGGGTTTTGAAATTCGATCCAATACAAAAGTTTCAGGCAAAAAATATGTATACCCACATCATGAAACACCCTTTTGCGACACAATCTTTTTCTTACACATGTTATGAAAAACAAATTTAATACAATTGCTTGCTCAAAAATTCTCTTAATAATTTTCATAGTGGGTTCATTGCTTCATTAATTAGCTTAATTAATCCCTTTCTAATGTAATCATGTGCATGTGAACATAAAAAAATAAGAAATAAAACACGCACAAAAAAGATGAGTTTTGCGAGTTAGCAATGATGAAAGCATAAGATTTGGTTGGATGGATGGATGGATGGATGGATCATCCATCAATGTCGAGAGATGGACCCATTACTTTAATTTTAAAGCCAAAGAATAATGGTAGATGTCAACTGACAGTGGTAGATTGAAATAGCAAGCTTAATTGCGGCCTTATTTGTCTGTCTTTTGGTAGCACGTCCCTTTCAATCACAATATTCTTAACTTTTAACACTCATTAATAAAAAAAAAATATTAATATATATTTTTAATTCATATAATATTTATAAATTAAATAAGTGCCAATGACCCAATTACAACTATATCATGTTTTTGAGGGTTCACTATAAATGGGCTGGCCCATCATGAAATTTGGATCACATCTCCATCTTGGTAGTAGCTTTCGGGGATCTTGCACTTAGGATCATAACTCACAAGTACACAGGCATCCACCAAATATTTATGTAGGATCTTCTCTCGGTATATTTGTAGATATCAGCAATAATAACCTCTTTGTTCATAAATTTCAGTAGATATTAAGTGTACTGAAACTCAATAGCTTTATGGATTGTTGAAAGGCTGTTCTTCATGTTAAAGTACTTGCAGAGCTAGCTTACACTGTTTATACTGCACGATGCATATATGTTTCATGCAAACTATATATTATCTAATTCAATGAATTGGAGAGGTGGGGATTCTGTTTCGATTTGTTGGCCCTATAGTAATCAGAAATGATTAGACATGTATTCTTATTTCTTGATCTTGTGATAAAGCATAAACCATTTCAAGAACCATCTGAAGTCATATATATATTCATTATGCTCAGGAAAAGTTCCCATAATATATATCATCAACCGCAAAAATCTGAGGAAAATTAACGGCAAAAACTACATATCATTTGTATAAAGGATCTCAGGAAAGAAGCTCTGTTGAACTTCAACTGCAAGTTCCTCCACACTTAATTGACATTCCAGACCTATCTGCAACAATAAATCATATTCATAACCTAAGGTGAGATAACAACCATGTCATTAAAGAAAAGAAACCATCCATGAATTACTAAAATTTCATGTTACAATGAATAGTTCAAAGTGATATAACAACAAAACTCCTATGAATTAACATCCTATCTTCTCAACGTCGAAGTGGTAGTAATAATGTTATGCACTTGACAATTTATAGGGGGCCAGTGTAAGAGTACGTGTCACCTGCATGCGTGTTGGTTAGGCAATTGAGTGTGGGGTCTACCCATATATGAAAGTAACCCAGCCTAACCCTAAGCTCAAGTACTTCTCCACAAATTCTGCAATCAAACTGAAAATGACACAAGTTCCAGTCTCATTCTATCTGCGGCACTACAAATTCAAGGAAAGAAAGAAAGCTTCTTTTCTTTCAAAAGTTGTCACTCCTCGCCATATTCTCAGGTATATCTATCTATTTTGAGGTCCTATCTCTCAGTTGCATCAGAT
This sequence comes from Hevea brasiliensis, assembly GCF_030052815.1. Lineage (NCBI taxonomy): Eukaryota > Viridiplantae > Streptophyta > Magnoliopsida > Malpighiales > Euphorbiaceae > Hevea > Hevea brasiliensis. The sequence continues at coordinate 73,809,293 of NC_079507.1, read as the reverse complement.
AATGTAAATGGGGTATTTGGTAGGTCCTCGATCGGCTAAGTATGTTCAATACATATTTGCAGCAACTAAGGGAATATATTAAGAGAAAGAATTAGCATGTTCCAAATTAGAATCTCTTTTAGGATGATATGTCGATCGGTTGTATTAATTCTTTTACTCTCACTCAAAATTATCCACCAAATTCGTACTAGCAATAAGCACTTAAGTTATGTAATAGTATACCTTAACCACAAAGGAATAGAGAATAGTGTCTTCCGTCCTACTTATGTTCAGATGAAGGATCTCAAAGGAAAGTTTTTCCAAGACATTGATTATCCTCACAATTTGACCTGGTATTCGCCTTGATAATATTTTCAAGATCACGTTTGACCCTGATATCTTTGCTTCCACATCCGCAACTGAAGAGTTGCAGCATGCAGTTAGTTCCTTAACATTTTCTTGCCCAAAAGGGCTCTGATCAGGCTGAAGAGTTATTAGCTGCAGTGGCCTAGGGCTAGGGCTAGGACAAGGACCAGGACTAGGGCTTAAACTATTCCTTCGTTTCTTGGATTCCAGAGCTTGCAGAACTTGATGCAACTCTTCTATGAACTCTATAACACCCCCGATTATAGATGCTTGGTCCCCCTAATCATAAAAGCAAAAACATTATTAGCTCCAAACTGCAAAGAAATTAAAGCAGATGCTTGTGTGAATGCGAGAGAGATATAAATACCCTTTTGATATAGAAACAAGGGGTCAAGGATCGTAAGACTTTGAGATGCTCACTCATCTGTCTTCTCCGATTTCTTTCTACAGTTATGTGAGACATCTTGCTGGTTCAAACAAGACAATATAATATATATACGTTTTATTTAAGTCAATCTCAGTTTAGGTTTCAAAAGTCTTGTCTATTTATAGGGCAGGAAACTAAGAGAGAGACTCCAAAAACCACTTTCTCAGTTGGATATTAAATGCTCTGTGTTGCAGTCCCGTGAGGCTCTTGGTCACTCACTCGCCATCTCTCTGTCTTTCCCTCTGTCTCTGTCTTGTGGAGATATTACATCTCACGTTTATTACCTTGGGTCAATTACATGACCTGCTTGAGTTAAAACAAGAGGGAAGGTAGGTGTTCCTTAACTTCCTGAATGTCTTCTTCATGCACATTCCCCTCTTATCATACCTGTCATTGCATGCCTATTTTTATGTGAGTTTTAAGTGTAATTCTCTCTTTTTCTTTATTTTTCTTATTCTTAACCGAAAGTGATATATATATGCCAGTGACCTTACAAAAAGAAATCACATAAATATAGCTGTCAATGTGTATACTGCGAAGGTCCTTAGCCGTCCTCATTGCGTGATTTCGATGATATCTGTTGATGTTGATATAGTGCGATATGGTCAGTCATTGTGGGCCATTGGAATTTTAGTCTGTAAAATTTTCTTCATATGTGGTTGGTTTTATTATTCAATGTGATACTAGCTAGTTGAGCTAACTAAGAACAAGATATCTCTAAGCTTAGTCGAATTAAATATCTTTACTGGTACGTGTTACTCATAAGTTTGGTTTACATGCTTAGAGAACATCTGTAGTAGTTCATCAAGTAGCTATCAAAGGATAATGGCCATCCTCTAACCTTTCAAATTCTGACTCTAGTTCAGAATTCAGATGCCCCTCCATAGATTTAAAGCAGGAACTTCTAGTTTTCTAGTGATTTAATTAGCCTTTTGGTATAACCTTGCTTCATTGTAATGATGTGCCGTCCTTTTCTTGGTCAAACCCACAACCCTTATATAATGAGGATAAGAGTGGATTCAGTTCTCATTACCGCATTACTCTCAATTTAGAATTAGGGGTAGTTATCTGATAAACTTAAAAAAAAAAAAGGTGGTTCGCAGTTTACATTACAAACTTATGTAGAGGACGATTCACCAGAGCGTGCTTTCCAATAAAGCATAATGCTGTTAATTTATTAGGGCACAGCATGCTACTCAGTCCTCTGTCCTCTTTTCTTTTGTGCCAAAGTTCCCGACCTATAGCCACAAAGTAAAATTCAGGAGGATTTATATCAACATTAATTGTCTAGCAAGGAGTGAAATGACAAATGCATGCATGAACAACCACCCTCATCTAGCCTTTATCTATGTAAAACTTTCGTTATACCCTGAATTAATTACAGATATAAACTTATCAATTACCAGAAGGCACTGAAATTGTTCATTCACACGCACACTCTCTCTCTGGTACTGTTATAGTGCTTTCATGGCTTGCTAGTAATCATAGACCACCCATGACAAAATAAATACTCGACTCTTATGAGATTCCAATCCTCTTTTATTCAGGGACAAATATTAAATACTATCCATCCCTTTGTCATTGTGCTTTTCTCATAATTCTCACTACATTGTTCTAATATATGCTTTTATTTTACGTATTTGAATAGTGAATTGTTTTATCAGATTATCAGCATCAAAACCAATAATAAAAGAGAGTGCTATTAGCATCTTGGAAATTTAAACCACTTGAGTATATAATAAAATTATTATTTATAACTTGTTGTAAAAATCATTTAGTTATTTGTATCTCACACACCCAAAATACATTCATATATAATCTAACAGAAAAAAAATTATATTACTATAATTTTATAAATTAATAGGCTAAAGCCAACGATTATAGATATTTTTTTTAGAAAATATTGTCTAAATTTCTATATTCATTAGGGTATGACTTTTTTTATGTTTTCTTAATTTATAATATTAGTTAATTAAGTAAAATGTATTAAATGACAAATATAGTCACTTTAAATTATTCTAAAAAAAATAATGTGTAGCTATTGATATGAATTTAATTATTTTATAGTTAAAAAATTAAAATGAACTAAAATTTTAGAATTATATATTAAAAAAAAAGATATATAGAATTTGAGAGGATTAACTAATTAAAAAAAAAAAGAGGAAAAAGTACCCGATAAAAGTTTTATAGTATCATTATTGAAATAAGGTTGACTTTTAATATTTAAATAAAATTATTTGCACAGTGTTTTGTATATATATATATATATATATATATATATTTTTAATACGTGAGATTAATTCTGTTGTTGAATTTTTTAAATGATAAAATATTTCAATAATATAAAATAAAAACTTAATGAAATTTATCTTAATAAAATTAGAGTTATCCATAAAACTGGTAAATTTTAAATTTGAATCGTAATTAAGATTAAAAAAAATGAAAATTTAAAATAAAAGAAAATAAAAACTAAAATGATAGTCTATTATAAAGAAATTAATAATATTATTAGCATAGCAACTTAACATATTAGATTAAATAGGTTACTCTTAATATTAAAAAATATAAAAGTTAAAAAAAATAATATAGCAATAATATCGTTGCCAACTACGAAATCCAAAAAAAAAAATGATACCTAAAATAGCTTTTTTAAAATTGTAACACCCCAAAATTTTAAATTTTATGAGCATTTTTGGTATTTTAATTTTATTTAAATTATAGGAATTTTTTTGAGATTTTTCGGATTTTAAAAATCGGGTTCGATTTTCCGAAAATATAAACTTTGATGATTTTTAAAAATTAATTTAAAGACCACGTGGCAAAACTAAAAATATATTTGGAGTCTACGTATTTTTCTGAGTTTTCTGAAATTTTTTTCGGAATTTTTGGACCTCGTTTTCCGTCTCGAGGCAGAGTAAAAATTTAAAATTTTGTATTTCGAATCGAACCGGCCGAATCGAACCGGATCGCATCGGACCGGTCGAATCGGACCGGCTCCCTTCCCTTTTTCTTCCCCGCGCGCGTCGTTCCCTCTCCCTTTTCTTTCTCTTTTCTCTCTCCTCCCTCCCCTGCCGCCGGCCAACCACCTCCCCCTGCCACCCCAGCCGACCGGCGCCGCCACCCTGCCACCCCAGCCAGCCGGCTGCCGCCCAGAACGGCCGGAAACCGCGCGCAAATTTCCTCCCTCACGCACGCGGCATTTCGGCTTCTCCGGCCAAAATCCGGCTGATCCGGCCACCAATTGGACCGGGTCTTGTGTCTAAAATTATCTAATCGGCGAGAGCTTTCCATAGACACCAAGAACGCCGAAATCCATCTAGCGGTTTGTCCAATTTTTACTTGGGAAGTTTTTAGCCCATTTCGACTTTTGGGCTAGATTTCTCGAAAACCGTGAATCCCACGAGAAAACCGAGGGTACCAGCACGCTCCACTCGTCGAGAGCTTCGCGGCGACATAAATTTCAAATTTTTCCGACACCGTTTTTCGGTGGGTCCCACTAACCGCGATTTTTCCGAGCATTTAATGAGCTTAGAAAATTCTGAAAAATTTATGTACTAACCCCCGTGTTATGGGCTTCGTGTAGGTATCCTCGATTCGCTGAAATTCGACAGTTGACCAGGTCTGCGAAATCCCGGCTAGACAGACTCGTTACCGGAAAAGTCTCCGAATTGAACCGAGGTTTTGGCTAGCCCCCCATTGTCAGACGTCCCGAGCGCATTCCCGAAGTCGGAATCGGCAAAGGTAAACCCGAACCTTGTTTTTTCGTAATTTTCTAGTGCTTAAATAGGATTAAAAATCCATAAAATATTCGTGGTAGCTTAGAAAATTACGATCCTTTTTGCAATAGCTTAATAATATTGTTAAGGACCGCGGGGCAAAGTTTTAGAATTTTTAGAGCTTGTTTGGGCAGTTTTTGCAAAATGATCAATAATAAGGACTAAATTGAAATTTTACGTATTGTGATGGATGACTGATTTGATGGGCCCAGGAGGGGCTGTGTGATATGATTGAGCTGTGGATATATGGATTGTAAATATAGAAGTGTGTTTTGAGCCATTTTGCAGGTTGGGTAGGTCCTAGGTATAAGGGAGACTCTGCCGAATTTTCGGCACGACTTAGGACGTATTAGTCTTTTTTTTTTTGTTTGTATTGAGTCAGATTTATTAAATGATTGTAATAAAATTGTCAGGTGAGTCGATGCCTTTCTTCCTCCGCCACTACCATTGACCACCGTCAAGTCTGTGAGTAAAATATTAATTTTAATTGTAATTTCGATATTATTATATGTTCAGCATGCCCATGCATCACTTATATACATATATTTATGTAGTTAAACTCTAGGCACGATTTATGATGCATTGATAATCATAAAGTGCCATGATGTTGTTGTGGTAATTTGGAGCGCAGCGTGCGTAGGCGCGTGCGTGTGATGTGGTGTGGACTATGGATAGGACCGGGTAGTCACGCTTGAGTTCTTCCGGGAACCCGATCCTTCGAGGGTAGTCACACTTGAGTTCTTCACTGGGACCCTCGATTTGGTTTATTAAGCGAAAGTCCGGCTTGAGTTCTTCAGGCACCAAAGTTGGATTTAAGAGAGTCAGATAGGGGATCAGCTCCCATATATTACGATTGATGCTACAGGGTGCGTGAGTGCTCCAAATTACCTTTTTGATGTTATGATATAAAAATGTTGTTGCTGTTGCATTTCACTCCACAGGTTGCATTAGTACTAGATAGTTATAGAGATTATGGTTAAAATTGATATTTTACTCTCTGAGTCGAACGCTCACTCCTGTTCAAAAATTTTTACAGGCCACAGGAGGATATTTTTTTGAGGTTAACATGCTTTCTCCCTCGCAGGTCAATTATTACTGTTTGTATAAACTTGTTAAATCTTAGAATTTCCGCATGTGTTAGAAATGTTTATTTGATTTGGGTCTGTAAACTAAATTATTATTTTGGGACCTGTAAACTTAATATGCTATGCATGTTTGATGGATTGGATGAGGGAGCTGAGCTCCCATTTATTATTATGTTGATGAGTATTTGGAGGGTGAGCTGAGCTCCCCAATTGACTATTTATTGTGTTTACAGGTCGAGTGAGTCGAAAACTCCCCGTTGGTAAGTCCATTTTATGGCCGGACTCTGTCCGTTTGTTTTCTTGAAATTGGGCCCAAATGGGCCTTAGAGTTGGGTTAATGAACAGTTAGGCTTACTACGGGCCTCGGGGGCTTTAGGCTGGCCCAGGTCCTAGTGCCGGTCCGGCCCATAGGTTGGGTCGTGACAAATGTGGTATCAGAGCTTAGGCTCCAGATTCTTAGGGAAAATTTGTTTAAGTGTTGGGAAGAGTCTACTAGGAGTCACATGCGGAAAAATAGGGTCCATATTCGTCTTGCATTGTCGTCTTTGTTTCTAGTTTCTGCTTCATATATTGTGTGTAAATATGAGTCTATAGAGCTGTGCAATGTGCAGTTTTGAATTTTGTGGGCTAATGCTGCTGAATTTCAGGAAAATTGTTACACTCATTTCATATAGACATTTTAGGGTAGTTTTGCATTCATTTTGCCCTTATATTTTAGTATATTTTATGTTTTTAGCTTTATTTTAGCTCATTTGTTAAATTTAAATACTTTATATTTGATTTTCCTAATTTTGTTGTTTTTAATAGGATTTTGTGGCAAATCAAGGATCAATGAGTGCATTAGGAAGTGATTTGAAGAAATTTGGAATCCTTTAAGCATAGAGGAAAGTTGAAGAAATCAAGCCTTGAAAGAGCAAACCAGCCGAAATTTGCTTGAGACCTTGCTTAAGGTCATGCTTAGGGTAAAGCGGCAATGCTTAAGGTGCAACACAAGTCAAGCATGAGCAGAAAAGTCCATTTTACTATAAGTCTGCCGAGATTTCTTTGAAGGTCCGCAACCTTAAGCATGCAGTCACGACTGAGGCTAAATTTGCTAAGAAGTCGCGTAGGGTTAAGCCGAACCCTAAGCAGAATGCCCAGAACGTGAAAGTGCTGCTGACTTGGATAATTTTACACCTCATTTCCTATCCACTCCTTGTCTTTTATTTACTTTTAGGGTAACTTTTAGGGACCATATAAATTCATCATTTCCTTATTTTTTGCCACACAAGAGGAGGAAGAGAAAAACAAAAAGAGGAAAGAAAATTATATAGAAAGAGGGAGAGAAGACGCCATTCTCTGGAGGAAGAGGAGCTGCACGAGTTTGGAGCTCCAGAAACCAGAGACCTTGGTTCTTCCACCTGGGTTTTCCTATTTCAGTCCTTTTATCATGTTTTTCTTTATTCTTCCATCTATATTTCTTGTAAATACCATAATGAGTGAGTAATTTCCTTAGATTTCAGAGTTGGGAAATATGTTTTAGATTAATTTGTGGATTTGGATTGGGTATTTCCTTATTTTACATAAATATGGGTTTTGATTCCTTCCTTGTGTGCTTGATTTACTTGCCTAATGTTGGTACCCATTGGGTATTGTGTTAATCTTTGATTGAAGGACCGAAAGGTGAAAGTCATTGATAGTTAATCAAGGATTGGAACTTAAAATCACCTAGATTTAGAAATAAACTAGGACTTTAAGAGGAATTAATTATTGGTTACAAAACTTAATGGGTTTTAAAATAATTAAATACATACGAAAGTAGGTTTGGTTATTTTAGAATACACTTTGATATGCTTGAAAAAGATATTAAAGGGATTTAGAATCAATTTCCTTCAAACTCTATTTTTTTCCTAAAAAATTGGAATGCCCAAGACAAATCCCAATTAATTTATGAATAAACCCCCAACTCTGGAATCACTTCTTTTACCATAATTAGACTTTCGTTTAAATTACCCATTGTTAATTTCAGTTTAATTGCAAACTAGAATTAGAATTTATTTGTTTGCTCTTTACCCATTTCAATTAGATTAATCAGTTTACCTTGCTCATTTACATTTACCATTTATTCATTAATCATTAGCCCAAATAATCGCTTCATCCATAGTTTAGTAATCAAACAGCAAATCCTCGTGGGAACGATACTTGATTCATCACTTTATTACTTGAGACGACCCGTATACTTGCGGATTAGTCACATCAAGTTTTTGGCGCCGTTGCCGGGGATTTGATTTTTGCTTGATATTGAACGATTGTTTGTTTGGTTAATTTGGGCATTTTATTTTATTTTCTTTTTACCATTTTACTTTGAGAGTTTGTTTATTTTTGTTTTTCAGGTGCTTTATTTTATGAGAAGGACAAAAAGTGAAGAAATCAATCTATTCTTTGACCCAGAAATAGAGAAGACATCAAAAGCTTTAAGAGCAGAATCTAAAAGGAGAAAAGCTGAAATTAAAGCTCAACAACAACAAGAAAGAGCACAAGAGCAAGAGCAATTACAAGAAGAAATGGCTGACAACAACAACAACAACAATAACAACCGCTCTGTGAAGGATCATGCCTATCCTAACATTGGAGATTTCATGCCAAGTATCACAAGACCAAGGGTAGAAGCTAATAATTTTGAACTGAAGCCTGCACTTTGTCAAATGGTAAAACAAGCACAATTTGGAGGAAATCCAAGTGAAAGTCCACATGTGCATCTGGCACACTTTCTTGAGATCAGTGATATGTTGAAGATAAATGGAGTTTCTGATGATGCAATTCGACTCAGATTATTTCCTTTTTCTCTGAAGGACCGAGCTAGAGAGTGGTTACATTCTTTGCCACCGGGTTCTATCACAACATGGGATGAACTTTCTCAAGCATTTTTGGCTCAATATTTTCCACCAAGCAAGACAGCTAAGCTGAGGAATGAGCTGACTTCTTTTAAACCTAGAGATGATGAGAGCTTGTATGAAGCATGGGAGAGGTACAAGGATTTGCAAAGGAGATGTCCACATCATGGGATTCCTAAGTGGATGCTTGTTCAACACTTTTATAATGGAGTTTCACCAGCTATTAGGAGTACAATTGATGCATCTTCTGGAGGTGACCTTATGGAGAAATCTGAAGATGAAGCTTTTTCTGCTCTTGATAAAATTGTTTATAACAACTACCAATGGAGTTGTGAGAGGAATGAGATCAAGAAACCAGCTGGTATGTTTGAGCTTGATGCCATGAATATGATTAATGCTAAGTTTGATGCTTTGACAAAGAAAATGGACAAGCTAAGTATGAAAGTAGATTCTTCAGCCGAAGGTTCTGGTAATTCACTAGAAATTGGAGCTGCAAATGTCAATTGTGCAGCAGATTTTTCTGCACTTAATCAAGATTTTTCAAGTGAGCAAGTGGATTATGTAGGGAACTACAATCAAAGACCAGGTGGTAACCCATTCTCTGCAACTTATGATCCAGCATGGAGAAACCACCCAAATTTCTCTTGGGGAGGTAGACAAGGGCAAAATCAGAATTTTCAGCAACCTTCTGGATATCAACAAAATCAGAACTTTCAGCAGAATAGAGGTACTCATCCTGGAATTTCTAAACCTCAATATGTACGTGATACAACTCTACCACAACAAGCACAACTAGACAAGACAGCTAGATTGGAATCTATGATTGAAACTCTACTTGTGAGCCATCAAAGTCAACAAGAAATGATTTCTCAATTAGCATCTAAAGTGGATCAAATGGCAACACACAACAAGATGTTAGAGAATCAAATAGCTCAACAAGCTAGCTCTTCAAGTAACAAAGCATTTGGGAAGCTTCCTAGCCAACCAGAAAATTCAAGGGAGCATTGCAAGGCTATTACATTGAGAAGTGGAAAAATATTGGAGAATGGGGATAAAAATATTGAAGAGAAAGTTGAAGAAAAGAAAAGCAGAGAAGGAGATGAACAAACTGAAGTTGAAGTTAGAATTGAAACTGAGAAAGAAAATTCAGTGGAAGAAAAAGGAAGTAAGGAGAGGGAGAGCAAAATTGAAGAGCCCAAATATGTTGCACCTAAAGCCTACATGCCACCTTTACCATTCCCATAAAGGTTTCAGAAAGCAAAATTGGATAAACAATTTGGGAAGTTTTTGGAGGTATTGAAGTCTTTGCATGTGACTATTCCTTTCACTGATGCTTTAGCACAAATGCCTTCATATGCCAAATTTTTGAAGGAGATTTTATCTAACAAGAAGAAATTGGAGGAATTTGAGACTGTAGCTCTCACGGAAGAAAGCAGTGCCATTTTGCAAAATAAGCTTCCACCCAAACTGAAAGATCCTGGGAGTTTCTCCATACCATGTCACATTGGGGATATCAGTATAGATAAGGCTTTATGCGATCTTGGAGCCAGTGTTAGTCTGATGCCATTGTCTATCTATGAGAAAATGAAGATTGGAGAAATGAAGCCTACTACCATATCATTACAGTTAGCAGATAGGTCTATTAAATTTTCAATTGGGGTAGTTGAGAATGTTCCTCTGAAAGTTGGGAAATTTTTCATACCAGTGGACTTTGTGGTATTGGAGATGGAGGAGGATGTACACATTCCTATTATTCTTGGTAGACCTTTCCTTGCTACTGCTGGAGCTGTGATTGATGTAAAAAATGGGAGGCTTACATTAGAAGTTGGGGAAGAGAAAGTTGAATTTAATTTGTTTCAAGCAATGAAAAAGAAAGATGATTCAAACTCATGCTTGAGAGTTGATGTGATAGATGAAGAGGTTAGAGAAGTGCTTAAAAAGCAACATCCTAAAGACCCCTTAGAAGCTTGTTTGGTTCATAACATCAAAAAAGGGGATGAGATTGAGGAAGCTGCAGAATATGCTACAATTTTGGAAGGAAATCCACCATTGCCTATGGCTGATATTGAAAAGATTGGGAACTTGAAGCAAGAAACAACTTCATCATCAAAGTTTGAAAAAGGTGAAGCACCTAAGGTAGAGTTGAAACCTCTTCCAACAAATCTCAGGTATGCTTTTCTAGGTCAAAATTCTACATATCCTGTGATTATTAGTGCTAAATTGACTGATTGTGAGGTTGAGAAATTATTGAGAGTTCTTAGGAAGCATAGAAGGATAATTGGTTATACCATTGATGATATTAAAGGAATACATCCTTCTGTGTGCATGCATAGAATTTTGTTGGAAAATGACCATAAAGCCTCTCGAGAATCACAAAGGAGATTGAATCCAAACATGAAAGAGGTTGTGAAAAAGGAGATCTTGAAATTGCTTGATGCAGGTATTATTTACCCTGTTTCTGACAGCAATTGGGTAAGTCCAGTTCATGTTGTACCTAAGAAAGGGGGCATCACAGTAGTTAAAAATGAAAATGATGAACTAATACCTACAAGAATCAGAATCGATGGAGAATGTGTATAGATTATAGGAAATTGAATAAGGCAACTAGAAAGGACCATTTTCCATTACCATTTATAGATCAAATGCTTGAGAGACTAGCTCATCATTCTTATTTTTGCTACTTGGATGGCTATTCAGGGTTCTTTCAGATCCCTATTCACCCAGATGATCAGGATAAAACTACCTTCACATGTCCTTATGGTACCTTTGCATATCGAAGGATGCCATTTGGACTATGTAATGCCCCTGCAACATTTCAACGATGTATGATGTCCATATTTTCTGACATGATTAAGGGTATTATGGAAGTGTTCATGGATGATTTTTCAGTGTATGGTAAATCTTTTGATGAATGCTTATCTAACTTGTCTAAGGTTTTGCAGAGATGTGAAGAGTTCAATTTAGTTTTGAATTGGGAAAAGTGCCACTTTATGGTACAAGAAGGAATTGTTTTGGGACATCTTGTGTCAAACAGGGGTATTGAGGTGGATAAATCAAAGGTAGAAGTTATTGAGAAAATGCCACCCCCAACATCTGTGAAGGGAGTGAGGAGTTTCTTGGGGCATACTGGATTTTATAGGAGATTCATCAAGGATTTCTCTAAGATTTCTAAACCTCTTACCAATTTATTGAGTAAAGATGTGGAATTTAATTTTGATACTAATTGTATGAATGCTTTTTGCAGGATAAAGGAAGCTTTGATATCTGCTCCTATTATGCAGCCACCCGATTGGTCATTACCTTTTGAGTTAATGTGCGATGCTAGTGATTATGCCATTGGGGCTGTTTTGGGACAAAGGAAAGATAAGAAAGTGTATGCAATATACTATGCAAGTAGGACCTTAGATGATGCTCAAATAAATTACTCTACTACAGAGAAAGAGTTTTTGGCAGTAGTATTTGCAGTAGACAAATTCAGGTCCTATCTTGTGGGGTCTAAGGTAATAGTGTACACGGATCATGCAGCTATCAAGTATCTCCTTCAGAAAAAAGAGGCTAAACCTAGATTGATAAGGTGGGTGTTACTCCTTCAAGAGTTTGACTTGGAAATTAAAGATAAGAAAGGAGTAGAAAATGTGGTAGCGGATCATCTGTCTAGATTGAGGCAAGAACAAGGAGACAATCTGGGAAAAGAGCCCCCAATAGATGATTATTTTCCTGATGAGCAATTGTTAGTAATCATGAATGCAAAAACACCTTGGTATGCAGATTTTGTGAACTATCTAGTGTGTGGAATCCTTCCACCTGATTTAACATGGCAGCAAAAGAAGAAATTTCTCTTTGATGTGAAGGATTATGATTGGGAGGAACCATTTTTGTTCAAGAAATGTGGAGATGGGCTGATTAGAAGATGTTTAGCTGATGAGGAGATAGGGAATGTTATCAAAGATTACCATTCTTCACTTTATGGGGGTCATATGAGTGTGACAAAGACTGCAGAAAAAGTTCTTCAAGCAGGGTTCTTTTGGCCGCACATGTTTAAGGATGTGAGGAAGTTTGTAAATGCATGTGATAGGTGTCAAAGGATGGGTAATATCTCAAAGAGAGATGAAATGCCCCTCCAAAATATATTGGAAGTGGAATTATTTGATGTGTGGGGCATTGATTTCATGGGACCCTTTCCATCATCCTTGGGACACAAATACATTTTAGTTGGCGTAGATTATGTGAGCAAATGGGTTGAAGCTATACCATCTCCAACTAATGATGTAAGAGTTGTGATTAAATTCCTTAAAAAGTTCATTTTTACAAGATTTGGAACTCCACGTGCCATTATAAGTGATGGAGGTTCTCATTTTTGCAACCATCAATTTGAAAGATTATTGCAAAAATATGGTGTGAAGCATAAGGTTGCAACACCCTACCATCCACAAACTAGTGGTCAAGTGGAGATTTCCAATAGAGAGCTGAAAAGAATTCTTGAGAAAACAGTGAATTGTTCGAGGAAAGATTGGTCACTAAAGTTAGATGATGCTCTTTGGGCCTATAGAACAGCCTTTAAAACCCCTATCGGAACTACCCCATTTAGATTGGTTTATGGGAAGGCTTGTCATTTACCTTTGGAGCTGGAGCATAGAGCATATTGGGCCATAAGGACACTGAACTTTGACTTAAAAACTGCAGGAGAAAAAAGAATGCTGCAACTAAATGAACTTGAGGAGCTTAGATTGGATGCTTATGAAAATGCCAAGCTTTACAAGGAAAGAACTAAGAGATGGCATGATAAGCATATTAGGAGGAAAGAATTTCAAGAAGGTGATGTTGTTCTTCTATACAACTCTAGGTTGAGGTTATTTCCAGGAAAATTGAAGTCAAGATGGTCAGGGCCCTACACTGTTATAAAAGTATACCCCTATGGAGCTGTTGAGATAAGCAATGAGACCTCAGGGACTTTCAAAGTTAATGGGCAGAGATTAAAACATTATATTGTTGGAGAACCCACGCAAAAATTTGTAGAAGTTTCATGGCTTGGTTCTCCAGTCAGGGATACTTAGGAGAATTGGAGTGGAAGGTCAAGCTTAAGACCTTAAACAAGCGCTTCTTGGGAGGCAACCCAAGCGTATCCTTTTATAGTTCATTAATTTTCCATTTCATTTCACTTTCAGTTTTCACCCTCATTAATCTCACAAGTGACATTTGTTTATCTTTTGTAGGCCATTCATGAAGATTGGGCAAGTTTACACTTGTTGCAAAAACAAAGAATTAAAGGGAAGCAAGTATAAGCAACATTCTGCACTTTATGCAGTGCCTGTGAACAGTAACACCTTTAAACTTGTGCTAAATTGCTGATATTGCAGTCTACTTGATAGCATATGTTTGATTTTGTGTTTTGTGTAAATTCTGTGAAATGCAACTTGAATGAGGATCAATTTTGATATTTAGGACTGATGAGGACTTTATTGAAGTGCAAAAATAATGTTTGTTAAGTTTCACCTTTTAGTGTATATATAATTTTGTAGTCTGATAGGAATTTGCATGCTTTTGTTTAGAATTGCTGCTAATTTTTGCAATCTGCAGATTTTTGCTACTGTTCATGCTACTGTTCATGCTGCTAAAAAGGTCAATTTCTACATTTTTTCTGCAATTCTTGGTTGATTGGAACTTGTCTGAAATGCTGCTGAAAATATGCTTTTGGTGTAAGTTTAGAAAGGAGACCATTTCATTGAATGTGCAAAAAGGATAGTCACAATTGGTGCCTAAAATGAACAATGATTGCAAAAGCTAAATGAACATGTGCTATGCTTAGTAAGTTTATGAGAGAGATGAACTTAAATCCCTCAATTTTATGGTGTTTGTGTGTATTTGGTAATTGCTGAGGGTTACAATAGCATTCCATAGCTTTTGGATTGATTTTGGTAAGCAAAACCACAATTTTGCCCAAAACCTGCCGAAACTTGCTGATGACATTGCTTGTCAAGCAAAGTCTTAAGCAAATTCTGCTGAACCTTACGCCTAACCCTAAGCATGGCCCAAAATACCACATGTCTACCCCACATTTTAAAAAGCCCAGCATTTCCGCCAATTTTCCAAAAACCTCGCCAACACTCCCGATAAACCTCGTCGACTTCCTTCCTCACGCCATTTTTTCCGGCAATTTTTACAGGAAGCCGAAAGGTTTCCTCCTTTTCATTAAAATGGTAAGAACCAAAATGTGGTCCTCTCACAAACCTAAACTCAGTGGACTTCGACATTCTGTCAAATCTAAAATGGGTACTCCATCCTCATTACCCACAAACCCTAACCCCAGCCCCAGTCCGCCATTACCTCAGTCCCCACCACCACAAACGCCGCCATTACCACAATCACCACCACCTCAGTCACCGCCCCCGCCTCCAAGCCAAATACCACCTCTCATTCCGCCGACTCCCCTCTCGCCGCAATCCGAGCCGCCAAATGAAACACCAATTACCGACACCCATTCCCCAGAACCAACGCCTGACCCTGTTCCTACTCAAACGAAGACCCAAGGAAAAACAAAAAGGGCTGCAAGTAAACCTAAGAAAACCCCTGTCGGAAAAAGGAAACGAGTACCCTCAGTCCCCTTCGACTTAAACTCTCCACCTCAGTCCTCTGAACCAGTTAGCAAAAGGACCAGGTCTTCCTCGCAAACCCCAGCACCAGCGGTCCAAACACCAGTAACCCAGTCTCCCTTACATTCTCCAGCACCTGCGTCATCTGCAGATACTATAGAGGAGGTAATTTCTCCATTACCTTGGGCTTTTAGGGATATGGATATGAAAAAGGCATATGAGAAATTACTTTCTAAAAATATTTTGGCAAACAAGTATATGGATGAGCAGATTTTGAAAGAATTAGGCATTTATGATTCTGTCTTTGCCTATTTGGATGTTGTTAGCTGGATTGATTTTGCTAAAATTAGGGAACCAGTGTACAAGGATCTAACCCTCGAATTTTTGAGTTCCCTAAAGTTGAGTTTCAAACCAACAGTGCCTGAACATAAAGATATGATATATTTTCGATGTGCTGGGATTGATAGGGAGTTAGACATGGCTGCTATGAATGCGATTTTTGGTTTTCAGGATTCGGGGTATAAAAACATTGAGTGGCAGCAAACTGTTTATGACCCTGTTCAATTCTGGAAAGATATTGCACCTTTTGGAGGTTATTATAGACAGAGGACTGCAAAAGCCTCTAGGATAGTTGACCATGTATTGAAATACCTCCATCGGTTCATTACTTACACTGTTTTAGGAAGGGGACACAGTAACAGTATTGTGGGTGCTGGGGATTTGTTTCTATTGTGGTGCATGAAGGAGAGAAAACAAGTAAGTACAGCCCATTTCATAGCTACTCATTGGCACCAAATTGTCACCAAGCATACTAAAGGTAGTATTGTTTTTGGGGGGTATATAACTGCCATAGCAAAATCATTTAGCTTTGATGCTAGTCTATATAAATTGCTGCCAGTTTCTGGGGAATCATATATAGACAGCACCATGTTGCTGCATATGGATGTTTGTGAGAAAATAGGCCATACATATACTCTGTTACAGCAGCACCCTGATACCCCAGGTACTGCAAACCCCACCACTTTTGAACCAGCAGAACCACAACCAACCTCTACCCCACACTTCTCAGCAGACATGTTATCCATCTTAAAATCCTTGGAATCCAGGATAACAAATTTCACTGTCCAACCATCTGCTCCCTCACCTGATACCACAGAAATTCTTGCTTCCTTGAAAAACTTAGAAATCAAAATTGAAGCCATGGGTCAGGAGCAGGTTAACCAAAAGAAGAAGCTAGAAAAGAAACTTAAAAAGAGATTTTTATCTCTTAAAAAGAAACAGAAGCAACATCAACTTCAAATGCTGGAGCTTTACAACAAACTGGCCCAATCCTACAACAATTTATATCATTGGGGCCAAGCCATGTTTCAAGAAATGAAAGACCTCACAGAAAACTTGGAAACTGCTTCTGAAGCTTCGGATCACAATGAACCTACTGCGTAACTCAAGCGCACTCGATGCAAAGAACAAAGGCTTGATAGCAGAACTCGATCAGTAGCAGCAGTTTTAATTTCTGTTTTCAGTTTATTTTGTAATCTGTTTATTTTAGCTTTCGAACTTTGGTACTAGTTGTAATACTTTGGTAATTAGTTTTTATGATTATACTTGCACTTCTTTCCTTTAGTTTACTTATTTTATTTCATTTTACTCTATTTTATTTTCTGCTATGGACATAGTTACTCTGTGAATGCTTTTTGGTTTAATTTTTGATTTAACTGTTAGATCTTATTTCTTTACATTTTTTCATCTTCTTGCACATTATTTTTGCACTTTATCTTTTCTTCAATCCTAACTTTGTTGACATTGATGAGTTGCACAAATTTTCTTTGAGCCGCATCTGTTCCACATCAGTTGGAGGTAACAGCTTCCCTTTTACCATTTATGCTTATGGTATGTTGCCAATGCTTATGCTTTCGCTTTACCCTACGCAGCAGGTTAAGCAACATCTTAAGCAGTGTAAATTCATACATTTGGGATACTTTTTCACATTTTTTCTCTCTAAAGCTTCATTGTTAATATCATTTTGAGCTAATTCTGGAATTCTTGAGCTTATATTGATTTAATCCCCAATTGTATAAATTTCAATAATTTAGCAATTCTCACAGTTTTACCCATCTTTGCATTCATTTTAAACATTGAGGACAATGTTTCATTTGAGTTTGGGGGTGAAGGCAAAATTTTTGCAAATTTTTAAAAATTTTCTTTTATTCATTTATTGCATTTCATTCATCCATATATAGATAATCCATACACTTATACATATACCACACACATGTCTATACTTATACACATACATTTGCATATAGTTTTCATATAGATTACACTTAGTTTTAATTTGATTTATGCATTCATTTTAGGATCATGCATATAAAAAAAATAATTTTTTTTACCTTGTCCTTAGAGGATTGAGAGTTGCTTTGAAGAGCAATTAAGCTTACTTTTAGAAGGGTTTGATGGATTGAAAGTTCTAGATAGGTGCAAAGCTATTAGATTCTTGCTTTAGTTTATATCTTCTTAGCCAAGGGCCACCCAATCAATTGCATTGACTTTGAGTGCTTAGAGAAAACTCTAAGGTGAGAAGTAGCTAATTGATGTCTCACCAATCCTAGAACAATCTTCCTAAACCTTTCAAGGCGAAATCATAACATGCACTTGAGAAAGAAATGATCTAGGCATTCTTTGAATTTTAAACCCATATTTTAGCCTTAGCCAACCTCACTTAAAAATTTCCCTTTGGAACCAATTTGAGCCTACATTTATCTCTCTTACTCCTTTGGAACCCACATCAATGCCTAGCCATAAACCCAAACACTTACCTACCCTCCATGAGAATAATTCTTTGAGTGATAGATATACATAAAAAAAAAGAAAAAAAATATATATATATAACAATTAGTTGGGAGAAGTGACTAAAATAAAAAGGCTAGCAAATTCAATTATGGTATGTAAAGTAATTCACCACCCAAGTACACAAAAAAAAAAAAATTGAGTTTGGGGGTGAATTGAAAGGGACAATTGTAATTCAAAGTCAATATCATTTATATAGTCCCTCCAACAGCTTCAAAATTATATGCTAGCATTGGTGAATAGTTGTAAAGTTCCTTCTTCCCAAATTTGATTCAAAAAAAAATAATAATAATAATAATAAATAAATAAAAAAATAAAAAATAAAAAAAATTGTGTGTCTTGATCTTTTAATAATTTGATTATTCTCATATTTTATTACCTTTATCCTTTTCTTGTTAGCCACATTATCACCCCCTTAGCCCCATTATAACCCTTGAAAGTCCTTTTGATCTTTTGATGGTGTTTTTGTTACATTAGTGGAGATTGGAATAGGAGAATTGCCTATGGGATTGTGATATCGTTAATCCATTCATTTACTTCCATCATTATTTGAGATACTTTAGCTTATGGATTACCCTATAGTCTATTTAGGCACGATTATTCTTTGTGATTGATTGGTTTGGGCTTGATGATATGGATAATTGACCCAAGGCTAAGCGGTGATAACTTTGGTAAGGATTAAATTCTTTGCATCTTGAAAGTGGGTATATGGTTTGTTGGTGGCTAAAGGTAAGCTTGAGAGTTTGGATAAGTAATTTTCATAAATTTAAGGTAAGGTACCCCAAATTGCATTAATTGTTTTAATTTGCTTGAGGACAAGCAAAGATTTAAGTTTGGGGGAATTTGTTACACTCATTTCATATAGACATTTTAGGGTAGTTTTGCATTCATTTTGCCCTTATATTTTAGTATATTTTATGTTTTTAGCTTTATTTTAGCTCATTTGTTAAATTTAAATACTTTATATTTGATTTTCCTAATTTTGTTGTTTTTAATAGGATTTTGTGGCAAATCAAGGATCAATGAGTGCATTAGGAAGTGATTTGAAGAAATTTGGAATCCTTTAAGCATAGAGGAAAGTTGAAGAAATCAAGCCTTGAAAGAGCAAACCAGCCGAAATTTGCTTGAGACCTTGCTTAAGGTCATGCTTAGGGTAAAGCGGCAATGCTTAAGGTGCAACACAAGTCAAGCATGAGCAGAAAAGTCCATTTTACTATAAGTCTGCCGAGATTTGCTGAAGGTCTGCTTAACCTTAGCGCATAAAGCGACCAGAGGCTAAATTTGCTAAGAAGCTGCTTAGGGTTAAGCCGAACCCTAAGCAGAATGCCCAGAACGTGAAAGTGCTGCTGACTTGGATAATTTTACACCTCATTTCCTATCCACTCCTTGTCTTTTATTTACTTTTAGGGTAACTTTTAGGGACCATATAAATTCATCATTTCCTTATTTTTTGCCACACAAGAGGAAGAAGAGAAAAACAAAAAGAGGAAAGAAAATTATATAGAAAGAGGGAGAGAAGACGCCATTCTCTGGAGGAAGAGGAGCTGCACGAGTTTGGAGCTCCAGAAACCAGAGACCTTGGTTCTTCCACCTGGGTTTTCCTATTTCAGTCCTTTTATCATGCTTTTCTTTATTCTTCCATCTATATTTCTTGTAAATACCATAATGAGTGAGTAATTTCCTTAGATTTCAGAGTTGGGAAATATGTTTTAGATTAATTTGTGGATTTGGATTGGGTATTTCCTTATTTTACATAAATATGGGTTTTGATTCCTTCCTTGTGTGCTTGATTTACTTGCCTAATGTTGGTACCCATTGGGTATTGTGTTAATCTTTGATTGAAGGACCGAAAGGTGAAAGTCATTGATAGTTAATCAAGGATTGGAACTTAAAATCACCTAGATTTAGAAATAAACTAGGACTTTAAGAGGAATTAATTATTGGTTACAAAACTTAATGGGTTTTAAAATAATTAAATACATACGAAAGTAGGTTTGGTTATTTTAGAATACACTTTGATATGCTTGAAAAAGATATTAAAGGGATTTAGAATCAATTTCCTTCAAACTCTATTTTTTCCCTAAAAAATTGGAATGCCCAAGACAAATCCCAATTAATTTATGCATAAACCCCCAACTCTGGAATCACTTCTTTTACCATAATTAGACTTTCGTTTAAATTACCCATTGTTAATTTCAGTTTAATTGCAAACTAGAATTAGAATTTATTTGTTTGCTCTTTACCCATTTCAATTAGATTAATCAGTTTACCTTGCTCATTTACATTTACCATTTATTCATTAATCATTAGCCCAAATAATCGCTTCATCCATAGTTTAGTAATCAAACAGCAAATCCTCGTGGGAACGATACTTGATTCATCACTTTATTACTTGAGACGACCCGTATACTTGCGGATTAGTCACATCAAAAATGCGTAGAAGTAGGAGAGCTGCCACTGCACCAGAACCAGATGTGCCTGACGAGGTGTCGACACAGGATGAGGCGCCTGCCCCGAGGAGGCGGGGTAGGAGGCCTAGAGCTGCTCAAGTAGAGGAGCAGCCACCCCGATCTGAGATCAGTCCTTTATGGCACAGGGTCCCATGGACCCCATGGCAGCTACTCTAGCTGGGTTACAGAGAACCATCGACATGATGGCGCAGTATATGGTCCACCCTCCACAGCAGCAGCAGTCCACCGCACCAAGAGGGGAACCTTATAAACAGATAATTAATTTCAAGAAGTTGGTGCCTGGAACTTATGATGTGTCAGACGATGCATATCGGTTTTTAGATTCCTGCAGACAGGCAGAATGTAATTACTGATTGACTGATAGAAGACCGATAGAGTGTATGCGAGATGTCATGGGGCCTATGCCTAGACAATGGATGAATGACTACGTGTTACCCCGGATGGAGGGTTTGACATGGGCTCAGTTTGTGGAACTTTTTATTAATCGGTTTGTGCCAGAAAGCTTCAGAGATCAGAAGCAGTGGGCCTTTGAGGCCTTAAGACAGAATGACAGGTCTGTAGATGAATATGCTACAGAATTTTTGGAATTGAGCAGATATGCCCCTGCAGCAATAGCTACAGAAACTATGAAGGTGAAGAGATTCTTAAAGGGGCTTGACAGGAGGTATGCGAACCTGGCCATGATGTCTAATCAGTCTTTTGATGTGGTGGTTGATCGAGCGCATGATTGAGATTAGCTATGTCATGATGACAAATGAAGAGCAAAGAAAAACAGAGCAGAGGGTTCCTCAGGTGTCCCTTCCATGGGTACTCCGGACAGTGGTGGCCAGAGTAATTACAGAGAAAAAAGCAGGAACAAGAAGAGTGGTTTTAGACACAAACCTCGAGAATTTAGACCTGGATACGGATCCAGCAGTGGTCACAGTTCAGGGTACAGTAGTTCTGGGTCTGGTTCAGGATCCTCCTTGGCACCTTGTGCACAGTGTGGAAGAGGACATTCAGGACCTTGTTTGATGGGTTCAGGAGTATGCTTCAGTTCAGCGGCCAACAGGGCCGAGGACAAGAGGGACGTGGATTTGGAGGCAGATCAGGAGGTAGAAGCCAATATCAGGGTTCTGCCACTCAGGGTAGGGGTCAAGCTCGGGTTTTCACCCTGACCCACCAGGATGCTCAGGCTTCCAATGCAGTTGTGGCAGGTATTCTTCTGGTCTGTTCTTATGAGGCTCGTGTTTTGATAGATCCGGGTGCTACGCACTCATTTTTCTCTCCTGTGTTTGCCAGGAGGTTGGGTAGAAACCCTACAACCTTAGGATGTCCTTTGTCGGTAGCTACCCCACTTAGTGACAACATAGATGTAGACATGGTTTTTCCGGGTAGCCCAGTGGTAATGGATGGAAAGATCCTCCCAGCAAACTTGGTTCCTCTACCAGTAATGGATTTTGATGTAATTTTGGGGATAGATTGGTTGGCAACTCATTATGCTACTTTAGACTGTAGGAACAAAAAGGTGTATTTCCACATACCTGGTGTGGAAGAGTTTAGCTTTGATGGTGACAGGAGCGTGGCTCCATATAATTTGGTGTCAGCAATTAGCGCTAGAAAAATGTTGAGGCGTGGATGCCAAGGGTATTTGGCATTGGTGAGAGATACATCTGTAGAAGGTGTCAGCATGGAAAATGTTCCTGTTGTCAGAGAATTTATGGATGTCTTCCCAGAGGAGCTTCCTGGGTTGCCACCAGGAAGGGAAATAGAGTTTTGCATTGATGTTGTGCCAGGTACAAACCCCATATCAATGCCACCTTACAGGATGGCACCAGCAGAATTGAAAGAGTTAAAGGAGCAACTACAGGAGCTTTTGAACAAGGGTTTCATACGTCCGAGCACTTCACCCTGGGGTGCTCCTGTTCTATTTGTGAGAAAGAAGGATGGGTCATTGAGGTTGTGTATTGACTACAGACAGCTGAACAAGGTGACTGTGAAGAATAAATATCCACTTCCTCGGATCGATGACCTGTTTGATCAGCTCCAAGGAGCTAGATTCTTTTCCAAGATAGACCTGCGATCAGGCTACCATCAGTTGAGAATCAGGAATGAGGACGTGTCCAAAATGGCATTCAGGACAAGATATGGTCATTATGAGTTCTTGGTGATGTCTTTTGGACTCACTAATGCACCAGCAGCCTTCATGGACTTGATGAACAGGGTGTTCAAGCCATTTTTGGACCGTTTTGTCATCGTATTCATAGATGACATTTTGGTATACTCTCAGACCGAGGAAGAGCATGTGTGGCACTTGAGGATGGTGTTGCAGACTTTGAGGGAGCACCAGCTATATGCCAAATTTTTGAAATGTGAATTTTGGCTAGAAAGCATCTCATTCTTGGGACACATGGTTTCTAGTAAAGGTATTCAAGTGGATCCCAAGAAAATTGAAGCTGTAACTGATTGGCTTAGGCCTACAACAGTCACTGAGGTGCGAAGTTTTCTGGGTCTAGCTGGCTACTATAGGCGTTTTGTGCAAGATTTCTCCAGGATAGCGGCTCCCCTAACTAAATTGACCAGGAAGAATGTTCCATTCATTTGGACAGATGATTGTGAGGAGAGTTTCCAGAAGCTTAAGGAGTGTCTAACCACTGCCCTTGTGTTGACACTACCTATGAGTGGTGAAGGATACACCGTGTACTGTGACGCCTCCAGAGTTGGCCTAGGGTGTGTTTTGATGCAGAATGGAAAGGTAGTGGCTTATGCTTCAAGGCAGCTGAAGAGGCATGAGCAGAACTACGCCACCCATGATTTGGAAATGGCGGCTGTAGTCTTTGCACTAAAAATCTGGAGACACTACCTGTATGGTGAAGTGTGCGAGATATACACCGACCACAAGAGTTTGAAGTACATCTTCCAACAAAGAGATTTAAACTTGAGACAGAGGAGATGGATGGAGCTTCTGAAAGACTATGATTACACCATCCAGTACCACCCTGGGAAGGCCAATGTAGTAGCAGATGCTTTGAGAAGAAAATCTTCTGGTAGTTTGGCGCACATTTCAGCAGAGAAGAGACCATTGATTCAGGAGGTACATGAGTTGATGGATCAAGGTTTAATCCTAGATCTTTCAGATGAGGGGGTATTGTTGGCTCATTTTTCAGTGAGGCCAGACTTGAGAGATAGAGTTAGAGTTTCCCAGCACAGAGACCAACAATTGATGAAGATCATAGAAAGAGTACAGCAAGGTGAAGGTGGTGAGTTTGGATTTGCCAATGATGGCGCCCTAGTGCATGGTTCTAGGATATGTGTGCCCGATGTGGACAACCTCAGGAATGAAATCATGCGAGAGGCACACTACACACTGTACAATGTCCACCCAGGTTCCAGCAAGATGTACCACGATGTGAAAGATAGCTATTGGTGGAATGGCATGAAGAGAGACATAGTAGACTTTGTGTCCAAGTGCTTGACTTGTCAGAAGGTGAAGTTTGAATACCAGAGACCGTCAGGGAAGCTGCAAGAGCTCCCTATCCCAGAATGGAAGTGGGAAATGATCACTATGGATTTTGTGACTGGGTTACCTCGTACCACGCGAGGATATGATTCGATATGGGTAATTGTAGACCGCTTGACCAAATCAGCTCACTTCTTACCTGTGAAGACTACATATTCTGTGGCACAGTATACCCGGCTCTACATTCGAGAAATAGTCAGATTGCATGGAGTTCCGGCTTCCATAATATCTGACAGAGGGCCCCGCCATTTCTCGGTTTTGGAGAAAGTTGCGGGAGGCACTTGGCACACGATTGAACTTCATGCGGCTTTTCACCCTCGCATGCAGACTGATGAAGGACAATCCAAACACTGGAAGACATGCTTCGCATGAGTGTTTTGGATTTTGGAGGTCAATGGGATGAGTAGCTAGCTTTGGTGGAGTTTGCCTATAACAACAGTTATCACTCTAGCATAGGGATGGCACCCTATGAGGCACTATATGGAAGAAAATGTAGGTCTCCTCTGTGTTGGACAGAAATGGGGGAAGCGAAGGTGCATGATGTAGACCTAGTGCAGTACACTTCAGAGGTAATTCCTTTAATCAAGGAATGACTGAAAACTTTTCGTGAGGCGTAAGAGTTATGCACGGACAGACGGAGGGATGTGGAGTTTCTTTGTGGCGACTATGTATTTTTGAAGGTTTCTCCAATGAAGGGAGTCATGAGATTTGGAAAGAAGGGCAAGTTGGCACCTCGGTATATTGGACCTTTTGAGGTTACTGATAGAGTTGGAGCAGTTGCCTACCGGTTGGAGCTACCACCCAACCTCTCTCACGTTTATCCCGTGTTTCACATCTCCATGCTCAGGAAATACATTCCCGATCCTTCTCATGTACTACAGCCGGATGTGATAGAGCTAAAGGAGAACTTGACATTTGAGGAGCAGCCTATAGCCATAGTGGACTGCCAAGTGAGACAGCTGAGATCCAAACAGATCCCTATGGTTAAGGTTTTGTGGAGGAGTCAGTCAGTGGAAGAGTGCACCTGGGAGTCAGAACGGGACATGCGTAGCAAGTACCCTTATTTGTTCAATGTATAATCATGTACTTTATTCTGCCTTGTGTAAAATTCGAGGATGAATTTTCTGTAAGGGGGGAAGAATGTAACACCCCAAAATTTTAAATTTTATGAGCATTTTTGGTATTTTAATTTTATTTAAATTATAGGAATTTTTTTGAGATTTTTCGGATTTTAAAAATCGGGTTCGATTTTCCAAAAATATAAACTTTGATGATTTTTAAAAATTAATTTAAAGACCACGTGGCAAAACTAAAAATATATTTGGAGTCTACGTATTTTTCTGAGTTTTTTGGAATTTTTTCGAAATTTTTGGACCTCGTTTTTGGTCCCGAGGCAGAGTAAAAATTCAAAATTTTGTATTTCGAATCGAACCGACCGAATCGAACCGGACCGGATCGGACCGGTCGAATCGGATCGGCTCCCTTCCCTTTTTCTTCCCCGCGCGCGTCGTTCCCTCTCCCTTTTCTCTCTCTTTTCTCTCTCCTCCCTCCCCTGCCACCACCTCCCCACCCCCACCCGGCCCGCCACCGCCACCCGCCAGCCTGGCCGCCTAAAACGGCCGGAACCGCGTAATTTCTCCTCGCTGCGCGTTTCGACTTCCCCGCCAAAATCCGGCCGATCCGGCCACCAATTGAACCGAGTCTTGTGTCTAAAATCATCTACTCGGTGAGAACTTTCCATAGACACCAAGAACGCCGAAATCCATCGAGCGGTTTGTCCAATTTTTGCTCGGGAAGTTTTTAGCCCATTTCGACTTTTGGGCTAGATTTCTCGAAAACCGTGAATCCCACGAGAAAACCGAGGGTACCAGCACGCTCCACTCGTCGAGAGCTTCGCGGCAACATAAATTTCAAATTTTTCCGACACCGTTTTTCGATGGGTCCCACGGAACTTCGCAGTGTTTTTCCGAGCATTTAATGAGCTTAGAAAATTCTGAAAAATTTATGTACTAACCCCCGTGTTATGGGCTTCGTGTAGGTATCCTCGATTCGCTGAAATTCGACAGTTGACCGGGTCTGCGAAATCCCTACTGCATGCACCGCCATCTAAAAAGTCTCCGAATTGGACCGAGGTTTTGGCTAGCCCCCCATTGTCAGACGTCCCGAGTGCGTTCCCGAAGTCGGAATCGGCAAAGGTAAACCCGAACCTTGTTTTTTCGTAATTTTCTAGTGCTTAAATAGGATTAAAAATCCATAAAATATTCGTGGTAGCTTAGAAAATTACGATCCTTTTTGCAATAGCTTAATAATATTGCTAAGGACCGCGGGGCAAAGTTTTAGAATTTTTAGAGCTTGTTTGGGCAGTTTTTGCAAAATGATCAATAATAAGGACTAAATTGAAATTTTACGTATTGTGATGGATGACTGATTTGATGGGCCCAGGAGGGGCTGTGTGATATGATTGAGCTGTGGATATATGGATTGTAAATATAGAAGTGTGTTTTGAGCCATTTTGCAGGTTGGGTAGGTCCTAGGTATAGGGGAGACTCTGCCGGATTTTCGGCACGACTTAGGACGTATTGGTCTTTTTTCTTTGTTTGTATTGAGTCAGATTTATTAAATGATTGTAATAAAATTGTCAGGTGAGCCGGGACAGCCTTCTTCCTCCGCCCAGCCGCCTCAGTGACCACCGTCAAGTCTGTGAGTAAAATATTAATTTTAATTGTAATTTCGATATTATTATATGTTCAGCATGCCCATGCATCACTTATATGCATATATTTATGTAGTTAAACTCTAGGCACGATTTATGATGCATTGATAACTGTTAAAGTGCCATGATGTTGTTGTGGTAATTTGGAGCAGTGTGCGTGCGTAGGCGTGCGTGTGATGTGGTGTGGACTATGGATAGGACGGGTAGTCACGGCTTGAGTTCTTCGCTGGGAACCCGATCCTTCGAGGGGTAGTCACGGCTTGAGTTCTTCGCTGGGACCCTCGATTTGGTTTATTAAGCGAAAGTCCGGCTTGAGTTCTTCGCTGGCACCAGGTTGGATTTAAGAGAGCTGTATAGGGGATCAGCTCCCATATATTACGATTGATGCTACAGGGTGCGTGAGTGCTCCAAATTACCTTTTTGATGTTATGATGTGAAAATGTTGTTGCTGTTGCATTTCACTCCACAGGTTGCATTAGTACTAGATAGTTATAGAGATTATGGTTAAAATTGATATTTTACTCTCTGAGTCGAACGCTCACTCCTGTTCAAAAATTTTTACAGGCCACAGGAGGATATTTTTTTGAGGTTAACCTGCTTTCTCCCTCGCAGGTCAATTATTACTGTTTGTATAAACTTGGTAAATCTTAGAATTTTCGCATGTGTTAGAAATGTTTATTTGATTTGGGTCTGTAAACTAAATTATTATTTTGGGACATGTAAACTTAATATGCTATGCATGTTTGATGGATTGGATGAGGGAGCTGAGCTCCCATTTATTATTATGTTGATGAGTATGTGGAGGGTGAGCTGAGCTCCCCAATTGACTATATATTGTGTTTACAGGTCGGGTGAGTCGAAAACTCCCCGTTGGTAAGTCCATTTTATGGCCGGACTCTGTCCGTTTGTTTTCTTGAAATTGGGCCCAAATGGGCCTTAGAGTTGGGTTAATGAACAGTTAGGCTTACTACGGGCCTCGGGGGCTTTAGGCTGGCCTAGGTCTTAGTGCCGATCCGGCCCATAGGTTGGGTCGTGACAAAAATGTCCCTTCAAATACCAATCTTTATTAAAAATAAGGATAAATTATTACTTAGTTTCTATATTTTAATAAAATTAATTATTTAATCCTTATATTTTAAAAAATATATTATTTAGTCTCTTTATTTTGCCTTCGTTATACTATTTAGTCCCTCTGTTAATTGTTCCGTTAGTCAATACTAATCAAACTACTATTTAGTCCCTCTATTTTAGTAAAACTAATTAGTTAGTTTTTATATTTTAGAAAAATACATTAGTTAGTCCCTGTAATTTGACTCTATTAACTATTTAGTGCCATAATTATTTTTTATATCTAAATTACTCTAATCCTCTTCCTCTTATTTCTCTCTTATCTTTTCTTATTTTTATCTCTCGATGTTGCTTCTCCTTCACGCTCACACCCTTCTCCTCCTCATTCTCTCTTTGTTTTCATCTATTTTTAAAAATTCTATAAATTGTCTACATAAAAAAATTAATCAGTTTACTTAAATTGTAAGTAATAAAGGAAAATTATTTCTAAGTAGTAAAAATATAAAAATGATATCCAATGAATTGGAAATTTTAAAAAAAATATGTAAATTCAGATTTAGTCTCCAAATAGTAAAATTTTTATTTTTATCTAACAATACATTTTTCAAAATGCTATATTTTTCAAAATACATTGACCAACTAATTAGTTTAACTAAAATAAAAGGACTAAATAATAGTATTTTTAAAAATATAGGGATTAACTAATTAAGTTTTTGAAAATAAAGGAACTAAATAGTAGTTTGAATAGCATAAACAACTAAAATTTTGACGAAATGACTAAATAGTTTAATGAAAGTAAAATACAAAGATTAAATAGTATATTTTTCAAAATACATAGATCAAATAATTAATTTTATTAAAATAGTGAGACTAAATAATAAATTTCGCTAAAAATAATATTATGTAGTTGTTAGAGAAAGAGTGCCCGTGCCCATCCTTTTTGTTTTAGTACATAAAATAAAATAATTATACAACACTATACCAAGAATAGTATTATGAAACATACATTTTAATAATAATAATAAAAGTAATAATAAAATATTATGATATTTTATATTATTTTTATTTTTAAAAAAATTAAAATGATGTTTTAATGATTTTGACATAATTAAAATAATTTTAATAATCAAACAATTTTTAATATAAAATAAAGACACAAACCTAACTCTATCAAATGAGTAATATAATTTTAATAATTAAATTAAATCAAGTTAAACATTAAAAAGGTATTTAGTTTAGGTTATAAATACTTAGAACTTATAAGTTAATTGAAACTTATAATAGTATTTAAAATTTTAAATAATTATATGTTTAATTAAAAATATTTATAATTAACTAATAAATAATTATATATTTAATAAAAAAATTTATAAATATATTTATTATTAAAATAATTAAAAATAATATTAAATAAAATATACGATAAAATTTTAAAAATTAAATGAAAATAATTTATAAATAAATAATTAATGTGTTTAATAAAAATAACTTATAAATATATTTATGATTAAAATAATAAAATAATATTAAATAAAAAATAGTGATATTTTAAAAATTAAAAAATAATAATAAAATAAAATACTTAATTAAAATAACTTATAAATATCAAAATAAAATGCTAAACATTCTTAACCTTTTTTAACTTATAAACTCAATCGTTGAGTTTAAAAAATATTATAAATAAATAGATAAATTTATTTTTAGAGTTTATAAATTAATTTTAAATTAACATAAATACCCTCTAAATATAATAAAATTATTAAAATTATAATAAATAAAAGTAATTATATTTAATTGAAAAGGAAAAAAAAAAACACTTCGCATTGCTTAAAAAGGAAAGGTGACACGCCATTAGGTTTAAATGAAAAAAATTTAATGAGGAAAGTAAATAGAAATTAAAAAATAAAAAAGCATGACACCTGTTGCACAAATGGTACCTACTGTCAAAGAAGAAAACAATTTTGTTTTACAGTGATACAAGGATAGAATGGTCCAAATACTGTTACTACAACAGAAAATGGAGGTTTATATATATATATATATTTTACATAATAACCAGTGCATTTGAAGTTTATACCATGGCTTTTTTTTTTTTTTGGGCAGATAATTGCTGCATTTTCCCAATAAGAATCAAATGCAGAATCCTCCAGTGCTAAGCCTTTCTACGCCCTTCTCATCCTTGTTTGTTATTATGATGGGAGGCCTGGCAAAACAAATTGCAAAGTTGGTTAGGGTTGAAAGGGAATTGACAAATGAAAAATCGTGTAACATGGGCGACAAATCCCATAGGAATAATGTATCTATACGCAGAAAACCAAGTCACAAAGCACAAATCAGATGCGTACAGCACAAAGTCATAAATAGTGAATCACAGAGTCATAGCTTGGATCACAAATGTAAATTTCGGAAGTGCAAGTTTGGAAAAGTGCTAACATTTTGAGAAATTAATCAAAATTAAAGTAGTCATTTAGCTTCATATGCTGGTTAATGCAAAAAGTAATAATCAAAGAAATAAACCAATGTTGTTGGTTTTAATGAAGCTCCACATAAAAAAAACCCTATCTACTGTTCCAGGATAAAGGGTTAGTTATCTCTGCAACAGAAAGTTTTGTTTCCACAACAAGAATGACATACTGGCGTTTGATTCAAAGCTTTCAACTAGGTCAGAGAGATGTTAATCGTATGAGAAGATAATTAAAACAAAACAATGTTTGAAGATCATAAAATCCACATAGCAGTGTTACATTGTCCTCTTCAATGTTTCATATGATGTCTAATTTAAGTACAATTTGCAAATAAATGTATGAAGAAGTATACAGGATGATGCACCTTGAAGAGATTTCTCAAAGTCCAGCAATTGTGAGATGAAACCTGAGTTGGGAGCAGCCTGAGGTCGTCTATTCCTCACATATTCGAGAGCTTGGGATACGCTCATGCCATGCTTTTTCATCAGATAGGCAACAACAATTGTCACGCTGATAGCCAAGACAAATAAATTTGAAGCTAAGAACAAAGCACTACATATCTGTATTCCAACTTTTAAAATTTAAAGAGGCAAAATATTAATCATAGCATATTCTTTCTTGAAAGGCATAAAATGCTCGTGTCAAAAGAAGCTTTAATCAATGAAATCTTCATAATATAGGAAACAAGAATGGTAAATTAAGATGAATAAATAATAAGAAAATTCACAAATTAAGATGAATAAATAATAAGAAAATTCACAAAGTTAGGGTATATCTTATGAGGTATCTTTTAGGTCCCAACCAAAAAGATGCCCGGCCCCCTAGGGCCTGGATATCTCTCATAAAATTCGCACCACACTTAATGTGTTCAAGCATTTATCATTACTAACTCCATTGCTCACTTCTTTTCTGTATCATTGCCACCCAAAGTTGATGTTACTTGCAAGATGTCCATTAATGCTACATTTCATGTAGAGATTAGCATATTTCTAATTCAATCTTGAATTTGCAATTGAACTCCAGGTGTAACAATAGGACCAATCAAAACAAAGTATTAATTCTCCCATAAACCCTTCAGATCAGAATTGAAAAATCACAATTGTAACATAGGGCACAAGGCCTAACACATGTACCAAAGTACCACACGCCTTAAACTTGAAGTGTATGGTTCAACAAACAAGTTGTATAAGCCAAAATTGCATTTAATGAATTAGGATTCTCATCTTCAGGTGTCAGAGCATTGTTCAGTTTTGGAGCTAAAGCCATTTACCAATGAATTCCAGAGCAATACTTCACAGATGATTGATATGCCAGATCACTTCAGTAGCAAGAATAAGAACAGAGTCCTAGAATGCAAGTGTCATAGGTAGGGAAAGAGGAATCACCTTCTGGATCTTCCAACAAAGCAATGAACCAAAACACCGCCACCCTGTCTTTTTGCTTCGTCAATAAAATTGAAGCACTCATCAAAGTATTGTCTCAAATTTGAGTCTTCTTTATCCGCAACTACCTCACAAAGAACACCATCAAGTTATAGTGGGTTTTATTTATAGAACCTCAATAAGATTTTATGCAATGACAAATGGCAAACAAGAAGCACTCCTAAATCTTGATACTCAAATGTTATTAAAAACAAGGTAGGAAATACTTTAAGAAATATAAATGGAACAAAATATAGATGGAATCATAAATATATACAATTAATAGCAAAACATTGTGGCAAAGCTAAAGAACATTACAACTAAGAATGTGTTTGGTATAAAGTTAAAAAATAAAGGGTCAAATGTTACTCTTGTAGCTTTTAAGTTTTAAAGAGGGTAATTATAAACCTAATCCCCCAAGGATAATATTTAACCCCTAAAGAAGATAAAAATATTAATAAGGTGAAAAGTTAACACAATCTCTTTAAGTATCTAAACACCATTAATGAGGGGTTAAAAGTTACAAGGGTAATAATCACCTCTTATTAACCTCATACTAAACTACCACCTGAGTTGAAATTTAACTTCCCAATGCAAGAAGTTGACTACAGAATGAAGGGAATTTTTTTTCTTTTTTTTAAGAGAGGAAAGCAATTTTAAAAAATTATACCTGAATAAGCATGATGTAGAATATCATAAGTCTGAGGCATTGTGCATTCAAAAGAAATAATGTTCATCGGTAAAAAGATGAATCATACCTCCAATGACTTTATATATAAAATCATTTTGATAAGCAGGAGCCAAAGTATTAGCCACTGTTAAGATGTGTGTAATATTCTTGCTTTTCAGTATATCCTTATTATTAGCAGCACCAACAGAACCCAAGAAGAGGCCCTAAAAAATAAAAATTATTATAAAAAAAATTTACAAAAAAAGAAGCAAAATCCAGCCTAATACGATGAAAGGAAACTTAAAACCAAAGCGTCAATGAATAAGGAACCAATGATACATTGAATAATTAAACATCAATTCCAAGTACAATTACCTGTTCAATTTGGCATGGGATGTTGTCCTCCTTAACGCATCTTGTCAAATTTATAACTCGCCAAAGTGCAGCTATTTGGTTCTTAATTAAATCGTCAACACTATCCATTACTAGGAAGAACAAAACTTCTAAACTCGTCTTCAAGATTTCTCCTTCAAGAAAGGCATAACACTGTTAAGAATTAAGAATTGCATCCTTGTCTCACACATGTTTCTCACATGGAACACCAATTAACACATGGAAGGAATAAATACTACAGAATTTTAGAATATCATGCATGAAAAAGAAAATCAGAGGTAGCAACATGAATACAATTTCACAGGTTAACGACCACTTCAATTCAATTACAAAACTTTATATATATATATATAACCTATACAGTCGGCAACAAGTGGGTCAATTACCCCGTGATTCCAATTCAGTTCAATGGCCTACCTCCAAGGAAACCCCCAAGCGAAGTCTCTTTGCTCTTTCTCGTCAATGTGAAGCTCGATCTCAACTTTACCTTGTGCAATTAAGGCATTTTAGGGTCTGCTTGATTTTCGCTCAGGCACCGAAACCCACCAAAAAGCTGTCGTTTTTGGTTTTGAATCATTAGCTTTGATTGGAATCGAAGAAAATGGCAAGATGTTGAACAGGTAGGATAGAAGACGATTTTGTAAATTGGAATTGAAAACAAAGGGCAGATGATTCTGTATCCATTAAAAACAAATAAATACTCTTCCTAAATTTCAGAAGAAAATTCCATAACCCCAAAATTAAAAATAGATAAATAGAAAAAGGAAAGAAAAGAATCAAAAGCTCCATTACAAACACATCTTTATTTTTAATTATTTTCTCTTGATCAGATTTGAAAGCCGAGATACATAGCTTACTTTCAAAGCTCCGTTAATCTCCTCCCAGAATCCGGGCAAGGGAAAATGTTGTTGGCGGATCGTGATTCTCTGTTATTTTAACATCCAGCTGCGGCAATTGATTCTCGTCGGGAAAGGAAAATGCATGAAAGAAAGACCTTGTTGGGTCACATAACTCAAGCTCATGGGGCGGGAAAAGTTTTCCTTGTGGTTATCCAACCGTTTTGGGCTTCCTTATGGGCCTAAGCAAACTCCACTGTAATCCCAGCCCTCTAGGTTTATCCATTTTCGTGGCAATAGCGATTATCCAGCTGCATCCACCCGCCGCTTTTTATCGTCCGCATGAGATCTATGCGTACTACAGTACGCTCACTCTGCCACACCCTTCTCTCCCCCTTCAAGTTTCTTCTCTGCTGCTCCTTTGTCTATTTTCTTTACCAAGTTAATGCTCAGATCCCTTTCTTTCCTTACCAGATTCTTTAGTTCTCCCCGTTACCAAAGATCTTGCAACCCTCCAATATGTGACCCAAATCGATTATATCATCCAACCACCCACCAAGCTTGCAATTGATTTTCCTCTAATGGTGCGATATCATTTGGCAATGTGAATTGTGATTCCATTCTTGGCCCTGAGGTTTCAAGGTCACTAATGTACACCCCTCTACTCTCCAACCGGCCCGGTGATAATTTACATAGGGTCTGTTTGGATTAACTGTTGAATCTGATCGATATTGGTGATAATATTCTTGTAGCTGATAGCCGATAACTGATAGCTGATGATAGTTGTTTTATATTAAGTGTTTGGTAAAATTATATTTAGCTGTTGCTGTTAATATGTGAAATGACTAATAAATGTATATATCATATAATTTATTTTATTATTTAAATAAATATAAAATTATAAATTTATTACATTATATTATTTATTTTATTATTAAATTAAATATATAATTATTAAATTAATATATTATATTATTTAAATAAATATATAATTATTAATCTTTTATATTATATCATTTATTTTATTATTGAAATAAGAAAATAATTATTTTTTAAGATAATTAAATAATTTTAAAAATATAGATAAAATAATAAAATAATTATTATTGTTAATAGAAAAATTTATAATTAATTTTAAGTTTTTGGATATAAATAAATATTTTATATTTTATGTTATTAATAAAAAATATTTTAACAAAGTTGAAATACATTAATTAAAATATTAAAATTATAAATAAAAAAATAAAAATATTAAAAATATTAATTTTCAAGTTAAATAAAAAAGGATAATATGGTCAAAATAAAAAATAAAACCAGATCAGCTATCAGCTGATGAGAAACAGCTCTAAAAATAGAATGATAAACCGCATGATGGGTATCATATCAGTTGCCCATCAGCTATCAGCTGTATTTTTTTAAGCTTGCCAAACACCACAATTTACCTGTTTGGGTGTCTATCAGCTATCAACTGAACCCAACAGGTAAACCAAACACCTCCATAGAATATTTCATCAACGCGATGTCTATCAAAATTAACGGCAAGCAATTGGCTCTGGACCAGATTGGTTTTATAGGTACAAAAATAAGCACAATTGTGCCGTACACCACTTTGGAGAGCTGAATTTATGGCATTCGCTAAACTTTGGGAGAGTATTGAGCATATTATATTTTAATTTATTTTAATATAAATTTATATAAATAATACATAAAAATAACTAAACAATTTAGTATTACAATCTAATTTTCTTGGAGGAAACATTCTCAACAATCACAGCATATAAAGGCTGCAAATGGCATGAATATGACAAAGGTGGCTCCTGTGTCCACTTTGGGCCTTTGCTTTACTTCAAAGGGCACTAGTATTATAGAACATAATTGAATGCAGAGTTACCTTGAAATTGAGCTACTTGTATGCTAGGATTCAGTTTATCTCTTCCGATGAGTCGCTTTAAATGGGTGATTCCTTTTTGTTTTGGATGAGCACAAAGCGAGACTATTCATGTAAAAAATTATTAAACAAAAAGGCTGGATTATTATAATGATACATGACTAGCATGAGCGATAGTGAGTACAAAAAGTATAAAATCATCTGTCATTTGATATTTAGCACCCAAGATGCTACTCCAACAAGTTAGGTTAATCTAAGGATTTCAAGGCACCATACAATATCGGTTAGTAGTTAAATTAGAGTTCTGATGAAAGAAATCACACATAAAAATCTAGGTAGATTCACTCATCTCTTGTTATAAAGAGAGATCAAATATGAAAAGTATTAAACATTTGTTGCATTATATAAACTTATTAAATATTTGTGAAAATATGAGAATTTCGATTTAGATAAAATGATGAGTTTCCAGAAAACAAAAGTTAGAGATAATAAAAAATTAATTAAGATAGAATTCTGGAAGGGAAAGCAGCTCCAGATCTTTGAATGACGGAAAAAAGCAGACGCCAGATGCTAGGTTGCTGAACCATTAACGCGAAAACAAGGGGGCCCCGCCCAGCTCATAGAAGTCCAAATCCATTAAACTCAACCGAAGAGAAAGTCCAATCAATTAACCGAAAGAGACCTTGCCAGATGCCATAGAGAAAGAAGAAACTGAGCCCCCAAACTTGAAGGTTGAAGCCTTAACTGGCAAACCAACTTTAATATTATTCTACCCACCCTGAAATTGGCAACTTCAACTTAATCAAAAGCTTTCCTTCCTTGTGAATGAAATCCATGCAAGAAAAACACCATAGAGCAAGAGGATAAGGGATCAAATATATTAGTCATTGGTCAATTTTACCTCACCCACTTGTTAATTCAGCAGCCTCGAGTTGTCAACTGCAGAATATCTCATTTTTTGTACTATAAATAGACATTGAAACCCAGTGCTTCTCCACCCATCAGCTCTCTTTCCAGTTTCCAATAATGGCAATCCCTCGTAATCTCTTTCTCTTCTGTTCCCTCATTTTCCTTATTTCTCCTTCCATTGCGCAAACTTCCTTCAGGCCCAAAGCACTAGTCCTTCCTGTATCAAAAGACCCATCAAGTCTCCTTTACCTTACCCAGATCAACCAAAGAACCCCTCTCGTTCCTGTCGATGTCACCCTGGATCTTGGTGGCCTGTATCTCTGGGTTGATTGTGAGCAAGGCTATGAGTCATCCTCTTATAGACCTGCACGCTGCAATTCGGCCCAGTGTTCACTTGCTAACGCAAATGGCTGTATAACCGAGTGCTTTTCTAGTCCAAGACCAGGGTGCAACAACAACACATGTGCCCTGCTCGTTGACAACACGGTTACAAACATTGGCACTGATGGTGAGCTTGGTCAGGATGTGGTGTCTATCCAATCTACGGATGGATCAAATCCTGGTAGATCCGTTTCTGTTTCTAAATTTCTCTTCACTTGTGCTCCTAAATTCATCTTGGAAGGTCTTCCCAGTGGTGTCAAGGGTATGGCTGGCCTCGGAAGGACTAAGGTTTCTCTCCCTTCTCAATTTTCTGCTGCCTTTAGCTTTGACCGGAAGTTCGCCATTTGCTTGAGCTCCTCAACAACTGCTAAAGGTGTGGTGTTCTTCGGTGATGGGCCTTATGTCTTGCGTCCAAATTTCGATGCCTCCGAGTCCCTCACTTATACACCACTGATCCTCAACCCAGTAAGCACAGCAGCTGCTTTCGTTCAAGGTGACCCTTCCTCTGATTATTTCATTGGAGTGAAATCTATCAAAATCAATGGAAAAGCTGTTCCATTGAATAAAACATTGCTATCCATTAACAGGGAAGGCTTCGGTGGAACAAAGATTAGCACCGTTAATCCTTACACTGTCATGGAGACAACAATCTACAATGCTGTTGTTAATGCTTTTGCGAAGGAGATGGGTGATGTCCCAAGAGTGGCATCTGTGGCACCTTTCGGGGCTTGTTTTAACTCTACCAAAATCCTTGGCACTCGCCTTGGAGCAAATGTGCCATCAATTGATCTTGTGTTGCAGAGCAATAATGTTTTCTGGAGGATTGTCGGTGCCAACTCAATGGTGGAAGCTAATAGTGATGTGCTATGTCTGGGATTCGTTGATGGAGGTGTAAATCCGAGGACTTCAATAGTGATTGGAGGGCACCAATTGGAGGACAATCTTCTGCAGTTTGATCTTGCCACTTCAAGGCTTGGGTTTAGCTCTTCTTTGTTGTCTAGACAAACAACTTGTGCAAACTTCGACTTCACCTCTAAAGCTTAAGAGGATTTTCGAAAGCCTCATCCTACTCTTGCATTATTATTTGTTTTGTTTGATATTTTACTGTTTAATTTTGGGGCTGTTACTCAATTTTTATTAAAAAGAAATAATAAAAATAATAAAAGGAGACCATGCATGATTGCTATTTGCTAGTGCTGGCCTCACCAATTAATGTAATGTTATATTCATGATAAAGCGGCTGCCTTTGGTGTATCATGTATGCTTTTGATGCTTCTTATTTGATACGAATTATGTACCTCAAATTATATATATATATATATATATATATATATATATATATATATATATATATATATATATATATATATATATATATATATATATATCAGTTGAATGATAAGAGTACTTTGTAAAAAAAATTAACTGTAA
The DNA here is from genome assembly GCF_030052815.1 of Hevea brasiliensis. Taxonomy (NCBI): domain Eukaryota; kingdom Viridiplantae; phylum Streptophyta; class Magnoliopsida; order Malpighiales; family Euphorbiaceae; genus Hevea; species Hevea brasiliensis. The sequence continues at coordinate 73,771,205 of NC_079507.1, read as the reverse complement.
TGTTACTTACAGCTTTTTTTATAAAAGTTATCTTTACTTTATTTTATTTTAAATTTAAAATTAAGTCTTATTTATTTTAAAATTTTATATTAATTTTTATTTATTTTTAAGAATTTAATTATATAAATCATTTTTCGTGTTACATATACTGCATCACCCAAGAAATTAGGGCATGCAAAAGTTAATTAATATGCATAAAATATAAATAAGTTATGGGTATGTAGAGTCTAATGTTATCAAATCGAACTATATAAAAATTAAATTACATAATTAAAACAAATTAGAATATTATGATATAATTTAATTTTAATGTAATTTAAATTTAATTTTTGCTTTAAATAAATTAAAGTCAATAATTTTATGTATAATAATTAAATAATATTTGAAGTAGTATTAAATTTTTAAATATATATTAATTAATGTATCAATAACAAATATTCAAAAGAAATATTCACATTTGAATATATATATATATATATATATATATATATATATATATATATATATATATATATATATAAAGGATTTGCATCTTCTTAAATTATAGAAAATTAAATTGTAAAAATTAATTTAATTTAAATTAATGTTGAAAACCAAATAGAAAATATTTAATTTAGCCTATGTATTTAATAGAGAAATTTAATTTTATCTATTTTTAATTTTTTTTCTAAATTAGCCTAAAATTTTCAATTTAAATTTAATTTAGTATCAAAAAATTAAATTTTATGAATTAAAATTTTTAATTTCTTTATTTAAGATAAACAATAAGAAAATTAATTTTTTTAATTTTAAGACTAATTTCTTACTTTAAGTTTAAAAAATAATAAATTTAATTTTTTAATTTTTAGAAAATCAATTTGTAAAAATTAATTTAATTTAAATTAATGTTGAAAACCAAATAGAAAATATTTAATTTAGCCTATGTATTTAATAGATAAATTTAATTTTATCTATTTTTAATTTTTGTCTAAATTAGCCTAAAATTTTCAATTTAAATTTAATTTAGTATCAAAAAATTAAATTTTATGAATTAAATTTTTTTAATTTCTTTATTTAAGATAAACAATAAGAAAATTAATTTTTTAATTTTAAGACTAATTTCTTAATTTCTTAATTTAAGTTTAAAAATTAATAATTTTAATTTTTTAATTTTTTCTAAACTAAATCAAACTTAAATTAAAATTCTTAAATCAAATTAAATTAAATTAAAAATAATTAAATTAAATTTTCCTAATAATTACACCTAGGCTAAACCAAATTAAGCATGGCCTAATTATCTATTGGCATATGCGGAGATTTGGATAGCATTTGGGATTTGACCTTTGAGAAAATTACAAGCTTATCAGGATCACTCAATTATTGCAATGAAGACAAAGCCATTGACGGCTAATTATTAGGTATACTGGGAGCACTAAAAAATAGTGCTCATTCTCTCACAGAAAGTGGACCCTTTCTATAACATAGAGAGTGAGTCCCACATGACTGTAAAAGATGGTGTATGTGCACCGGGTGCACCTAATAATTCCTCGTCATTGACTTGTCAGCGATTTATTATCCCAATTAATGTCCTAGTGCCGCAGCTTATTTAATGAATCTTGTTTATTTAATCCAAAATACTTATATAAATATCTTTTGTTTGAATTTTGAATAATTATTTTTTATTTCTATATATAAAATCATAATAAATTTTACGAAAATTTAGTTTCATTATATATATATATATATATATATATATATATATATATTCTTTTCTCCATATGAAAAAGTCTCTAAGAACTTATTTTGTTAAAATGGAGAGTTTGATCATTGTGGCATTGCAAAATTTAAAAAAAAAAATTCAAAAAAGTTACACATAAAGCAAGTTTGAATTTTTGTAAAATCGTTGAATGAAATTTTATTCATGTAGTATAGGAATGCTGATATCCTTTCTTAGCATTATTAGTAACCTTTTTATAGAGGCTCTCTAAATATAACGATCATAATTTTTTTTTATTCGAAACTCGAGATCAACGGTTGATATTATTAATTTAATTCAATCCCACAATAGGGGATTTACTATCAAACTCAAGATAGTATCTAATAAAATAAAATATCAAACAATCTGCTACCGACTCCCATTACATTTATAAGTAAATACAATATTTAATTGTAAAAAGTCGAATATAAGTAAAATAATACTATCTAACTATTTAATCATTAGATTACTACGCTCAGTGATAACATTATTATTAACTTAAGTGTAAGGCATAAGCACTCTTATTTATTTATTATTATTATTATTATTGGGAATAAGTCTTGCTATTTTATATGAAATAATATTTGAAATTTAATTTCTTATGATTATATATGTTATGTATATAATTAAAAATAGATAGAAAAATATTAAAATATCAATAATAGAACAATTATAAGAGAATTAAGAACTTACATTTACGAAACTCAAAGTTAAATGTAATTTAAAAATAACAACAAAATAAATATTAATTTAAAAAAAATATGAAAGACAATATTTTATTAAACTATAAAATTTATACAATAGATTATATAAAATTATGACAATGAATATTATTTTTTATATATTTTTAAAATATTATTTAATTTCTCTTTATTTACATTCAGTATTTTTTTCATTTTGACTTTTAACGTTCACCGCTTAATACCAGTGTGTGTATAAACTGCATATTTTATCATTGGATTAGATTTGAATAATTCATCTATTTATTGACAAAGTACAATTTAATTCGTAAGAAACAAAGTTAGCATACAGACTTCCTTTCACATATAGCCAATTCGTACGTTACGTCATATTATTGTTGAATTAGACCCATAGATTTCCCGGTACACAGATCCTTCCTCTTTTCAAACACAACGCGTACTATTATGAGCTCTAAGCCAAAGTCTTGACGTACTCAGGTTTCCTTATGTCAAGAGGACACCCCCCATCACAAAGTTTTGATAATAAAAAAATTATATACTAAAATTAATTTATATTTAATAATTTGATTATAATTATTAATTTTATTATAATTATTAATTAATTACAATAAATTCATATAAATTTCATCATAATTAATAATTATAATAAAATAATTATATATATATACTAATTTTATCAAATACAAATTGCATATCAAACACGTGAGATATATGGGTTTTGTTAATATGAAAACAGTAATTTTAAGTTTTTTAGAAATTAAAAATAACAACCCGACAAAACTAAGTGATGCCGAAGGCATCCCCTTGGCTTCTGGTGCCTTCAATTTTTTGTCCTTAACGTATAAAAATTTAACCCTATTAGCCGATGGCTTCTATACCATATCATGTCAAAGCACACCAAATCGACCCGCTCGTTTATTAATATATAATAATATATTAAATTAATAATTATATATTATTTTAATAAAAAAATAAATTATATATATAAACCCTTATTAATCATTTTACATATTAATAATAATAATTAAATAAAATTTTACTAAGCATTTAATATAAATTAAATCAACATCAATATTTAATTAATAAAAATAATTATCAATTATTAACTATTAATTATATCTAAAATTTAAATTAAATAAGTCCTTAATGTTATTAGACCATAATAAAAAAAGTCATAAATATAGAAACTTAATAACTATTAACTTAAATTTAAATATAAATAAATATAATGTAATTAAATTATGTAGTAATTATTTATAATTTAAACATACAATAATCAAAATATATAATATTTAGAAAAAATTTTATATATCTGATTCAATTTATTGTGAATTTTAATAAAATATATAATATCAAATAACATATAAACTAAGTAAGATTTGCATTTTGAATATATAAGGATCTATATATTTTTTTTTTCATTTAATTGGCTTATATTGCAATGCAGTAAGGATTGATAAAACAAGCCTGCCTAGAAAAGTGATACGGCATAAGCAACAGAAATTTTCATTGATTTGACAGAGTCTAGGTGTTTGAGCTAAGGTGTTTCACTTTCACATCGATTATCCAGGCCAAGTCAAGAAATCGGAAATGGTCATATACGGGGGCAATGCACAGTATATATATACCATCGCAATCTTGCAAGTATTCGTCATAAGCAATCTTCTTCATCTAAACTACTTTCCTTCAATGGCATCTTCTCTAGTTCAGTTACTACTTTTTTCCTGCTTCATTTCTATCTCCTTCTCTGTTGCACAAACATCCTCAAAACCCAAGGCACTTGTCCTCCCTGTCTCCAAAGATGCCACTACTCTCCAATATGTAACCCAACTGAATATGGGAACCCCACTTGCCCACAAGGACTTTGTGGTCAACCTTGGAGGCCGGCACTTATGGATGGATTGCGACGATGGATCATATGTCTCATCAACATACAAACAGAGTCTTTGTGGTTCAGCACCATGCTCCGTGGCCAAAGCCACTTGTAGTGGTGCTTGCTTACCTGGTCATCATAGACCAGGCTGCAACAACGAAACTTGTTATGTCCTCTCTGAAAACACAGTCAGAGGCGGATATGAAGTTGGAGATGTTTCCAGAGATATAATTGCCCTCCAATCCACGGACGGTGTACAGGCCGGCTCAACCGTATCTATTTCTGATTTTATCTTCGCTTGTGCCAATGCTTGGGATCTTAGTAGTCTTGCTGGTGGTGCTAAGGGAATGATTGGACTTGGAAGGGAACGAATTGCTCTGCCAACTCAACTTTCTTCAGCATTTGGTGGAAGCTTTCGGCGTAAATTCGCCATATGCTTGCCTTCCACTTCCAAATCCAGTGGTGTTATGTTCTTTGGTGACTCTCCATATGTATTCTATCCAGGTTACAATACATCAAAGGCTATTGACGTCTCATCAAGATTCAAACATACACGACTCTACATCAACACTATATTCACAGGATCATCCATTGTGATACGAGGACCCCCATCGCCAGAGTATTTCGTCGAGGTCACATCTATTATGGTAAACAAAAAACCCATTCACGTAAACTCAACGTTGCTTGAGTTTAAAGAGACGGGGAAGGGGGGAACAAAAATATCCACAGTAGAACCTTACACCAAGCTGGAAACCTCTATATACAAGGCTCTGGTTAAGGCGTTTGATGAGGAGATTGCAGTTTGGAATGTGAGCAAAGTAGCACCTATGGCCCCCTTTACAGATTGCTATACAATAGGAAATATGGGAATGACACCTCTTGGAGTTGGTGTCCCCGACATCGCGCTGGTGTTCGAGAACAACAAGAATTTATACTGGGAAATGTATGGAGCTAATTCAGTGGTGGAGGTGAGCAGCGATGTAGTGTGTTTAGCGTTTTTGAATGCAGGTGATGAGCCTGTAATAACAACACCAATAGTGATTGGGGCACACCAGTTGCAGGATAATCTTTTGCAGTTTGATCTTGCTTCTAACAGGCTGGCTTTTACTTCCACACTCCTATGGGAAGAAGTCGAGTGCTCCAATTTCAAATTCTAGGATGGAATCTTGTGCTGGTATTATGTATTTTCAATATATTATAGTTTGATTTTGTATATCATCAATCAGTTTGACTGGCGCCAATAAGTCAATAGTATTGGAGTGTCTGTTGCAGAAATAATAATAATTTGATTGATGATTAATCTAGTTTAATTTGATTCAATTGTTTATAAAATACACATATACACTTATATATATATATATATATATATATATATATATATATATATATATTCAATTCAAGTGCTAAATAAAATTTGAAAAAAGATTAATTCTAATTTAAAATAATTTATGATGCTAAATAAAATTTATTTCACTGCTGCTCTCTCAAAAATAAAGATCATTAGCTTCTTTATCAACTTTTATTATAGTATTTTTCTTCTAACACAAAATTACAATCACATTTTTTAGGTCTTTTTCTACTTCTATTTTTATTTTTTTATTTTTGGATTTCTTCTTAATTTTTTGCTTGACGTCAATTGATACTTTATTATTTTAATTTCAATTTTTTGGACAGTAGTATGACATCTCAATTTAAATAATTTGATCAAATGACAAATAATAATTTTAATTATTTTAAATATAAAAATACAATAAATTGAATTTCAAATAAAAACAATAAAAATGAAATATCGATATATTGACCTCCAACGTCGGTGAGCTGCTACTCATCTCCGCCACAGTATGTAAGTTTTAGTAGATCATCGATTTGTTACAAGATTTGTGTGTGCATGTGTTGTAAAACTCATATTATATCTGGAAAAAAAAATATTAAGTATGTTGAATGCATTGATGGATAATATATTATTTTTATACATATTCATAATTTATGTCTAGGTGGACTTTTTCTGTGTGCTCTACAGTCTCCAGGATTAAATCATTGAGTTTTGTCTTTTGTGAAAGAGACTGTTCTAGGCCCAAAGCCATGTGGGATTAGACACTTAAAATTATGACTAGCTCCAACCACTAGAGGAATTATCAGCTTTGGCTATAAGCCTCACGGTTTTGTCCCATAGCTGGAATGGAGAACTTTCCAGAAGGTTATCCATCCTAAGATTTCTCTCAAGCGAGCACGCTTAACCCTGAAGTTTTTATAACTCTTCAGGCCATTCCACCAAAATGCACCTCTAGTGATTAGTTCTTCCATTTTTTATATCATTACCTTATTAACTTCTTCCCTCGTTTCGATGTGGGATTGGATTCGGCCACTCGGTGGCTCCTCTCTAAACTCTAAGAAGGCAAGTTCTCCCACGCTTTCGGCCTGTCGCCCCTGATGGCACACACAACCACTAGAGGAATTATCCGCTTTGACCCACCCTATCCTGAGCCTCATGGTTTTGTAACTTTCTAGGAGCTCATCCATCCTATAATTTCTCTCAAGTAAGCATACTTAACCTCAGTTCTTCCAACTCTCCAGGCCATTCTACCAAAAGACGTCTCTAGTGATTAGTTTCTCCCATTTCAATGTATGATTCGATTCATTCCTGCCCCCCATTTTGTCAAGGTCTCAAGCGAGGCCCTACCTCCAGCCATATATTATTTCCCCTTGCCGCACGGGATATTACAGGTCCACCAGCTTCCGCCTGGTTCGTCCTTGAACTATACATCTACTAAAGGGGTCCGGCTCTAATACCGTCTGTAACACTCCTGCTCCAACCATTAGAGGAATTATCCGCTTTGATCCACCCCATTCTGAGACTCGCAGTTTTGTCCCATAGGTGGAATGGAGAACTTCCTAGGAGGTCACCCATCTTAGGATTTCTCTCAAGCGAGTACCCGGAGTTCTTCTAACTCTCCAGGCCATTTCACTAAAAGGCGTATCTAGTGATTAGTTTCCCTCATTTTAATGTATGATTCGGTTCATTCTTGTTCCCCATTTGGTCAAGGTCTCAAGCGAGGCCTCGCAGCTGTAGATTATTTCTCATTGCCACACGGGATATTACAATAATCATGTTACAAATTAATTATTGACTACTATGATTTATTACATTGATTAGAAATTTCATTCTTCATTTATATATAAAATCCATTGCTTAGGAGTTTTTTAATATTTATTTTATTTTGAAAATTTTAAACTTCAAGATTTTAACTATTAATAGAACAATAAAGATTTTTTAATTGGTTAATAATTCACTAAAAAAAGACTTTTTTTATTCACTAAAAATCTCCAAAGATTTACTCTATTATAAATAAACTTTAATTTTTTTTTAATTTCATACTTAATAATCTTAAGTATTTCTTGGTAAAACTAAAATTTAATTACTGAAAAATTAAAGAGCTTAATAGTATAAAAACTGAATTTTTTATATAATAAGTTTTTTTAATATGATAAAATCAAAAAACTTAAAAACTTTGGTTTCTCTATTTTGATGGTCTCTCTTTATCAATTATCACAAAGAAAATAATGTATAACACAACATATCTCAGGAATGAGCAATGTTATGGAAATAAGAACTTTATTAAAATTATCATAATTTTAATAGATATCTATTATCATCACTGAATCATTTGTGTATCTAATATCTACGTAAAAAAAAAATATTTATAGAAAAAATAATTAAAAAAATGCATGAGAAGAAATAAAAAAAAAAGAACAAATAATATTATAGGAGAAATGAACAACTAATATCATAGGAGAAATAAACAAAAAATAATGAAGAGAATAAAAGAATACTTATTAAAAAACTTATTTAGCTAGCATTTTGTCTGTCATAATGTTTTTTCTTAATCTTTCTATTGTTAAATAATTTTTGTGTATAATTTTTAGAATTTATTTACTAGATTAACAACGGATTAAAGGGTTAGTAGGGCCCATTGCCCTCTATTTAAATTAGAGGGGTTTAAATATAAATATATATTTAATAGACTATTATATTAAGTCCTAAAAATTTTTAATAAAATTTAAAATGTAAATTTTTTTTAATTGGCCCAATTAAATAAAAAAATTAATGTGACCATATTCTCATAATTTAAAATTTTATTTTTTATTTACTTAATTTAATTGAAAAATTAATGATCCATATTTTTTTAAAATTTTTTTTAAGTAATAAAAAAAAAGAATTTTAAATACAAGTAAAATATATAAGACACTAAGTAGAAATGTTATGTGCGTCCAACATTGAAATCAAAAGCTAAAAGGGTCACTATTTCCCCTTCAAACTTTAATTTTAAATTTTTGATGTTATATCTTTAAACATGTAGTCCCTAAAATATTTATAACAAAACTTTAAAAAGTTGATGTGATTTATTGGTCCAATTAAAAAAAATAATAGTTATACATTCTAATAATTTAAAATGTTATTTTTTATTGGTCTAATTAATTTGAAAAATTAGTGGGTTCATCTGTTTTTTTTTTTTTTAAAATTAAATTTGTGAGTTGAGTAGATACATAAGATATTTAAGTCTAAATATTATATATGTCATTTGCCTTATATAATTAAATGTTGTGTCCCCCATCAATTGATATTTTTTATTAGTCCAACTAAATTAAAAAATAAATAGTCTATATTTAAAAAAAAAATTAATTAATAAAAAATAAAATAAAATAAATTGTGTATAAAATACACAAAAAAAAAAAACTTAACTTTAAATGTTATATTAGACCACCTAAATTTAGCTTTATCTTTTTAATCGCCTATCTTTATCAATTATTACAAAGAGAAATAACCTATAATATGGCTATAAATTTAAGGAATGAGTAATATTCTAGAATAAATGAAAAGAAAGCAAAAAAAAAACAAATATTATAAAAGAAATGAACAGAAAAAGCATGTACAACCAATACTATAAAAGAAATAAAGAAAAAGTATGAACAAACAAATATTGTAAAAAAAAAAAAGCGTGAACAAAAGTAACTCAGCACAAAGAATCGATGAACATGAAATGTAAATGGTGATTTGAACAGAAAATGTAAATGAACAGGAAATCTAATTTTAGGGTGATTTGAGCATGAGTTGTGGTTTTTTTTTAGTCCAAGCTATCAAGTTATAGTTTAGATGGAAAATCCACCTTTCATTTAATAGTTGTATATTTCACAAAATACCAAAAGTATATATTAAACTGATAAAATTTTATTAAAATTCATTAATAATAAGATCTTATTGAAATTAAAATTAAAATAATCATTTTAAATAAATTAATTAAACTATATTAAACTAAATAAATCAATTCATTTCGACAGATTAATTTTTCTCTTAAATTTCGATCTCCTTATCAACTAGTCGCATTCTTAATATCTTCATTCCCAATCCCAAATCTAAATAAGGTAACCACAATATAAAACAAAAAGAATCACAACATAAATAATCAAAAGTTATAGAAACAAGAAGTGAAGAATTAAGAAAAATCAATATCTCATTTACACTTGCAGCTCCCATTTTTATCCCAAAAGCATTGATACAAAAGCAACTCATGTTCATCACATACAAAAACATCAACACATGAACACAAAAATATAACCCAGGAACAAATCATTTCACAGTATACAATCTTAACTTATAATCAAGTCATAACAAATCATTTACTGAATTAGGCTTAATTCATAACACTTAATTCATAAGAAGATTTTATTTTCTTTTTGTTTTGTGATGCTCGTGTTCGCCCAATGTGAGGGTATAATGTATGACTATTTTGTGTTTTTATTAATTAATTAATTAGTTAATTTTAAAAATGCTAATTTACTATACATTTAAAAAAAATAATTAAAAATAATTTCACAAAATTTGATCGAATGGCAATGAAGCGAATCACGGGTAGAGATCACTCTTTCCGTTCCCACCCTATAGAAGTTTAGGATCAGGGTAGGGCATTTCCCATTAGGGTGTGGAGTGAGGTAGATTTCTCCGTAGAGAATTTTCTTTTTATTTTATTTTTTATTTTAATTTATTAATATATGATATAAATTTATTTATTAAAAATAAATTATAATTAGAAATGAAAGTTTCACATATTATTTTAATAATATATTTATATATTTTATTAAAATTATAATATTTAAATATAAATATATAAAAATTAATTATTTTTTAATAAAAAATAATAAAATATTACGAAACAAGTTATGGGTTTCAAGACCAAGAGAAAGTCTTTCCGTCTCACCCTACCCACAAATCAAAATAAAATAAATTAATCGAATTCAGAGCAGAGTAGATCAAATTGAGTTCTAAAACTATTATAATCTCTAAAATTTAATCTATCATTCACTGTGCAGACACTAATATACCAAAAAAAGCAAGATTGTCCACTCCAAAAAAACAAGTTCCACTCCTGCACATCCGCTAATAGTTTTAAAAAATAAAGCATGATTAAAGGACTTTGTTTAATGAATGATTACACAAGGTTTGGCACGCGCCGAAACTGCAGTGTCAGAGTCACAGTTAGGCACACTTAACATGCCAAAAGAGGCTGGAACAAAAAAAAACATTCCAAAAGAGGAATCACCGATTCACAGTTGGCACTGCCTAAATAAATAAACATCTGTTTTCGTTTCGCTGGCAAACTGTGCTATACATACAACTCTTGCGTTTTTCTCTATCCAAAGGGTTTCCCCGTCAGTCCCACCTCTTCACCCGGTAAGTTTTCTCTTATCTCTCGATCACAATTAATTTTTTTTTTTAACCATTCATGTTGGTGGGTTTCTTTTCTTTCTTCTTCTCCGTAAAAATATAGACCATAAATGTGACAGAGAGACTGAAAATTGTTTAATGTTGAAAACTGAGAAGAGACAAAGCCATTTGATTTCAGTCCTTGTTTCCTTGAAAATAATGCCTGGCAAGTTTTTACAGGAAGAAAAGTTTTCTCCTTTGTACACATAAACACGAGCTAATGCATCTAAATTGCGGGAGTTTGCTTATAGTTTCCGTTTTAACTCAACATTCATGGGTTTAAGCTGTCATTATATCGGAGATCTCTTTAAACATAGGTCTTAATATTTCTTCCTTTGAAAGAAGGTACATTCTTTTTGCCTCTTTATTCGTGGACGATATAGAGTCCTTTCAGCAATTTTTAAAGCTTTGATCTTTTAAAACAAATTCGATTGAGGATGAAAAGATGGGCTTTTATATGCGTTATTGAATTTATTGTTCTATAATTTTTCCTGTTTTCTCTTTCAAGTTCATTTTATTGGCGGCTTCTGAGGTTGGTTAGGCCTTACTTTCTGCGCTGTTTTTCCAATTCAAGCTGTTTGATTAAATAGCCAGGCCAAAATTAAGTAACAAAATGAGTCAGTGTTTGTACTTTTTCTTTTATGCAGCAATCGGGGTGCTTGTAACTAAGCAATATGTATTCTTCGTTGAATTCTTGATCCTTGGAGAATTAGCAAATTTGTCATAAGGTGGCTGGAAAATGGAAACCCTTTTGCTTTTATTGACTGGATTCCTAAACCTCACAATTTGGTAGCTTAAGAATGCGTCAATGCTTACTGGGGTGTTCGTAGAGTCCTCAGAATTGAAAACTTAATTTTTTAGCCTGATCCTTTTCTTTCTCTTCTCTATTTTTAAGGAGTTCTCCAGTTGGATGGGTTCCATGGTAGAAGCTTGTGCAGAGTGCAGGAAGAAATGCTTACTCTGTCATGTGAAGAGGAGAAAATCAACGCCTCTTGTTTCATCTTTCTTTAAAGTTATGATTACGAAAAGGTTTTCTGAAGTTTTGGTATGATCTTGTTCTGTCCATCCTCTTCAAGCCAGTCACTTTTCCATTACTTTTATTTGCTCTTTCTGGCTGCTGCATGATCACTCTTTTTTTTTTCATCTTTTCATAGCTACCATATCGATATGATGAAATGCAAGCTTTGTCTCAAAATTATGAACATACCTATCATGCACTAAATGCAGAATTTTATTTGCTTTTGCTTTGTGTGCTGTTCTTTCTCTTTATATGGTTGCATTTGGCTGGAATTTGTTGAAAAAAAAAATTGCCTTGTAGAACTTCCTGCAGGTTTGGTTATTTCTGGTCTTGACTTCAGTGCTGAATCAACAATTCTAATCTTGGCATTCCTTGCAGTTCTTACCTCCTAAATTTGCTCCTACGGTGTCAACACTAATTGACAAAGAAATCCCCCTTGAGGATTCAAGTGGATTGCAATGGAAAGTAAAATTAACTATCCTGGAAAATTCTCTTGCTTTACATCAAGGATGGGATACATTTGCATTTGATCACGGGTTGGAAGTTGGAGATTTTGTGATATTCCACTATATTTTGGGATCACACTTTGTTGTTCAGATCTTTGATAAAACTGGGTGTGAAAAGCTAGATTTCTCTGGGAATAAAAATCTGAAGAGAAAAAGAGCTAAAGCTGATAGAAAGTCTACTAAAAAATGTGGCCCATGCCATTCAACTGATAAAGGTTCAATAGGCAAACAGGGATCAAATTCTTCTGCTTTCTTTGACTCAAATGTGGAAATTAGTCAAGGTCAATGCAAGATAAATGATGCAATAAACATTAAGATGGCGATATGCGGTACTTCAAATGATGAAAATGGGGTTGCAAGGCCTCAAGCTGTTTCTAAAGCAGAATTCTTTGAAGAGCCATTCTCCATAATCAATAGAGAAGTTGGTGACAAAGAAGCAGCATATCGAACTGCAATATGTGACTTATCTAGTCTGGAAATGTTGACATACAACTTGGACATTGATAGAAACAACAAAATCCTAGTAGGAGCTAAAAAATCCTCTCATAATGCCGATCCATCTCTTAATTCTAAAAATGAAGTTGGCTCAGATTGTAAAGGATCACTAAATAGTGTGCCTTTGCTTGCTTCAAAGTCACCTCCAAAACCAAAAAAGAATTTAGGGAGCGACTCTAAGTGGTCCAATGGAATACACAGGAGATGCCAGACTGATGAGAGAACAGAAAAGGTACAATCAAGTAAGTTGCTTCTGTCTCTATCTGCTGAATATATGTGAAGGTGGGGGCTGTGCCTATTCATTGATCTAACATTTGTCATATATTTAATTGATTTCCTCCTGATCAGCAACCGATACTATTTTGCCAGTTCATTGAAACAGAATAATCTTCTCATTAAGGCCTAAAATGAAAAAGAAATGTGTAGATGATTGAATCAACTTACACTATCTGCATATGAAGTGATGTATTTTATTTTGCTATTGTAAATAACCGCAAGGTACTAAATACAGGGAAGAAGCCAGAGGTAATCAAAATGGAGCAGGATGACCCAGTTTTTATTTTACCTAAGGGAAGCAATGATAAAGTTGATGGAGTGATGAAGCTCCAAGCTACCAACACAAGAATTTTACCAAGTGCAGGCAGTGTCTCTTGTTTGATTGCAGCCAACAAGCGACCTTTTCTTGTAAGTTATTCGTTAATGCATGCGTTTGATTTTCTTTCATTATTGGTACTGCTAACTTCAAAGCTGATTTTTCACCAAAGATTTTGTATTACTTGGATATCAACATTGGCCTATTTGGGATTTTCTATAGTTCTGCAATCCCTCTATAGGCTGCCCTTGACTTTATGTTGCCATCAGTGGTATTGAATAGGCCATTTCATTTACGAGGTGGGGTGCATTAGCTACGCATGTGCTGCTATGGTTTTACATGATACATGAAATGCATATAAAATAAATTCATTTTAGTTTGCAGGGGTACCTTCTTTTATCCCATTCTCTATTTTTAGCTTAATGAAGAGTATGCATACAATCTCTTTATAACTTTACAAAGCGATTTTCATTTGAATGACCTAGATGACAAGATAGCAGCTGTTATGAAATGCGGGATTCCAATTATCATCTATGCATTTATTTTCATATATTTCCTCAGCTTTAACGCTATTCTCTTCGGTTTATAGTACTTGTCACGAGTTACAAATTTTTTCTTATTTTGGGGATGGCTAAGCTATTTTTATCTTCCATTGATACCGTGCAGGAATTGCCAGCAGCCTTGCCATCATCTTCTAACAAGAGAAGAACAATAAAAGAAAGAAGAGTGGTGCTTCTCAAGGACCCAGACATGAGGCAGTGGCCAGTGCTCTACCATGAAACACCTAAATTGAAGCTTTTGATGAGCGGATGGGAAGATTTCTGCCAGGCCAATAACATTCAGCCTGGAGATGAATGTACTTTTGGAATTGAGAGTGAAACTAAGGGTATATTTCGAGTCAGCATTGCTCGTAGCTCACAAGTAGATTGAGTTGCTTTGCACCCCATCAAGCCTGCGTAATAGGCCATTTATATTCTGTAGAACTTAAAGAATTGCAAGATCAATAGTGTTATGATAGGATGACATTCAATTGATTTCAGTACTTGGATGAATAGTGCTCTTCTTTTCTTGGAATTTGAAAAACTCATCACGAAATCCATTGGCATCGTGACTAATATAAAAATCGTAAAACTCTTCTTTATCACCCTCGTCAATGACCTTGAATTTTTAATTTTACAAGTAACCTTTTCTTTTTTGTTTTTAAGCTTTCCTTCTTAATTCAGAGAACTAAAATTTTCTCAAGCTAAAATTTAAATTTGATCATTTCAATGAAAAATCAAAATATATATACACTGGGAAATTGTGGTTATATTATATTATTTAATAGAGATCTAAAATCAAATCATCACCACAAACAAAAATTGCTAAACTCGATCCGATTAATTTCTTCACGACCTCAATGTATAAGAATGCTAAGTATTGCCCTTAAAAATTTTCTTCAATCAGTCACAAATCCTGCAATTTCCTACAATGTGTCTGATGTGACTAGCACATCAACATTAAATAATATTGCTAATGCTATCCAAACATTTTTTTATTGAATTGGTAAGACGAATAGCCCCAGCCGTGGATTCAATTTTGTGAAAATATACCACTTTTTTTGAAGTAATTATAATTTGTCTCACCTTGTGGAGCATAAGGAAATCAAGTCACATCACATTAGTGCCCTTAATTCATGAAACTCAATTCAATTAAGTTTTAATCCTAAAAATTTATTAGAGTTAATAATATAAATTCTCTTTTTTTATTTTAAATAATTTTGAATTAAATTTTTGAAAATGTGTTACATTAATCCATGAAACTAATGCGACAAAAAGAATACAGTATATGATGCTGCCATTCACTTCCTGCTTTAACCCATAATATGTAATTAGAAACCCAAATGGCCCTAGCCAGAAAGTTGGGCTATGCATTCTCCAGTCACCGGATTGTTGTCGAGCAGGATGTGACTGTCACCAAAGTGGATGGATCTGGCCCAATGAGGCCCACACTCTGGTGGACCTCTAACCCAACAAAAGAAATGCAAAGCCCCAGGCCTCCTGCACAAGCAAGCCGGATCGATTGTGGTATTAGCTTTGAAAGCTTTTCTCTCAACCCAAGAGCAGCCATTGCAAGAAAGGCGCCGCCCTTGTTTGAGACTAAGGCCATGGCGGTTCTGTATGACATAGGCCCAGATCCATTAAAGCCCACAAAACTATAACCCAAGCAAGCACTAGCACCCATGGATGAGGCCGCGCCTAAAAGCAAATTGGCCAGAATTCCCATGGATGATAAACAAGTAGCAATTATAAGATCACTCTTGGTTTTCTTGATGCGGCTTTTGTAACCTTCACTTTAAGCATGCAGTCTGGACAAGCCGCATGGTTAACGGGAGCCGAGCACTCACGATTTGGCTCTCGCTGTTTTCCTAGGGCAATGGAGCTAAATCATGCAAGCATGGTAAGCAAAGAGCAAAATGAGACTAGTGCCATTTCATTATGGCATGTGATACCGTAACCTCAAACGTTAAAATTACACCACTAAATGTGCAGGTGCTAGCATAAATGATGGGGACCTTTGTATCTATATGTGGGATCATAGGAACCACAGATAACGAGAGGCCTTTTGGAGTATGCGCCCAGAGCAGGATTAACAGTCATCGTCTTGGTTTTTGCCATAGGGCCCATTTCTGGTGCTCATGTCAATCCTGCTGTCACAATTGCCATTACAGCCTTTGCCACTCTGTATCATTCAATCTTTTTTTCATTTCCACGGCAGGCCTCTTTCAGGATGACATTGAATCGTGCAAGGTCCACTTGGTCACTCCATACTCTTCAGTGGGAGCTAGCTATTTCCTTTTTCTTTTGGATTAAAAGTAGTTTGCCTTAAAAATTGATGAACATAACAACATATGTATAAACAAAAATCTATATCTTAAAATGGAAAAGAGAAATTATCATGACGAATCACCTAAAGTGGGAAGATTGGAATAAAACTGTAGAAAATCATGAAAGGCTAGTGATTTGGAATATGATGATGCCGCACTAAATATCACCTTTGTAAAGACCTTCTCAACTAATTGCCTGCTGTTGCCACTTTTGATTTTCTGGTAAATGACGTGTATAAACATTAAGTTCTGTCAACCAAACAGAAGAGAGAATTCAATTCCCATCATTCATTTCATTTCTGCAAATGCCCACAAAAGCAAGAAAACAATATTTTTCCATAATCGCAATTTGATCAATTCCAAATTAATTTACGAAAATACCCTTGGCACGAGATGATTAATTTCTCACATTTTATATTTTAAACCCTCTCTATCATGTCACTTTCAAACCTTGATCATCATAATTCATATCTTGTAGATCATAAAATAACAAAGTAATGTTATTATTGTGTGCTTAATCAGTCCAAGGTTTACCTCCTCACCTGGTGGCGGCAGAAATTAGGAAGATAGCAAAGAAAGACAAGCATAACCCCCTCAATTTTGTCACCTCTAGTTTGCTTCTGTATACCTTTTGTTTCACTGTCTCTTGCTTTTATTTAATCATGAAGCAGTTGTGAAACAAGCACTAGCTTCTCTCTTTAACATTTCTTTCATATATTCACCAATAAAGTTGTTAACTTCAACAAGATTGGCTGACTTTTCACTCAAGTCTTGCAATTCACTAATTAGATAGATATTTGGCAGATTGCAATTTGATCCACATTCAGTATTATAGTTACGTAGTGGACCCAGTAGCTCACGGACAAAATAGTTGGGCCAATGGGTATGTAAATCACCCAGTATTATAGTTTTCAATTTGGCAAGATCCCTGCTTTTGCTGCTGCCCCAAGTTCATTGGAGAGCAATATATAAAAAGTGGTTGTCACTTTGCCTTAACAAAGTTGGTATTTGCACTAGTCTTAATCGTTGGTAGTAGTGGTTGTTCTTCTCTTGCCATAATCTATTTTTCCTCTTCAATTAAATTCACCTTCCTTTTGTTTGGACTCACAGATTATATATACATCCATCACTACTTGCCCCACCAACAACCAACTACAATTCCTCCCTTTCTTTTTCTCGTCTTTTTTCATTAATTTATGGCGCATTTATTTTAGCCCCATGCAATACAACTACAGTCTTGGAGGCCCAGGGTGCCAACTTATCCTAAGATGGCCCAATAATTTTAATTGAATTGGTGATCAAGTGTGGTCGACATGTACTCTCTCTGTCCCATACTTAATTTCATTTTCATTTGAATTAAGAAAAACAATTAATATGATTTAATTATATTTTTTTCTATTATATCTTTATATTAATGATTCTCAAAACTAATCAGAATTTTATTTTATTTTTTTTTAATGTCAGAGTTGGCCTACATTTTACTTGATGTATTTAATAACTGGTTATAAGAGTAGTTTAGTAAATAATGAAATACATTTTTTATTAGGTGTACATAAATGTGACAGGTATATCGTTAAATCAATAGTTATCTCATACCTTAATATATATATTTATATAATAAATCTTATATATATTTATATAAAAAATATTTATATTTTTTTACTATAGATATATCATTAAATAGGGGTATATTTAATTAAAAAAAATAGGATACCGATTTAAAGGGTAATACTATTTTATTTATTATTTTTAAAAAATGATATTCTTGCCTTATCAATCAAGTATTCTAGATTATTTGTATTTTTAAGAAAATAAGTAAATAAATAAAAACTGAGTTGTAGCAGACTAGGCTGGAGGACGGATAAGGATCGTGAAACGGCGTGTTGGAAAATAGAAGATTCAAACCAGGGGCTACAGCCGAAACCATGGGCGAGAGTGTCAGAGAATTATCCACAACGAATAATTACAGGTCATATATTCTTTTAATATTTTTAACCATTAATTAATTTCCTATTTTCTATCTATGTATTAAGTACGTCATTTATTCCTTCATTATTTTAATTAATTTATAATTTACTTTTCCTGATTTCACTAACCTTTCCGCTTTAAGGAGAGATTAAGGGTCTTGTTGGTTTTATCGTTGAAATTATGGTTAAGAAAATAAATTTTTTAAATATATATAGCACTATGCTTAAATATTATTGCAGCAATA
Source organism: Hevea brasiliensis (assembly GCF_030052815.1). Taxonomy (NCBI): domain Eukaryota; kingdom Viridiplantae; phylum Streptophyta; class Magnoliopsida; order Malpighiales; family Euphorbiaceae; genus Hevea; species Hevea brasiliensis. The sequence continues at coordinate 73,752,447 of NC_079507.1, read as the reverse complement.
AATTTGAGTTTTTATTAAAATTTTAATTTAATAATATTAAAATTATTTAAGGAATTTATATTTTAATCAGAGATAAGTAAATAAATATGATTTTTTTTTTTAAATGAAACCTAGGATTCTTGTTAAAAGGGAAAATTAAGTATTCCAGTGGCCTTGGAGTGAGTAGGAAGAGCACTAAGTAAATTTGATTAGGACAATTTAGGATATGTTATTCTATTCTGCCCCAACATTCGGAATCTATTGCCAGCTAAAGCTTGTTAGATGTTACCCTTAGGGATTTTTTTTATATTAAAAAATGTCAGTATTAATCAGATTTTTTTTTTATCGTAAGATTTTAAATTATAATAAAAATTAAATAAATTATAAAAAAAAATGTTTGCGTACTATGTTTTGATTCTTTTTTTTTTTTTTAACCCTTTTATATTCCTATTATTTTAGCATCAAGTTGCCATCAGAACACAGAAAATCTTAAACTGTGGATTTAGGCGGTTAATATCTTAGACCCGTTTTATTTAATATTAATCTATAGAATTAAATTTTCTTATACTCCATTTTAGAGAAGTTAAGTAAAGTTTTATAAAACAAAATTTTGAAAGTGAAATTTTTTATAAATTTTCTTAATTTTTTGGCATTTGAAAGGATAAGAATATATATTTTTTAAAATATTTAAAAGTTTTAATGAGAAAATATTGTTAACCTACTAGTTTAAAAATTAAAAAATAGAGAAAATCATACATTTTAATTCAAGATTAATTTCAATCAGTATTTTGATCGGTTTAACTAATATTATAAATTATACTCCGCTTAAAAAAAAATAAAGTAAAATAAGATTTTTTTTTAAGTAAGATTTTTTATTATTTTTAAATCTTCTTAATTTTTTAGTATTTGGAGCATCAAATTTTTTTTTTAAAGTATTTAAAAATTTTGAAGAGAAAATTGTATTAACTCAATTATTTAATAAATTAAAAAATAAAAATTTTTTTAATTTTTTAAAATTGTACTTTAAAATATATTTCACTCTCTCAAACTTAAATTAAATGTTTTTAAACCTTAAAAAATCTCCCACCACTTTAACACTATATTTGGATAAAAGGAAAGAAAATAATGTAAAAAAAAATAAAAGAATATAATGATTAGTGAGAAAAATAATTTTTTATTTTATATTTAGATTAAGAGAAAAAATATTGGGAGAAAACTTAATTTTTCAAAGAGTAAAATTACTATATTATTATTAAATATCAAAAAAAACATAAAAAATATAAAAATATTTTTATAATTTCAAACATTTTTCTTTCATTTTCTCTTTAATTTAGAGAAAAAATAGAGTAAAATCTAATTATTATTTTTCTTTCAAAATCTACTTTTTTTTATTTTCTTTTTTAACTAAATATAAATGAGTGAAAAATAAAATTATTTTCCTCTCAAATTTTTCTTTCCCTCTTATTTTTTTTTTAAATCCAAACACAACCTAACAGTTCCTCTTATGTCATACAGTATTTATTATTCATATTTTTAAGCAAAATTTATATTTTTATTAGGAAAAAAAATTTTATCAAAAAATATTTTAAAATTCTCCAACTTAAAAAATGCAAAGAAAAGAAGATGATATAATTCATTAATTATTATTCTCTTTTTTTTTTCCTACATTAAAAAAAAGATAAATACAAAGAAGCAGCCGCCAAATAAATCGGACGGTGCTACTGCAATCACTATAAAATCAAGTAATCACAAAAGATCTGATTGCTTCCACACTCGAATATTATTTCCTCCGTAACGCAGAAATTTTTACGCGCTTGGCACAATACACGTAACATTTAGACAAAAGCCTAATGTGGACCCAATAACCTCGTCCCCCGGTCTCCGTCTCTAGAGCCCGAGAATCATCGCCCGCCAATGGACCCCCCAACCCACTTGCCTCCATCCCACCATGAAAATCAACAAATATAAAGAACTCAAAAAAAAAAATATATATATATATATATATATATATATATAAATCCAAGAGATCCGCCTAATGACGATAATACCCGCGTCGATTTTTCTATAAAAGGAAGCGCCCCTTCTTCCTCTCAGCTGCTATGTCCAGGCTGTGTGAACTCTCTTTAGCTAAAGCCAAGGAAAGATTCTTTTGTTTCATTTTTCTAGAGCCAGAGGATTAGAGATGTTGGGTGTGTTTAGCAGCGCCATCGTTTCTCCGCCGGCCGAGCTGGTAGCGGCGGGGTGCCGGACGCCATCTCCGAAGATAACGGCTGATGCGCTGGTGAAGCGCTTCCTCAACACCAACCCATCCGCTGTGTCCTTACAGATCGGAGACAACGCGCAGTTGGCCTACACCCACCACAGCGAGTCCATGCTGCAACCCAGGTAAAATATGCACTGCAATGGACTCGTTTTCACGGCCTCCGCTGTATCACATCACGCCTGATCACGGTATTTAGGTTCTAGTCTAAACAAGCGATGAAGTGATTGCTAGACCATTAAGTTACAGGCCATAAAAATTAATCAATTACTAATTTGAGTTTGATCGGAATTACTGAGCGTAGGATATTTGCTACGTTTTATATAATTTTTTTTTTTTTAAATCTAGTCTTGGCTCATACGGTTACTAATAGGAAATACATTTTAGAATTTCTACAATTTTTTAGATATTTGTTTCATATTGACAGATATTTTTAATAATAAATTTTTTTACGTAAAAAATTTCCAGTTTAGCTCAGGACTCTACTGGCATGATTTTACTTTTACAGTCCTAATAAGAACGTGCTTTGTTTGTGTCTTATCCGGCGGCCATGATAAAAAAAAATTTTGGTGTATTGCCGGTGAGATGTATCAAAATTCATGCGTGACTGCCACGTAATCATGCATATAGAATGAGGACTCTAGGTTTAATTGGGACCCAACGGTTTGCATCAATAAGCTTTCAGCCGTTAACGTGGCACATAATTCGAGCACTTGGACTTAGTAAAACATGAGCGGTCAGATCATATTTTGTCGCTTTTGATTAGAGCTGGATGGCATGTGGATGTGCTTTTCTCGTTTTCAAATTAAAATTACTTTTTAGTTAAAAATTTAAAATAAATTATTTTTTTTTATTAAGCTTATTAAATTTAATTCATTATTTTTTAATATTTTCTAATTAATTATTTAGAAAATACTTTTTTTTAAACGACAGTTTCAAACGGTACTATACCAAACTGACCCGTTGTTTCGTACTCCTTGCTCATCGTCAGAAATAGCGAGCGTCATAATTATTATAATTAAATTATTTTAAAAATTTGAATAAAATGAAATTATTAAATGGTTATTTTGAATTATCATAATTATGCTTAGATTAGGAAAACTATAATCTATATGAAAATTTCAATCAATAAAACAAATATATAATATTTAAATTTTTATAATTTTAGATAAAATTTATTATGTTGAATATATACATCGGTGAGTCTTTTCCTTTATGGTGTTGATTGATATCACTGTTTTGAGCCTATTAATCTCACAACATTTAGTTTTTAATTAAGGATTGGATGAAGTGTGTTTGTGACCATGATGACTCTTGTTGAATGGCAGGCTCCATTTTTAAATTTATTTATTTTTTCCTCTAAAAAGTAAGGAGAAATGATACTAATCGATTGCATCTGGTGGTTTTCGCTATCAACTTTTATGAACCTTCTTTGGAATTGGAAGCATGGACTGGTAAGGGAACAGGGTATGGGATAAGGATAACGCAACTTGGACAAAGAACCAAGTTGGTCCCCACCCTGGATTAATCCTAGGTGTTGCGTCAAAGTGAAAATTCGTCCCCCCTCTTTTTTTTGGATATATTGTATTACTAGTGAAAATTTAGATGGCAGTTGGCTATTTGATGTGAATGATCAATCTGGGCTGGTAAAACATCATTTTTTGCTATGTATCATCAGGAATTACGAGACAGCTAATTCATTTATTGGATTTTGAAAATGGCAGATCATTCGCAGTTAAAGATGATATCTTCTGCTTGTTTGAGGGAGCACTTGACAACTTGGGAAGTCTAAGGCAACAATATGGCCTTGCCAAGTCTGCAAATGAAGTGATTTTGGTCATCGAGGCATACAAGGCTCTTCGTGACAGGGCACCCTATCCTCCCAACCATGTTGTTGGTCACCTTAGTGGGAGCTTTGCTTTCATCGTCTATGACAACTCTACTTCCACCTTGTTTGTGGCTTCTGTAAGTTATCATCTACCAATTGATGCCTTGATGAAGCTACTTGCTAGGTTTGGTTGGTATTTATTCTCTAACTACAATTGGTGTCGGTGTGGAATGTGACAGGATCAATTTGGGAAGGTTCCTCTATACTGGGGAATCACTGCTGATGGATACGTCGCCTTTGCCGACAACATTGAATTGCTTAAAGGTGCTTGTGGCAAGTCGCTTGCTTCTTTTCCTCAAGGTGGGTGTGTTAAAAGATATAAATAAATTAGTCTTTGTGTTGAAATATGCTTTCTCTTATGTCAAGAGATAAAATGGTTTTAGTCTGCTTAATTATTTTTTGGCCTCTTGTAATTGCAACATAAATAACCAAAAGCACGTTGTTTAGAGGGGGGGAAAAAGAAATGTTTCCTTATAATTATCAATGCCATTGGATTTTGCAGGATGCTTCTACTCGACAGCAGTGGGAGAACTGAGAAGCTTTGAGAATCCTAAAAACAAGATCACTGCAGTTCCTGCTAAGGAGGAAGAGATCTGGGGTGCTACTTTCAAGGTAAAATGAAGACTGTTGTATTGGTTAACATCTGCAACAAAAGAAGATTGATATTTTTTACTAATTAGTAGATTGTAATTCTCCAAAACTTACATGGACGCATGAATTTCTTTTTGGCAGTGACCATTAGTGGTCCAACTGAGCCACCAGTTCATAATAAATAAATACACTGTCTCAACAGCTTTTCTTGATTATTGATTCTTCATTTTATGATGTTAATTGTGAATTTTGGTGGGATGAATTTCAGGTGGAAGGGCCAGCAATTCTTGCCGCCAGAGAGTAGAAGACTTTTCTATATCCAATAAAAAGAGAGTTTATGATGAAGCTGTGCAATCGGCATAAGGGGCCAACGTGAATTGCTGGTTATGAATCTTGGTAGAATGTACAAGTAAAAAGCGCTGTTAGTTAGCATTATGGTTGTGAAAAGTAGTTGTATCTTGCTAGCTTTGTCCTAAGCGCTTCGGTTTCTTCTATGTACATCCATGTTTTTTTAAGATAAATAAAAGTATGTTTGTTAGCTTGATAACAACTACTACTATGATGTATGGAATTAAAATACCATATTGATCTTTATAAGACTAACAGTATCCACAAGCAAAGAGGATCATGAAACATTAGCTGAACTAATCCAAACAACTTTCAGCTTTAGACTAATTGGTTCAAAATGATTGTCAAGTTAATTAATAACCGCTAAGGTTATATATATCCTTTTGGCGTTTTCATTTCCCATCAATGCCCCACTTGTTTGGTACCAAGCCCGCCACTTAGTCCCGAGCTTGCTCTTAGGCATTACAATTTTTTCCACCTATCTTGATGCTGTACTAAACTTTGTTGTATTGGGTACAATTGTTAAGTGAGAACCAGAGTACTGTGGTTTGCTAATATCTCGGGTGGCTCTACTTCGTTTCTAGCAACAGGTAGTTGTTTATTTGTACCCCACTAATTCTTAACTTATGGTATCTTTGATACGAATTATAACACTCCGGTTGATCTGACTCAAATAATTTTTATGCCCTAAACCACTTAACTCAAAATGGTTAATCCAAGTAAATTAGTAGTTAATGGCTAAGGTTATATATATCCTTTTAACATTTTCATTCCTGGGATTTTGTCTCACCTGTTTCGTACCAAGCCCACCTCTTGGTTTAACTCTCACTCTCAGGATGTTACACTATTACATATTCCCCCCACTCTGTGAGAATACAGGTGAAGTTGAGTGCTGCAAAGCAAAGTGCCATTTCCAAATCATAGCACTGTTTGAGACGGTCAAGCACAATCATAATTCATAACAAGTTTTTCTCTCTCTTGTCGTCAAAAATAAAGTTTTATTAAATTGCATAAATTCAAAGGCCCATTCACCCCCAACCTAATAAAAACAAAGAAGCTGTTCTTGCAACCCTTTGCCACTCTCCCCTAGATCTAACGAGGCAAGACACACTCTTGGAAGGGTAGGAACAGAGACTCCCCCATTTCAGAAGCAGGCATTAATGAGAGAGCTTCCCCAAGTAGAAATTGAAACTCCCTCACTTGAAACGCTAGGATCCTGAGCAGCTGAAAATATGTCGAACTCTAGTGATTCTGGGCGAGAAAACATTGCAGAGCTCACCGGCAAGGGGGCATCAGTGAAATAAATCACCATCTAATTAAATGACAAACTAGCTAAGCTAATTGATTAGCACTCTAGAAAAGTCATTAATTTAATTAAAATTATGAAGAATCTGGAATCTCCACCAGGTTTGCAATCGTTTTATTTTTAATTGCGATGGATTATTAAATTGCTAATTTAGCAATTGAGGGTTCTGTTATTGTGGAAAGTTTTTTAATAATATAAATTTTGGAAATTTATTTATTTATTTTTTTAAAACTTTAAAGTACTAAATAAGTGTATAGCATAATCATAAATAAATATTATATATAGAAACAAAATATTGTTCTAATAATGATATTTCGCTGTATCAACTTATTAATTCAAATAAAATTGATTTTATAATTAAATTACGAAAAAACATAAATTTTTATCTTGGTTCTTTTATGCACAATATAAATATGTTATTTATCAAACAAAATTCTTATATCACTCTGACATCTTTGATCCCATATTCCCAATCCCATGGAAAAATTGTAAATTCAGGAGAAGAAGAAGGGTATAATCGTCATATGAAAAAGGGGGTCAAGCAAAAGCTATATAGCACGAGACGAGGATCAAACTCGCGCTTTATTTATTTATTTATTTATTTATTTTTTAGTGTTAGTCAGAAAGAGAGAGAAAGAGAGAGAGAGAGAGAAATTTATACCTGCAGCATCAAATTCAACTTCTAATTTCATTCAACTTCTACTCTGTCTCTCTCTCTCTCTCTCTCTCCCTCTCTTCTCCTTCTCTCTCTTTTTCCACTTCGATCATCACTTCCCAGTTCCGGAAGCAAGGTTCGATTTCTAAAGTTCTTTACTTTTTTTTTTAATCTCAATTTTAGTTAAAAAATATAACCCTTTCTCTCAGGGCAATTCTCTCTTTTCCCTTCTTTTATGCCTTTTATCTCCTTCCTTCAACTTAGTTACTCAGTGATTTACTCTCTCCCTCATCTCCTCTATCTCTCTCTCTCTCTCTCTTTTTTTAGGGTTTTATCGTTTGAAGAAGATTAATCATCAACCCAACGAGGACAGGTATTTATTTATTTATTTGCTTTCTTGTTTGTCTATCCTTATGTATAAAGCTAACTATTTGCTGGGTTTAATTTAGTTTTTGTAGAGTAAGAGTTGGGGGATCAGCAAAGTAGCGACTCATGCTTGTTCTTGTTGTTATTGTTTTTTTTTTTTTTTTTTTTTGGGAAAAAAGGACAGCTAGAGTGGGCTATGGAAATCTTTGTCGTTTATCGTAATTTAGTGTTTCTCTTACAGATCATTACACGCATGCTTGGCACAATAGACGACCTTGACGTTACTACTTAGGATTTAGCCAAAGTCAATTTGGAAGGTTTTTTAATGCTTCCTTTATTAGTTCTAACAGTTTGTGGATTTTGAAGATTTATGTTACTAATTTTCACTGCCTAATATCACATGTCATGTGAAAGGCTACAGGAGGACGAAAGAGTTAGCTTATTTTTGATGGCGAGGCTATGTCGAAAAATTACTAGGTTCAATTATCACAGATAGTGATTATCTCTCTTCCAGTACTAACCATCATATGAAAGAGTTGTTGGACTGTGGAATTGTAGATTTTGGCAGTTTTGCTGATCATTTATGCTTTGAGAAATTTTGTTCCTTGACTTCTTTGATATGATTTTTTCTTTTAATCTCGTAAAATTTTCATTTTCCTTTTCCCACATTGTAAACTCAATCTCTCGGCTTAGGTGAGTTCTACCTGTTAAAGTTGCGTCCTTCCAACCCATGACCCCACATGAGATAATCATCTTGAGATGTATCAAGTCGATTCCAGTTGGTTATGTTTGTAATTGTTTTAGTTGGTCGGGAGCTTACACTTTTTATTTAAGTTTTTTAAGCAAAAACTTTGATGATTTTATGTTTTATGTTTTCTATTACAAGGCAGGTGAACATTGTTTTTACTCTTTTTTTTTTTTTAATTTTTTCATGTGTACTTTGCAGGTAAGTGGTCGCATAAACAACTTCTCCAAAGCCAGCCAACACTGTTATGGATCAGCGAGGGCATGGGCAGCATTCTGCAGCAGGTGAGGTTGGAAGTACGGCTCCCGTCCCATATGGCATATCATCGTATCAACCTAACCAGATGATGGGGCCTTCTGCCACTGGATCACTTCAATCTGCTGCTCAGCCATCAGGTGTCACTGCATCTCAAGCTCAGCTTGCTCAGCACCAACTTGCTTATCAGCATATCCACCAGCAACAGCAAGAACAACTACAGCAGCAACTCCAGACTTTTTGGACTAATCAGTACCAAGAAATTGAGCAGACAGCTGATTTTAAGAATCACAGTCTGCCATTGGCTAGGATTAAGAAGATTATGAAGGCAGATGAAGATGTAAGGATGATATCAGCTGAAGCTCCAGTCATATTTGCCAGAGCCTGTGAGATGTTCATTCTGGAATTGACATTGCGGTCTTGGAATCACACAGAAGAGAACAAAAGGAGGACACTCCAAAAAAATGATATTGCTGCAGCAATTACAAGGACTGAAATTTTTGATTTTCTAGTTGATATTGTGCCAAGGGAGGATTTGAAAGATGAAGTGCTGGCATCTGTCCCAAGAGGGAGTCTTCCAGTTGGAGGCCCAGCTGAAGCTATACCTTACTATTACATGTCACCTCAGTTTGCTCCACAGGTCGCTGCTCCAGGGATGAATGTCGGTCAGCCTGTGGTGGATCAAAATCTCTACGGCCAACATACTCGTCCTTATGTTGCACAGCCAATTTGGCCACAGCAACAACAGCAGCCGCCTGCAGACTCTTGAGCAAACAGTAGAGTTGCAGTAGTAAAAAAACCTGAAGCAGAATGGGAGTAAATTGATTGTCTTAGTTTTTGTTTGAAGTTTTAAAGCTTAATTACTCGTTTTTATTTAAGTCATGCTTCAGGTTGGTCCTAATAGTTTTGATGCTTTCATTTTGTCAAGTTATATAGCCAAGAATGTTGGTTCAGCTGTTGTAGATAATTTTATGGGTTAAAAAAAATAAAGATTTCGCAGCTCCTTTCATGTTATTCAGTAATTTTATTAAACGTAACTCTGCTTCCCACACTTGCTGTCCTCTGTTACAAAAAAATGAAATAGGATGACCCCCAACTTTACGCCCTTTTCAATGCTGGGCCAAATGACAATAGCATCGAGTGGTCACCCCCTAGCCAGAGTTGGCCACAAGATCATTGCTCCTCCGCTTGCTCATTTTCTATGTTATTTGGCGATCACCAGGGTTAATACTTTGCGTGAATGTTGAAGGCCTGAAGACCAAGTTTCAGGGCTTAAAACGACGACTTTAGTTGGAATGCGGAAAGAAGTTTCAATTCTGACTGCAAAATTTAAGTGTCCATCTTGAAACATCACTCCCGTTATATTATATGGACATACCACGAGGATTCATACACTGAAATAATCCTTAGTATGAAATTTGCACAATGTGAAAGGAGTATATAATAAATATCAAACTTTATATTTAAGCGTGCAGCTTGAACCCTCACGTCACACCATGAAAGAATTCTGTGCAGTACAAACTGTGTACAACGTGAAAGGAGTATAAATATTAAAAGCCAGCAGAATTAAGGGATAGCTCTTTGCATAACAACAGCTCATGTGAAATTCTCGCCATTGTCAACTGCCTTATCAGGCTGGAAAAATATCCTCCAAACTGCACGAGAGATTGAAAATGTTCAGTTTTAATTTCTTGATTTCCAGCAGAAAACCATGCTTATGACTAAAGAGTAAGCGTCACAAACCTTCTTCCCAAGCATTCAATGATGTCACTGGTAAGAGTTGATCTTTTTCTATTCTCAAAAGCAAGTGATGCAGCCCTCCTCAATAAAGCAGACCCAGCAATGCATTCTAGCACTGTTGGATTTGTTGGTCTGCAGCAATTTCAAAAGAATATAAAGTCAATCATATTTTGAAGCATCAAAGTAGAAATATTTATAGATTGTTAAAGAGAATGGATGGCAGAACCTGTTGCTAAATTCCCTTCAGCCGCCAAGATATATTGGTTTGCCCAAGATAAAAATACTGCAACACTAACACCAACAAAAAGGATGTATCACAAATATTCAATTTAAAACTAACACATTTTGATTTTCAAATCTGAAAGCTACATAGATGCATAAAATGGCGAACAAATTGGTTAGCCACCTAATAAGGAACAGTTAGCTTTTAGAATGCGTAGCATAGACAAGGGAAAACAAGATTACAAGGGGAAATGTAACCAGAAAGCCTGAGAAAATTACAGCATTCCAAAGAGGAAGTAATGAATAGGAGGAGATTGTGGAACTAATTACATTAAAAAAGAATACATCTGGAATGGCTGTTTGAATACATTATATGTATATAATCAATTACCTTCCAGAAAGGATATCACCTCGACCCCCACAATGTCTAGGTGAACCATCGATGGTCACCGATTGGACTGCATAAATTAACAACGATTAATATCAAAGCAATCATGTAGTTTCTGAAGCCTACAAGAAAGTGAAAATGCCTTGACTCATTTAATTTGATTCAGGGAGCGGGATACATGGTAACATAGCATCCGAATTAAAAAAATCTTATGAAAAATCATAACCTGTTTGAGCGAGAAACTTAGTAAATTAGCAAGTGAAAATCTGAAAGACTAGAAAACGTAAAAACAAACAAGCATAATTACTTCAGAATCATATTAGGTATTCCATACCTATCTCGCCATCACTAATAAGGTCAGATTTTCCTTTCCTTAAGATGGTTACACCCCCGATCCTACCCAATAAAGATATTGAGCATTAGAAAGTCAACAGAACCTAGAATTGAACAAGACAGCCTTGTATCAGGCAGAACATAGAATTAGAGTTTTTCAACCACAAATGGTTGAGTCTATTTCTATTACATTTGCCTTAAAATGATAGTCAATTTGATGTGCCACATTGTTGTTTTTTTAGACACGTTACAACTAGGCTAATATACATTCAATTTACCTTTTGGAAAGATAAAGTAATTGCCCATCAGCATCTTGATCATGTACTTCACAGTTTAGAACTTTATGAACCAGGCGCTTGTATTCATTCACATTTGGCGTTAGGACAGCTAAGGGATAACCGCTAACAAGGTCAATACTGTTTGTTACAAGAAAGAGTCCATCCTGGAAAATATTCATTTTATCAGCAGATAACAGAATAGTTAAAACTCCGCCTAAGTAGTTTGCGCTTAGCCGGTCCCAAACCCAGATAAAGGAGGAAAGTTGCAGTAGGTGACAACCAGCGTAAAAATTTCGTCACACCTTATGATATGGATTCAAATGATATAAACGTTGGGGCATCCTCTACAAACGACATGCTACATCGGAGCCCGGGTGTAATGAGAAATATGCAAGGGTGTAGGGCATTCACCGAAAGCGAAGCGCCATGCCGACGTCCGGGTGTGGTGTTAAGTGAGCAAAGGTTCCCACATTATGGACGGGTGTAGGTAAAGAAGTTAGTCCATAGGACAGATAGTAGAATAAATAGTGGAACAGAACACAAGATAGACATAGAAAATAATAGAAGATATCATAGAAGGAGACCAATTATGAAGGAGCAGGATAGGAGGAGGATCAGGGTTGGTACTTGGAATGTTGGATTACTTACAGGAAAATTAATGGAGCTTGTGGATACCTTGGAAAGGAGAAGGGTGAATATTGCTTGCATTCAGGAGACTAAATGGGTAGGAGAGAAAAGTAAGTAAGTGGGTAATTCAGGGTGCAAATTGTGGTTTACTGGAAAGGAGAGAAACAAGAACGGAGTGGGCATAATCATAGACAGGATATTGAAAGACACAGTAATAGCTGTGAAAAGAGTAGGAGATAGAATTATACTAGTAAAACTATTACTAGAAGGAGAAACAATAAATATGTTAGTGCTTATATCCCACAAATAGGACTAGACAGTGAGAGTAAACAAAAGTTTTGGGAAGATATGGATGATTTAGTGCAAAGCATACCGAATGAAGAGAATGTTTTTATTAGTGGAGATTTGAATGGACATTTAGGAAGTGATAGACCAGGTTATGAGAATGTTCATGGAGGTTTTGGTTTTGACAGTCGAAATGAGGAGGGAAAAAGTATCCTGAATTTTGCTATGGCATACGACCTAATACTAGCAAATACCTACTTTATAAAAAGAGAGTCACATTTAGTGACTTTCAAAAGTGGGCAACATAGAAACTAAATCGACTTCCTCTCAACCAAGAAGACAAATAGAGCTTTATGCAAGGATTGCAAGGTCATTCCAGGAGAAGCTTTAACAAGTCAACATCGGTTGGTGGTCTTGGATGTCAAGTTTAGGAACAATTCAAGTAAGGTCAGAAGAAATAGTGCGCTCGAACAAAGTGGTGGGAGTTCAAAGGAGTAAAGCAAGTGAAGTTCAAAAATGAGCTTCTCGAGTCCGAAGTATGGAAGCTGGATATGGAGGCCAATGATATGTGGATACAGATGGCATCAAAGATTAGAAAAGTAGCTAGAAAAGTACTTGGAGAGTCTAAAGGACATGGACCACCCTTAAAAGAGAGATGGTGATGAAATGAGGAAATACAAAAGGTAGTGAAGAGAAAAAGGGAATGGTATAAGAAATTACCTAAATGTGATAATAACGAGGCATATGAATAGTACAAGATAGCAAAGAAAGAGGCAAAAAAAGCAGTTAGTCAAGTAAGAGCACAGGCCTTTGAAAAGTTATATGAGAAACTTGGAATTAAAGAAGGGGAGAAAGATATTTATAAATTAGCAAGGAGAAGAGAAAGGAAATGTCAAGATCTCAATCAAGTTAGGTGCATTAAGGATAAAGAAGGAAAAGTGTTGGCGAAAATGAGGACATTAAAGAAAGATGAAAAAATTATTTTAATGATCTCTTTAATAATAGTCAAAATGGTAATAGCGTGAATATAGATTATAGAACAATAGAAAAGAATGTGAATTATACTAGAAGGATTAGATCTTTAGAAGTAAAAGAAGCACTTAAGAGAATAAAAGTGGATAAAGCCTGTGGACCCGATGAAATAACAATTGAAGTGTGAAAGTGTTTGGGAGATATGGGAATGGCATGGTTAACTAAATTATTTAATAAGATTCTAAACTCAAAGAAAATGCCTGATGAATGGAGGAGGAGTATTTTAGTACCTATTTTTAAAAATAAGGGAGACATACAAAGTTGCTCAAACTATAGGGGAATTAAACTCATGAGCCATACTATGAAGTTGTGGGAGAGAGTTGTGGAGCATCGACTACGCCATGATACTTCTATCTCTCTCAATCAATTTGGTTTCATACCCGGTCGTTCAACTATGGAAGCGATCTTTCTCATTAGAAGCTTGATGGAGAAATATAGAGATGTGAAGAAAGATCTACACATGGTTTTTATTGATTTAGAGAAGGCTTATGATAGTGTTCCAAGAGATGTCTTATGGAATGTATTAGAACAAAAGATGGTATCTATTAGGTACATACAAGTGTTGAAAGATATGTATGAAGGAGCAACTACTATTGTGCGCATAATGGGAGGGGACACAAGAGATTTTCCGATCTCAATTGGATTACACCAAGGATCAGCCATAAACCCTTACCTTTTTACATTAGTTTTAGAAGAATTGACAAAACATATACAAGAGAGTATTCCTTGGTGCTTGATGTTTGCGGATGATATTGTTCTGATAGATGAGACACGAGAAGGAGTCAATAGAAAGCTAGAGATTTGGAGAAATAATCTAGAGTCAAAGTGTTTTAAGTTAAGTAGAACGAAGACAGAATACATGCATTACAAGTTCAGTGAAGGCTAAACTGGTGATAGGGAAGGAGTTAGTTTGAATGGAGTGGTACTGTCCCAAAGTAATCACTTTAAATACCTAGGCTCAGTCCTTCAAGTAGATGGGGGATGTGAAGAGGATGTTAGTCATAGGATTAAAGTCGAATGGTTGAAGTGGAGACGTGCCACGGGAGTTTTATGTAATCATAAGATTCCCAATAAGTTGAAAGGAAAATTTTAACGTACAGCCATACGACCGGCTATGTTATATGGTAGTGCGTGTTGGGCACTGAAAGAGTCGTATGCGTCTAAGATAAGAGTTGCAGAGATGAGAATGTTAAGGTGGATGAGCGGCCATACTAGACTAGATAAAGTCCGTAATAAGAGTATTAGATAAAAGTTAAGAGTGGTGCCAATTGAAGATAAGTTGAGAGAAGTGAGATTGAGGTGGTTTGATCATGTGAAGCGTAGACATATGGAGGCTCCAGTTAGACAAGTAGAGCACATTAGGCTAGAGGATAGAAAGAAAAAAAGGGGTAGACCTAAATTGACTTGGAGGAGAGTAGTACAACATGACCTAGAAGCATTACACATTTTTGAGGATTTAACCCAAAATCGTTTAGAATGGAAAAAGCGAATCCATATAGCCGACCCCAAATTTTTGGGATAAAAGCTTAGTTGAGTTGAGTTGAGTTGAGTTGAGTTGAGTGTAACAGAATAGTTCACCTCTCAGCAAAGGGTACAGATAAACAATGGATGAACAAGTCTTAAAAAGATCAAATGCATATCATTGATTAATACCCCATCTACAATAATTGGAACATTTGATTGCCTTGCCTGCTTCATAATTTCACTCACACAGTCCTGTAGATAATAAGCAAAACGTAAAAGAATTGCAGGATTAGATAGAAAATACAGTGGCGGTAAAAATGATGATGTGGAACTGATGAAAGGACTTGGATCTGAAACTAAAACCAAGCATACTAATATTAAAAGTGAAGATCCCGCAGCCAAGCATTAACTTATAACTACATGCCTAGTGAAAAACTCAGAGAGTGAAGATCCCACAAAACCAAGCATTAACTTCTAACTACATGCCTAGTGCAAAACTCAGAGATTGAGAAATAAAAAGACAGCCAATTTTATGTATAATTTAGAACCTAAGGCAAGAAAAACACACCAGAAGAAAGGGGCCCCTTCCAAGGCAGGACCAACAACAACTCAACTCAACTCAACTCAACTAAGCCTTTATCCCAAAAATTTGGGGTCGGCTATATGGATTCGCTTTTTCCACTCTGAACGATTTTGAGTTAAATCCTCAGAAATGTGTAATGCTTCTAAGTCATGCTGTACTACTCTCCTCCAAGTCAATTTAGGTCTACCCCTTTTTTTCTTTCTATCCTCTAGCCTAATGTGCTCTACTTGTCTAACTGGAGCCTCCGTATGTCTACGCTTCACATGACCAAACCACCTCAATCTCCCTTCTCTCAACTTATCTTCAATTGGCACCACTCCTACCTTTTCTCTAATACTTTCATTACGGACTTTATCTAGTCTAGTATGGCCACTCATCCACCTTAACATTCTCATCTCTGCAACTCTTATCTTAGATGCATAAGACTATTTCAAAGGCCCAACACTCACTACCATATAGCATAGCCATTCGTATGGTCAGACGGTAAAATTTCCTTTTAATTTATTGGGAATCTTACGATCACATAGAACTCCCGTGGCACGTCTCCACTTCAACCATCCGGCTTTAATCCTATGACTAACATCCTCCTCACATCCCCCATCTACTTGAAGGACTGAGCCTAGATATTTAAAGTGATTACTTTGGGACAGTGCCACTCCATTCAAACTAACTCCTTCCCTATCACCAGTTTGGCCTTCACTGAACTTGCAATCAAATCTTTCCATCCATTTATCAACCTCAGCAACGACCTTTCTTGATATGTTTTTTCCCCTTCCCTAAAAGCATGTTTTTCCCCAGAAAAATCACAATTCTGTTCAGCAACAAGGTCTATATAGCACAATGGATAAGTAGAGCATACACAAAAAATGAGCAGAAAGAAAATACCCAATACTACAAGACTCTTCCGAAATAGGGTGCACAATCAACTGGGGACTGTAGCTTTTGATAACCGGAGCAGCATCTTTGGTACAGAATACATGGGACAAAACAGCACCCTGCAAAGCAAGAAACGCAATAATATCAACCCAAATCAGCATGAAATTAGTTTAAATTTAACAAAAAGAAAAATTAAATTAAAAATAAAAAACTGTCAATTACAATGGGAAGGAAAGCATGCATTAACAATTTTTAAAGCAGAAATAGCATCAAAATAAGGAGCACCGGTGCACTCAAGACACCCATCAATAACAGCAATTTTCCCTAACAAGAAAAATATTCGAAACATTTCAAAGGAAATGACAATCCAAAATTATTGCCAGACATATGTGATTGATAAGATAAATGAAAAGAGGTAATTTTTCATGATCACCTGCCTAGTCTTTATGCCTCGTTGGGTCAAGAGTCGGAGTAATTGCTCTCAAGATGTTCTCAGCATCAGCCTCCAACGGTTTAGTTTCTTGCATTCTGTTCTTAGTGCAGTCTTTATGGTGACCTCCACCTCCAAGAGACCTTATCAAAATGTGCTGCCTTCTCAAAACCGTTGGGGAAGCTAACGCGCAATATCTTGCGCTGCTTAGTGTGTTTAGATGATTCATGCCATGTTTTTTGAATATCACCAAACCCAACACAGTCACTTGAGAAAAATCATAAAAGTAAAAGAAAATTCAAACTTTCTTTGAGAGAGAAGTTGAAGAACCACTGATTAACAATAGACATATTCTCGTAACCGTAGAAAATGAGGCCAAGATCAAAGAAATGCCCACTTGATTTTTGATAAAATGATAGTGAATGATGGGTTTTGGGTAATGAGATGAAAAGCAGATGGGCTTTGTCTTGAGGAGTATTGTCAGCACCGAATGGGCAAAAGTCAGAAGCTTTGTGAAACGACGTCACTCAATGTATAGTATTTTTTAATAAATTATAGAAACACATAAATAATAATTATGGGTTGATTGAAAAAATGAAAAGAGAAAAGGTTGATAAATTGTTTGCATAGAGGAAAATGAAGAAAGAGAAAAAAAAATTTTTGATTTTCCTAAATTTGTTTGTTTGGAATCAAATAGATTTTCCTAAAAATCTATGTTCTCTTTCATTTCCCCTTCACAGTTAAGCATCCTGTGACGGTGTGCAGTGCGAAGGAGAGGAGGAGAATGAACCCAGAGACGAAGTTGAATGCGATAAGATCAGGGATCGTGGTGATCGGCGCCTTAGCTTTCGGCCATCTGACTCTAGAAAAGTTGCCCGTACAGAGTCATAAAATACTCTTAACTCATGGCTCCCAGTAAATCTCAGGTTAGCTTAATTTTCATTTCAACACAATGCTCATGCTATTTAATTTGTAAAATTTGGCCATTTAAATGTACATGAAGTGACAAGTTATGAATTTTACAATGATTTTGTACGGTCTTGAACATAAATTGTTGGCTGGATGTGGTTTAGATTTTGGTAGTAGCTGAAGCATTTCGTTTTAATCGATTATAGTTCTTGAAAACCAAAGAATCAACTCCTGTCATTTCTTGTGCAAGTCTAAGTTTTGAGCCTAAGTTGGATTTTCTGTATGATTATTATACCATGAGCTTAAGTGAGATTTGAATCGTGTTCCATTGGATTCCCTGTTGGATATTATGTAGATAGAATTATTGATTCTAACAAAAGACTTCTTGATAGATTGATAATCATGAACATAGACGAGATGATGATGAAGAAAATTGGTGGGAACTTAGAGATCGAAGAGAGGGAAATGCTATAATTGAGAGAACTTGACAACATGTGTACTCTGAGAGAAGTTTATGCACAACTTGGAAAGATAGGAGTTGAGCTTCACTTAGTTACACGGCCTACACTTTCCCTACTCAAGATCCAGCAAGGGTAGACCCTTTTTCGGTTTTCCGGTTAATGAGCGCAAGGATTTTTTTGCTACAGATGATTTATGGTCCTGAGGACCCGTAATTAACTAATGAGTTAGTTTATGTGGCTTGATAGAGGTGCTTTTAGATGTTTTTTAGTGCTTTTACTTTGTTGGTTCTTTATTTTTGTTATTTGACTGGCAATGGAACTTACAGTTTGCCATAGAACAACTTAACTGGTTATGATTTTTTATGGAATTTGAAGCTATCTTTAAGATCATGATTGTTTCTTTCTTGATTGGCTTCTTTCTTGACTCGACGCTTTTCTCTCCTTTGTTACAGAAAATTCATACAAGCCTCCTGAGTTATATCATAGCACCATTGAAGTTTACATTGAAACTCCCTTTATTCGGAGACATCTAAGAAGTTGGAAATCGAATAAAATAGAGATTTGGGTTAGTACATCGAAGAAAGCTGCCAAATAGACAAGGAAACCATGCATAATTCTCCCAATGCCTCAACCTCAATCCCAAGTCGTAAGACATCGAGTAGCACTACCCATCAAAACCACATCCATTAGACAGAGATAAAACTATACAAGAGAGTAGAAACCAACGGCCTACTGTTCATGTTCTATGGATTCCTCATGTTCTACTCTTACCATAAGAGTATTTCTACCAATTTTCCTTTTCATTCAGGCATTAACCCAACTTGATGTAGCGAATATATTTGGGGAGAGAACATTACCTTTTTCTCTATCCACATACAGTCTTAATGAATTCTGGTGTTTTATTTATTTGAGACGCAGGAAAACAGCTCAGCTAAACGTGCGATCTTGGAATTCCGAAGATACGACTAATTACACATCTCTGTTTCTGTTAAAGATTGAATCCATGATATTAATGGGTACATTCATGATTGGGTTTCTCAAAACTGCAAAGCATAAACTCATCATAAATTAGGACAATGGCGGGCGCGTTATACTGGCTGATCTGTGCCTCTTATTGGCCCAGACAAACTCCATGTGATGTTCTCCTATATTGCTATTTACTAGTATTTCCCCCATTTTTATATGTTATTTTTTAAAATTAATTTTTTTCATAATTTTATCGTTTAAAAAAAAAGTATTATTATCTTTTTAATTTTATCTTTATATTTGTTAAATACAATACTTATTTATGTAATTTTTTATAATTTATTTTAATACTCTACTCTCTCTTAATGAAATGAAATAAGAAATAATTTAATTAAATTTAAAAATATTTTATTATAATTTAAATAATTTAATTTTTTTGTTAATTACCTTTAAAAAAATCAAACAATAAATAAAAGTTAACAGAAGGAATATCATTTCCTTCCTCGCATTTCTCACTACCCATTGTAAACCATAACTATTCCCACACACAAACTTTCATTTTTCCCCCTCTTTTTAAATAGATTACTCCTTTAACAATTCTTTATCCTCATTCTTTCCCTTTCTTCTGTCATCCCCCTATATATTATTATTTATCATACATATATAGTTGAGATCTTTTTTGTTGTGTGTTTTGGGGAGGGGGGGAGGGTGTTGGAGATTATACTTAAGCCTAGTATATCATAGATGTAAAATATAAGTATATAAATTTTATATATTTTATATATTAATTTCATCATATATATTATATTTTTATTATGTGATGGAAGTATAGACAAAAATTTTTTGTGAATTTAGATTTTAAATTCATGAGAACTAAGAAAAATTTATCATAGACTATTGACCCATGAAAGCAAAAATATAGTTACATATAACAAATTAATTAAAATCTTTATATTTAAAAAATAACAAAAACATTTTTTATAAAAAAATGAATATTTATAATGAAATAAACAATATATATATATATATATACAAAGCAAAGTGGTGTTCTCCTGATATTAACATATAAGATTCTAAAATTATTATATTTATGTCACGTGATAATATTTAAAGTAGTCAAAATTTCTACTATGTTAAGTGGCAATATTAAATTAAATTTATTACTAACAATATTTTCTCCTTCTTACATATGTCAATTATATTAAATTAAATTTATTGCTAGCAATTTTTTTTCCCTACCTTATTTGTCAATTTTATTGATAGCAATTTTTTTTCCTTATTTAATTTTTAAGTTATAATTCAAATTTAACTTTTACTGCCTAAATACATATAAAAATGATCTTTAATATGTCTAAATACACATATTTTCTTTTTTATAAATATCAAAATTTAATTTATTGAGTACAAGAAATTATGTCACGACCCAACCTATGGGCCGGACCGGCACTAGGACCTGGGCCAGCCTAAAGCCCCCGAGGCCCGTAGTAAGCCTTAACTATTCATTTACCCAACTCTAAGGCCCATTTGGGCCCAATTTCAAGAAAACAAACGGACAGAGTCCGGCCATAAAATGGACTTGCCAACGGGGAGTTTTCGACTCACCCGACCTGTAAACACAATATATAGTCAATTGGGGAGCTCAGCTCACCCTCCACATACTCAACAACATAATAATAAATGGGAGCTCAGCTCCCTCATCCAATCCATCAAACATGCATATCATTATACGTTTACAGGTCCAACATGATAATAATATTACAGACCATAATCAAATAAATACTTCTAACACATGCGAAAATTCTAGGAGTAAATAAAATTACACAAATATTGATAAACAACCTGCGAAGGAGAAAAGCAGGTTAACCAAAATAAAATCCTTCTATAGCCTGAAAAAAATATTGAACAGGAGTGAGCGTTCGACTCAGAGAGTAAAATATCAATTTTAACCATAATCTCTATAACTATCTAAAACTAATGCACCCTGTAGAGTGAAATGCAACATCCACATCATTTTCACATCATAACATCAAAAAGGTAATTTGGAGCACTCACGCACCCTGTAGCATCAATCATAACATATGGGAGCTGATCCCCTATACAGCTCTCTTAAATCCAACCTGGTGCCAGCGAAGAACTCAAGCCGGACTTTCGCTTAATAAGCCAAATCGAGGGTCCCAGCGAAGAACTCAAGCCGTGACTACCCGTCCTATCCATAGTCCACACCACATCACACGCACGCCAACGCACGCACACTGCTCCAAATTACCACAACAACATCATGGCACTTTAACATTTATCAATGCATCATAAATCGTGCCTAGAGTTTAACTACATAAATATATGCATATAAGTGATGCATGGGCATGTTGAACATATAATAATATCGAAATTACAATTAAAATTAATATTTTACTCACAGACTTGACGACAATCACTGTGGCGGCTGGGCGGAGGAAGAAGGATGTCCCGGCTCACCTGACAATTATATTACAATTATTTAATACAATCTGACTCAATACAAACAAAGAAAAAGACCAATTACGTCCTAAGTCGTGCCGAAAATCCGGCAGAGTCTCCCCTATACCTAGGACCTACCCAACCTGCAAAAGGGCTCAAAACACACTTCTATATTCACAATCCATATGTCCACAACTCAATCACATCACACAGCCCCTCCTGGGCCCACCAAATCAATCATCCATCACAATATGTAAAATTTTAATTTAGTCCTTATAATTGATCATTTTTGCAAAAACTGCTCAAATAAGCTCTAAAAATTATAAAACTCTGCCCCGCGGTCCTTAGAAATATTACTAAGCTATTGCAAAAAGAATCGTAATTTTCTAAGCTGCCACGAATATTTTATGGATTTAAGCACTAGAAAATTACGAAAAAGTAAGGTTCGGGTTTACCTTTGCCGATTCCGACTTCGGGAACGCGCTCGGGATGCATGACAATGGTGGGGTAGCCAAAACCTCGATCCAATTCGGAGACTTTTCCGGTAGCTGGTCTGTCTGGCCGGAAATTCACAGATCCGGACAACTGTTGAATTTCCGAGAATTGAGGATACCTACACGAAGCCCAATAATAATATATAAAAAAATCAGGGGTGTTACATTCTTCCCCCCTTACAGGAAATTCGTCCTCGAATTTTACACAAGGCAGAATAAAGTACATGATTACACATTGAACAGATAAGGGTACTTGCTACGCATGTCCCGTTCTGACTCCCAGGTGCACTCTTCCACTGACTGGCTCCTCCACAAAACCTTAACTATAGGGATCTGTTTTGATCTTAGCTGTCTCACTTGGTAGTCCACTATGGCTACAGATTGCTCCTCAAATGTCAAGTTCTCCTTTAGTTCTATTACATCCGACTGTAGTACATGAGAAGGATCGAGAATGTATTTCCTGAGCATGGAGATGTGAAACACGGGATGAACGTGAGAAAGGTTGGGTGGTAGCTCCAACCGGTAGGCAACTGCTCCAACTCTATCAGTAACCTCAAAAGGTCCGATATACCGAGGTGCCAACTTGCCCTTCTTTCCAAATCTCATGACTCCCTTCATTGGAGAAACCTTCAGGAATACATAGTCGCCATCGCAAACTCCACATCCTCCGTCTGGGTCCGCATAACTCTTACATCTCATCGAAAGCTGTCCTCAGTCGTTCCCTGATTAAAGGAACTACCTCTGAAGTGTACTGCACTAGGTCTACATCATGCACCTTCGCTTCCCCCATTTCTGTCCAACACAGAGGAGACCTACACTTTCTTCCATATAATGCCTCATAGGGTGCCATCCCTATGCTGGAGTGGTAACTGTTGTTGTAGGCAAACTCCACCAAAGCTAGCTGCTCATCCCATTGACCTCCAAAATCCAAGACACTCATGCGAAGCATGTCTTCCAGTGTTTGGATTGTCCTTTCAGACTGTCCGTCTGTCTGAGGGTGGAAAGCCGCATCAAGTTCAATCAGTGTGCCAAGTGCCTCCTGCAACTTTCTCCAAAACCGAGAAGTGAACTGGGGCCCTCTGTCAGATATTATGGAAGCCGGAACTCTATGCAATCTGACTATTTCTCGAATGTAGAGCCGGGCGTACTGTGCCACAGAATATGTAGTCTTCACAGGCAAGAAGTGAGCTGATTTGGTTAGGCGGTCTACAATTACCCATATCGAATCATATCCTCGCGTGGTACGAGGCAACCCAGTCACAAAATCCATAGAAATCATTTCCCACTTTCATTCTGGGATAGGGAGCTCTTGCAACTTCCCTGACGGTCTCTGGTGTTCAAACTTCACCTTCTGACAAGTCAAGCACTTGGACACAAAGTCTGCTATGTCTCTCTTCATGCCATTCCACCAATAGCTATCTTTCACATCATGGTACATCTTGGTGGAACCTGGGTGGACATTGTACAGTGTATAGTGTGCCTCTCGCATGATTTCATCTCTGAGATTGTCCACATCGGGCACATACATCCTAGAACCTTGCACTAGGGCACCATCATTGGCAAATCCAAACTCACCACCTTCACCTTGCTGTACTCTTTCTATGATCTTCATTAATTGTTGGTCTCTGTATTGGGAAACTCTAACTCTATCTCACAAGTCTGGCCTCACTGAAAAATGAGCCAACAAGACCCCCTCATCTGAAAAATCTAGGATTAAACCTTGATCCATTAACTCATGTACTTCCTGAATCGACGGTCTCTTCTCTGCTGAAATGTGCGCCAAACTGCCAGAAGATTTTCTGCTTAAAGCATCTGCTACTACATTGACTTTCCCAGGGTGGTACTGGATGGTGCAATCATAGTTTTCCAAAAGCTCCATCCATCTCCTCTGTCTCAAGTTTAAATCCCTCTGTTGGAAGATGTACTTCAAACTCTTATGGTCGGTGTATATCTCGCACACTTCACCATACAAGTAGTGTCTCCAGATTTTTAGTGCAAAGACTACAGTCGCCATTTCCAAATCATGGGTGGGATAGTTCTGCTCATGCCTCTTCAGCTGCCTTGAAGCATAAGCCACTACTTTTCCATTCTGCATCAAAACACACCCTAGGCCAACTCTGAATGCGTCACAGTACACGGTGTATCCTTCACCGCTCATAGGTAGTGTTAACACAGGGGCAGTGGTTAGACACTCCTTATCCTCATCATTATAACTGACTCTATCTAGCTCTCTTCCTGTCCTTTGCATCTTATCTTCCCTTTTCCTATTTTTGGTATTGTTGGTATCTTTTCAACCTGCTGTACTTATTCCTTAATTTTAGTCCTATCTCATCCTTACACCTTTTCCTTCAAAGATGTCTATCCCATCATCAACTTTAACTTTCTTTTTATTTCTTAGTCTTATCTTGATTACTAGTTTCATTACTTCGAGAATTCTAACCCTATGATTTACTCCTACCAGCACATTCTTCACCTTATGTAACACTTATAATTACCCATAGAAAATTTTTCTTGTATCCCCTTTTTTTCCAACTTAACTATCAGAACATTATCATTCCCTACCAGCCTTAGTAGGAAATTGCTTATCCTGGATGAATATGAGCCCCATAAATTATAAGTTCCATCTGAACTAACACGGCTGTAGGAAATATGTGTCATGCCTTAATTCCAAATAAGATACTTCACGTGTTCATTCTCCTTAATATAATCATATATACTGCCCATAGCTTTCTAAACTTCAACCTCAAATTACCCATTAGCAACAATTTCATCAATTGAAACTCATCCATAAATAGTACTTCATCTAGCTCATAGTTTAAAACAGTCGCAAGCCTTAGTAGCTAACTCAATTTAACTCCTGTCATTACTCTGATCGTCCTTTCATACTTAATACTAGGTATGCACTTACTGTCATTCTCATATCAGGAAATTGTATATGAATTGGTGCCTATCAAAATCTCAAATAACTAGGTCTCCTTGCCTCAGTCTCTGCTACTTATATAACGCTCTGGAATAAAAAACACGAGCTAAACTTGAAAAGAAAGAAAAATATCCTTTATATTCAACTACGCCCGATAGTCCATATAATAACGTTTAACCTATGTTTCTTAGTCTTTCTCTTCAAATTTCATCATCTCCTAGCACAATTGTGCTCTACCTATAAGGTATCATCTGCATGAACCCTTTACTATACCATCGTCCTTCTTGACATAATATTTTATAATTTATTAACTTTACTTATACTCGACCTATGATTCATATCTATCATCGTTTATATTGTGCCCTTAACCCTTGTTGAATCCTGAAAGATTTCTCTCGCTAATAAATTCTTCCAACACTAATTCCACCCTTATCTATGGTCATTAATTTGATCCTTAAACTTTCTAGTGATTTATTACCATCCATACTTGTCACTTTTTATTCTACCCCTACTGTTGCTCTATCGTTATTGCTTCACTGCAAAGTGATTCTGTTGATCACACTAAAAATGTTTGCCTGACATTCATAACGAACCTCTAACTACCTTCTCACTATCTCAAAAGTCTAACCTAAAACCTATGTGTCATTATCTATCATTCTTTTCCTCTCATCATACCTATTTGATCCCTTAGACTGACTTTTATTCAACTTACTGCTTACTAACTTCTCTTTCTCTACCTATTTAGGTAGTCCACAATACCATCGCACACCTTCTAACATTTACTCATTATTATTGTATTCCATACCTCCATCACTTTTCTCACTAATGTGATCCCATTTTGGATTTTCATCCTTGTCATTCTCCTTGCCAAGAATAACACTTAGCCTATCCTATATCTTAACTTTGTTCCTTTTATTATGCGCTCTTTAAGTTGTCCTTTCATTTATTTCCTTTGTCTTACCCAAAATAGAACTTGACTATTCTATCCCTGGTTCCATTCTTCTTCCTAACATAACAGCTGTACTTGCTAACTATATCTTTCAGAGTCTCTATCGCGTTATCATATGTCTGTGCTACTCAGATTTGGTCCTTTGACCACTCTAGCTAGTACTCCCACTGGCACTTAGATTATATTGCATCTGTAATCAATTATCCCAATTTTCATTCTACACTTTCTCTATCTACTGGCCTTCTGTGATTTATCTTCGCTAATTTATTACTCTTAACACTATTATAATTAGATTATACTACTGTTTGAACAATATGAAGTCAGAAAGGAACTCAGGAAATTGCAGTCATACCTTTATCGTATGATTTCTATTCTTATCCTTTAGCTTACATAATACCCTTACTACCTCGAGAACTGATTCTGCAGTAATTTTATTTATTATTATTATTATTATTATTATTATTATTATTATTATTATTATTATTATTATTATTATTATTATTATTATTATTATTATTATTTTCCATGTTTACTCAATTCCAAAACTTAAGATTTCGAGCACCCAAACCCGTCATCCAATTCAAAGGTTTTATATCCATCGTGATCTGATTATATATGATTCCTATAATGGAACTTGTATCCTCTCCAGGATACCTGAGCCAACTACTCTCTACCACACTCTACAGTCCCATCTGGGGCATTATTTTGTGGGTCACCATTATTAGTAATAACTTTTGATCCCTTCTGAAAAGATAGGACTATACCTTAACTTGCTGCAACAAAGGTACTACATTTACCACCTTGCCCAAAACCATGTCAAACTAATGTCTCTCTTATCATATCATAGCTCTGTAAATCATATATTCATAGTTTTGACCTTCTCTAGGTAGTAGGGTTGTACTTTATTCCATACTGATACACACAAGGTATACTATTCTCACTAAGCTCTAAGCAAAATGTTTGTCATACTGCAAAAACCATCCAAAATTCCATACCGAAGACTAGATGGTCTCACTCTATAGGTGTCACCTTTACTTTGCAACTAGTCCAAACCTGCAGTCCGATAGCAACTCTTCAGAACTCTAGCTCATGCTAGGTAATCTGGTCACCGACTCTAGTTACCACACAACTGTGACCTTCGATATTCTAGCTCTAGATCCCTAACCAGGAGTTCCCAACTCCTTTGCAGATATATAACTCTGTTCTGGCATTACTGTACCAAAACAGAGACTGCCTGCAACATCCTCATCATAAGCACTACAGGGAAGTACGCAGCTCTACACAATAATCTCATGTCTGCATCAGAATCTGCAGCTACGTAATGCACATCGAGAATATTGTATACTTACTACGATACGTCCTGGCAGACTAGGTCTCTTAATCTCTTATCTCTCTTGAATCTTCTATTATCATAAACTTATTCTGCAGGTCATCCACCGATGACGCCAAAGAATGGTATCCTCATCCTTATCTAGGCAACTGTACTTTCAAGACTCACTTTTATGTACTCGTGCCTTGCACGAAATGGGCACACCATTTAAACCCATACTGACGAAAATATAGTATTTATTTGAGTACGTGTTTCCAAGGTAGACCTCAATAAGTTTGCTAAATCTATTTCATGTTTCTATGTACTCCACGAAAATCAAGACACTAACTGAGGTAATCTTATATTTCCCGAGGTATAACGTAGAATCTAGAAACGAAGAATTACAGGAAAAGACGAAACAGAATCCTATACTCCGCATGTGACTCCTAGTAGACTCTTCCCAACACTTAGATAATTTTTCCCTATGAATCTGGAGCCTAAGCTCTGATACCACATTTGTCACGACCCAACCTATGGGCCGGACCCAAGACTAGGACACAGGCCAGCCTAAAGCCCCCGAGGCCCGTAGTAAGCCTTAACTATTCATTTACCCAACTCTAAGGCCCATTTGGGCCCAATTTCAAGAAAACAAACGGACAGAGTCCGGCCATAAAATGGACTTACCAACGGGGAGTTTTTGACTCACCCGACCTGTAAACACAATATATAGTCAATTGGGGAGCTCAGCTCACCCTCCACATACTCAACAACATAATAATAAATGGGAGATCAGCTCCCTCATCCAATCCATCAAACATGCATATTATTATACGTTTACAGGTCCAACATGATAATAATATTACAGACCATAATCAAATAAATACTTCTAACACATGCGGAAATTCTAGGAGTAAATAAAATTACACAAATATTGATAAACAACCTGCGAAGGAGAAAAGCAGGTTAACCAAAATAAAATCCTCCTATAGCCTGAAAAAAATATTGAACAGGAGTGAGCGTTCGACTCAGAGAGTAAAATATCAATTTTAACCATAATCTCTATAACTATCTAAAATTAATGCACCCTGTAGAGTGAAATGCAACATCCACATCATTTTCACATCATAACATCAAAAAGGTAATTTGGAGCACTCACGCACCCTGTAGCATCAATCATAACATATGGGAGCTGATCCCCTATACAGCTCTCTTAAATCCAACCTGGTGCCAGCGAAGAACTCAAGCCGGACTTTCGCTTAATAAGCCAAATCGAGGGTCCCAGCGAAGAACTCAAGCCGTGACTACCCCTCGAAGGATCAGGTCCCAGCGAAGAACTCAAGCCGTGACTACCCGTCCTATCCATAGTCCACACCACATCACACGCACGCCAACGCACGCACACTGCTCCAAATTACCACAACAACATCATGGCACTTTAACATTTATCAATGCATCATAAATCGTGCCTAGAGTTTAACTACATAAATATATGCATATAAGTGATGCATGGGCATGTTGAACATATAATAATATCGAAATTACAATTAAAATTAATATTTTACTCACAGACTTGACGACAATCACTGTGGCGGCTGGGCGGAGGAAGAAGGCTGTCCCGGCTCACCTGACAATTATATTACAATTATTTAATACAATCTGACTCAATACAAACAAAGAAAAAGACCAATTACGTCCTAAGTCGTGCCGAAAATCCGGCAGAGTCTCCCCTATACCTAGGACCTATCCAACCTGCAAAAGGGCTCAAAACACACTTCTATATTCACAATCCATATGTCCACAACTCAATCACATCACACAGCCCCTCCTGGGCCCACCAAATCAATCATCCATCACAATATGTAAAATTTCAATTTAGTCATTATAATTGATCATTTTTGCAAAAACTGCTCAAATAAGCTCTAAAAATTATAAAACTCTGCCCCGCGGTCCTTAGAAATATTACTAAGCTATTGCAAAAAGAATCGTAATTTTCTAAACTGCCACGAATATTTTATGGATTTAAGCACTAGAAAATTACGAAAAAATAAGGTTCGGGTTTACCTTTGCCAATTCCGACTTCGGGAACGCGCTCGGGATGCATGACAATGGTGGGGTAGCCAAAACCTCGATCCAATTCGGAGACTTTTTCCTAGAGTGGTCTGTTCGGCAGAAATTCACGAATCCGACAATCACAAATTTCCGCGAATTGAGGATACCTACACGAAGCCCAATAATAATATATAAAAAAATCAGGGGTGTTACAAATTAAGAGAATAATATTATATTTTCTGTGATCCAAATTCCATCATTTATGAATTATAATGACTCTTTAGGCTTGAAGTGAAGTAAAGAAGTCACTGCAAGTCATGTGTCTTTATTTGGAGGTTGTACCACAAACATATTATTAGATCAAGACTACAACCTCAAATTTACAAATTAAACACTAGGAAGATCCATCATAAGATTCACCTTAACAAATAAAATAAGTCTCATATAGTATTAAAAATAAATAAATAAATAAATAAATACAATTTTTGTTTAACTGGTATTAGAATAGAATGATCATGTTCTTACAAATGAACAAGCCAAAAAAAATAATTTTCTTAGTAAGGAAGGTTTCCATATTCTTTGAAAATAAAGTTAGAATATTTTTCTTTTTAGAGAAATTAAGTAGAAAATCAACAATCCTAACAAGAAACAGATCACAGAACCGAGTGTAACCAAGTCAAATTAAAAAAAAATAGCAAAATTACTATAAAATAATGGTAGAAGAAGTGAGAATCCAAAAAGAATTACAAAGGGGATTATCATTTTAAAGCAAAACACTAATAAAATGAAGAATAAGAAGAAAAGAATGGTAACTACAAAAAAAAAAAAATACTCTGCCTCAGAGACCTAATATTTTTAGTATTTTTCTAAAGAATTGTAATATATAATTATTATATAACTTCTAAATTTAAATATCTTAATTTAAAAAAAAATTTAAAAAAATGAAAGGTCAACATTAAATTTTATTTATATTTCATAAATAGTTTTAATTAAATTTAATTTTCTTTAAAATATATATTTTAAATTATAACCAAGAATAAATGATATTTGAATATTTGTGAAAATTTAATAATTGAATTTTTATAAAAAAAAAATCTAATTATTAAAGGTTATTTAAAAAAAAGATCAAAATTAAATTTTATCTATATTTTCTAAATAGTTGTATTATATAATTATTAAATAATCTAATTTTCTAAGTATAATTCTTAATTAATATGATCTTTCAAATTTAAATAATAAAAAAATATTAATTATTATAATTATGTTTAATTTCTTTTAAAATATCTGCTTAAAATTAAAATTAAGAATCAAGAGATATTTAAATTCTTTTTTGAAATTAATGATAAAAATTTTCATTAGGTGTAATTTTTTTTAAAATATATGCTTTAAATTAAAATTAGAAATAAGGGGATATTTGAACACTTATGAGAAATTAATGTTTGAAATTTGAAAGGTAATTAATCTTCAATTTTAAAAAAAAGAAAGAAAGGTAAACATTAAATTTTATTTATATTTTCTAAATAGTTTTAATTAATTTTAATTTCCTTTAAAATATCTACTCTAAATTATGACCAAGATTCTTGGTGATTAAGATATATATATATACTCCATAATTAAGTTTAATTTCCTTTAAAATATATGTTTAAAATTAGAACTAAGAATCAAAAGATATTTAAATTTTTTTAAAAAATTAATGATAACAATTTTTATTAAGTTTAATTTTCTTTAAAATATATGCTCAAAATTAAAATTAGGAATCAATAGATATATTTTTAATTATATATATATATATATATATATATATATATATATATAAAATGAATTATGAAAAAATGAAATGAAATCAAAATTTATTTTCATAGTTATGGCAAGTAGGAAATTTATATTAATATTTATTTTTTATTTTTTTATATTTTTTATAACATGTTAATAAATAATTAATATTATTACTTTGGTTAATATTAATTATGTTATATTGTTTTATTACCATTTAGCAAAATTAATTAATGATAAAATTTTTTTAAATTATAATTAAGTTATTAATTCCCTAATTATGTGTATATAAGTTGTAAATTATTTATTTAGTTATTATTTTAATATTATAATAAGTAGCTAATATTATTATTATTATTATTATTATTATTATTATTATTATTATTATTATTATTATGTAGAAACTTCAATTTAATTAGATATAGGAAAAACTCTTTATTTTGTATATATATAGAGGTTATATTTAATAATTATATTAATTAATATAATTAATTATTACCATTACTGTTACCATTAATTATTTTTACTATTATCATTATTATCACAATTTTTATGATTGACTAATTAAAGATATTAGACATATTGTATTAATTTTATAAATTTCTCATTTAATTATTCTTAAATTTATAATTATTTCATTTAATTATAAAAATTTAATAATTATATATATCTTAAAATTAATAAAATAATTTAAAATTATACTATGAAAGTAGTCACATGGAGTTAAATACTTTACGTTATTTCTCTCTCTCTTTTATATATTTAATAATTTTTAATTTACTTTAATCTTATTTTAGTATTCATTTAATAAAGACATATTTTTAATTATATATTGAATGCTATATAAAATAAATTGTGAAAAAATGAAATGAAACAAAAATTTATTTTCATAGTTATGGTAAACAATAAATTTATATTAATATTCAATTTTTATTATTTTTTTGATATTTTTTATAGTATATTAATAAATAATTAATATTATTAATTTAGTTAATATTAATCATGTTATGTTATATTATTTTATTATTATTTAAAAAAAATTAATTAATGATATAATTTCTATAAATTATGATTAAGTTATTAATTCCTTAATTATATGTAAGTTACAAATTATGTAATTATTACATTTTAATATTATAATAAGTAGCTATTATTATTATTATTATTGTTATTATTATTATCATTACAAATGTCTAGAAAAACTTAATTTAGTTATATATAGGAAAAATTAATAGTTAATCATATTAATTTTTTTATTATACTCAATGAACACACATATGCTAATTTATGCATATTTCATGTTCGCTTTCTAATGATTAGGTTGTTCAGATTTTATAAAACAAATTCAAGAAAAGATAAGATTTTAAATTTGTCACATTTATAGCAAGTAGTAATTTTTAATTAAATTTATTAATAATAATTTTTCTATATTTCTTAAACAATTGTAATATATAATTATTATATAATTTTATTTTTAAATACGATTCTTAATTATTTTAATCTTCTAAATTTAAATAATAAAAAAATATTAATTATTAAATATAATTGTCATTCATTACAAGTTTCTTACATTTTAATTTAAAAAGTCAATGGCAGTTATTTTAAAAGAAAGTTAAATACTTTTGAACACATTTACTGTAATTAAATTTAATATTTAATTATTAATAATTTGACAACTCAAGACATTTAATTTTAAAATTTAATTAATATTATAATGATTATCCAATTATTACTACAACTAAAAATTTAATTTCCTTTAAAATATCTGCTATAAATTAGAATAAACATATTTAAATTTTTGTGAGAAATTAATAATTAAATTTTTTTAAACATGTCAAATTATTAAAGATAATACCTACCCATTAATTTTAAATTTTTTAAAAGAGAAAAGTCAACATTAAGTATTTTCTATATTTTTTAAATAGATGTAATATAATTACTAAATATAATTATCACATGTTATTATATTTTTAATTTTTAATTTAAAAAGTCAATTGTAATAAAATCAAGAATTATATTTACTTTGAAGAAAAATTAATATTTAAATGTTTTTTCTCTTTCTTTTATACATTTAATAAATTTTAATTTACTTTAGTTTTATTTATTTTTATTATTTTAAAATAATTTTATTATTATTATTGTATATGAAGAATAATTTATGGGCATTAAAAAAAAACTTATGGCTATTAAATTCATTAATTTAAGAGCAATTATTAATTTATTTAATTAAAATTTATTGCTAACATTTTAAAATTTTAATATTTTAAATAATAATATTAAAATTTTTTTAATTAAAAAATAATAAAATATAGCATCGGGTATTCTGCTAATTCATTTATATGTCAAATAGAATAAAATTATTTCATCTTAAAAATTTAAATCCTAAAATTATAATCTCTAAATCCTAAAAATTTAAACTCTAAATCTTAAAAACTCAAATTTAAAAAATACAAACCCTTGTCCTTAAAATTTTTAAATTCTAAACCTAAAAATTTAAATTATAAAATTTTAAATTTAAATTTTAAAATTTTAAACTTATATATTAAATCTTAAAATTTTAAATTTTGAATCTAAATCTAAATAGCTAAATATAAATCTAAATTAAAAAAAAAAATTGTGGTGGGACAAGAGGCTGGACATGTACAGCGGGCCCTTTAGCATTTTTCTCAAGGAAAATATACTTTTCATCGAGGGAAAAAAATATGAAAGGAAAAATACTTATAAATTATAGGATTTTTTTAGTGATATATAATATTTATTAAAGAATTTTTAAAAAATTATTGGTTACCGTCGCTTCGTCAGTGGCTTGTGGCTCCGCCTGAGATTCAATTAGGGATGACAACGGATAGAATACCCGTGAAAATTATTCTACCTGAATCTGAATCCAATTAATATTCTCAAAACTCGAATCCATCCCAAATTCGATTAAAATTTTTTTTCAACTATCTGAACCCGTATCAAACTCAATTATTATTAACCGAAATATATCTGAACTCGTTTAATTTTATATATTTAATTAATAATATATATAAAAAATCATTTTTATTAATAATTTATATTTTAAAAATTTAATAATTTCATACAATATTTCAATTTTATTTTATATAAAATAAAATATATAAAAATTTATAAATATCATTAAAAAAACATATATTTTATATTTAATTAAATATTTATATAAACGGGTTCGAATAACAGATACCCAACATATAAAATTTGAACCCGACCTGGACCCGTTACGGGTATTAAGTTTCAAACTCGAACCCATATCAAACCAGATTATATACTATCTAAACCCGTCATATTAGGGTTTGATCGGATCGGGTACCCATAAAACCCAACTCGTTGTCATCCATAGATCCAATACTGCATATATCAGAGGTGTGCGGTCTTAATTTCAATTTGAGATTTGCTTGGAAATTAAAATTGAATCAAAATTTTAGTGTGATTCTAATTCGATTCTTTGCTATTACAATTTTAATTTGGTACAATTCTTGATTCTTCGAATTCAATTCATTTTGGTAAAATTTCAGTTTGATTATTGATTTTTAAAATAATTTTATAATATATGAAAAATCATATTTGAATTAGTATTTAAATATTAAAATATGTTAACTTCCTTTTTTTTTTTTTTTTTAGTAGAAAAGGGGTGCCATAGCTAAAGAAAACACTAAATTATACAAGAATGGGCATAGCAACTCTACATTAATCATGAAGGAGAAAAAAATAAAGATCAGCCTGAGGAGACGCTAAGTATTAAAGTATGTTATTAATATATAATATATCATATAATTTATTTTTTTAGTTATTTTTAAATCATATAACTTTTAATTATAGGTACATGTATAATTTAAAATTAAATATATTATATAATACAGTAATAAAAATATATTATATAATATATTTTTTAGATATTTATTCATTAGAAAATATTTAATTATATGATGACATATAATTATGAATTAAGTATATATATATAATAAAATATTACACTTATAATTAAGAATTATAAAATGATTGAATATATTTATAACTAAAATTATTAAAAAAATTGAGAAATAAAATATAATAATATATTGTAATTAGTCTACAATTATATATGCATATATAAATATATATAATTATATTGAAAGTGCATAATTCATTCAAAGAAATTATAGAAAAATATATGTATAATTTTAGTTATCGATTTGATTCTAATTCAATATGATTATTGTTTAATTTTAATACTATTCTTTATAAAGAACTAAAATTAAACCAAAATATTAAAATAATTTTGGTTAAAGATTTCCAAGAACTGTCAACAACCATACTATATATATTATTTATATATGTTTCAAATAATTGCTTGTCAATTCCATTTTTTTAACATTAAGATGGATATTGTTGCTAGCCATTTTAGTGTGTGTATATATTAATAATTAATATATTAATTTATACAGATATACAATATAAATTATATTGTGAAGATTGACCCATGAAATCAACAAACATGAATATTAAAAAAAAAAAAAAAAAAAAACAAAGAAAAACCTCCATTATATTGCACTCGATGTGAAGATGATAAGGATTATGATTTCCATGCTTGCGTCTAAAATGTAAAGTATCAAAGGAATCCCTCACCCTCCTACCACTAATAATGATAACAATAACAGCAACCACCACCATAATAATAATAACGAACCATAATTCTAGATAAACATGGTTCTTAGGTCCCATGGCTGTCATGGAAGGATCGAATGCCATTAAAGCTTTTAACGACTCCAGCAGCAGGCTTGAGATATATCCATGACATCCACCTTCCTTCTCATCATTGCTGTGGCTAATTTAAAAAACAAAAAAATTCTTAAGTTTATAATTTTATTTTATGTTCAAGATTTTTTTTAAAATAAAAAAATCAATTAGCTTCTCCTTTTATAATAAAAAAATATAAATAATCAATTTAAATATACACAGGAGATGGAGTCAATGGACCCTCATTTGTTGTATTACATCCGCCAATGCATGATTGCCCAACTCCCAACCAACATACTTTTCAATAGAATTCAAATAGAAATCCAAATTATCAGTCTAAGATTATCAACACTGTGAAGAAGATGGAATTAGCCATCGTATTCGTTTGTGTGAAAATGGAGCATTGGACATTAGGATTCAAGCAGAGGAGCAGATATTAGCAGTTAATTATTCTCTTTTGTGCATATTAGTGGTTTATTAATGTCGATGAAAATTAAGAAAATCCCTTTTCCATTGAGCAGCTGCAGTATCATGACGGGACCGCGCTTCTGACTTTCCTGCCCGTTGGCCAGTCACGTCGCTTTCTACCACTAATGACTAACACACTCGCGAATGAACCAAAATCGCCCGCTGGACCCAGTCACCGAGTGAAGACGAAGTCTCAAACCAAAGCACACTCACCCATCCATGTCTACACCAATGTCTCCGGCTGCAGAAATTTTCTCCCCTTTCTGGGTGACTGGGTCTCTCTGGCTACAAGGAAAAATAAAAATAAAAATAAAAATAAAATCTTTCAAGGAAATGCTGTTAGGTGCTACTTTCAGGGTGACAGTAACTGAATCTGGTACTGTTCTGTTAGTCTCAATTTACACGCATGCAAAATGTAAGGAAATTACAATTCTACATTAGTGAGATGACAGAATGGTGAAAGGTTTTTGACTTTTTTTTTTAATTTTTATTTTAACATATATTTTAATTGAATAATGAGGGTATCAAATATTTTTTCCTTTTAAGGATGACAAATTTTTTATCAGCAATTAAATATGGACTGTGTGATTACTAAATTAATATAAGTGATCATAGATTACCATATGATCAGCATTTTTCAGATTCTTAGACTTGGAAGTTTGAAACTGAGTCCTTTCTCCCAGTAGTATACCCACAGGCCACAGCCACAGGTGCACTTCTCAGTTCTCACTCTGTCACCGTTACGAAATCCAAAACCAGAACAGAGCACCTCTCTCTCTCTCTCTCTCTCTCTCTCTCTCTCTGTAATGATATAAAGCAGAAGTACCAGTAACGGAAAAGAGAGAAAACAGAGTGCATTTTCATAATTCTGCCATAAACGTTCTTTTTTTTTTGTCAAAACCATAAGTGTTCCTTTGCTTCCTTGGCACCCATAACTCTCTCTCTCTGTCTCTCTTTCTCTCTCTCTCTCTAGCCCTTTTCCCATTCATTCCCTTACATAACTGACCTACCAAGCAAAGAAGCCTGAGAACAGGTATAGCATACAGCCATGGTACAATTCCATTTGTCATGAAGTTTATTTTTCTTGCACACTACCCTTCTCTTTTTTTACCGTACTCTCTTTTTATTTCTCCATCGGAACTTGATCATCAACGCCTGCAGAAACCATACCCAGATTCCAAAATCATATCTTTTTAGTTCAAATGTCGAAGAACCCATCTCAACAAGACCATGAAACCGTGCAATTCTCTGAAATTTTTAAGAAATTCAAGCGTTTGAGACTTTTTGAGCCGTCTGTAGGGGTTTTGGGGTTCTTTTTGGTTACAGTTTGTGTGATTTGTTGCTTCTTTTACTTAGATTTCAGGTCTGTAATTAATAAGGTGTATAGAGTTCCGGGTAAATCAGAGAGGTTTATGTGGCTGCAGATTAATGGGTCGGGTCCAAATAGAAGATTTGAGTTTTTGGGACAGGAGGGTGATGGGTGTGATGTGTTTGATGGGGAGTGGGTGTGGGATGAGAGTTATCCATTGTATCACTCTAAAGATTGCAGCTTCTTGGATGAGGGGTTCAGGTGCACCGAAAATGGCAGGCCTGATTTGTTCTACACCAAATGGAGATGGCAACCAAAGCACTGCAACTTGCCCAGGTGATTATTCATCTTCTATTCCTTGTTGAGGTTGTTTGTTAGCCACGAAAGTGTGGGAAAAATAAAAGAGAAACTAAATATTCTTATTTTTTTTATTATAGTCATTAAACCTGAGGAACGAGGCAAAGGAAATTCATTTTCCAATCAATAAGGCTTTAAAATTCTGTTTCGTATGCGTATTCTACATTTCTAAGCAACCAAACAGATACTTTAAAAAAAAAATTCAAATTCAAATTCAAATTTTTTTTTTTCTGGTTTTTAACTTTCTCTTTTTCGTTAAAGGAGTAATTGTCAAGCTTTAATAATTTATTCCTTGCATGACAACAAAAGCCTCTTTTCAATTTTTTTTTTTATATTAGTTTTCTTCCTACCTGGAAATGTCCATTTAGTTTCTTCTGGTATCGATGGAAAATAAGACTCAAAGCTCTCTTCCCTGATTTGCTGAAAGTTTTGTCTTCGACTTAAGGTGACAAGCTTTATTTCCTCTAAATAATAAGAAATTATAAAGTTTTTAAAACCATAAAATTTTATTTTTAAAAAAAATCTTATTTTGCTCTACCTCTCCAAATTACTTTCTATTTAATTGAGACAATCTAAAAATAATGGTAAACTTTACTTCTAAATTTGAATGTATCATCAGTGGCTGTTTGATTCCATGGTGTTGGATTTCTTTCATGTGGACTTATTATTCCCAGTGTTATTGGAAATTTTTTTTTGGTTTGAACTGCATTGCTCTGAAATCTTTCAAAGTAGTGAGATAAAAACCTCATTTTCCCCCACCTATATAAACAGATTTGATGCTAAAGCGATGTTGGAGAAACTGCGCAACAAACGGCTAGTGTTTGCTGGAGATTCAATTGGAAGGAATCAATGGGAGTCCCTTATGTGTATGCTGTCTTCTGCAGTTCCTAATGAGGACTCCATCTACGAAGTGAATGGCAGTCCAATTACCAAGCATAAAGGATTTTTGGTTTTCAAGTTTCAGGATTATAATTGCACTGTGGAGTACTATAGGTCTCCATTTCTTGTATTGCAGAGTCGGCCTCCTGCTGGTGTTCCAGGAAATGTTAGATTAACCCTAAAATTGGATCAAATGGATTGGAACTCTGGCAAGTGGAGAGATGCCGACATACTGGTCCTCAACATGGGGCACTGGTGGAATTATGAGAAAACCATAAGAGGGTAAAATGATCCTGTTATTCTTGTAGTTGTAGACTTGCAACCTTTCATTTATGTTGTATGAGCTTTTACTTATCTAGTTTTGTTATTTACTACATTTCATTGAAGAAAACTACTTAGACATAGGTAACTGTCAAATAAGAATTTGAATTCAATTAGATCAAGATGTTAATGTTTAAAAAGAAAGTGAAAACCAATTATTTGATGAATTTTTTATGCTATTTTATTGTGAGTGAAGACTAGCATGATCAGTTGCTTCCTGTGAGGAATCCTAGAATGGAAAAAATCTATTTCATGGCTGATAAATGACTACTATGTAATAGATTTGGATCAATCAAGGCCAACATGGACCATGGAGGTGATACTGCAACACCTATATTTGTTGTTGGTGGGTACTTATATTCTTTTCAAATGATGATTGAAGAAAAATGGACCATGGAGGTCATTTTAATTCAGATTTTGATAAGATTTGCTTATATCTGTGTTCAATCAGTGAATAGTGATGTGACCTTTTTGTCTTAATCTTTTGAATATACAAGGGAAATAATTGGCTTGAAGGATAAGGCCAATTGTGAATAATTTCAATTGACTGTCCTTAATTTTCAATTTATTGCTCAGAGGTACCTACTTTCAAGAGGGGACAGAGGTGAAATTGGAAATGAGGGTCGAACAAGCATACCACAGGTCAATTGAGACTGTCTTTCAGTGGATACAGAATCAAATGAATACAAGCAAGACCCAAGTTTTCTTCCGCACATTTGCCCCTGTGCATTTCAGGTATTTTAGTATACTATTCTTTTCACACCGACTTTAGTAGTGTTCTATGTTATCTTTTTCCTTCCTTTCTTCTGTGCTTAATGTTTGGATGTTATACATCTTGATTATAATTTGTCAAATCTTGAAACTTTGGCCTATTCGAGAAGGGTTGCCCCTCAGTAGAGGCCCAAGGGGGCTGCCCCAGGGAACGTCAGTTTTTCCTTGAAATTGAACTAAGCCTAAGTTGTCAAGAATGCTGCAGTAATTCATTTTAGGGGTGAATTTTGTTTCTAACAACGTGTTTGAGTTCTTGACCTCTGTCAATGTTCATGTAGACTTACTGGGACTCCCAAATTCTTAGCTTTAAGATCTGATATTTAAGGTTTTCACATGCAGAAGCTTGTCAAAGTAATTTATGCCTTACCTTGAGCCCAAGTGCTTAAGTTCAGGTATTAATATCCTTCCAGTGTATGGGGAAGGCTGAATACATTTAATTGTTTCCAGCGGTCATTCTTATCATTTCCAGTGGTCATTCATATTAGGAACTAGGATACCCATTTGTATCACAATGTGTTGTTTTGGCCAAGTTGTTCTCTTTGTGGGTTATATGCTTAGAATTGGGAATAACTAATACCTTCTACATCACAGAGGCGGAGACTGGAGGACAGGGGGAAGCTGTCACTTGGAGACATTGCCTGAGCTTGGTTCATCATTGGTGCCATCTGAAACCTGGGCTCAATACAAAATATTTGCTGATGTGCTATCAGCTTACTCAAACCAAGAATTAAAATTTGATATATTGAATATAACCAGGATGTCTGCACAAAGAAAAGATGGGCATTCATCTGTATACTATCATCATTCACAACCTGCGCCATTTCGTCGGCAAGACTGCAGCCATTGGTGCCTGCCTGGGGTCCCTGACTCATGGAATGAGCTCCTCTATGCACTGCTATTAAAGCACAAACATATGAAGACGTACAACATATCCTCATATAGAGCATACAGTTTTGATTAAGATAAAGCTTTGATTTATATGCCATTGCCAACACTAAAGCCAGGAGCTAGATGCTTAGAAATGACTCCAATTTTCCTGCAGTAGATAGAAGATAAGAACATGCACAGTGAATTTTGTTATAGTTTGGCAGAAAAGTTAAAAAACAGATACTGTACTGTGGATTTTGATAGTGAGATTAAAGATATGAGCTGAGTGGATATTTGTGCTGGATTTTGGCTGAAGATTTTGGGAATAAAATGACTAAATTGTAGAGATATATTCAAGAATAGGGTTGTTGCGATTACAATCAAGTGGTGTAATTTCATTGAGGGAAATGTAATTAACAATTCTTTGTCTGTCAATGCCAATAATAATAAGAGAAGGGTGTGGATATGAAAATGGATTTAATTACTCTTATAAATTAATATTTAATTTAGATTTATATATTTATTATATGTTTTTTAATTAATTAATTTTATATAATTTTAATTTAAATATTTAATTTAATAATTATTAAATTTATTAACTTATATTTTATACGTATACCTTAAAAAAAAAAACCTGAATCTCAATTTAATTGAGCCAGATTCGACCGAAAAAAAAAAAGGAGGCAGATCGAGCATTGACATTAATCGAATGCCACTTATCCTCTTCCTCTCTCTTCTTGATAAAACATCTTTCCTCAGTGGGGTCCATGAATTGTCCTAACAATAACATGATAAGATTCACCTTTGAGTTGATAAAAAAAAGAGGTGATTTGAAGTTGGTGTAAATTACCGTTTTCGTGAGCGCTGATTAAATTAAATAACTTTCTTACGGAAAGCCAGTGGTTGAGAAATTTATTAAGCCTTAACAAAGCCAAGCGTAAAATTCAAGCCAATTTTGGGTTTTCAGCTTTTGGGCTTTAAGCTTAATACCAATAGAGGAGAATTTTAAAACAGAAGCAGGAGCGAGAGACAGAGAGCTGGACAATGTCACACTCGACGGTGCAGCCGAGCCGGTCGAGAGACCTGGACAAACTGCTTCTCAGGCCCGGCAATCTCGTCGCCCCTACCTTCGAACCCGGTACCCAAGTAAGCCCCTTTACTTTTCTTTTCTTTGCGGCAATTTAACAGACATTTCGTGCTCAATCTTCTTCTGATTTAATTTTAGGTTTTGGGTTTTGCTTTCTTATTGTTATTTCCTTGGATGGCAGTTGAGAGATGATCTTCAAGAGTACGTTCGAATATTGGTGGTGGGAGCCGGTGGATTGGGCTGCGAGCTACTTAAGGACTTGGCCTTATCTGGTTTTAAGAATCTGGAGGTCATCGACATGGACCGCATCGAAGTTTCTAATCTCAATCGCCAGTTCCTATTCAGGTTTTTTTATTTCTAAACTAAACCTCTGTGATTTTATTCGCTATGTTATTATGCCTTTACAGTTGGATATCTCTTGCTTTATGCTCTTACTAGTGCTGTTTCAGTTTGATATGCTATTATTTTCTATATGTCAATTAGAATGTGCTGATACCACCAGGCGGATCACCGTCAGTTGTAGTTTATATAGAGGGTTACTTAACCGGTTGTTTCTCTCTCATTTTCAATTTGGAATATTTTAAAAAAACTTTGACAATTTTATGGCTCAAAACTGGCAAATACTAAGGGAGAACACAAATCAACATGTAGCATTTCTAGTTCTAGATGAAGTAGATTATGTGTGAAAGCCTACATGTTGGCTTATATGTTGTAGCTTTTTCCTTGTCATGTCTGCAAATGGTTATAACTTTACTAATTAGCATTTGAATGCATTCGTTTTTGTATTTTCTCATCATTTAGTGTTTATTTTAGCTGTATAGCGTCCTAGAGAATCTGAAAATTCTGCTTTGGCAATTGCCATGTAAATATTGCATATATGCAGTTGCTTGGCATTTAATTTCTATTAGAAAATCTCTAAAAAACTAGTGTGCTTATTGCAGGCTTGAAGATGTTGGTAAGCCAAAGGCTGAAGTTGCAGCCAAGCGTGTCATGGAAAGAGTTAGTGGTGTGAATATTGTGCCACATTTTTGCCGGATTGAGGACAAAGAACTGGATTTTTATAATGATTTTAGTATTATTGTGCTTGGTCTTGATTCCATTGAGGCGCGGAGCTATATAAATGCTGTAGCTTGTAGTTTTCTTGGTATGTGATTTTTAACCTTATTAAGTTAATTAAATATTTTCTGTTTACTCTTTTCCCCCATGTTTTGGTGCCAACCTAAATTTTTACTTCTTTTAAATATCATTTTGTGAAGCAATTTTACATCTGACTTCTATTTTGCATAGTGTCTATGCTGCTAATGCATCCACTATTGCTGTATTCTTGTACCATATTTCTAAATAATTTAGAAATGCTAATTATATGAATGGTAACTGAAGCAACAACTATGTAAACCTTATTGAGAAGTATATGATACCAATCCCAACTAGAATAAAGACCACTTGCCACGTAGATGTGAATTCAGAAAGACACAGTCTATTATGGTAAATTATTTATAACTTAGTGAGTATGTGTAACTTCAAAAGAGAGATTTTGCAGTAAAACTTTTTACCTTCTCATGAAACCTGGTTCTAAGCTCAAGAGGATTTCATTTTCTTATTGATGGCACAAACAATTTAGGACCTCAAGGCATGCTCACATCCTTGTATATAATGCCGAATTAGACATCAAACTTTTGTTTAAGTTATTTGCATTGTCTTTGTACTGTAGCATCACTAGTCTTCTCTTCCTTTTGTATTTCCTTTAGTAGTCAGGACTAATTTGGATGTGGCGTATTGTTGCATTAGTTTTCTTGATAACCATGTAAGTGAGAGTGATTGTAAAAGGGTCTGCACCACTCTGTTTTTGAAGGTTTGTATGAACGATTCAAATTTACTTGGTTGCCTTGATGTCTTTGGCAATATCCTACTTATAATTTTTGGATATAATATGTTGATGTTTTGAAGAACCAAAGATTTTCCCCTCTCTAAGTAGCTTCCTTTATTCTTCTGGAGCTTATGTTTTATTTATGTTTTTGGAAATTTAGAGTATGATTCTGATGACAACCCTCGGGAAGAAACAATCAAACCCATGGTAGATGGTGGTACTGAAGGTTTCAAAGGCCATGCTAGAGTTATTATGCCAGGAGTCACACCATGCTTTGAGTGTACCATCTGGCTTTTCCCCCCTCAAGTCAAGTTTCCTTTGTGCACTCTTGCAGAAACCCCTAGAACTCCTCCTCATTGTATTGAATATGCTCACTTAATTAAATGGGACGAGGTAATACATTAATCATCCTTTTCCGTTAAAGTGAAAATTTTCCAGTTAGTTGTTCCTCTTTTATGATCACTGTATTTGTAGGTTCATAGTGGAAAGGATTTTGATCCAGATGATCCAGAACATATGACGTGGGTTTATACAGAGGTGAAATGGTCGACTTATTAACTAATTTTCTTAATATTGATTTTATTTCGTTCCTTTCTACTTATGTTATACCTGTATCCCATAGGCTGTTAAGAGAGCTGAGCTTTTTGGCATTCAAGGAGTTACGTATTCACTTACTCAGGTACATTTAGATTTTGGGAACTTAATTTTCCAAATCTATACAACTGCCTGATCACAATATGGTTGGCTTTCTTCTAATCTTGTACTGTATACTGAAAAGACTCA
This sequence comes from Hevea brasiliensis, assembly GCF_030052815.1. Lineage (NCBI taxonomy): Eukaryota > Viridiplantae > Streptophyta > Magnoliopsida > Malpighiales > Euphorbiaceae > Hevea > Hevea brasiliensis. The sequence goes on along the minus strand of NC_079507.1, from coordinate 73,708,066 downwards.
AAAGAAACTTAGATGTTATCCTAAATTTTCTAATTTGATCCTTGGAAGTTGGAACACATCTCCTTGACCAATCAGCTGGACTACCCCAGTGCTTTTTTTACCTGTGATCCTTGGAAAACTCCTGCTGGGGCATCCCCAATTCCTTTTTTTTTGGTGCCTGCTTTACTCCTCGTAGAGAGAGAGAGAGAGAGAGAGAGAGAGAGAGAGACAGAGGGGAAAGTTCTATTAAAATGCCTGATTGAAGTATCATTTATTATTGGTGGACAAATAGGTTTTTTTTTTTTTTTTGCAGGGTGTTGTGAAAAATATCATACCTGCTATTGCTTCCACTAATGCAATTATATCAGCTGCGTGTGCATTGGAAACCTTAAAGATTGCATCAGGATGCAGCAAAACTCTATCCAACTACCTAACGTGAGTGCATTTCCCCAGGATTAATTCATTGATTGATTGATTAATTGATGTCACTTAATCTGTTTCTCCAGTGAAACTATTTGGCAAAGTGGACTGAATGATTTGAACCTTTGATAGGTATAATGGCGTGGAAGGTCTCCACATTAAAGTGACTGAATTTGTGAAGGACAAGGACTGTCTTGTTTGTGGTCCAGGCGTTCTTATCGAGCTAGACACTTCAGTTACATTACAAAAGGTTATTTTCCATTTCTCATGGTTGGTTAATAATGACAGTCGGAAGTGATTATAAGTTTCCCAGTCATTTTAATTTCGTTAATGTTTGCCCATGATGACTCATGATGCTAGTCGGTCTGGTGCAATCTGAAAACATTGAACCAACACTGTATGCCTGTTTGTTTCTGGGCTTGAAATACCAATAATCTTGTGAAATCATTATAGTAGGTTTTCAGAAGTGGTACTTTGGGGGAAATCCAAAAATCTTTTGAGTATGAAGGAAAATATTTTTCCTTTACCTTTTTCCTTTTCCTTATATTTTCTTCTGTCCTTTTAAATTTTTTAACATTTTTTCTTGTAGTCTACTGTTTGTTTCATTTTCAAGTTAGTTTGGATCCCTTTTTTTATCATATATATATATATATATATATATATATATATATATAGATTGATAGATTTCCACCTGTGTACCTTTATTAATTTCTAGTTTTATTTTTGCTTTGTGCAATTCAAAATGATTGCTGTGATTCTGTGTAAACAGTTCATTGATATGCTTGAAGAGCATCCTAAGCTGTTCCTATCAAAAGCAAGCGTCACACACCTAGGGAAGAATTTGTACATGCAAGCACCTCCAGTCCTAGAAGAGATGACTCGATCAAATCTAAGTTTACCGTTATTTGAACTTATGGGTAAAGTCCCAAAAGATGTTGTTCATGTGACTGGTATCACCAGCCAAAACGACAGTAAAAGGTCTTGTCTGAGAAAATTACGAGTTGTTTTCAAGGCAATTGACGGGGTCACGGACATGGACATGGCTGGTGGGGCATAATTTTGCATGCAGCACAGCACCAGGATTTTTCTTGCAGTAACTTCTCAACTCCAGAAAGATACTCCTTTAGAAATTTTCTTTACTGAAGGCAGAAGTTGGTGAGCAACATAAAATCCATTTTTATGTGTAACAGTTTATCAAAATATGTTTCATCAAAGATGCAGTTGTAGATGTGACATTATTACCAAGAGAGCAACGTTATTCACCAAGTTTTTTAATTTTTATTATTTTTGCAGAGAGATTAATGTACAGTTAATATGTATGTATGTATAGCATTAGCGTGTCTATATGTAGTTCAACTGCCATGGCATCAGGGCAAATGCGATTATTCAATCTTTTCCTCGAAGATTGTCTAGAAAAGTAATCTTAATAGTAATTGGTGTTGCCAAAGCACATAATTATTTTAACGTTAGTATCCAAACAGAAATAGTTGGAGGCAAAGAAAAGCACATGCATGACTTTACCTTTAAGCTCTCTTTTTATGGGACGAGGAAATAGCAAATAAGGACAAAAAGGAGTAAGTAACTTATACCTATTTTGAGAAGAAGTGAGTTAGCGAAGAATAAGAGTAAGTAAAGGTAATGTTTACTCTTTCTTATTTTTTAAATATCAATTTTTTTTATATCTCAAATTGAAGTGTAAGTAGAAGGAGGTGAGTGTTGAAAATAACTTTATTTTTTATTTTTCTATTGTCTTTAATTTTTTTTGTTAAAAATTTAATTATACTTGTTAAAAATAAATTTAGTCTATCAATACAAACAAATGTCTTCTCTCCGCTACCTCTCGTGCATTTCAAATTTTTACAGAAATAAAGTTATTTTTACATTTCTATTTAATTTCAGTTGTTACATCATTTGTTCAATAGTTTGCTGTAATTATTATGCTTCAATTATTAATTTTTTTTTAAATAATTTATTCTAAAGAATAAATTTTTATCTAATAAGAAATGATATTTTTATACTTCTAATAATTATTTACCATTTTTTCACCTCTTTCTAAACATAAAAAATATACATTACCTTTTCATTAATTCATCCATTTCCAATTATGAAATTTTTTTTTTAATTTTAACCTTCTTTATCCTTCCTTCTCTTTACCCTTTCTTACCCTCCCATTACCTTTTTTCACCCATTCAAACAGAGTATTAGCAACGGTTGGATGGATCAATGTTGGAGCGGTAATCAGTGTTAGATTGGAAGATTCTCTCAAATTAAAAAAAGAAAAAATCTATTTTGGATCTCAAATCAAATTAAATAGGTTAATTACAGTCCAGTTTAAATTTGATTTTAATTAATCTAATTTTCGATCCATTTGGATTTAATTTTAATTCAATTTCAGATCTAAGTTAAACCAATTCTTCAGGGTTTGAAAATAGTTTGGCAAGCTGAAAGTCATTCTTTGACCATGTATGCCGCTGCTTCCTATTAATTGAGGGATTTCTTCTTTCTTTCTTTTTTTTTTTTTTTTTTTTTCTAATTTTTATTGGAGAATGGAAAGGGAGGGCTTGTCGGTGAAGACAAGCTTACGTCTGGCTCTGGCGTGAGGGAAAATTCCTTGCTTTGAACAGTTTCCTTGTTACTAACATGCAAATGTCGGCTCAATATTTTATTTAGCTTCGTTCAAAAAGAGGTTCTGATGACAATGGGACGGCAGTACCATTGAGCCCACTAATCTTGTAGCTTAGTGAAATTGAGATCCATGTTTGTACCCAAAACAGCAGTCCACTCCAAGAAGTTTAGGATAATATTAAATAACTTAGAAATTAATGTTGCACTTGCCACCGGCACACTAATATCTACTCTGAGGCCACAGGAAGCTAGATGTATATGTGCATTTGCATAATGTCTATTGAATGCCATAATTAAGATCAGAATGTAAAAGCAACAGCATATATGGAGGGGGTCATCTGAAGATTCAGCGGTCTCTTCTATAATTTTATTGAAGAGGACGGGTCCCCTGGCCAGCCAACACAGTGTGGACCATAACACCATCCATGATTGAATCTCTTTGCTCTCCAAGTACTAGGGTAAATTTCCTGCTGCGATAAGTGGGTGGTGAAATTTTGTTCAGTGAGTTAGGGCATCTAATTGACTTGCAGGCTGCACGCCAGTACCCTTTTGAGATCTATCCTTGCCATTCTTTCCTATTCATGTTCTTTAACCACATGCCATCACAGCTGTAATTAAAACCGTGACCTTTCAGAATCATGTAGAGGCGGCCCCAAAGGTTTCAGTTCTTTTATGACTATTGGGCATTGGCCCCACTATAAAGTCTGCAAGAAATAAAGATGGAAAACTTGTTTGTCTGACTACTTGTTTCTTATCCATATACGATAAATTTCCAGCGTATACCAAGACAAGTATATGTATTGTGTTAGCATAATTACAGTAATTAGCATGATTATAAGAGATTTGTGTAGCATAATTACAATAATTAGCATAATTATAGGAGATTTGTGTAACATAATTATAGCAATTATTATTCTTGTCCAAATTAGTTCATATTCTCATGTATAAATAGATGTAATATCTCTGTAAATGAGACACAGACAAATATACAATCCTTTCTTTCATTACTTGTATTCTTTCTTCTAACATGATATCAGAGCCATAAAGCTTTTATTTCTAGTTCTTTTTGGGTCTCTCTGCTCTCTCTACAACCTGTTCTGGTTCATTATTTCATACCTATTATTATACCATTTTTTGTTTCTCCTCATCTTGTTATCAATGGAGAAATCTGATATTTCAAAACCTATTGCAACAGTTCTGACTGGTTCCAACTATAATCTTTGGGTTCAAGGAATGAAAAGTTTTTTGATAGGTCGCAAGCTTTGGCGTATTGTTACCGGAGATATCACTACGTCGACAAGAGAGAACGATGAAACTGATGCAAAATTTGCTGACCGTCTTGAGGATTGGGATAGTAAAAATCATCAGATCATCACCTGGTTTCGCAATACCTCTGTCTCGTCCATCCACATCCAGTTTGCTAATTATGACTCTGCAAAAGAAATCTGGGATTTTTTGGCTAATCGATATCAGACCACTGGACTTGCCCACTATTATCAGTTGTGGACTACTCTTCATAATCTGAAATAAGAAGCAGGTCAATCTGTTAATGATTTTCTTGCCCAGGTCCAACCTATTTGGAATCAAATATCTCAGGCCAAAATCAGTGAAGATCATCTTCATCTCATTCAAGTTCTAATGGCTCTTCGCTCAGAATATGAAGCCGTTCGAGCATCCCTGCTACATCGAAATCCACTCCCATCATTGGAAACTGCTATTCAAGAGATTATTTTTGAAGAGACTCGTCTCGGTTTGGATAAAGCTCCTCAATTTGAAGCTGCTCTTGCAACTACTAGATCCTCACATCAGAAATCTGGCAATCAACTCTGTAAGAATTGTAATCAAATTGGTCATGCTTTTGCATATTGTCCTACTATAAAATGCAAATATTGTCATGGTTACGGTCATATTCTTGAACATTGTCCCACACGTCCTCCAAGACCAAAAGGAGGGCATTCTAAATTCAAGAATGTCTCAAAGCCTGGATCTTCCTCTGTCACTGCTGTTGCTGCTACTGAGGGCTCTACTGCCATCACCATGAGTGATCTTGAGGCACTATTCAAGCAGTTATCTCTTCTAATTCTCCTGCCGCCATGTCCGCCACTCGGGTAATTCTTATTGGCTTTTGACTCTGCATGTTGTAATCATATAACCACTAATCTTAAATTCTTGTCTTACATAAAACTCAGTATCTTCCTTACCATCAATCCATACCGCAAATGGTACTAAAATGAACATCACACATCTTGGTCATGTGTCTACCTCAAATCTTCATCTCCACGACACTTATTATATCCCTAATTTGGCACTCAATCTTATTTCATTTGGTCGGTTGTGTGAAAAAGGACTAAATGTTATTTTTCTCACGATGGTGTCCAGGTATAGGATCCACAACCGGGACAGATTCTTGGGGAGGGTCGCAGAGTGGGTCGATTATTTGAGCTTACATCTTTACATCTTCCTCAGATATTTGTGTCTGCAGCTACAATCCCTAATTCCTCCATTCACCAATGGCATCTTCGTCTTGGTCATGCTTCTACCAAGAAATTCAACCTTTAATTTCGTGGATTATTAGGATCTACTAAGTTTGAGTCATTTAATTGTTTAAATTGTCACTTGCAAAACAACTTTGCATTATCTTTTTCTCATAATAATAATACTTGAACTCCTTTTGGTTTAATTCATTCGACATTTGGGGTCCTTCTCCTATTTCTTGATAAATGGTTTTCGTTATTTTGTAATATTTATTGATGATTATTCTCGGTTTACTTGGATATATTTTTTGAAACATCGATCGAGTTATCACAAATTTACATTACATTTGCAAAAATGATTAAAACTCGTTCTCTTGTGACATTAAAATTCTCAGAATGACAATGCCATGGAATATCGGGATTCTTCTTTACTTGATTTCTTAGTCAACAAGGCACCGTTGTTCAACGTTCTTGTCCTCACACCTCTCAACAGAATGGGCGAGCGAGCATAAGCATCGCCATATTCTTGATTCTGACGTACTCTTCTTCTTTACGCCTCATGTCGAGAAAAATTTTGGGAGAAGCGACTCTTCATGTTGTTTATGTTATTAATCGTCTTCCTACCTTGGTTCTTCATAATTTATCTCCTTTTGAAAAGTTGTTTGGACAACCTCCTGACTATTCCATCCTTAAACCTTTTGGATGTGTTTCTTTTGTTCTTTTACAACCTCATGAACATACCAAATTAGAACCACGTGCTCGTCTATGTTGTTTTCTTGGTTATGGCATTGAACACAAAGGGTATCGTTGTTGGGATCCTGTTTCTAATAAGTTACGCATCTCTCGTCATGTTACCTTTTGGGAAAATACTATGTTCTCTTCTCTTTCCAAATTTCATCACTCTGTCAATCATCGACTCTCTATTTTCACGACTCCTCCAAAGAATTGTTTCCAAGTCTGATCCAGTGATTGTGATGTGCTCAATATTAGCCCAACTACACACCGCCTGTTGAATCGGCACGATTGTTGATCCGATGCACCTGCATCTCCTCCTAGCACTACTCTTCATCGTTCTACCCGTGTAAGAGAAACTCCTCATTATCTTTCTGATTTTCACTGTTACTCTACTATTGCAACCCTTCATGAGCCTCGTTTTTATCGTGAGGCAAGTACTGACCCTCTTTGGCAGCAAGCTATGACTGACGAACTTCAGGCTTTAGAGAAAACTCATACTTGGGATTTAATTGATCTTCCACCAAACAAGACCCCTATTGGTTGCAAATGGATTTACAAAATCAAGACCCGTTCTAATAGAACTATTGAACGCTACAAAGCTCGCTTAGTAGCCAAAGGGTACACTCAAGAGTATGGTATCGACTATGAAGAAACTTTTGCTCCAGTGGCCCGATTAACATCTATTCGCAGTCTCTTAGCTATTGCTGCAGTTCGTAAATGGAAACTTTTCCAGATGGATGTCAAAAATGCTTTTCTTCATGGTAATTTAACAGAAGAGGTTTATATGCATCCTCCTCTTGGTTATCATTCTCCTCATAAGGTTTGCAAACTTCGGCGAGCCTTATATGGATTAAAACAAGCTCCCAGGGCCTGGTTTGCCAAATTTAGTTCCACTCTTGCTCAACTTGGTTTTCTCTCTAGTCCACATGATTCTGCATTATTCACTCGCCGAACTGACAGTGGTATTGTTCTTCTGTTGCTTTATGTTGATGATATGATAATAACAGGAGATGATTCATCTGGTATTTTAGAGTTACAACATTATCTCAATCAACATTTTGAAATGAAAGACCTGGGTTCTCTCAGCTATTTTTTGGGTCTTGAAGTTTCTCAAAATTCTGATGGCTATTATCTATCTCAAGCCAAGTATGCATCCGACTTACTTTCTCGAGCAGGCATCACTGATAGCAAAACAGTATCAACCCCATTGGAGCTCAATTGCAAACTCACACCTCTTGATGGCACTCCTCTTGATGATCCTACTTTATATCGACAGCTTGTCGGGAGTCTTGTTTATCTCACAGTTACTCGACCTGATATTTCCTATGCTGTTCATCTGGTCAGCCAGTTTATGTCTGCTCCTCGCTCAACTCATTTCTCTGCAGTACTTCGAATCCTTCGTTATATCAAAGGCACTCTTTTTCATGGTTTGCACTTTTCTGCTACCTCCTCCCTAGTATTATCTGGCTACTTTGATGCTGATTGGGCTGGTGATCGGCGGATCGTCGCTCTACAATCGTTATTGTTTCTTCTTGGGTAATTCTCTTATCTCTTGGCGTAGCAAAAAGCAAAGCTGTTGTTGCGTTCTAGCAGTCTGAATATCGTGCTCTTCCGATGCTACATCCGAATTACTTTGGTTCTGGTGGTTATTAAGCGATTTGGGTGTCACTCATTCTTCTGCCACAATGCTTCATTGCGATAATAGAAGTGCCATACAGATTTCTCAGAATGATGTATTTCATGAGCGTACCAAACACATCGAAATTTATTGTCATTTTGTACGTCATCATGTTGCTCATGGCACCATATGTTTGATTCCTGTCTCCTCTGTCAGCCAAACCGCTGATATATTCACCAAAACGCATCCTCCCACTCGCTTTCAGGATCTCTTAAGCAAACTCAAGTTGGCACCTGTGCTACCACCTTGAGTTTGAGGGGGGGGTGTTAGCATAATTACAGCAATTAGCATGATTATAGGAGATTTGTGTAGCATAATTACAGCAATTAGCATAATTATAGGAGATTTGTGTAGCATAATTATAGCAATTATTATTCTTGTCCAAATTAGTTCATATTCTCATGTATAAATAGATGTAATATCTCTGTAAATGAGACACAGACAAATATACAATCCTTTCTTTCATTACTTGTATTCTTTCTTCTAACATATTGAATAAGGAGGTTTGGTTTCACAGGTATTCACCCATAATACACTTGTGGTCTTGTGGATTGACTATGAATTCTGAACCATCTCTTACACTTGTAGGCTGGCTTTAAGAGAGGTATGTGTATGTGAATGTGTGGGAGAGAGAGGGACACCTCCCATCCATTTACAACCAAGTATATTTTTATAGATTGAGTCAATCTTGGATTAGATTTCTGGGTGTAGGCTGTTGCTTGCCGTTCCTCATCCCTTTCCCCAACTGGATAATGTCATCATAACACACTTCATGATTCTTGTGGGGCTTTAGCCAGATTGCCCAACAGCCACCAAGTCCCCACCACCCCACATGCAACCCTCCTCATTTTGCTTTTACTCTCCCATCTCTTTTGCCTTTCCTTATTTATATAACCCATTCATCCCCTCTTCACTGGAATAAGGGAAAAGCTGAGACTCAAGTGATATAGAACCGAGAATCAACCTTTTTTTTTTTTTTTTTTTTTTTTTGTGCTCAATTAACACTCTCTCAGTAGCATACCAAAGAAACAAAGAGTGGTCTTTAACCGGAAGTTGCTATGGAGTTAGAAGATGATTTGTTCTTTGCAGACTTAAGCAAGCAAATTTCTCTACTAATCATGGAAGATGATGAGGACTCAGTTGCAAATTATCCTTCAGTTTCTTTCCAGGTTTTTGTCCATCTCCATGTCCTCTTTTCATGAAAGAACAACATTATCTTGCTTCTTTCCTGCAATATCTATAGTTCATTAATTTTCAAACTCTCGCAGAATTTCTCAAGAGCGAATTACCCAACAGCACCATCGCCATTTATGTATGAGCAAAGAAGAGAAAGCAAAGGAACAGGAGTTTTCATTCCAAGGTCATCACAGCCAAGAAGGAAACACAGGCAAGCAAGACATTCTTCATTCAACGCAAAATCTCATAGGCAGCAAGAGAATACAAGAATGGTTTCTCAAGTTTCTTATAACAATTCTTTGTACCCCAAGAAAGGCTAGTTAAGGCCATATGTATTCAAATAAGTTTTACGAATCTTATCGCCAATAAGGTGTTAACGCAAGGCTATGGAGTATATACATGATATGGACATGTACAGGGATAAAAGCTGTTTGCTCTGTTCCTAGCTAGGAGGTCTTAATGAGGTTCAGTTCCCAAGGATAGCACCTCTCCAATAATGGAAATGTATGGTTGTTATTAAGTATTGTACACGGTTGTGTTACTTAACTAATTAATGTGATTGATTATTTCATTCCATACTTTTTGCAAATGTCTAATTTATTCCATAATTTTTGCAAATGTCTAATTTATTCTCTATCTGGTTCATGTAAAATTTGTTCCTTTCTAGCTTTTTGATCTTACTATACTTCAAGAAAACAACAGTTCCAGTTTCGAAGTTCGTCCCAAAATCAATTTCAAGATTTTATGAATTTTCAAGATTTACCCACAACATAATTAAAGTGAATGACCATAAGTGAGCAATTCTGCGTTACTTCCTAGTACAATTAATTTGCTAGCTGAAAGGATAAAGAGAAAAATAAAACTGAAGTGACAGGTAGAAGCAATCTCTGCTAGTTGCAAGCCAACCTCAAAAGACACAAAAGATGTCAAAAAATATGATTCCATTTGTTCTTGGATTCTACTGAGAACCACACTGGAAAGCTGTATAACGGGTGGAATAAGCTCTAAAATCATGACATGCTTAATCTGAGCCTTCTTCCCTTTAATAATTATGCTGATGTCTCTTAGTCCTTGAAATGATCAGGGTAGGTGTTAGTCACAATACATTCTCAGTGGAATGAGAATTTTCTTCCCTTCGCATCAATGCAAGAAGATCAAGTGAATCATACTATGATTTTATAAAGAGAAAAGAAATCAGGAAAATTAATTAGTCATTTAGATTTTTACATGTCACACATATCAGTGTCTAACATCCAATAGGAAGAGAGTTTCAAGATTCAAGAGCACGCGTCTTGCTATTTTCTCTTGTTAGTTTAACTTTAATATTCTGTCATCTTGAATCAGCATCGTTTCATTCCGTGATTCCCATTTAATTTTCAGTTCCATTTTCCCAAACTGGCAAATTCTTCATCATTCACTCCAGCATTTTTAATGGGCAGAGAACCCTGAAGAAAACCTTGTTTGATTAGATGGGCAGCTAACCGTTTGTAATGCCCACAAATTTGCTTTAAAACCCTTAAGGGGACCATAAATGTAACCCGAGAAGAAGAAAGTGGAAAGATTATGATATGGTTATGGAATCTTTGCATTGATAAAGTGAGCATATATACAATATATCAGTGGTTTGAAATCTAGTACTTGCCAACTTGCACAGGAAACATTCGGTGAATTATTAAATGAAAATAATGGATCTTGTGGGTGGCCACACTAAGTTGTTCTCCATATCTCAAGCATCCACTCGGGGAAGAGATTGCTTCAAAAAGAGAAAACCCACGGGCGCCATGTGCGCCAGCTCAGATTGAAAATAAACCAAAACAAGATGCAAATATTGCAGCATTTGAAATTGAAATCCTTCATCAGATAAAAAGCTCTTCGACATGACAGCTAGCTGTGCCCTCGTATCACCACCATGTCTAATCATATTATTTCAGGGAGAGGACTTACTGAATTAATTTATATATATATATATATATAAACTATCATTTAAATTATTAAGTGAGGTTTAATTCCAAGGAATTGGGTCAAGCTCTTGTTTTGCTTAGGGTTTTCTTTTGTTGTGGGCTTTTGCCTTCTCTGTTGGGCTGGGTTTGGGACTTTAGCTCAGAGTCGATGCATTGTTTTTGGGCCTTTGTTTCTGTGGTTCTTCTAATCCCGCGTTTATTTGAATGAAGTCTAGTTTGGCTTCCGATAAAAAAAAAAGAGTTAATGATAACATCTAAACTACGTCGTTTATGTTAAAACGTGTTTTTCAACTTTAAACTCTTTGCTTCCCTTCTGACACCGTTCAAACAAACGGAGAATTTCCTCTTACAAACGCTTAAAGCTTAAGCCTTTCGCCGCACCACGTTGAAGTCACCACCTTATTTCCCTTCGCGATTGCCGTTCTAGCTCCGTTGTCGTTGTGGTTGTCATTCACCTCTCTGGAGCCGCTTTTATTTTTTTGAAATAAAGGAAGCAAGGAACCCTAAATAGCTGCCCACTCCTCTGCCTGGTTTCCTTTTTAGAAAATCGTTCTCTTTTAGAGTTTATCGCTCTTTACTGGCCCAAAAGAACTATGCGATTCAAGGAAGTCAATTCGGGATAGATTCAATAATTTCCCCAATTCGAATTCCAATAAATTGAGGTAATATCTCTCAATTTTTTTGAACTGCAATATCTCTAAATTAAACTGATTGTCATATTTATAAATATTTTTTGCATATAGAGGTGGTTATGTATTAGGTTATTTGTTTCCTCATTCTGGTTTAGCTCTGAAACTTGCATATATATAACATAATGTGCATATGAACTAAGAAATTGAGATATATGTTTAGTGTTAAAGTAATTAATCTACCTGAATAATATGTATTATTTTTGATAAATTGGGTTGGATTGGCTAGCTCACACAGTTTGATCTACTAATTTTCCAAGAGAATTCTCAAATCAGTTTCTCCAAACCCAAACCCTTTGTTTGGATTGAGGGAAATGGAGAGAAGAAAAAAGGTTTCATTGAATTCTCTTCTTTGGACATTAAATTGAACTCATTGTATTATCCAAAAAATTTCTCTCAAAATTGGAGGGGAACGGAAGAAATTAATTTTTTTTTAATAATAATTACTTGTTTGTTCCCTACTCAAATAATTTCCTGTTCTAATAATCTATCTAAACATCATAAAGAAATTAGATTGCTTTTCTCTTCTTTTCATTTCCTCTATTCAAATTCTCTTCATCTCCCTGCACAATTAAGGATACAAATAAAGAGTTATCATTTGTTTTTGTCTAAATTTATACTTCGGAAAATTTTACCTAAATTAATTTGATTTTGTGAGGTATTCAAGTTGAGTAAATTCATTCTTTACAGATTTTGTAAGTTTTTGGCATGGTCCATGGATCCTGATGCTGCAAAGACCACAAGAGAATCTCTGGATTTGGCATTTCGCATATCAAACATTATGGACACAGGACTTGATCGACAAGTGCTGTCGGTGCTCATTGCTTTGTGTGACTTCGGTTTAAATCCTGAGGCATTGGCTGCTGTCGTAAAAGAACTCACAAGAGAATGCTCTAGCTCTCTACCAACCCCTAGTGCTCTTTCATCTGTCCCATAAATAGTTTTCTAGCATTACCAATGTTATCTTTCTTTGCTTTCCCATGGTTGTATATGCTGTCCTTAGATAAGTTTTTTTTCCATAGTTGTGTATGCTGACTGGTCTCATGTTGTTTAGGAAATACTGAAAATTGAACCATTTGATTTTGTCTTATGGAATAACGGAAAATGCTAACTGTAGTATGGTTTTTTAGCTATACCTATGATCGAAGATATCATCTACTAGCAGAACTCTGCTTCCTTTTTCACTGCCATCTCTCTTTATTACAAAAAATCTGCCATCTTTAGTTGCATGAGCTCGGTGAATTAGTGCTTCAAAGTGGAACTGGCATTATTGTGAATCAGAAAGTCACTGAAACATCTTTTACAACTTAAAATTTTGGAATCTAAAAGCTGAAAAATTTAGTTGTTCCTTATTTGCGTTGCTCTTTTGTCATGCTACTTGATAAAACTAGTTTCTAGTTGATATGAGCTTAACTTATCTTTTTGTATTGCAGAAACTTTTGATTACACTAAAAAGTGAATTTTCTTTTATTAGAGAGAATCTTAGTTTTGCTTGGACTTATATGCAGATATCTAGTCCAAGATGACTTTTTCCCCCCTCTCGTATCCTCAAATTTTCTACCAATTCTATAGATCAGGAAGCAATAAGTAGATAGGGGATAAAGATAAGTCTTTACTCGCTCTTTTTTTTTTTTTTTGTCAAATATAATTTTAACTTGACAACAAAAGCCTCAACATCTCCTAGTAATCAAACTATTCTTCTAATTATACTGAACATAAAAACTCTGTAAACAAAAATGCTCAAAAAGCTGGAAAATCATTATCACTTTCAATTACAAAGAGGGTTCACGATGGCACTGCTCATAATGCTGCAAATGCAGTTACAAAAGAGCCAAGTGCCCCCCACCTAAATGACTTCTTTTTTTTTTTTTTTGTCAAAGCACCTAAATAACTTGCAATCTTGCATTTGCAGGCATGAAGACCAAAGCAAGCCAGCGATCGAAATCGAATGTGAATTTAGGAAAAACCAGCCCGTTAAAAGCCTTGCCCAAAGCATCTAATCAATCACCAAGATCAATGCCCAACTTTCACCTAAATGTCATTACAGTCCATGAAAATTTCTTGTGTCAAGAAAATTTACTAAAATTTATATAATATTGATTGGAAGTGTTATAGATAATTTTCAACAAAATAAAACAATGACTCAAAATATAAAACTATAGGTGCAGTGATGAACTTATTAAATATGACTCTTTTATAGCTATTAGCATAAATTGAGACAGTTTCCTTACCATAGAAATATTAACAATTATGTAAAATAAACAAAAATTATTAAATAAAAATTTTATAAGTTTAAATAATTTGAAAATTCTGAAACTTCACAATGATCTCTGTCAATTGTTAAACTATTAAAAATACTCCATAGCAATTGAAAATTGAAAATGTGATTTTCTTTTACTTAATGTCAAATCTTTGTAAAATAAAATATGAAAATATCGTCTGAAGCACATAGGTTATATATAGGCACGTAATAGCATGATGCAATAAGATATATAGCCCTTTTGCAAATTTAAAGACTATAAATAAATTTTTTAGATCGTACTTGAGTAAATTTAGAAATTTCTTGAACATGATAAAAATTTTTTTGGCTAGGTTGTTGCAAACCATAAGTTATCCTCTCACTTGGTTCATTCTCCCATTTTGAGTTCAGAATATAAAGAGTATAAAGGAGAGACAAAACTTCTTACAACTTCTTATGTCGTTTTCCTATAGACGGTGCCACTATTGCGGTTCGTGAAAATTTCTTGTGCGTATGTACCTGCAAAACAGAAAATAAATGGGTCAGAGGTCCATCGGGTATGGAACCAATAAAGACTCTCAGATGCTAAAGTTAGAGCTGATATAAGAGAATAGTGTATTAGATTGATTAAAGAGAAAGAACATATTTCCATAGGATATAAACAATGGTTGGTTATGGTAAGTCAATTTTGTAATTATATAGATATTATTAGCTAGCATAATTATAGGATTATATTTTTTTTTATAGTGTATAATTATAGGCATTGACATCTTTAGCAATCTTATCAATATTGCTTATCTTTAATTAAGATTCTTTTCTTTTATTGAATGGGTCTTACAGTGGTTGAACTAATTGAACGAATTTCGTGATTGAACCATTAAATATCATTGAACTCATGGGCTATCAAAAAATTTGAGTTACTAAATTAATTATATATTTTTTGAGTAACTGTATCAGCCATATTGACATGAATCTTATGAGTACAGAGAACCTGTATACAAGGGGGGAGAAGAAAACTTTTTTCACAAAAGCCTACATCACATATTTTGACTGTATACATATTTATAGCAATTTTTAACATAACATGCATCACAAAATATTCAACTAATTTCTCAACCTACTCAATATATCCTCAAGTATATCAACTCAATCTATTCAATCAACATTCAATATCATGCATAGAAATTAAATTACACAAAAGTAAAGAGATTAAGGTTAGAGAAATCAAACACAATGATTTTTATAGTGGTTCAACTTAACTAGCCTACATTCACTCTCTCAAAGAACCCTCTTTGAGTTATCTCTACACTATTTGCTCTTTTAAAGGCAAGAGACCAAATGCCCTTTACAACTTTTTCAACACCAAGCTTTTACCAAGGTAACTTGAACCCTTGACAAGTGCTATCTCAAGCACTCACACTCTCAAGCTTCAATAGGTGCTTGTATAACCTCTCTTAAATATAATTTAATGTTTTAACACTCACTCTCACTCAATACAAATCAAACTATAAAGAAGAGATGAGTTGATTTGCCAATGATAGATCAAACACTTTAAAGCTCTTGAATGAAAGCAATAAATGAAAAATCAAGATTGGAGTGCAATTGTAAGCTTTCATCAAGTGTAAAATGAAGTAAAGAATGTGTATTTATAGTCCCAAATTATTTTAAAATGTTTGAAACCTTTTTGGAACGTTATACACTCTGTTCTAGGCAAAATAGCCGTTATTTTGTCTTTTTGTACGAAGTTGAGCAACTCTGATCATTTAGCAAACTAATGAAATTTTGGCGACAGTAGTAAACTAGTTAGCAAACTAATGTTTTAGCAAACACATTAGCAAACTAATATTTTAGCAAACAAGTTAGCAAACTAATTTACCAGATGCTTGTTTCAAATTGTAATCTTTAAAAATCTAATTTAGACCTTAAGAAAAATATATGTTCTAATAGCAATATCCAAGGTCATGATGAGAGAAAATTTTATAAAGTAATTGAATGAAAAATTTAATTTTGAGCTCCATTTGACTAAAACTTTCATCTATTCTTTTTACACAAGTCCTAAAACTCAATTCCTAACTTTATAACTTTCATACCTTTACTTTGAGTTTTAGCTTTCATAATCTTGTTCTTTGATTCATCTTGAGATGCATTTTAATGCTGTTCCTCCTTTGATGCAACCTCAAAGATTCATCATGAATAAGAGAAAGAATCTACACATCACTTAAAATTGAGTTAGATAGATTCTATTTGAGTTTCGTTATCATCAAAATCAATGCTCATTTTGAGCTACACGGGGTCAACAATCTCCCCCTTTTTGATAATGACAAAACTCAATTAAATCATCAATCAAGAATAAATAAAAGTGTGCATAAGTTTATGTATATCCAAGCAAGTTAGTATGCAGAAAATACTCCCCCTAAATGTATGCACAAAAGTTCAAAAAAAATAAAAGTATTAACAGCTATACAAAACTCCCCCTGAATTTATGCTACAAAAAATATTCATAAGATATCCATAATTTCAATATGCAAAATGTTAAACTTATTGGTTTGCACACATAAGCCACAATAGTTTGCATAAATATTTTTAAAACATAAACAGACTTCCATTTTCAAAGTATAAGCACACATCCAATTTCCCAAAACAAAAGCACATATCCATTCTCCCCCTTTTTGTCATCAGCCAAAAAGAAAATAGAAGATATTAATCCAAAAATAACCAAATAAGCAAAAACTGAAAATCAGTAAGATAGACAGTAGCAAACTGAAAAAGCATTCAACAACAGTCGTAAACATATTAGTAAACTAAAAGTGCATATCAGTTTCTAAACATTAAGTCTTTTGCTCCTTCGAATAGCTTTGGAAGGCACCATCTTCTTCCTGGAGGGTTTAGCAGCAGGTGGCTGAGAAACTTGGTCAGCCAAAGGCTCATGCTCCTGTGGCTCATCCTCATCAGATGGGGTTTGAAGGGTAGCAACCAGAGTCTGGTATGGGTTGGACACCGTAGACTTAACTCTTTTCTTACCCTTCTTAGCCTGAGAAGCTTCAGCTGCAGAAGGTTTAGGTGGAGCACTCTCCTGCTGATCCTTTAGAGAGTCTTCCTTCTTCTGTGTAGACTCAACTACAGGTTCTACAAGTTGTTCACTCTCAAGTTCAACAGCAGGCTCAACTACAGGTTCTACAACCTGTTCACTAACATGCTCAACAACAGGTTCAACTGCAGGTTCTACAACCTGTTCCCTTTCATGTTCTACAGCAGCAGTAGACTCACCAAGCCCAGTACCTTCACACTCAACATTACCATGATTAAAAACATGAGCATCATGAGTAGAAGGGTCACCTGCAGGCACATCAGTCTCAACTTTGGTTGCAAAATTAGTTTCCTGTGCCTGCTTAAGATTTGCAATCTATTTCTTTAACTCCTCATTTTGAGTAAGTAAATGACTTACTTTGTAATCAAGAATATCCACAAATTTTCTCAAAAGTTCAATATACTGATTTGTTGTACTGAATTTCTCATTAATGAAAGCTCTTAGCCCTTGAAGCTCACTCATAATCTCACTTGGCGAATCTGAATCAACTTTAGCTTTAAAAGATCCACTTTTTTCAAAACGTTTCTTTCTTCCATTAGTATTAGAATGAATTTCTCTTAGCACAATTAAATCTGCCCTAGAACTCTCCTTAGAGACATTTATCTCCAATTCTCTAAACAAGGCAATTAAGAGGTGTGCATAGGGTAATTTACCAATCCCATAAGCTTTACACATATTCTTGAAAATCAGATATGCCAAATTCATTCTTACTCTGTTAACAATATGCCACATGATGCACATATCCAAGTAACTCAAATATCCATAGCTGCCAGATTTAGGACAAAATATATAATTCACCATACTGTGAATAATCTTAATGTGATGAAATGCTTTAGTGCTAGTGGATTTTTCACTAGTGACAGTGTTGGTAGGAAAAACTTCACTTTCAAATTCAGTCAAATTAAAACCTGAAACTCTAGCAACATCTTTATGAGCAGAGATTCTATTTCCATCATTCGGCAATTTTAAGGCTTTAGCAATCAACTCAACAGAAATATCATACACTCTGTCATTCAAAAAAACCTCAAATCTATCTTCTTCATCAATTACTTTTAAAGTTCTATAGAATTCTTGGACTAGTCTAGGGTAGTAAATATCAGTGCATTCACAAACATTCATCCATTCTTGAAATTCAAAGAGTTCCTTAAATTGAAAATCAACCTGATCAAAATTGTCCCATTTAATGAACTTACAGTCGAGAAGCGCTTTGTCAACAACAGAGCCCGATGATTTTGCAGCACCCTTTTTGCGTTGAATATCAATCCCACGCATTTTCCTTCCCTTTTTCTTGTCTGGTGCCGTCACAGCAGGTTCGACTTCCTTAGATGGGTTAGAGGATATGCTCGTGGATTCAGTTTTTGGTATTTTCTTCTTTTCCTTCAATTTCTTCTTTAATGCAGCAATAGGGAGTTCTTCAGATGAAGAAGAGGACGGCGAGGCAGCAGCAGCAGCAGCAAGGATTTTTCGTTTGGTGCGAGCCATAGATGGTGAACCAGAGGCGATGAAGAATTGGGAATTTTAAAAGGGCTTCTGGCGCAGTGACGAATGAATGCGAGATTAGCATTTTAAGTGATGATTAGAGAGTGAGATAGGCGCTTTGATGAGAATGGTTCAGTGTTAATGGCAAAAAAAATGATAAGAGTAATACCTTGAATCAATGCAGAGGAGAGAGAGACTTAGGTATGACGAGAGAGAGAGAAAAAATAGAGTGTTGATAGGTAAGGATTTCGTGTAGCAGTGGGTAAGGTTTCTTAAGTCCCGCGCTTTCCCTCTTCTAGTGTACTTTTATTTGAATTATATTTTTATTTTATATATATATATATATATATTTATTTATTTAAATTTATATTTATATATCTGATACAACAAAGAAAATGTGAATGGGTAAGTGCATTGATTGGCGCGCAGAAAGTTCAAAACACAATAACTTTTTGGTTTAAAATTTGAATAGTACACGTTACAGTAAACTAATTTTAGGCACGCAACAGTAGCATACAACTTAGTAAACTAATTTCACGAGTACAAAAATAATTTAGCTACTGTTATTTAGAGTTTTCCTAGCAAATTAATATCATAACAAATTACTCACACATTTGATAATATGCAAATATATTAAATCTATATGAATTGAATTTCAAGTAAGTGGTTCACTCATGCCAATTTCCCTTTTAATTTTGCAAAAAGTTTCCTCATTGAGTGGTTTTGTAAAAATATCTGCAAGTTGATTTTCAGAAGTAACAAATTCAATTTTGATATCTCCATTTTGAACATGATCTCTAATAAAATGATGTATGATCTCAATATGTTTTGTTCTTGAATGTTGGACTGAATTTTTGATCAAGTTTATGGCACTTGTATTGTCACACCTAATTGGAACAAGATTATATTTTAAACCAAAATCTTCCAATTGTTGTTTCATCCATAAAATTTGAGCAACACAACTACCAACAACTATATATTCAGCCTCAGCTGTAGACAGAGCCACTAAAGTTTGTTTCTTACTGTGCCAAGAAACTAGTGCAAAACCAAGAAATTGACAAGTACCTGAAGTACTTTTTCTATCCAATCTCCTTCCAGCAAAATCTGAATCACTATAACCAATAAGATTAAATGATTCACATTTTGGATACCATAAACCAATTGAGTGTGTGCAAATGAGGTATTTGAAGATTCTTTTAACTGCACTTAGATGGGATTCTTTTGGACATGATTAAAATCTTGTACACAAGTAAACACTAAAATGTATGTCTAGTCTTGATGCAGTAAGATACAAAAGAGAGCCAATCATACCTCCATAAAGCTTTGTATCTACTTCTTTACCTTTTTCATCATTGTCCATTTTAATTGTTGAACTCATAGGAGTGCCCATGCTCTTTAAATCTTCCATTTTAAATTTCTTCAACATATCCTTAATGTACTTTGATTGACTTATGAATATGTCATCTTTCATTTGCTTAATTTGAAGTCCAAGGAAGAATGTGAGCTCCCCCATCATGCTCATCTCAAATTCATTTTGCATAATCTTAGAAAATTTCTTGCAAAGAGATTCTTTAGTAGCACCAAAAATTATATCATCAATATATATTTGCACAATAAGCATATCATTATGATGCTTCTTAACAAAAAGTGTTGTGTCCACTTTACCTTTTTGGAAATCATTTTGTAAAAGGAATTTACTAAGCCTTTCATACCATGCTCTAGGAGCTTGTTTTAAACCATATAGAGCTTTAGTAAGTTTATAAACATGATTTGGATGCTCATGATTTTCAAAACCCGGAGGTTGTGCAACATACACTTCCTCTTCAATATAACTATTTAAAAATGCACTCTTGACATTCATTTGATAAAGTATAAAATCCTTGTAACATGCAAAGGCACACAACATTCTAATAGCTTCAATTCTAGCAACCAGAGTAAAGGTTTCATCAAAATCAATACCTTCCTCTTGGTTATAGCCTTGAGCCACTAGTCTAGCTTTATTTCTAACAACATTGCCTTTTTCATCCATTTTCTTTCTAAAAACCCATTTAGTACCAATAATTGAATGATTTTTGGGTTTAGGCACCAAATTCCAAACTTTGTTTCTCTCAAATTGATTAAATTCTTCTTACATGGCAAGAATCCAACTTTCATCATTTTGAGCTTCTTCAAAACATTTAGGTTCAATTTGTGAAACAAAGGCAACATTACCAAAATATTTTCTCAATTGTGCTCTAGTCATCATCCTTTGAGATGGATCATCAATGATATCTTCTTGGGGATGATTTCTATAGAATCTCCATTTTTTAGGTAAATCTTCATGTTGGAGTTCATTCACTTGTAATTCTTCCAAATTTGGCATTTCTTCATTGATTTGATCATTGTTGGCATTATGGACATCTGTTGTGGTATCTCCTTGAGTTTCTTCATCTTTGTTATCAATTTGTTCCATTTCTTGACTTGATTTTACATTATCTTTTCCAAATACCTGCTCATTATTATCATCAAAAACATCTTTCCTTCTAATAGAAGGGTTAGCCTCATCAAACAGAACATAAATAGTTTCCTCAATAACTAACGTTCTTCTATTAAACACCCTATATGCTTTGCTCTTTGTTGAATACCCAAGAAAGATTCCTTCATCGGATTTAGCATTAAATTTCTTCAAGTTATCCTTCTTGTTATTTAAGATATAGCACTTACATCCAAATGCTCTAAAATGTGAAATATTAGATTTTCTTCCTTTCCAAAGCTCATAGGGGGTCTTTTTCAAAATTGGTCTAATCAAAATTCTATTCAACACATAGCAAGAAGTATTAATAGCTTCATCCCAAAAATACTTTGGCAAATTATTTTCATTCAACATAGTTCTAGTCATTTATTGCAAAGTCCTATTTTTCCTTTCTACAACCCTATTTTGTTGTGGTGTTTTAGGAGCTGAAAAAATTATGGTTGATTCCATGTTTATCACAATATTTCTCAAATAAATGATTTTTAAATTCAGTTCCATGATCACTCATTATAGATGTGATGCAAAACCCTTTTTCATTTTGAACCATTTTACTAAAAGAGGTGAATTTCTCAAAAGTTTCATCTTTGTGAGCAATGAAGAATGTCCATGTATATCTTGAATGGTCATCAACAATAACTAAGGCATATGTCTTCCCACCAAGACTAGCAGGAGACACGGGTCCAAACAAATCAAGATGAAGCAATTCTAATGGCCTAGTGGTAGAAATAATATTTTTAAATTTAAAAGAAGCTCTAGTATGCTTTCCTAGTGCACATGCCCTACATTGAAATTCATTTTCATAGTTAATCTTAGGAAGACCTTTAACAAGTACTTTCTTAAACAATTTTGAGAGTGTATGCATGCTTGCATGTCCTAATCTTTTATGCCATAAATAACTAGAATTATCAAAAGATACTAAACATGTACCATGATTAGTTTTAAAGTTATACATGTCAAGCAAGTAAACATTATTAGATCTATTGGCAATGAACAATGTGTCATTATCTAAGTTATTGATTGTACAAAGACAAGAAGTGAACTTTACCTCAAAACCTTTATCACAAAGTTGGCTTACACTTAGCAAGTTATATTTCAAACCTTCAACAAGTGACACATCTTCAATGCAAGGTTTGATTCCAGTTGTGCCATTTTCAATTATTTTTCCTTTTCCTTTATCTCCAAATTTCATATGTCCTCCATCTACCATTGTGATTTTTGAAAACTTGTCCTTTTCACTAGTCATGTGTTTTAAACAACCACTATCTATATACCATTTTTCACTTTCCTTCATCCCTTTGAAACAAACCTGAAATTTAATCATTTAGCTTTAGGTACTCAAGCAACTTTGGGTCCTTGGGGGTTAGTGACCTTAGGTAAGGTTCCCTTTGGCACCCATACCTTCTTTACCTTAAGAGGACCCTTCCTAAGTGCACAAGAACTAATCATATCACCTCTTTTATTGCAATAATAACATGTGACATTAGGCAAGGAGGATGTAGATGCTTTAATGAAATGATTTTTGTATTTACCATAGTTCATGAAACCATCAAAACCAATTCCATATTTTTCATTTGAAATTCTTTGGTTTCCAAGAAGTATATCTAGAGTTTCTTTTCCTTTTGTAAATTTTACCAAATCATTTGTCAAAGATTCTATATTAGCTTCAAGAACCTTATTTTTCTCAATGAGCTTTTCACAAGTTTCTTTTGAGTCATGGCAATATTTTGTGACCTCAATGATTCAATTTCTAAATTCATTTTAGTGCACTTTCTCTTATAGTTTCTATACTCATCATATACTTTAGCAAATGCAAGTTCAAGATCCTCTACATTACGGGGTTTAAGAGAGTTTACCTCATTATCACTTTCTTCTTCCTTTTGTGAACTCTCGACTTTCTCTTCAAATGCCATGATACAAAGGTGAGTAGTCTCCTTGTCTCTTGATTCATCATTTGAAGATTCTTCACTGTTGCTCCATACTGCTTTTATAGCTTTCTTGCTCCTGTCTTCTTTTCCTTTATTCTTTTTGAGCAATGGACATTTGGGCTTGATATGTCCTGGTTTGTGATACTCATAGCATACAACTTCTTCTTTTGAATCCTTGAAACGTTTATCCTTAGGAGTATACTTTTTCAAGAATTTCTTGTATTTACTTCCTCCCTTCTTGAAAGCTCTTTTGAATTTCCTAGCAAGCATAGCCATTTCATCATCATTATCACTTGAAGCACTTGAGTTGTCACTTGAGTCAACTTTAAGTACAACTCCTTTCTTCTTATCTTCATCCTTATTTGACTTGAGAGCAATGCTTTTCTTCTTCTTTTGCTCATTTTCAACTTCATCTTTCTTATATACCATTTCATGTGCAATGAGAGATCCAATGAGTTCATCATAGGTGAATGTTTTAAAATCATTGGTATCTTAGATAACTGTAGTCTTTGCTTCCCAAGATTTTGGAAGTGCTCTAAGAATTTTTTTCACAAGTTCAGCTTCCTCAAATCTTTTACCAAGTGCTTTGAGAAGATTGACAAGATCGGTAAACCTTGTACTCATATCCGCAATTGATTCTCCTGGCTTCATTTCGAATAGCTCATAATCTCGGATAAGGAGGTTTGCTTTAGACTCCTTGACGACATCCGTTCCTTCATAAGTGACCTCAAGCTTTTCCCAAATTTCCTTAGCAGATTGACATCCTGAAACACGATTGTATTCATTAAGGTCAAGTGAGCAATGCAAAATATTAATAGCTTTAGCATTTACAGAAATTTTCTTCCAATCATTGTCATCATATTTATCTTCATTTTTAGGAACTTTAGTATTTCCTTAACCATTCATTTGAGGAACATGTGGACCATTTTTAATAATTCTCCATGCATCAATATCTACAAATTGTATGAAATTTCTCATTCTCACTTTCCAAAATGAGTAATTAGTGCCATTGAAGAGTGGTGGTCTAGTAATTGAGTAGCCTTCAGCTAGTGGTGTGGGTATTCCGGTAGTGTTGCTAGATGAACCAGCCATTGGGGATCACTCCAAGGTTGTGACACCTTAAGCAAGAGAGACAAGCTCTGATACCAATTTGTTGTCCCAAAATAGTTCAAGAGGGGGGGGGGGGGGGGTGAATTGGACTTTACAATTTTTCATTTTTGGCCCTTGCTTGTAGCCTAATGAAAAATTATGACTTTGTTCAACTAGGTGCTCCTTTATATATAGTGAAAGTGATATGTGTTTCAATAATGTATCCCTAAATTGCAATTCAAGTTTCAATCAATATTTATAGCAATTTTTAACATAACATGCATCATAAAATATTCAACTAATTTCTCAACTTACTCAATATATCCTCAAGTATATCAACTCAATCTATTCAATCAACATTCAATATTATGCATAGAAATTAAATTACACAAAAGTAAAGAGATTAAGGTTAAAGAAATCAAACACAATGATTTTTATAGTGGTTCGGCTTAACTAGGCTACATCCACTCTCTCAAAGAACCCTCTTTGAGTCTTCTCTTCACCATTTGCTCTTTTAAAGGTAAGAGACCAAAAGTCCTTTACAACTTTTTCAACACCAAGCTTTTACTAAGGTAGCTTGAACCCTTGACAAGTGCTATCTTAAGCACTCACACTCTCAAGCTTCAATAGGTGCTTGTACAACCTCTCTTAAATGCAATTTAATGTTTTAACACTCACTCTCACTCAATACAAGTCAAACTATAAAGAAGAGATGAGTTAATTTGCCAATGATAGCTCAAACATTTTAAAGCTCTTGAATGAAAGTAATAAATGAAAAATCACTATTGGAGTGCAATTGTAAGCTTTCATCAAGTGTAAAATGAAGTAAAGAATGTGTATTTATAGTCCCAAATCATTTTAAAACGTTTGAAACCTTTTTGGAATATTATACACTCTGTTCTAGGCAAAATAGCCGTTATTTTATCTTTTTGTACGAAGTTGAGCAACTCTGATCATTTAGCAAACTAATGAAATTTTAGCGACAGTAGTAAACTAGTTAGGAAACTAATGTTTTAGCTAAAATATTAGCAAACTAATATTTTAGCAAATAAGTTAGCAAACTAATTTACCAGATGGCTGTTTCAAATTGTAACCTTTAAAAATCTAATTTAGACCTTAAGAAAAATATATGTTCCAATAGCAATATCCAAGGTCATGATGAGAGAAAATTTTATAAAGTAATTGAAAGAAAAATTTAATTTTGAGCTTCATTTAACTAAAACTTTCATCTATTCTTTTTACACAAGTTCTAAGACTCAATTCTTAACTCTATGACTTCATACCTTTACTTTGAGTTTTAGCTTTCACAATTTTGTTCTTTGATTCATCTTGAGATGCATTTTAATGCTCTTCCTCCACCTTTGATGCAACCTCAAAGATTTTTCATGAATAAGAAAAAAAATCTACACATCACTTAAAATTGAGTTAGATAGATTCCATTTGAATTTTGTTATTATCAAAATCAATGCTCATTTTGAACTAAACATGGTTAATGTAACTAATAAAATTTCATCAGGAAGATGAAAGGATGGCAACTTGTATTTAGACTAATATAATTTGATGTGAATAAATCCTGTGGGTCAAAGTCTACTTCTAGTCTTTATATTCCCATCATTCACGTTTCAAGTTTTCGTGCTTCATGGTTTTTTTCAGTAGACTTTAGAGATAAAACAATAAATGATACAGGACTGGACCGTGGACTTTTGAGTCAACCATGAAATATAAATACAATTTACACTCAGAAATTTGATTTCTGAGGGACCCTACTTTTTGGTAATTCTAGTACTCTCACTTGCAAATTGCAATTTTGTTTCTTGATAGTTTTATTGGTTTCTTAATTTCTGCCATTGCAAACTACGATGGTTCTCATAAACGGAAGAAGGAATAGAATAATGATATGTTAATGATTATGATTTCTATTCTCTGTTTATTTAAGTAAACTGTAATAATTTCTCTGTTGCCACAGAACAATTGCTAATGCTTCTGTCATCTATCCAATTTTGCAGTCTCTGCAATGGTGTTTTCATGTTGGTGTTGGAGGGAATCTCGAATTTTATCCTTTGGTTAGTATCCTTAACTGAAAATTGAGTGGAATAAAACATGTGTGATGGTTGATTATCCTTTGCTTAATTTTGTTGCAGCTGGAGAGGAACAGAAAGTTCATCCGGATCCGCATAGGGATCCTGATGTGGACCAACTCAGGAGGTTTTCATTGGAGGAACTGAAACTTGCAACAGATTATTTCAGCAATGAAAACATACTGGGTAGAGGTGGATTTGGTAAGGTTTACAAGGGGCGTTTGGAAGATGGTTCAATTGTTGCTGTAAAAAGACTGGAGAATGAACCTACACCTGATGGGGAACTTCAGTTTCAAACAACAACCGGGATCATCAACAGGGCTGTGCATCGAAATGTTCTTAGGCTACGTGGGTTTTGTATGACAACTTCTGAAAAGCTTCTTGTTTACCCCTACATGGCTAATGGGAGTGTTGCCTCCCACTTAAGAGGTAAATTTAGATAGCATTTCTCACATCCATATTGATTTTCTTGATGCATTCATACAAGCTGTTGCATTATTTCAGAGCGACCTCCATCACAGCCTGCACTTGATTGGCCTACCAGAAAGAGAGTTGCATTGGGATCTGCAAGGGGTCTTTCTTATTTGCATGTTCACTGTAATCCAAAAGTTATTCACCGTGATGTGAAAGCTGCAAATATTTTGTTGAATGAGGAGTTTGAAGCTGTTGTTGGGGACTTTGGGCTGGCTAAATTGATGGACTACAATGATTCTCATGTCATCACTGATGTATGTGGTACAGCAGGGCATATAGCTCCAGAATACCTCTATGCTGGGATATGTTCAGAGAAAACTGATGTTTATGGGTATGGAATTATGCTTCTGGAGCTAATTACTGGACAGAGGGCTGTTGACCTTGCTTGGATTGCAGCTGAAGACGATCTTTTGTTGCTTGACTGGGTATGTATATCTGAACCCTGTTTTGTCCCATTTTTGTCCATTGCAGTTTTTCTATTTCTTTTCTTTAGTTAATGCTGTAGTTCCATTGGAGTTTTGTCTTGATTTTGCATTTTACTCATACTTGGAACATTGATTTAAGCTCTATTTGATTTTTGAAAGAGGAAGAACAATAGAAATTATGCTGTTTTAACGAATCCAAGGAGTCAGGTGGTAGGGATCAAGTTCTTAGATTTTTAAATTTAGGGCCATATGTCAGTTGCCCAGCAACATTACCTCAACAATGATGATTACTTTGCATGTTATACATTTAATGTAATTGAGTGATGTGACAGGTAAAAGTCCTCCTGAGAGAGAATAGTTTAGAAGCGCTAGTTGATCCTGATCTCCAAGGCAATTACATAGAAGCTGAGATGAAGCAGTTAATCCAGATCGCATTGCTTTGCACACGAGGATCACACTTGTACAGGAGTAAGATGTCAGAAGTGATGAGAATGCTTGGAGGTTATGGCTTATCAGAGAGGTGGGATGAATGGCAGGAAATGGAGAGTTCTGACCAGGAGTTGGGACAGGGCTTTCAACCTTTTCACTTTACTGGTGATTCAACAGAGAATCTACCTCCAATTGAGTTATCTGGTCCAAGATGACTCTTCCCTTTTAGTTACTACCCTTTCTATAGATCAATAACTGACCCCAGTCACCTTCATGATTGATCATACAACCCTTGAATAATTGTATGCATCCGGAAAGTAAAGCAAATGCATACATTTTCAGGTTCTTTTGTCCCCTCTGTTTTTTTATGAATAATATCACTAGCTCGGATAAAGGAAAGATGTTCAATGATTTTGCATTATTAAGTAAATAATTTGGGAGATTATGATGGAAGAAAAATGTCAAAACCCTTTGTTTTTGAGAATAGTATATTCTAACTTGAACCTCAAAACTTTTTCTTCAGGGAAAACTATGGACTTAATTGCTCATAAATGAATAATGCCGCATGCTGCTGCTCCTGCTACTTGATGGAGGCAGCAGGCGGGAGTCCTATTCAAATTCAGTTAAATGAAAATACAATTTCTATTAAGCGCCTTTGCATGGTTTCCCAAGGAAAATATGCCATTCCAAAGGCTTTCTAGCTAGTTTGTAGTTGAAAAAAATCCACCGTTTCTTGGAAGGAAAGAATCTCATTTCTAAAAGAAGGTGTAGTAAAAAGCCCAATCACCCGAAAAACGTCCACGCAATTGGGTCCAGAACCCAACGACAACAGGCTTCAGGCCCAGATTCAACGAGGAAACCCCAAATCAACTCTTCCCAAACTACCATCCCGTATTGTCGAACTCGAACCTCAACTTCCAGAGATAGCGGAAACTCATCGAGAAGCGGCAGATATCGAATAGTAGCAAGTGAGTGAGCCATGGCATCTGCAATCCTGAGGCGAACTGGCTCCTCTGCTGTAAAGTCAATGGTTGATGCTCTCCGAATCGGTGCGTCATCGAGGTCATATGCAAAGCTTTCGGTAGGCACTGACATGGTCTCCGCTGCGCCAGATGTATCCCTCCAGAAAGCCCGGACCTGGGACGAAGGTGTCTCCTCTAAGTTCTCCACCACTGCTCTAAAAGACATTTTCAAGGTTTGTTAAGTAATCTAAAAATGAAAAAGATTTCCTTGTATTTCTCTCTTTTTCTCGAATTAGGTTAATTGTGGTGATTTGTTTATTATTATTATTATCATTATTATTTTTTCTGAGTTTTGTTTAATTTTATATTTCCAGGGGAAGAAAGTCGTGATTTTTGGCCTCCCTGTAAGTTTCTTCTGCCTTTTTCTTTGTCCTGCTTGCCTCATTATCTTCAAGCATTGCATTTTTCTTCACCTGCATCTGAATTGTCTGGAGCTGAATTATTTCGTTTTATTGATACAGTGCTTCAATAATTTGATGGGTTTTGCACTTACTATCTCCAGGGTGCATACACGGGGGTTTGTTCGCAACAACACGTGCCTAGTTACAAAAACAACATTGATAAGTTCAAGGCTAAAGGGATTGATTCGGTGATTTGTGTGGCTGTTAATGATCCGTACGTCCTGAATGGCTGGGCAGAGAAACTTCAAGCTAAAGATGCTGTGAGTGGTCCCCCAAACTCGTATGGTTGTGTTCCATTTACCTTGCAAATACATGAATAGATGCCCTTAGTGAATTGATGGTTCTCTCCATCTTTCTTCCCCAATAATTATGAGGTTAATGTTAAATTACGTAATGTTTGCTGTTCTGAATATGCCAACATTTTATTTCTGATTAATGACACTTTGACAATTCAACAATTAGTAGAAAAATCTGTGAATATTTTGGACATGTACCCACGTCTGACACTTGTACCTGAGTGACTGAGTCCAATTAACATAGCTTCCAATTGGTCTGCGTGTGGTCAACATAAAGACAACTGCCTTTCCAAGATGGCACTGGTGTTTAATATCAGCTGTTGGTGATTATGTTTATCTTATTAAATGGAAAGCTAGCTATTTGTGCTGATAGAGTGGCATCATTTGTATGTTTTTCTTTTCCTAACTCAATTATTTCTATTATAGATTGAATTTTATGGGGACTTTGATGGGAGCTTTCACAAAAGCTTGGAGCTAGATAAAGATCTATCTGTTGCTTTGCTTGGGCCTCGCTCTCAACGGTATGATTTATTCTCTGGTCTCTGGTAATTTTGCTTTTTCTTAGTGTTTTAATTTGTTTGGCAATTTGGGAAATGGGCTTTGACCAAGTAAATTCAAATAGATTTTTAAGTTTTCTCATCTTCATAGTTGGTTGAAAATGCAATGCACGAATTATATTGGTCCATTATTACGTCCATCTCATGCAAAATGTTCCATGTTTTGATAACAAAGTCCCACTTCCATGATTTATGTAGATGGTCAGCATATGTGGAAGATGGAAAGGTTAAGGTTCTTAATGTGGAGGAAGCTCCATCTGACTTCAAGGTTTCTGGTGGCGAGGTTATTCTGGGACAGATCTAATGCTGCTTCAGTCTGATTTCTAATCAACGAGAACGCTAAACGTTTTTCAAGAGATGCCTATGTATAAATGATGGTTGAAAGTGGGACTACATGCATTAATAAATCCAGAGTTGCTGATATTTGATGTGTTGATTCCAGGGCTATCTTAATTAGCCACGTCATGTCTGTTACATTCAATACATTACATGGAATAAATTAGCTTTACCTTTCTCTGTGAAATGGGAATGCAGTGGATCAGATGTTTCTTCTTAGGGGTACTTATGTTTGTTCATTCTTGTCTTGTGGGATCAAGGTGCTGTAGTTTGTGTGTGTGTGTGTGTGTGTGTGTGTGTGTGGAGTGAATGCTCAGCTCAACTGACATGAAAGAAACTATGAGACTGACAATATTATCTTGTCATTTATGTGATTAAGGGTAGATATTAGCCTTTACTTGAATCATCGGGCATTTGCTTCTCAAGAATCATTGATTTGTTTGCTCCTGTACGTGTTAAGTGGTGACAACACAACTATTTCCCCACAGCCGCCCTTTTCAAACTAAGGAACACTAGACCTTCCCCTCTCACTCTCTCTCTCTCTCTCTCTCTCTCTGTCTCTCACATATTCTCTTTATAATCTTTTCAAACTTAATTTTTAATTTGAAACTACTGTTGAAAATCAAGGGTAATGCCTTTTTAATTAATTAATTTATTTATTTTTAATAAACTCAGATTTTTTATTTTTAATGATAAATTATTTAAAATTAAAATCATATAAAAAAATGCAGAATATCAAATAGATCATAAAAAGTCTGTTTAGAGTTTAGATTAGAAAGTCACAAAAAGCTTTTTGAAAAAAATATATTTTTATATGCTATTAAGAAAATATTTTAGTTGTTTTGAAATTTTCATAAATAAAATATATTAAATTTAACTTTAAATAATTTTTTAATATCCTCTAATTAATATATATATATTTTCTCAATCATTACTTTAGCAACAGACAAATTAAATTTCGGATACAATTATTTCAACAATTTTAGATTGTGATGTTTCAACTTGGAAAGAGGTGATCAATGGCATAGCTATAACGTATTGGATAAAGGTTGTTGCTATGAAAGAAATGCAAACCTAAATCTATGTTATGAAAGAAACGCAAACCTAAATCTATGCCATGAAAGAAAACTTAGGATGGAATAACTCTGCAATTTAAAGCGAGGCAAATTACTGAGCATTATCGATATATGTATATTTTCACTCATAAAATTATGATTTTATAATTTTAAATTTAATGAATAATTTAATTTTTATAAGTGATGAGTACATTAAGCACAACCTATAATTTGTCGACAGAGAAATTATTGCTTGCAATAAAAGTAATAATTGTAATTATAAAATGCGAGAAATTTTAATTGACATAAATTTCAAGGGTGATCTAATCTAGAAATTCAAATGTCGGTTTTTGATTGCCAAAAAAAGAAAGTTAAAAATTTATTTTGATTTTAAAATCTATGACATGTTCTTTTCAATCTCAATTATTTATTTAAGAAGATATGCATTGAGAATGCTTTATTTGTTAATAGGCTGTGAATATATTTATTCATAATCCATTGAGTTGAAATATTACAAAATATCTAAATTTTGCTAATTTTATTTTGGATTATACGGTTTAATTTAATAACGTAAGTTTTTTTTTTATTTGATAATATTCATAAAATTTTCAGTTAATAATATGAAAATTAAGTTAAATTAGCTTTAGCGATTTATGAGATTATTTGGATAATTTACGAAAGTTTATATTTATATAAAAATAAATAATAATATAATAATATATTTTAATTTAACATAATTTAATTTTAATAGTAGTTAAAGAAATATATATATATATTTTTTTTGACATTAGAGTCCCACTCTTATTTTTTATTTTTTAAATAATACGTGAAATAATCTCCATGATTGACTCGCATTTTAAAACTTTGTGGACCATGAGAAAAGAGGTCTGCAGTTGGATTTGGATAGATTCTCCCACAACCCGACTAAGGCAACGTGTTTTATATTTAAGAGACGCGTGTTACGCCAAAAGACAAATAGAAAATGCCTTCCAGGGAACGTGTTATCACATTTTTCTAAAATTTTAAATATTAGTTATTTTTTTTAATTTACAGAGTAACTTTGTGATGCCGTGAGCTCCTTTAGCAGGCTTGATGATGATGATGATGATGATGTTAGCCTGCAAGCAGCTTATAGCTCATTATTTTTTACGCTCAAGGTCAGTTAGATATTTGAGAGGATGGCAAAATAAATATAAAATGCTGTAATTAATTAGATAAAATAAGTAATCTTTAACTTATGGTTTTGTTCTCTTATTTATAAGTTGTAATTTTAGTAGTCATTTCTTGATGATTCTGAAATTCTCAGCGAATATGATTATCATAAACTGCATGTTTCTTACTAATTAGTTATTCAGAGCTATCTGAATTCGGCCATACTCAATTGGATAATTTGAAGCTTGATCGAACATCTTGACCGCTTGATATTTTCACTGTTGCTTTGAGATTTTAACGGGATAATTTGATCATTTGACTGCTTGATGGAGCCATTTGATAGGTTTCATGAGCGGGGTATATAACTTTGCCCACAGTAAAACACTGGCCTGAATGATACGTACATAACCCAAAACAAAATGGGATAGCATCGCATTCAGTCCTGTGGGTATGGTCCATGATATTCCTTGTCAACATTAATAACACGTGGATGGGCATTTGCCTGTATAAATTCCACTCCCGCAACACACAATTCAAGCAAATTTTGGTTCACCTGGCTAGAATTCAGAGTTTGAGTCTCAGCAGGATCAATGGCCACACAACGTGGGTTCCGTTTTCCACCGCAGACTCAGGACAGGCAGCCTGGGAAAGAATATCTTATGCACCCACTTCCCGAATTCTTAAACCCTCAATACAAGCCCTCTAACAAGCTCCTTGTAAACACTCCCATTTTTCAGTTTCTCTTGTTGCTTATTAATTTCATGTGTGATTGTCGATACCTTTTGATCTAAACTATATATGTAATTGTGACTGATATGTTGTGGCAGGGAAAAGTAGCTCTGGTGACAGGGGGCGACTCTGGTATTGGAAGAGCTGTATCCTACTATTTTACTTTAGAGGGTGCAACTGTGGCCTTTACATATGTGAAAGGCCAAGAGGATATGGACACGGATCACACGCTAAAGATATTAAGCGAATCAAAGGCAGAAGGAGCAAAAGACCCCATTGCCATACCAACTGATGTTGGATTCGAAGAAAATTGCAGGAGTGTTGTTGATCAAGTTATGGCTGAATACGGACACATTGATATTCTGGTGAATAATGCCGCTGAACAATATTATTCTACCACCATTGAAGATATCACTGAAACAAGGCTTGAGAGGGTGTTTAGAACCAACATTTTTGGTCAGTTCTTCATGACCAGGTAAATGAAGAAAATTGAAATATAATCATTTATTTCTGGTCAAGCAGGATTTATTAATCCTTTTCAATCTCAAATGGGTGCAGGTATGCTTTACAGCACATGAAACAAGGGAGCTGTATCATCAACACCACATCTGTCGTAGCCTATGCTGGCTATTCAGGGTTGCTGGACTATAGCTCTACTAAAGGAGCCATTGTAGCTTTCACTAGGAGTCTGTCCCTGCAGCTTATTGACAAAGGAATTCGTGTCAATGCTGTGGCGCCAGGTCCTGTCTGGACGCCACTGCAACCGGCGTCTTTGCCTGCTGAGAAGATTGCAGCCTTAGGAAGTGAGGTACCAATGGACAGGGCAGCACAGCCTTATGAGATTGCACCTTCTTATGTCTTCTTGGCTTCCAATGAGTGTTCCTCCTACATCACTGGCCAAGTCTTACATCCTAATGGTATATGTGTTTTTTGTGCTTTTACTCAACATTTATTTATACCTGGTCACTTTCACTGACGTTGTCGATACTGCAGGTGGTTACATCGTGAATGCTTGATTCTGGTTGTGGGTTCCTTCCGCCTATAATTTCTTATGTTTTCTTTGCCAGTGGCAGTATGTATATGTCTTAAGCTCTTAATATATATCTGTGTTCTCTGAATTCGGTTAAATGGAGAGACAGGAGAATGTCTGAATTGGGCTTTGGTCAATAAGGAATATGAAGTTGATGTCATCTTATAGCATAATAATTGTAACAATCTTTGATCTACTATATATAATTAATTTATCTCTCTTCGTTTAACTTAGCTAATTACTTACTCTTTCAGATAGGGTTATGCTCAGAAATAAATAAATAAATAGATAAATCCTAAGGGCCCTGTCCTAAGCTAATCCTATGGCTTGATGAAGAAAAGGGGCGAAAATTTCCGAATCCTGCTCAAATTCGCATATGATTCACCGTTCCATTTCATTTTCGCAACGAAGAAGGGCCTCAGTTTCAAGAGGATATTATTAAAAAAAAAAAAAGAGCGTTAAATTAATCGAAATTGGAATTAAGAGGATCTGGCATTCCGATTTTGGTTCTCTGAAACCTTAAATAAGAATCACGGTTTCGGCGTCACCCCCACCTTATCATCCAAGCCAAGAGTTAGACATGGCTATATACCTCAGGCATTTAAAATTTTTTATTGATTGAATTTACTAATTTTGTATTTTTTGATTGATTTATTCTTGATATCTGGTAGAGATGGTATCGATGAGAAAGGAAGAGGATAGATGAAACAAGTAAAGAAAGAGATAAAAACAAGGAAAGAGTTTGGAGAACATGGAGATGGCGGGGTAGGCAAGGAACTATGGAGGGAGAGTTGAGTTGGGCGAGAATAGCGAGTGGAAAAGAAAGGCTTTGAGTATAATTTGGTGAGACGAATTGATAGAGATTTATGATACAAATATTTAATACAAATTAAAATCAAGATCAACTCTTCACTTACCTAAGCACGCAGGAAATTTCTTAGATACATGCATACTATCTTCCGACCCGAGGGCATTAATTTAAGAATAACTAAGCGAAACTGCTGGCTTTGTTTCTCATTCATCTCATAGAAAGAACATTCTCTGAAGTTAAGACGTGGAAACAGAGCTCTTATTGTTGTGCAGCTCAACTGATCGAGACCATTATTAAATATTTAAACTTCGTCCTCTTAAGTTAATGGTGAGAACCAGCTAATTGCAAGTGCCATCCCCATAATAGTTAAATACGGAGGATCTTATCCAGACTTCAATTAAATGCCATCACAGGGCAAGGCTTCGCAATGGCGACATCATAAGCACCATTCTATCCCAGAAGCATTAACGTCCTTGACCACACACCTGATTTAACACGCCAGCCAGAAGTCTACACACAATTATCACATTATCCCCACCAGAGAATAATTTACTAAATTTTCAATCTTAGTAATAGTATTATGCCAATAAATTTGTGTGCTGCTTGCTACAGAGCAAGAGCGTTTGATTAGCATTCAGCAGTTCAGCACTGTTTTTCACGGTTTTACAAGATCATAAAATAAGAAGTTAAAATGTATCACCAATCTCACATCAAAGAAGAATTATGAAACTTGAGTAAGAGCACAAGCAAACATGCCAGCGCAGAACATCTAGTTCTTCTGTAATTGAAAAGCAAATAATAAAAATGCACGAGAATGAAACCTTTCACCATTCAATCTTCTAGTCTCCCGAGTTCATGACAAAAGAAATTACTTTTTCACTTGGACAGTAATTTCTACAGCCAACTAAGGTCATTACTGTGCATAAATAAGCAATGCAGGACGCAAACCAATAGGTAAATTGGTTTCTTCACAGCACGTCACTTGCATCCTTTGCCCTTCTCATAAGAACAGGTAAAAACACAATTAAACATTCAGGTTTGTCTCCACAGGATCAATGACCTCTCTGCAATAGAAGGCAAAAGAAAACCAGAAATGAGTTTTTTCTTTTGGGTACAAAGAGCACTATGTTCCAAAGAACAGATGTCTAACCAAATTCCCACCCCTCCAGTTACACAAGTTAAGGTGGTCCATATTACTATGTTGTTCTGCTATATTATGCTTTTATATTCTATTGAATGGTGAGATGACATGCATGAGCAATGATGCATCAAGGTTTCTGAACCTGTACATGGAGAACATCCAGTCGACTTGGGACAGTGCAGGAGACATGTGAAGAAACATCCAAGCTTGTAGCAAGTGCAATTTCCTCACTTCTTTTCTCTAGTGCCTGAGCAATAATGTTCTCTTGCATGGCCTTTCCCTTCAAGGAGAAGTCTGATGCCCCTGGCCTCAAATCAGAAACTGGACTGGAGGCTCCAGTTCGTTTTGAGGTAAGATCTAACCGCTCAATCATTCGTGCAACGCCAGCAATCCCTGCATGCATCTCCTTCTGAACTCCTTTGCTGAGCTCCTTAACTGAATTATTACGTGCAAGTAGCTTCTCCTTTATACCTCGAGTACTTTTAGAGATTGATTCCTTGTATCTGTTTTGGCATATCGACATATTTCAGCATCCATAGAACAAAAAATTACCAGTGCTGAAGGAACTAAGTTGTTCATCTACCTGGCTGAAGCTGCAACCCATTTAGATTTAATGGACTCTGAGAAAGATGACACCTCAGATGGTGCTCGGGGAGCATCAGTTGGTGGTTGTCTAAACAAAACTCTGAATAATGAACTCTCAATAAATAAGAGGAAAACCACATATAACTAGAGCAAGCAAGGGCACATTATTCTTCACCTCAATCCCAGTTATTTTCAAGACTTCCAGACCCACCCACACTGTTCTAAGCATAGTATCAATTATTAAAACGAAACTTGAGATTTATAAATTTGATCCAAAAGCAGGGCACAAAAAGCAAGTTAACAGACAACTGTGAATGTTTGCATCAAAACTTACAATTCCAGACTGATACCTGGGTTTGGAAGGAATGTCTCCGTTGACAGCAGAGCTAGAGACCACATTCACAACAGGAGGGACCACAGATGGCAGAGGCTCTGGTGTCATGAGACAAGTTGGTGAATTTGCCCCAGACAACCCATTATATACATCTTGGCATTCGTCTGAAGAAGATTGTGTTTGCTGAGCAGTAGGTAAGTTTGTAGGCGAGGTGAAGACAAGAAACTGGGAGGGACCCTGTCCAGATGATCTCTGTCTCTCCCTTCTGCGAAGATAATGAGCTCTGCTTGCAGCAGCAGCAAAATGCTGCATAATATGCTCATCAAAATCTGAGTCATCTGAGAAGGAATCCTGAAAGGTTCCATATCATACTTAGTAAACAATGAAGAAATTTAAATGCCAATCATGGAGCAAATAGGATTGTCAAATGGTTTCAAAAAGAGAATAAAACCTGTTCTACATCAAAATCAACAAGAAGTGGCAGGTTTGAGGATGCAGCAGAAGATGTGTTCCTTGACCTTAAACACCTCTCAATCTCAACAGCAGCTAGAAGTTCTTGGCTAGAAAAGTAACAGAAATGAAGGTAAATGAAAAGCATAACTGCATAAGCCGGTTAACTTGTTTTCATCAGCACAAAGCTCAATAGCATCTGTATGTGTACGCAAGTTTGTGCATGCACGTCTATTCTCATACACAAACAGACATAGAAGTGACAGCAATTTTTAAGATACATACCAGGCAGGATCCTTGAGGACAAGAAGCTGCCAACAGATTGGACACTCTTTGCTTCTCTGTGACCTAAACAAGAAACAGGTTCAACCAATAGTGACTGGAAGCATCATAATTTTATGCTGTGAATGCACGTTCCCAGCAGAGGCTGTAATAACAAGTTTCTAATCCTCTTAAATCAATAGATTGTTGAGAGAGAGAAAGCGAGCCTACCATTCAAGAATACATTGAAGATGATATTCATGTTTACAGCTGGTGACCTGAAATAAGAAACAAGGTACAAACTTGACACTCTATTACTGCAATCACATGGAGAGAGTAATAGTTTTCATAACACAAATAAAACATTTCAGCTTTATTCCCCTTTCTCTCATCGGAAAAATCAATTAACAGTACAGGTCAACGATCACCCAAAAAATTTCAAAAGGTTTCCAGTTCATTAACAGATCAACTAAAAAGACTCAGGAAAAAACGTGAACTAGAGTGACAGTGTAATAAGAGCAGTATCATACGGTGGAAGGGTCTTGAGTAGTGAAAGGCTCGAGGCAGATACTGCAAGCATCCTCGAACGCCTCGTCAATAGCAGCTTCAGAAGAAGAACAACCACCAGTATCAGCAGCAGCCGAAATGATCGGGTCGTCCGATAATGAGGAGGAAGAGGAAGTAAAATTCGCCATCGGAGAGGTTCAGAGTTGATGGAGAAGGAAGAGAGGAATGAAGGGAGCTTGTTAGGCAGGAGTGGAAGAGGAGAAGCAGAAAGGAACCCTAGAAAAAGTATTAGGGGTGAAGTAAATGGTCAAAGAAAAGAATAATGTACAGAAGAAGAAAAGGGAGGAAACGAAGGGAAAAATCCGATTCAGACGGTTTGATGGAATCAATCTGATTTTGGATTCTTTTCAATTTACTCCTCCTTATTTACCTCATTTCTCAATTCATGCCCTCCGGGCTCCGGCCTTCCCGTAATTATCGCCCCATCCTTTCCATTGTCGTTTAACTCGTTCAATACAAATCTTTCTTGTGAAAGAAAATTATAATTTTTTTTAAAAGAAAAATTATTGTTTAATTTTCATTTATGAATTTTTCTTAGTTAAATTGGATTTAGACAAAAATTTATCTTTATTTAAATAAAAAAAAATCTTTTATGATCATTTTGGTTTTTAGTATTTTATTTTTATATATTTTTATATAATGAAAATCATTTTTATTATTTAAATATCATTATTAATTATAAAAAAATAATTTAATATTGAAAACAAACTGCATAATTTTAATGCTATATAATTACTTTTTTTTTTATTGAAAATAATTTATTTCATACCATGCGAAATGTAATGAAAATTTCAATCTTAGTTATGTAATTTCAAGGCACATGATTTGAATTTTTAACTTCAAGAACCGAGCTTTATTCTATACACCCAATTTCAAGCCTTTACAAGCTGTTCTCAACTATCATACTCAACAATCAAAGAAGGAGACGCCGTTAACAGAACGATGCTTCAAATCTCCGAGAAATTTCAAAATTGCCAAGTGTAGAAAAGTTGCTCGGATGTTGGTTGCGAAGCCCATGGGTATTACTTGTCACGGCTCTTGTCGATGGCGGTATGGTTAGAAGACTTAAGAGTTGGCTAAAGGTGCACCATTTTGTTGATTCCATTTTCATTTCAGTGTTTTGTCTTTTTAATGACAAAGTTCAAATTAAGACGAGAGAATTTGTACTATCTCTGAAAGTTGGGTTACAATAAATTTTCCTACTGTATGATTCGTCTTCTATGTAGTAACCCCAGTACATAGGCAATCATTTACTTTGAGTAAATATTTTGTTGGGAATCATGTCAATCAGTGAAACTGATATTTTCTGGTTTGCTCGTTAATTGTATGCCATGCCATTCAAGTGATTAGACATAGTCCGACACATAACACGAAAGAACAGCATGTAGCAAATGTCAGATATGATTGTATGTTAATACATCTGAATCCAGCTAGAATCTCCGTGACTGGGCTAGAACAATGTGCCATTTTTCCGAGTAGAGTTCCTGATCAAATATTAGCATACTTTTTCTTTTTTTCAGAAAATATTAGCATGCTTCATCAATATTTTCTGAAAACTTCATATGGGGTTGTTCAGATATCCTTCTTCTGGAGGAAGACATGAACTTCAATTTACGAGCAGCTTCGCTATCAGTAAGTAATATTGACTTCCTAAGTGCCTGAATAATTCGTGTGGCAAAAGTCATGCGTATCCGGTTTTGGATAATACTGAGAAAATGATTTTAAGAACTATCAATTTTAATAATATATTCAATATATTACTTGAAGCCATTCCAATAAAGAAAATCCTTTAAAAAACTTGCTGCAAAATATATTATGAATTTGGGTCCAGACAGGGGGTCCAAACAAAGGAAACCATAGCCACTGGGGAAAGAAAGGAGAAGAACAAGAAAAGGCAAAAGAATCGGGAAAAATGTCGGTGACGGAAGAGGGTTGTGTGGCCCAGTCCATGATGTCGGTGCTTACACTTCTACAAGGGATTATCGAGCAGCTTTCATTGACCAAAAAGAAGATGGGAAATTTTAGTTCAAGGATTCACACGCCATTGCATTTTAGGGTTCATTTTTAAAATTTATGGCTTGGGACAGTTGGATTCCTTTTTCACTTGTTCTTTCATCATTGTACACGTTCACTCCATAAGCAAATCTTGATTGCCCTTGGGCTTTCTTGCACTAAAACTGCTGTTATTTATGGGGTTCACATTCTCATACTCATCTTCTTGATTTCCATCTTGATCAACAAAAAAATATGAAAGGATATATAAATCAATTATATTACAAATCCATCTTCAATGACTGAATTTTTTAAGATTACGGTAACACCAGATCGAATGTAAAAGCCTTGTGAAGGTCTATCAGCCTCTTGTACGCCCTGCAAATTCAACCCATACGCAGAAATTATCAGCAATATATGAAGTTCAACCCTGCTGCGAACTGTTCTATAACTCTTCAATAAAATAAGTGGTTTGCAGAACCATACCTCTGAGTTAGCAATCACAACGTTCTTCCCGATTCTGGCATTTTTGTCAATGATGCATGCCCTATTTAACGCAATACAGCACACTTTATTCCAGTGTGAACAGAAATTAATGTGTCGTGTTTAAGATTCCCATCCCAATAAGTTCATTTCTTAATAATCAAGTGTTGTGTTTTAAGTCTACAATAAATGAGTTAAGCTTCGACAAGAATTTTCTTGTAAACATATTTTAAGAATTGGATTCCATCTTCCACTCTTAAATACCTGATTCTTGTATTTTCTACAATAGATAAGTTAAATTTAGACAATAATTTTCTTATAATCATATTCTAAGAATTGGATTCCGTCTTCTACTTATAAATGTTTAAGCTTGTTTTGTACCTGATTCTTGTATTCTCTCCTATTCCAATG
This sequence comes from Hevea brasiliensis, assembly GCF_030052815.1. Taxonomy (NCBI): domain Eukaryota; kingdom Viridiplantae; phylum Streptophyta; class Magnoliopsida; order Malpighiales; family Euphorbiaceae; genus Hevea; species Hevea brasiliensis. Next base: position 73,666,978 of record NC_079507.1, on the reverse strand, counting down.
GGTACTCTTCCTTCAGATAGCAATGCTGCCACTTCAACATCAGTTTCATAGAAGTCAGCACCAAGCATCACTGTGTCCTGCAATTGTTTGATCATAAGAGTACTTCAATCTTACAGCATACCAAGAAAATGCGAGAAAATAAAGGGGATGTTAAATTGTGAAAGTACAGAAATGAAGCAAAGATCCAATGTCAGACGTTAGAAGGTTGTTTCTCATAATTGAAATTTAGAGATAGTTCTTCAACAAGCTCACAGGTGCTCTGACTAGAGGAATTAACTCAACAAACCTTTAAGTGGACATTAGAGTTTATTCGAGATCTGATACCGACGACGCTATGTTCTATGAAGCAGTTGGTTAAGAAACTTCCATGAGATATGATCGAGTCAATAATCTGCACAATAGTAATTATGAAGAATGTTCATGTTCAAGAACACAAACAAAGGAGGAATCAGAAGCAAAAATCAGACAGACAAGAGGTCATTTACTAACCTTGCTATTTTCAATTTTTGTTGGGGGCAGATTTCTTCTGGATGTGTACATTGGCTTTGCTGCATCGTAGAAACTAAACCTTGGCGGCTGAAAGTTTCAAGGACACAGAGATAAAGAGCTGAGAAATTTTAAGGAATCTCAATAAAGTAATAGTTTAAGGATGAGTTTAACATCTCATTTGATAAGCTTAAACTGGATGAAAAGTAAAATCAGCAATATTATGCTGCTTACATGCTCAGTGAGGGCAAGGTTTGCCTCAAAGAAGGATCTGATAGTTCCTATGTCTTCCCAATAATCATTAAAGAGATAAGCCTGCTCAGAGATTCCATTACGAACATCATCTTAAATTTACCCTTAGGCAAACAGAAAGTCCAAAAGCCAAAGGAAGAAACAGAAAACAAACCTTAATATAAAATTCTTTTGCTGAGGCTGGGATTATCTCCGATCCGAAGTCATTTGCAGTCGGAAAACGCCATCTGAATTAACAACAATTAGTACTAGCCACTAGTCCATAGAATCATAAACCACTTCAAGTGATTAGTACCTTAAAAGATTCAGAAGTATCTCCTTCTTGAAGACGTACACTCCCATTGAAGCAATGTATGGTTTCTTTTGCGCCTCATCCTTTGAAAGCCCCAGCACTGTTGTGTCAACTCCCTAAAGCATGTAGTCAAGTTAAGTCAACTAGCATAACCGCTCATTTTCTTCTGTTCAAAAATATAAAACAAAACAGAAACTTACCATCGCTCTTATGTCATCCCCTTTAGGTTTCTCACTGAAGAAAAGGACTCTCCCCTTGCTGTCTATCTTCATGAGACCAAATTCTGAGGCTCGACTATCATGAAAACAGAGGAAAGTCTCAAAACATTGGCAGGGAAGCTCAGACTAGTTCAGAGGGGCCAGTTTCAACTTTTAAGAAGCCAGGCATACCTGTCATCCATTGGCAAACAAGAAACGGTGATATCTGCACCACTCTGCCTATGATTCTGCCAATGAAGAGGTGAATCTTAATATCTGATGATTAGAGAATTAAACAATGTCTCAAATGAAGTGTACTAATTAAGTTTCTTACCTGAACAAAGTCCAAATAATCCATTCGATACAAGTGATCTCCAGATAATATCAGCACATCCTCAATCTCTTTGCTTCTTGCATCCTATGACACCAAATACATTGTGAAAATGTATATTTAACTGCCTCATGGGAAAAAAAATTCCAATCCAATGGTACCTCAAAAAGCCAATGGAACTGTCTGACCGCATCTGCAGTACCCTGGAACCACCTTTTGCCTTCCTCACCAGGAGTTTGAGTGGCTGCCAGAACCTAATACAGAGAAGCAACCTTACCCTTACATTTCTCTCCTGTCATTAAAGCTAGTATGCGTCAAAAATTATAGGAGTTGAATTACCTCAACGCAGCCGTCTCCAAAATTGATACCATTGCCGAAGTTATAAGCACGAGCAAGATGCCTGTTAAGTGATGCTGAGTTAAACTGAGTGAGAATGTAGACTTTGTTGATTCCACTGTTGATGCAGTTGCTCATTGGTACATCTATCAGCCTGTATGCACCTCCAATTGGCACCTACAATTAATGTTTTTGAGTACCACTTCAAAACGACTCAATTTCTAACTTACAGTATGAAACTATAGGTTACAGCCAAATACAAATGTATATATCCATTTTCACTAAATAATGTGATGAAGGGAAAGAACTTACAGCAGGTTTGGCTCGGCGCTTGGTGAGAGGGAAAAGACGAGTACCAGCTCCTCCTCCCAAAATAATAGCCACAACTGTTCTTGGGTCCCTCTTTTCCATGTCTAGGTCCCTCAACTAATACACACACACACACACCGACATATAGAAAAGTGTAAATAAGATCTTGTTCTGGTCGATTTTTTCCTTTTTTTTTTTTCCTTGCATTCAAGTCCATACTAGAACAAACCCATACTCAAAAGATATGAATTGAATATATTTATGCCATTAATAATAATAATTCTTAGCACATATGGAGAGAGAGAGCGAGAGAGAGAGAGAGAGAGAGAGAGATTTCATGACAGGAGTTGTGGAGGCTCATTCATAATTAACTATAGAACAGTATCATTCTTTGTCAAGATACATTTTGATAAAAGAAATATGGGAGCTTTTCTAACCTTGGACTCGCCAGCTACGCTAGTAGCGAGAGACATGGAAACATGCCGCTTAATACTCTTACTGCTAGCTCTTTGATGATGAACTAGGCTTAGCTTGACCTTATTTCCCATTAACTCTCCATTAGCATATTGCAAAAGTCTCGAGTTCCACCCCGCTAATCCAACCGCCCCATGCAGCTGGCCGGCAGGCGAGAGGGAGAACCGGCAATATACTGCCATTTTCTTGGAAAATGGAGGAGAAAATTGAAATGTGAAAACTAAAATATTGTACGTATAGTCATTAGTGAGTGAGAAATTTGCAAAAATTTTGTTGGGACGCAGAGTTGCTTACACGGAATTGATGCCATTGGTGGTTTGGTGCCACGTTATCCAAATTCAATTGCATCCACCAATTTTTATGTGTCAGCATTTGTGCGCAAATAATGTAATTCCTAAAAGGCCACTTGTTTTGCCACTAATTACGAATCAAGGAATTTGTGTGCGAGTTGCTTCCTTCCGCTGGCTGCTGCTTCAGGATTTCTCATTTTTCATCCGCGAGAAAGCCACCAGGCTGAGAAAATTACATGGGGAGCTAGTATGGCATGATTCATCAACATTAATCTGCATATCCAGTTTGTATTATGCTTAATATAAGAAATTATGAATTATTTTTTTATTTTCTTAATACATTAAAAAAAAATTCATTCACGTAGCAGAATATTTCAATTTTAAATTTTCATAAACAAAATTTCGTAGCACAATGGGCTTTACGGGTCCGGTATACACTCTATGCCTCCAGAAGCCAAAAGCCCACGAGCCCACAATGACTTTTGGACGGTCCATCATCGACGCCGTATCCCGATCGAGAAGAGGAAAACGCGGCACTGCGGCAGGATACCTAAGAAGTCGTGATGTTGACTTTTATCAACGTCGTCGTGTCGAGCTGGGTTGGCCAATACTTCTGGATAAAGAAAAGGAGGCAGATGTACAGTAACACTAACACCGAACTAAAGAAAGCAACAATCCTCCTACTTTCTCTTTAAGACCCATCACCGACTCTCTCTCGCATCTGGATTCTGCGGCAACAGCAGAACAATTATGACAACAATGGCTTCTTCAAGACTCTGTCTTCTCCTCCTATTCTTTCTCTGCTTCATTCTTTTTATCAATCATCCAGTCAAATGTGATGGTAAGCATTTTAAGATATAACTTCTCTCTCTATTCTTACTGTAGAATTTCAAGAACCTTCTTTCACTTTTTTTCCCTTTTTATTTCCTTGGTTTCTGCGTCTTGTTTTTTTGGCATTATCTTTTAAGCCCGAGTTCGATGAGGATTGAGATCTGATTACTAATGGTTGGAATTGAGTGTGTCTGAGTTGTTTAGCTGGTCCTTTATTTATGTTTGCTAAAAATGGGTGTTTCTGATCTGTTTACTTGGGTTGTACGATTGGTGATGTGTTTCTATGTTATGTACCCATAGATCGTCGTGTTGTTGTGATCTTTTTTTCCTTTTCAGTAGTTACTAGCAAGTTCCAAGATAGGTAAAGGAAGAGACTGTAAATGAAATTCCAAGGGAATAAATGTGTATACTCCTTCTTTTGCATGTAAATTTTTGGTCGATTCTGTGTTGCAATTATGCATAAAAGTTGGACTGTGGGTTGCTATTCATGGGAATCTAGAACTAGAGTTATGTGCTCATCAAAAATTGTATTGCCTTTTGCTTATCCGAGAATATTTCTTGAGTTCCCTAATCTTCTCAGAGGACAAGTTAGTTTTGCTGCTTGTTCAGAATGCAAAAGAATTGGGACTTGTGTTACTTCTTTCTTGAAGTTGTGGTGTTTCTGTGGCTTTCCTTTTCGCTGTAAATATTGATTTCTCTATCATCTTCTGCAGCTGAAATTTAATGAGATCAAATAAATCTATTGTAAATCTTTGTAGTGGCAAGACCCACAGTACTTACTTGTAATTTATTTATTTACCTCTCTATCGTCCCACTCCGGTTGATATCTGAACACTTAACCTTTCCATCTGCGTGATTTGTCTGTAGAGGAGGATACACTTCTTGAAGGCATTAACAGCTACAGGAAATCATTGAATCTGACAGTCCTTACAAAGAATGACAATGCAGAATGCTTTGCTGAGGAAGTAGCTGATCAATTTAAGAGTCAGCCTTGTACGAACAGCACAGGCTCCAATACAGTGCCAGGCACTGAGCCTCAGATCCCCAATTATGAAAGTCTTTTAGCCAAATGTCATTTGAATGTCTCCAACACAAAGGATGGATATGTAATGCCTGCTTGTGTTCCCAACTTGGATCCAAGTCTTGTACTCACTAACTTCACAGAGACTCAATACTCGGGAGAACTCAATGACACTAAATATACTGGAGCTGGAATTGGTTCTGACGGCAGCTGGATTGTTGTCGTTCTGACTACTAACACACCTGAAGGAAGCTTTGTGACTTACAATGCAGCCAGCCTGACAACCAAGATTGGTCCTGTATCTCGCTTATTGTTTTTGCTGATGGCTTCTTTCTTCCTGTTGTAAACTAAATTTGTGGTTAGCATTGATTCTCCTAACTACCAATTAGTCCTGGAAGGTTATCAATTATAGAGCGCCTCCTACTAATGTCCTGTAGATCAGTGGGCAAAAAGAAAAAAAAAATATGGATTACACCTGCTTCTTTTGGCAAAATATTTTACCTGTTTACAACTTGATGTTTAGCGTTGCAAAATAGTTTACTTGTTGCTATTGATAATAACATTTCAGAATGGATAGCTCATTTATGTATTTCTTCATCTTTGTTTCTTCATTAATGCAGTTGACTTTGTAATGGCATGCTTGCTTTTCTTTTCCTATTCAGACAAAAAGCCAGAAAGAAGAATAAAAAAAAAAAAATCTGCTTCATCCACTGTCTCTTCTTTGTCTGATGTGATTGTTTTGCTAGGCATTCAGGGAAGCTCACTTGAGTGTACATGTTTGCTTGTCCATAATATAGCTCTTGAATGTCTGAGATGCCCCATATGAGAGATCTCCAGTATGATACTGTGTCATATTCTTAAAATAACTTTGTTCACCATATTCTTCGAGAATAACTATCAGATTTGATGCATCTATCTAGCACTCGGATGTGAAAATCAAAATATATTATTGTTTTAAAATGAATATTTATGATGCATCGTTTTCCTTTACTTCCTGCAGTTTGGAGGATATTTGTCCAGCCTGTTGATGCTGTTGACATTGGCGAGGACTGCACATGAACTGACCTTGTGCAAACAGCTCTCCCACAATTCTGCTGGTTTTTAATATTTATACTCACTTTCCCATTGTAATACTGCATAGGATTCTTTAATGGTGTGTCAATAAGCTAAAATGGCAGTGATGGTTCAAATAAATTTTGCAGTCCAGCAGAAACTTCTCGTCCTGTGAAATTTTGCAAGGGAATTGCCAATTCAGCCAATACAGATAGATTTAAAAAATTTTTAAAAAAAAATCTTGAATGCACATAATGAATAGACAAGACAGAATTGGAGCCCTTCAAAGTTTCGGTGTATGGTTTTCTATTAATTCTTCGTTTGGAGCAAGTTTTGGGATGTACGGTAAGATTTTTTTTTAATATAATTAAGATATATAGACTCATTTGAAATGAAAGTTTTATAGAGAAAGTGAAGTTTTTGAGAGTTTTTAAAAACCTTCAAAATCCTCAGTTTCTAAACTCTCTAAATTAAAGTGTTGGAAAGATTTTTTATAAATTAAATATTAATTATTATTAATTTTTACCTTCTCATACATTTGATTTAACATAATGTTAGTAAATCATCGCTTACTTTATCTTTTTTCTCAGATAACATAATACTTAAAAAAAGTTACCTTATACCTGACCTTGCTTTGAAAAATTTTACCTTATCTTCTTACACTTCTCCCAAATGAAGTGTTTTAACTTTATACTCCTCTCAAATGAAGTGTTAATTATTAGAAATTTGTAGCTTGACGAGTGGCACTATGCATTCTATTCTATTTTAGTATGACAAAATTGTTAAACACAATTACAGGCTTGATAATACCACAGTTTGAAGCTCATAAGGTAATTTTTTGCCTGAGATCAATGTTCAGGGAAAAAGAAATTTATATCATATAATGTTCAAAAGATGGATAGAAGCTATAATATTATATTTTGAGTAAAACATAGAAATTATAAAGAAGGAAAGGGTCCATGGGGAATTAAGGTAAAAAAGCTCATTTTTTCCTTTGAACTTTTTGCCCATATCCAGTTTTGTCTATTTTTAAGTTTTTGATATAATTTACTAAAACAATTAGATTTTAGTTTAAATTAGCCTCTCTCCTATGAATAAAAAGTTTAGGGGCAAAAATGAATTTGCTTCCAGATTAAATGTTGCAGCTTTCTCACAAGCAAAATTGGAGTTAAGTTCATTTTTCAATGCAAAACCAGAGCAGAATTAAAACAAATGGAAGTGCAAGGTTATGGCAGTTCACAAGTTTCATGGAAAGTTCTGCTTAACTAGAAATAAAATTTGGGAGCTTCCAGCGTTTTTGCAGTGCGGCAGTTTGTGAGATTGAATGAAAGAGTGGAAGATGACTAAAATCGATTCTTCTAAAGGCTAAGAGCATATGATTTTTGTGTTGCTATTGGCAAAAGGTCAATGTCCATCACTGCATATTTCCATTACCGATTAAAGAGATCTAGACTGAATATTGGCACTGCCTGATTTAATTATCATCCATAGCTCGACAAAAACAATCCTTTGCCCATGGAAGAATCAATTTGAAATTTTTACTTCTTGATCAGTGCACAAGTTATCCATTGGACACTATTCATCTTTAAAAGGACAATGAGAATTTTTAAGATCCCTATTTGCTACAAATTGAACTTTCTTCCTGAGAAATAAAACTGACTTTGAGTTTCCCAGTGCCTGCTGCATTATTACTGCGTTTGCAATAATATTTCCTCTAAAGATGGACATTCAAGTGAAGCCTCTTTATTTACAAGGATATCATGTATTTGATTCTCACTGCAATCCCACACTCTTTATTCTGGCGGGTGTGATGAACAGATACCTTCTAAGTGCAAGGATTAGGACCCATGTAGTCTTTGCTATCTTCTCTTTTATCATCAGAAGCAAAGCTGAGCTTAGCACAGTCTTCAAGTTCTGGGCTGATAATCCTTTGAAGAACCCCAACAAGCCTTCCCTTTTCCAAATAGCATACATTGCACCTGAAATTGTCTTTTTGGTTTTAGGTTTAACTTCCCCATTCCCATTTTCATCTGAATCTGCAGCCTGGAGCATCACTTTACATCTGCTTAAAGTTCAAATCTTAAATGGGTTAACAGGTTTGAAGAATACCTTTAATAAGAGTGATTTCACATCAATTATCTTCACATCCATTTTTATAAAAAAATAAAGTTGAGTTTATTAATCAAAGATTAGTGAAAGCATAACAGAAGATATTTAAAAGAATGTCAAGAAACAGTAAAATATTGAATTGACCAGTTACCGGATAGCTGGATATGTGATGCAAGTTGCCATACATTTTGAAACTGCACCCAAGACAAAAGCAGAAAAAGCAGAAAGAGCTTCTGGAGATGAATCTGTAATGGATTTTTTGCTGAGCTGCTGCTTCAACAGTCTTTGTTTCAACTGATCAAACACTGTGTACTGTAAAACATAGAGTTCTTATTTCAGCTTAACTGATAAAATCTTTAAAATAGAGTCACTCTCAGTCTTTCACTTGGAATCACCCAAAAATGCAAACCAGAAATTTAGGGTACAAAATCATGTTCATTAGCCAATAGTCTTCCTAAAATTTGGAAGAAGTGAAAAACAGTCCCACCACACCAAAATCTTAAAGGTACTAAATCTTAAAAACAAGTAAAATCAATGTTTCATATTCCCCTCATCCAAAAAATAAAAGGGCAACTCCAAAACCAGAATCATATCCCTCAATTGTTCCTGGATATGCACTCTCCCACTCCAGAAGTGGGTTCAAAAGCACCATTATTCCCCTTTCATATGCTGTTATCCAAAAGGCCATTTGCAGTAAATCAGAGTTGTGCTGATAACTAACTTCTATGATCTATGATGAGAGAGCAACCCAGTCACACTCTAAAATCTAAATATGGACTGCACAGTCAACCTAATACTAGAAAGCATAGTAGAGACACCTGGATAGATGGGTTTGATGTCAGAAGAAGGGATATGCCAAGACCATCAAATGCCTCGCTCCATGTGCCCTCAGAAAGGGTTTTCCAAAGTCCCTCAGATTTTCCAAATGCACTTGTTTGCATCCTTGAGGATGCTGTATCCAAGGGCTGTACAACAACAACAGATATTAGATGACTCGTATTAGAATTCAAGAAGTTACCAAAAGCTGCAACAGAAATAAGAAAATATCAATACTCCACGGAATGATCTAGGTAGAATAGAATGCTATTTTAGACAGCATAAAGAAGGTATTATAGGTGCGCTAACCCTAACCAAAGCTAACATAAGTTGATGTGGTTGCATGCACCTTACTTTTGTCTAGCAACGGATATCCTCTAGACACATATCACTCTTCCTTTTGATTCTCAACCAACCAATTCAAAAATCATGCTATACATAAGAAATCAAATGGAAATAGTGTAATCATAACATTCATCCTTAGCGCAAAAGAGAAGACATATGACTCACTTGTGTCACAATGACAGTACAAGCCCCAGCAGCTGCAGCAACCAACAAGTTTGCCTTTGCTCCAATCCTTTTGTTGCCACTTTTCTCCAAGTACAGGCGCTTAAAGAAGCTGTACCCATAGAAATACACAAATTGTGAAATGAAAGATTGCAAGTTCTTTGTTCCAAGGCCCTGGTACAATGAAAGAATCTGACCCGAAGAAATTGCCTCCCAAAAAACATCAGAAATATTCCTGCATAAGCCACAATCATTTGTTATCGGTGATCTACCCTAAGTGAAGCTTCATCAAAGCTCATAACTTCAACGTTCTATGATCCAGAAGCCATGTCAAAAGGTTAAATAAATTGTGTTTTGTACTCCTACGCATTTTGTGAAGGTTTTGGATTGAAGGAATTACAATTGTCCATATAATCAACATTTCCTTTTGATAGGAGCTTTCTAAACTTAAAATGAATTAATCATGAGAGGAAAAGAAACATGCAAAGATAAAATAACTGCAAGAATCCTCATATGTAACAATTCCACGATGTAAGTATAAAATCTCAATTTCTTCTCCATGACCATGAAAAGGGTATGCCCCCTTAAAATTTCGTAGTAAGATATAAGGCAAATAGCAATTAAAAAGGGTCGCAATACCGTTTACTCTCCAATGAAAATCAGTCATCAGTCCATATAATACAGCTGAGCTGACTAATACATAATGAAAGCTTAGTAGAAGACACTGAAATCTAAAGCTGACCAATAAATTAGAGAAGAAACCAACCCCTCATAAACAGAACAGCAAATAGATCCACAGGTGCTAACAGAGGAGAGAATCAAATAGATGAAAAAAAAAATGAAAAATTCACAGTGGGACGCAACAAAATATCTTACCTGTACTTTTGTCGATGACGAGCTCTAAGTTCAGCTTGATACTTAGTCTTGCAGGTATCAAGAGGGTACAGGATGGTGGTGCTAACCAGAGCACCGATGGCTCCCGATGTTGCCTCTGACAAGGACTCCAGATCAAAGGCCATGTTCTATATGTGTATGCCTTGGAAACAGGACAAACTAACACACAGAGGAAAAGGGAGGAGGAGGAGGAGGAAGAGGAGGAGCTGATAAGATTTCTACCAATTTAGGATTTGAAATGGCGGTGTTATTGCAGCAGCGATTAAGGAGGCGAGCTAAGAGCAGTGACAAAGTATGGAGGAATTGAGGGTGACGCTGTAGATAGAAAATTTGAGTTTTGTTTTGACAAGCAAATTGGTGTATCGTTTTGGGAACCGAAAACGTGAATGGCCTTCTCTCTCTCCTCTTAAGCGCTGTAGACTAACGGTTACTTGACGGCGTGTTGTGCTCTTTAATAATTTCCATTTTTGCAACATATTTTTCATTATTATACTTTTCTCCTTCTTGCTTCTGATTGCTTGCTTCGATCACTACTACTGCTCACAAATAGTCCGAATGGTATAAATTATATTTTTTTTAATTTATGAGTCTCATTAAAAATAAATAAATAATTATTTAATAAAATTATTTAAAAATAATTTTTAAATAACTTAAATTTTTAGTTAAAAGATATTTAAAAATAATTTAATTAATTAAAATTATAAAAAAATATGTAATTAAGTGTTATATTTATTAAAATGATTATTATATTAATATTTTTAAAAATTATAAAAAAATATAATTTTATAATTTATTAAAAAATAATTTTAAAATAAATAAATAAATTATAAGTAAGACATCTTTATAATCTTTTACTTATTTTATTTTAAGTAAATTTTTAATTTATAAATTAAATTAAATACTAATTTATTTATAATATTTCATTTATAAGTAAATTTAATTGACTTATAAATTAAATTAAATAATAATTATATTTTTAGTTTTTAATTTTATATTTTCATTTCAAAATTAAGAATGAGGAAAATGGTTTTTTTTAAATAAAATAATGGTTCTTTCCTTATTATAAAAAATACTTAAAAATAATTAATATTAATCTACTAGTTATTATCGTTTAATATTAATAATTAACATAAAAGACAAATTTGTATATAATGATTATATTTTCTTATCATAAACCATAATTTTGTGAGAAATAAATTGTGAATATGATTTTAAGAGAAGGGTGTAAAGTGTGATAATAATATAATTTTATTTATTTATTTAATTTAAATTGAGATATGAATTCAAAATCCAATAATTCTTAAAATGATATTAATATTATTGAATTAAATTTTATTAATAATATTAAAAAAAATTAAAGTATTTATAGTAACTAATTAAAATTTTCTTCATATAATTCATATAATGAAAAAAAAAATTGCGTGTATAATCCTTCAAACCTAAACATAATTCATAGAGATTTTAGTTTTGAAGGAAAAAATAATGATAACAGGAAAAATATGCAAAACACAATAAAATGTAGGGTCGAAAACATAAATATGCAAAAACTCGAGGATAGAAAACGCAAACAACTCAGCGATTATTTTATGGCATTTATTTTCCTTTTGAAAAAAGATCCCTCATTTCGTTAGTCACCACGTCCCCTTTTCCCTCTCCCTTCAAATTTTCACTCCAACTTCTACTCCAACGTCTCTTTTTTTTTTTTTTCCTTCTCTTTCAAACCACACTTGGCCTCTCCAGACTCTAGCAACCATCCATCAAATGCAAGACCTATTTGGATCGGTTCGCCGATCCTTAGTTTTTAAATCCACTACTGGAGAAGATGGAGGATTCAGTGGTTTAGTGGAGAAGATTGGCTCCAGCATTCGTAATTCGCGAATTGGTCTCTTCTCTAAGCCGCCACTTCTGCCGGCGCTTCGGCCTTGTAAGAAGGACGACACGCCGCCTATCAGGTGGCGAAAAGGGGAGTTGATTGGATGTGGTGCTTTTGGTAGGGTTTATATGGGCATGAATCTCGATTCTGGAGAGCTTCTCGCTGTTAAACAGGTCAGTATTTTTTGGTTATTGATTTTTTTTTTTTTTTTGTGTGTGGATTTGATGTCAATGAGGTTTTAATTGTGGTACCGTAGGTTTTGATTGCGGCCAATAGTGCTTTGAAAGAGAAAACGCAGGTAAGTATTGGATTTTAATTTTAGTTATATATGGATTATAATTTGGTATTGTTAGTGGTTATTTTAGTTTTGAAACTAGCCTTTTTGTTATTAGCTCATAACTTGCTTTGATTTTACTTTTAAAAAATGAGAATATTAACGACAACGATAGCTTGGTCAATTGAAGTAGACATGCTTATGGCTAGAAACTGAGAGATTTTTACTCGAAGCAAGTGTTCTCAGAGTTAATTGAAGATGTGCCTCTTTTTGAATTTGGAATAGGCTTACACATGGGAACTTGAGGAAGAAGTGAAACTTCTCAAGAATCTTTCTCATCCAAATATTGTTGTGAGTATGATACTCAAGTCCGTTTTGATAGTGATTTTGATTGGTTTCTTAATTGGTTATCTTTCTCCCCTTGCTTGTTAGCGATATTTGGGAACTGCTAGAGAGGATGACTCATTAAACATTCTGTTGGAATTTGTTCCGGGTGGTTCCATATCATCACTTCTGGGGAAATTTGGATCCTTCCCTGAGTCCGTGAGTAAACATTAGCTTTGTAATTTTAGAATATGAGTATTTCAAATGCTGATGGTTACTTCTTAAAATCGTTTACCAAGCAGGTTATACGAATGTATGCAAAACAGCTATTAGTGGGACTAGAATACCTACATAAGAATGGAATCATGCACAGAGACATCAAGGTATAGCTTTGTTTACTAAGCAAGATGTATGTACGAGACTTACTGCTCTCTCTCACTCTCATATCTAATATTTGGTGTGTTATACTTCAGGGGGCAAATATTCTGGTTGATAATAAGGGATGCATTAAACTTGCTGACTTTGGAGCGTCCAAGAAAGTAGTCGAACTGGTATCCATATCAATGCTTTTTGTTTGAAGATTTTTGTATTCGTTGTGGAGTTTTGGTGGGTGTCATCTCTGAGATTGCTATTTTGCTACAGGCAACTATAAATGGAGCCAAGTCAATGAAGGGTACTCCATACTGGATGGCTCCTGAAGTTATTCTTCAGACTGGGCATAGCTTGTAAGTTTTCTTCTCGTGATGACCATATTTATCCAGACTTTTTCTTGAGTATTATAGGCATTTGTGCAGTGTGTATTTCTATAACCAAAACACCTTAAAGCTGATTTTCATGGCTTTTACTGACTTTGAATATTTCGTGTTTATTAACTTTGTTATTCTATTTCTTAGCTCTGCTGATATATGGAGCGTTGGATGTACTGTGATTGAGATGGCTACAGGAAAACCTCCATGGAGCCAGCAGTATCAAGAGGTACTTGTTTGATGGCATTTGTTGAATATTTTATCAATTTGATTCATATGTGACTGAGTATAATACTGAAGTCAATATTGTGTTCTTCCTTTTTTTTGCGATCTAAGAAGGGCTGTCTTTTCAGGTTGCTGCCCTCTTCCATATTGGGACAACTAAATCTCATCCTCCCATTCCTGACCACCTTTCTGTTGAGGCAAAGGACTTTCTGTTAAGATGTTTGCAGAAGTACAGTCATGATTTCTATTTATTTGTTTTTTTTTTGGCTCCTATGTTTTGCTATTTCACTTGTTTCTGAAATGGCCATTAATTCGTTGATTTTTAGTTGAAAGTTTTTATAAATTTGAGGTAGAAATAATGTTAAACATAAATCATAGATGAATTTTGAGATGAAACCTTTGCAATTTTTCTTTATCATCATCTCATATGAATCATGGTGTGGTGGCAGGGAGCCGAACTTAAGGCCTACTGCATCAGACCTGTTGCAGGTAATTCTAACATAAAGAAAACTTACGAAAATCTTTTGTAAAATAAACTGCAACAACATATGAAAATCCATGCATGAACCACTCTCAAAATGAGATCTTTTACGTTGAAATGAAAATGGGAGGGAATGGAAAAGAATTATATGCTGCAGATTGGAGAAAAGAGGGTCAGCAGAATGAAAAGTTATGTGTAGGAAGTGGAGACAGTGAGAGCATATACAAGATACATTGTGTATTATAAAAATGTTCAATCATTTTTAAGCCTACATGAAAATATTCTCATGTTCGTGGGTCTTAGTGCATTTTTAATGGAGATTTATCATTTCATGGAGAATTACCTTAGGGATTTGCCTCATTAAACAAAGAAGATTTTCACATTGCTGTATTTTTTCTCTAAAAATCTGCAGCATCCATTTGTCATTGGGGAGTATAAGGAACCTCATTTAATATTCCGCAATTCCGTTATGGTAAGTATGGTCAGATTTGTTTATTGACTACTGTGTTTGTTTGACCTTGCATCCATCAATTATTGTATCTTTGTTATCTTCAGGAATCTGGGAATCTGATAGCAACAACAGGGTTGAATCTTAGGAACTCGTAAGCTATTTAACTTTGCGTTTTGTTTGCAGTTGTGTTTGCCTCTTATCTTGACTCTTGAAATGTATAGATGGAGCACCATGAATCCTGTGTTTAGAGGGTCAACCTGTGCAGGCCTGAAGGATGTTTGTGAAATGGGTAGCATAAGGTCCTCAACTGTATATCCTCAGAACATGCCAGGATCAGGATCCTATTGGGCTGAAGCCAATTTTGATGATGATATGTGTCAGATAGATGATAAAGATGATTTTGTGGTTAGTGCATCAGCTAGGTTCAATTCTGCATTTGCATCTGCTGATTTTGATGGTGATATGTGTCAATTCTGAAGCCAATTTTGATGATGATATGTGTCAGATAGATGATAAAGATGATTTTGCGGTTAGTGCATCAGCTAGGTTCAATTCTGCATTTGCATCTGCTGATTTGAGCAAGGTAATGAACTATATGTTTTGATCATGCAGTTTGGATGTTTTTTTTTCCCTTCAGTAACGATTGGCAGAATTTTTTATTTGAACCAGAGCTTTAATCCTATGAGTGAACCTATTGATGGCTGGCCTTGCAAGTTCGATGAAAGTCCAGAATCAAATAGAGGTGGAATTAACTTCTCTTCTAATCAGTCAATCCATGACATTGCTGTCAGCCCTGTAGAATCTGGTAAAACAGAGAATGACTTCACATTTCCATGTGGACCAGTAGCAACTGAGGATGATGATGAAGTTACAGAATCAAAAATTAGGGCCTTTTTGGATGAGAAGGTAATATTTTGTTCACAAGACCTTTCATTTTAGGAATAAATGATGGAATGGACAAGTTTTATCATTTTGCATTATGTTAGTGACATGAAGACTGGAATGCATAAAGGACTGTAGTTAAAGGTGAGCTGCAGATTCTGCCTGGCTGCTGGGCACTGAGGTAATGTTAGGGTACCCTAACATGGTAATGTTAGGGTCCCTGGCAGCCAGATTCTCCCTGGCTGCTGGGCACTGAGGCATGGTAATGTTAGGGTACCTTGATAGTCTCATGGCAACTTTTGCCGACTTTACTAAGGCACTCTTATTCAATGTCTAGGAAAGAGCCTTGACTAAGGTGAGGGGTGTTTGGGGCTAGTGATGTTAGCACTCAATTGAATTTGATATCCTTCCTATAGATATAGAAAATAGCCCTCAATTTGAGAAGACCTCAATCATTTGGGGAGGTGGAAATTCAACCAATATCTTTCAATCTTAAAATACAGTAGCAGTTATTGTTCAGTATTTTTTTGCCTTACTTCCTTGATATAAAATTGCTTAAATAGTTTTCTGTCTCATCCTTGCATCTACAGGGAATACAAAAATGTTAGGTACTTCCCTAGCATCCGTCTTTTCTTTGTTTTCCTATTCCGTTGACGTTCATGTTTGCATTTTAACTATTCTAAGAACTTGTAAGGTGAAGCTTCTTTATCTCTATATTACTATTTCTTCCTGCATAATTCATCTGCAAAACTAAAAAATGAGTAATATGGGCACAAATTACTGAATGGTTACAACAACAACAACTAAGCCTTAACACCAAACTTGTTGGAATCGGTTATATAGATCTTTTTTTGCTATGCAGCTCTATTAGACACCAAGTCTAATAAAAGTTAGTCTAATTAGACAAATTAGTCTAATAAAAGTTATGTTTATTATTTTTTTTTTCCACTTTCATTAAGTAGTGTAGACACCATATTTTGGCCGATCCCCAAAATCAATAAAGTTCGAAACTAATCCCCAGCACTAAGTCTCCCTTTACCAGCCAGTCACATTTCCGATCTCTCTTTACCAAACAATCACATTTCCGACCTCTCCTCAAAAGGAATCAAACCAATACTAAGTCCCCATGTCACTTAAAGCATCCCCGATCTCTCTCGTCAGACGAAACTGAACCAGCACTAGATCTTCATTTTAAAAGCTTAGGAATAATCAAGTTAAGGTTCCAATCCGGTTTAATGGAGATCCCGATCTTAAGTACTCAAGCCAAATTTTCAATTTTAAATTAAGTCCTGTTTAGCGTTGGTTCCCTGCCGATCTCATGTTTATGGTATTTTCCGACCTCATACACTTAGATAAATAATCAACTTTAGTTGTTTTAATATACTCAGACAATCAAGTGCTTAAGTAATTTAGAGATTTTTCGATCACATCCATTCACTGAACAAAAGCGAGTTTCATTTTATATTAAAGTTTGTACAAGTCATTCGGCTGGAGGATCACCCCCAGCCTGATCTACATTTTGCTCATCTCCTCTCTCACCCTCAGCCTCCTCCTCGCTATCCTCACCCTCGTCCTGAGGAGCCAGATCTACCATCCAAAAGAAGTCCTCTTCAGGGTATCGATTTTTGAGCTCGGCCAGGAGATCCCTGTGAGCATTCACATAAGCCCCGGCCTCCCTTTTCACCGCCTCTTCCTCTTTCGCTTTGAGCTCCTCAGTGAGCTGAGCAACTTCACCAGCCCGGAGCGCTTGAAGTTCTTCAATAACACGATCTCGCTCTGCTAGAACACGAGCTCGCTCGGCTAGAACACGAGCTTGCTCGGCCAGTTTGTCCTCGTAGAACTTCATTCGCCCCTCAATTTCAGATATATAGTTCTGAGCGGATGAGAGTTGGGATCGGAGGGAAGCCACTTCATGACCCATCTTCTCGACCTCCTTACCGCCTTCTCCCGGACGATGTGCTGATTCACCAAGCACTCCACGTTCAGGCTCATGGATCGGGTCAGGATATCATCAAGGTTGTCCGGAGACAACCTATCCCGATCCTCCCGAAGGCAAATAGAAGCACCCAGGACTTTAGCCAAACCCGGATTCTCCCGAACAGTTCGGTTCTTCTCCAAGGAATGGATCAGCACTTGAGCACCGCGGGAGAGGGTCCGTGTAGTAGGTTGAGAAGGACCCCCTTCCGCACCTGAAGCAACTGGAGGAGCTGGAGGCGGCTCTTCTTGGCGAGGAGGAGATTGGATCACTTCTACCTTGGGGATCGGCTGCCCCGAAGGTTGAGATGAGCCCCCTTGTATTTCCCCGGGCTCATGGCTGGGCGTCTGGAGCAGCTCGGATCGCTTCATCTCCCGCACTTTCCGGGAGACCTCTCTCTTTCGCTTCCGGCTCTCATTGGAGGCTTCGCCGCTTGCTATACCTGCACAAAGAAGAGGTCAATGAGATCACTAAGGTCCAAAGGTCTAAGATATAGAAAATACCGATGCCGAGGTCAGAGAGCTGAAGCCTGCGATCTTCTCCAGTGATCAACTCCATTGTCCAGTGATGCATTTCGGCAGTCACAGCATCCAGACAAGAAAACTTCTCTTTGCCCGCGTGATCCTTTAGCTCCATCGCCATCAGGCCTTCTTCTCTATTTAAGGTGATGCGCTTCGGAAGTACGGGGCCCTGGTGCAGCCAGCTGCGGGGGAAGCCCTCAAAACTGTTCGGAATTTTGCTCCTCAGGATAAAGAAGCGATTCTTCCAATTCTTCAGGGAGAAAGGCAGGTCGGTAAAAAGTCCACAATGAGGTTTCGCCTGGAAGAACCAATACTCGTCGTCCTTTCGACGAGTTAATCTATGTAGTTCGGTGAATACCTTAGTTGTGGGTCGGAGTCCCTTAGCTCAGCATAGGCCTCGGAAGGCTACTAAGATCCGCCACGAGTTCGGGTGAACTTGAGCGATGTACATTTGGTGATATTTTAAAACTTCCTTGAAAAAGTCGTCCAAAGGGAACCATAGATCGGCTTTTAATTGCTCTTCATATACTATAATCATGTCGTTCCCTTCGAAGAAGTGATCGGCTCGGATATCTCCGTGACACCGGATGAGTTCGAATGAATCAGGATGAATGTTGTATTCTTGGCTGAATGATTGTAAGTCGGTTTCTTGAAGAACTGATGGTAGCTCGTCCATGGGAAGATTTTCCCTCCCCTTCGTACAGGAGGTACAGGCCTTGATGGTGCTGCTTGCCCTCGAGCTGGAACAGGGACCCTAGAAGGTTCAGGTCGCACGCTTGGTCCGACCACTTCCACTTCATCAGATGACCACGAGATCTGAACGGAAGGGGGGCTTGCCGCTCTCTGACCCTCGGCGCCGCTCATTTTCAAAGGAAACAAGAAATTTAAACTAAAAGAATGATCAAAACCCTTACCGGAGTCTGATCGGTGTCAAAAGAACTTGAGGAAACGAGAGAATTTTGAAATTATTCGCGAGAGACTGAAAATGACATAAGGGAGCAACTGGCTAACCCCCACCCCTATTTATACTCATCCGAGCATTTATTGCTCACGATGTTCCAGGCAGTGCATCGGTTAGCGGGATTCGCCAGCTGTTCTGACACGTCTCACGAATATTCCAAAATTCCATAAGGAGAGACCGGCTAGTTAGAGATTGGCTAATTAAGGCAAATGTTTGGAAGTGCGGATCGGATAAGGGTTGTTCAGCTGGAAATCAGATCGGATAAACACACCAGAGATCGGAAAATAATCAATAATAATAAAGTGATAATTGGCAAAATAAATTTTATTTCCAAAAGGTCAAATTACATCATTTGGGCGATCTCTGGAGATCGGATTATATTAAAGGTCTAATTACATCATTTGGGCGATCTTTGGAGATCGGATTATATTAAAGGTCTAATTACATCATTTGGGCGATCTCTAGAGATCGGATTACATTAAAGGTCTGATTGCATCATAAGGGCGATCTTTAGTTTAGAGATCGGTGGAACATCGTATCTAAAAGGCCTATGTCAAAGCCTAGTCTCGTGGCTGGGTCAAAAGATGTGTTTGACCAGGAGACCGGCTGGGGGGACTATGACTCTTATGAGAATGAGAGAGGTCGTCATCAAAGTTACCACTCGAAACCGAGCCGCTGTCGGAACACCCAGAGTGGAGAGGAGCCAGATGAACGCCAAAGAGCAGTCACCGGTGTTGAGGGGAATATTAGCAGTTTTCTCACCCGAAATCAGTTCGCCGATTATATCGGGCGAACGATTCGAGATCGGCACGATCGAGGTCCTCGATCCAGATCGGTTAATTAGTCCAGTTCTCTCACTGTCATCAGATAAGGTCATCATGATTTTTCGATCACCGGGATCGTAAATTTTCAGGCAAGGAACAAAGAGGGCAACCGGAAAAAGATTAAAAGCGGTCATCTTGTCCGGGATTGTTACCGGAGCAGTTAGAACAGGAAAAATGAGGAGAATAGGAGAGAAAGTCAAATGAGGTAGGGCTTCCCGGTTGAAGGTATATATAGGAAAATTTGAGCATTTATTGCAAGCAGAAAACGAAGCGGACGCCTCGAGAATTGAGGAAAATAAATGCTTTGACTGGACTGAACCCGATAAAAGGAAGACCGGTGTGGTAAAGATCGATAGAAGGGAGACCGGCATGAAAGATCGGAAAAGAGCGTGTTAGGAAGATCGGAAAAGAATGGAGGTCGGATAGCAAAAAGAATAAGATAGCTCCTGCTGATTATTGTCATAATTAGGGCCGAGGTAGTTAAAGCGTCGCAAACGAAATCTCCACCGCACGCCCCAGAATCGCCCGCATTACTGACATGTGCCAGAGTACATCAGGACAGCGCCGTACATCCTAATCTCCACCGTTGATCTTACTTATAAGGACGAGCTCGGAGCCCTCGGATCGAAGAAGAAAACGACAAGATCAGTGCCTTTCACTCCTAGCCCTCAGATCGCTCTTGACAAGAAATTTTGGGCCGTCACATTAGAAGAGAGAAAAGGACAAATACTCCGGAAGGGATCTCAGTCGTCCGTTCTGATTCTCTTTATTCCCGAGCCCTTAGATCATGTCCTTCAAAATCTTAACCCTCCATCTCCCTCAAAACAGATCCTGACCCTCCATGGGGAGCACCCGGTTCCTATAAATACCTGCATGAAAAACTATTCAAAGGAGGAAAAATAGTGAAGATAGCGGAAGGACTCTTCTGAAACTTAATTCAGCTCGTTACTCTGCTATTTTTGAAGCTTTCATAAGAAAAACTTTTAAAACTAGTTTTCTGAAGTATTTTCTTGCAAAGGATTTCTGAACACTGAAACTCTCCATTTTCAGTTCGTTCATTATCCTGTGACACTCTCACTTTCTATCTTTGTTATCTTTATTCCCACTTCCGTTGTCCAAGCTCAACTTCATTCATACTTGGTTATAATATTGATCAGACTGCATTTTAACAAGGTATTCTTCATTTCAAGGCGAACCTTAGTCTTCAGGTTACCAGCCCGCTGCCCCCATTACGTTCTGTGATCCCATAGTTAGTTCAATAGATCCGACTCCCCACAGGTGAGTGCTCATATTGCTTTTTTATTAAGTGCTCGTTCTTATTTTACGTATTTCTTTTATTCTTTATATATATATAATTTTCTCCAAGTTTATATTGCGCTAAAGAACACGAAGAAGGTCATTCTCGAGTTTACTTCCGTGTTGACCAGTCCATTCTTTTTGTTAATCTTTGAACGTAAGTCTTCTAGTCCCGAGTAACATATAAGTGGTCGGATAAAATGTAGGTAACTGTATCTTAAGGGTCTCTTTAAAATAATGAAAGGTCTGAATAATAAGTCGGGAAAATAGTAAGGCCGAATCACTAGAATAATGCACAAGACAATTGAGTAAGACGTCACAAGACAGAGTAAAACCGAACCTTAAGATAGATAAATGGGATAGATCGGGTATCAAAAGGTACTGGTAAGACGACCACATAGGAAGGTCGGAAATTCGGTTTGGTATCTCCTGACTAGTTACAAGGTACCAATGAGTTAAAAGAAGCCTTATTCCGAGCCCCGGCATCTTTAAATGCCAGAACCCTTAGTTCTAGGATCTCGTGACGGGTAGCTGTAATCAAGTTTCGAGAGATCGGAAAAGTCCTTATCCGGTTCTCAACCTAAAATTCTAATAAATATTTAAAAAGGAGATCGGAGGAGAGTTCTTATCCGATTCTCAATCTTAAATTTTAATAAATATTTAAAAAGGAGATCGGAGGAGAGTTCTTATCCGATTCTCAATCTAAAATTTTAACAAATATTTAAAAGGAGATTGGAGGAGAGTTCTTATCCGATTCTCACTTAAATTTTAATAAATATTTAAAAAGGAGATCGGAGGAGAGTTCTTATCCGATTCTCAATCTAAAATTTTAACAAATATTTAAAAGGAGATCGGAGGAGAGTTCTTATCCGGTTCTCACTTAAAAATTTTAACAAATATTTAAAAAGAAATCAGAGGAGAGTTCTTATCCGATTCTCACTTAAAAATTTTAACAAATATTTTAAAGAGATCGGAGGAGAGTTCTTATCCAATTTCCAAATTAAATTTTAACAAATACATAAGATGATCCCCCTAAAATAAAACAAATACTTAATAGCAACTCACTAAGGTTATCTCATTTACTTATGTATCTAAGTAATCCGGATTAGTGAAAAATCAAATATTCCTTTTATCAAAAGGATTAACATTTCCAGTCAAACCCTCCTAACTATAAAGAACGTGAAGTTACATCTACTTACCCTCGTTGAGGGACGAGGTGGGGTGCCTAACACCTTCCCCGCCCGTTTACGGACCCCGAACCTAGAATCTCTGTTTTTGAAGTGGTTTCATTTTAATTTACTTTCACAAATGGTTTTCTTTAATTTCCCTCAAAATTAAAGTGGCGACTCCTCACTTTTCCCACTTCGGTGAGTGTTCATCTAGGCGACCGCAAAACACATTGCGACAAGTAGTGTGATAGAAATGTTAATGCTTGTTCTGTAAAAATTCACTAGGCTTTAGATTTGAAGAAGCTGCAAACACCTCTATACGAAGAGTTCTACAATACGTTGAATGCAGTGGGTCTTCCAAGCACTGTTGGAACTGCAAATAATGAAAATATTGCAAATTTACCCAACTTAACTCCTAAAAGCAAGTCGCCTAGACAGTTACCAAGAAGAAGACTCTCTGCAGTTGATGCCACCAACTCAGCTAGTCCTGGTCGTGCCAACAATAAAGTATCAGTTGGGAGTAGCATTCATAAACGAGCATTGCAGGAGATTCAGCAGGAGATTCAGCAGCCTCAAGTTAATGAGTGGAAAGATCTCCTTCTTGATTCCCAGCAGGAAACAATTACTCCTAGGTTTGCTTGCTCTTACTTGATGTTGCTTTTAGTTTACATTTGCTGAGGAATCATGTCTTTCCTCATTCTCTTCCTGAAAATGAAATTAATTTAATTTCCAGTGCAAGATTTTCTGAGAGGCAAAGAAAATGGAAAGAAGAGCTCGATGAAGAGCTTGAAAGAAAACGAGGTAAGTTATTTTGATCACTCAATTTAAAATCTATCTTATGTCACAATAAGTATGATCTTACCAATTGCTGTTGTGTTAAACTTAAAAAGGATCTTTCCTCTATGGCTATACTCTATGTTCATTATCATTCTTAAAATTTCAATTTTTTTAAAACAAGAAATAACGTGCTTGAATAGGCTTGAACTCTTTTTCAACTCCTTGGACTACGTGTGTGAGGAATTGTCTTGAATGAATAAGCAAATGAAATCATACTCCTGCTTATACTGGGATATCTTTATCTTTTTGAGTTTCAAAGAGGTTAGAGATGTACTTTTTTGCAAACTTAACTTCAACTGAATATTTGATGGATGAAGTTGCCTTAGTTGTGTGAACATGAATTACTATTCTGATCACTTCTATAAGACAAGAAATACGATGAGAGAGATGTTCACACGAATGATTAGTTGGAAAGGCAATCTCAGATGAAAAATATAGGCGTGTAAAATTGAACTATTACAAGTAAGTATCATACAGGACACCACCACGTACACTTGACACCAAATTTGGAGAATTGAACCTGTGTGAAGTCTTCCTTGCCTAAAAATGGCATTTGATTCTGTTAGATCGAGTTGCATGAGTTTCATTATATTCATCTCATATTTTAGCGTGACATTTATGTGCCTATTGCAGAGATGATGCGCCAGGCAGGAATAGGTGGGAAGACATCATCTCCAAAGGATCGGATTCTGACTCAGCAAAGAGATCGGTTACGATTTGTGTTCCCTGGCAAATAAATATACGTGTCTCCCGTGTCCTGAATAGCTTGCTGGAAAAATTACGATTTTCCGGTGAGATTTTATTGCATGTGATCGTATCTGGTGAAAATGGTGTCGAACAAATATATATACATGTATATACATTGATTTAAACCAGGGGCAATGTAAAAAAGTTTTGACATTCATCGTTTTGAGCTAGTTTTTGGTTTTTGGAGGTAAATTATGCTCGCCCTATTTTCTTAAAATGGTAAATTAATGTTTGGTTCTTGCATAAGTATTTAATTTTTAACATAATGGGGTGTGTTAATATCTCACGTTAATTTGAGATAAAGGTAATATGCTCCTTAAAAGGCCTTGACACTCTTCTCTATGAGCTGACTTTAAAAGTGAATTAGGCTCAATTTATTTTGTTAAGAACATATTATGTATTCTTTTTAATTTTTCTTCTCCTATTTAAGGTTAAATTGTAAGTTAATACGAGATTCAGATAGATAAGTATTTTTTAGTTCTATTTGAATTGTTAGAAAATTAAACAATTAAATCATAACTGTGAAACATAGTTTTGCTAGATATGCTAATCGGATGCTGTCTTATGGATCCCTTTGATCGGATAAGAGCCGATTGATCAATCTTCATGCAATCCTTTTTAATCTTTTTCTTCTTTCCCTTTGTGTTTAAGATTGAAATGTAAGTATAATAAAATGGCATAATCAACTAGAAGAAGGAATGGTGTTAAATTTTATCTATCACCTTTAAAATTAAGAATAACACGTTACAGAATCTATAAGTAGTAGTGAAATAATCTTTACTATTATTATTAATATATATATGATTAAAACCTTTAAAATATTTTATTCAAGTGTTCTGATAATATTTTGCGTGCAATGATTATTGTGCAATTATTTGAATTGATATCACATCAAATGATTAGAAACGACCAGTGTATAATATTATGTTTACAAATGAAAACTAGGATTCAAATTTCATTAATGACAGATTCTTTCTCGATGTACATAAATTCATAATTTTCATTTCAGTGGTGTACATGGAATATTTGGTAGGAAATGAACATTAGATATCACATCACATCAATATTCTACATCGTATTGAGGGCTTGATTGTTTATTTCAATTTTGTCTGATTTTATGGATTTATTATAGAAGGAACGTTTTTTGCCTAGATTCGTACACTTTGGCTTGGGTAGGATCTTACCTTTTACTCTTGATACTAACTATTAGTAAGATGTGGCATTAGATTATGGCATAAGGTCATTGTCATTTCCTTGTTGATTCCTATGTCCTTCTGGGTAAGTTGCTTCGAAGCTACGCCCATGGGCCATGAGCTAATGCTTATGTTATGCACTCACTTATTTTTCATTTTATCATGTATAAGATGTCTGTCTACAACAGGATCACTATTTGTTTGTCAGTTTTCTTATATATATATATAAATTGATTTGATTGAATTTTAAATTCGAGACATAACAGTTTTAGAGACTACTCTGATATTATTGAGCTGAAGCATATCAAGTGAGAAAAATAGATTATCCTGCCTTTATGAATTTTGATAAAAGAAAAATGGCAACTTTCTCGCCATGAAAATGTTGAGACCAGAACCGCTGAAAGCCGACCGACAAGAGGAATGTGGATTGATACAAAGTAAGCCGAGATTGGTGGGATCATTATCACATGTTGAGAATTGTAGTCACGAGATTCAAGTTTCCACCACATAGATCTTTTTGACTTCTTGTACCTTGATCCTATTGGCAAATTTTTACCTAGCTAGATGAATATATATGTGTAAAATTTTATATCAGTTGTATATGGATATATACACCCGAATACAGACAATCATTTCCTGATTCTACTTTGTAGTTTCTTGACACATTTTCTTGCAACAGTAATCGATTTTGACAGTAATTAAAATGATTTTAAGTGTTCAACAAAATTAGGTGTCTGGGTCTAATAAATGTAGAGCTTGTGTTGGTTAGTTTTCAGTGGTTTCTAAATTTCTTCAAAATTTAAACCTAGATTAGATGCGTATGGACTTGACTTAAAGAGCATTAGCATTTTATTCCATTTTAGGTCCCAATAATGAAATTCACATGTAAAAATTTCAACTCAGTGATGATTTGTTTTTGATAAAATGTTGAATTTAGTTTTTGTATTTATTGTGAAAGTTTAATTTAGTCTATTTTTAATTTTTTATTTAATTTAATTTAAGTTCAATTTAATTTAAAACTTAAAGTTTATGAGTTAAATTTTTTTCATTTTTTTTAAATAAAAAAATTAATAAGTTCAATTTTTTAACTTTAATATTGAATTTCTTAATTTCTTTATTTAAGTTTAAAAATTAAGAAGCATAATTTTTTTATTTTTGAACTAAATTAAGTTTAAATTGAAATTTTTTAATTAATTTAAATAAAAAGTTAAAAATGGTTAAATTAAATTTTCTCAATAAGTACATAGTATAATTGAGCTTTTATCCTTAATATATTTAAGATTGCGATTAAATTTTTTTTTTTTAAAAAAAATCATATTTTAAATGTTGTTGAGAACAAAATATTTTTAAAAAGTTATTTATTTATTTTAGAGTTTTTAAAACTAAAATAAGTGAAATTCAACTTAAAATTATTTTTTACTAACTCCAACTTTTATATATATATATATATATAATATACGGAGAAAACAAGAAAAGGGAGGCATGCACGTAGCAGCTTCTTTTAAGGAATGAATTGGGGTGCACCGAATTCATTTTCTTGAATGTTACCTTTAATATATAGTTTCATAATTGAAACATGTTCTGAAATGGGCTGCCAAAATAGGCTTTATTTATTTATATAGAAGAAGTCAAAGAAGCATGAAGAATGATCGTATATAGTATAGCGGTGGTGAGTGGTGAACAAAGAGGCAATATTATTAAGTGACCAATGGCCGGTCGTTCTCGAAATTTGCTAATGTTTCCTACTGCATATACAGGATGGAACTTGTCTTGAATTCTTCCCATGATTATCAAGAATCTACAAAAATTCTTCTTGCTCCCTCACACAAATCTCATCTAATCTAATCTCCTGGAGCGGAGCGGAGCGGAGCCAAGCTAACAGTTTTTATCAAGTTGGTGGGTGTGGGTGAGGTCAAACAAGAAAAGCAAACTAAAAGTTAATCAGGCCTTTTTATTTTCTTGAATATTTGCTTGGAGGCAGGCAGGCAGGCTAGGAGACGAGTTAAAGTATCTGTATTTGATTGAGAAGAGACAATTAAAGTGCTTGAAAAGATGTTTGTGTGGGATGTCTTTTTCTCTTTTATGTGCCATAAAATGATCGAATCCCTTAACGTGATAGACCTGGATTCTGATACATCAATATGATGATTATTTTCAAACAAAATATCAGACAAAAATCAAAAATATTGAAAAAGAAAATAATTAAATTAAAAGCAACAAACATGCATCCATCTTCTTCTTTTCATTGTTTATATGCTACCTGCTGGAGGGGGACAAATGTCTAAATTTGGCCCTGTTTATTGCTGCTTTTTAATAAAAAGTTATCCTTTTTGAATCAAATTCACCCTAAAATCAACGAAATTATGATTGAACTTTATATTTATAATAAATTTTATAGTTCTATAGTACCCTGAAACGTAAAATCGAAGAGAACTCTAAACTTTTTTTTGTGAATGAAATTACAAGTAAACCTGTAAACTTTATGATCTGTTATTGGGGTCAAGCCAAAGCCATAAAGAACGGGTCACCTACCAATGAATAATATCAGGATCATCCTTTTTTTCCCCTTTATTTGAATCTTTCACGATTCCCTTGAATATTCTCAAGCAAGCAAAATCATCTCCTGCAACTTTTTTTTTTCCTGTACTATTGATATGGCTAGAGATTACAACAGATTGATTGAGTTCTCTCGAAATGAATTCGAATAATATATAATTAGATTTGAAATGTATTCGATTTTAAAAAATAATTATCAAGTACCGTTGGTATTGTGTTTAATTTTATATATTACATATATTTTATTAAAATATGTTTATATAAATAGTTAATTAAATTTTTAATATTATATTTTCAATAAATAGAATTTAAATTTTTTATAAGATCAATAAAATTTAAAATATAAATTATTAATTAAAATATATAAAAATGAATAGGTTTAGATAATATTTAAATAATAATAATTGGGTTTGTAATTGATACGTGTAATTTATGATTAATTTTAATTAGGTTTGGGATAAATTTAAATATTAAAATTATTAATCGAGTTCGTGATTTTCGTGAATACCCTATTGTCAATTGTCATTCTTAGGTATGATGTAAGCAATATTTTTAAAACCGAACAAAAAATCAAACCAGTAGAATAGTAATTAATTTGCAATTCTAACAGTTCAACCAGACTAGTTCAACAATCTAAATAAAAGTGTTTTGTCAAGAGTTGTAGATATAAAACCCCTAATTCAATTTTCAGCGGTTCACTATAAATTTTTATGATAATAATAATTAAAGGGAATCAGTAA
This sequence comes from Hevea brasiliensis, assembly GCF_030052815.1. Lineage (NCBI taxonomy): Eukaryota > Viridiplantae > Streptophyta > Magnoliopsida > Malpighiales > Euphorbiaceae > Hevea > Hevea brasiliensis. The sequence continues at coordinate 73,638,705 of NC_079507.1, read as the reverse complement.
TCACATAGAGAAAGAAGAAAGGCCAAGCTAGGGTTTCAACTATCATGTCTTACACAGAAATGAAATGGATAAGCACGCAGTGGCCGTAGTTGCAAACCAACTTTATGAATGGCTCATATATAGTCCTTATCTTGAAGTTTCTTCGTCTGGTAAACTTCTTTAGTAAGCACTCATATTTGAATAATATGCGACGTACAAGGCCATAGTCCACATTATCAATCAAAACTTGACTTTTTATTACTATCACCAAAAGCAATTTGTGGAAATTGAAGGATTTGCATTGAAAGGAAATGGACAACCGGGTATGAGGTGGATGATATGGATAGCCATTCAATTAGCGAGTTAGAGGAGAGCTTCAATTGCTTTATATATGTGTGGAGTGCAGGATTTCACTCCCATATAGTAGCAGGATGTGACTAAATGATTTTTCAACCACAAGAATTAATATTAATGATCTAACAAACAATTGATGATGTCGTGTAATCCCCATTTTCATATGCATATATGTGCATATGTGTGTGTACACGTTCTTTAATTTCTTGCTAATATGTGTTCTTGGGATGGGGGTCACAACATATATATATATATATACAAATAATTTTTAATTACTTGGGTTACATTTGAGAGAGTCAGGATTCAATTAATTTGTTTTGTAAATTTTTATACGTAATCAGCCTTAATTTATATGGATTTAGATTTAGCTTTTCCCCTCAATTTGAGGAGTAAATTAAATTTCATTTAAAGAATAATTAAATTTTTTTTATCTAAATTTGATTTATTATAAATTAAAAATATAAAATATATAATAGAATCTATTTATTAAGTACATAAGTCTTATATCTGTATTATAAATTTAAGGTAAATTAAGTGTAAATAAAAATTTCTTAAGAAAATTAGTAAAATTGCTATTTTAAGGGAAAATACAAGGCATGTTCATTCAAATAATTGATTGTACGTCTTGTGTGTGATTGAGAAGCAGAGGGGCCTACTGTATTATATTATCCATAGCCAAAGAATGAATACATCAATTTTCCTTTGGATATAGCCTTTTAAAATGTTTTCTGTCGGTGAACCGGTTCATTAGTTCAACCAATTTAAATTAATAAAAAAATTAATTAATTAAAATTTTGAAATATTTAATAAGTATTATTTAATTATTTTTATTTTAATAAATATTTAAAATTATTAGATTTTTAAAGGTTGAGTGGATGTTGTTGTGGGGTCTAAGGCGGCTGAAGGGTAGCTTTCCATGATTAAGCTTGGATCCTTTCGTTGGTGACCCCATGTTTAACTTCGCCCACAAAAATGCAAAACCCCTTCCTTTTCAATTTCATTTCTTTTCTTTTCTCTTTTTTTCTTTTCTTTCCACCCCCAAATTCATTAACTTGTTTAATTTCTTTTAAATTGTGAAAATTATTTTCATTTTTTTTCTTATTTCATAAGAAAATTGAATTTTCTTATGATAATTCTCCATTTTTAACCCTTCATTTGAAGTATATAATTAAATTTAAAAAATTATTATCTAAACTAAATTCATTGTAAATTCAAGATATAAATATGTAAAATTCATATATTTAATAAATAAGTCTCATCATATATCTTGTGTTTTAAATTTATGATGGATTAAATTTAGATAAGAAAAATCCATTAGATGTATGCGCTTTGAGATTTTTATTATGATTAAGAAATTTGCAATTAAAACCACAAATTGAGCAAATTGATGTGGTTCTCTACTTATAGTGGACAAAATTTCTAAGACTAAATGAGTGATCTAATGAAATACACGGCTAAAAAGAATTTAAACTATTAGTTTGCCACATAAAAATTATTCCCCCTTTTATAAGAAAAAAGAAATTGGCAAAATTTTCACCAAAATTTAAATTTCTAATTAAAAATATGATTAATTTTTTTTAAAATTGTTTTTATATATGAAACTTTAATTTGGGAAAATAATTAATGGAACTCAAATTAAAGCTTTGGAAATGCACCCAATAATATATGAATCTTTAATTTGGGAAAATAATTAATGGAACTCAATTAAAGCTTTGGAAATGCACCCAATAAGAGAAAATAAAAAGAAAGCAAAACCTTTTGAGTGCTTAACTTCCAAGAAATCCATAGAAAAAGTGAAAGGAAAATGGCACTTTTAGCAAATGGCCCTCATTACAAAAATGTTTAGACTTTACCTAATTTCTTATATATAAATGCCTCAGCTATACCTTCCTTTACTTGCTTATGGAGCATATCAAACTTGATGGCTTTGTGGATATTGCATTTGCATTCACTGTGGAATATATACTTACACCAAAAGCATCCATTAATGGAGATTTTTAAGCCCTTAAAATCATCACCTTTTATTTATGCTTGTTTCCACTTTCCTATTGCCATCAGCTATCTTAACCTCTTTGATTTTTCTTTTCCTTTTGTAGTTAGATGAAGGGTTTTTTTTTTTTTTTTTCCAATTTATAATTCCGTATCTTTTTCATCCACTAAGTTTCTGTGGATAGTGAGAGTTTCTTCTTTTTGGTTTATTTATTTTAATTATGAGCTTCTTCCATTATCCACTTTGTTCATGCACGTGCTCACAAGATTAGAAATTTTTAAAGAAGAAAGAAAATTAGGGTTTGAGTTCATATATATGTATTGAAGAAAAAAATCAATTATTGAAGAGTCCCATGAGTTGAAAATTTGAGCACAAGTGGCAAGACTTGATGTATCTGTATATATACGTGTTAAAATGAGGACCATATATACAGCATAAAATTTAACCTATGTACTGCACGAAGAATCACCGAGATATTTTTGCAGTATTTTGCCATAATTAAATGACCACCATGCCTATTCATGAAGAGGACACCAAAAGGAAGATAATAATCTCTGCAGACAGGTGGGTGTGTGCATAACTGCATATAAATCACGGGGGGCTGCTGCCTGGAGAGAGTAATGCCTCGCTCAGATAGCTACTGGACATTACACCCATCGTCCATATGTGGTTTTGGCAGACAATGATTCGTAAGGAAAAAAAGGAAAACTCAACTTGCACTTTAATTACTTTTTTATTTGCTATCTCTGTGAAGTCTGCATTGGAGGAGTTGGGCTTTCAAGTTGAGAGGTGAAGGGCTGAGGGCAACACGCATCACCTTTTACTATCGACGACATTTGGTCGTTTATGTCAAGATTTTGTCAGACTCTCACCGTACGGATTTAATTTGCATCAGTGTACCATCACACGTACTGCTGAGTGCTGATTTGTCTAAAAGAGGATAAGTCATTGGTTATGCTTACTATCATTCATATAATTGAGATGTTACTCTGCTTCTACATTTTTATACATATGCATATGAAAATATAAAATATATAATATGATTACTTTTATAATTTTTTAATTTTATCATAAATTAAGTCCATGAGTAAGGGAAAACAAACACATGACATTGTGCCAATAATTTTTAAGTTCAGTGACAAGAAGGTGTTAATTATTAATATCTGAAACACTGAATTTGATTCTTTGGTATTGATTGAAAATGAAAGATTTATAATTATTATGACTTCACTAAAACGTTAATTATTTTGTTTGGACAAAATCGTATTCTCATGTAAATGCTTTGATCTTTGGTCTGACGAAAAACTTATATTTATAGCACAAAAAACAAAAGGCAGTGGTTTGGAAAATGATGTTAGAACATGATTATTTGGATGCTTCTTTTTCCTTCTTTGTCATCATAGTGTGGAAATTGCATATTGATATTGTTTGTTGATTTTTCTTGTGGGTCTGAATTTATTGGGTGAATTGATTTGAACAACTTCTTATATGTTTAAATTAGTATTGGTATTGAGTCGGAAACAATTGACTAGAAAGAACTGTGTACCTAATTGTGAAGGTTTAAATTTTTTATATAGACATCGGGTAGACTATATTTGGAGAATGATATAGTTTTTGAGATAAAATTTATATTTCAAAGGAAATTCTATTAGAATAGAATTCATAATTCCTAATAAAGTAGGATATTTATCTATGGATTATAATTTTATTATTAAAATATTTTGGATGTTACTGTATCATATATTATAATATTAGGGTTCTGGATTATACTACATATTAATATTAATATGAGGTCCTGAATTTAATTTAGTTGTTTTATCTATTATTTTATTTATTTTTAATCTAATGTTAAATTCTTTAAAAAAAATTAATGTTAAATTCTTTAAAAAAAATATAATGCTAAATTCTTAATTAAATTTATGCTAAAATTTACATGCAAGAACTTTTATAACGCGATCATGAAACATATAGCTCTCTCTCTCTCCAAACAAAGAAAACAATTTTCTATAGAAAAATAATAATTTTACCATGTGGGTTAGGTGAAGAAAAAGAACTTGATGATCATGCAAATACAAAATGTCTTCCAAGGTGTTTCATCACTGTCACATTTGAGTTACAAGTGCTTCCTTCACATTAATTTAGTAGGGAAAAAGTTTAATGGTGGAATCCTCATAAACTTTATTCTTATTCCAATATTTGGCAATGGTAGTTGATCAAAATGGCAATAAACTTAGACTATATAAAATGAAAATTTTCTCGTCAGTCTCATTCACCATAAATTTAAAATATAATATATATAGTGGAATTCATTTGTTAATATATGATCCTTCATATTTATATTTTGAATTTACCGTGGAATGAATGTATAAAAGAATTTCTCAACAAAATGATAACTCATGTCTTTTTCCTAATTTCAATTCATCCTTTTTTTTTAATATTTAAGGAATAAAAGAACTTAAATTTAAGCTTTTCATTTGCGAGAAGGTTGATTAATTTTTGTAAATTGGTATTTTACATATTAACATCGTGTTTAGTAAGACATAATAAAATAATGTAATAAAATAATTTATTAAAATTTTATACATTCATATAGTTGAAACTCTCCATTTTAACACATTTTTTTTTCAATTTTTTTTTCTAAAAAAATCTAATAATTTGTAAGTGTGTGATTTCTTCAGTTTCATAAACCATACACACAAACTCAGATGTGAGTCCTACCTTGTTTTCTGTGTCTGGGAAGAGAGATAGGCCAGGGAAAGAGAAAGGATATTCAGATAACGATAATAACTACCTACCACAAGCACAAGCATGTTTTTACTCAACAATGGGAATTCACGAGAGGAAGAAGAAGAAAAGGGTAATTCATTAGAAAATTAAAAGGGAGCAAAAAGGGAAAGGGACAAACTTAAAATTGTAAAATTTGATTATAGTAGAGAGATCCAAAATAAAACTTTAGGATATAGCCACCCAAAAAGGTTCCCAATTTAACAATCCCTTGTTCTCTAGTTCACCTTCTTTGCATCTGCTTGGTCTTTGTAACTCTTCCATTCCCATTTCAGCCCCAACATTCAAATGATTTCCTTCCACCTCTTTTTCAATGTACCCACTATTTTCTTTCTCTTTTCCAGTGGATGCCTCATTTCCTTCCTCTACTTGTTCTTCAAAATCATCCTCCTCTTCCTCCTCCTCTTCTTCTTCATCTTCTTCTTCCATGTCTTCCCTTTCATCCTGATTCACGTCATTTTCAATCTCATCTTTGTCATTCTTGGCTTCAGTGATTGCTTCATTTTCTTCTGCGGAGGCTGCCTCTATAGAGTCAAAATTTGAAGCAGAATCTTTGACAAAACACAATCGAAGGCGGCCATGGCTTCTCTCAGCTTGAAAATAAGCATGGGTTGATGGGGCCCTGACGGCCTTGATTATCAACCTCCCATCTTCTCGATGGGGCCTAACTCGAAGGGATTCCGATCCACTCATCGTTGTCAAGGGAGGTGGAAAACTACGAGAATTCGCTTTCCTAGCTCCCAAAAGTTGACGAGGCTTTTGTTGCTCCTTTGTTGGTGAATTTCCTGCTTCTGACTCGAATGAAGACAGTGAGAAAATGCTCTTCTCGAAAGAATCAGTGCCAGATTCGCTACCTAAGTTCTCAGTACATAATTCCAGGCTCTTCTCGCTAAGTGTTGGGGGGTAACGCTTAATTAGAGGATGTACATATGTATTCTCTTTCTCCATTGATTCTTTAGAACACTGAGAGGCGTTGGATAGAGCCTGAAGGAAGCTCCACCCACCCATATCAGGATTTGGGATTGAAGATATATGCTTATCTTCATCGTGGAGTCTGTCGCCGAGTTCCTTAGTGTTGGAGTCCAAGGAAAAAGGTTTTAAGGCTAATCCAAGGGATTGAGAGAAGTGGGGTTTTGGTGAAGATAATCTGAGCCTCAGTGTCCTTGACTCTACAAGTTGAGACTCAAGACAAGACTGCAAACCTTGGCAAACTATAGTTGACATTATAACAAGTTGTAAGATACAAATATGACTAGTGAAAGGCAAAAAAACAGCAAAAGGCACCCCACAAGAGTGTATGGACGCAGAGGAAAAACAGAGGAAAAACAGAGGAGTGAAGCTTTGAGTTTAAAATGAAGAGGATTTTGTTGCCTGGAGAAAAATAGAAGGAGAAGTATAGGAGAAGAGATTGAACATGAAAGATAAGTGAGGGTTAGGGTGCGAATTTGTAGTCTCCAAAAAGTGCTGGAGGCATAGTGTGGAGAGAGAGGTGGAGGGGAGCTTTTACACCACTTGAAATATTCAATTCTTAATCTGCCACACACTGAAAAGGAGAATAAAGAAATAAAATATGTGGGGAACTAAAGGAGATCCTTATTATAATATTCTTGTTTTTGACTTAAATTAAAAAAAAAAAATCATCCCACTCAATTTCTCATATGGGCAGAAATTTGGTGGTCTGTTAAGAATGTCCTCACATGGGCATGGCATGAATGTAGTTAATAAAGAGAGAGACAGACAAGGTGTAATAATGCTCCAAAAATTACCAGCTTTGCTATTCCATTTTCTGTGCTTCCAAAAGAAAACCAACAAAACGCCAGAAAAACAAAGGATTCTCTCGTATATTTCTCGATCCTTTGATAGTGATGTTTTTTCCTTTTTCTTCCCCACGCCCCCCGCCCGATCCCCTCCCCTACATTTTTCTCTCAAAACAGAAAACACACCAACCATTGTTTTGTGTATGATTCATGTCTCTGAGAGTTAAAACCTAGGTTGGTTGTCTTCAAGGGAATAACATCGGTCCACCCCCTCTATCCTATTAATGCACGCCATTCATGCCGATCGAATATCAATGGACCATGCGTAATTGTTCAATGCTTTCGTCTCTAATTTGCTTGTATTTAAGTGGAATCTATGACGAATTCTCATATGTGAAAAATAAATAAATCATTTATGGACAAGCTCTGAAATAAAAAGTCAGCTCAACTTCTGTTTAGCCTAAATTTATTATGGATTGTAAGTTTGACCAGTCTTTATTAATAGATATTATTTTAATAATATCATAATTATTTTATGTAATCAAAATTAAATGAAAATAATAGTGAAGTGGAAAGTGAAGGGTAAAAATGTGACACCCTCAGACCTTGGGAGTTGAGTATGCAAATAAAAAATAGAAAATCAATGTTCAGCAGAGAACATATGCTTCATGGATTAATGATGATGTTTGAGGGAAAAAAAAAAAAAAAATTAGTGACAGAGCGACCGGCCAGCCCCACCGGAGCGAGCCCACCAAGGATTCAAAGAAAAGGTGGTGTGTCATGGTGAGTCCCACCTGATATGACCTGCTGCATGTTAACTTGCAAATTATTCAAACGTGATCATCATATGTATTGTGCACTGTAAATTTCAACTAATTCAAATTCACAGAGTTTATCATTCAGACAGAGAATGATCACAAAAAAAAAAAAAAGTTGTTTAATGGTTTTGGGTTGGTTTGTGTTAAACGTAATCCTGTTCTCTTCTTGGTGTGGCCTTCCATTAACCCAAAAAAATTTTTTCCAAACCATCACTAAATTGTACGGACATGTTAAAAGCCATTTGAAAAAGAAAGAAGTGATCCTCCACCAATGCAACTTTTGTTTGTCGGCTAGGTGCTAACCTGTGCTTATGAATCCTATCCTCTCTCTTTCTTTCTTTCTGTCCTTCTCTCAAAACAATGCTGAAAAAAGAAGAAGAGGAGAAGCACTCAATCATGTGGATACACAACAAATGGCCTACCCTAAAATGTTTAAACTAATGCCTATAAAGTTGCCGCTGCAATTTTATTTTAGTTTAGAAGAAGAAGAAGAAAGAGGCCTTGTTGCGGGTGAGACTTCCAAGTTTAGAATTTAATGAAGGATTCGTTGCACTATTTAGAGTAAAAGACTGCAACATGGCACCAGTCATAAGCATGCATCAAAGCAACATGTACCCCTCCAAGCTTTTCCTCGTTGCCTTTCTGTGATTACACATGCGTGAACTAACATTCTTTTTCATCTTCATTTTACTTAACCTCTATTTTAATAGCCGTTTTCCGTAAGATTTTGGCTAGTACTTTTTTTTAGGAGTCAGAAAGAGACTCGAATTAGAGAGGTGCATCTATGTATAATCCTAGTCTCTTTATATATATATATATTCTGAGAAATTCTTCCATTTTTATAGATAATGACTGTTGCTGATTCCCAATTAAACTAACCAGTGGTGGGAACAGAAGGATATAATTATATAACAAAGTATATCCGAACTATAAAATACATGTTTTCACAAATGTCTTTTGTGTAATATTATGTCATATTCCATCATGTTTAATTATTATTATTAGTTGGAATACTTAAAATTCTCATTTACTGTAATTACTCAATTAATAACGCAATAATCCATCATGTTTTCAAAACTTGATCAACAAATATCAAACTGCTACTGATCATTTGATAACTTGCGCATACAACCTTTCATCGGATGAGGGAATAAGATCGAAATTTAATGAATCATCAATGCCAGAAAAAATCACTTAGGTCAAAAATTACAACTAAATATGGCTGTGGTGGTCTAAAAGATAGGCAGGGCCACAATCTATATGCAACATTACTCTCCAAAATGTAGAATTAAGAAAAAAATTAAAATGAAACATAAAACAAGGAATCCTCCAAAAGATTGATATCAAGCATATATCTAGATTTTATCCGTGCAATAATCTTCTACAATATCTTCTCTTCACATATAGGACTCCAGGCTCAATTATGGTAGTCACTAACTGATTATTGACATTTATATATATAATAGACACTTAAATTTAATTTGCAGAACCAAAATATAGATAAGACCATCGCCTTTCTATTTATCGGAATGCTTAGCAAGGACCAACTAGCAAAGATAGTGACGGGCGACCTAAACAAGTCAGCCTGCAATATGGCAACTGGTATAAATAAAACTCAAAAGACTCTGTAAGTACAGCCTAATTTCCCCTTATAATAAATAGAATAAGTCACAAGTTAAGAACATATTGCCTATAAAAAAAAAAAAAAAAAAAGTTAAGAACATATCATCCCTTTTAAGTTTTGATGACCTGATCTCCATATCTGTTGTCAGTGGCAAAGTTCTTGAAAAAGCCGATTCAGGAACAGCTCATCCGCAGAGATTCAAAATATCAATGGGGATAAAGGTCATTAACGCAAATACAAGCTAATTGCTCTTTTTGTGATCAAAAGGGTAGTTCAGGAAAAGTTGCCTACTATAAACAAGACTTTCTTGATGCTTGCAAAGCATATGGAGCTTCAAGTACTGAGACCTAGAAATATAGATACTGAAACCTAATTATACAGTACTATATCATGTGGTCCTAGCTAATTCCTAATGTGCAACCCTACGAAACGAAATAAAAAACAAACGTGGTAACCTTTGGCAGCTCTAAACGAACATGCCTTTAAAACCATTCATAGTACAAAAAGCTTCTTTAATTGCCAGTGAGAGCCAACAAGAATTATGTGTGCATGCCAACGCTGAGCATCAAATTAATTTGTATCATCAGAATCTATCTGTGTTTAATTTCTTTGATGTTGTTTAAGCCAACGCCCACTTAATTAGTGATGGGTTTGAGAAAGAAATGAATTTTGCATCAGAATCCATCAGCTTTTGTTTAAGTAATGGGGAATCTTTAACGAGGAATGCGTCATGTCTCTTTGGCCTTGAGTGAAACCTAAAGTTAGCCCTTTGGTTTTTCCCCGTGATATATTTTTTATACAGACTTTGCTAAGAGACAAGGGAATCCAGTTCATGGCTTACACAAGCATGTAAACAAAGCGCTCTGCCTACCTTTTTGACCCTTTTTTAGTGCCACCTTTCCTCTTCTTTCCATACTTTATTAATTATATATTAAATAATTATAACAGTAGGAACAACTAACAATATATACAAAGGAAAATCCTACGTAATCCATGCAAACTTGTCATGGAACTAATGGCCATTTTATTGCTAATTATAATTAAGAAGCTGAAAATTAAATTTTATACATAAATGCATCAAGCCCATGAAAAACCTTTTAAGAGGCAATACATATACACATCAGGGGGTTGAAGGGTTAATTAGTTTACAGACAGTGATTAGATTAGACATTTAATGAGTCTATGCATGAGTAGTATACATCTGCTAGTTATTTGATTATGATGATTAATCAATATTAGTAAAAATAAATAAAAAAGGATCTATCATTTTCATGATGTTGAAATGTTTCTGCATTTATCTACTCTGCAACTGTTAGCTAGTTTGTTAATAAATATATATATTAAAATGTTAGTTGTAAGTGACATTTGAATGACACTATATATAGAGGAATAACAATACTTTCTTTTTTTTTTTTTTTATAAAGGTGAATAGACAAAGGGAATAAATCTCTCATGGATTAGCTTTGATTTTATGGGATGTTGCATGACCATTTGCGAAAACTTGCTGGTTAAGTCTTAAGAAAATAAAGACAAACCCTTGGCCAGTAGATAGATTTCTTTAGAATTTTGTGCTGTCAACTATTTTGGCGGCTTAATTAAACATACACATTTTTTTTTTGTTTTTTAATTTCTTATCTGTGACAAGGAAGTATATGACATTATTTATTAACTTGCTGAATTCAAAATAAGCTTTCAATTAGAAGTTTGGTCATGGCCTGCTGGTTATTCTTGAATCTTGAAGAGTTGCTAGTGGCATTAATCATGCTAACTAAATTCAGCAGGTGGTACAAATTAGGTTAATTTCTTCTAGCAGAAAACGACATTGCTGACCATGTAAGAGTGAGTAGCGTGTACATGGACAGCATGTTGTGGAAACACATATATGTCCCTAATTAGTGAGGAAAGATAGACAACTGTCTCTTACAAATTTTTTATGGATTCAAACTCTAAATAATTTGGAGTGTGCCGTTGCAACATGGGATTTAATTTCAGTGTCTGAAAATTTTTCAAAAAAGTGATTTTCAAAAAATATATATATATATTTTTAAATATCAAAAAACTAATTTAAAAATTTATTTTCCATCTTAATATTAATATAATTAAAAAATATATTATATTTAACATTTAATCATTTTTCAATTAAAATGATTTAACCGACCATAATAGAATCACTCTTTAATCTTTGACAACGTAGTGAGCATGTTTCATGATACATGCATATTATATAATCATTTAGGTTGAATTTCATAGTCATTTTTAGTTAATTTTATTAATTATTTGCTTAATTTTTCATATTTATCAATTTTTAGACTAATCTATAATTTTGTTTTTATTTTGTATATAAAATAATGTTCTTGAGGGACTAAAAGGTAATTGTGCAAGTGAAGAGTATTTTTCAAGTCTAAAAGTGCTAAAAATGAAGTTTGAAAATTAAAAAAATTAAACCTACCAAAACCTGCACAGCCTGCCAAAATCTGCACAGCGTATTTGTACAGCCTTTGCAGCTTTTGTATATAAATTAAAAGAAGTTTTGAATTTGCTGAAATCTACACAGGGTACTTGCACAACTTGTGCACCTTCATGGAAGAAAGTTTAAACTTGCCAAGACTTGCACAGAATGTCGCATAGCCTATGCAAGTCACCAGTACACCTTCACGAAAGATCTTTAGAATTGTCGAAACTTGCACAGCCTATGCAGCTTGCTTGTCCACATTCATGGAAGACCTCTGGACTTGACGAAACTTGCACAACCTATGCATCTTCACAGAAAATCTCTGGAGCCTGCCAAATGTGCACAATATCCTACACAACCACTTGCACAGCCTGTGCACTTCCTCATTAATTAACTGAAGGAGGATTTTTGTTACACATACAATACCCTCACACACTATTTTTAGGGCTTTTATAAGAGAATATAAATAAAACTCTTACCTCATTTTTGCTCTAACAAGAAAAATTGAAAGAATAAGGAAAGAAAGAAAAGGCAGCCGACAATTCCATTTTTGGATCGGGATTTTGGATTTTTCTTCTCATCTTCACATTTTCTGCACTTCATTTATCGAGTTTATTTAGTTTAGTTTATTTTTATAATTTATTTCCTCTTTTGCTTATAATCTCTTATACTAAATATGGATAGTGAGTAGTATTTTAAAGATTCTGGAGTTGGATATGTAATATTTAAGATATTTTATGGATTTGAGCTAGTTAATCCAAAATTTATGGTTTTTATTAGGTTTTATCTATTTATTGTGTGCTTAATGACATGTTTTGTATAGTATCCCATTAAGTTGTGTTCATAATTCTTGGTTGAAGCACCAACGAGAAAATCCAGTAATAGATAATCAAGAAACTGGACTTAATTAACTTAGATCTAGAAATAGACTAAGGATTAGTAGATTGATTAAAGAACCTAATGGATCTTGGTTAATTTTAACTCCATGAAAGTAAGATTAAATTAATTAAGGTACTCTTTATCTCATTCGAATGAGTTTTCAAATGATTTGATAATCAATCTCCTTAAAATCCATAATTTTTATATGTTTGGCTAACTAATCAAAATTCCAAAATAGTTTAAATATAAATCCCTAAACTCTGGAATCATCATTTTATCATTATTGATTGTTAATTGATTTTAATTGCTTGTTACTTTAATTCTTGCCATATCGCATTTAACTCAATTTATTTCTTATAATTTTAATAAAATTTTCTATTCAAGCATTTTTTTTATTGAATTTACAAACATAACCTTTAATTCCCAATCTCTTCATTTAATTAGTTGTTAGCCCAAAATTAGTTTAGATTAATATATTTTTTATATCAAAAATTTAATTTATAATACAACTATTTGAGAGAACGATATATTTTCTATACTACTTGAGATGCCTGTACACTTACAGTTGGGCCACATCATTTCATAAATTCTTAATTTAGAGGTTCATACCTGAAAAAAATTCTTATTTAAATTTAATTTATTATGAATCTAAAATATAATTATATAAAATTTATATTTTTAATAAATAACTTTACTACATATCTTATATCTTAAATTTATAATAAATCATATTCTAGGCAAGAAAAATTCACATGAGTGTTCTGGTGTTTTTGTTCTGACTTGTCTGAGTTCTTGCATACTAATATCAAAGCATTGAATGTTTGGCTTTTACCAATCAAAATATATATGGATTAATTGCTTTCTTTAATTACAAAAAGAAAATAAAAAATATATATAGAGATATATATGAAAATGATGGTGCACAGAACTTAAACCATATAATTAAATATGTCCCACCTACTCTAACATTATCTATCCAGGATTTAGTAATTGAAAACTGAAATATTTATTAATTAGTTGTGCAACTTCACAAACTGAATTTTTTTTTTGGTAAAATTAACATTAATTATAAAATAAAAGTAAATCCGCTGATAATATTAATAAATGGATGCATTTAATATAAGTTTAATTTTAAATACAAATGGGTTTTATATATTTAAATTATATTTATATTAAAATTCTCATAGAAATAATTAAGGCACATATATAGAAATAATTAAAATTGAGTTAAATTATAACTCTTTAGGTGACTTATAACAAGAGAAAGGTTTAATCTTTTAATTAATAGAATTAGAAGTTAATAAATGGTAATGTATAACTTAATTAAAAAAAAAATAATTAAGTTAATAAATTGCCCTTTTGAACCTCTAAAAAACAGCACTTAGAAAACAAATTAATTAACGTAAATGGATATCAGAATCCAAACAATTAAAAGCCGTATCTGCCACCTTTAACAAATATAATCTATTAAAAATTATATATGGATATATTTTAAATGGACAAGTAATTAGAAATTAATTGAATTTTTCACTTTCCATATATTCACTTCTCCTTCATCTTCTTCATCTTAAATTCTTAATTATATAATTAAATACTTGCACCTGTAAAACAAATAATAATCATCATGCAATTTACTTCGTGAGCTTTTTTTGCCTTGAAGATAACGAGAAATGGCTGAAGGAGGTCAGAGATTAAGCACACCGACTTTGGTATGACATGATATAAAAGAAAAATTATTATGCTATTCAATTGGCTTTTATTACCCTTCTTTGCAAGTAGTTATACTTATCGATGTTAGTGTTGTTTTCTGAGTAAAATTTCTTAATTTATATTTTTTTTCTTTACTAAAATTTCCTCAATAATTATTAAATTATGCATTGTATTAAAATATTTCATAAAAAAAAAACTTACGTAAATGTTAAATCTCTTATATTATAGTGTAAAATCACATATGTATGAATTATGAATTATTTCCAACCTAACTCAATCTTGTAGTTTACCTGATAAATTTAAGTTTAAGTCATCACTTTTTTGATTTTTTACTAAAAAATTATGAATTATTGAAAATTTTGATTTATTGAATATTTTTTAGAGAGATTTAATTTATTATGAATGCACTACAAGAAATTAAAAAAATAGTTATGAAAATTATTGGCTAAATATACTGAAATTTCGTAGGTAATTAGTGATTACCGACGAATTACCGATGAAATTTTTTTGTCCACAAATACTAGCATAGGTAATTTTTACAAATGAAAAAAATGTTTTTATTAAATTTATCGATGAAAAAATGTTTTCGCTAAATTTATCGACGAATTATTTTATAAGTAAATTTAAATTTTTTTTGTAGATAATTTCGTATGAGATTTTACTCTTATAAGTTATTGATTATTTACTGATAAAATTTTTTGTTGATAATTACTGAAGAAAATAAATTTTCGTAGCTAATTTTTATTTAATATTTTTTAATTTAATCTTTACTTTTTAATTTAATTTAATTTTTAATTTTTTTAATTTAATTTAAAATTTTCAAATTAATTTTTAATTTTTTTAATTTTTAATTTTTTAATTAAATATTAATTATTAATTATATTAATTTATAATTTTTTAATATTTAATTGACTTAAAAAAAAATTACTAGTGGGGCCCAAAGTAGACCTCATATATGTGACTATGCCACAATTACTCTATGTTGGATAGTAGTTTTCCTTTTATAGACAAATTTACTATCCTCCAATCTATTCCAAAACGATGTGAAAATTTCACATTTTTTTATAATTTACCGACGAATTACCGACTAAATATTTTTCGCTCGTAATTACAGATGAAAAATTTTTCGTAAGTATTTTTTTAAAATTTTATTTTCTATTTTCTCCTTAATATTAATATTACCTACGAAAATCGTTTCATTGGCAATTATCAACGAAAACAATTCATAGTTAAAATTTTTTAAGTTTTTAAAAATTTTTTTTCCTATTCCTTCTTAATATTACTTACAAAAAGTATTTCGTCGGTAATTATCGATAAAATACTTTTCGTAGGTAAATTTTTTTTATTTGTTTAGAATTTTTTTCTCTATTTTCTCTAAAATAATAAATTTTTTTATTTGTTTTGAATTTTTTTCTCTATTTTCTTCAAAATATTACCTACGAAAAGCTTTTTGTTGATAATTACCGATGATAAATTTTTTGTAGGTATTTTTTTTAATTTTATTTTATATTTTCTCCTTAATATTACTTACGAAAATCGTTTTGTTGGTAATTACCGACGAAAACAATTTGTAGCTAACATTTTTTGAGCTTTTAAATTTTTTTTTTCTATTTTCTTCTTAATATTACCTACAAAATGGATTTCGTTGGTAATTATCGACGAAATAGTTTTGTAGATAAAATGTTTTTAGTTTATTAAAATTTGTTTTCTCTATTTTCTCTTAAATATTACCTATGAAAAGCTTTTCGTTGGTAATTACGGACGAAAAATTTTTCGTAGGTATTTCTTTTTAGTTTTTTAGAAAATTTCTTCTCTATTTTTTCTTAATATTACCTACGAAAAGTTTTTCATTGGTAATTACGGATGAAAAATTTTTCGTAGGTATTTTTTTTTTAGTTTTTTAGAAATTTTTTTCTTTATTTTTTCTTAATATTACCTATGAAAAGCTTTTCGTTGGTAATTATCGATGACAAATTTTTCGTAGGTATTTTTTTTTAATTATTTTCTATTTTCTCCTTAATATTACCTACGAAAAGTGTTTCGTTGGTAATCACTGATGAAAAAATTTTTTAAAGCTTTTTAGATTTTTTCTTCTCTATTTTCTCCTTAATATTACCTACGAAAAGTATTTCACTGGTAATTACCGACGAAAAAAATTCGTAGATAAAATTTTTTAGCTTTTTAGAAATTTTTTTCTCTATTTTTTTCTTAATATTATCTATAAAAACTTTTCGTTGGTAATTACCAACAAAAAATTTTTCTCAAGTTTTTTTTTTAATTTTATTTTCTATTTTTTTATTATTATTACCTATGAAAAGCGTTTCGTTGGTAATTACTGACGAAACATTTGGTCATTATTTTTATTATTTGATCGCTTATTTTGCCGCTAATGTTAGGCACCACTTTTACCTATGAAATTAAATCGTCGGTAAAGTTTTGATCGGTAATTAATCGGTAATTTTGTCGGTAAAAATTAATTTAAATTTTATTTCTCTTTTTTATCAGTAAAGCGTTGACAATTTATTAACAAAATTCTGTAGTCGATAATTTTTGTAGTTATTTTTAATATTTCTAGTTTTGATAGATAAGATAAAATATATATATATATATAGCACCTATAATAGATTTTTGTCTATGATTTAGCAATTAATGTTTACCTAAAAATTTCACCTATTTTAATAACAACAGTTTTGATATGATTTAGAGTGTATAGGATTTTTGTTTATGATTTAGATATTAATGTTTACCTAAAAATTTCACTAATAACACTTTTGATATGATTTATAGTGTATAATCAACTCAGTGATTGAGGTCATATCATCAATCTCAAATAGTCAAATTTAGTCTTTATTCCCCTAATTTAAAACGAAAACAAAATATCTATTAAGCTAGTAGTAGGCAAGTTAACTTTTTGAACACCACAAGTCCACAACTATTTTTATTTTTATTTTACTAAAAGATCAATCGTTAAAGCCTACCACTCTCATCTATAACTAAACCCAACACGCACACGAACACGCGCATACACATGCATATGTGTATATATATATATATATATATATATATATATATATATATATATTAGTTTTTTTTTTTAATTTAATGTGTTATATTCCTTATTTATATTTGTTATTAGTATTTATAATTTAATTTTATTTACATGTAATTTTTTAATAATTTTAATATATTATATTATATTAATATTACTTAATTAAAAAATAAGCAGTCCATTAAAAATAAAAAATTTTAAAATTATAGTATTTTAAAATATTAAATTTTTTAATGAAAATTAAAATAATTTTTAGCTAAAAACTATATCACGTAATAATAACAATGATAATTTTATATTTTTAATTATTATCTTTATAATTTACATATAAATATTAAATATTAAATTTTATTATTTAAATTAAAATAATATTATTTTTTAATTAATTTTATGAATAAAAATATTTATTAAATTAAAAATTATAAAATATCTATTAAATTAAAATTTATTATATCTTTGATTGGATTATATTTTCATGAAAATTTATGTGCTATAATTAAATTTAATTATTAATATGTAATAAATAAATAAATAAATAAAAATACCAATTATAACTATGTAATATCAATTTAGAAGAATTATCAAACTGAAATAAGAATTCTAACATTACTATAATTCTATGCTAATTTAGTTTCATGATATATATGCTTGATTTATTTAGCTTTTTTCTCATCATCAATGTGTTATATCAAATTCTAAACTTTTAAAATTTAAATTATAACTATGTTAGAATTATAATTATAATTATAATTTTAGATATTTTGCCATTTATAATTTTATGATATAATTTTCAATCACAAATCAATTTGAGCAAATAAATATGATAATAATTATTATAAATAATCAATTAACTTTTATAATAATTAACGGTATAAAGAATTTTAATTGAGATTTGTCAAAAAATTTAATAAAATACTAATTTATTAGGTAATTGTTTTATTACAAAAAAATGGCATATATAAATTAGACTTTAATATTTTTCTATACTTAGTTATATATGTGTGTTGTAAATAAAATTTGAACTTTCATGATTTTTTGAATTATAATTATACATGTTTATTATAATTTAGAATTATGATTGTATTAGAATTAGAATTGTTGAGAAATATTAATAAAAATTATAGTAGCCAATTAAATTTATTTTTTTTTTATTGTAATAATATTAAATTGCTATGGGCTTTTTAGCCAATCTCATTGTTCCCCTCCTTCATGCATTTACCTATTATATAGATATATTTAGCATCCTAGTTTTCATTTCTTAGAAATTTTGAATTTTTTTTTATTTTTCTTTATTTTGATAAGACCAATTAAAAATTTCAAATTTAAAAATTAATATTCATTTATCATTAATTAAAACCTTAAAATTTAAATCACATATATTAAGTAAGATTTCATTGTATCTATATTTATATTTTATTCTTTTAGGAGATTTTGATTTTTTTTTAAGAAAATTCATTATGTAAAATTTTCATTATATATATATTTTAATTTTTTTATTTTGTATTTTAATTATTGTTAACACTATTTTAAGAAAATATTTAATATAAAATATTAAATTTTTTTGCTTAATAGGTGTGATTTTATTTATATAACTAATTCTATTATTTTACATATAATTTACACCTATTAACTGAAAATGTCCAATGTTAGTAGGAATTCACCTTATTGGTAAAAACTTTAAATATTTCATTTATGTTTTTAGCATAAACACTTGGAAATTCGACTTGTATATATATATATATATATATATATATATATATATATATATATATATATTGGAATGTTGGCTTAGAAGAGAAACCTCCTCCCATGGATAAAAAGTAAGCCCAACCCAAAGCCCAAACCATATTTGAGGCCAATATTTCGCAAGCCTAGCTTATCTCTCACCTTAGCCCATGAGAGCATTGGATTTCATGGTCCCAGCCTTCTACAATCACTCATTAATTTCCTTACCAACTTGTCCATGGTCGAAGCCCAGGCAGCAGTAGCAGGCCCTTTATTACAATGGACAATACATTAGGCCACCCACAACCAGACAAAACTAGAAAGAACATAAAAACAATAAGCCTTGAATATCCCACCCGTCCATGCAGTTCCACTGGACTGGACCCTCATCTCTCATTCACTCTTTTATTCGCGCCTACACGCACCCATGCACGTGACTATGACATGGCTCTGTGAGTCTGTGACACGTACACATCAGTTGCCCATGTATATTAGTTACACAACACGATTGCCATTTCGGAATAATACTCTTTTTTCTTTATTAACAAAATAATAAAAAATAAATAATATATGTTAGCGTAGGTGTGTACTGTATAATATAATTTAGATTTCATGGGAATTAATAAAATTTGTGTCAATGGAAAGGAAAAAATTAAAAAAAAAATGAAGCGTGAAATGCAATGTGCGACCATTTCAGAGCGAGTTTCTCGCAAATCAGAACCCAATCTCTAATCTGTAAGATAGACAAGTAGAGAGAGAAAGAGACGACTATGGAGATGATGCTGCTGGAGATCATTGTTGGTGTCCTCGTCCTTATGCTGCTTTTGATTCTCCTCCTCATCTTCCTCGCCTGTAAACCATGGCGCTTCTTCTTCTCCTCCCGTTCTCCCACCCTCAAGGTAAACACCTCTCCCACCACCCCCCCCACCCCAACCCTTCCCTCTTTCGCCTCCTTTCCTTTCTTATTCAATCCAATTATATTTTCTCCTTTTCTTTCTCTTATATGCTTAGGTTTTTGATCCTCTATTTTTCCATTATATCATTGGATATAATGTGATGTCCTGTTTGGTTGGTAAGAAATTCTAGGAATTGAGATATGAGTTTTATAATGGCCGATTTGTTTGCTCTTCAATCGTATATATAGTCATTTGAATTTAATAAAGCTAGCAGGAAGGCAGGACGAGGGTTTTAGTTTTATTTAATCTTTCCGGTGATTGCATCGGAGGCTTGGCATTGATTTCCCGCTAACCTTTTTTTTTTTTTTGTCCTTTTAATTTATTTTTAATCGTCACCGATTGATCTTCATTGTTTGGGTATTTTGAGGTGTCATATAGGTGAGATGTTAATAACTAGGTTTCTTTGATACTGGAACCCGTATAGTCATTAGTTTAAGGAGAATTTGGTTAACTGATGGTGATTTATCCATATCTCCATTCTCCATGGAATTACTTGATCGCATCTCAGGTGCAATGTGGTAAAGAATTTATGCAGCATACAGAAATTGTTCTTGTTGTTGTGGTCGTGGTCCTGGTCGTGGTCCAGTTTTGGGCATCAGGGATTAACATTAAATACTGCTTGAATGAATGGGATTTGGGATCGACATTACTTAATTTATCACAATTCATGAATTAACTACTATTTTGTAACTGACAGCTTGTTTATGTCTGTGGAAGTATTTTTTTTATACAAATTCTAGCAACAGAGGGGTCAATTTTTGAGAAACTTTGCATATGTTTAATCTCTCTTAGACTCGATTAAGTGGATAAAAGGTGAAAGTAAGGAATGGAGTTCAAGAAATTTCAACCCTATGCAGCAAGCGCTTGGCAACTTTTATTTGATATTTATCAAAAATGTTCAAGGCTAGTAACTGCTTCTGGAGTAGTCAAGCAGCCAAATGTATATGGTAAACACATCTGTATTAAGCTCAATATTTCGCAGAAGCTTCCTGGCACTTGTCCAAAGTGATTTAATATTTTTGTTGTATTTTGTGGTACTTTGAAGATGCTTTGACACGTATTCTACATACATAGAATATTTTTGATGTAACTTTATAATGTTAAAAGGCAATATGATTCTGTGTTAAAACTTATTAGATATTTTCCTTGTCCATGGTGTGCTAACTATGGATGTAAGAATTTCGGTATATTCTTTAAATGCAGATATTGATAAAACAAGTAATTTTGCACGTGCTTCTGTGTATTATTCTTCACACCTCCTAACATCTTGCTTTTTAGGTTGGTGACTTAGATAGGCCCCTTGTTTCAGATGATGTGGAAAGCAATGAATTGGCAAGAAATTATGATCTAGAGGGAGCATGTTATCAAAATGAAGGGCCATTGCATTTGTCCCGACCAGTAGGACTTGTTCATAAACAGAGGCTTCCTTCTACATCAGCCCATTTGATACAAGGTACTGTGATTTACATCGTGTATATTCCATTATGTAATTTGCTGTTAATTTGTATTTTACTGGTTTAGAAAGCAATTTTTTTCCTTTTTTTTTTTTTAAAAAATTTATAACAAGAGATAGCGTGGTTTTAGATGTAGTTTCAGAACCTGCAGAGGAAATTTCAGTTGACCAAACCTTTAAGTGTATATTTCCTGCTGAGCACCTAGCTGAAGTGCAGAGACATGTTAGACAGGAAGATCAAAGTCATATATTGGGATTGAGTCAGGAAAATGATCCATTTCAGGAATTTGTGCCCAAGGTTATCATTGATCAAAGTAATTTCTTGTCTTTTCGCTTGTGTGAAAGAGGCTAGTTCTTTAAAGTTATGTTTATTTCTCTAAATATGAAAAACGTGTTATCATATTTTTCTGTTAGAAGTGCAGGAAGCTGCCTCTCTTTGGAGGTCATTTCTGGTCCTTCTAGTGGGGTCCGTTGTTCTGTACAGTCAACAAGTTCTTCACGGCTTCCGCTGACCCTTGGAAGAGTTTCTAGTGACTTGTTGTTAAAGGACTCAGAGGTTTCTGGGAAGCATGCAATGATTAATTGGAATATGGATGTAAGTTCCTGTTAACTACACCAGTTTGATTTGATTTTGTACTCTTATGTATTGAGCAGTGACTATAATGGACATCAATCGTTATTTCAGAAGAAAAAATGGGAGCTGGTAGATATGGGCAGCCTAAATGGAACACTTTTGAATTCACAGCCTGTCAATCATCCAGACTCTGGAAGTAGACACTGGGGTGACCCAGTTGAGTTAACAAATGGAGACATAATAACACTTGGCACAACCTCAAATGTATATGTAAGCTTATCAAGTTATTTCTTGTCATGCATGAATTTGTATTCTGTTGGCTGATTTTCTAGTTAAATTTAGCTGTCCGTAATTAGTTGAATTCTTTTTCTGGGATAATGAATTCTTAAGATACCTCATAACTTGATAAAGCTTTTTCCTATTTGACAAGATTCAAACATATCTGGCTACTGAAATTCAGGGTGCATAGGTTTCTTCTCTCAAAAAGAACTTCTGATAATGTTATCTGTTGTACATACAAGTATGGCTTATCATATTCTGTTTTCTGTTTTTATGCATTTTTTTTTCGTGTTGATAGATAAATATTTTTACCTAAACCTAGCAGAACTATGACAGGACATATCACCTTTTTGTTTTGAAAGCACAGATGGTAACACATTTACTAATTGATGTCTTCATATATATATATATATGATTCTGGCAGGTTCATGTTACATCTAAATCTGAGAACGAGACACCTTTTGGTGTAGGTATGGCATCAGATCCCATGGCTTTACGTCGAGGAGGAAAGAAGCTTGCAATGGAAGATGTGTGCTATTATCAATGGCCCCTTCCTGGCATTGACCAGGTTTTAATTTATTAGTTTTGCATTTTAATGACGATGTGATGTGTTTCTTGAAAAGAACTAAACAACTGAAGTCCCTATTGTGTAGTTTGGAGTGTTTGGTATTTGCGATGGGCATGGCGGAGTAGCAGCTGCCAATTCTGCTAGCAAGTTAGTATTCTAAGCTCAGTTCTATAATTTTGCTTTGCTGCAGATTGAAATCTCACTTCTTTTGCTATCATAGCTTGAACAATGGAAACAAACACTTTGAAGCGTTATTGTTGCTACTTGTCTAAAACGGTCTTTGTAATTTGGTTTTGATTTGTTTAAAGTTGAAGTTCTCAATTAGAATCCCTTGTGCATAATTCCTTGTAATTTTCTCTTTCTGTCAGTTCTCCATTAGTCTGACTCTCTAATGTACTTTCCTATTATTTGCATCAAACTATTAATAATTAGATGTTTTGCATTGGTTGCTTAGGCATGCCTTATTGTCACGACCTAAATTATGGGCCGGATCGACACTAGGACTTAGGTTGGCATAAGGCCCCCAAAGCCTGTAGTAAGTCTAACTATTCCAAGCCCAAACTTAAGGTCCATTACTGTAGTCTAATTTCAAGAAGACAAACGGACAGAGTCCGACCATAAATTGGACTATCCAACGAGCAGTTTTTAGCTCACCCGACCAGTAATTAACAAAATATATCAATTTGGAGAGCTCATCTCATCCTCACAATCATCAATATAGCAATTTAATCAAATGGGAGTTCAGCTCCCTCATCCAAGATAAATACCCATCCCATATATTCACACATACATAAATAATAGGTTTACAATTTCAAAATAAATAAACTATTACAATCCCAAGCCAAATAAACTACTTTTAGCACATGCAGAATTCTAGATTTTGAATTAACACTATGAAATTCTGATATTACTGCTAAGAGACCTGCGAGGAAGGAAACAGACTAATCACAAGAAGGAGATTCTCTTGTAACCTTAAAAAATAAGATGAACAGAAGTGAACGTTCGACTCATAGAGTAAGATATTGATTTTAAATACAATTTCTATAACTATCTAGGGCTAATGCATTTCCAAGGATGAAATGCAATATATACTAACACATCCAAACAAATTCAATCAATATTCACACAAAAAATAATTTGGAGCACTCACACACCCATCTGTCACATCAATATACGTATTTATATAGGAGCTGATCCCCTATACAGCTCATTCAATCCAAAGTCTGTCAGCGAGATCAATTTGAGTCGGACTTTATCTTAATAATCCAAATGCGGGGGGTAAGCGAGATCAACTCAAAGCCATACTCACCCCGACTAATCACAAAAAGGTTCAAGCCCAAGCAAGACTAGCTCCAGGCTATTTGTTCATCCTACCAATATCCAGTACCACACCATACGCATGCCAACACATACACAGAGCTCCAAATTACCCTAAGGCGACAACACATCGATTTCATCAAGTAAGTATGCAACACAAGGCGTGCCTATTAATAGCTATATACATATACTTATAAGTGATGCATGGGCATACCTTAAATACATAATAATATTGAAATCATAAATAAACTCAATATCACTCTCAGATTAACTAGAAGCTACTGTGTTGGCTGAGTGAAGGAGGATGGCCGACTCCAATTACCTAAACAATTATATTATAAATTTATCAGTACTAACTTTAAAACAAGATTTTAAAGAGACAAAAGATGTCTTAATTTATGCTGAAAATTCAGCAAAATTTTTCTTGTACCTAGGATCTACTCAACCTGCAAAGTGATTCAAATCACGCTTCTAAAATCACAAGTCTCAAACCCACATCTCAATAGCATCACATGACCTCTCCCGAGCCCTCCAAACCAGGCAAAACTAACATACTCAGAAAATTCAGTCATAGTCCTTAAAACTGATATTCTGCAAAAATCATTCAAATTAGTTTTAAAAATTCTCAAATTTTGCCTCGAGATCCATAATATTGTTATAAGATTATTGCAAAAGGAATTATAATTTTCTAGTCACCTACGAATATTTTATGGATTTTCATTCTAAACCTGTTACTAGGTAAATAAGAAAATTTAGAGTTCAAATTTACCTACGTCAATTCTAATGCTTCGAATACGTTTGGGGCGTCTGAAAATGGTGGCGAGGGTTGTAATATTGGCCTACTTCCGAGATAATTCCGGTAGCCCTCCTATTTGGTCCGAAACTGCAGATCCGAGCGCCTGTGGAATTTTCGCAAAATGAAAGTACCTACATGAAGTCCACAATATCAGGAGTTAGAATATAATTTTTATTTAATTAAATAAGCTCATTAAAGGCTTGGAAAAATACTGTGAAGTTCATGGGATCCACTGGATTTTCGGTATCGGAAAATTTTGAAATTTATATCACCGTGAAACTCTCGCTGAGTAGAGCATGCTGGTACTCTCGAAATCTCCGTGGGGGTTCCTGGTTCGGGAGAAATTTAATCAAAAAGTCGAAATGAGCTAAAACTTTTCAAGCTCGATTCGGATAAACCGCTCGATGAAAATTCGTATTCTTGGTGTCTTTGGAAAGCTTTCGAAGTGTAGAAGGTGATTAAGACTAGACTCGGTCTAATTGGTGGCCGGATCGATCGAATTTTGACTGGGAACATGAAGCGTCAAGCTGCGCTTGAAGGAAGGTTTGGACGCATTTTTCCGGCAATCCAGACGGTGGGGAGGCTTCAAGGTGAGGTGCCGGCGACTGGGGAAGGGAGGGGAGGTTGTGGCCGGTGGTGGGGAGGGGAGAGTAGAGAGAAAATGAGAGGGAAAGAGGGGTGGCAGAAATGCGTGATGGAGGGGAAGAAAAAAAAGAAGTGGACCGGTCCGATTCGGTCCAGTTTGAATCCGCTGATTTGATTTAGGATACCCAAAATTAAATTTTTACTTTGCTTTGGGACCCAAAACGAGCACCGAAAATTTCAAAAAAATTATTGAAAAACTCATAAAAGTTTGTGAAGTTTAAATATATTTTTAATTTTGCTACGTGATTTTTAAATTAATTTTTTGTCTTAAGAAAATTAAACCCAATTTAAAAATCCAGAAAATTCCAATTCAATTTCCATAATATTTAATAAAATAAAATATTATAATTTACATATAAAATAATTATTTAAAAATTTGGAGTGTTACACTTATCATCTTGCTTTTTATCTAATTTAATATCCATTATCCTTGTCTATTTTCGTTTCTTACTTGTGCTTTGATGGGTATTTTAATAACTAGCAATTGACCATCTTCTTTACTGCAGAATGCTTCCTGAGAAGGTTGCCAATATTTTATCAGATTCACTGACAAGGGAGAGAGTTTTATCACAATGTGATGCTTCAGAAGTTCTCAGAGTTGCATTTTCTCAAACAGAAGCTTCCATGAATAATTATTATGAGGTTTTCCCTTGGTCTTTCCTTGTCTAAGTCTCAGTGGAAAATTTCTTATTAATTCAATAAAAGAGACAGCAGCAACTCAGCCAAGCCACAGATTGCCACTTTGATGAATTCTTTTATATTCATGAAAAAAAATCTTAATAAATTTTGTTACAAAAATTATCCAATATTTGAGGCTACATGTAAATTTATTATGATCTGAGGTTCAACTCTGGTTTTATCAAAGTTGAACTTTAGAGGGCCTTATTGAAAAATAGAGATGGATGGTCATATTTGACAGATAAATAAAGAGTGTACTAAATCGGTTAAGGGCAGCTATGGAAACCTTTATTCGGAGCAGGCTGCTTATTCCCTTCTTTTCTTTTAACTTTGTTATTATTTTCAATTGAAATGCCATAACACCAAGATAATCCTTGTCCTTTTATTCTTTTGTTGCTTTCAATTTTATAGGGTGTATTGTGACACCCCATTACCCCGAACATAGCCTTCTTTCAATATTTTAGATTAAATAACATAAAATAGATAAAAACAATAATAATAATAATGGTGAGAGTCAAAATATAACAAAGCTGCGCCATTGTTGTGCCTTGAAAAAGATGCCTAGGCAATAAATTGTGCAACTCAGTTATTTACCTGGCTGACTGTGGTAAAGGTAGGTCTTGCTCCTTGTTTTTGAGGGTCATCTCAGTTAGGCCACTTGGTGCGCCCTTAACAACCATTACGGATGCCATGAATCGGTTTGATAAAAGCGTGCACAATATTGTTGATTGTTTTGTGGGAATTCTTTCTGGTTGGTGTAACAATTTGAATTCAGAGCACCATGTTGTCTTTGTGGATTTTGCTCCTGGTAGCTGTTAGTTTTATATTGTGTACTAAGTTTTCTTTTTTGGTTAATTTTAATAGGCAATTGGGATATTGTACATTTTTGACAACCAGTACCGTAGAATGTATTATTGTTATTCTGATTCATTTTAATGAACTTTTGTGATATTAAGGTATACAGTTTTAACATTACAACAATCAATTCCCTGCAGGGTTGTACTGCAACGGTGCTTCTGGTTTGGGCTAATGGTGATGAAAATTTCTTTGCTCAGTGTGCCAATCTTGGTGATTCAGCTTGTGTTATGAAGTATGCTTTAGATTCTCATTTTGTATTTCTCTACGTTGTTTGGATGATATATTTAAAGAAAAAAAATGCACTAAAATGGAATCTCAAATAGTCTCTCGTAGACATGATAGCAGAGTGATCATGGGCAGCTAGTTTTTGTTATTATGCTATTAGGTTCATTAGTATATTTTTCTAGGAAAGTATCTTCTATGGAGGCTACTCTTGTGACAGTGACTGTTCCAGGGTTAAAGAAAGAGGATAGACAAAATGAAAGTGCTAAAATCTTGCCAATGTATGTCAGAGAAAAGTGTTCACTGTTAGTGGTGGAAACATAGGCAGCTATAATTATAAGTTACGTGAACTGCAAGTTTAATACAACAGAAGGTCATGGTACATGAAAAACACCACTAGTAGAGAACTACTATTATGTCTATTGCCTATGGCATTTCCATGGCATTGTCCTAGTTGTTATTTGCTAAGTGTTGCCTTTTATTTTTCAACATCATGATTGTTGTGGCCATCTAAATGAAAAATTTTCTATCATAACTGTCTTTAATACCATATTTATAGCCGGATGCATTTTCAGTGTTGATGGGAAGCAGATTAAGATGACGGAAGACCATAGAGTAACTAGTTATTCTGAACGACTTCGAATCAGTGAAATAGGAGAACCATTGAAAGATGGGGAAACACGGCTTTGTGGTAAGGAGGGAGGGAAAAGGAGGGTGGGGGGCACTTCGAAGAACTACTTATTTTGGAACACACAGAATCAATGTCATTAAGTTGATGACTTTCTATTCTCTCCCCTGTTTCAGGCTTAAATCTTGCTCGGATGCTTGGAGACAAATTTCTGAAACAGCAGGATGCCCGATTCAGTTCGGAACCCTATATAAGTGAAGCTGTGCATATAAATCAAGCAAGTGGGGCCTTTGCACTGTTGGCAAGGTGATTTTGTTTCTGATTAATATCCTTGCCTCAGCAATAACTGACATTCTTACAGTAACTATCTATTATTTGGTTTGTGATGTATTGAATCATTCTACTTGGCCTGCTTTGGAGATTTAAGCTGCTAAAAATAGCATATGATAGGACTATCTATTCTCTACTTGGTTATTTATATTGTTGTTGGAAATGCTAATCTGGATTCTGCAAAATTGCAGTGATGGCTTTTGGGATGTCATTAGTGTTAAGAAGGCAGTTCAGCTTGTGCTTCAGGTGAATATTCTTCTGTTAAAACAATTATCATCCATTGTGAATTTCTGTAAAGTTTTCTTTCCATGAAATTCGATAGAATTTGGAACTTTTATCTACACAGACGAGGGAGAGATACTCTACAGATGGAGAGAATCCTGCTGAGAAGATTGCTAATTTTTTGTTGAGTGAAGCTAGAACACTACGGACAAAGGATAACACCTCCATAATTTTCTTGGATTTTGACAGCAAATCTAGATTATCTTCTTGTGAACCTGTATCTTGATATAAGTTATGAGTTTTTGGTGTACAATTATGATTTCTTTTTTTTGGGTTCTCTATTGTCTGCATTAATCTTCTGCTTGGCGGTGCCAGTCAGACGGATGTTTGCATCATCAATATGTGTTTCAGAGTTATTGGTTCTCATTTTGTTGTTGGAAGCCGCCTAAAGACATGATGCACATTGCCTGCGAAAGCTTCAAGTGGATGCATGGTTGAGGGAAATAAAGTCTGGTAAAAAGTATATATAGTATAGGTAGGATTTCAACTAACGGTGCAAATTGTGGGTGTTGATTTTTACACACACAATCAGAGGATGCGATAGAACGTACTTGTGAAAGAATGACTTTGTCAAACAGAATTTGCATAAACCATAAACGGAAATTAGTAATGTCTGACCATCTTTTGAGTTTTCATTGCGAATGAACCACAGTGCAAAGCTATTGAGTACTTGGGAAACTTGGGGCACTGACTATCAAAACAATCAATATTTCTTCAGATAAGCTCTTATTATCGTTGAGGAAATTACATGCTTCAGTCCAATGTTTGTGCAGATTGGCTAGCTGCTGACTGTTGCCGTTAGATAGATTGATTATAGAAAAAAATGTTTGGTTTGTGGTCAAGTTAATCATTTTGACTGTCGTCATGTAACGTATAGATTTTTGTGTTTTAGAGCTGGATCGAAAGTACGTATTCCAAATGCAAATCTCTAACTCTAGCATGGATCTTCCGACGTTGCAACGTAAGTTAGGAATGGAAAATAAAAATTTAAACGCCATTTTCTTTTGGAAATGGGAAATTAAGAATGATTCAAAATTCATGAACTCTCAAATTATTGAGATGCTTAATGCATAAACTTATCTTTTTAACTTTCTTAAAAAAAAAAAAAAAAAAAACCTTGTCTTTTTAATTAAGTGGGAGTCGTGTAATGTTTATTATACCTCCAAATTGAATTATGAACAAATTTTGTTAAAATTTTTATTATATAAAAAGTAAGGTATTTTTGATAAATTATTTTTTCAATATTTATATTTTAATATTATTAATACTTTTTTCTCTTTATTCCCAAAAACAAATTAAGACTTTAGTCATTTTACCTATTTTTAGCTCATTTAATTATTAATGCTTTTAAAAAAAATATCATTGTTGAAACTATTAATCTTAGGATTATTTTAATCTATTTTTTTAAAAATAATTAAATAATAAT
Organism: Hevea brasiliensis; assembly: GCF_030052815.1. Lineage (NCBI taxonomy): Eukaryota > Viridiplantae > Streptophyta > Magnoliopsida > Malpighiales > Euphorbiaceae > Hevea > Hevea brasiliensis. Next base: position 73,608,572 of record NC_079507.1, on the reverse strand, counting down.
ATTAATAATGATAAAATTTAAAATAAAATAACAGTTTATTAAAAATTTTACTTCTTATTTAATTATTTGATTAACGAAAATGTAAAAATTATGACAAAAGTGAAAATAAAAATAAAATGACTTCAAAACAAATAAATGACTTTAATCAGAATAAAAAAATAAAAAAAAGTGAAAACTAATTAAAATAACTTCAAAACAAAAATTATAATAGAAGGTGTCAATAAGAAAAGGGCAAAAGAAAATTAGAAATAAATTTAATTTATTTCATATAGTTTTTAGTAATGTTTAATTTAATTTATTTTTAATTTTTTATTTAATTACACCTTTTTAATTATTTAACTGAACATGTAACTCACTTATTACTTACTACCTGAGTTATTATTATTTTTTTTTTAATATTAATTACTTAATTTATTATTTTTTAATATTAATTAAATAATTATAATTAATTAGTTTTTTATATTTAATTTTTTAATATTAATAATATAAAAAATAATATTTTATATTTTTAATTTTATTTAATAATAATTTTTTAATTTTAATTAAGAAAATGAAAACGTAAAATAAAAAATAACAATATTTTTATTATTTTTCAATTTAATTAATTAATGAAAATATAAAAATAATATTCTTTTCGTACTCTCATTTTAATTAATAATATTAAATAATAAAAATAATATTTTTAATATTTAATTTAATTAATTATAAAAAATAACATTTTAATATTAAAAAATAAAAATAAAAAAAATATTAAAAAATAACGTGTGTATTAATATCAAGTCAATTTAAACATAAATTAATAATAAAAAAATTAAATTAAATCAAAAATTAAAAATAAACAAAATTTAACATACCTAAAAGGTGCTATGGGATAAATTTTCATTTCCAACGAAAATTTGTGGGACGCGATTTGAAGCGGCCTCCTAATAAACAGTCTCAGGAAAACCGTCAAACGTGCGTTTACAAACCCCAGCAGAAAAGGGAATGGGGAAGAAGAAGAAAAGAGCAGAAACAGATGCTGATGCTGATGCAGAAGCAGAAGCAGAGAGAAAAGTCCTCGAGGTCGATGAGTTCATTAATGGCGATTCTCATAGGAAGATGAAGAAGAAAAAGAAGAAGAAGGAAATAAATGAGACTGAGAAAGAAGAGAACGAAGCGAATGGGAAACGTACAGTAAGCATAGCCGTCCCCGGTTCCATTATCGACAACGCTCAATCTCTTGAACTCGCTACTCGAGTACTACTCTCTGCGCTTTTTATTTACTGTTCCGTGGCTTGCAAATCCTCGTTATTCTATTTTCCATTTAAATGATTTTTTTCCATTTCTCTTTCAGTTGGCTGGTCAGATTGCTCGTGCCGCGACCATATTTCGAATCGATGAGGTCTGTGTCTGTGTTTCACTCCCTTAATCCTCTTATTTTATTTTATTTTATTTCTTAAATTAAGAAATTGATTTGTGTATACAGAAATGCTTTAGTTGCAGTTAGTGTAACAATTATCATTGCTATTTTGCTCATGAAGAGTAGCTTTTAACTTTACCATGTGAGCAGGTTGTGGTGTTTGACAATAAGAGTAGTTTAGTGATTGAGGATCCCACTGTGAACACTGTCAATAACTCTGGTGAGAATGAAAGTGGTGCGCCTTTTCTCATAAGGATCTTGCGGTATCTCGAGACTCCACAGTATTTAAGGAAAGCTCTCTTCCCGAGGCATAATAGCCTGAGATTTGTGGTGAGGTTCCAATTTATTGACCAACTTATATTTAGCTTCATTTGCAGACTGTCCCTTTTGTTGATTGTTGGTGGTCAATTAAATGAACTGAAGTTGTTTATAGTTGTTCCACTCTAATTCTTTTTTCACAGGGTTTGTTGCCTCCGCTTGATGCACCACATCATTTGCGCAAGCATGAGTGGGCTCCATATCGGGAGGGTAAGCCGTAACTCATCTTCTTTGGCATTGATAATGTCTGTGCATGTATGATTTTTGTTTGTCACTCCATTTTGGTTCAACCACTCGATATCTTATAATAAATTTACAGGTGTCACATCAAATGAAAAAGCTCCAAACTCTAAGGAAACGCTGGTTGACGTGGGTTTGAGTAAGGTAACAATCTAGTGGACTTGGTTACTAATCTGTTTACCTCCTTTATGTTTCCAAAAGTTATTATGGTGTCTCTTTTATTTCATGTGATGAATATTAACAATGTAATTGCTGAGACTAACTAATGTGATATTGGTATTGCCCACCGGTTTTCTCTCATTCAAAATATAGCAAGAGTTGCATGATTTCTTGTTGGCAATCTTTTTTCACACAGGGTCAGTCCCTCTGTTGATCTTATAAATTCATATAATCCTCCTTTTCTGACCCTTTAACCTATGAGTTGAATTGAAACAACTCAACTCAACTAAGCTTTTATCCCAAAAATTTGGGATCGGCATATAGATTCTCCACTCTAAACGATTTTGGTTTAAATGCTTAGAAATGTGTAATGCTTCTAGGTCATGTTGTACTACTCTCCTCCAAGTCAATTTAATGTGCTTTACTTGTCTAACTGGAGCCTCCGTATGTCTACGCTTCACATGACCAAACTATCTCAATCTCCCTTCTCTCAACTTATCTTTAATTGGCACTACTCCTACCTTTTCTCTAATACTCTCGTTACGGACTTTATCTAGTTAGTATGGCTACTTATCCACCTTAATATTCTCATCTCTGCAACTCTTATCTTAGACGCATATTACTCTTTCAGTGTCCAACACTCACTACTATATAACATAGCCGGTCGTATGACTGTACGGTAAAATTTTCCTTTCAACTTATTGGGAATCTTACGATCGCATAAAACTCCCGTGGCACGTATCCACTTCAACCATCCGGCTTTAATCCTATGACTAACATCCTCTTCACATCCCCCATCTACTTGAAGGACTGAGCCTAGATATTTAAAGTGATTACTTTGGGACAGTACCACTCCATTCAAACTAACTCCTTCCCTATCACCAGTTTTGCCTTCACTGAACTTGCAATGCATGTATTCTGTCTTCGTTCTATTTAACTTAAAGCCTTTGACTCTAGAGTACTTCTTCAAAGCTTTAGCTTTCTATTGACTTCTTCTCGTGTCTCATCTATCAGAATAATATCATCCGCAAACCATAGTTATTAAAGGCCCAAGGCGCACCAAGGCGCCAAGGGTCCTGGAGCCTAGGCGCAAGGCGTGCGCCAGAGCAAAGAGAGGCGCAAAAATTAAAAAAAAAAATTCAAAAAAATATAAATATTCCATCAAATTTCAACTATCATAAAACTAAACATAATAATAAGTAATAAACATAAGGTAATAATAATTTTGCAATCCAAATAGAATAAAAATGAACTACTTTATTTTAAGAAACTAATATAAAGTGTCACAATTTTAACATATTAACATGATAGACACTAGTCATACTAGTAATCAAAATCCAAGAAAGAAATTAGTTAACTAGTTACAAAATAACTAGTTAACTACTCTTCAATCTATATGAAGAGTAGCATTAGTAATCAAAACTAAAGTCAAGTACCAATTACTAAATAAGTAGTTCACTACACTTCAATCTATATCAAAAGCAGCATTAAGATCTTCCTTATCTTCCCCTTCAGCTTCGTCCTCTTCATACTCATCTTCTTCAAAATCAATATCTTCATCTTCTTCAGAAGATGTCTCTTCTCTAAGTAAAGGAGTATTAGCTCTAGATGGTGGCTTTCCTTTATGCTTTGACATAGATCTTGAAGCAACTGCAGATGCTATATTTTTTCCTTTCTCGGATCTAGTATTGTAGGCATCCTCTTCAACTCCAATAGCTTCAGCAACCGCATTCCAAGTCAAATTGTCATCCTCAAACACAAGTTCATCATTTTCTAACTTTTCTTCCATTTGACCCATCAACCATTCATTACTATCATCTGTGTCTTTCAATGAAATGGGGTCAATGCGGTGACGTGCATCATATCGGCGCCTTAATGGCCGATTATACTTCACAAACACCAAATCATTCAATCTTTGTTGAGCTAGCCTATTTATTTTTTTACTATGAATCTGTAAAATATAACAATTTTAATAAGTAATTTTTAAGAAAGAATAAATTAAAAGTATAATTGTAAAGAGACATGTTTTGTTACTTACATGCTCAAAGATATTCCAATTACGCTCACAATCAGATGCACTATAAGTGAGGCTAAGCACTTTTATTGCAAAATTTCTCAAATCTAGAGTTGAAGCTCCGTAAGCATTCCACCATTCAGCTATCAATAAAATAACGCATATTAATCATGATTAAAAAAAATTGCAAGACAAGATTAAATGCTTATGATTAAAATTATGTTACCTGGAGATATTGTTGTTCGATTCCTAATTGTCACAGGCATCCCAAATATGCCAGCACTATTTTGATACAAAAGTAGTTGTTTCATGATTTTGTCTTGCTCTTGTTGGGTTGGAATCAACCTTTGTAGAACTGTGTATAAACCAGTCATAACCTCTTCATCTGTAGCAATCTGAGTATTTGAATAAAAAAATTCAGTATTCAAATAATGTCCTGCTGCATGCAAAGGTTGTTGGAATTGGCTTTCCCATCGTTTATCAATGATCTCAAACACCGCCTTGTATTTTTCTTCCTTTTCACTAAATGACTTTGCAATTGCTTCTTTAGCCCTATCCATAGCCTCATAAATATATCCCATTGCAGGCCTTTTCTCACCATCAACTAATCGAAGCACACGGACTAATGGACGAAATATCTTTAAGATGTACACCATAGTACTCCAAAAACTAGGCATCATCACAATACTAGTCACTTTCTTATCAGCTTGCTCTTTTGCCCGCTTACTTGTGGTCCATTCCTCTGAAGTAAACATTTTTCTCAAATTGGTCTTGTGCTTATGCATGCGTTGAAGGGTGAGAAAAGCAGTTGCAAATCTTGTGACAGCTGGCCTAATTAGTTCTCTTTCACCGGTGAAGTGCCGTAACATGTTCACCACACCTGGACGAACATAAATGTAGCCATTCATTGTCACTGCCCTTTTAATTATGTTATGAAATTTTGGCATTTTCCCAATGTCTTCTAAAATCAAATCTAAGCAATGGGCAGCACAAGGAGTCCAGTACAAGTGTGGATGCTTGACTTTTAACAACTTTCCTAAAAACAAAATGAATATGAGAAGTTTTTATTTACTACAATTGTTAATTAAAATGAAATTTAAATAATTTAATAAAAATTAAAACTTAAAATTACCTGCAAGCACACAGTTGCTAGCATTATCTGTCACTACTTGAACCACATTAGCCTCCCCAACACGCTCCACAATTCTATAAAGCAGCTCAAACATCTTCTCACCAGTCTTTGAATACTCTGAAGCATCCACAGACTCAAGGAAAACTGTTCCCTTTGGAGAATTCACTAAGAAATTAATTAAAGTCCTTTGCTTTTTATCTGTCCAACCATCTGCCATTATAGAACAACCATACTTTGCCCATTCTTCTTCATCGGACTTCAATTCATTCTTCACATTAGTAACTTCTTTATTCAACAAGGGAACCCACAATTCATGGTAACTTGGTGCCTTCAAACCAATACCAAATTGTCCAACAGACTCTAACATCACTTGAAAACTTGGATAATTGGCAGCATTGAAAGGAATTGCCGCATCATACATCCATCGAGCTATATCCCTACATGCCTTTTCTCGCAATTCCTTTTTACATGCCTCATTTATGGTGGTTTGCTTCAACTTTGCATTCTTCCTATCTTTCACTGCCCTTTCTGCATTTTGAGCAAAAAATACATCAATAGGACCCTTTGTCCTTGGCTTCTTTCTCATATTTGCAACTTTATTACTTCTTTGCTGTGGGACTTCTATGTTTGCACCAATTTCATCTTCGTTTTCATCATCACCCATCCTCTCAACATCTTCAAAATCAGGAAAAGAAGTTTTATCAAAGTCCTTTGCTGTAACCTTTTTTAACATATAGTCTTGTATTTCTTCACGTACATGTGTTGGACACCTTTTGCACATGGTGACATTGCGATGTCTCCCAACCAAGTGTTGCTTAGCTCGGTAAATCCCTCCCTTTGTAACTTTATTACAAAAGTTACAAACAAGATCATTGGTATTTGGTGGCTTTAATAAATGCACATACTTCCAAGCCGGATCTTTTCTATTATTGCCACTTTTATCTTCAATGGCAGTAGAAGATGTTCCAATGTCCATCTTTTACAATCGAACAAGAAATATTAACTCCCTATATCAATAGCATAGCAAGTTTAGCAAAGCAATTTATCACTTACATACAAGTCACAAACACCCACTCAATTGTCATTTCAAATAATATTTGTATTCAAGAAGTAAAAATTATGGTAAATAATTTTTGAAATATTCAATAAAGAACATTCAACAAACACCCATTAAACTATTTTATTTATTTATGTTATTACAGCAAAAAGCATGTTAATTATCAATATGTTAATAACTTAATTATCAATATATTATTCATGTTGCAACTTGCAACAAACACCCATTCACTGCTGCTGTGCTGTATTTTATACTAAATAATTTATTTATTGTCATTTTATATATTTATGTTAATTTTCACTTGTCTTTTTGCTCTTTATTATAATTTAAGATATAAGAAATTAAGGGTTAGTGGGTTGCATGTGAGAGGCAATCAACAAATAGCCAAATGTTGAACAGAGAATTGAAAAATAACTGCAAAAAGAAAGCAGACAAGCAACTGCTGTCATCAACTAGCAACTTGTGTTATCAAAAAGCACAATGCAGCTGCTGGTGTCATCAAATAAAAAAAATCAACTCAACAAAAAAAAAACACAGCAGATGCAGCAGGAGTGAAATCTAAATCACCGAAAATTTCAGCAGTATAACAGAGGGAAAATTGAAAAGAAAAGAGCATGTTAGCAGCAGCTATGGCTTGAAAACTAGCAAAAATGAAGAAAAGAAGAGCAAAGAAAAAGCAGCAGATACAGCATAGGTGAAACCCTAGATCACTGAAAATTTCAGCAGCATAATGGGAGAAAAATTGAAAAGAAAAAAGCATGCTAACAGCAGCCATGGCTTGAAAACCAGCAAAAATGAAGAAATGAAGAATAAAGAAAGCAGCAACCATGGCTTGAGAACCACCAAGATGGAAGAAAAGAAGATGGAGAAGAAGCCGATGATGAGAAAGAAAGGAAGAAAGGAACAAGAAATGGAAGAGGAAGTCAAGAATAACAAACCTGAATGCAGAGATCAGCTAAGTTTCTAGAATCTTCTTCTTCTCGTCTTCTTCTTCTTAACTTCTTTTCACCTTTTTCTTTTTACTTCTGCTGTCGGTACCTTTTTCTTTTTTACTTCTGCTGTCGGGATGGAGTGGGGCTGTTATAAACGTCCCCTTCATTAAATAGGGCGCCTGGGACTGCTGAGGCGTGCCTGGAATGCGCCTTGAGCCTGGGTGCGCCTTGAGCCTGGGCAACGCCTTCTCAGTGTCGCTCGCCTGGACAGTTTTAAGGCGCAGGCAGCTGAGCCTCCATCGCTTGACGCCTAGGGCGCGCCTCAGGCACGCCTTTAACAATTATACCGCAAACATCATGCACCAAGGAATACTCTCTTGTATATGTTTCGTCAATTCATCTAAAACTAATATAAAAAGGTAAGGGCTTATGGCTGATCCTTGGTGTAATCTAATTGAGATCGGAAAATCTCGTGTCCCCTCCCACTGTGCGCACAATAGTTGTTGCTTTTTCATACATATCTTTCAACACTTGTATGTACCTAATAGATACTCTCTTTTGTGCTAACACATTACATAAGACATCTCTTGGAACACTATCATAAGTCTTCTCCAAATCAATAAAAACCATGTGTAGATCTTTCTTTACATCTCTATATTTCTCCATCAAGCTTCTAATGAGAAAGATCGCTTCCATAGTTGAATGACCGGGCATGAAGCCAAATTGATTGAGAGAGATAGAAATATCATGACGTAGTCGATGCTCCACAACTCTCTCCCACAACTTCATAGTATGGCTCATGAGTTTAATTCCTCTATAGTTTGAGCAACTCTGTATGTCTCCCTTATTTTTAAAAATAGGTACTAAAATACTCCTCCTCCATTCATCAGGCATTTTCTTTGAGTTTAGAATCTTATTAAATAATTTAGTTAACCATGCCACTCCCATATCTCCCAAACACTTCCACACTTCAATTGGTATTTCATCGGGTCCACAGGCTCTACCCACTTTCATTCTCTTAAGTGCTTCCTTTACTTCTAAAGATCTAATCCTTCTAGTATAATTCACATTCTTTTTTATTGTTCTATAATCTATATTCACGCTATTACCATTTTGACTATTATTAAAGAGATCATTAAAATAATTTCTTCATCTTTCTTTAATGTCCTCATCTTTCACCAACACTTTTCCTTCTTTATCCTTAATGCACCTAACTTGATTGAGATCTTGACATTTTATTTCTCTCCTCCTTGCTAATCTATAAATATCTTTCTCCCCTTCTTTAGTTCCAAGTTGCTCATATAACTTTTCAAAAGCCTGTGTTCTTGCTTGACTAACTGCCTTTTTTGCCTCTTTTTTTGCTATTTTGTACTGTTCATATGCCTTATTATTAGCACATTTAGGTAATTTCTTATACAGTTTTCTTTTTCTCTTCACTGCCTTTTGTACTTCCTCATTCCACCACCATGGTTCATGTCCTTTAGACTCTCCAAGTACTTTTCTAGCTACTTCTCTAATCTTTGATGCCATCTGTATCCACATATCATTGGCCTCCATATCCAGCTTCCATACTTCGGACTCAAGAAGCTCATTTTTGAACTTCACTTGCTTTACTCCTTTGAACTCCCATCACTTTGTTCGAGCTACACTATTTCCTCTGACCTTACTTGAATTGTTCCTAAACTTGACATCCAAGACCACCAACCGATGTTGACTTGTTAAAGCCTCTCCTGGAATGACCTTGCAATCCTTGCATAGAGCTCTATTTGTCTTCCTAGTTAAGAGGAAGTCGATTTGGCTTCTATGTTGCCCACTTTTGAAAGTAACTAAATGTGACTATCTTTTTATAAAGTAGGTATCTGCTGGTATTAGGTCGTATGCCATAGCAAAATCCAGGATGTTTTTTCCCTCCTCATTTTGACTGCCAAAACCAAAACCTCCATGAACATTCTCATAACTTTGTCTATCACTTCCTATATGTTCATTCAAATTTCCACCAATGAAAACATTCTCTTCATTCGGTATGCTTTGCATTAAATCATCCATATCTTCCCAAAACCTTTGTTTACTCTCACTGTCTAGTCCTACTTGTGGGGCATAAGCACTAACTATATTTATTGTTTCTCCTTCTAGTACTACCTTTACTAGTATAATTCTATCTCCTACTCTTTTTACAGCTATTACTGCGTCTTTCAATTTCCTGTCTATAATTATGCCCACTCCGTTCTTGTTCTCTCTTTTCCGGTAAACCACAGTTCGTACCCTGAATTACTCACTTCCTTACTTTTCTCTCCTACCCATTTAGTCTCCTGAATGCAAGCAATATTCACCCTTTTTCTTTCCAAGGTATCCACGAGCTCCATTAATTTTTCTGTAAGTGATCCAACATTTCAAGTATCAACCCTGATCCTCCTCCTATCCTGCTCATTCCTAATTGATCTCCTTCTATGATATCTTCTATTGTTTTCTATGTCTATTTTGTGTTCTGTTCCACTATCTGTTCTACTATCTGTCCTATGGACTAAATTCTTTACCCACACCTGTCCATGATGTGGGAACCCTTGCTCACTTAACACCACACCTGAGCGCCGGCATGGTGCGTCGCTTTCGGTGAACGCCTTACACCCTTGCATATTTTTCACTACACCTGGGCTTCGATGTAGCGCATCGTTAGTAGAGGATGCCCCAACGTTTATATCATTTGAATCCATATCATAAGGTGTGACGCAATTTTTACGCTGATTGTCACCTACCGCAACCCTCCTCCTTTATCCGGGCTTGGGACCGGCTAAGCGCAAACTACTTAGGCGGAGTTTGTGAGTTGAATTGAAATTGGAGCTTAATTTTGCTAGATGAGGATGTTGGCCCTAGTAAGCTTGTAAATAGCTTGAATCTCAATATACTTGGGACATTATCGTTTGTGGCAAAACTAAACCAAGTAACAAGATTCTGCTTTGTAAATTCTCTGTGCTTCTGCTTTTTATTTTTGTATTATCTTCATTATGTAATGTATCTCCATGTATTTCTGAGCTGAACACCGCTTTCTAAAGCATGACTTTTGTTGCTATTGGCATGTCAAAGCGTAATCTTATCAAGATGCTTTTTTTTTAATATATATAAATATAATTTATTTCTCTTGAGCATCATGCCTGCTGCATATAAATATCTGTAGTCAATTTATTTTACATCAACTTTATGATTTTCTTTTCAAAGTCTAGATTGGCAAGAAGTCTCCAGTAAATTTAACGTTTTACATATTTGAAGCTAAATTATGCAGAATGTTGTTGTTGATCAAGCTCTTGAACCTGGCATTAGAGTAACTGTGGCAATGGGAAGCAACCGCAATTTGGATGGTGGTAATGAATTTGTATTCCTCTTGATCTTTTTCTGATTTTAATTTTTCTGACAACAAATGATTGAAAAATGCGAGATAAATTAATTACAATAGATATTATTGCCTCCTTTTTCACTTTCTTAAGAATTATCTATAGGCCAGCAGCAAATACTCTTTTTCCCTTTTATTTATTTATCTTCCTAGAATAATGCTCTTTTTCTTTAACATATTGGGTATTGGCATATTTTTAGTTCACTTTTAATTGAGCATTATGCATGCAGAAATAATGATCTCTACTCATGAAGTTCATTTTATCTTGCATTTATCTAGATATACCACATGAGGTTGTATCATTGTCCAAACCTAAGGAAGAATCAGGAATGTATTGGGGCTATAGAGTGCGGTATGCTTCAAATATCAGCTCGGTGTTCAATGATTGTCCGTACAAGGTATCAATACTGTTATCGTATGGTTTTCTCTATTCCCTTTTAAGAACCATTCATAGTTTTTGTTCACAATTTAAATAAGGCCTTCATCAACTTCAACTATGTTAATTACAGGGTGGCTATGATTATTTAATCGGTACCTCAGAACATGGTCAGATTATAAACTCATCACAGCTTTCTTTGCCAACTTTCAGGTATTTTTTCTTTCTCTGTTAGATCCTCGACGTAACTTTCCTTGTGGCAAGGAACTTTCAGTAATCAGTGGTATACCAATGGGCTGATTTTGGACCTTTATCATGGCATATCTTTTTGTTCCTTGTATTTGTAGCCCTAAGCTAAGGACTTAGTTTGGTGTAATAGTATGCAATTTTAGTAGGTAGAAGTAATGAGTGCACTTTGAACATACACCTTTTCAATCAAATTTAGTCCTCTTATTTGTATAAATAATTTGCAGGCATTTGTTGATTGCATTTGGTGGGCTCGCTGGGTTGGAAGAAAGTATTGAAGAAGACAGCAACTTAAAGGTACTTTCTGTTCAACAAAATATACCGTTATTAATGAAGAATTGCTTGGTTCCAGTTTGGACTCTGTTTATGAATAACATGTCTGCTGGAAATGCAGCCATTTCTTTCCTTTTTCCTTTTCTCCTCTCTTTCTTCCGTTTTTTCTCTTGGTAAAATGTAGTTTGCCTTCTTTTTTTATGTTATGTGATTTTGACAGCATAGAAATGTTATATAGGAAAAAAAATCAACTGAACAATCTCGTAGATATGTGTGTGTATCCATGATTCAGCTTAATTTATTGACTTGTTCAAGCTGTAGTAAAATGCTCAGGCTAAAAGCAAAAGAGAATTATTGAATGCTGGCTTTTTTCTTCTTCTTGAAGGGTAAAAATGTTCAAGAGGTTTTTGATTCATACTTGAATACCTGTCCCCATCAAGGAAGTAGAACAATTCGAACTGAGGTTGTAATTTTTAGTTTGTTTCTTGTCTGTTTACCAGAAATACATTCTATCTGCTAAACGATTTGATTCTTTATTTAAATTTCTGTCTTTTGTAACAGGAAGCAATTTTCATATCACTTCAATATTTCCAAGAACCGATTAGCCGAGCATTGCAAAGAATTCAATGTTAATGTTAGTCTGCAGTTGGCTACATGTAATGGCTATTTTAGCCTTGATATTTGGCGTCTTTCACGAGTCACAATTCGCATTTGGAGTCTTGGCCTACTTTAGCTGAAAGTTCGCAAGTTTTGCAAGGGGTTTTTTAATAATATTTTATGTGTTTTACCGATGGATGTGTCAAATTATCTGTGGTTATCTGTTCTTTTATATCTAAAACATGCCGGATAAGACTGTCCGTCTTGTACGAAATCAGAGTCACGGGTAACGTGAGACGCAGTACCAAATTGTGTACCCTGCCTACTGCTGTCTTATCTGCCTTTCACTCGTTTCCACGGTGTGAAATTCCTGATTTCGATTTAAATCGAAATAAATTGAATTAATTTAATTTAATTAATTTAATTTTAAATTTTAATTTATTTAATTTAATTTTATATTATAAAAATTTTAATTAATTTAATTTTAAAAAATAATTAATTTAAATTAAATTAAATAATATTTAAATTAAATTAAATTAAATTAAATTGAATTAATTTTTAAATTAATTTATTTTTATAAAAAATTTATAAATTATATTTAATTTTTTATATATAAATTATTTAATTTTATTAATTAATGATTATTAAATTAAAATTAAAATTAAATTAAATAATTTAAAAATTAAATTTAAATTAAAAAATTAATTAAAAATTAAATTTGATAGTGTGATTTAATATAATTTTTATTATTTTGATTTAATTTAATTTTTAAAATATATAATTTAATTTTATAATTTAATTTAATTCATTTTAAATTGAATGCCCAAGATTCGTCAAAGATGCATTCAGCGAGGAAGCCTAAAATATACTACAAGTAACTTGCGGTCACAAATTATTCTTTGAAGGAGAAAGGTCGGAAATCGAGGATGAACAGTTAATTGCAAGGGCACGGGTCACCTCTACTCTGTTTGGATATCGGAAAAAGGGAGAAAAAAATAAATTAAGATTAATATTTTTTTTTATTTATAGGGAAAGATAAAATAAATTTTTTTGTTATTTTTTTAATTTAAAAAAAAATATAAAATTATATATTAAAATTATAATATTATTTTTTTAATATTATTTTTTAAAAAATATAAAAGATAAAATTATAATTTTATCATATTTTTTTTTCTTTTTTTATTTAAATAAAAATAAAAAAAATAAAATATTTTTTATTTTTCGCTATTTAATTTCCTTCCTCCTTAAAAAAATTTTGAAAACAGAGTGCTAGGGTTTGACTTACGAGATGAAGGCAAATCCATATGGCATGCTTTGGGCGTTCTGAGTTCTGACACAAGACGTCCCACTTCTGCAGGCAACCAACGGGCCGTCGCAGTTCAAAAACTTTTATTTTCTTTTACCGTTTGGAAGTGTTTAAAAATTCGAAACGATGTAACCCAACATTTCTTTTAATAAATTCAAATGTAAAATCCCACGATTTTAAAAATAATTTTAATATTATTAAATTAAATTAAATTAATAATAATTTAATATTTTTAAGAAAAAAAATGAAATTTTATTAAAAAATAAATTAAATTAAATTAATAATGATTTAATATTTTTAAGACAAAAAAATTAAATTTTTTTAAAAAATAAATTAAAATGAGAACAAAATTTCTATCCAATCCAGTTAAAATTTAATATCGAAGTAGAAATCTTTAAAATAATTAGTTAACAAATGGCAATAGGATATTTCATTTACGAATTGCTTTTTCTTAAATCAGAATTAAAATAAGTATGACAACAAAAAATTTTTCTCCATTTATGATGTTCTCAGAGTTCGATTACATCGACTTTGTATTTATTTATTTATTTATTAGCGAATACCTGTGTTTTATGCACAATAGTTTATATATATATAAGATAAAGAAAATTCATATACTAATTAAAAAATATTATTTTTTAATTAAAAGAGTTTTAATCTTATTATTTAAAATATTAAAATTTTAAAATATTAATAATAAATTCTAGCCAAATAAATTAGCAATTATTTTTAAATTAATGGCTATAAAAAATTTTTTTAATAGTCATAGGTTATTCTCTGTTAATAATAATAATAATAATAATTTATTATTAAACCATTTTAAAATAATAAAAGTAAAATAATATTAAAATAAATTAAATTTTATTAAACACATAAAAGAGAGAAAAAAATTTTAAGTATTACTTTTTCTTCAAAGTAAATATAGGTTTTGATTTTATTGTAATTAATAATTTTAAATTAAAAATTAGGGAACATGATAATATGTGATAATTATATTTATTAATTATATATTATAATTGTTTAGAAAATAAAAAAATAATGTTGACTTTTCACTTTTTTCATAAAAATTTAAAATTAATAGATTTGCATTACTTTTAATAATGAGATATATTTTAAAGGAAATTAAATTTTTAATTATGATAATAATTAGTGAGTCATAATAATATTTATTAAATTATAAAATTAAACGTCTTTTATTGGTAATTTATTAATATTTAATTATAGTAAATGTGTTTAAAAATATTTTATTAAACGATTTTAATTTTTCTTTAAAAATTATAAAAATTAAATTAAAAAACATGGGTTTTAATTTTATTATCATTTATGTTTTCAAATTAAAAATTAAAAAATCTCATAATGAATGATAATTATATTTAATAATTAACAATTTTTACTGATTTAAATTTAAAATACTAAATTAATTAAGAATTGTATTTAGAAAATTAAATTATATAATAATTATATATTATAACTATTTAGAAAATAAAAAAAAATTACTACTTAACATAAATATGATAGATTTAAAATTCTATCTACTTTTGAATATGTTTTATAAAAATTTGAATATCCTTTTTTCATTAAAGTGTAATAATTAAATAATTTATAACTTATATATATAATTAGAGAGTTAATAACTTAATTATAATTTAAAGAAATTATATAATTAATTAATAAAAAATAAAAAATTTAATGAAATCATTTGATATTAAATTTTTCTAAATAATAATAAAATAATGTAATATTAATTATTTATTAATTATACTATAAAAATATAAAAAAATAATAAAAATCAAATATGAATATAAATTGTTTGTTTACCTGAAAATAAAATTTTATTTATTTTTTCATAATTTACTATATATATAACAATCAATATATATATAATTAAAAATATATTTTTATTAAATATATATTAAAATAAAATTAATAAAAATAAAATAATATTAAAATAAATTAAAATTTATTAAATATATAAAAAAAAAATAAAATACTCAACTCTCTATGACTATTTTTATAATATAATTTTAAATTATTTTATTAATTTTAAAATATATAATTTTTATAATTAAATAAAATAATTAAATTTTTATAATGAAAATGTTAATTTATTAAAAAATATATAATATTTTTAATTAATTAATTATAAAAATTATCAATTAAATAAAAAATAAAATTAAATACTTAATACAAAATAAAATAATTATAACATATAATAATTTATATATTTGACAAAAATTAAAAAAAATATATTTTCGCATAATAAATTTTTTTTCTTAGAATTTAAGAGAAATTTCTCTCTCTCTCTCTCTCTCTATATATATATATATATATATATATATATATTCTTTTGCATGACAGAGGTAATGAATTGAAACGGATATTCACTAATTTATGAAATTTATATGGGTTGTTGCTTATATCAGTGACTTTCTCGCAGCAAGTTCGCTCCGTCGAACTCCATATGGCATCTGATGCCTCTATCTAAGTGTGGCTCCAGAGTCTTGAGCATTCCTCGATCAGAACTTTGAGACATGTCTATTCTTTATTGTCCCCCAGAGTTTCCTACACTGTTTCGTTTTTCTTGAATTCCAGACAGTCCCTAGTATCATTCTTCTTTCTTCTTCAAGTCAAACAGAAAAACCTAGTGATCGGTTCATCTTACCTGACCTGACCCTCCAGGAGCAAACCTAGAACAGTGTTAGAATTTTGAGTCCTCTGATCGATCAGACATGACTGTGGCAGCCAAACATCTTCCTGCTGATATCGTCTCCGACATCCTCTCCGGGCTGCCGCTAAAATCTCTGGTCCGATTCAGGTGTGTATCGAAGCCTTGGCTTCACTTTATCACCCACTCTAGATTCCCTTACTGGCTGCTCCATCGCCATCTCTACTGCGATCCTATTTCTCACTGCCCTCATAACCAGAGCAGTCTCATTCTTTCTTATAACAAACGCAGACAAGTTGAAGGATCAGAGTCTAATTTGTATTCTTTCGGTGGTGGGTAAGAAGGTTCTTTCAGGATTGCTGTGGAGATTGATTTTCCTCTTATCAGAGGAAAATCTTTCGAGATCAAGACTGGTTGCTGCCATGGCATGCTCGGTTTATCCATTGGAGATGATCACACCCTTGTTTTATGGAATCTATCAATTGGAGACTGTAGGACATTACCCCTCCCTAAGGAGATAGGTATCTGTGGGGGAGTATGTGGGCTCGGCTTCGATTCGAGAATGGATGATTATAAAGTGGTGAGTTTCTGTGAAAATCAGGTTCTTGTTTTTTCAATGAAAAGGAACTTGTGGAGAAATCTTGGAGAGTTACCTTACTCCATTTTCTATGAGGGGGTTCCTGCGAATGGTTGTCTTTACTGGGCTGCTAGCAAGACCCACAAATTCGCAGACCGAATTTTACGTCTCAACCTATCAGACGAAACATTTAGGGAGGTTACTCCTCCTTTTGATCCATCCATTTCTCGGCCTATTTGGTTTCAGGAAGAGGAGGAATTCATTGTAGTGGCTGAATTGAACTTACTTCTTTGGGGGGATTCGCTTTGTGTGTTTCGCCAGTATGACCACACTGTGGGTAATGAAGGAGGAGAAGGAAGAAAACGGTGAGGTAAGAGTGATTTGGACAAAAATGATGAGCATCCCGAAAATCTCAAGTCAAGAATCTCATTTTCGAATATGTTATCGCTTGCATCCAAAATGCTTCACCAAGAGTGGCAAACTTCTAGTCTCTGTGAGACGCAGGTGGTTTGTGATGTATGATGGCCACAGATATCATGACCTTCATATTCAAGGCCTCGGAGATGGCCGCTATCAGAAAGCTATTGTCTACACTGAAAGCCTAATTTCGCCTGGCAGCATTCGTGGGATGAATGATATAGACTGAGCTGCAGCCTCAGCCTGCAGGGTATATTAGTTTTCAAAGTAGAAACTATATAGTTTTTAGTCTCCTTTGTCCCTGACAATTGCAGGAGTTTTATTATGTTGCCCTTTGACTCGAATTATTTGAAAATGCAAAACTTACTTTGGATTTTGGATGTTTTCTTCTTCATCTCCACCTTACTGTTATTGTTGTACTTTTTTAATTTACAGAGTCTGTTGTAGCTTCTAATGGTATCTGACTATCTGTAGCTTGCCCTGTATATTAGCTTTTATCATCTGTTATTTTTATGTAGCTGAATCTGCCTTTTAATTGATTGTAAGGGGAATGTTGCATTCTGGGGAACCTCCATTTGAAATTACTTTTATAAAAATTCTGGCTATAACTCTTCTTATGTACATGTCTTATGAAAATACGAGTTAAAAAAAAGCCATATCATATAAATATTATTATCTTTAATTACGTTTTTCGTAGATATTATTGGCATAAATTTTTTATATTAATAATTACATATTTATAATATGGTTTTTAATATAACATGTTAATAATTTTGTAATTGTTACACGATAAAGCTCAAAATGTAGGAGCTGATTTGTTATAAATCTATCCCATAGACATACTATGAATTATTTATATTTTTTACAGATAAGAATATCATAATAATGTAATTAATCCAAACAAAAATTACATATTATGCTTTATTAAATAAGCAATAAAAATATTCATGGAGAAAATTATAACTAAAATTAATAAATAAAATGTATTTATATTAAAACTCTATTTATATTATAAAAAATTTAAAAATATTTTTCATATTTTTAGTGTTTGAATCATTAAGGAAAATGAATTAACGGAAAATATTCTCCTAATCAAAGAGAAACCAAGTCATTTTAAAAAAAAATAACTTCATTTTTTATTAAGTTATTTTTTGAATTTTTACAATATTATTAATGTGAAAACACTTATAATGATAAAAACAAATATCATTAATTTAATATTATAACTGATGTTCCCGCAGATTTTCCAAATACTTAATTTACTCGTATTTACTAGTCCTCAAGTCATCTGAGAATAAGAAAACAAGTAAGGATCGTTGGCTAACTTGCAGCCACTCTGATGCTCAAGTCAGTCACAAGGACTTACTTAAGAAAAGAATGAAAATATATTCATTTCTCAGAGAGTTTGTTCACTTAACTCGTTTTTCCCCTTGGTCTTGTTTTTATAAGGATATAAGGGACAATCTTCCTGGAATCTCGGCTAGTTTTTGTCCTTCCTTTTGTGGTCTAACGGAACGTATATTAATTGTAATGCTTAATTTCAGCCAAAATCTCTAGCGTGATTATCGTTTATTCCAATTTCCTAAGATGTCGATCTCTGCCTTGTTGTTCGAACAGAAGAATTGTAAACAGAGATCGGCTTTGAGTTCGGACTTTGAGGAAAGTTCGAGCTTGAGTCTGACTGAACCGAACTCATGGAGTTCGATTTTTTGGGCTCCACTATATCATTAATCTCCCCCCGAAGTCTGAATCTTTAGGTTTAGTAAAAAGGGTGATGCCTCTAGGTCTGGCAAGAATTGATTACTCCTTCCTTAGAAAACCCAAATGTCTTGTCTGCACTCGAGAAAATGTTTTTGGCGATTGTTTGAATTTTTTGGCATTAATTTTTTTGCTATATATATGGTATATTGCTTGGAAGCATCACTTTTTCCCTTTCCCTCCTTGCCTCTGTTTCTAAAATTGCTTCCATTCTTTGATTTTTGCTAACCTTGAGACTCTGACAAGGTTTTCCAACGAAGTAACTGAATAAAATAAAAAAAAAAAATCTCCCTTTTGTTTTACTATTCTTCTTTTATTTTTTGAAATGCACGAGAGATATAGCCAAAATACAATTAGTATCCTGTCTTTGCAATATTCGTGGAGCTTCGATGAGGATAGGATAAGGAGCTCCGAGGAGAGTTTCGATAAAAGGGAAGTAAGGAGTGGTGGTGGTCCTAATTTGGTAGTAGTGCCATTTGTGAATGAGGCTGCTGGGCCAAGTAAAACAAAGGTATTGAAATCAAAGGAAAAGGCTTTCCCCGTGGACAAGTGCCAGTTGTTTTGATTCAGTTTGATCTGTGCCATATAAGTGAAGGATTTAACTTTCTGAGCAAAAAGTTTGAGCCAATCCAATGTCATGGAGACTTCTGAGCCGATTATGATTTTAAGGAAAGGGATCATATCATTATATATGAAGAACAATTAAATACTGGTGTTCAATTTCCATTGGAGCGGTTTTATATGGATGTGCTAAACTATCATCATATTTCTGTGGCGCAACTCCATCCAAACTCATGGCAAACATTTGTAACCTACTGAGGTTCTGTTAGGCTAAAAATTTGATTCCAACTGCTAAGGTCTTTGTAAGTGTCCATCACCTCGAAAGAAGGAAGAATGAGGAATATTGGTTTTTCCATGCATAACCGAACAACGGTTTGTTTACTGAGCTCCCATCATCTTTGAAGAAATGGAAAGGGAAGTTCTTCATTCTCCGATGTAAGGATTCTCATGGATTTGAAGGTGTTCCCTGGAGCTAGAATTATTTTACAGAAAGGTAAACTTTAGAAATTTCTCTGAATTTGGAGGAAAGCATAGTAGTGGCTGAGCTAAAATATTAAGCAAATACATGTCGGTATCTAAATGCTGATGTTGTTGAGGTTGAGGTGAAATTGTGGCTTGCTAGCGTGATTGCCGAAAAAGAATGTTTTTCTTTAATTGACCAATCTCGAACGTGGAAAGAGTAATATTTTTATCTTTCCCTTTGGTCCTATATTGCTCACTAAATTTGTATCTCGTGTAGATATGGCTGGAGCTATTTTTGATCAAGCTGAAAGGAAGAGGAAGAGAGAGCTCGCCAAGTGAGTGCTGCAAAGGAAAGAAGCAGCATTTTAGGCTACTATTGCTGCTAAGGGTGGGGACCCTCAAGCTAAGAGATCTCATCCTAAGGAACCATCCTCTCAGACAATTGATCAGAGTAACCCTGCAAATGTCGAGTCCCCATCTCTAGCTGTAGAGCCCCTCTGCTTAGCCACTTACTTCAACAGCTTCACTGGGTGGCTCTTATGGTCAACTGATGTCGAGAGGGCTCAAGTATTAACCCGATCTCTTGAGTGGAACTGATCTATGAAGGGGAATATAGATTTAGCGAAGGCCATTACGGCTTCCCTATGCCTCCCAAAAGATCGACTTTGTATGGGTTTCGAGAGCATCGAGGACCTCCTAAACTATTGCATGAGTTTTCAACTGGAGTCGGCTACTACCCAACACATGGTGAAGGAAAAGGCCAATTTTTTGAGGCAGGAGATGTCTAAAGCCATTGGGGAAGTTGTTACTTTGAGGAGCCACTTGTCTGGAGCTCAAGCTTGGGTGTGGGAGCTATAAGAGAAGGCGAAGTTATCATATGAGCTTATCACTCAACTATAAAGGGAACTTGAAGATATGATGGCGAGCCATGCTGTCGAGTTGGCCAAATTGAAAGACGAGCTAAAAGCCAAGGATAAGGAGGAGATTAACAAGGAAGCGAATGCTTATGTTCAGGCTCATAACGACCTTCTTGCTAAGGTGTTGAAACGTTATCCCAATGATGACTTTACCTGGCTCGAGAAGCTCACCCCGAGCGCAGGTGTTGGGAGTGATGGAGAGGATGGTCAGGCTGGGGGGTCTCAAAATGTGAGTACTGCTAACGCAGCTCTTCGGGATCTTCCTCCTGTATATTAACTTGTAATCTTTTTAAGAATTTAATGAAGTGTTTAACCTTTTTCCAATCTTTCAAGCTTTGTGTTTATTTTTATTTGAATAGGGAAATCTTAAATGCATCTCGTTCTCTTGAATTATATGTATCAATCTTTGGACTAGTTATCCATGTAGAAAAAAAGCTTGTAAACCCTTTTGTAGGATCATAATTATTTTAGTATATCGTGGACTCGATCCTAGGCGATATGTTTTTATTACTTGGATGGGGTCTCTTAGTCTTGGTCAGGGCTTCTCGCCTCGATCAATGATCTTGGTGCCTCAATTAAGGGCTCAGCTCTTTTGTTGAGGTTCTAGTGCCTTGGATGAGGTCTTGGCGCCTCTGATGAGGTCTTAGAGATCAGTTTTACTAAATTCTGAGCACTCCTCTTTATTAATAGTACTTTTTCAAATAACAAATATTTCAAGCTTGTAGGAGTTCATTGCCAGTTGGATAAGCAATATAAGCTCTGAGACGAATAACTTTTGAGATCACATACAGACCTTCCCAATTACTTCCTAGCTTGCCTGCTCTAGCCACACCTCATAAGATGTCCAGCCTTTTTATTTTAGATCGCCAACCATAAAGGATCAATGCCTCACCTTTTGGTTATATATACTTGCCATCCTTTGTCAACACTCAGCCATCTTTATGAAAGCTCGTTCTCTTAGGTGGAGGGAGAGGTGGTGGCATTGCCAAGGTGACTAGCATGCTACTCTTCATATTATTTTTTTCAATGATTCCAGCATGGCCTCCATTTCTTTAATATTTAGGATCGTTGAATTGGGGTCAGAAACACTTATTAATTGGACTCCTTGAATTGAAGTGCCTACAAGCAATTCTCCCCGCAAGGTGCCCATGTTGTCGCCTGAAAATGTCTGAAGGTGTTTTTCCAAAATTTGAACCTGCATCAGCCATTAGAAATGATATAAATAAAAATGAAAAAATTCTAGAAAAGATCATGAAAACAATGTTAAAAAGAAAAATTAGAGAAAACAGTTGATGACGTTTCCCACAAATAGCGCTAACTGATGTTGCCATGGACCTTTTGGATACTTGATTTGCTCCTATTTACTGGTCCTTAAGTCACATGAGAACAAAAAAAATGAGTGAAGGTCAGTGGCCAATTTGTGGGCGCACTCCAATGCGCAAGTCAGTCGCGAAGACTTGCTTAAGAAAAGAATGAAAATATATTGATTTGTCAGAGAGTTTGTTCATTTACCTCATTGTTCCCCTTGGTCTTGTTTTTATAAGGATATGAGAGATAATCTGTAACACCCCCGTTGCATAGCCTGGTATATTTCACTGTTCCGGTGACCGGTGTCTTTCCGGACAATTAATGGGACTAGGGCCACACTTAAGACAATTTGAGAAGCAATAAACACAAATAATTAGTAATGTTTAATTAGTTAACTATAAATAAGAAAAACAGAACATAAGAAGTTAAACGAGCCGAGAGTCACAGCGATGAGTGACCTCCTCGGGAACGACTGTGAAGTCGTTTTAAACTCAAATTTCGAACCGTAAAAAGTGACGCTGCGGTCCTTAGGACCCTTATAAACACAGTGGAAAAGAGAAAATTACGAAAAACAACTGTTAAGCCAGTTAAATAATTAGGTCAGGGAGCTGAAAGAAATATGGAATTATTTGCAAACCGGGATGAACCGGCGAGGGGCAATTTGGTCAATTAACCCAGAAGTGACTCGACCTAATCACAAATAAAATTGGAGAAAAGAAAATTTTAGAATCGAGAATTAAATTAAAAAACTAATAGAAAAAAATAAATAGAAAAAAAAAGAAAAAAAAAAGAAAGAAGATGGAAAAGTCAAAGTGATGACATCATGTATGATGTCATAAAGGCTTAATTGATTTATTTTATTAATTTGGGGATTTTTGGTCTTCAAAAAGGGGATAAGATTAAAGAAAAGAAAAGAAAAAAAAAAAATAAAACACAAATCTTCTTCTTCCAAAACGTCACTCTCTCCCTCACCCTCTCCCTCTCCACAAACTCCATTAAAGCTCAATTTTGAGCTTGAAAATTATAAGATTTCACCATAGAAAAATTAGCCACCATAGTTAAAGCTTATCTAGGCAACTTGAGAAGAGGATTGAGCAAGAAAGAAAGAAGGAAAATTTGAAGGAAGAGAGGAAATTTCGGCCAGCATTGTGAAGAGTGTAATTTGCATGGCTTGATTGGCTTGAATAGGAATATGAACCTTAATGAGTTAAGTGATGATAGTTAAAGGCATTGAAATGGTTAAATGCAAGAGTTAGTGAGATTAGGGTTTCAATGCTAGGGTTTATGAACCAAAATTTGGAGAAATGCATAAATGGCATGTTTGACCTATTGTGAAATAAAATAATGGTCAATTATGACCAAATAAGTTGTGTGGGAATTGTTGGAATGAAAACCAAATTCGTAGGTCCAATGGTCATACTGCTGGCAGCATGACCAAACCTACTTTGAAGGACCAAAACTCAAATTTTACAAGTCTAATTGATATTCCACCAATTGGGGATGAAAATAAACATAAAATAGCACAATTTTCATTAAAGAACCATGCCCAAAAACTGACCAAAACTTGGTGAAACAATTGACCAAAGTGAAATGAGAGCAGGCTGCCACTGCACTAAACTGACCAAATGAACAGTAACTGTTCATTTGGTCATAACTCGAGCTAGACAGGTCAAATTGACCTGAAATTTTACCAGCAATTAGATAAGATATAGACCTAAAACTTTCATGAAGAACACCACCCCAAATTATGCCATTAACCCATTCAAATTATTGAGCAAAGTTAAGTTACCAAACCTGCAACTCTGCAGATTTTCAATTGAGCAGTAATGTTTGGATGGCTATAACTCTCTCTAGGAAACTCGGATTTAGGCGATTCTTAAACCGATGGAAATCTAAGACATAGTAGAACATTTCATATGAAGAAAGTTAGACCAAATTATGAACTTAACTTAATCAAATTACTGACCAAAGTTGGATCAAAATCTGCCAGAACCCAAAATACCAGTATGAGCGATTGCGTGAACAGTAAACTTATTTTGGCCATAACTTGAGCTACAAAACTCCGATTGAGGTGATCCAAAAATGTGAATACACTTAAGACAATAAGGAACATTTTCTATGAAGGAAGTTTTGCCAAATTCCAACAGTAGATTGACCAATGGAACAGTGCAACTTCGGAGTACCAAAACCGAAAATTGGCAATTTTGCCAAAATGACTTACGCTTTGAAAAAATGACCAAAACCAATAAGTTTGGTGACCAAAATGTGGTATGTGGGTGAAGTTGGAGTTCCCATACCTATTAATCCTTAAAAAGTCAACAATTTGACTTGAATAGTGTAGTGAATAGTAACCCGAAACACAAAAACTTTGAGAACATCGAATTTAACGCAATAGAGCTAGTTAAAGTGAAGTTAAATTTATTTTTGGACTTATGTTAAGTTATGGTACTGAAACACTATGAAATTGTGTGTTTCAGCTGAAAAAGACTTGGAAGCTCGGAGAGACTGAGTCAAGGCCTAGAGGTGACTCTAGTCAGGTTTGTGCACAATAAATTTATGTAATTGTTTTCCAATTGAAAATTTGAGTTGCTATACTTTATGAAATCGCTGTGTTATTTATGAATTGTGTTGCCACTTTGTGAATACAAAAATGACTTTGAAAATTATTTGGGATCTCTCATAAATTATTGAAAATAATTGTTTTAAATTGATTTTGGATTCACACTTAGCATGACTGTACCACATTTCCTTCTCCATTTATGGGGTTGAGATCGTTTATTTTCCTCCCTCTCTGGCTTGCCAGTTGAGGTTGTAGATCGGATGAGTACTCATTAGCTAGCTAGCCACCTCCCTCATTGATTTCGATTAATGGGGTTGTAGATTGCTTTGTCGGGGTGTACAACGCTGCATTGATCGAAAATTTTGTGTCATGACTTAAGTTGTGTATGACTCTGGCAACACTGTGTTTATGAAATTGTTTGACTAAATTGTGTTTAATGGATTATTTGACAAAATGGTATCATTATGGACTTTGATATTTGCAAAATGTGACTGAGAAACATTTGAATTGTGTTTGGCAATGAATGATTTATTTATTGCATTTTAAATTTTTATTGTGCACCATTGAGTATTTTTATACTCAGCGATGGCTTATTTTGCTGTCGCAGATAAGAGCAAGGAGAAAGCAGTGAAGTGAGTTAAATCGAGGACTACTCTGATCATTTTGTACGGATATTATTTTATACCCTTGTAGATAATCTTGATGTAAATATAAAAATATTGTATGTATCAATATAGTTGAGTAGTTGTAAATAAATTGTAATAATATTATTTTGGATTTTCTTCTGTAAATTTAATATTTGTACATATGGATTTTCTGCTTTATGCTTTGTGAATGGAAATATTAAATATTTTGAGATGAGAAATCTTGTTATGTATTGTGAAATTATTTTGAAGTGTATTGAATTGAGATGATTGAGTTATTGAAGGTTGGGAGTTGTAAAATATTTTTGGAAGTGCTTTTTACAGGTTTTTGAAGAACTGGTTTCTCAAAATACAGAGGGAACTCTGTCAAAATTTTTATAAAATTTGCGGCAAAATTTAAATGGACAAAAATTTTTACTAGTATTTAAACTTGGAATAAATGGTTTTTAATTTTTACCAAAATGCTCACCACTTCCAAAATGTAAGAAAATGGTTTTAAAATCCCTTGTAGGGTACTTAATGAGTTATCGGTAGGTGAAGTTCGGTAGTTCATTAAGTATCCTACGGGATCATGTTATGCCTTACAGAGGGATAAGGTGTGACATGTTTTAGTGGTATCAGAGCATGGTTTTTCAATAAATTTTGACTATGTGTAGGAACATTTTATTGATAAGTACAACTGTTCAAGTGTCTTTAATTGATACATATGACATATTTACATCATGAATATGTACTAACAGAGGTCAACCTCCTTGTGTTTGATCTCAGGAAGTAGAAAATTGTGAAAAACAGAATGGAAGGAGGAGATCATTCCGAAGAACAATCTGTTGGGGCTGAGGTTCAAGGGGAAGCCCCAGCACTCCAGAATGTGAGTGGGTCAGCCACTCCAGCTCCTGCTCGGACCAGATTTCTGCTCAATTTATGCAGCAGATGGCTGCCTTCTTTCAGCAAATGGCGAGTAATGTGCCGCCCCAAGCTCAGATGCCAATACCTGTAGCCCAACCACAGCCCTCAGCTCGGCAGTATGAAAAATTGATGAAATTTGGGGCCACTGAGTTTAAAGGCACTGTGGATCCACTGGAGGCAGAACAGTGGTTGGAAAGAATGGAACGAGTTTTCAGAAAGCTGCAATGTACGAAAGAGCTGAAGTTTGAGTATTCTGTTTCCTTGTTGCAAGGGGATGCGTTTGAATGGTGGAAGACCATCCCCCACAGCCTGGTTGAGCCACCTGTGCTGACATGGACAGACTTTTTGAGGGAGTTCCGACAGAAATGGGTTCCCGATGCATATGTGGACATGAAGTTGCAAGAATTCTTGAGTTTGAAACAAGGGAACCGAATCAGCGAGAATATAAAGAGATTTCTCAAGGCTAAGCCACTATCTTTGGAAGCTTAGTCTCCACCCAGACGGATGCAAGAGGTTTGAGTCAGGGCTAAAGGCGAGTCCGAGAATGCAAGTTGTGGGTTTTGACATCGAATTTTCTGAATTGATCTCAAAAGCCTTGGTATTAGAAATGATAGAATCAGAAGGCGGTGAAAAAGGGTTCACAAGAGAAAGAGAAGGTGAAAAGACTCTTTGGACAAGCATCTGAAAGTGGTTCGGCAAGAGGAAAGCAGTTTGGAGGATCTAGCTCCGTAGAGGCAGAGGCGATTTTCGGCCAAAGACCACTTGATGCAGTCGGTCAGGCCAACAAGCTTCTCGAGGATCTCTCTATCGGTCGGCGGTGAAGCGTGTGGTAGAACTCATGGTGGGGTTTGTTTCAAGGCTCTTGGTGCATGCTTTAATTGTGGAGAAGCGGACATTTCGCTAAGGATTGCACTAGTCCACGCCGATGCAGGTCTTTTGCCACATCGAAGGATCGGCCCAAGTCTCTGCACCCAGGGTCACGATCATTCTAGAGGTAGAGGCAAAGGTAGGGTCTGGTAACACCCCGAAGTCGAGTCTTGTTAACCCGGCATCGATGGCGCACGGTTAGAGTGTATACCATGCGTCAGAGGGAAGAGGCTAAAACATCAGATGTTGTAGCTGGTATTTTCTCTATCCTTGACCAAGATGTGTATGTGTTATTTGATCCTGGCTCCACACATTCGTATGTTAGTGCTAGTGTGATGTGTTCTACTGCTATTTCGTGTGCACCAATGGACTATGATGTGTTAGTAACTAGTCCATTAGGCCAGGAGGTCAGGGTAAATAGGCTATATAGAGATTGTCCTTTGGTGATCTAAGGACACACTTTTCTGTCTGATTTAATTGAAATGCCCTTCAGAGATTATGACATTATCTTGGGCATGGATTGGTTAGCCAGGCATCATGCCATGATTGATCATGGATCGAAGATCACTTTTGGTCTCCTCGGTATGGTGATGTAGTAATACATGGGGAGAGCGATTATTGCCTTCAAATATCATTTTAATTTTGCCGGCGGAAAAATGATTAGAAAAGGGTGTGAGGCATACTTGGCACATGTGATAGACACCCAAGTGGGGAGTCCAACATTGGAGGACATTCCTACTGTATGTGACTTTCCGGATGTATTTCCTGAAGAATTGCCAGGATTACCTCCAGAAAGAGAAGTGCAGTTTGAAATTGAAGTTATGCCTGGTGTGGATCCAATCTCCATAACACCATACAGAATGGCACCTGCAGAACTAAAAGAATTGAAAGTGCAGTTGCAAGAGCTGCTTGATAAGGGCTTCATTCGCCCTAGTGTGTCACCTTGGGGAGCGCCGGTGTTATTTGTAAAGAAGAAGGATGGCACTCTCCGGTTATGCATTGACTATCGGCAGTTGAATAAGGTGACAATAAAGAACAGATACCCATTGCCCCATATTGATGACTTGTTTGATCAGTTGAGGGGTGCAGCTGTGTTCTCCAAAATTGACCTGAGGTCAGGCTATTATCAGCTGAAAGGACAAGAGCATAGTATTTCTAAAACTGCTTTCAGAACCCATTATGGCCATTATGAATTCCTAGTCATGCCATTCGGGTTAACTAATGCTCCGGCTGCTTTTATGGACTTGATGAACACTATCTTCAGACCATACCTCGACCAGTTTGTTGTGGTATTTATCGATGATATATTGGTCTATTCGAGGAATGCAGAAGAGCATGATAGACATCTGCGGATTGTACTGCAGACTTTGAGGGAGAAACAGTTATATGCCAAATTGTCGAAATGTGAATTTTGGCTGAAGGAGATATCCTTTTTGGGGCACATAGTATCAGCAGAGGGTATTAAGGTAGATCCTAGCAAGATTGAAGCTGTCCTTAATTGGAAGCCACCGAAATGTCACGAGATTCGCAGCTTTAGGGTTAGCTGGATACTACCGTCGATTTGTGAAGGGATTCTCCATGTTGGCATCTCCATTGACCAAGCTACTTAGAAAGGATGTGAAATTTCAGTGGACGGACAAATGCCAGCAAAGTTTTGATGAATTGAAGAGATGTTTGACTGAGGCTCCAGTCCTGACTTTACCTACACCGGGTAAAGAATATACAGTTTACAGCGATGCTTCTCATAATGGGTTAGGTTGTGTGTTGATGCAAGATCGAAATATCATTGCCTATGCATCACGCCAGCTGAAACCGCATGAGAGGAATTATCCAACACATGATTTGGAGTTGCAGCAATTGTGTTTTCTCTTAAGATCTGGATACATTATTTGTATGGGGAGAAGTGTTACATCTACACAGATCATAAGAGTTTGAAGTATTTGGGCACCCAAAAAGAGTTGAATTTGAGACAGAGGAGATGGTTAGAGTTGATAAAAGACTATGATTGTCTGATAGACTATCAGCCAGGGAAAGCTAATGTTGTGGCTGACGCCCTAAGTCGCAAGACTATGGCAAGTCTACAGGTTACTCCTTTGTTTTTGGTACATGAGTTGAGATCATTACATGCCAGTTTAGAGATTAATGATGAGGGACAGACAGCAATTGCATGGCATGTACAGCCAGTGTTAATTGATCAGATCAGAATGGCTGCTCAGAATGATAAAAAGTATCAGAAGCTGTTGGAAGAAGTCAGACAGGGCAAGAAACCAGAGTTCTCAATCAGAGATGATGGTTTACTGCTACACCAAGGCAGAATGTGTGTTCCTAATGATGTTGATTTGAGGCAGATCATTTTGAAGGAAGCACATGAGTCTCCTTTTGCCATGCACCCTGGTGGTACAAAAATGTATAAGGGGCTAAAGGAGCATTACTGGTGGATGGGTATGAAAATAGATGTGGCAGAGTTTGTATCCAAATGCCTAACTTGTCAGCAAGTAAAAGCAGAGCATTAAGTACCCACTGGGTTGTTACATCCACTACCAGTGCCGGAATGGAAATGGGAAAGAATAACAATGGATTTTGTAATGGGACTTCCGCGGACACAGAAGAGTCATGATGCAGTATGGGTCATTGTCGACATACTGACTAAGTCTGCTCATTTTCTGCCAGTCCGGATGGACTACAGTTTGGACAGATTGGCAAGGTTGTACATTGATGAGATTGTGAGACTTCATGGAGTGCCAGTATCCATCGTATCAGACAGAGATCCTAGGTTCACTTCTAGATTCTGGGGTAGTCTTCAGATAGCCCTAGGAACTAGATTGAACTTCAGTACTGCATTCCACCCACAGACAGATGGCCAATCTGAGAGGGTAATTCAGATCTTGGAGGATATGCTACGGGCTTGTGTGATTGAGTTTGAGAGTAGTTGGGATACACACTTGCCTTTGATTGAGTTTGCTTATAACAACAGCTATCAATCAAGCATTGGGATGCCTCCATATGAAGCTTTGTATGGCAGAAAATGTAGAACCCCGTTGTGTTGGGATGACGTGGGTGAAAGAAAAATGATTGGACCTGAAATTATTCAACAGACTGAAGAAAAAATCAGGGTGATCAGAGAATGACTTAAAGCTGCATCAGACCGTCAGAAGTCCTATATTGATTTGAAAAGAAGGGATATTCAGTATGCAGTGGGTGAGAAAGTTTTCCTCAAGGTTTCTCCTTGGAAGAGGATTATGAGATTCGGCAGGAAGGGGAAACTAAGTCCTCGTTTTATCGGGCCATATGAGGTATTGGAAAGAGTGGGTCCTTTGGCATATCGTTTGGCACTACCTCCAAAGTTAGAGAAGATACATAACGTCTTCCATGTGTCCATGTTGAGGAGGTATCGATCAGACCCATCTCATGTACTACCAGTAGAAGAAATAGAAGTGAATCCAGACCTCACATATGAAGAAGAACCCATAAAGATTCTGGCTTATGAGGTGAAGCAGCTACGGAATAAGCAGATACCGTTGGTAAAAGTGCTGTGGAACCATCATTCGGGTCAAGAGGCTACTTGGGAACGAGAGGAGGACATGAGGAGACAACACCCACAACTGTTCAGAGATTGATACTAGGTAAAAATTTCGAGACGAAATTTATTTAAGGGGGGGAGAATTGTAACACCCCCGTTGCATAGCCTGGTATATTTCATCATTAGTGTGGCTGTCCAGGACAATTAATGGGACTAGGGCCACACTTAAGACAATTTGAGAAGCCATAAACACAAATAATTAGTAATGTTTAATTAGTTAACTATAAATAAGAAAAACAGAACATAAGAAGTTAAACGAGCTGAGAGTCACAGCGATGAGTGACTCTCTGAACGATCTGAAGTCGTTTTAAACTCAAATTTCGAACCGTAAAAAGTGACGCTGCGGTCCTTAGGACCCTTATGAACACAGTGGAAAAGAGAAAATCACGAAAAACAACTGTTAAGCCAGTTAAATAATTAGGTCAGGGAGCCGGAAGAAATATGGAATTATTTGCAAATCGGGATGAACCGGCGAGGGGCAATTTGGTCAATTGACCCCGAGAGCTGACTCCTGACTTAACTATCAAATAAAATTAGAGAAAAGAAAATTTTAGAATCGAGAATTAAATTAAAGAACTAATAGAAAAAAATAAATAGAAAAAAAAAGAAAAAAAAAGAAAGAAGATGGAAAAGTCAAAGTGATGACATCATGTATGATGTCATAAAGGCTTAATTGATTTATTTTATTAATTTGGGGATTTTTGGTCTTCAAAAAGGGGATAAGATTAAAGAAAAGAAAAGAAAAAAAAAATAAAACACAAATCTTCTTCTTCCAAAACGTCACTCTCTCCCTCACCCTCTCCCTCTCCACAAACTCCATTAAAGCTCAATTTTGAGCTTGAAAATCATAAGATTTCACCATAGAAAAATTAGCCACCATAGTTCAAGCTTATCTAGGCAACTTGAGAAGAGGATTGAGCAAGAAAGAAAGAAGGAAAATTTGAAGGAAGAGAGGAAATTTCGGCCAGCATTGTGAAGAGTGTAATTTGCATGGCTTGATTGGCTTGAATAGGAATATGAACCTTAATGAGTTAAGTGATGATAGTTAAAGGCATTGAAATGGTTAAATGCAAGAGTTAGTGAGATTAGGGTTTCAATGCTAGGGTTTATGAACCAAAATTTGGAGAAATGCATAAATGACATGTTTGACCTATTGTGAAATGAAATAATGGTCAATTATGACCAAATAAGTTGTGTGGGAATTGTTGGAATGAAAACCAAATTCGTAGGTCCAACGGTCATACTGCTGGCAGCATGACCAAACCTACTTTGAAGGACCAAAACTCAAATTTTACAAGTCTAATTGATATGCCACCAATTGGGGATGAAAATAGACATAAAATAGCACAATTTTCATTAAAGAACCATGCCCAAAAACTGACCAAAACTTGGTGAAACAATTGACCAAAGTGAAATGAGAGCAGGCTGCCACTGCACTAAACTGACCAAATGAATAATAACTGTTCATTTGGTCATAACTCGAGCTAGACAGGTCAAATTGACCTAAAATTTTACCAGCAATTAGATAAGATATAGACCTAAAACTTTCATGAAGAACACCACCCCAAATTATGCCATTAACCCATTCAAATTATTGAGCAAAGTTAAGTTACCAAACCTGCAACTCTGCAGATTTTCAATTGAGCAGTAATGTTTGGATGGCTATAACTCTCTCTAGGAAACTCGGATTTAGGCGATTCTTAAACCGATGGAAACCTAAGACATAGTAGAACATTTCATATGAAGAAAGTTAGACCAAATTATGAACTTAACTTAATCAAATTACTGACCAAAGTTGGATCAAAATCTGCCAGAACCCAAAATACCAGTATGAACAGTGCACGTGAACAGTAAACTTATTTTGGCCATAACTTGAGCTACAAAACTCCCGTTGAGGTGATCCAAAAATGAGAATACACTTAAGACAATAAGGAACATTTTCTATGAAGGAAGTTTTGCCAAATTCCAACAGTAGATTGACCAATGGAACAGTGCAACTTCGGAGTACCAAAACCGAAAATTGGCAATTTTGCCAAAATGACTTACGCTTTGAAAAAATGACCAAAACCAATAAGTTTGGTGACCAAAATGTGGTATGTGGGTGAAGTTGGAGTTCCCATACCTATTAATCCTTAAAAAGTCAACAATTTGACTTGAATAGTGTAGTGAATAGTAACCCAAAACACAAAAACTTTGAGAACATCGAATTTAACGCAATAGAGCTAGTTAAAGTGAAGTTAAATTTATTTTTGGACTTATGTTAAGTTATGGTACTGAAACACTATGAAATTGTGTGTTTCAGCTGAAAAAGACTTGGAAGCTCGGAGAGACTGAGTCAAGGCCTAGAGGCGACTCGATCGAGTTTGTGCACAATAAATTTATGTAATTGTTTTCCAATTGAAAATTTGAGTTGCTATACTTTATGAAATCGCTGTGTTATTTATGAATTGTGTTGCCACTTTGTGAATACAAAAATGACTTTGAAAATTATTTGGGATCTCTCATAAATTATTGAAAATAATTGTTTTAAATTGATTTTGGATTCACACTTAACATGACTGTACCACATTTCCTTCTCCATTTATGGGGTTGAGATCATTTATTTTCCTCCCTCTCTGGCTTGCCAGTTGAGGTTGTAGATCGGATGAGTACTCATTAGCTAGCTAGCCACCTCCCTCATTGATTTCGATTAATGGGGTTGTAGATTGCTTTGTCGTGGTGTACAACGCAGCATTGATCGAAAATTTTGTGTCATGACTTAAGTTGTGTATGACTCTGGCAACACTGTGTTTATGAAATTGTTTGACTAAACTGTGTTTAATGGATTATTTGACAAAATGGTATCATTATGGACTTTGATATTTACAAAATGTGACTGAGAAACATTTGAATTGTGTTTGGCAATGAATGATTTATTTATTACATTTTAAATTTTTATTGTGCACCACTGAGTATTTTTATACTCAGCGATGGCTTATTTTGCTGTCGCAGATAAGAGCAAGGAGAAAGCAGCAGAGTGAGCTGCTGTTAAATCGGGGACTACTCTGATTATTTTGTACGGGTATTATTTTATACCCTTGTAGATAATCTTGATGTAAATATAAAAATATTGTATGTATCAATGTAGTTGAGCAGTTGTAAATAAATTGTAATAATATTATTTTGGATTTTCTTCTGTAAATTTAATATTTGTACATATGGATTTTCTGCTTTATGCTTTGTGAATGAAAATATTAAATATTTTGAGATGAGAAATCTTGTTCTGTATTGTGAAATTATTTTGAAGTGTATTGAATTGAGATGATTGAGTTATTGAAGGTTGGGAGTTGTAAAATATTTTTAGAAGTACTTTTTACAGGTTTTTGAAGAACTGGTTTCTCAAAATACAGAGGGAACTCTGTCAAAATTTTTATAAAATTTGCGGCAAAATTTGAATGGACAAAAATTTTTACTAGTATTTAAACTTGGAATAAATGATTTTTAATTTTTACCAAAATGCTCACCACTTCCAAAATGTAAGAAAATGGTTTTAAAATCCCTTGTAGGGTACTTAATGAGTTATCGGTAGGTGAAGTTCGGTAGTTCATTAAGTATCCTACGGGGTCATGTTATGCCTTACAGAGGGATAAGGTGTGACATAATCTTTCAAGAATATCGACTAGTTCCTTACCCTTCCTTTTTATGGTCTAATGGAACATATATTAATTATACTGCTTGATCTCAACCGAAATCTCTATTATGATTGTCATTTTATTCTAATCTCCCAAGTTGCCGATCTCTGCCTTATTTGAATTGAAGAAATGTAAGCAAAGACCGGCTTTGAATTTGGACTTTGAGGAGAGTTCGAGCTAGGTCTAAGAGTTAGGTTTTTAAGCCTCCACTATATCGACAACAAAACAACCAAAAATATTTTATAAAAAATATTTTTTTAAAAATAATTTTTATATAAAATATTTTAATAGATAAATTAATTTTTTTTAAAATAAACAGGGCGTAAGATATTTACTTTGCTAATTTTTAACATTTTTATGTAATAATAATAATAATAATAATAACAATAATAATATCTCAGAATATAATAAAATATAGGGGCATAATGGGTATATAAATATAAGAGTGGGGGCAAATTTGTCAACTAAAAAATGTAAAGACGTGTTTGGTCAAGAGAAATAATACCCCACCGTAATTCGCCCCCCACTTTCTCTCTCTCCCTCCCTCTTAGCACTAAACCAAAAGAGAGAAAACGCCGAAGAGAAGGTTTTTGGCCAAAGCGAAAGATAGAAGTTCTTATAGAGAGTGAGCCAGCCAGTGCAGTCTATGTTTATATCCTTTAATCCTATTCATAACAAATACCTTTAAAAAAACGACCGTTGAAATCATTCCCGCCATGGTGGCTCAGCTTGACCACCCCCCACATCAGGAGCCACAACCCTCTTCGGACCACTTGGAGAAGACAAAGTCTCTGATCTGTGCCTTGAACCTCGTCTCTCGTGACCTCCCTCTTCCTCCTGACCTCTTCAACACCGTCTACTCCATCTATTCCAATACCCAAAATGCCGAGAATGGTATTCTTGACGGTGCGGTTCACGATGAGAACGAATTGGTGCGTGTTCTTGAGATACCCCTTTGCTATTTTGCTTTTTTGGTGCTGGGATTTGTCTATTGAAGGGGTTTTTAAGGTTTAGTTTGGACTGAATTGTGAATTTGAGGGGTTTGGCGGCGTAACCTTTTCTTAATCGTGTGTGTCGTTTTTCGGATTCTTTGTTTTTTAAGAGAAATTTACGATTTTAGCTCTAGAATTTTATATGTTGTGAGGAATATTTTGCGTTTAGGTTGTTCAGGGACGATGGATTCTTGTGAACTTTTTGTTCGGGTTTGTCTGTGCGTCAGTTCTTGTTATCTATGCTTGTTTTATGGCACACGTGATAATTTTGGGGATTTTTGAACTTTTATTGCACCCATTTCAAACACTTGCCACTATAATTTTCTCAATTGAATTTATGCAGTGGAGAGTTTTGGTGAAATTTTGGGTTTCTTTCTGGTTGAAGTGAAATTTTAGCTTTCTTTGTGGTTGGTAGCTTTATTTGCTGTTTGTAATCGTTAACTACCGTTCTATGTATCTCAAGTGCTACCTTTGATTCTAAATTTCTAAATTTCTATGTAAGAGATTTGTTTTGTGTAAATTGTTTGAATAAAAGTTCATTGTGTTTACTTAGATTCATGAATAAATATTTCATGTACGGATGTGGCTCATAACTTGTTTGAAGTGGATTTCAAATGACACCTTTATAGAAAATTTTAAATCTAGGCTCAAATAAGATTTTTATTTTAGATTTCTTTTTATCATCTGTGAAACTAATCTATATTCATGACTTTTAATAAATTAATGAAAACCTGTACATTATCAAATTTATATCTCACATTTCAATTCCTACATCCAAATGCTAAGCTAATTCTTTTTTATTAAGGGTCCTTTGTTTGTCCTTTTCTTCTTTAATTGTCTTATTGGTGTTATTTAGTTTGAATTTAATGTTGAAGTTGGTCTCTATTTTTTAGATTTTCATCTCTGATTTATCTTTGAAATTTCAAGTTAACATTTGTGCAGCGGGATGACGCTGCGGATCCTGCGGGCGGAGATTTGATTACTGACCTTGAGGATGCACTATCAAAGCAACGGCCTAATTGCATGTCAGGTTTTGTACTGGGGGAATCAAGGGAAAAACGATATCAAGGCCATATTCTCCATCGGTTACATGAACTTGAAGGTAGTCATCTTAGTTAAAGAATCTTTCCTGAAAAATCAAGTTCTGCCCATGGAATATTTAATGAGGGGAAGTCTCAATTCATTCCTTTTGTTCATTAAGCAATAATAAGTTAATGCTTGCTAGCTAAAAGTTTCACAGATCGGTGGCTTATTTTTTGATGTATCTTTGTAGATTAATTTACATCGTGGTTTAGACAACCTTTGTAAAGGATTATTTAAAAGATTTTATATTTTGTGTCAGAACTGCCTTCAACCAGAGGGGAGGACCTGCAGACCAAGTGCTTACTTGAACTTTATGGACTAAAGGTAAACTTGATTTGTTGAAGTTGCTGGTGTTATGTGTACATCAAGTTTGTGCTTGTTCATAAGTTTTTGTTTGAGAGAGTAAAAGCTGTCATCTGAATTGATGATATGACAGCATTTGGTTGTTTTACAGTGGAATGAAATTTGTCAAAGAAACTTATTCTAGTTGGGTGAGAAACAAGTAAAGCAAAACTAGATTTAGCTAAATTATAAGTCTCTACTTTGCTTTTTGGTATTTTGCTAGATTTACTGCTAAAGAAGTTTTTTGGTTGATGTTAGCAGATAGTTATATTATTTGTTTTCTTTTGGGGTTGAGGGATGACATTTGTTTCGTCCTTGTGGCCAAGGACTTTTTTCTGGCAGCTAGCAGAGTTGCAAAGGAAAGTACAATCAGAAGTGAGTTCAGAGTATTGGCTTCGCTTGAATTGTGCATCTCCTGATAAGCAGTTATTTGACTGGGGTATGATGAGATTGCGTCGACCTTTATATGGCATAGGAGATGCTTTTGCCACAGAAGCTGATGATCAATTCAGGAAGAAACGGGATGTGGAGGTTATTATGCTTTCTTCTCTTCTTCTTCTTCTACTTTTCTTTTCCTCCTCCTCCTTTCATGCTCAGTCACACAAACACTTCCTGAATTAGACTCATATCTAAAGGGGAAGTTTGTGAATCTAGATCTTCTAGATGGTAGATAGTATTTGTGAAGTGTTGTGCTTCATCTCATCAATGGGTCCTATAATGTAACTGCGGCAATCTAGAAGCTTTGGACAATACATCAAATGACCAAGGAAAAAAACAATGCTATTGAGTGTCAAGCATGTAGTTATATGCTGTGCGATGCTGATATAATGAAAAAATTATTGATGCAGAGGCTTTCAAGATTAGAAGAAGAAGAGAGAAACCATATAGAGACTAGGAAAAGAAAATTTTTTGCAGAAATACTTAATGCAGTTCGAGAGTTCCAATTGCAAGTTCAGGCTTCTCTTAAGCGCAGAAAGCAAAGGAATGATGGGGTCCAGGTATGTCGTTGCGTCTCTATTGTTTTGTTCTTTAATGTTTCATTTCATGGTTATATATCTACATTTGAGTGAGGAGAATGCTTGACATATGAGATGGACGTCAAAACAGTTAGATACACTGTTAGCTTGAAAAACAATAACAGAAAGGAAAGGAATAATAAGAATGCACTACTT
This sequence comes from Hevea brasiliensis, assembly GCF_030052815.1. Taxonomy (NCBI): domain Eukaryota; kingdom Viridiplantae; phylum Streptophyta; class Magnoliopsida; order Malpighiales; family Euphorbiaceae; genus Hevea; species Hevea brasiliensis. Next base: position 73,570,656 of record NC_079507.1, on the reverse strand, counting down.
TGAAGCATCCTTAACTAATAGTCTAATACTAGTACTTTCTCCATCTCATAAAGATAGGTCTACTCCTGTTTCTCATAGTTAAGCAATAAGTTTTGTTTAGTCTTTTCCTAATTCTCGAAACTAATGGAATTTAATTTTTAGTGCATATTAAATAGGGGCATATTAGTAAACTAATAAATAAACTACAATTTCAAAAGAGAAAATGGCCTATAATATGGGACAAATGAAAAAGAAAGTGATTCTATCTTTATTGGACAAAGGGAATATGAAATAAGTTGTTTCTTTCTAGATATCACTTTCTTTCTAAGTATCAGTTAGTGATGGAATTATATAGTATTAAATTTTGTAGGTGTAAGGTATAGTAGCTTGGTTGATCATTACTTTTTCTTAGTATAATATATAGTAATGGGTATTGTAGGCATGGCATGGAAGGCAAAGGCAGCGTGCTACTCGAGCTGAAAAACTGAGGTTTCAAGCCCTGAAGGCGGATGATCAAGAAGCTTATATGAGATTAGTAAAGGAGAGCAAGAATGAGCGACTTACAATGCTTCTTGAAGAAACAAATAAACTTCTTGTTAATTTGGGGGCTGCAGTTCAGCGTCAGAAAGACGGAAAACATTCAGATGGCATTGAACCCTTAAAAGACTCAGAATCTGATTCTCCTGAGTTGGATCCTTCAAGGAATGAAAGCCCAGGGGATACACCTCCTGAGGAAGATGCAAACATCATTGATTCTGATCGCAATGACGACAGTAGTGATTTACTTGAAGGTCAGCGACAGTATAACTCAGCCATTCATTCAATTCAGGAGAAGGTAAACACTAAAGCCTTGTTCTCTACATCATTTCAACTTCAAAATTTTTCTGCGCAGGTCTTCTTTAGTCGATTTCCATGGTTTAAAGTTAGTAATTTGGTATTTCTGTGCAATAACTAAACCTCTTATCATAGTATTTAGTGTGCAAAAAAACTTACAGAAATGAGAGTTTATAAGCGCTTGCAATAAGTTTTTGGACAGTTCCATTTGTGGCAGTATCTGTAAGATTATGTCCTGGCCAAACAGTTAACCTTTAAAATGTTTTAACTTGTTGGAATTTCTAAACACGAGTGCCTGGGTTCAATCTTAAAAGAAAATAATGAGCTTTAGGATTATGTCCTTATGACCCTTTTTGAGACCCTGGTTAAGTGAGATAAATCTTCAGTAGCAGCCTTTCCCCCTTCACTGGAGATCAACGCATGATTAACTTGTATGGATCATTTTTCCTGTCATTTTTTCCAGTTAGAAAACTTTTGGTTATTTTGATGGGTAGCATGATTATTTAGTTAATTACAAACTTGAGGACTAAGTTCTGTCAAGTTGGAGGCATGTGAATAATGGGAGGATTGATTAGGGAATTTTGGCCTTCTCATATTTTGCAATGGGCTTAGGTTTTAGATGAGGTATTTAAGTCTTTACACTGATTTGGAATAGTAAAATGTTTAAAGCTTTGAGCATGGTCAGCAAAAAATAAAGTTGTGGCAAAAAGTTGATGAATCGAAGAAGGCCATGTTGCATGTTTTCTAGTTAGCAGCTAAATATTGAGATTTAGGGTAAGTTCTGAGAGGTTCAATTAGTGGAGGAAGAGGGAGAAAAATGTGATGAGTTTAGATGCTGATTTAGAGTGATTATAGAAGGAAAATTGAAGGTTGCCTTGCCAGGGTGTTGTTACTTGCTAGTGTGTTGTATCAAGCTATCAGCTGAATCTAGAGAAAGAGAAAGAAATAATAAACAAAATGAGAAATGAGAAAAAAGAAAAGAGACATCATACTTGGCATGCATGACTTGGAAAACAAACAAAAACTGCTTCAGCCTACTTGTCCATGTGGTCTGGCTAAACCTGGGAGGATCAGCATTATTTTGTTCTTGTGTAAATTTTTATGTTTCATAATGATAATTTCAACCCCCATTATTGTTAGTCTGAGCATCTATTACATCGTAAATCAGGTAACAGAGCAGCCATCCATTCTTCAAGGTGGACAATTAAGATCATACCAGTTAGAAGGACTTCAATGGATGCTCTCTTTGTTCAACAACAATTTAAATGGAATTTTAGCTGATGAGATGGGATTGGGGAAGACAATACAAACCATTTCATTGATTGCTTATCTGAAGGAGAAAAAAGGTGTCTGTGGGCCGCACTTGATAGTGGCTCCAAAGGCTGTACTACCCAATTGGATCAATGAATTCTCAACATGGGTTCCTGAGGATGAGTATGTGAAAAGCATTCCTTGATTTTACAATGTCTTTCTCAGGATGCGGATGTATTGTGTGCACATGCATGCCATGTACCATTTGCTTTGAAATTGCTCATACTTTTTCTTCCAGGTCCAGGATTAAAGCTGTTCTTTATGATGGGCGTCTAGACGAGAGAAAGGCATTGAGGGAACAGTTATCAAGAGATGGAAACTTTGATGTGTTGATCACACACTATGATCTAATCATGAGAGATAAAGCATTTTTGAAAAAAATTTACTGGGTTTACATGATTGTTGATGAAGGGCATCGATTAAAGAATCATGAGTGTGCTCTGGCACGAACTCTTCTGTCCGGGTACGTTGCTACATTTACACAAGCTTGTTTTGGCTTGCATTTTAAAATTCGAAGTTGTCATGAAGAGCTCTATTTTTGGCCTTTCAATCTCTTCCTAAGTTCTTTTATTTGCCATGCATAATTGTACAACCTGTCTTTGCTTATTGTAGTTTTTTTTTCCCCTTTAGATGATGGCATGTACTGAACCAGTTAAGTTGTTTCCTCTGTATGTCAATGGTGAAGTTTAATCATGCTACAGGCTGCCCTGCCCTTTTTGGATAGCAAAATGTGTTTGGATTATAACGTGTATTTTGCTAAGAAATTGTGTTGGAGGAGCAATTAAATCTTACTTGCAGACTGCCTGAGGACACACAATCTATTCCAGTTCCACTGTCAGGCATTATTAGGAATATAGGATAGCTGGACTGTTCCCTTTTCTTTTTCTTTTTTATTTCACTTTTTTTTTTTTTTTTTTTTTTTTTTTTGCTTCAACTGCCATTTGTGATCTTTTTTTTTCTTCTCTTGAAAATAAATATAAAAAATATAAATATTCTTGCCTCTCTTTTTTTCCTTTTCACTTGATAACATTCAAATTATGATCTACCTAACATTATGATAATGCTTCCCATTATACTTTGAGATGGTTGTTTTTTTCTTTTACAACTTTAGCTTTAAGATTACTTGTGTCCTTACTTTTTCTCAGGGCCTAATAGTTTTCTGTATTTATTCTTGCACAAATAAGAATAAAGCTTTCTGATTAAATTTTAACTTGTATTCAGCTACCAGATTCAACGTAGACTTCTACTAACTGGAACCCCAATCCAGAATAGCTTACAAGAATTATGGTCTCTGCTTAATTTTCTCCTCCCAAATATTTTTAATTCAGTTCAGAACTTTGAGGAATGGTTCAATGCTCCTTTCGCGGATAGGGGTGATGTTACTCTTACTGATGAGGAGCAGTTGTTGATCATTCGGCGTTTGCATCATGTACGTGTCGCTTGTGTCCTTTTTGAAAGTCTTGTATTCTTTTAGGACATAATTAACCTTATATATCTCCTTGTCTCTCAGGTTATTAGGCCGTTTATACTGAGGAGGAAAAAAGATGAGGTGGAGAAATACCTCCCTGGGAAGTCCCAAGTTATACTGAAATGTGATATGTCAGCATGGCAGAAAGTTTATTACCAACAAGTTACGGAAATGGGCAGAGTTGGCCTACATACTGGTTTGTAGCACATGCGCCTTTTGTCTATTTGTTTTCTTTGTTTTCGCCTTGTTGTATGAAATTAAATTTCACATTTTGTTTGGTTAAAAAAAAGGGGAAAAAAAAAGGGCATGAAGCTTTGCTAATTTATTATTGTCTTAGCACTTGCCAGTTCATGGAACATAACTTGCTATGAAAACAACAATTTACAGGCTCTGGGAAATCAAAAAGTCTACAGAACTTATCCATGCAGCTCAGAAAGTGTTGTAACCACCCATACCTATTTGTTGGAGAATATAATATATGGCGGAGGGAAGAAATCATGAGAGCTTCTGGAAAGTTTGAACTACTTGATCGTTTACTCCCAAAACTTCGAGCAACAGACCATAGAGTGCTGCTTTTCTCACAAATGACCCGTCTTATGGACATTCTTGAAGTTTATTTGCAACTACATGACTATAAGTATCTTAGACTTGATGGGTCAACAAAAACTGAGGAAAGAGGATCTTTACTAAAGCAATTCAATGCTCCAGACTCTCCTTATTTCATGTTTCTCTTAAGCACTCGTGCTGGAGGACTTGGTTTGAATTTACAAACAGCTGATACCGTCATAATATTTGATAGTGATTGGAATCCTCAAATGGACCAACAAGCAGAGGATCGGGCACATCGTATTGGACAAAAGAAGGAAGTTAGGGTCTTTGTGTTGGTTAGTGTTGGATCAATAGAAGAGGTAATCTTGGAGCGTGCAAAACAGAAGATGGGAATCGATGCCAAAGTTATCCAGGCAGGACTTTTTAATACAACATCCACTGGTATGCTAATGTCATTCAATTATATTTATATAGAAATATCCATCATATGTTACATGTTTACGGAATTAATATCTTTCATATGCTAGATGTTGTCAAAACTGTTCTTATCTGTTGCATGCTTGAGATTATAATATCTTACAAAAACTCCCAGCTAGGCTTTTGTCTTTTTCTTTCTTTCTGGGTTAATGGATCACTGGTTCAAGGTGATATGTCATTGCCTGTGCAGCCCAGGACAGAAGAGAGATGTTAGAGGAGATAATGCGAAGAGGAACAAGCTCACTTGGTACAGATGTGCCAAGTGAGAGAGAAATTAACCGCCTTGCAGCTAGATCACCAGAAGAGTTTCGGATCTTTGAGGGTATGGATAAGGAGAGAAGGCAGAAGGAGAATTATAGATCTCGTCTTATGGAAGAGCACGAGGTACCTGAATGGGCATATTCCCACCCTGATAAGGAAGACAAAACCAAAGCATTAGAGCAGAATAATACTGCTGTCTTGGGGAAGCGGAGAAGAAAGGAGGTCACCTATGCTGATACATTAAGCGATTTACAATGGATGAAGGCTGTCGAAAGTGGACAAGACATATCAAAGCTGTCAACTAAAGGAAGGAGACGGGAACATCTTCCAGCCGAAGGCAATGAATCAGCTAGTAATAGTGCTGGAACAGAAAAAAGGGCTTTTGAATTGAGGAATGAAGTCATGACCACGGCAAGTGAGGGAACAAGTGAAGATACTTTTGGTTCAACCCAAAAGAGATTCAAGCCTGATGGAGGAATTCATGAAAATCCTGAATATCAGAGTGTAGAAAAGTCTGAACATCAAGGAGTCAGAGGAAACAATTGGAGTGGGCATGTGTTTACATGGAATGCCCATAAGAAGAAGAGATCTAGCTATATCATTCAGAGTTCATCTTCTGATTCCAGAGGGCAGAATTCCAATGGAAGGGGAAACGGTTGGGCCTGATTTAATCCTACAAAAAAAATTCCAGTGATGGGGGATTCTGAAGGTTCCCTGAGCCTTATTATCTTTTGTTGCTGATGTGTAGCACCCAAGGCTTGAATGGATTGTCAGTTGTCACTGGTGGCCTGTGGAGTAACTGCTTGCCTGTTGATTATGCACAATTAATCTCTGTTTTGGCATCTGCAACTTGGATTGCGCCAACCAGCAAACTAATGTAACATAACCCAAGTTAAGAAATATGACCCCATCTCATCTCCATTGGGACTGCACTAGATTGGATGGGAATGCAAAGCTGTGGCCACTTCTATTTATGGGTACTTGTAATATTACGCATCAGGAAGAACGCTATGCTTCCCTAATTTGTGAAATTTATCTTTTATCTTTATTCTGGCTTTTAAAGAGCCAATTTTTTAAAGTTAGATGCCTATCTGAGACAGCTATGCGTAGTACATTAGACAGGTTTTTGATGGGAATGTTTTATATTTGTGGTCCACAGAGGCTAAATAGGACATGAACATGATAATAAAAGCTTCTGGGTCTGAAATAAATATTCTATGAAGCAAGCTTATGGTCATGACTCGTGATAGCTGTTAAACGCATCTGAGATGAGCCTATTTAATATGGATTAGGATTATACCTACTCTTTTCGGCCGATTCAAACTGAATTTGGAATTTTCACAGCTTAAAATGTCAGGCCTGGTTTTTATTTACAAGACTCAAACAAAAGCTCCTGTTGAACCCTTTATAGTGTGACTGGTCATTAAAGCAAAGTGATAAGAAATTGTGAATTAATTAACCCAAATTTTGACGAGATGAGTTTAAATTTACGCATCTAATGTTTAAAATTTCTGCTTCAAGATTCAAGCGCTTTCTATGGATCCCCAAATTGATTATAATTGACAATCGCTTTGGAGTCGAGGCTGGAAAAATACATAGAACCGTATCAAATCAAATCTTTCATGAACGCATTCAATAGGAGAGGGAGGCATTACAGCAGAAAATGCTCAGCTTTGGAAACCAGGCTTTAGAAGATGATGCAGAAAATGAGATGGAAGTACTCGAAACAGTGACCGCCATTCTAGAAAGTCGGAAGTATGATCATAGCTAACTCTAATTACATCTTTCAGAGTCTCAGATTCTCATTCATCCTTAATCCGTAAGAACAAAGAATCAACATACTACAAGTGATGACTGATGCTCAGTAGAAATGTTTCAAAATCCCGCATTGTCTCTACTGTCAAGCCTCTAACATACCATGAATTTAAAATGTAAAAATCAAGAAACAGTAAATTATATGAAAATATAAATTTTTTTTAAGAAAATGAAGTACTAGCATTATTAAAACCTACTACAGAATCTTGTTGCAGCACTAACCAAAACAAGATAAATGGCTAATGAAAAAAAGATGATGGAAAGATCCTACTAATTTCAATTGCAGCTCACAGCCACTGCTCTGCTCAGCATTCCAAGATTGCACAGAACAGTCGGTCCAAAATTCTGTGAACATGTCCTGCATAATTATCTACCCGGGATTACTACTAGAATAGAACCCCATGAAACTTGTCCAGAATAAGAAAACCTTTAATCCTCTTCATTAACTTCAAGTTTATTCAGTTTGGATTCCAAGTCATGCTGATCACCATCATCCTGATCCTCTCCATATTCTTCTTCATCATCACATCCTTCAGGACTATTCTCATCCAAGGGCCCAAGCATGCCCGGGAATTTCTTAAAAATTTCCTTCACCTCATCAATGCCTTCATCAGAGATGCAATTATCATTTATATTCAGCAATTTAAAGTTGGGCTTCTGCACCACAACTTGTGCCAAGACCAGAGCCCCAACCCTTCCTATGGAGTTGGTGCTCAAATCAACTTCATTCAACTGAAGATGGCCTTCTTCCAAGGCCTTGCTAATCTGGATAGCACCTTCATCCTTCAGCTCATTTTCAGACAAGTTCAACTTTCTCAGATTCTGCTTCACTGCTATGCAAGCAGACACAGTAGGAGCAGCTTCAACTGTTACGTCATTTCCAGCCATTTCCAATACTTCAAGCGCAGGAGCTGTTTCCTTGAGAGAATTTGCTATGGCAACAGCACCCTCATCTTCCAAATTCAGATAACTTAAATAAACCTCAGTCAGACCAGCATGCTTGTAAAGAGCTTTACCCAGAGCAACTCCAGCTTCTGCACCAAACATATTGTCTCGCAGGTCTAGCTTCTTCAAATGAATGCAAGTCTTGAGCGCTTCTGACAAGGCAATTCCTCCTGCTGTGCCTATTCTTGTGGAAGAGCATCGAAAATCTTCCAGTAAGGGAGAACGTTTCAGAACCTCAGAAATGGCAAGAGCCCCTGGATCTCCTGTCATATTATTATGGAAATGAAGGATCCTAAGCTTCTCTGTGGAAGGAATCAATTCACAAACTGCTCGTGCAGCTTCCTCTGAAATGCCATCATTCATTAGATAAAGCTCCTCCAAGCAACTTTGTGATTGAAGTAGTGCCCCAAAGGCCCTCACACCCTTCTCCCCCAAGGCATTGTTTGAGAGGTCTAAGGACTTCAGGATGCTACCTTCCAGAGCAGAAGAAAATATATTCATAACATCAAGAGCTTCTGCTTCTGGTCTTCCAGCAATAAAATCCGACAAATCAACTTCCTTCAATTGATCCTTTATGGAAACTAAAATGGGCTGAGCAACACGGGCAGCTTCTAGACCAAAGCTTCTATTACTGAAGCATATCTTAGTATATGAATTCCCTGGCTCCTTTAATGGCCTAAGTATATCCACAGCCTCTGTTGCATCAATAAAGGCTCTTGCGCCTTTAGATATATCAAAAACTTTATTATGGTATGCAGCAGCTTCTTCAGATACCAGGACTTCTCTGTCCTCCTTTTGCGCAGGACCTCTTTTGAGAACTTCCAAAATTAGCTTACTACACTCCTTTGCATATAGCTGCACAGCAGACCCTCCATCACCATCTGGCTCCATTTCATAATGTTGGTTTGCAGTGACAAAAGCAACATCTTCAATTCTCTTTGCATTCTCCTCAGCCTCCTCTTTATTCAGAGTGCCATACTTCTCGGTGAAAATTGACTTAGTAGTGAGATTTCCTGTAATACGAGTCACAAGCATTTGCCTTGTGTTTTGGCTAGGTGGCCATAATTTAATTGAAAACGGGCGGTGTTGTGACTTCATTGTTGCAGCATCCATTGCAAGATAAACAACCTACAGATTGGGGCTGCAAAACATTAGCACTTGCACTTCAATTAAGTCTTTTTTTTTTTTTTTTTTTAATTTCCAACTAAACCAAGGAAATAGGGAGAACAAGAAAAGGATAAAAACAGCTAGGGAGCCCTAGACAAATAACTCAACTCAACTAAAGTAAGCCTTACTCCTAACCTAATTGGGGTCAGCTTCAGCGATATAGATCCTGGTCCTCAACTGCAGTTATGTGAATCATCAAAGTTAAAAGATTGCCAGAAACACAATAAAGCTCAAAATGGTAGTAAAAGCAACCAGAATAATTCAAAAAGAAGAGTGATGAAAATATTTTAAAAACATAATTAAATGTGCATAAGGGTTGCTGTCGATTGAACTCCACCAACATTAATCCATTTGTCCAAGAAAAAGGAATGCTATATTTTATTTCTTTGATTAAGTGTTTCTTTGAATACAGTTATGTACCACCATTAATTTTATTTCATGGGTAGACCACTGTTTGTCCCTGAGATTAATTCCATCAAAATCTGACGCTCTTAACTAAATCTGCAAACATCAATCTATGCTTAGTGACACATAGAAAGAAAACAATCGAATCTCAACTGCCACAACAAAGTATGGGACATCTCCAGCGTATCAACAGAAAAGTTACCATTGTAAAAAAGTTGCCACCAGAAATACAGCATAAGAAATGAAAGGGAAAACAATAAAAAGCAACAAACCCAAACAAGAGCCAAGAGAGAGAACGCGCACGAAGACCTAATGCACTAAGAAAATACGGAGCTAATATCATGAAAAGATCTCCAAACGAAACAGATCTACAAGTAAAAATTATAAATTTCAAAAAAATTTAATTGTTATCTAAAGGAAACAAGAAGCAAAAGGGAGCTAAACTAACCAAAACCCTAGAGATTTCAGAAATGAAACATTTTAAAATGGGAGAGAGAGTACCTCTGCGAGTCTGTTTGATTTTGAAAACCAAAAAAGTTTACGTATCTGAAATCAGAAAATAGGCGAAACCAGCGATGATAAGCTAAGAAATTTACATAGTGAGACAGAGAGAGGGAGAGAGAGAGAGATTGGAGGTCAAAAGGACTTCACTGAAAATGAAAAGGCAGGAGCAGGGAATAGGATTTTGCCTTTAGGATAATAAAAGCATGCGTCTAGGGGATAGAAACTGTCTCCCTGTTTAAATTTGAATTTGATTAATTCTTATAAAATTTGAATTCCATCTAAAATTTAATTAAAATTTATTTTAAATTTAATTATTATTAATTAATAAATATTTAATTTTATATATTTTAATTAATAATTTAAATAAAAAATTATTTTTATTAATAATTTATATTTTAAAAATTTAATAATTTCTTAAAATATTTTAATTTTATATTATATAAAATAAAATATATAAAAATTTATAAATATTATTATAAAAAATATATATTTTATATTTAATTAAATATTTATAAAAATAAATTAAATAACAAATATTTAATATATAAAATTTAAATTTAATTTAAATTTATTATAAATATTAAATTTTAAATTTAAATTTTCCACCAACTTAATTATATATTACTTAAATTTATATTATCAAAATTTTAACGAATTTAATATCCATAAAAAATTGGACGTCTTTGTCTTATTCCCACAGTCGTAAAACCGACGTTGGGCTTAACTTTTGACACCCATCCGCCCTCCTTTTACTCTGTGGTCTTTCCTAGGCTTAGAGAATATACCATCATTATTATTACTATTTTTTTTTTTTTTGTACTTGAGGATCATGCAAAGTTAGGTAAGCATTGTTAAATAATGATCTTATTATTAGATGTTAGATACCAATTGAATTAGAAAAGGTTGATTACTTTCATCTTCATCATCTAAAATTGTGGGGGAAATGAACAGTTCACACCACCAGACAAGTTAGTCTTAATCAAGTATTCAAAATTTAAACCGACCACGTGAAAAGCTTGTTATCTGCGAGCAGATGTTGGATAACTCTGAAAGTAGGTGGACCACCATCTTTATTCAACCACTAACTATACAAAGCTCTGCCCATGGAACCACCATGTGATATGGTCGTGTCCTGTAATCCGGTAACGTTGGAAATTATGACACAAATTTTTTGTACTCAGTGTCAGTGCTGGTAAAACTACCTATCAATGTTGTGAGACATCGGAACCTGCGGCTTGCTACCAAGATTATGAGCAGCGGAGGCGGTACTGTCAATTTCTCGTGGAAACTATCTCAAGTTCTCAACAACAAATGACACCGTCCAAACAATTTTCAAGGTGAATCGACATGAATAGTGAGCAGTAGTCCTCTCTCCATGGATAAAAGAGAACACCATTTTTCAGAGATTTGGAGGGAAAAAATCAATTTTTAATGATTTTAATTAAAAAAAATATTAAAATTAAATTTAATATATCTTAATTATAAGAATTTTTTTAAAAAAATTATAAATTATTTTTAATATTATTTAAAATAATAATTTTTTCAAAAAATACTTGTAACAACCTGAATTTTTTATTATATAAAAATATAATTTTTAATATTATTCTCATATTATTTTATTATAAGCATATTTTATGAGATTATTATTATTATTATTATTATTATTTTATTTTAAAATTAAATTTAAAAACTTTATTTATTATTATATTAAACTAAATTTTTATTTAATTATTGCTTTGAGCTAAGTATATTAAATAAAACTTATTATATTAGATGTAATATTTTAATTTAATTATTGATTTAATAATTATTATCATTCTTTAAAGTGTATTGAAATTTATTGGCTAGAATAAAAATTTTAATTATGGTGTCATTTATATTGTAAGTATTATATTAATTGAAATTTTTTTATATTTTTTAAGAATAAACTTATAAATGTATTTATTATTATTACCTTATTATATTATATTTTATAATATTTTAATATTAAAATAGATAAGATATTTTAAATTTATATTAATATAATATTCATAGAAATTTAAAAAGAAAAGGACAATGATTTGTCTAGATGGGACGTCTCCAGCAGAGAAGGGAAAGAAAAAACATATTAAAAATTGAAAAACTCAGCAGCTCCGTTCCGCCGGCCCTCCACCATTGGTTTCTCTCTCATCTCTTCCCCCACTCTACTTCTTTCTTTTCTCTGGTGAACTTGGACCATTGCCGACAGCACCCACCAGTGTCCTTCGGCGATATCCAAGGTCTCCCCAATGGCAGTGCACAGCGACAGGAGGCAGGGAGAGAGAGAGGAAAAAGAGAGAAAATTTTCTCCATCCAAAATTCGGCCGTTCTGACCATGGTCCGATAACACCATCAGCCCCAATCAACTCCCCTCCACCTGGTGAAGCTTTTTCAACCAACCTCATCGCCGGCAGCCATCAGATTCATACAAAATGAGAAGAGAGAAAATAAATATTTTTTAAGTTTTTCGATCACTTTTTTAGCGATCCAACCATCTGATTGAAAATCCAAAATGACTGATGAACTCAGCGCGATGAAACATATAAAATGGGACTAACCCCGTTCCAATTAGATATCGTTTGAAAAATGTGATCATCGGACGATCTAGATCGTTTGATAAGATTTTAACTTTTTTATATCCAAAAATTAAATATAATCATATGATAATTATTAATAGTTTTTGAGTTTCATTTAGGTGTGATCGGATCGAAGATAGCTCACAGCACTCTGGATTGAGCTTTCAGTCAGATCTGACTGCCAGACAACCTGTTCCGAAATATAGTCAATATTACAATTGATCCTAGTATTTTCAGACGTTTCGGACGCGTTTTAAGTAGCAAAATTTTCAAAGGTAGTCCTTAGCTTAAGTTGTGTAATTTTTATCTTAGTTAAGCTAGCTGATAAATTTATAAAATATTCATGACTTAGTAAAATTAAATAAAATAATTTTAATAAATACAAAAATGATGTAGAGGAGCTCCAATAATATTTTTATAATTTTTAAAGTGTTAAGAATAATTATTGAACTGTAGAGGAGTTAGGGACTTGAACTAGAGTTTGGAGATTTGAACTAAATTAAGATTCTTGTAGGCTCTGGATGGGCATTATAATTATTGTTGTGGGCTTGAGGCCCTGTATTGTTGTTGTTGGTTAAATTTTCTAACAGAGAGTTAGGTCCAGTTATAAGAAAAACTCTGCCAAAATTTCGACAAGATCTTAGGATTTATTTTGATTTATGGTTTAAATTAATTATTTAATTTTGTTAGTCTTTTGATAGAGGTTAGTGTGTATGTTTAGGTGATCGGTGTTGGCCGTCTTCTCCTTCCAGCTGGATCAGCTGCAATCCAGTCTACCAGTCTGTGAGTTGAATATTGATTATTTTTTTAATTTTAATATTAATTATATATCTAGCATGCTTATGAGTTTTATAAATATTTAATTATGCACGTGTATAGTTAATATATTAGAGGCATTTTGATTGCTGCATATTTAATTATTGTCATTTATTTGTGATTGTCGCCTTGAGGATAATTTGGAGCCGTGTGCGTGTGGTGTGATATTGGGTATGGGGTAAATTTTAATAACTATCCCTTAACTTATATGATTATAACACTACATTCCTTAAACTTTAAAACGTAACATAAAACTCCTTAAACTTTCAAATTTTGCACAGTAAAATCCCTCTAACTTTCAATTACTGATTTTTCAGTTGAAAACTGATGTGAACAGCTCCCACATGACTCTTAGTCAACATTTCTCTCTCCTTTCTTATTCAAATTATAAAATTATTCTCTCTGTACCTTAAAATTATTCTATTTACAGTGAGAAAAAATATTTAATTTACACATAACTTGAGAGAGAAAAGAGAAATATTGATTAAGCTCTACTCTAGAACTGTTCAAGTAAGCGTCTAGCTGAAAAATCGACAATTAGAGGTTAGAGGGATTTTACTGTGCAAAATTTAAAAGTTGAATGGGTTTTATGTTATATTTTTAAGTTAAATGACTATAATGTTATACTAGATAAGTTCAGGGACGGTTGTCAAAATTTATCCACTGGTTATGGATAGGATAGGTAGAGAGGCTAAAGTTTTACTCGTTGTGTAACGCCCTAACATTGGACACTCCTGTATAGTCTACTGTTCCGGCGCCTGATGTCTGCCTGAACAGTCAAGATGTCTGGAGTTATATCTGTGACATCCAGAAAAGTTATAGATAAAAATAAATAGTGATTACCAAAATGTCAAGTATAAATAAGAAAAACAGAGCATAAAAAGTTAAATGAGTCGGGGGTCAAAGCGATGGGTGACCGCACTGGAAAGTGACTGCGAGATTAGTCAAAATCCTAATTTCATACGGGGCATTGTGATACCGCAGTCTTAAAAAATTGCGAAACTAGGGGAAATATGAAAATCACAGAAAAAGGTAGAGAACCAGATCAAATAACTAGGTCAAGGTTCCGAAAGAAATACAGTATTATTGGCAAACCAGATCAGACAGGCGAGGGGCAAATTGGTCAATTCACCCCTAGAGGTGACTCATGACCTAACTGTCCAATAAAATGTGAGAAATTAAAATTGTGAAATATATAATTAAATTGAAGAAGTTATGGAAAAATAAAAGGAAAAGAAAAGAAATTAAAATAAACCTTATGACATCATTCAAGTGACATAAGCAAGATGCAATAAAACTCTAATTTTTATTATTGAAATTTTTGGAGACAATTTAGCCTTATAGGACAAAAGAAAAAAAAATAATAAATGAAAATTTCCTTTCTTCTTCCATTTGCCGTCTCCCACATCTCTCTCTTCTCTCTCACCATTTTCTCTCAACCTCCATTAACACACCCATTCTAAAGCTTTACTAAACCCTAATTTATGCCCAAAACTTCTCATATAAATGATAGAAAGCTTCAAATTGACTCTTAAGAAGAAGATTGAAGGAGGAAGGAGAAGGAAAAATTGAGGAATTAAGGAGCTAGAAAAGCTACACAAAGAGGTTAGTTAAAATCATTAAATTTCTCTTTATATTCATGCATGTACACTTGAACTAACTTAGGAATTGAGGAAAATGAAACAAAAACAACATGTTAGGGACCTAGAGTAAAATTCGGATAGCACGTAAGTAGTTAGGATTTGATGATGTTTATTTAAATTAAACATGGATTCTTGGTGAGTTGAAGTTGTATAGGTGATTTATATGTGTGAATTGCATGAATTGAAGAATTTAGAAAATTAGGGTTCTTGACCCTCCGGGTTTTAGAGGGAAAAAATTTGAGAATTTGGTAAATTGATGTACTTTGACCTAAGTGAGGTTAAAATGGTTAATTGGTGTAATTTAGAATGTGTTTGAATGGTGAGAAGTTAAGTCAAATTCGGATTGGTGAGGGGTCACTACTGGACAGCCTGACCTAGGTCCCTTTCAGGGACCAAAACTGTAATTCTGCCACCCTAATTGGTGTGAGGCCAATTGGATATGAAAGTAGACACATAATTCCACAATTTTTATGCAGAAACCATACTCAGAAAATGATATTAAGATAGTGAACAATTAGGTCAAACCCGGAATTAGCACACTGCCACTGTACAAAAATGACCAATGAATAGTATTTGTTCATTTGGCCATAACTTGGTCTAGGCAAGTCCAAATGACCTGATTTTTAAACTATTAGAAAGTTATGACATAGTACTACAACTTTCATGGAGAACAGCAACCCAAATTCTGCCCATAACCAAGTCATTTTGCTACCCAAATTTGGTTGCCCAAAACTGCTAGAACCAAAAACCTGCCCAGAATTTTAGGTAGATACCAATCCGGCCAGTCTTAGAAAAATAGGCATAACTTGAGCTACAAAACTCCAAATTGAGTGATTCAAAAAGGGAATTAAAGATAAGATATTAAGGAACAATTTTGATGAAGGAAAGTTGGCTAAATTCTCACTGTAGGCAGACCAATGGAATAGTATAACAAATAACCCAAAACTAAAATTTTGAGATTTAACCCTAATAGACTTTGAATTGAATTTGGCAATCAATGCCAACAAAAACATGACTCAAAATGTGGTATGTGAGTGCAATTAGAATTAATAAACCTATTTAGTAGGAAAAAATCAATATTTTGACTTGAATAGTATAATAAATAGTGACCCAAAATGCAAAATTCAAAGGATACCAATTTAAGCAAATTTAAGGCTATAACTAAGTAGGCATGAAATAAATTAATGGATTTATTATGAGATATGGTACTGAAACACTGTAAACTGTGTATTTCAGTTAAAAAAGAGACTAGAAAGGGATCTTCAAGGAAAAATCGAAATTTTGAGTAAACTAGTCAACAAAGAGGTTTATGCACAACTAGTTTTAAATTGCTAATGTTTTGCATATCTTATTAGAGTAAATGATTTTATGTTCTTTATTTATTATGTTATCCAGCATCAAATTTATTTCAATGATTATTGAATATTTTTTATAGTATAAATGAGTTTAGCTTTGGAAAAATGGTTTAGTTATGATTTTATTTTAGATATGGATTGAATGAGTTCAATTTCAGAAATTTGTGATTGAAATGGGATTTGCTTGGAAAAAAATAATTTTATTTTTTAAATTATGATGGGCATAAAAAAAATTATTGAATATTGGAATTGACTTTGAATTGAATTGTGTTGTGATTTATGGTCACAAAAAGGATAAAGAAATTCATGATATTATTTCATATCTCACTATAGATGCTTGACTAGGTTATTACCTATCTCCCTCATTTATTGAGGAGATAATAGAGTTAGCTTTGTTTTGACTACCATGATACGTGCACAAGCTTAGATTTTTCTCTTATTAGAGGTTGGGTCTAAGTTTTTCATTGGCCCTTTCAGAAGTTGCATTATTGTGGTGTGTACTGTGCACGATGATTCGACCTCCTCGACCATAAGGAGTTAGAATCCCGATTTGACCCCCCGACCATAGAGAGTTAGAATCGCCCCGAAGATGGCCCTTACGGATTAGTCTTGTATAATTAGTGAGATAAAGAATGGGTTTTTAATAGTAAGAATTGTTATTTCAAATGGGATTTATGCATAACTGATTTTATTGAAATTAAGATTTGTTTCCATAAATTACTGGAATTACTTTAAATGTTCAGTTATGATTTGATAAATTAAAATTCTTAAGTAGAGTTATTTTAACAAATGATTTTTTTTTTTATTGATAACGAATATTTTGATTTTTGAAATTTTAATTGAATTTCAAGATTTTTAAATTCTTTGCTAAAATTTTGATAAGGTATTGTATATTATGTTTTAAATTATAATTGTGCACCTCTAAACTCACTACTCAGTAATAGTTTTGTATACTATCGCAGGTGAAAGTAAAGATAGAGCAGCCGAGTAAGATTTCCGATAGCTGCGCCTTGAAGACTCATTGGGATGAGCTTCAGGCATATTAGAGGTATACCCTTGTACATTAGATTTTGATGTATGCATGTAATTATATGTATGTAAATTGTTTGAGCAGTTGTACAAGAACTTTTATAATATTATTTTGGATATGAAATTAAAATGTAAATTATTGTAATATTCAAATTTATTTCTGAGTTTTGTAATTAATGTAAATGATTAAATTTTTGTATTTTGTGAATGATAAATTATTTCTTTTTCTGAATTGAGATGTTCAGTGTTGGTTTAAAAATGAGCTGAGTTGATTGCTGCAGATGATTTATTCATTGTTGAGATTGAATTGTGTGGAGAGATGAAATTGAGTTTATTAGAGTTGTGATTGAGAAAACATATTGGAAGTGTTTTAGTTTTTAGGTTTTGAAGAACTGTTTTCTCAAAATACAACCTGCACTCTGCCGAAATTTTGAAAAAAAATTTGTAACACCAGATTTTAATCGAGAATTTGATCCACGAACAAAATTTCAAATAAAGGTTTTTTAATAAATATTTAACATTCCACCACTATAAAAATGATTGAAAATTGTTTGAAAATCTCTTGTAGTATATTTAATAGGTTACCGACAGACGAAGTACGGTAATTCATTAGATGTACTACAGGATCATGTTATACTTTACGAAGGAGTAAGAGGTGTGACATGCTGGGACTCAATTTTTTTTGTGGATAAGTGGGAATGGGTACGATTTTGAGTTCATGTCGCTGACTCCCGCATTTAGATTATTAAGTGAAAGTCTGGCTTGAGTTGACCTCACTGGCTAGTATTGGATTAAGAGAGCTGTATAGAAAGCTCCCATATATATATTGATGTGATACACTAAGTGTGTGAGTAGCTCCAAATTAACTTCTCGTGCGAATATTGGATGAATTACTTATTTTATATGTTGGATGTGCATTTCGTGGTAGGATTACATTAGTCTTAGATAATTATAGAAGCTGCATTTACAATTAATATCTAAACTCTCTGAGTCAAATACTCATTCCTATTCACATGTTTTTCCCAGGTTGCAAGAGGAGCATGTTTATTTCTTCGAGTCTAACCTGCATTTTTCCTTCACAGATTGTGTTTCTTAGTTTAATAATTTCTTGTGTTTGCTTATTTATTTATTGAATTATCTGTTTAATAACTAGAACACTGTTGTGATATTGGGTTATGTACTTATGATATTAATTAATGAAAAATTATTATGATATTAAATAGTTTATATATGATGGGTATTAGATTGAGAGGTTTCTAGTGGTTATCGGGTGAGTTAGTTCGAATAAAAATATAATATTTTATTTTATTTTATTTGCATATTGGGCCTTAATTTTGGCCCTGGTTATGGGTTTGGGAACAATAAGACTTATTAAGGGCCTCGAGAGCTTTATGTTGGCTTAGGTTCTAGTGCCAGTCTAGCCCGTGAAATCAGGTCGTGACAATACTTTTTTAACCCAAAACCTCATTCTATTTAAAAAAAAAAAAAAAAACCTCATGTAAGAAGCTAGTTGATACCATAAAATAAAAGAGCTTCTAAATGAATGACATGTGAATCACACACATAAGAAGTCGGAAGTGTTCCTAGTATGAGAAGAGTGTAAAAGCAAAAGTACCTGTACCTATACAAAGGAGCTCATTTATTGACCCACCTAAACTTTAGAACTAAATATGCAGTATAGGCACCCAAAGTTAGAAAATCCACTAAAGATCTACATTAAACCTGAAAAAAAAATACAATTAGAGACAAATGCAAAATCCATATTTTATTTCTCCGACCCACCAGACCCACCAGTTGGCTAAAAGCCAAATTATCTTCCACTAACAGGTCGACACATACACTTACCTCGAATAAACAGATTGGATAGGCTGTTATGTCAATCCGACAAACCATTCACTGTCACAATTAACTTGTGTATATCAAAACTATCATTACGTTGAGACTCTAAAGCAAATATCATTGATTTAGATGGGTCACTTGTGGGAATTTTACACATGTCAAGTAAACACTGGCCCTCTAACTTTATAAATAGGGGTCCTCTTCAAACTGGGAGGATCAGATTTTACTTAGCTTTCATTAGGTCTCAATAGAGTTCTCACTAAAGAGAGACTACTGTAAAATCATACCGTAGTCGTACTAAGCTAAAGAATACCCATTTGTTCATATTGACCAAAATCTCTTAGCCACGCAATCATCAACCCCTAAATTATCACTAGTTAAATTGTTAAATTAGTGTGTTGCATCCAGGAACAACATACTCCCAAGAACCAATTCTCTTCGCAAGAATACTCATTCATCACATTGCCAAAAAGGGATGCTCAATTAGTAACACATGAACAAGTACCCCAATCCTGAGAAAGATGAACCTTGTCAGACCAAGATTTCATTTTTTTCCCCATAAACCCCACTTCCATAAAACCTCAACGAACAAAATTGTAGAAAATAACATTTCTGTATACCAGGAGTAAAGTGCCAGCTTAACCAGATATACGATTGAAAAGCGATTTATACATCTGTATAATACCAGCAAATGTCTAGTATTGAATTTTTATTAACAAAATTCATAAACAAGAAGAAGATTTATACCAAGTCCAACCCTGAATTCCAGCACTGCTTTACTAGCGCTCAAAGCCAACATATGTGATAGGATCAGCCATCAAAACCAAGCAATAGAAGATCGAGTCAAAAGACATCCGACCAACCAACTGGTGAGATTTTCTGACCGATCAAACAACAAGGCTGTTGAAAGCAGCAAGAAAGGCAGGTGCGGATCTCCAACGCTTCAGTAGGCTGAAATAATGGGGCAATTAAGCATACAACAGGACATTTGGGAAAGTGGCATGATCTGTACCTGATACTTTGCAAAGAAGGATAGGGTACAAGAGGGAAATCACTAGAAAGAAAGGTACACATTCTCATTGCAAGATTCCAATTATTTTATAAAAAGCTCTAAAAAACATGATCGTCAGAGTGGTTGTTGTAAGGCCGCCACACTCACTCTTTTTCATCTTGCAGGATTAATGCACTTAGATCGACCACCGTCTCAAGGACCCGCAGTAGCAACAATATGTTAGAAGCTGGTTGGTTCTGAGCACACACTAGATCCATAGCCAACATAAATGGTCTCTTATTTCTTCTCAAGCGTAAATACTCTTTTTTCCATGCCCAAACCAAGGTATGTCAGCAAAACAACAATTAATGGCAGGCTTTACCTTCGCACAATGGAATTGCTTTGAACCAAACGAAGTCCAATTTGCTTTGAACCCCATAAGTGCTACCTGTGGTTCGCCATGATAAGCGTTATAGATAAGGATACGGAGTACGCTAATATGATAAAGAGACTTAGTTAATACAGTATTTAGGATTATAATTTTCAAAAGAAAATTTTTACCTCAATAGAATTTATCATGAATTCAAAACATAATTTTATAAGACTTATATGTTTAATAAATGAGACTGGCTATATATTTTATTTTTAACGTATTATTTAATTTAATTTTAAATATATGTAAGAAAAATATGTAACTCTAAACGATGAAAAATAAAAAATTCAATAGTTATAATTAACTTTTATAAAGGTAATCACTTTTATTTTCTATATTATTTTTTTCTTTTTTAAATGTTATCTGTTTTTTTATTTATCTTTTATAGAATTCACCGTTTTGGCATGTATATGTATTGCATTTAGGTACGAAGAAAAATGGGAAAGGTAATAGAAGGTGGTAGGTAACACTATCGATGTGATGTGCCTGAAAAACGCCCAAGATTCTTACATTACTCTGCAAGCTCTCAACACTAGCTCCCATAGCTACATTATGAACTACATTGGCACCTCCACTGTCACCCTCCCATGATAAACACTCGATCAAAATCACCATGATCTGAAATCCATGGCTCTAGACCATTTGACGCTGAGTGAGAAGCGACCCATTGAAGAGCGTCCTAGCAATCATCATATGCTGCAGGGAGAGGGTGCTCTGGCAGTAGCCTGTACTCTACAGATGCAGCAAGAACTTGGGATTTAGACAATAAAGATTTGATGTAAAGATGGTGGAAAAAAGAGAAGGCATACTCTATGCAAAAAGCACCGCCATGAAAATAGACTAAAGATCGGTAGGGAGTTTTTGATTGGGTTGTGTTGGTTTTGGGAGATTGAGACTAGCAAAGATATTGAGATTTTGAGAGATGTTTATACGTCATTTGATGCGATCCCAGTCTCTGGGTCAAGGTCGGTTGAACGTGAGGTGAGCCAAGGAGGCGTTCTACTGAGCCATCATTTTTGACACGGAAAAGAGTATGGATGGCTACATCTTTGGCTGTGGAACTGGAAGCCATTATTGAAAAAAAAAAAAAAAAAAAACTTCCAGAAAAATTAAAAATTTCAGAAAGGGAAGAAAATCTGCAAATATTAAATTGGATATCTGTAGTCCATTTGCAATTTTTTTTTAAACAGCAAAGCACGGCAATTTATTTCAAAGGAAAAGTCGATTATTAATTTACAATAAAATATTAAGGATGCGGCAATTTTTGACCTCTCAATTGGAAGCCAGGATCGACCCTTCCATTCCAGGTATTATGGCTTGCTGTTTTGCAGGTAAAGTAAAAAATAAAGAATAATAATATTTAAAGATGCCAAGCAGATTTAAAAAAAAAAAACATGAAGAGGTTTGTACATAAACCTAATCTCATTTTTTTGTGCTTTTTTTTAATATATCTTTCAAAATTACAATCCATTCAGTAATCACAATAAAAAGAGAACATCCTAATTTGATAAGAAAGAAGCTAAGTGTTTGATTAAATTCTCAGAACTGAGTCCCTGAATTCATAATGTGGAAGGCATGATTCTCTCCCTCCACTTCAATCATTTCAATATCTCCTTTCCACCCACTTTTCTTCACTGCTTCATAGTAAGAAACGCCTCTATCCCTTAACATGTCCAAGGAAGCAACAGTCACTAGCAACCTAGAGCACCCAAGTTTAGCCAAGCTTGGAGCTCCTGGAGCAACTGGATTGATCAGTGGACTGTCAATACCACCAATTGCTAATGGATTGACAAAATCCCAACGCATATGGACAATTGTATTCTCACGTTCTACTATAGTCTCCGATCCTATTGGCTTTGAACCCCAAAAATATGGATGTGTAAGAAAAGCTCCTGAGATTTTAACACCACCAGGTAAGCTCTCACTGCCAGCCTGCATCACCATTTTATGCACAATATTGGCTGCTGCACTGTCACCGCCAACAAAAAGACGACCAAAATCACCTTTGTTTGATAGCCATGGCTCTTTGTTAATATCATTATGATCAAAGAGTGATAATGAGGCGACCCACCGGAGGGCATTCCAGCAATCTTCATAGGCAGCAGGAAGAAAGTGTTCAGGGGCTAGCCTGTACTCTATTGATATAGCAACAACTTTGGATTAAGAACCAGGCTGTTGAGGAATTTGGTATGGTCCGAAGAAAAGGCAGACTCGAAGCAAAAGCCCCAAGATGGGAAGTTTTTGTTGGTGGGGTGAAGTGAACATAGGAAGGAATAGTCTTGCTGAGATTGGAGGGTCTTGTGAAATGGTGATGTCTTTGGATGAGACTCCGGTTTCTGGGTCTTGGGGTGATGGGGGCACCAGTGGAGATTCGGCCAGTCTCTGGATTGATCCATCTTGTAAACACGAATGTAAGGGAGAAGCTCCCGGTCTATTTCCTTGCCACTGGAATCCATATGCAGAAGAGGAGATAAGGAAACTAAGAGAGAACAAATTTTAGCTTCAAGCCTATGGTGAAGGTGAACTAAATGCGCATTGCCAATATATATATAGGTTGTAGATGAAATTCTTGGTTGACTCAGTCTATCGTGGGTATTTTTTTTCATAACATAATTTAAACCTTTTAAATAACTTCGCATTATTCATACTTATTGTAAACGGTGTCTTGAATTCTTAACAATTAAGAATTTCTTTTCCTTGGCCTTGAAACGTAAATTCTACGTGTTTTTCAATTTTTATTTTTTTTATGATTTTGTTATCACGCCCATTAGTTTAAATAAATATTTGTTCTGCTGTGACTTATTTTAACATTTATCTATAATTATATAAATAAGAAAAAATAATAAAAAAATTAATTCATTATTTATAAATTATAATGAATTGTTCATTCAAACTGTGTATAATGAAGTCAAAAAAAGGTTTCTGGCGTCTATGAATTTACAAACAAAACTGTTTTGCATAATAAACCAAACAAGTGGGAAATGTTTTACTGTTTCTCCATAAAAAAGTTTTGGACTTATGGAGGCAAGTTCTTGTTCATGTATGTTTTGTGATCAATAACTTGTTGGTTTAGTTGTTGAGAGGAGTTTTGAGAGTTCATAATTGGTCTAGTGGTTTGTTGGTCCTTCTTGGTGGTCTTCCATCCTAAGCACTGCTTCCAGATTAGGCACCAAAATGTCTACATTGTATTTCAACGATTGAACATGAACAATATGCTGTTCAGAGACAGATAGAGATGCATAACAATGCAAAGAGGACTATGGCTATGAAGCCAAAATTGGATCACTATATATGGTCCCAAAACATGAAAACAAATGGATACAGGAGAAGCAAAACACTTAGCCCAGCCATTGACGTTGGGAAAGCGATTGAAAACGAGGCTAAACTCGGATATTATGTTTAAAAAATTAATCAAAAAGAAAAAAGGAATGGAGCTGAAAATGAATTTCAACAAGGATAAAATCAAAGCTTCACATTAACACAACAAAAAAAAATAATTCATTGTTCAAAAATAGGTGACACAAACGTAAGAAAATAGATTTTTCTCTTTCTCTCAACTCTTGGACATGCTTTCTCTCCTCACACAGCACACTCAAGCCTCCAACACCTTAGCTTTTATTTGAGAGGAGATTTTTTTAAAGTAATGAGAGGGTTTTCAAAATTTAAAAATCTTAAATTTGTGTTTAAGATTGTATAAGATTTTAGAAAACCTCCAAAAACTTTCTTTTTTAACCCACCAAATTGGTGAGTTAATAAAATGTTTTCTTTAAAACCTCCAAATACCTTTAAAAAATTTTCCTTCCCTCACTTTAATTTACGCATCTTCAAGTCAACACTTAACACCAAAAAAATTTCCTACATCTTCAAATATGAGAAATCACTTCTTTTCAAGAAATCATATTACATCAAAATTTATGCAGAAAAATACCTCAACTCCAATAAAAAGCATGAACCTTGAACCATCTGTTGGAAACTGCAGCATTCAGCAAGCTGGCACATTTTTTTTTATATAAATTAATAATTAGATCTCATTCTGTCAAGCAGTGGAGAAAGTTGTACTACTTTCAAGGAGATAAAAAAAACTCAAAATGAAAGGAAATGAAAAATCTCGATTCACTTGGGAAGAAAAGAAGCCAAGCGTTTGATCAAGTGCTTGGCATTCTTTGTTTTATAATTGAAAATATGGAAGGTATGATCCTCTCCTTCCACTTCGATCAGCTCCACCGCCCCTTTCCACCCACTTTCCTTCACTGCATTATAATACAAAGTACTCCTCTCCCTCAGTTCATCCTTTTCAGCAACGCTCAACAGCAAACGAGAGCCCCCAAGTCCTGCCAAGCTTGGAGCTCCTTCAACTACAGGATTTATCATTGGATTATCAATTCCACCCGGTGCGGATGGATAAAGAAATGAGCAAACCCTGTATGGAAAATGTTGCTCGCTATCTATGCTAGATTCTGAGCCTACTGGCTTTGAACCCCAGAAGTAAGGATGGGTGAGATAAGTACCCAAAAGCTTAACATCACCGTTCAGGCCTTCACTGCCGACTCGCATTGCCATGTTATGGGAAATATTGGCTCCTGCGCTATCCCCACCAATAAAGAATCGCTTGAAATCTCCATGATTCGATATCAATGGCTCTGCATTGTCCACGCCATTTTTGACAGAGTGCGACGCCACACACTGAAGGGCTAGCCAGCAATCTTCAAAAGCGATAGGGAGAGGATATTCAGGGGCTAACCTGTACTCTACTGAGATAGCAACGACTTTGGCTAGAGAAACCAAGCTGTTCATGTATTTGATTTCGGTTAGGGAGAAGGCTGACTCAATGCAGAAGCCTCCACCATGGAAGTAGACCAAGATGGGAAGTTTCTGGTTGGGTGCAGTGAGCCTGGGGAGACAGTCTAGCTGAGATAGGTGGGTCCTGTGAGATGGTGATTTCTTTCGATGAGACTCCAGTTTCTGGGTCTTCATCCAGTGATGGAGGCACGATTGGAGCTCCCAATAATCGCTCTACTGATCCATCATTGAAGACCCGGAGGAAAGGGAGAAGCTCAGCGGCTACTTCCTTGGCAATGGAACCCATGAAACAGTATCAGAGAAGAAATCGATGAAGCTAAGCAATGGAAGAATTGATGATCTAGATGCACCTCGTTGCCAGGCGTAGCGATATAAATTATAGAGCAGTTTTGAGCAACTAATAGTATACCGTAACCATAAATCTGAAAACTGAGGTGCTTTAATAATCTAATTTTGAAGATTAGATGAAGTCATAAAATCATGGTTAATTGGTTATCCACAATCCGAATTGATTGGCATTGCTAGACAAATTCTTCAATTTATTTAGGTAAATTGAGTTGAATTTGAAAGGTTGTTGAGTCTGTTCTTTTTTTTTTTTTTTTTAATTTTTAATTTGAAAGGATGTTTAATTAAACCCTTAGCAGCATAAGATTGAGCATTTTTATATCATTGTCTGAGACAAAAATTTCAAGGCTCCAGAGGTCTTATTTCCTGGCGCGCCAGAGTTAGCAATACATCAAAGGGTTGAATACTGGATAGTTTTTTTCTTTTGGTACATAGGAAAGAAACATGAGAAGAAGAAAGAAGTACTTGTGTTTCTGAGAGAGAATATTGCACGATTAAAATGAAAAGGAGAATTAAAGATCACAAAGATAAAATGCATCCTAATAACTACCACACTAAATTTCAACCACAATCAGATTCCAAGCAGAAGGAAGGGAATAACAGAAAACAGGCACGTATAATATAAAGAAAACGGGAAATTGTCTAGCGTCTATGCTTATTTGTTGACATACCCTGCCTCCGAATAGCCCAAGAATCTGTTACTTTAGCAGAAAAGAAGCCAAGCGTTTGATCAAATTCTTAGCACTCTCGGTCTCACAATTCAGAATATGGAAAGCATGACCTTCTCCCTCTACATCAATGAGTTCCACTTCTCCTTTCCATCCACTTTCCTTCACTGCTTTATGGTACAAAATACCCCTATCCCTCAACAAATCCTTTTCAGCAACACTGACTAGCAACTGGGAACACCCAAGTCCACCCAAGTTTGGAGCTCCTGAAGCAACCGGATTCATCATTGGATTGTCAATGCCACCGGGAGCCGACGGATATACCATAGCCCAAAGCGTGTATGTTATCTGCTTCTCGCGTTCTACTCTATATTCTGACCCTACTGGTTCTGCGCCCCAGAAGAAAGGGTGGGTGAGATAAGCACCGAAAATCTTGACATCTCCAGGCAAGGCTTCAGTGCTAGCTCGCATGAGTATATTGTGAGCAATATTGGCCCCTGCGCTATCACCACCAATATAAAGTCTCCCAAGATCACCATAATTTGATATCCATGGGTCTTTATTATTGATTCCCTTTTCGATAGAGTGTGATGCAACCCATTGAAGGGCAGCCCAACAGTCTTCATAAGCAATCGGGAGAAGATGTTCGGGGGCTAACCTGTACTCTACTGAGATAGCAACGACTTTGGCTTGAGAAATCAAGCTGTTCATGTATTTGGTTTCGTTTAAGGAGAAGGCAGAATCGATGCAGAAGCCTCCACCATGGAAGTAGACCAAGATAGGGAGTACCTGCTGGGTGGGTTCAGTGAGCTTTGGAAGGTAGAGTCTTGCTGAGATGGGAGGGTTCTGTGAGATGGTGATGTCCTTGGATGAGACACCGGTTTCTGGGTCTTGAGATGACGGAGGCACGATTGGAGCTCCCATTAGTCGTTCCACAGAGCCATCCTTGTAAATTCTGACAAAAGGGGCTATCTCAACCTCTACTTCCTTGTCAATGGAACCCATTAATATGCCTAAGAAAGATCTCAAAGTATAAGGTACAAGAATCGATGATCAATTAGCAAGTGCTGCCGAGAAATTTATAGTCGCTGATCAGCTCGCACTTCTGACCATCTTGAAAATATCAGCGTTTTCAACACCAAGCAAGTCGGTAACCTGTCCGTTAATCAGTTTAACTCGGGTTAAAAATCGATCCAACGAAATTTTAAAAATTAATATTTTTTAAAATAAAAATTAAAATAAAAATTGTAAAAAAATTAAGTAATGAACTAAGCAGAACAAATCAACCCTATTTCTAGACCTAATATAAATATATAATTTATACAATTTTATTATTTATGTTATATTTTAAATTTAATTATTAATTTAGATAAAAAAAATTTTTAATTTAGATGAAAATAAATTTTCATTTTTTCAACTGATTAAATTGAAGATTGAGGAGATTTTATTATTTTACCTTTCATTATTATAGTTTTATTTATTTTATAAAATTTTCTCTAATTCTGTCCAAATATATTCTCAGAAATTAAGAAAATAGTTTATAAAAAATGATTAATTATAACTAGGAGTTAAGAGAAAATTTTGATTAAAATTAATAAAATTATATTATTATTTTTTATTTTTATATTTAATAATTAATTTAATAATTATTTTTATTAAATATTTTCACTTCAAATTATTATATAAATATTTAACTATTAAATGCTAATAAAATAACTAACCACTAGCCTGAGGCGTCACCTTCTTCAATCTCGATCTCCGGTCAAAATAAGGTGCTTTGAGGCAACCACTTTCTTTTTAAAATAAGAGCTTCAGGTGAATGCCCCACCGCCAAACAAATGCAGTTGACATTTCATAATTCATGCCTTAGACAATAATTTAGATGAAACTAAATTTATGATAAACTATAAAAATATTAATACTAGGCAAATTTATATGTTTTGGGTGTTTGTTTTCTGTAGTCGTTAACGGCCCACAAAACGACATGTTAATGAAATTTTCTTACTATCATATATAGGAATAACAAAAACAAATAAGGTATCTAAATTCAAATTAAATTAATAATTATAATATTCAAACCCATATTAAATTTAATTAAAATTCTTTCTAAATTAATCTCAAAAAATACATTCTAAATTTTTTAATACCCATTTCAAATTAATTTTTTATTATCCTAATACATTCTATAATTTTATATATTTTAATTAACAATACATAAAAATATATTTTTATTAACCATCTATATTGTAATTTTTTTTTAATTTTTAAAAATTTTAATTTTATTTATTTAAATATAATATTCAAAAATTTATAATTATTACTATAAATATATATTTTATATTTAATTAATTATTTATATAAATAAATTTAAATAATAAATACTTACTATATAAAATTTAAATTTAATTAAATATTATTTAAAATTCATATAATTATATCTTAAATTTATAATAAATTAAATCAAAATAAAAGTTTTCATTATTTAAATTCAATTCAATTGACTGGTCATCGCGATCCTTAATCGGAGGCAAAGTATTCTCGAGTTGTTGGTTGGATGTAATTTGAAGAGAAATTATTATGTGTATATATTATTTTTTATAATTATATAAAATTTACTTTTTCACGTTATAAGAATAATAAAAAAATGGGCACTGCATCAAAAATATTTTACAGCCTTCCGTGATTTGTGACACGAAATTCGAAGAGTACTACAACGCTTGATCATTGGAGGATATATCCGTTGCCAGGATAATGACTACTATAATTATTCGTAAGATAAGACAATCTGTTCAGACAAAAAAAAAATTACCAATTACCACCCGACACATTCACACAACATATATATATTTTTTTTGAGAACCACTCAATATATTAATTAGTTTTCTTGAAGCAAACGTTCATAGAGATGCGACGTTGCTTGAGTATGACAAGTTTCCCTGCTGTTGTTGAATTTCTCTGAAATGCAAAACTAGCCCACGTTGCCCCCGAGGCAATGGAAACGCATCGGTTTGCAATTCAAAAAAATAAAAAAGCCTACGTTTGGGAATTACGAAAAAAGGAAAGAAAGAAAACTGAGGAAATTTTTGTTTTTATTTGGAAAAATGATGAAAATGAAAGGGAGAAAATGCTGCCATCAGGCTCACTAAAACACCACAAAATTATGCTTTTTCTTTTCTTAACGGAAGAGTTGAATATCATTCTTGAAAAGAAGATCCACACAACCCGTCCTTGATACAAAATTTTGCTTCTGTATTTACGGTAAAGTGTAATGAAAATGATTAACTTTAAACAATTGGTCCTAATTAATTTTCGTATTTAAAGAAATTCTATTGTCCCCCACTCTCAAAGCACCTCTGATTCTTGAAGGACCAAAAACTTCAAACCAAGAAAGAGTGACGGGCGAATAGAAATTAGAAATCCAAGGTCAGATCAGAAAGAATCAACCAGCCAATTTGAAAGAATCTCCAATTTGAAGTACTTAGATGGTGAAGTGAATTGGTAATATTGATGGAACACATTAGCCACGCGTTTCAACAAATCACGTTCGTGTCAAACAAGCATCAACAGAGACGTGAAAAAAATTCATTTGTCTTCATGTCGAACTAATACACATGAACCTTCAATCAACAAGATGGTGCAATAGCATTAAAATATTAATTTCCGGTTCAATCCATGTTTGGAAGTGGGAAGACCTGAAATTCTGCCACAATTTTCCAGAAATCAACTCTTGCTCTCTCTGAACGCCAACTCACTAAAAGAGTTACAGAATACATAACAATACAGGGCAACAATAATGTTGATGGAGAACATACCCCATCAACATCCAAGAAAATGGAAACAATGTTCAATGTATACACATGAAACAGCATTCTGGTATCAGGGAAGATTATGTGCCATATAACCAGCCTATTAGATTTAGAACCTTCAAATGGCTCGACATGAATGAGAAGATCTACTATTTTCTGTACAATGTTATCCAGTTAGACATCAAGAATCCAATACCAGTAATCTACAGCCGCAAGTTGCGTGGGTTAAGTTTGGTAAGTGCTTTGGTAAAGTAATTCCGAATCTCGGGTATGATACGCTGGATCAAATGGGAGTGCCTGCAAATTTCAGCATACAAATAAATTTCCACCACCAAAAACAAATGTTCTTTCTCATTCTACAAAGGGAATAAGATCTCACAGAACTATTGCACTGTTCCATACACAGAGATCTCACAGAAGGATCTTACATAGGGAGGTGAAAGCATATAAAAATTGCGATGTGTAAGGGATGATTGATGATCCTAAATTTTGCCACTTTCCATGTACATATTTGAGGATTGTTTACACTTATCACATGAACCCTAATATGAGGAATACTTATTCACAGACAATGTTCTAAAGAGAATGGGAAAATGGCCTAGTAAGAGGGGCATGTACCTGGGCTTAGCATTCAATTTATCAAACTGCTCCAAGATAAACAAAATGCATGTGTGCCTCAATGAAATAGCATTGAAAGCTTCTGAAAGTTCATACATGCTTGCCACATTTTCTAGTGATATATCCTGAGAGAGAGAGAGAGAGAGAGGAGTAATCAGATTGTCATTTTCAATTTGGAAGCAGAACAAGGATCACATCCACACATGTAAACAAGCCTTCATAGCTCACCTGTGCTATGGTATATTCACAGAGTCGCTTAAGCCCCTCCAAAAGATACTGATCTGCAGCCCTCAGCAGATCTTGTGCAATATCTAATGAAATATCTATTGATCCTGTGTATATGAATCTGCAGCAAACAAAACCTATTAAATAATCAATCTGGAGAGGCTTCTTTAAGAAACTATGAAAATTTGTAATTCATCAAACCTCATCATCAACTCAAAAATCTCCCATCTAATGTTTGGAATTTCAATGTCCCTTGCATCCTTCTCCTGTGGCACATACCAAGAAAAATTAAATAAAATGCACATAGCACATATGATATGAATGTCATCCCAACCATCCTTCTCCTCCTTCCCTACTCTGTACACAAGTACAGCTTAAACTACAAATCCATCAAGACAGACTCTGGATTTCACAACAAATACATGAATGGTAACCCCTGTAATTTTCAGAAGCAAAGGTCAATATGTTATCCCCAGTTGAACAAATTCAGACTCCAGAGTTGGCAGACAAAAAAGCAACCATCTGTTTGACCATTCCTGGGCCTCAATCCACAAAAAAAAAAAAGGCAGGCTCAAGGGGAGTGTTTGATGAATGGCAACTAAACCATGACTGACAAGCATACTCACCAAGTAACCTCCATCAAACATTGCACGAAATGCATCTGAAGAAGCAAGCAAGCAAATTCTATGAGCACAGAACCGTCTACCTGCAGTACACAAAAAATATGAATTTGTAAGAGAGGGTTCAAGCAAACAAATCTTCTATACTAGCAAGAACTGCAAGACAACAATTCTACAAAAGCTAACTATCAGATAATTTTTATTTACAACCTTCGACCAGAAAGGTAACATCAGACAAAGTAGAATTGTTTACATACTGCTCCCCTAGATATACCTGCAGGAAGAAAGGTGTTATCATAAACATGAATTTCTAAATAACATCTAAAAAATTTGAAAGTTTACATCCTTGTCATATTTAAAAGTTAACAAACAACAAGCAAATAATACTAATAAATTGTTAGATGCCAAATCCCCAACTGTTTTTTCTTTCTTAACATTTTCATCCATCTATATCCTAGCCTCGAAACACAAGGACTGGAATGAGTTCAAGGGATGATTATGATCACAAATAATAAATTGGTAAACCAAGGACCTTTTATAATAAATATCTACTATACCGATTGTGACTTCCAAAAACATTAAACTCGAATTTATTATGTCACATCATAAAAAACTGAATAGAATAAGACCTAGCATTTTTAGACAGCAAACTCACCTGTGGTGTTGGAGAAGGGGGAGCTGCATCCACGGGAGAGAGAGACATTGCTTTATTTGCCAACTTGTAGAGAGCTACAGCTCCATCAATTTGTTGCTTTGGGCTTGTAGAGCTGAGAAGGCCAAGAAGTAACTCCAATCCTGCATTAGAAAAATGATGAGGAATCTCTAACCAGCACGATCATTTTAAGTCAATGAACACTATTCCAAACTGATGATTTCTTTTCCCAATTTTAAATATGAAAACGGGCAGAATTAGGGAGAATATGACATGCCATTGTTATCAATGAATATGGTTCTCTGATCATCTGGGGAACAAAGATGTGCAAGAGCCAAAGCAACACGTCGTTGGACAGCCTTCTCTGCTACACGCATTAGATATAACAAATGTTTTAAAACCTACGAAAGAAAAACACTGGTACAGCTTAGCGTTGAACATTACATTTAGAAAAAAAGAAAAACACTAGTACAGTTTCAACAGACTAGATATTGTCAGAGATGATAAAAGGAGGGCGAGAGAGAGAGATCGACAGACTAGATATTGCCAAAGATAATAAAAGGAGAAAGAGAGAGAGCTCACCCGTCCATGAATCTTTTCCTCTAATCTTTTCAAAGTCTTGGATACACAATCTTTTGTTGCCTGCACGTGTAATTATTAATTGTCTATTGATCATGGTAGGCCCAGCAAAAAAGAGCAATGAACTGGTAAACATCTAGGTTCCTAAATGAATTCATTGTTAAGGAGTAGAGCAGTTAGGAGGTTAGTCCAGTAGTTAAATACGAAGATTCTATTGTACTAATATATTGTAATTACTCTCCAGTCAATTGTAATTGTAGAGAGCAGTTATAGGATCCAAAGAAATATAAATAGGAACTTAATTGTAAAGAGGAGACTATCCAAGATCATTAATAATCAAAGATATCTCTAATCTCTTAAATATTCTCTTTCTCTTCTCATCTACTCTCTTCTATTTTCTCATCTACTTCTATTCTTTTCTCATCTATTTCTATCTCTCTCCCTATTCCTCTGTTTTAGTAAGTGTGCAGACTGATATGTAACATTCATGATTTCATGCTACCATGTAGTTAAAGAATATAGAATCGGCAGCATAGGCACATAAAGGAGACTAATCATAACAGCTATGTTAAACAATGAAATGATTAATGAACATACTTGAACAATAAATTCCCCATCTTGCAGCTTCTGGACACCTCCCACCCTAATAAAATCGGACACATTATCCTATAGGAAAAATGAATGAACAATAAGATCGTATCAAGTTAAAAAGTCTCACTCTCAAAAATACTGGGATTTGGGTCCTTGAGTTCATCAGAATTCATAACCTACAGCATACCTCATTATCGGCAAGACCATATAGAGCAAATGCAGCATTATGTTGAAGAGATCCATTTTTTGAATCCAGAAGCTTCAGTAATGGCACCAAACCACCATTATAAGCTATACCAGCTTGATTGTGCGAGTCCTGCAAGCAAAAAAAATAAAAAATAAAAAAATAAAGCCAAAAAGAACCATCCAACAAGAACGCAGCTCAATTGAGCAATTTAGTGAGAAAGTACAGAAATACATGTGTGTTGTGTAAAGACTACATGGTAAGTTAAATTGACAAAAAATATGTTTCTATTTCTTTGCAATGCTAATGACACAAAATATACATTTCTCACATTTTTTACATTTTCAAAAATTAATATCTTTTATAATCATTGCAAAAAATTTAAAGGTAACTCCGCCTAAGTAATTTGTGCTTAGCCGGTCCCAAGCCCGAATAAAGGAGGAGGGTTGCGATAGGTGACAACCAGCGTAAAAATTTTGTCACATCCTATGATATGGATTCAAATGATATAAACGTTGAGGCGTCCTTTACTTACGACGCGCTACATCGGAGCCCGGGTGTAGTGAGAAATATGCAAAGGTGTAGGGCGTTCACCGAAAGCAACGTGCCATGCCGGCGCCCGGGCGTAGTGTTAAATGAGTAAGGGTTCCCACATCATGGACGGGTGTGGGTAAAAAAATTAGTCTATAAGACAAATAGTAGAACAGATAGTGAAACAGAACACAAGATAGGCATAGAAAACAATAGAAGATATCATAGAAAGAGATTAATTAGGAATGAACAAGATAGGAGGAAAATTAAGGTTAGTACTTGAAATGTTAGATCACTTACATAAAAATTAATAGAGCTTATGAATGCCTTGGAAAGAAGAATAGTGAATATTGCTTGCATTCAAAAGACTAAATGGGTAGGAGAGAAAAGCAAGGACTTAAGTAATTCAGAGTACAAACTGTTGTTTATCGGAAAGGAGAGGAACAAGAACAGAGTGGGCATAATCATAGACAGGACATTGAAAGATGTTGTAATAGCTGTGAAAAGAATAGGAGATAGAATTATACTAGTAAAGCTAGTACCAGAAAAAGAAATAATAAATGTAGTTAGGGCTTACGCTTCACAAATAGGACTAGATAGTGAGAGTAAACAAAGATTTTGGGAAGATATGGATGATCTAATACAAAACATACCGAATAAAGAGAATGTTTTCATCGGTGAAGATTTGAATGGACATGTAGGAAGTGATAGGCAAGGTTACGAGAATGTTCATGGAGGTTTTAGTTTTAACAGCCGAAATGAGGAAGGAAAAATCATCCTAAATTTTGCTATAGCATACAACCTAAAACTAGCAAATACCTACTTTATAAAAAGAAAATCACATTTAATGAGTTTTAAAAGTGTGCAACATAAAAGCCAAATTGACTTCCTCTTAATCAGGAAGTCAAATAGAGCTCTATGCAAGGATTGCAAAGTCATTCCAGGACAGACTTTAACAAGTCAACATCAGTTAGTAATCTTGAATGTCAAGTTTAGGAATAATTCAAGTAAGGTTAGAAGAAATAGTGTAGCTCGAACAAAGTAGTGGGAGTTGAAAGGAGTAAAGCAAGTGAAGTTCAAAAATGAGCTTCTCGAGTCCGAAGCATGAAAGCTGGATGTGGAGACCAATGATATGTGGATACAAATGGCATCAAAGATTAGAGAAGTAGCTAGAAAAGTACTTAAAGAGTCTAGAGGACATGGACCACCCTCAAAAGAGAGATGGTGATGGAATGAGAAAGTACAAAAGGCAGTGAAGAAAAAAAGGGAATGATATAAGAAATTACCTAAGTGTAACAATAATGAAACATATGAACAGTACAAGATAGCAAAGAAAGACAAAAAAGGCAGTTAGTCAAGCAAGAGCGCAGGCCTTTGAAAAGTTATATGAGAAACTTGAACTAAAGAAGGGGAGAAAGATATTTATAGATTAGCAAGGAGGAGAAAAGAAATGTCAATATCTCAATCAAATTAGGTGCATTAAGGATAAAGAATGAAAAGTGTTGGTGAAAAATGAGGATATTAAAGAAAGATGGAGAAATTATTTTGATGATCTCTTTAACAATAGTCAAAGTGATAATAGCATGAATATAGACTACAGAGCAATAGAAAAGAATGTGAATTATACTAGAAAGATTGGATCTTTAGAAGTAAAGGAAGCAGATTGGATCTTTAGAAGTAAAGGAAGCACTTAAGAGAATGAAAGTGGGTAAAGCCTGTGGACCCGATGAAATACGAATTGAAGTGTGGAAGTGTTTGGGAGATATGGGAGTGACATGGTTAACTAAATTGTTTAATAAGATTTTAAACTCAAAGAAAATGTTTGATGAATGGAGGAGGAGTATTTTAGTACCTATTTTTAAAAATAAGGGAGACATACAGAGTTGTACAAACTACAGGGGAATTAAACTCATGAGCCATACTATGAAGTTGTGGAAAAAAGTTGTGAAACATCGACTACGTCATGACACTTCTATCTCTCCCAATCAATTAGGCTTCATGCCCGGTCGTTTAACTATGGAAGCGATCTTTCTCATTAGAAGCTTGATGGAGAAATATAGAGATGTGAAGAAAGATCTACACATGATTTTTATCGATTTGGAGAAGGTTTATGATAGTGTTCCAAGAGATGTCTTATGTAGAATATTAGAACAAAAAAGGGTATCTATTAGGTACATATAAGTGTTGAAAGATATGCATGACGGAGCAACTACTATTGTGCGCACAGTGAGAGGGGACACGAGATTTTCCTATCTCAATTGGATTACACCAAAGTTCAGCTGTAAGCCCTTACCTTTTTACATTAGTTTTAGATGAATTAACGAAACATATACAATAGAGTATTACTTGGTGCATGATATTTGCAAATGATATAGTTCTGATAAATGAGATGCGAGAATGAGTCAATAGAAAGTTGAGCTTTTGAGAAGTACTGTAGAGCCAAAGGGTTTTAAGTAAAGTAGAACGAAAACAGAATACATGCATTGCAAGTTCAGTGAAAGCCGAACTGGTGATAGGGAAGGAGTTAGTTTGGATGGAGTGGTACTGCCCCAAAGTAATCATTTTAAATATCTCAGCTCAATCCTTCAAGTAGATGGGGAATGTGAGAAAGATGTTAATCATAAAATTAAAGCTGGATGGTTGAAGTAGATAAGTGCCACGTGAATTTTATGTGATCGCAAAATTTCCAATAAGTTGAAAGAAAAATTTTACCGTACAGCCATACGACCGGCCATATTATATGGTAGTGAGTGTTAGGCACTGAAGGAGTCATATGTGTCTAAGATAAGAGTTGCGGAGATGAGAATGTTAAGGTGGATGAATGGTCATACTAGACTAGATAAAGTCCGTAATGAAAATATTAGAGAAAATGTAGGAGTAGTGCCAAATGAGGACAAGTCGAGAGAAGGAAGATTGAGATGGTTTGGTCATGTGAAGCGTAGACATACAGAGGCTCCAGTTAGACAAATAGAGCACATTAGGTTAGAAGATAGAAAGAAAAGAAGGGATTAACCTAAACTGACTTGGAGAAGAATAGTACAACATGACCTAGAAGCATTACACATTTTCGAGGATTTAACCCAAAATCGTTTAGAATGGAGAAAGAGAATTCATATAGCCGACCGCAAATTCTTGGGATAAACGCTTAGTTGAGTTGAGTTGAGCAAAAAATTTAAAGGTAAATAAATAAATACACCCTGACATGAAAGCAATAGTGATTTCATAATGCCATTAGGATATACTTTGATGTAAATAAAGCATGCATAAGATAGAAAGAATAGTAACCTGTGCCAACCTCCCCAGTGCAAAGGCTGACATTTCCCTCAGCTGTAGATCAGGAGAGTGAAGCATCTCTATCAAAGGTTGAACTGCACCCCTTTGTACAATGTGAACCTAAAAACAAATCATGTTTTTAATCTAAAGTAGGAAAAGGTGGTTGTTTTGTGTGTGTGTGTGTGTGTGTGTGTGTGTTTTGAGGGGCAGGGTGGATTGAGTCTATCTGCTAAAAAAGTCAACTCTTTTGTTTATCTGCTAAATGGACTGCTGGAAACAAAAACTAAGAAACTAGAAAGAGTGGACAGTATTTATTTTCTTGCCTTCCATCTTCTCAACAATTAGCTGTAGAAAGTGGATAATTCTCAAGGAAAGGAAAATGAAGCCAAGCTTGAGTCTACCTTGCAATCCGAGTCGGTTGCAGCAAATTGTCCAAGTAACAAAGCAGCCTCCCTCTGGCTCTCAGAGCAGCAGGAACTGTATCCAAGAAATAAATGATAAGTTGCAAAACTAAATTAAAAAAATCTTCACACGAGGAAAAGAATATAGTGTTAAAAAATAAAATACAATAACAATTAATCCTTAATTCCAAACTAGTTGGGGTCGGCTATATGGATGGACTTATGCATAAACTACCAAAACAAATGGAAAGACATTTCAAGGGTGCCAAAGGATTTAGACAAACCTAAGTAAACCAATAACAGGTTGCAGAGCACCGGCAGCAAGGACTTCTTTCTTTATGTTTGGGGATGAATGCACCAGATTTCCGATCACACCAACCTGTGAGAATGAGAATTTTTTTTTTTCCATGATAAAGCTAATATCAAGTGCAAAAATAAAATTCCACATTAATGAAAAATTCAAAATTGATATCACATGGCATACAGCTTCATAGTGTATAGCAGCATCCTCAGATCGTAGCATTAGAATGAGGGTAGGAAGAGCATTACATTCAACAATCTGCAAAATCAAAGAGTTTGTATCATAATTCATACTATTGTTTACTGATATTAAACTCAAACCTTATACAGTCCAATTTCCAAGTCAAGGTTTATCACCTGCGTTTTATTCTCATCATTCTTAAAAGCCAGTGTTCGTAGTGCCCCAGCAGCAGCTCTTTGCACCTTTGTGTCGACGAATTCAAGCAACTCAACCAGAGGAGGAATTCCACCTTCCATCCTGTAGGACCAATTACAATGAAGATAAGAAGAAAGTAGTGTTCAATTCAGAAATCGAAATAAAATTACCACTAGAATGAGCAAACCTAACGCGAGTCTTAATGCTACTGTTCTCATGAGCTAAATTGGTGATAGCATCAGCTGCCCTTCTAATTACACTATTTACTGCCCGACAACTAGAACCATCCTTGTGCCTCTTCAACAGGTCCACAAGAAGTGACAATGCCCCAGTGTCAACTATGAGTTGCTGATGCTCTGGCTGTTCACAGCAAAGATTTAAAAACAGAAAAAGTGTTTAGGAATGAGGGGAAAGGAAAATTTTAATTCAATCACATTAAGAGCATTTCTCAAAAAAATATGTTTGATCTGCCATCTTTGTTTGCCTTTCTTAGCTTCATTTTTGGAATTACAACGTCATGGTTGTAGGCGTATGTTAATAGTATGATATTCTTGCAAATTTTAAAAACAAGAAATGATCGCATACTCCCGGCAACTAGAACTTTCATGCGATGAAACAAGGGGAAGAATACTAACTGTTTCATTCACTGCAAGGCACATCAGATTTCTTGCCACATCAAAAAAAAAAAAAAAAAGAAAAAGACTTATCCCTAATATATCAATATCATGTCAATATGATAATTTGAAAATTTTCTTTGTAGAAAATTTTCATAACTAACTTCAATTTATAGATAATTAACATCATAACATAAATGTTGAACAGGAGTTAACTTCTTATTATAGTTGAACTTCTCTGGACAGAGAACTGAAACCTCCAAACCAAAGATGCTATAAAAACAAGTATCTAAAACTTAAAAATGAAAAAATAGACACGAAAAGAACATATAACGACCTTCACAGCAAGCAGTCCTAGAGCAAAAGCACTCCCCTTCTCGACCTCGTGCTCAAACGGCTTTGGATTAGGGTCAGCTTCACTTGACTGCGGCGCTTGAAGATGCTTAACCAGAGCTGGAACTGCACCTCCTTCAACAATTACATTCACTAATTCTTCTGAAAACAATGATCACCAAACACAACACTTTCTCAATTTATAAGCAACACATGCAAAAAATCACTTACACATAAAGAGAGATCTTGATTTCTGAAAAAAGCAGAGTCTGTCTATTGAAGAAATGAAAGAGATGGAACGAGAGAGGTGGAGGAATTACCATTTTTGGCTAACTCTGCAAGGACGTGAGTGGCGCGTTTCGCAGCTGCTCGATCGGCCTCGTTCCAAGAGAAGGTCGAGTTAAGGATATTTACCTGGGAAGCCACCTCGTACAAAAGCGCTTGCCGCGCATCGCCGAAAGGGACAGCCGTCGAGATCTCTCGCCGCTCCTCTTCGATCTCTTCCTCCAGTTTCCGCTTATGTCCCTTCCTCTCTGGGAGACCCAGATCTTGGCTGCTCTGCGGCTCCATCAAGTACAGGAACGCACATGGATTGAGACAGAACGACAGAAAGGGAGGCTAAACAGAAATGAAAAAATTTTCGAATAGAAAGAAAGATTGATAGATGAGGGACATTTTGGGGATTTTAGAAAAAAAATTAGCAAGCTTTGTTGTAACTTTAGTGATTTTCCTTCCTTTTCTTTTGTTTTCTCTTCCGGTGGGGAAATTGGATGTGTTGTATTTAAACGGGCCACGTCATTTTCCGGTACGGGAAGGGTGAAAACTACGCCCCTGCTTTTCTTTTTGGGTAAAACGTCTGACTTGCACTCCCGCTGGAGAAACTATGAGATATGCTAACGTGCGCACTCTATAGGTGAGTGGGCGGAATTGGTGGTCCACGCTCAATTTAGGAAGAGCGTATGTACATACGTCTCATCAATATTGTGTATATATATATATATATATATATATATATATATATTTTTTTTTTTTTTCTCAGAGATTATCATATAATATAAAGTTATGGAGAAATAGAATGGAGAAGTAATAATAATAATAATAATTATTATTATTATTATTATTATAATTTTGGGTAATTTGTTCTGGCCATTCTTAAACTCTATGATATTTCATTTTAACTTAATTTTAGTTCATTAAAATAAATTTTTTAAACTTTAATGTTATTTAAAAAAAAAAAGTCACGGTAACTTATAATAATGGATTTTTAAATTGAAAATAAAATTATCCTTTTATTTTTTTTCTTTTATATCTTTATAAAAATTAATTAATAATTATTATAATAAAATTATTTTATGTTAATTAAATTTATAAATAAAATTATTAATTATATATATTAATTTAATTTAATTTAATTTATAACAACTTAGAAAAATAATAATATTATTAATATAAATTTTAAAACAATGTTTTATTAGTATATGATATTTTATTAATATTTTAATTTTATATAAAAATAATAATAATAATAACAATAATAACAAATTTACTTTAATTAAATAATAATTTAATATTTATTAAAAATTAATCGGTTAAAGGAATTTTTTGAAAATAAAATTAAATTTAAGAGATTTTTTAAATAAATTTAAATTAAATAATTAAAATAAAATAATTATTTAAATTAAAAATAATCGGTATAATTTACTCTAATAATATAGTATTGCAGAAAAAAATATATTATTTACTGGTCTAAGTATACAAATAAATATTATTATTTTATTTATGTAAAAGTGCACCTAAACTTTCTAAGGATAATAATCAAGTAATTATTTTTAATTTAATTTAATTAAATAATTTAAAGCATATAACTTTCTATCTCTACTCCCCTTATTTCTTAAAAAAAAAAAACGTTGGGTAATTATGATTTTCACTGAACACAGTAAAAGACTTTAGCTAGATGCCTGAAGGCTTAAGCCGCTTTTGAACCAGGAAATGTCTATGCCAAAATGGCCTCATCGCGTTGCGATTGACGGTTAATATTGTAATTTACTTGTCTTGGTTGGACTTTTTATTTTTTATTTTTTAGTATTTAGTTATATTTTTTATGTGATTATAAAATTCTTAATAAATTGAAATGAAAATTTTAACGTACAACCATACGACCGGCAATGTTATATGGTAGTGAGTGTTGGACACTGAAAGTGTAACACCTCAAAAATTTTAAAATTTATGAGCATTTTTGGTATTTTAATTTTATTTAAATTTTAGGAATTTTTTTTTTAGATTTTTCGGATTTTAAAAATCGGGTTCGATTTTCCGAAAATATAAACTTTGATGATTTTTAAAAATTAATTTAAAGACCACGTGGCAAAACTAAAAATATATTTGGAGTCTACGTATTTTTCTGAGTTTTCTAGATTTTTTTCGAAATTTTTGGACCTCGTTTTCGGTCCCGAGGCAGAGTAAAAATTCAAAATTTTATATCTTGAATCGGACCGGCCGAATCGAACCTGACCGGATCGGACCGGTCGAATCGGACCGGCCTTTTCCTTCTTCTTCTTTCCTTCCCCGCGCGCGTCGACCTCCTCCCCTTCTCTCTCTCTTTTCTCTCTCCTCGCCCCGCCGGCCACCACCTCCCCACTGCCACCCGGTAGGCGGCCGCCACCCAGCCTCCTCAGCTAGCCGGCCGCCGCCTCAAACGGCCAGAAACCGCGCTTGAATTCCCTCCCTCGCGCGCGCGGCGTTTCGGCTTCCCCGGCCAAAATCCGACTGATCCGGCCACCAATTGGACCTGGTCTTGTGTCTAAAATTATCTACTCGGCGAGAGCTTTCCATAGACACCAAGAACGCCGAAATCCATCGAGCGGTTTGTCCAATTTTTGCTCAGGAAGTTTTTAGCCCATTTTGACTTTTAGGCTAGATTTCTCGAAAACCGTGAATCCCACGAGAAAACCGAGGGTACCAGCAAGCTCCACTCGTCGAGAGCTTCGCGGCGACATAAATTTCAAATTTTTCAGACACCGTTTTTCGGTGGGTCCCACGGAACTTCGCAGTATTTTTCCGAGCATTTAATGAGCTTGAAAAATTCTAAAAAATTTATGTACTAACCCCCGTGTTATGGGCTTCGTGTAGGTATCCTCGATTCGCGGAATTCGGCTGATTGGCCAGCGAAATTCGCCGACATGCACTGGAAAAGTCTCCGAATTGCACCGAGGTTTTGGCTAGCCCCCATTGTCAAACGTCCTGAGCGCGTCCCCGAAGTCGGAATCAGCAAAGGTAAACCCGAACCTTGTTTTTTCGTAATTTTCTAGTGCTTAACTAGGATTAAAAATCCATAAAATATTCGTGGTAGCTCAGAAAATTATGATTCTTTTTGCAATAGCCTAGTAATATTGCTAAGGACCGCGGGGCAAAGTTTTAGAATTTTTAGAGCTTTTTTGGGTAGTTTTTGCAAAAATGATTAATTATAAGGACTAAATTGAAATTTTACATATTGTGATGGATGACTGATTTGATGGGCCCAGGAGGGGCTGTGGGATGTGATTGAGTTGTGGATATATGGATTGTGAATATAGAAGTGTGTTTTGAGCCCTTTTTGCAGGTTGGGTAGGTCCTAGGTGTAGGGAGACTCACGGATTTTCTACGACTTAGGACGTATTGGTCTTTTTCTTTGTTTGTATTGAGTCAAATTTATTAAATGATTGTAATAAAATTGTCGGGTGAGATGACCTTCTTCCTCCGCCACCGCCTCAGTGACCATCGTCATGGCGGTGAGTAAAATATTAATTTTAATTGTAATTTCGATATTATTATATGTTCAAGCATGCCCATGCATCACTTATATGCATATATTTATGTAGTTAAACTCTAGGCACGATTTATGTTGCATTCATAACTGTTAGCGTGCCATGGATGTTGTTGTGGTAATTTGGAGCAGTGTGCGTGCGTTGGTGTGCGTGTGATGTGGTGTGGACTATGGATGGGGCCGGGTAGACACGCTTGAGATCTTTCTTTGGGACCGGTCCTTGGGGTAGACACGGCTTGAGTTCTTGGCGGGACCCCGATTTGATTATTAAGTGGAAGTCCGAGCTGAGTTCTTCGCTGGCACCAGGTTGGATTTAAGAGAGCTGTATAGGGGATCAGCTCCCATATATTATGATTGATGTTACAGGGTGCGTGAGTGCTCCAAATTTACCTTTTTGATGTTATGATGTGAAAATGTCATTGATGTTGCATTTCACTCTACAGGGTGCATTAGTTTTAGATAGTTATAGAGATTATGGTTAAAATTGATATTTTACTCTCTGAGTCGAACGCTCACTCCTGTTCAATATTTTTCCAGGCCACAGGAGGATATTTTTGAGGTTAACCTGCTTCCTTTCCTCGCAGGTTGTTTATCAATATTTGTGTAATTTTATTTACTCCTAGAATTTCCGCATGTGTTAGAAATGTTTATTTGATTTGGGTCTGTAAACTAAATTATTATTGTGGACCTGTAAAATTATTATATGCATGTTTGATGGACTGGATGAGGGAGCTGAGCTCCCATTTATCATTATGATGATATGAGTATGTGGAGGGTGAGCTGAGCTCCCCAATGGATTGTTTATTGTGTTTACAGGTCGGGTGAGTCAAAAACTCTCCGTTGGTAGGTCCATTTTATGGCCGGACTCTGTCCGGTTGGTTTCTTGAAATTGGGCCCAAATGGGCCTTAGAGTTGGGTAAATGAATAGTTAAGGCTTACTACGGGCCTCGGGGGCTTTAGGCTGGCCCAGGTCCTAGTGCCGGTCCGGCCCATAGGTTGGGTCGTGACAAATGTGGTATCAGAGCTTAGGCTCCAGATTCTTAGGGAATGTTTGTCTAAAGTGTTGGGAAGAGTCTACTAGGAGTCACATGCGGAAAAATAGGGTCCACATTCGTCTTGCATTGTCGTCTTTGCTTCTAGTTTTTGCTTCATATATTGTGTGTAAATATGAGTCTATAGAGCGGTGTAATGTGCAGTTTTGAATTTTGTGAGCTAATGCTGCTGAATTTCAGGAAAATGCGTAGAAGTAGGAGAGCTACCATGCATTGTGAACCGGATGTGCTCGACGAGGTGTCAAGACAGATGAGGCGCTGCCAGGAGGCGGGTAGGAGGCCTAGAGTCGCTCAAGTAAGAGCACCGCCACGACAGATCGATCTTTTATGGCACAGGGTCCCATGGACCCAATGGCAGCTACTCTAGCTGGGTTGCAGAGAACCATCGACATGATGGCGCAGTATATGGTCCACCCTCCACAGCAGCAGCAGTCCACCGCACCAAGAGGGGAACCTTACAAACAGATAATCAATTTTAAGAAGTTGGTGCCTGGTACT
The DNA here is from genome assembly GCF_030052815.1 of Hevea brasiliensis. Taxonomy (NCBI): domain Eukaryota; kingdom Viridiplantae; phylum Streptophyta; class Magnoliopsida; order Malpighiales; family Euphorbiaceae; genus Hevea; species Hevea brasiliensis. The sequence continues at coordinate 73,525,973 of NC_079507.1, read as the reverse complement.
TATGATGTGTCAGACGATGCATATCGGTTTTTGGTTTCCTGCAGACAGGCAGGAACAGAGTTGCAGTTGACTGATAGAAGACTAATAGAGTGTATGCAGCATGTCATGGGGCCTATGCCTAGACAGTGGATGAATGACTACATATTACCTCGGATGGAGGGTTTGTCGTGGACTCAGTTTGTGGAACTGTTCATCAATCGGTTTGTGCCAGAAAGCTTCAGAGATCAGAAACAGTGGGCCTTTGAGGCCTTAAGACAGAATGGCGTGCAGTAGATGAATATGCTCTGCACTCGAATTGAGCAGATATGCCCCTACAGCAGTAGCTATAGAAACTATGAAGGTGAAGAGATTCCTAAAGGGGCTTGACAGGAGGTATGCAAACCTGGCCATGATGTCTGATCAGTCTTTTGATGTGGTAGTTGATCGAGCCAGACAGATAGAGATTAGCTATGCGGTGGATGACAGCGGAAGAGCAAAGAAAAACAAAGCAGAGGGTTCTTCAGGTGTTCCCCACATGGGTACTTCGGATAGTGGGGGCCAGACTAATTACAGAGGAAGAAGCAGGAATAAGAGAAGTGGTTTCAGACACAAATCCCGAGGGTTCAGACCAGGGTACGGATCCAGCAGTGGTCATAGTTCGGGGTACAGCAGTTCTGGGTCTGGATCAGGATCCTCCTTGGCACCTTGTGCATAGTGTGGAAGGGGACATTCAGGACCTTGTTTGATGGGTTCAGGAGTATGCTTCAGGTGTGGCCAACCAGGTCACTTTGCTAGAGAATGCCCCATGTTCAGCGAGCCACAGATGGGGTCACAGGGTTCTGTTGCAAATGTTCCTCGTCAGTTGTATCCGGGTGCTTCGGCATGGCGGTGATCGATGGCCACAGTGGTCGAGGACAAGGGGACATGGATTTGGAGGCGGTCGGGAGGTAGAAGTCGATGTCGTGGTTACGCCACTCAGGGTAGGGGTCAAGCTCGGGTTTTCACCCTGACCCACCAGGATGCTCAGGCTTCAAATGCAGTTGTGGTAGGTATTCTTCTGGTCTGTTCCTATGAGGCTCGTGTTTTGATAGATCCGGGTGTTACGCACTCATTTGTCTCCCCTGTGTTTGTCATGAGGTTGGGTAAAAACCCTACAACTTTAGAATGCCCTTTGTCGGTAACTACCCCACTTAGTGACAACATAGATGTAGATATGGTTTTTCCGGGTAGCCCAGTGGTAGTGGATGGAAAGATCCTCCCAGCAGACTTGGTTCCTCTACCAGTAATGGATTTTGATGTAATCCTGGGGATGGATTGGTTGTCAACTCACTATGCCACTTTAGACTGCAGGAACAAAAAGGTCTATTTCCACATACCTGGTGTGGAAGAGTTTAGCTTTGATGGTAACAGGAGCGTGGCTCCATATAATTTGGTGTCAGCAATTAGTGCTAGAAAAATGTTGAGGCGTGGATGCCAAGGGTATTTGGCATTGGTGAGAGATACATCTGTAGAAGGTGTCAGCATGGAAAATGTTCCTGTTGTCAGAGAATTTATGGATGTCTTCCCAGAGGAGCTTCCAGGGTTGCCACCAGGAAGGGAAATAGAGTTTTGCATTGATATTGTGCCGGGTACAAACCCCATATCCATGCCACCTTACAGGATGGCACCAGCAGAATTGAAAGAGCTGAAGGAGCAACTACAGGAGCTTTTGGACAAGGGTTTCATACGTCCGAGCACTTCACCCTGTGGTGCTCCTGTTCTATTCGTGAGAAAGAAGGATGGGCCATTGAGGTTATGTATTGACTACAGACAGCTGAACAAGGTGACTGTGAAGAACAAGTATCCACTTCCTCGGATCGATGACCTGTTTGATCAGCTCCAAGGGGCTAGATTCTTTTCCAAGATAGACCTGCGATCAGGCTACCATCAGTTGAGAATCAGGGATGAGGACGTGTCCAAAACGGCATTCAAGACAAGATATGGTCATTATGAGTTCTTGGTGATGTCTTTTGGATTCACTAATGCACCAACAGCCTTCATGGACTTGATGGACCGAGTGTTCAAGCCATTTTTGGACCGTTTTGTCATCGTATTCATAGATGACATTATGGTATACTCTCGGACCGAGGAAGAACACGTGTGGCACTTGAGGATGGTGTTGCAGACGTTGAGGGAGCACCAGCTATATGCCAAAATTTCAAAATGTGAATTTTGGCTAGAAAGCATCTCATTCTTGGGACATGTGGTTTCTAGTGACGGTATTCAAGTAGATCCCAAAAAAATTGAAGTCAGAATCGATTGGCTTAGGCCTACAATGATCAACGAGGTGCAGTTTTATGGGTTTAGCCGCTACTATAGGCGTTTTGTACAAGATTTCTCGGGATAGCGGCTTCCTAACTAAGTTGACCAGAAGAATGTTCCATTCATTTGGACAGATGACGTGAGGTGAGTTTCGAAGCTTAAGGAGTGTCTAACCACCGCCTGTGTTGACACTACCTGTGAGTGGTGAAGGATACACCGTGTATTGTGACGCCTCCAGAGTTGGCCTAGGGTGTGTTTTGATGCAGAATGGAAAGGTAGTGGCTTATGCTTCAAGGCAGCTGAAGAAGCATGAGCAGAACTACCCCACCCATGATTTGGAAATGGCAGCTGTAATCTTTGCACTAAAGATCTGGAGACACTATCTGTATGGTGAAGTGTGCGAGATATACACCGACCACAAGAGCTTGAAATACATCTTCCAACAGAGGGATTTAAACTTGAGACAGAGGAGATGGATGGAGCTTCTGAAAGACTATGATTGCACCATCCAATACCACCCTGGAAAGGCCAATGTTGTGGCAGATGCCTTGAGCAGAAAATCTTACAGCGATTTGGCGCACATTTGAGAGAAGAGACCATTGATTCAGGAGGTACATGAGTTGATGGATCAAGGTTTAATCCTAGATCTTTTCAGATGAGGGGGTATTGTTGGCTCACTTTTCAGTGAGGCCAGACTTGAGGGACAGAGTTAGAGTTTCCCAGCATAGAGACCAACAATTGATGAAGATTATAGAAAGAGTACAGCAAGGTGAAGGTGGTGAGTTTGGATTTGCCAATGATGGCGCCCTAGTGCAAGGTTCTAGGATATGTGTGCCCGATGTGGACAATCTCAGGAATGAAATCATGCGAGAGGCACACTACACACTGCATGATGTCCACCTGAGTTCCACCAAGATGTACCATGATGTGAAAGATAGCTATTGGTGGAATGGCATGAAGAGAGACATAGCGGACTTTGTGTCCAAGTGCTTGACTTGTCAAAAGGTGAAGTTTGAACACCGAGAGACCGTCGGGAAGTGCAAGAGCTCCCTATCCCGAGAATGGAAGTCGGAAATGATCACTATGGATTTTGTGGTAGGTTGCCTCGTACCACGCGAGGATATGATTCGATATGGGTAATTGTAGACCGCTTGACCAAATCGGCTCACTTCTTACCTGTAAAGACTACATACTCGTGGCACAATATGCGGCTCTACATTCGAGAAATAGTCGATTGCATGGAGTTCCTGCCCATAATATCCGGCGAGGGCTGATTCACTTCTGGTTTTGGAGAAAGTTGCAGGAGGCACTTGGCACACGATTGAACTTGATGCTTTTCCACCCTCAGATAGACGGACAGTCCGAAAGGACAATCCAAACACTGGAAGACATGCTTCGCATGAGTGTTTTGGATTTTGGAGGTCAATGGGATGAGCAGCTAGCTTTGGTGGAGTTTGCCTATAATAATAGTTACCATTCCAGCATAGGGACGGCACCCTATGAGGCATTATATGGAAGGAAGTGTAGGTCTCCTCTGTGTTGGACGGAAATGGGAGAAGCGAAGGTGCATGATGTAGACCTAGTTCAGTAGACTTCAGAGGTAGTTCCTTTAATCAGGGAACGATTGAAAACAGCTTTCAGTAGGTAGAAGAGTTATGCAGACCCCAGACGGAGGGATGTGGAGTTTGCAGTAGGCGACTATGTATTTTTGAAGGTTTCTCCAATGAAGGGAATCATGAGATTTGGAAAGAAGGGCAAGTTGGCACCTCGGTATATCGGACTTTTTGAGGTTACGGATAGAGTTGGAGCAGTTGCCTACCGGCTAGAGCTACCACCCAACATTTCTCACGTTCATCCCGTGTTTCACATCTCCATGCTCAGGAAATACATTCCAGATCCTTCGCATGTACTACAGCTGGATGTGATAGAGCTAAAAGAGAACTTGACATTTGAGGAGCAGCCTGTAGCCATAGTGGACTACCAAGTGAGGCAGCTGAGATCCAAACAGATCCCTATGGTTAAGGTTTTGTGGAGGAGTCAGTCAGTGGAAGAGTGCACCTGGGAGTCAGAACGGGACATGCGTAGCAAGTACCCTTATTTGTTCAATGTATAATCATGTGCTTTATTCTGCCTTGTGTAAAATTCGAGGACGAATTTTCTGTAAGGGGGGAAGAATGTAACACCTCAAAAATTTTAAATTTTATGAGCATTTTTGGTATTTTAATTTTATTTAAATTTTAGGAATTTTTTTTGAGATTTTTCGGATTTTAAAAATCGGGTTCGATTTTTCGAAAATATAAACTTTGATGATTTTTAAAAATTAATTTAAAGACCACGTGGCAAAACTAAAAATATATTTGGAGTCTACGTATTTTTCTGAGTTTTCTGGAATTTTTTCAGAATTTTTGGACCTCGTTTTCGGTCCCGAGGCAGAGTAAAAATTCAAAATTTTGTATCTTGAATCGGACCGGCCGAATCAAACCGGACCGGATCGGACTGGTCGAATCGGATCGGCCTTTTCCTTCTTCTTCTTTCCTTCCCCGCGCGCGTCGACCTCCTCCCCTTCTCTCTCTCTTTTCTCTCTCCTCCTGCCCCTGCCACGGCCACCACCTCCCCTGCCACCCGGTAGGCCGGCGCAGCCCACCCAGCCTCCCACCAGTCGCCCCAAACGGCCGAAAACCGCGCGCGAATTCCCTCCCTCGCGCGCGCGGCGTTTCGGCTTCCCCGGCCAAAATTCGGCCGATCCGGCCACCAATTGGACCGGGTCTTGTGTCTAAAATCATCTACTCGGCGAGAGCTTTCCATAGACACCAAGAACGCCGAAATCCATCGAGCGGTTTGTCCAATTTTTGCTCGGGAAGTTTTTAGCCCATTTCGACTTTTGGGCTAGATTTCTCGAAAACCGTGAATACCACGAGAAAACCGAAGGTACCAGCACGCTCCACTCGTCTAGAGCTTCACGGCGACATAAATTTCAAATTTTTTCGACACCGTTTTTCGGTGGGTCCCACGAAACTTCGCAGTGTTTTTCCGAGCATTTAATGAGCTTGGAAAATTCTGAAAATTTTATGTACTAACCCCCGTGTTATGGGCTTCGTGTAGGTATCCTCAATTCGCGGAAATTCGACAGTTGACCAGGTCTGCGAAATTCCGGCCAGACAGACCCGTTACCGAAAAAGTCTCCGAATTGCACCGAGGTTTTGGCTAGCCCCCCATTGTCAGATGTCCCGAGCGCGTCCCCGAAGTCAGAATCGGCAAAGGTAAACCCGAACCTTGTTTTTTCGTAATTTTCTAGTGCTTAACTAGGATTAAAAATCCATAAAATATTCGTGGTAGCTCAGAAAATTATGATTCTTTTTGCAATAGCCTAGTAATATTGCTAAGGACCGCGGGGCAAAGTTTTAGAATTTTTAGAGCTTTTTTGGGTAGTTTTTGCAAAAATGATTAATTATAAGGACTAAATTGAAATTTTACATATTGTGATGGATGACTGATTTGATGGGCCCAGGAGGGGCTGTGGGATGTGATTGAGTTGTGGATATATGGATTGTGAATATAGAAGTGTGTTTTGAGCCCTTTTTGCAGGTTGGGTAGGTCCTAGGTGTAGGGGAGACTCTGCCGGATTTTCGGCACGACTTAGGACGTATTGGTCTTTTTCTTTGTTTGTATTGAGTCAAATTTATTAAATGATTGTAATAAAATTGTCAGGTGAGCCGATGACCTTCTTCCTCCATGCCGCCTCAGTGACTATCGTCAAGTCTGTGAGTAAAATATTAATTTTAATTGTAATTTCGATATTATTATATGTTCAAGCATGCCCATGCATCACTTATATGCATATATTTATGTAGTTAAACTCTAGGCACGATTTATGTTGCATTCATAACTGTTAGCGTGCCATGGATGTTGTTGTGGTAATTTGGAGCAGTGTGCGTGCGTTGGCGTGCGTGTGATGTGGTGTGGACTATGGATAGGACGGGTAGACACGGCTTGAGATCTTCGCTGGGACCCGGTCCTTCGGGGTAGACACGGCTTGAGTTCTTCGCTGGGACCCCGATTTGGTTATTAAGTGGAAGTCCGAGCTGAGTTCTTCGCTGGCACCAGGTTGGATTTAAGAGAGCTATATAAGGGATCAGCTCCCATATATTATGATTGATGTTACAGGGTGTGTGAGTGCTCCAAATTTACCTTTTTGATGTTATAATGTGAAAATGTTGTTGATGTTGTATTTCACTCTACAGGGTGCATTAGTTTTAGATAGTTATAGAGATTATGGTTAAAATTGATATTTTACTCTATGAGTCGAACGCTCACTCCTGTTCAATATTTTTCCAGGCCACAGGAGGATATTTTTGAGGTTAACCTGCTTCCTTTCCTCGCAGGTTGTTTATCAATATTTGTGTAATTTTATTTACTCCTAGAATTTCCGCATGTGTTAGAAATGTTTATTTGATTTGGGTCTGTAAACTAAATTATTATTGTGGATCTGTAAAATTATTATATGCATGTTTGATGGACTGGATGAGGGAGCTGAGCTCCCATTTATCATTATGATGATATGAGTATGTGGAGGGTAAGCTGAGCTCCCCAATGGATTGTTTATTGTGTTTTCAGGTCGGTGAGTCAAAAACTCCCCGTTGGTAGGTCCATTTTATGGCCGGACTCTGTCCGGTTGGTTTCTTGAAATTGGGCCCAAATGGGCCTTAGAGTTGGGTAAATGAATAGTTAAGGCTTACTACGGGTCTCGGGGGCTTTAGGCTGGCTCAGGTCCTAGTGCCGGTCAGGCCCATAGGTTGGGTCGTGACAGAAAGAGTCGTATGCATCTAAGATAAGAGTTATAGAGATGAGAATGTTAAGGTGGATGAGTGGCCATACTATATTAGATAAAGTCTATAATGAGAGTATTAAAGAAAAAGTAGGTGTGGTGCCAATTGAAGATAAGTTGAGAGAAGGGAGATTGAAGTGGTTTGGTCATGTGAAGTGTAGACATACGGAGTCTCCAGTTAAATAAGTAGAGCACATTAGGTTAGAGGATGTAAAGAAAAAAAGGGGTAGACCTAAATTGACTTGGAGGAGAGTAGTACAACATGACCTAGAAGCATTATATATTTCTGACCTAGAATCCATATAGCCAACTCCAAATTTTTGGGATAAAGACTTAGTTGAGTTGAGTTGAGTTGTCCTACTGCTAATAGTTTTTTATTTTATTTTATTTTAGTGTGTCCTAAATTTGATAAATTTGAATAAACTTAGCCGGTTGAATCGGGTTAATTAAAAACTAGATCAAAATAAAGTTGGATTTAAGATATTTTTTATATAAAAGGAAAATGTTGCTGAGACAATAATTAAATTTATTTCTATTTTTTATTAAAAAAATTTAAACATAATTTATTTTAAAAAAATAACTTATATATAAAATATTTTTATTAAAATTTATTTTTTAAAAAAATATTTTTCATTAAAATACTTTTTATTATTTAGTTACATTATTAAATTAATGATATGCATTTATATTATGAATATATAATTTTTTATATTTTAATAAAATTATTGTAATTTATAAAATAATTTTCTTTTTTTAAAAATGGCAAGTCATTTTTTTAAAATAACTTAATTATTTCTTTGACTATAAAAATATTTACTGATTTATTCTTTATTTAACCCAAATAATATAAAATGTGAAAAATGTATTTTAAAAAAATATTTTCCTTAAAATAAATAGATACTTAATTAATTTTTAATTATATATATATACATATAAAATAATTTAAAATGTAATTTAATTAAACTAATTTAATAGATATAATTTTTGAGATAAAGGCTTAGTTGAGTTGAGTTGAGTTTTAATATATGTAATTTAATTTTAAAATTATATTTATTTTATTGAATGTATATATAATATTAATTATTTTAATTTTTAGTAATATATAAAAAAATGATTTTTAATTATTTTTATTTAAAATACTTTTCTAATAAAGTCTACCTGTTTAGCATAAGTATTTTTTTATAATTTTTAATAAAATTATAAAATACATGTATTTTTAATATATATTTCATTTTAAAATATTATTTAAAGTTTAATTATTTAAATTCTTTTTCTTAATTTAATTTATAATGTGAAACATAAATCAATTTCGTTTCATTTTATTATGTTATAATATTTTTAATATCTTAAGTTTTATTTCTATTAATAAAGCAAATTTATTATTATGAAATTTTTATTCTAATTACTTTTTCTAGCATAAAATAATTTATTTCAAATCTAAAACATCAATTATTTCGAACTTTTTTAGAAAAAAAATATATTCAATGTTTTAGGTTCATTTTAATCGTTTTATTATAAATATATGTAAGTATTATTTTTAATATAATTTTATGTATTATTATATTAATTTCTAAAATTACTGATTATACATTATTTATTTAACTTCAATTGAATTTTAGACACTTAATTTTTTTAATATAATTTACTTCAAGTGAAATTTGAATTTGAAATCGAGTTAAAATTTATTGATTTAAAACACTTGAACTTTATTCATGTGCTTTAATTTAATTTATTAAAATTATTTTCAGATTATGAATTTTTGAATTTAAATTTTAATTAGAGATAATTTTATTAAAAAAAATAAATCTTCAAAAAAAATTATCATTTTTTTTAACAATCGTACCTCAAACACTTTTTTTAATAAAAATACTATAAACTTTTAACTTGGTTATAATTACCCCCTACCACTTATTTTACCGTTAATTCTAAAGGACTTAATACGTCAGCATAAGAAAATTTAAAAAAAAATCTCAAATTTTGCTTTTTTTTTTATAGTTGTATCTCTAGCCATTATTCTTTTTTAAATAAATATGCTCAAAATTTTTGAACTCCACCACAATTCAACCCAGTAAAAAAGAATCATTTCGGGCAAAATGACATAACTTCCACCAATAATAACATAAAGGCTCATCTTCTACCTCTTAACTCCTTAGCCATTAGCTTTCTTCAAACTCCACATCTCACAAAACCATTTAACACTAATATTTTATACTTATTCACTCTACCATCATTAACTAGCGCGCCTATTCCTCTCATACCACATCAGCGCATATAATATTTATCTCAGTCATTCTTTATCACTTATCGACAAGTTATCACATCTCTCAAACCCAACTCTGCACTTATATAGACTTAACCTCACTCCCAATCAACATCCTCTATCAACACATTTAATTAAATCTATCATGACAACTCAAAGAATGACTTATTAATTCATCAATTAAGGTTTATTTTATTATAAATTTAATTTAATTAGTTTTAATTTAGGAGATTATAAGTGTTGACTTAATATCTATGTTAGAGTTGATATATTCATAAGATAGTTAATAGTCGAGTTCAATTATAGTGAATTTCAAAATTTATAGCATATTCCTTTAAAAAATAATTTGTGATATAATTATAAAAAAAAATGTAAAATTTGGGATTTGTTATAACATTTTCACCTCCAAAAGTAACTGTAAAATAGACAATATGATGTAATTATAAACGAGTTAAAAGTTTAAGATATTTTATTAAAAAAAAGAATTTAAGGTACAATTATAAAAAAAACTCTAAATTTTAGCTTTTTAAAAATTTTGAAAAAAAAAATTAGAGGATGTTTGGTTTAGTTATCAGATAACTGATAATTGATAGACATTAAAATAGCTGAATTAACGTGTTTGATAAATTTATAAAAGTGTAACTAATAATTGATATATGTTTATTGTAATTTATATCAATTCTATAATTAGAGTTATTAATTAACTGTAATATTATTTTTTTATCATTTAATAAAAAATAATTTTAATATTTATCCAAAAACAACTCATCTAAGTTATCTATCTTTTCGTTGTAACTCAAAATTCAATATTAAAACTAATTAAACTAATAGCAGAGCTTAAACTAAATAGTTCCTTAATTTTCACTCATACGGGTTCAAAGATTGGTCCAGATTATGACGTGGTAATCATACGCGAAGTGTGGGCTCCACGATTATTTTTGCAGCAAGCGAGCTACGGACTAGTGCACGTGACAAGCTTGATTTCACCCGAGTGCTGATATGGTCTCTCCTTCTAAGTTCACATGCCCACGATATCGCAGGAAAATCCTAAATTTATTTTTATTTTTTATAATTTATTGAAGAATAATCTTACAAATAGATTCGCTTCGAGGAGCGGAGGCCCTCTACCACAGTATCACCGTCCACGTTCTATCATATTATATCCAACCACTATCAATTAATAATAAAAATTTAATTTAATTTGACTCTCATATTTTAAAAAATAAATTTTTATTTTTTAACTTTTTTATTAATCATAACTTTTTTTCATATGAAATTTTATCATTGTAAATATTTTTATTATTGAATTGTTATTATTGTTAATATTTTTATCCTACACTAATTATCTTTTACTTTATTGGGTAATGAGTAAATTGATAAATAATAAAGAATTAAATTATACATTTTTAAAATAAATAATAAAATTATTAATTTTAACATAATTTTTTAACTTAATTTGCTCTCTAAACAATTTCCAATATTATTGGTAAAAATAAATAAAAATTATAAAATTTGAAAAGATGCAAAATTAAATAATATATTATAACTTTCTTTTTTTTTTTAATTTAAGCGAAAATCGACGTATTCCTCTCCTGGTAAATATTATTAGCATACAAAAGGCAGATATTCTCATGAACTAACAGTGATATCATTTTTCATATTATTACTACATGACATCATCTATGAAAAATTATCTTTCTTAGTAATTAAGGAATTGACAATGTATTTTTACACACAGTTAATAATAATTTTAATATATAAAATATTTTTAATTTATATATTTTTATTTTTAACTCTGCCTAAGTAGTTTGCGTTTAGCCGGTTCCAAACCCGGATAAAGGAGGAGGGTTGAGGTAGGTGACAACCAGCGTAAAAATTTCATCACACCCTGTGATATGGATTCAAATGATATAAACGTTGGGGCGTCCTCTACTAACGACGCGCTACATCAGAGCCCGGGTGTAGTGAGAAATATGTAAGGGTGTAGGGCGTTCACCGAAAGCGACGCGCCATGCTAGCGCCCGAGTGTGGTGTTAAGTGAGCAAGGGTTCCCACATTATGGACGGGTGTGGGTAAAGAAGTTAGTCCATAGAACAGATAGTAGAATAAATAGTGGAACAGAACACAATATAGACATAAAAAACAATAGAAGATATTATAGAAGGAGACCAATTAGGAAGGAGCAGGATAGGAGGAGGATCAGGGTTGGTACTTTGAATGTTGGATCACTTACATGAAAATTAATGGAGCTTGTGGATACCTTGGAAAGGAGAAGGGTGAATATTGCTTGCATTCAGGAAACTAAATGGGTAGGAAAGAAAAGTAAGAAAGTGGGTAATTTATAGTACAAACTGTGGTTTACCGGAAATGAGAGAAACAAGAACGGGTGGGCATAATCATAGACAGTACATTGAAAGACACAGTAATAGCTGTGAAAAGAGTAGGAGATAGAATTATACTAGTAAAGCTAGTACTAGAAGGAGAAACAATAAATATAGTTAGTGCTTATACCCCACAAATAGGACTAGACAGTGAGAGTAAACAAAGGTTTTGGGAAGATATGGATGATTTAATGCAAATCATACCGAATGAAGATAATGTTTTCATTGGTGGAGATTTGAATGGGCATATAGGAAGTGATAGACAAGATTATGAGAATGTTCACGAAGGTTTTAGTTTTGGCAGTCGAAATGAGAAGGAAAAAAGCATCCTGGATTTTGCTAGGGCATACGACCTAATACTAGCAAATACCTACTTTATAAAAAGAGAGTCACATTTAGTGACTTTCAAAAGTAGGCAACATAGAAGCCAAATCGACTTCCTCTTAACTAGAAAGACAAATAGAGCTCTATACAATGATTGCAAGGTCATTCCAGGAGAGGCTTTAACAAGTCAACATCGATTGGTGGTCTTGGATGTCAAGTTTAGGAATAATTCAAGTAAGGTCAGAAGAAATAGTGTAGCTCGAACAAAGTGGTGGGAGTTCAAAGAAGTAAAGCAAGTGAAGTTCAAAAATGAGCTTCTCAAGTCCGAAGTATGGAAGCTGGATATGAAGGCCAATGATATGTGGATACAGATGGCATCAAATATTAGAGAAGTAGCTAGAAAAGTACTTGGAGAGTCTAAAGGACATGGACCACCCTCAAAAGAGAGATGATGGTGGAATGAGGAAGTACAAAAGGCAGTGAAGAGAAAAAGGGAATGGTATAAGAAATTACCTAAATGTGATAATAATGAGGCATATAAACAGTACAATATAGCAAAGAAACAGGCAAAAAATGCAATTAGTCAAGTAAGAGCACAGGCTTTTGAAAAGTTATATGGAACTAAAGAAGGGGAGAAAGATATTTATAGATTAGCAAGGAGGAGAGAAAGAAAATATCAAGATCTCAATCAAGTTAGGTGCATTAAGGATAAATAAGGAAAAGTGTTGGTGAAAGATGAGGACATTAAAGAAAGATGGATAAATTATTTTAATGATCTCTTTAATAATAGTCAAAATGGTAATAGCGTGAATATAGATTAAAGAACAATAGAAAATAATGTGAATTATACTAGAAGGATTAGATCTTTAGAAGTAAAGGAAGCACTTAAGAGAATGAAAGTGGGTAAAGCCTGTGGACCCGATGAAATACCAATTATAGTGTGGAAGTATTTAGGAGATATGGGAGTGGCATGGTTAACTAAATTGTTTAATAAGATTCTAAACTCAAAGAAAATGCCTGATGAATGGAGGAAGAGTATTTTAGTACATATTTTTTAAAATAAGGGAGACATACAGAGTTGCTTAAACTATTAGGGAATTAAACTCATGAGCCATACTATGAAGTTGTGGGAGAGAGTTGTGGAGCATCGACTATGTCATGATACTTCTATCTCTCTCAATCAATTTGGTTTCATGCCCGATCATTCAACTATGGAAGTGATCTTTCTCATTAGAAGCTTGATAGAGAAATATAGAGATGTGAAGAAAGATCTACACATGGTTTTTATTGATTTGGAGAAGGCTTATAATAGTGTTCTAAGAGAGGTCCTATGGAATGTGTTAGAACAAAAGAGAGTATCTATTAGGTACATACAAGTATTGAAAGATGTGTATGAAGGAACAACTACTATTGTGCGCACAGTGGGAGGGGACACAAGAGATTTTCCGATCTCAATTGGATTACACCAAGGATCAGCCATAAGCCCTTACCTTTTTACATTAGTTTTAGATGATCTGACGAAATATATACAAGAGAGTATTCCTTGGTGCATGATGTTTACAAATGATATTGTTCTGATAGACGAGACACGAAAATGAGTCAATAGAAAGCTAGAACTTTGGATAAGTACTCTAGAGTCAAAGTGTTTTAAGTTAAGTAGAACGAAGACAGAATACATGCATTGCAAGTTCAGTGAAGGCCAAACTGGTGATAGGGAAGGAGTTAGTTTGAATGGAGTGATACTGCCCCAAAGTAATCACTTTAAATATCTAGGCTCAGTCCTTCAAGTAGATGGGGGATGTGAGGAGGATGTTAATCATAGGATTAAAGCCGGATGGTTGAAGTAGAGACGTGCTACGGGAATTTTATGTGATCATAAGATTCCCAATAAATTGAAAGGAAAATTTTACCGTACAGCCATACGACCGGCTATATTATATGGTAGTGAGTGTTGGGCACTGAAAGAGTCGCATGCATCTAAGATAAGAGTTGCAAAGATGAGAATGTTAAGGTGGATGAGTGGCCATACCAGACTAGATAAAGTCCGTAATGAGAGTATTAGAGAAAAGGTAGGAGTGGTGCCAATTGAAGATAAGTTGAGAGAAGGGAGATTGATGTGGTTTGGTCATGTGAAGCGTAGACATACGGAGGCTCCAGTTAAACAAGTATAGCACATTAGGTTAGAGGATAGAAAGAAAAAAAAGGGATAGACCTAAATTGACTTGGAGGAGAGTAGTACAACATGACCTATAAGCATTACACATTTCTGAGGATTTAACTCAAAATCGTTTAGAGTGGAGAAAGTGAATCCATATAGCCGACCCCAAATTTTTGGGATAAAGGCTTAGTTGAGTTGAGTTTTTTTATATATTTTTATTTTTAATATATTAAAATAAAATAATGTTTTAAATTTATTATTAATTATTCTATATTTTATTTTATTATTTTGATGTAAATAAAATTTGTTGTCTCACAAATTTTTTAACAAAAGTGTCATAATAAAAATATAATAATATAATATAAATATTAATAAAAAAGTATAAAATAATTTGAGGTTAATTAAATTATATAAATATTTTCATCAATTTAAAATATCAATTTTTTTATATCTTTTTAATATATTAAAGAAATATAATATATTCAAAAATTATATTTATTTGAAAATATTAATATTATTCTAAAAAATAATATTAATAATGTCACGACTCAACCTATGGGCCGGACCGACACTAGGACCTGGGCCAGCCTAAAGCCCCCGAGGCCCGTAGTAAGCCTAACTATTCATTAATTCAACTCTAAGGCCCATTTGGACCCAATTTCAAGAAATCAACCGGACGGAGTCCGGCCATAAAGTAGACCTTTAAACGGGGAGTTTTTGACTCACCCGACCTGTAAACAAAATATATCATTACTTGGGGAGCTCAGCTCACCCTCCACATACTCAAATCAACATAAAGATAAATGGGAGCTTAGCTCCCTCATCCAGTCCATCAAACATGCATAAAATAATTTTACAGGTCCACATAACAATTATATTACAGACCCGAATCATTTAAATATTTATAACACATGCGGAAAATCTAGGAGTAAATAAAATTACACAAATATTGAATAACAATCTGCGAAGAAGAAAAGCAGGTTAACCACAATAAAATCCTCCTGTAGCTTGAAAAAAAATATTGAACAGGAGTGAGCGTTCGACTCAGAGAGTAAAATATCAATTTTAACCATAATCTCTATAACTATCTAGAACTAGTGCACCTCAGAGAGTGAAATGCAAAGATCGAATAAAATTCACATCATAACATCAAAAAGGTAATTTGGAGCACTCACACACCCTGTAATATCAATCATAATACATGGGAGCTGATCCCCTATACAGCTCTCTTAAATCCAACCTGGTGCCAGCGAAGAACTCAAGCCGGACTTTCGCTTAATAAACCAAATCGGGGGTCCCAGCGAAGAACTCAAGCCGTGACTACCCCCCGAAGGATCGGGTCCCAGCGAAGATCTCAAGCCGTGACTACCCGTCTTATCTATAGTCCACACCACATCACACGCACGCCAACGCACGCACACTGCTCCAAATTACCACAGCAACATAGATATATGCATATAAGTGATGCATGGGCATGCTTGAACATATAATAATAGTGAAATTACAATTAAAATTAATATTTTACTCATAGACTTGACAACGTTTACTGTGGCGGCTGGGCGGAAGAAGAAGGCTGTCCCGGCTCACCTGATAATCATATTACAATTATTTAATATAAACGACTTAATACAAATCATGAAAAGACCAAATACGTCTTAAGTTGTGTTGAAAATCCGGCAGAGTCTCCCCTATACCTAGGACCTATCCAACTTGCAAAATGGCTCAAAACACACTTCTATATTCACAATCCATATATCCACAACTCAATCACATCACACAGCCCCTCCTGGGCCCATCAAATCAATCATCCATCACAATATGTAAAATTTCAATTTAGTCCTTATAATTGATCATTTTTGCAAAAACTACCCAAACAAGCTCTAAAAATTCTAAAACTTTGCCCCGCGGTCCTTAGCAATATTACTAGGCTATTGCAAAAAGAATCATAATTTTCTGAGCTACCACGAATATTTTATGGATTTTTAATCTTATTTAAGCACTAGAAAATTACGAAAAAGCAAGGTTCGGGTTTACCTTTGCCGATTCCAACTTCGGGAACGCGCTCAGGATGTCTGATAATGGGGGGGTAGCCAAAACCTCGGTCCAATTCGGAGACTTTTCCAGTAACGGGTCTGTCTAGCCCAAAATTTGCAGACCTATTCAACTGTCGAATTTTCGTGAATTGAGGATACCTACACGAAGCCCACAACACGGGGGTTAGTACATAAATTTTTCAGAATTTTCTAAGCTCATTTGATGCTCGGAAAAACACTGTGAATTTCCGTGGGACCCACCGAAAAACGTTGTCGGAAAAATTTGAAATTTATGTCGTCCCGAAGCTCTCGACGAGTGGAGCGCTCTGGTACTCTCGGTTTTCTCGTGGGATTCACGGTTTGCGAGAAATCTAGCCCGAAAGTCAAAATGGGCTAAAACTTCCCGAGCAAAAATTGGACAAACCGCTCAATGGATTTCGGTGTTCTTGGTGTCTATGGAAAGCTCTCGACGAGTAGATGATTTTAGACACAAGACCCGGTTCAATTAGTGGCCGGATCGGCCGAATTTCGGTCAGAAAGTCGAGGAGTCGCGCTGCGTCGCGCTGGCCGCTTCTGAGCCGTTCCGTGCTCCAGCGGCCACCGTGGGAGGGCTGAGGTGGCGCGCCGGCAAGGTGGGGAGGCAGGGGAGGTGGCGACGCGGCAAGGGGAGGAGGGAGGAGAGAGAAAAGAGAGAGAGAAGGGGAGGAGGTCGGACGCGCGCAGGAGGAAGAAGGAAGAAAAAGAAAAGGTCGATCCGATTCGACCGGTTTGATTCGGTCGGTTCGATTCAGGATACAAAATTTTGAATTTTTACTCTGCCTCGGGACCGAAAACTAGGTCCAAAAATTCTGAAAAAATTCCAGAAAACTCAGAAAAATTCGTAGATTCCTAATATATTTTTAGTTTTGCCACGTGGTCTTTAAATTAATTTTTAAAAATCATCAAAGTTTATATTTTCGGAAAATCAAACCCGATTTTTAAAATTCGAAAAATCTCAAAAAAATTCCTAAAATTTAAATAAAATTAAAATACCAAAAATGCTCATAAAATAATAAAATTTAAAATTTTGGGGTGTTACAAATAATTTGAAAAGCATAAATATAATTTAAAAGGGAAAAATTATATGTGTATACTATATAAACTTATAGATATATAAAATAAATATATATATTAATATATTATAACTTACCTTGACTACTTATTATAGTATTAAAATAGTAATCATTGAATAATTTTTATATATATAATTGGAAAATTAATAAAGTGATAATAATTTAAAGCAATTAATAATTAATTAATAAAAAATAAAATATCAAACACATAATGAAAATTGAATTTTAGTATAAATTTGTTGTGTATCATAACTACTTAAATAAAATTTATTCAATTTTCGCATAACTCGTTATATATATAATTTAACATGTATATACAGTTTAAAATATGCCTCTATTAAATGTATATTAAAATGAAATAGATAAAAGAAAAATAAATATTAAATAAGAAATTTCTAAAATTTTAACAATAAAAATTAAATATTAATTAAATATATATATATATATATATATATATATATATATATATAATACTTTTAATTATTTAGAATTGAAAATTGGGTGACAATAATAATAAGAAGAATAAGAAAATAAAATAAAAAAACATAATTAAACCCTTAACATAAAAAATAATAATTACTATGACGGTAAAACATGATAATCTATATATCATAAATAGGGGTAAGCATTCGATTCAAATCGAACCGAATCAAATCAAATCGAATTAAATTATAAAAATTAAATTGCATATTTTAGAAACTAAACCGAACAAAAATGAATAAAAAATCGAATCGAATCAAACTACTTTATTTCGGTTTGATTCGGTTCAAACCGATCGATTTTGATTTTTAATTGATTTTTTAATTTAGATTTGATTTTTAATTTATTTGATCTAATTTGACTTTGATTTAAACCTAATAAATATTAATCAATAAAGTTAAATAATATATATATAAATTAAATATAATTCATAAATTTCACATAAAACTAAATCAATTCAAAAATCAATTCGGTTCGATTTGAATATATAAAATTACTATTAAGTTCGGTTTGATTCTGTTTAATCGATTTTTTTCTTAAAAATTAAACCGAACTAAAATAATCAAAATGTTTATAATATAAAATCGAATCAAACCGATTAAATTTTAAAATCAAAATGATTGAACCAAATTAACTCGATTCGATTCGATTTTTCAATTTAAATCAAAATCTACTCACCCCTGATCATAAATGCCTTGTGACAATCTAAAGTCAAAATCTATCCCCATGGCAACACCAATAAAAACTTGCCCCTCTCTTTATATATATATATGCCACGTAAGATTATGAAATTATACTAAATAGCAATTTGTTTAATTTCATTAAAAATTTTATTTTTATTAATTATTGAATTACTTTACATTATAATTAAGTTATTAATTCTTCAATTATGTGTATATAAATTGTAAATTATTTAATCATTACTATCTTAATATTGTAATAAATAGTTGTTATTATTATAAGGTAAATTATAATGTATGCATACTTATAATTTGTATGGTACACATATTTTTTTTTTCCTTTTGCACTGTTGATGCATTAAAAAATATTAAGTTTATACAATGATGACACGTGGGCCTCAACGAACTAAGGATCCTATACGTATGTTGGAGCAGTGCTCATATATACGGAAGACGGATCCTACAACCCCTTGGTAAGGTTGTCCAACCTCTCTGATAAATTCGACGAATCATCCAGCCCGCTGCATAGAAGTCCTAAATAGAGCCAATGCCCCATTTCACAGGAAAACTTTTGGAGAAAGAATACTCTCCTAATGAAGAGTCATTTATCATAAAGAGATAAACATATTAATTAGCCAAATAATTGTGATACTATGCCTACCACGGTATCATCATTATTGACGCAATAGCTGTTATGGTAGGAGTAACACGACACCTATTAATAAAGATAAACCTTAAACAGTACACCAAAAAAGCTAGAGTCTACTATAAAGACATTATTTTTCACATTACATTGGCATTCCCCTATTGATTGAACAGTTGATATATAAGGTAACATTTTTTACTGGGTATTTTAACTCATGTATTTCTTCTGAAATGTTCCTACGAACCTCAACTAACTTTACACCCTTTAGTTCTCTTAACAACTTTTTATCTTGCAAACGAAGTTATTACAACCATTATAACAACAATTAATCAGTTGTATAAAGTTAGCCACCCCTCAGTTGAAGATTATGTCATTCGTATTTTTAGCCCATGTTTTATATATTTTTCAGTCATACCCTTTTTAGGCCTCCTATTCTCTGGTCGCTCATCTGTGATACCTCTAGTATAACAAAACATCAATTATATTTATGATAAATTATTAGGTATACCCGGTGTACATATATCATCTCTCACAATCATGTAAAATTTACTCTTTATATTATAGAAAGGTCTCACTTTCTATAAGAGAGGGAGTACTATTTTTTAGTACTCCCATTGCACTTAATAATTAGCCTTATATTTATAGTTTGTTAGGTAATTAATATTAAATAATAATATTAATATTAGTAAATAAAGATAATATTTAAATATATTATATTTTTTTAATATATTAAAAGGATATAACAAAATTTTGATTCTTAAAATGATAAAAATAATTATATGATTGAACTAATTTCAAATAATTTCATATTTTTAATCAATATTTTTATTATTTTTAGTAAGAAATATTTTATTAAAAAATTTGAGAAATAAAAAATTTAGTCTATATAAAAAAATGAAAAATTAATAAAATTAAAATATTATTTTTATTTTTATATGTTAAAATAAAAGAAAAATATATAAATTAATATTATTTATATATTAAAATTACTGATACCCGTATGTATTAGCATAAGCAATTCCTTAATCACAAAACAAATGAAAAAAAAAAAAAAAAAGAGATGGTAACACTACAATGGCATTATAAGGCATATCAAACAAGGGCGAAAAATCTTAAAATTATTATTTTGATGATTTTTAAATGGAATATATGTATATATATATATATATTACGTTGTTGTGTTATTTAATATCTTAATTATAATTAGTTTGCATTGGCACATTGTTTTTAATTTTTAAACACATACAACAGCAACAGCAAGAACAATTAATTGTTGTGGTTAAAACAAAGGAAGAATTAATAAAGAAAAAATAATTTTTATTTATTTGTTATAATGAAAATAGTTTTGAAAAGAAAAAATATATAAATATGAACCAATAATTTTTAATTTGTGTTATTTTAATTTACCGTAAAAAAATCTTCTTTTCATTTCTAACATGTAGTCAATATCAAAAGTTTTCTTAATAATAATAATAATAATAATAATAAAAGAATGATTGAAGTTCATAAGATTTAGATCTCATTAATTTAGAAATGACGTTGAAAGACTATTTTTTTTTTAAATACAAATTCACATGTTGTTAAAAAAATTAATTGAAAAATTATTTAATTATTTTAAAATTTCATAATTAATTTATATCAACAACATAATATCAAAATTTTTAATACAGATCAAATTTACATGATAATCACTAATAATGTCATAAAATAATGCCAAACTCCAGGTTGAAATGAAGTGGTTAATGTAACGTTTGCAAGTTGCAACAACCACAGCAAAAGCATGATAACTGCCCAATTAGTTACCCCTACCAAACGCATATCCAGCGCGGCCAAACGAACACTAAAACTGCCGTCTTTTGACCTGGCCCTTTCCCGCGTCACTAGAAAATTCCTTCCCTCTTTCGCAACTCCTCACTCCTTGTACCTATTCCTTTCTTGCAACACTCTCCAAAGACCCTTTCAAGCCCCCCACTCATCACCACCGCCATTACCACCACCGCTCAACCCTCAAAAACAAAACACCACTGACTCCTTCCCTCCCTGACCCCTGTCTTAATACTCTCAGTTTTCTGCCTCTGTTACCATTATATGCAATTCACCACCATGCCATTTCTTTCTTTCATCTTCATTATAATCCTTTCTCTTTTCTCTCTTTCTGTTTCTCAATTCCCTCCTCCCAGAGGTATTATTAATTTACATTCATTTTTCAATTCTCTTTGTAATGAATTTTTTTTCTTATTTTTCTGTAAAATTTTCAGGAACTCTAATTAATTGCGGTGGCACCGCCCCTTCAATAATCGCCGGCCGTCAATGGCTTCCGGACACCGGATTCATCTCCGAAGGGACTCCCAAGAACCTTACTATCCCAGTACTTTCCCCTATCCTCTCCACCGTCCGATCATTCTCTATGAAGAACAATATTCATCACAAGTCCTGCTACGTGGTTCCGGTTTTCCGCGGCGCCAAGTACATGATCAGGACAACGTACTTCTATGGAGGGATCAACGGCAACGCTGCGCCGCCAGTGTTCGATCAGATTGTAGACGGAACTTTCTGGAGCGTGGTGAATACAACGGAGGATTATGCCAACGGCATGTCGTCGTATTATGAAGGGGTTTTTCTGGCTCAGGGGAAGACTATGAGTTTGTGTATCGGGGCAAATTCGTACACGGATTCAGACCCGTTTATTTCGGCATTGGAGTTCGTGATTTTGGGGGGTTCATTGTATAATTCCACTGATTTTAAGCGATATGGCCTTAGCTTGGTTGCCAGGCACAGTTTTGGATACAGTGGATCCATAATTCGGTGAGTTAAAAAATAGCTTCGCTAACAGAAAATTGGATATTGAAGAAGTTATGATTTCAATTCATATGCTCAGACCTAATGGTTTTGATTGCTACCAGATATCCTGATGATCGGTTTGATCGGTTTTGGGAGCCATTTGGGGACAAAGATCCCACCACATCGGAAAACAAAAATCTATCCATTTCCGGTATCTGGAATCTTCCTCCGTCGAAGGTATTTGAAACGGAGTTGACAGCAAGTCAATCTGGTCCCCTGGAGTTGAGGTGGCCTCTGGTTCCCCTTCAGAATTCCATGTACTACATTGCTTTATACTTTGCAGATGATCGTAATTCATCTTTTGGGCCTTCAAGAGGGTTCAATGTCAGCATAAATGGGATAACATATTACAAAAATTTTAGCGTGACACAAACAGGCGCTGCTATCTTTGCAACGCAGTGGCCCCTTGGCGGCCTTACAAATATAACTTTGACTCCTTCTGCTGGTTCTAGCTTTCCTCCATTGATCAATGCTGGAGAGGTTTTTCAGGTGATGGTGCTTGGAGGAAGAACTCTTACAAGAGATGGTATGGTTCAATTTAATATTTTAAGATTGGTGGAGTGGGAGTTGGATTTCATTATGTCTCCTGTAATAAATTGTTGTGGAACATTCTTTCAAGTTTCTCCCGTGTTTCTTTTTTGTCATTCTCAAGGATTGTACTGGTTAAATGGGTTTCATATTTCTAATTTCTTGTTCCAGTAATCGCTTTGGAAAAACTTAAAAGCAGTCTCCAGAACCCTCCATTTGACTGGAGCGGTGATCCCTGTATGCCTCGTCAGTATTCATGGACTGGAATTACATGCTCTGAGGGCCCCCGGATTCGTGTGATTTCATTGTTAGTCAAACTTAGTCATCACTCATGACAGAGATCTTTTTTTTTTTTTGCCCTTTCAGTACAATAATTATTATTGCTTCACCTTCCATCTCGTTTCCAGGAATCTGACAAGCATGGGCCTTTCAGGATCAGTGTCACCAAGTCTTGCGAGATTGACTGCATTGACGGACATGTAGGTTGTCTAAACTAAATTCATGTATAAATGGAAATTGAATAGGAATTAATATATTGATGATACGTCACTTGGACAGCTGGCTTGGAAATAACAGTTTGTCAGGTTCAATACCTGATCTCGGTTCATTAAAGATGCTGCAAACATTGTAAGATTTCCCCCTTTTCCCTTTTTTTCTTTTTGGGTGCTCGAAATGAGATAATTTGTCCCACATGGAATATAAGCACATCAAACGCCACTTCAATTGCATTACGGTTTCCAAATTGAACTATTTCCCTTGTGATTTTTAGTGTAATAGGGTAATTTACTTATCCTTTAGGGGATTAATTATAATGTACCATGCTTTGCGTGGTATGTACCATCGAATTTGTTGGAACATGGGGGACAAATTATTTGAATGCTGCTTGTGTGCATTTTGTTTTGGTCTTCTTATCTGACATTACTTTCCTTTGGAAGGCATTTGGAAAACAATCAATTCACTGGAGAGATCCCCTTATCAATTGGAAGTATTAAGAATCTGCGTGAACTGTAAGTTTTACATGAGAATTGAGAAAATATGCAAACTTCTTTTTCTCTACTTATCATTGTATCCATTGCTTACTTTTTTTTTTAGTTAGTGTATCCATTGTTTTCTTGCCTCTACTATCGGTTGCATATATGTTGCAGTTAATATGGTTGGCATCTGTCATATGGCATGCAATATGCTTTTAATTGTTTCCTGTTTATAATTGTTATGCTAAATAAACATAATCAAAGTTCTTTAGGAATCATATACTAATTAATGATAGCTCTAAATTCAGGTCTTTTAAAGAGTAGGAATGCTGGCTAAACCATATAACTTAAGAGAGGAATGCTTATTCTGATGCCATTAGGTTTATCTCTTGGACTGGGAAGTGTGTCAAATTTAGGTTTTGTTGGTGTATATCTGGTTTTATCTGACATAAGTTGGGTGCAAAAAATATGTTGATTACATCTTGTAGCTCTGTCAAATCTTATGATCTCTTTTATGGTTAGGTCAATTGGGCCGTAAAATAAGGGCTTTCTGTTTGTTTTCACGCATACTTTAGGACCTTTGTCATAAGCTCTGACCACTTTACAGTAATCCATAGAATCCTCAAGTCTAGGTGAAATAGGATTATGAATTTTTCTTGTCAAAACTTGATTATTGGGCTACTAATCCAATGGAATTATTTACAATTTGCTTGTGCATGTTTACATACCATCACTTGTCTCGTGCTTCTGGTTATTGTTGTTCCACATTGGTTTGGGATAAGGTATTTGAACTAAATATAAATATAAGACTTGGGTAACCTCTTCTCCTTGAGCTAACTTTTAGAGTGGAGTTAAACCCGATTCATTTTCTCTACATGGTATCAGAGCCTACCTTGCTTCAATGTTGAGCCGATGTATTTGCATGTAAACTTTATGCTTTATATGTTCATACCTAGATGTGAGGGGGTATTGTCCTATATTGGTTTGGGATAAGGTATTTATTTGAGCAAAATACAAGATTTGGGCAAACTTCCTTTCCTTGAGCTAACTTTTGGGGTGGAGTTAAGCCTGATCCATTTTCTCTATAGTTCTAAACACCAACTATTTGTAAAATGGTTCCATGATTGATAAAGCACTGGAAATGATATTTGAACTTGAAAGTTTTTATATTATTTTAGACAAGGTGTTCACTGAATTAAAGTCAGGGCTGCCCCATTGAGGGGCATTTATATAATGTACTTCTAATAATTTACATGCCCAGGTGTTCATTGGAAATCAAACAGATATCTTGTCATAATGAGGTTCCCTTGCAATTGCCCACAGAATTAAGATAGGCAATGGTATTTGTGAACCAGCTGAAGGGTAATATATTTGTAAACCTAATTTCAGGCCTAAAATTGAGTACTAGGAAAAAAGTAGAGTTATTAAGTGGAGATAAAAATGGACTCTTAGATGTTGTTTTTCTATTGGTATAAATCTTTGCAAGATCTCAGATTTTTGTTTTACTCTTCTGGCATAAGAAAAAAAAAACATTCAATGTCCTGAAAGCATATAAAGGAAGCAATACCAGAAAATTTGGTGGTATTGTAAGCAAGTTAAGAAATTCTTTATCTTTAACTGAATCTTAGCCTGATCTTTAGACTTCTGCATTTAAGCAAGCCAACCATCTAGAAAACTAGAATGGAGAATTCCTGCTTCTTTTTCAAGTCTTTGGAGAAATATTGTCTTAGATTCAATTATTGCATTTTTACCCCATGATCATGGTAACATACATGGATACCATATCAGTATTTTTTATCAATTAAAGATGCATTTCTTGCACTGTATTTATTGTGGAGTAAGGGGTTAAGGATTTGTGACATATGAGTGCTACTTAGGTTGCTACTTCAGGGAATAAATTAAGATGCAAGCATGGCAGCAACCGTTCTTTGAGATTGGTATATTGCCAATTGCTGACTTTAGATATACCCATTAGGTGTGTGTGGTTCTTATTCTGTTCAGGCTCTGCCTAGGAACAAGAACCAAACCTAAATTTCGGTAGGATTCCGATTTTATTCTTAATTATTTTAGTTCCAGTTTGGTACAATTCTTGGTTCTTTGATTTTGACTCAGTTCTGTACGGTTCCGGTTCGATTCTCTTCTTGGTTCTTGAAACAATTTTATGTGATTATGTCCTAGATCTATTGCACATGGTTCTTTGCCTATAGAAAGAATATCTCAGCTAAAATTATGCTTGCTTATAGAGTCTTCGTAGGTTTGTAACAAAACTACAGGATTGCCATGTGATCTGCCTTTTTTGTTGGTGGGAATTGGAAAGAAGTACTATGTGATACATTTCATTGTCCTTTCCATTTTTATTTGGCTGACTGGTTTGATCAATTATGGATACTAAAGTTGCATTGCATTTTGCTCTTTGTTAGCTTTCAGTCATTTAGCTTGCTGTATTTCAATTACTCTACTGACTAGATCTCTTTTTTCTAAAGATCAGATATTTCTTTGAATATTGTGATAAAAATGCCATTGAGTAACAGTAAATTTACACTTTTAGTTTTGTTTGTATGCGCATGTTCTCCTTGTGTAATTTTTTTTTAATTGGAGTGGTAATATGATAATTCAGACTCCAGTAACTATACCTGACTTGGTTCTTGAATCGTACAGATTTTTACAGAACAATAATCTGACTGGTCAAATTCCGAAAAGTCTTACTGGAAAATCTGGGCTGGACCTTAGGTAAAATTTGAACACACAACTCTTGCTACGCGCATTATCAGTTTTTATTAATCTTTAGATAAGTTTCAGTAGTTGCCAATTTAATCTGAATGTCTAAATTGTTTTCATTATCAGGACCTCTCCCGGAAATCAGTTATCATCTCCAACACCTTCTTGAGCAAAAACAATCATTGCACCCAAGGCAAAGTTGACAAGGATGCTTTTATCATCAAGCTGGATTTCAATCATTTGATTGTGATTATATATTTTGTCTAGAAATCTAGAGTTTTGAAAATTTTGCTGTTGAAAGCTTTCTCTGATTTGCTGGAAGTTCTGCGGCATCAGCTATCTGTGGTTTGACCTTATAGAAGCTCCTCAATTCAAGTTGGGGCATTCACAACTGTATACTTAAAGGTGGTTGTTCATGTCAAGTCAATCTGATTCTTTTTAAACACAGCGTAACTAAATCATGCTCTCAACCTGTATGTAAATTACAAGTCCATATGCAGTCATTCTTTAATGTGTATTTTTTCTTTCTTTGTTTTTTTTAAAATTTTTTTTTCTTTTATGTAATATGAAACAGCTGTTTCCTAGAATTTATAAAGTGACAGACTGACAGGTTTTGATCATTTGCTGTGGCTTAATTTCTTGTATCATTCAGTTGCACTTGCTATACAACGGTGAAGTCCCAAGCCTTCTGTTTGTTTATAGGCCAGGAGGAATTTTTTTTTTTTTTTTTAATTCGAAATGTCATCTTGTTCTTCATCATCATCATATTTTCTTTTAGGGTCTAAAAGGCTACTAATTAAGAATCTTTTAATATCAGTGGGTGAATCGTTTCATCAATTTTCCTTCAAATATGATCGTCTTCCAATTTTGCTTTTGAGCTGTGAGAATTGAGAAGGGTAGCATAAGTACTGTGAACGTAAGCAAGAAATAACAGCTCATAGATATTCAATGATGGGTGGTAAGAATTACGCCACATGATACTCCATTTAGTTCAATTCAAGACCATTGATCACATTCCTGTGGCCGATCCTCACATGTGGGCCATCCTAATTCTCAGGCTCTGCCTACTGCATGTGCCCTGAATGCTCACCTACTAGTTCTGATCCACAATTCATAGAATCCTTACTAATACAAAGAAGCAGCAGCTAAATTAATTTGTAATTTCATTTCAGGTCCTTATGTGCTTGCCTAGTTCCCTTTGCTTAGTATATTTTTGGAAAGAATGAAACCAGCTATCTTATCTCCCACAGAGATAAAACAAAATGCAGCTAAAATAATATTATCCAGTCAATAACATATATAATCATCATTTACATTATAATTTATCAGATCCATTGTAATTAAAAATAATCTAGACATAAAACTAGAGGGCGAAAAAATCTGAAGTTGAAATGAAACAAAAGAACTGCTAAGAAATCAACATATTAGACAATCCTGCAGAACAGAGACAAGCTTGAGCTACCCACATTCTCCTCCTCACCTTTCTAATCTCCCCTTCTTAAGGGGAAACAAAGGTGGCAAGGCGCTGCTCTTCACCTGCGTGCAAATGGGCACATTTATCATTGGCCTTATCCTAATAGTAGCTGATCTTGTTCTCTCCAGTCCTTTCTTCATCCTTTTCCCTTGCTTCTGTCTATTGCCAGACCCTTGCTTCCCTTCTTCTGTGGCAACGATATCGGCTAAGGAGCTGGAAGAAGATGACGTTGAGGAGGAAGATGATGATGGTGACAGAGAAGAAGCACGTTGCTTCTTTAACCTTAGCAATTCTTTCCAGAGAACAGTGCATTTTGGAGGTCTTGGAGATGGGTCATCATCAACAAACCAACTTACCCTAGACTCCTCCTTGTTCACCTCCTCTTCCCCTTCTTCTTCTTCTTCTTCTTCTTCTTCACTTTCTTTACTCTTGATACTGATTTTATGAAGTTTCTCAGACTGCTGCATTTGCCAGAAGGGAAGTAACTTCCCATCAAAAAAGAGCTCGTCCGCAGTTAACATGGCATGGCTACTCATGTTGCTTGATAGGAACTCAAATTCTGCATTTCTTGCCTTTTCTCTTTCCAATTCTTGGTCTTTTTCAGCCTGTGGATTTGGACTAATGGAAATGAAGTTGTTTTCATCAAGAAATTCTGCAGAGAAAGAAATTCGAGGACTCGAAGTTTGATCAATGGATCTAGAGGTTGCTTGAACCATTTCTATGGAGACCATATTTTTTTCCTAGAAAAGAAGAAGAAATAAAGAAAGTTTATGGAGTTGGCGCAGTAGTAAGAGTGCATGGGATTTGTGATATATAAAGGGAAGAAAATGTTTTATCGTGTGATGTCCAATTTTAATCTGCTTTCCTTAGTTTTGTAATTGCTAGTAATTGTTTTTGAACGGTGAGATTATAAAAATGACTATGGTCTAGTGAAACCCAAACAAGCAATCTAAGAGCTTGTTTACAACATGGGGACATCACATGGACACCTTGCGAACTAAAGACAACAATTGATTGTAATGAAGTTGGATCAGTCAAAGAAAAGGTCTGTTGGATTGACTCTAACAAGAGAAAGAAAAAGAGTCACAGCATGTGGTCACGTGAGAGTAATTTATTGCCATGTGGCAGCAGAATCAAAGATATATGATATGCATCTAAATGACCAAGTTAGCCTTCAAAAGGGTTTGGCCATTGGAGGTATAACATGCAAATTTTCATTCAATTCAAGGGTTTTCTTGACCTATGCTTGAAAAGCTTCCAATAAGATTTGGACAGATAGGTGTAAATAAATACAGACAGCTAATTATAAGCATGGGAGCAATCTTTTGGTTAATCTCCTGTTCTATTAATGAGGAAGACAATAATGTTAAAGCTTTAACAGACCTAATAAAAAACAAACCAGACATGTGATAAACAAACGAAATTAACAATAATTATTAATTTTCTTCTATTATAAAATAGTTTTCTCTTTTTCCCTAAAATTTAATTTTTCTTTGTTGGAAAAGATAAGGCAATTGACTTGCATTCAAAAAGTAAGTAAGAGATGAAAAATGAGTTACCATTCTCAAAGAGCTCTAGTTGTAGTAAACAAATTTAATATTTATTAGATTAAATTAATATTTATATAAAATTAATTAAAAAAAATATAAATATAAATTTAAATATTTAATTTAATAATTTTTAAATTCATTTTCATATTAGCTCAAATTTTTCGTAGACACACCCAATTGGTTATGAAGGAAAGAGGGATTGTAGTGTTAAATACTCCAAAGGCAAAAGCAAGAAATGGGGGAGCTATATATCACTGCATTATTAAAGATTAAATTAATGCATGGTATTAGTCTGTTTTCATGCAAAGCCTAGCTGTAAACATTAAACAAACACCTTGGTTTTAGATGCTATTTCATATAATATTCAACCCTCTCTATCATATATAGCTGTTAGACAGAGAGAGAAGGATATTATATTTTTGTTTAATTGTTTTGACTTTGTCCAATTAGAATATGTACCAACTCTCCATTAATTTTTTTTTTATTTACTACCAGTAATATTTTGAATCAGTTCTGTTGAGACTTGTACAAAACCAGTCCATATCATGCTTATTATTATGAAATATTTTCTTTGATGATGGATTGTCTTTATGTTTTTAGCATCGTTTTATCAGACTGCTATGCTTTGCGCCATGTGACTTGTTTTTATCAGGGAGTAAAGGCTAAAGGTGATGATCACCTGCTGCTTTGAGCCTCCATTCATTGTGCGTCAAGCTAGCTAGAAATGCAATTACCATATATATGGGATCATCAAAGATCAAAAACAGCATTAATTATGCATATTATTGCCTGCTTCTGCGCATGTTTTACTATGATAATGAACCATATGAGCTCTACCATTGGGAGACACATGTCAGGAACATCTTTAGACCTCAGCAGCCATGCATCCATTCTCTCAACTCTGAACAAGAGTTCAATCCAGGACAATAATTATGCTTGTGGGCTG
The DNA here is from genome assembly GCF_030052815.1 of Hevea brasiliensis. NCBI lineage: Eukaryota > Viridiplantae > Streptophyta > Magnoliopsida > Malpighiales > Euphorbiaceae > Hevea > Hevea brasiliensis. Next base: position 73,495,766 of record NC_079507.1, on the reverse strand, counting down.
CTTAATTACTACTTAATTAATTAATAGTTTAGGCAGGAATTTTCATGGTTACGGCGGGCTGTTGTCATGGTAGGGTTTGCATTGTCTGAACATATCCATTATTGTGCCAAACAATATTGTGGGTAGCTAGACCAGAAGTAGTAAATTTTTGGAGAAATTATAAGAGAAAGTAAATTTTTAAAAAATTTGTAATTTCATCCGAAATCCTGAATCATTGAAGATTGTGCAATTTTTTTCTAAAAAAAAAAATTATGAAATCCAGAGAAGAATTAATTTTCACCTGAAAAAAAAAAACTTAAAAAAAAAAAAATAAAAAAAAATTTTTTTTTTTTTTTTAACCCTAAAAAAGAGTTTTTTTTTTTTTTTTTATTTTTTTTTTTTTTATTATATATATATATACAAACAAACAACTTTCTTCTTTCTTTTTTTTAAAGTTCAAAAAAAAAAAAAAAAATGTCTGTGATGTGTGTCTGTCTCCTCTTGTGTCAAAGTGACATCTAAAAATTTTGTCTTTCTGTTCTTTGCAGATGTAATAACCTAATATATATATATATAGACAATGGAAAATCAATATGTCATTATTTCTCATGGAATAAATATAATAATTTTTGTTTACAATTTTTTTGATGGGTTTTGATTGTTCATATGATTAAGGGGTGATTGCGTAATTTTTAATAGTATAGCATTTAATTGGTAATTTTTTTTAGTTGAATGGAATTGCACAATCTTTAATAGTTACAGATTTAATTAACATTTTTTTAAATTTAGGGTGGAATTGCAAAGATTCAAAAAATTCAGGTTATTTTATTTTATTTTATTTCCCCTAAACTTTTTACTGAATTTGGCACATTTGTTTTCTACTCGATCGGTACCACCAATTAATACCTACACGTGCCTTAATTATTATAAGATATGCTTCTGGCAATTTGAAATTCAGTCATCTAACCAAGTCAAACTTATTTATCACTACTATAGTAATGGCAACATGAAATTTTATCAATTAGCTGTCACATTTTTTTTTAAATGTTGATATTTGTGATGCGGAATATTTAGGAATAAAAGTTAATTTATTATTTGTAACTTGATCACTCTCTTCATGTGCTATTTCTCTCCTTTTACCCTCTCGATGGCTGGCAAATTATTAGTTACATATAGTGTATGTGTACCTTCACTCACAAAATAATTGATTCACATCCTCATTTCCATGTTATAACAGTTTTCATGTGAGTATGCAATGCACTATTTTTTAGTATACCAGTTATAGTCTAATAATTTACCCTCTCCAGTCCCTCCTCTTTCTCTCTCCACCAAATCAATGCAACTCAACTCAACTCAATTAAGTCTTTATCTCAAAAATTTAGAGTCGGCTATATGGATTCACTTTCTCCACTCTAAACAATTTTAGATTAAATCCTCATAAATGTGTAATGCTTCTAGGTCATGTTGTACTACTCCCCTCTAAGTCAATTTAGGTCTACCCATTTTTTTCTTTCTATCCTCTAACCTAATGTGCTCTACTTGTCTAACTGGAGTCTCCGTATGTTTACGCTTCACATGACCAAACCACCTCAATCTTCCTTCTCTCAACTTATCCTCAATTGGCACCACTCCTACCTTTTCTCTAATACTCTCATTGCGGACTTTATCTAGTTTAGTATGGTCACTCATCCCCCTTAACATTCTCATCTCTACAACTCTTATCTTAGATGTATACGACTCCTTCAATGCCCAACACTCACTACCATATAACATAGCCGGTCGTATGGTTGTATGGTAAAATTTTTCTTTCAACTTATTGAGTGCAATCACATAAAACTCCCGTGGTACATCTCTACTTCAACCATCCGGCTTTAATCCTATGACTAACATCCTCCTCACATCCCTCATCTACTTAAAGGACTGAACTAAGATATTTAAAGTGATTACTTTGGGATAGTACCACTCCATCCAAACTAATTCCTTCTCTATCACCAGTTTGGCCTTCATTGAACTTGCAATGCATGTATTATGTCTTCGTTCTACTTAACTTAAAGCCCTTTGACTCTAGAGTACTTCTCTAAAGATCTAACTTTCTATTGACTCCTTCTCGCGTCTAATCTATCAGAACAATATCATCTGCAAACATCATGCACTAAGGAATACTTTCTTGTATATGTTTCATCAATTCATCTAAAACTAGTGTAAAAAAAGGTAAGGGCTTATAGCTGATCCTTGGTGTAATCCAAATGAGATTAGAAAATCTTGTGTCCCCTCCTACTGTGCGCACAATAGTGTTGCTCCTTCATACATATCTTTCAACACTTGTATGTACCTAATAGATACCCATACTCCATAAGACATCTCTTGGAACACTATCATAAGCCTTCTCCAAATCAATAAAATGATACCACTAAACCAATGCAATGACATAAAATGATACCACCAATTTTGCCCCATCCTCAATAAAAACCTTAACACTAATCCCAACCCTGCTTTGAGACCCTCAACCTCTAGTCCTCTACTTTGCTGACCCAACCCTAATTTTAATTTAATTAGCCCCATATCGACGTTAGTCCCGATATCATGGCATCCCATATCACATCACCATCTTCTTGCAGGTGTCGAAGCGTTGGCACAAACAAAAGAGCTGAGTTATAGGAGAGACAAAGTGAGCAAGAGTGGGTTTCATTGAAGTCGGGACTTAGAAGTGATTCTGGTTTGGGAAGATGAGAAATGTGGGGAGTGAGAAGGAGAGACGAAGCGATTAGAGGGAGTGGGAGAGAAAAAAGTGATGAGCCCTGATCGTGAAGATCATATCATGTTATTCCTTTTCTTCTCTTTTGAAATTTTGATAATGCTTTCAAAATACCTAACAAATAAAAAACACAAATAAAAAAAGAAGGAAAAAAAAGTCTTGTTTATTAAGTGTCCACTGCTTCTCAAGTATTGAAACCATATGAATGGAAGATAGAGATAGAAAAAGTGAGAGGGAAACGGGGTAAAACGAGACAAAAATTGATAAGATAAGAAACCATTTAGTAAATTTGATCAATTATATAAACTAATAATATTTTTTTTTCTTAATAATTTAGGTTATTTTCATGCTTATTAAACACATATTTTTCAACTAATAATATTCTCTAAGAGAATGTGCTGAAATTAACTTCAGTCTAAAAATTAGCTCAAATCAAGGCAAATTTTAAAGAAGAGTATAATGGTCATAGCCCCTTAAATATGAGAATTAAGGTTATAATACCCCTATTTGCATAGCCTGGTATATTTCACTATTCCGATGACCGGTGTTGGTCCGGACAATTAAGGGGATTAGAACCACATCTAAGACAACTAGATAAGCCCTAAACACAAATAATTAGTAATTGTTAAATAGTTAAGTATAAATAAGAAAAATAGAACACAAAAAGTTAAATGAGCCAAGAGTCACAGTGATGGGTGACCTTCTCGGGAAGGATTGCGAAGTCGATTTAAACTCAAATTTCGAACCATAAAATATGACGCTGCGGTCCTTAGGACTATTACGAACATAGTAGAAAAGAGAAAATCACGAAAAAGAATTGTTAAGCCGATCAAATAATTAGGTCAGGGATCCGGAAGAAATATTGAATTATTTGCAAACCGGATCAAACTGGTGAGGGCCAATTTGGTCAATTGACCCTTAGAGCTGACTCCTGACCTGACTATCCAATAAAATTGAAGAAAAGAACATTTCGGGATCAATAATTAAATTAAAGAAGTAAATGGAAAAGAAATGAAAAATCTAAAAAAATAAAAAAGTTTATAACATCATGCATGACATAAGCATGATGCAATAAATTCTAATATTTAAAAATTAAAATTTTGGGATAATTATGAATTAATAAAGTTGAAAATTCAAAAGAAATAAAATTATTTCCTTTCTTCTTCCTTTGGACATCCACCTTCACCTTCTCTCCCTTCACTCACTAAACCTCAATGGAAGCTTGATTAAAGCTTCTCAAAACCCTCACTTTGGCCATAATTTTCTCAATCCATTAAACTAAACCTTGTACTAGCACTTTAGTTCAACTATTGAGCAAGAAAGAAAGAAGGAAAAAGAGAAGAAATTGGAGGAGTGAACTTCAAAGTGGAGGTAAGCAATCTAATTTGAAAAATTTAGTTTATTAGTTGTGTTTGTAGCTTAACTAACCTAGAACTCAACTTAAAAATTAAAACAAAACATCTTTGGAGGACCAAATAGAAATTCAGCAAGCTAGGGTTTAGATTTGAGAATGGATAATTTTGATGTAAATTATGAATTAGTTAAGTGTGATTGAGTGTATGAGAACTAAATATGCATTTATAATTCAACAAATGAACTAAACATGGAAGTTAGGGTTTTGGGCCTAGGGTTTGGGAGATAAAATTTTGAGAATTAGTCAAATGGTATGTTTAACCTTGTTTGAGCTGAAAAATGGTCATGTATGACAAATTGTAGTATGTTGGAAGTGTTAGAATTAAGTTTAAATTTAGAGTGATTAGGGTCATGCTGCAAATAGCATGACCAAGGTCCTTTTTAGGGACCAAAACTAAAAATTTACAAGCCCAATTGGTGTGAGGCCAATTAGAAATGAAACTAGACACAAAATGACACATTTTTCATTTAGGAATCATGCTCAAAAAGTGACTAAAACCTAGTGAACAAATTGACCAAATCCAGATTAGGCAATCTAACCTGTACAAAAATGACCAAATGAACAGTGTGTTTGTTTATTTGGCCATAACTTGGGCTAGGCAGGTCTAGATGACCTGAAATTTTACCAGTAGAAAGCTGAGATATAGATCTAAAACTTTCATGAAGAATACAAACCCAAATTTTTCCCTTAACCAAGTCACTTAGCCACCCAAAATTGGTGACCTAAAACTGCCAGAACCAATTTGGTGCCCAGAAAATCTGGGTAAGTCCAATCCGGCAGCTATGATTCAAATGGCTATAACTTGAGCTACAAAACTCCAATTGGAGTGATTTAAAAAGGAGAATAAAGTTAAGACAATAAGGAACAATTTCTATGAAGAAAACTTAGCCAAATTCTAACAGCCAAATGATCAATGGAATAGTGCAACATAAGACACCAAAACTGAAAATTTAAAATTTTGCCTAAAAGACTTAAGTTTTGAGTAAACAACCAAAACCAATAAATTAGGTAATCAAAATGTGGTATGTGGGTGAAATTAGAATTCCCATACCTATTAAACCTTAGAAAGTCAATAAATTGACTTGAATAGTATAGTGAATAGTAACCCCGAAACACAAAAGTTAAAGAACACCAAGTTTAGCATATTAAAGCTAGGTATAAGTGAATTTGAATTTATTTTTTGATTTATAATGAGTTATGATACTAAAACACTGTGAAACTATGTATTTCAGTGGAAAAGAATACCGGGAAAGAACCCGAGGGATCGAGTCAAGGCTAAAAGGCGACTCGTATAAGGTTTGTGCACAACATCAATATGCTTTAAAATTTATTTACAAAGTGCATGAAATATGTATTATGCTTTTGCTTTGAATTGTTGAAAGTTTATTTGTGTATGTTTGAAATGGCAATAAATATTTAGTAAATTATTAAGATAAGTTTTGAAACCACAGTGTCATGACCATATATTTGAACACCTCACTAGCATGACTAGTGGAGGAAATTAGTTTCAAATTTTGATTTCTTCTCTGGCTGAAGTGTTGAGGTGTGTGCCAGTAGAAGAAGAAAAAGAATAGGTTCCTATATATTTGAGTTAGCTAGCCTTGTGTTGTGGCTTCTCCTTAGCCTCTGGCTATTGAGATGATATTTGTTTTGAATGGCATGATATAACTGTGTGTTTTTATGAAATTTGTTTTGAGACTTTCAAAATGAAATTGTTTGGATTAAAATTTTATAAATCATGTTTTGAATGTATTGCTCATGTTCAATTTAATTTTTGAATAAATATTATTAAAATTCCGCATAAAGATTATTTTAGTATGTTGTGCACCACTGAGTCCTAGTACTCAGCGATAACTGTTATTATTGTCGCAAATATAGAGACTAGAGGAGCAACAGAGTGAGCTGCTGAGAATTGAGGAGCTACCTACTTTGAAGTTATCGGATATATTTTATACCCTGAATGTAAAAACTATTTTGATATATGTAAATGTACGTAACTATATGGACATGTAAAATTGGTTATGAGCAGTTGTACAAAGTTGTATAGAGTTGTATAAAATTTGTAATTAATTTTGTTTTGGATTTTTCCTAATGTAAATTTTTAGAATGATGTATATAAATTGTTTTATCTTTTATGAAATATGAATAAAAGTATTTTGTTTTAATTTGAATGAAATTAATTGGTAGTATTTTGATTATTATTGAATTTTGAAAATTAAGAAATGATATTGAAATTGGTTGGAATGATTATGAAATTGGAAGTTGTTGAGATAAATCATTGGAATTGCTTTTTACAGGTATTTGAAGAACTGTTTTCTCAAAATACTGACGGCACTCTGCCGAAATTTTTGTAAAATTTGCGAAAAAATAAAATGGAATAAAATTTTTTACTAGTTTTAGAACTTTGAATAAATGATTTTAATATCTATTAGAAAATGCTCACCGTTTATAAAAGTAAGAAAATTGTCTTAAAATCACTTGTAGGGTACTTAATGAGTTATCGGTAGGTGAGGTTCGATAGTTCATTAGGTATTCTACGAGATCATGTTATATCTTATAGAGGGGTAAGGTGTGACAAAGGTCGTCGGTTCACATCTTCGATTTAATTCAATCCTAGGTACTCAATGAGATGAACCATTGAATAACTCGCTACCGACTCTTTTTATACTCCTAAGTAGAGACAATATTTGGTCATTATGTCGGTTTGGGGAGTTGAACTAGGGTGAGACAAAACCATCTCACTAAGTTAAAGACTGGATTACTATGCCCAATTGTTTCAAAGAAATATATTGCCTCTATCTCAAACTGACATGGAATATTAACACACGCCCCTTATACTTGAAATATGAGAGCCAACATTGATTGGGTTCTATGCTATCTTAAGAAAATAATTTGAGTTTAACTCATCTCTGAAAATTAATTCAAAAAGATTGGAGCACTTAAAACTTTATAAAAAACACGTTACCCCTAATTCAAATCAAATTGTCATAGGATATTAATAGATATAAAAGATAAAATTTAACTAAATTGATCTCAACTTTTATATATAAAAGATTGAGTTAATTTCAGGATGCAAATTATTCAATTAAGTTTTACAGATATTTTGATTAATTTATTTCTTCAATAAATCCAATAATATTTATTTGACACCTTAAACAATTTCATTCATATTGGTTAAAGCATATATATGTGTAGTGGAAGAGCATGAGATCTATGTCTTGAGAAGATTTTTTTCCCCAGCAGATAATTATATGAATGAATGTTAGCTATCATACATGTATATATCAGGATTCGGAAGGGAAAATGACACCCATTAAGAGGTATACCCTTAAAAAAATCCTTTATATGGCTTATACCTCAGAGACGTGGAAATGAAAGGTCGCCATGAGCGAGGGAAAGAGGACCTCGTAGATTGGTGTGAGGGAGAGACGACATGTGAGCTGTCTCTGCATACATGTGAAACTTGGTATTAAATGACAACAAGGTGATCATAATATTGATGTTAACCTTAGATTTCAACTCATTTCCAATACCACACATTCAATCTCTATCACTCTGCTACTTCAGGTGCAGCTGCATGCCCTTCTAAGCCTACTTGATTTGTTCTTTCCAATTTTCATCACACGTACTTGATTTTTGAGCTGACTTTCTCATGCCTACCTTTCAATTTCACAGCTACCTCCATTACCACTGTATGTCGTTAGCAATAATGTTGTCACATATATCCACACCAATATAACATACGGACAATAAAAAAAAAAAAGAAATTTACGTAATTTAATGATACTCGGACTTATCATCTCTCATGACCTTTTGACTATATTGATCTTCTAACTGTGTTGATCTTCTTACTAAATATTTGACTGTTTAATTACTATTCTAACTATTGAATTGAGTGCTGACTTTTTCACTTGATTTTAAACAAGCTGTATTAAGGGTGAGCAGATTTTGATTTAAGTAAAAAAATTAAATTGAACCGAGTTAATTTAGTTTAATAAGTTTTGTTTTAAAATTTAATCAGTTCGGTTCGATTTTATGTTATAAAAATTTCGATTATTTCAGTTCAGTTTGATTTTAAAGAGAAAAAATCGATTAAACCGAACTAAATAGTAATTTTATATATTCAAATCGAACTGAATCGATTTTTGAATTAATTTAATTTTATGGAAAATTTATGAATTATATTTAATTATATATATATATAAATTGTTTAATTTCATTGATTAATATTTATTAGGTTTAAACCAAAGTCAAAATTAGACCAAATAACTTGAAAATCAAGTCTAAATTAAAAAATCAATAGAAAATCAAAACCGATCAGTTTGAACCGAATCGAACCGAAATAGAGCGGTTCGATTTGATTTGATTTTTCATCAATTTCGGTTCGATTCAGTTTCCAAAATAAGTAATTCGATTTTTATAATTTAATTTTATTCGGTTCGATTCGATTCGATTTGAACCCAATACTCACCCCTAAGCTATATCATTTAATTACAGAATTTATGTTCACAAAACAAAACACAATAAAAAAAATTTATTATAATTAAAAAAATAATTAAAGTTACAATAGCTCATAGCTTTTCGAAGCTTAATTAATTTCAATAAATTTATTTAAATTCTCAAAATTACTATCACTATATACCTCATAAAATATTTTTACTTAAACCACACTATACATTATTCTGAGTTAAGCCGTTCTTCTGATATATTCATAAAAGTATATTCAAAATTCAAATCATTGCATGACACAAATTAAAGTTAATTTTCTTAAGGCATCCAGATTTTCATTTATCAGTATGATTTGCCAAGGATGATAACCCAAAACCTAGTTATATACAAACGTGGAATGATAAGTTGGTCTTAAATGCAGTGGCAAGTTAAAAATTTCTTTAAATAGGATAAGAAATAGAAAAATATATAGTTGCTTATTTTACATTAAAACAGACAAACACGTTTACAAGTAATTCATCTTATTCTGATACGATATAAAAATAGATTAAACTTAATTTTAATTTAAAAATAAACTCAATAAGAAGAGATTTGTCCCAATGTAATACTTAGCCTCAATACCTTATTTCTTTCACCTTTATAATTGTAAAGATTCATCAATAATTTTATTTTCTTGAAAAAAGGGCAGATTTTTCAATGGAATAAATCAATTTTTTGTGAACCCAAAAGGAAAAGAAATGAAAATATTTTATGTGACTTCATAAAAAGGTAGTGTGATAAGCCACTTAGATTTTGTTTGGGAATATGGCATGAAAGGTTACAATTTATTTGAAATGATCTATTTTAGAGAAAAAAGTATATTTTTAAATATTACTGAAAAATAATTTAAAAAGTTATTTTATTATTTAAAAATTTTATAATTAAAAAAATAAAAAATTATTTATATTTTACATGTGTTAAAAAAATAATATTAAATTGAGATATTGTAATGCTCCTTATAAATATCTCTATGGAAGAGATTTTTTTGTTTATATTAAATTTATTTTAAATTTAAAATATAAAATATATAATAATATTTATTTATTAAATATTTAAATTTTATATATTTATATTTTAAATTTATATAAAATTAAATTTGGATAAAAATTTCGTCGATAATTAGAACCATATGTTTAAGAAAAGAAAATGGAAAGTACAATCCATAGGTGGCGCACCCTGTCCAATAATAATTAAAATTGTGATGATTGATGGGTCCCACTCTTTCTGGCCAATTACATCCAAAACATTTCCAGATTATCTCTCCGTGATTGGTCCTATTCTTCATTTCTTGCCTTACACAAGCTACGCTAAACGACACCACTATGCCAAGTATTCCTCCGTGCATACCCTTTACCAGCACTAATAAAATGCCTATTAAGAGACTAAATTATTATACATATTAAGATTATATATAGAGCTAAATTATTATAAAAAAAAATAATCAACTAAATTGTTGTAATTTTCAATTTATTAACAGTAAATTTTAATAAAATAATTATTTTATTAATAAAAATATATCTTATAAATAAATTTGAAATTTGAAAAGATGACAAAGAGAAACTGCTATGCTGCTTCTTATAATACAGCTAGTATATTTTAATAAATGCACCGTCTTATCCCATTTCAGAGATTCCGGAGAGCGAGCCTGAACCTTCGTTTACTCTTGCGCACATGGACCCAGAAATAGTTTTTCTTTCTTAAACGACAAAATCATATGCAGCCCCGATTCAAACCTCTGAAGAAAATCCAAAAAAAAAAAAAAATTAATTAATCTGAATGGCAGTAGGTTCATTCCCATTTCCAAAACAAAGCAACGGGCACCCAGGCTCTACCTGAGAATACCCTCAGTTTATATGTTTATGCATCTAGCTCTCACAAAGAAAAAAAACTAGAAATGACGAATTGAAGCTTAGGTATTGGAATTTGGAAACAGGTTATTGATTAAACCGTAATGTTATCGAACTTGAAGAAACACGATTAATTAATTAATTACTACTCCGTATGCATGTCACTACAACAGATTGAATTGAAATTAGCTTAATTTGATACATTAATTAACAATATTTAATTAAATTTCATTGCTCATCATAGTCTTGCTTTTCATCATGGAGTTCTTGCAATGAGCGATTGCACCTTGAATGGCACTCTGCAACTCCTCCATTGATGAATTATCTGCATAGCACATACCACCACCGACTCTGCTACCTGTGCCTGAACCCACGAAACCGTTTCTACATAGCACGCCAGAGTGGCTAGGGGATGACCGCATGGACGATGGGCAGCTTGAAATGCAGCTTCTCCTTCTTGGGTACCTCAGGTTTCCTGAGAAAGAGTGGGCAAATCCTCGGTTGCTTTCCTTGCTTGCGTTCTTGTTAGAGTCATCAGATCTCTCTGATTTCATGGAGAATGAGACGCTGCTTATTGGTGCTGTAGGCATTGGATTTACACCGGCCATTTTTTGCTGTTGTTTCTGGGAAAGTTTCTCGTACAATGGCTTCACTTTCTTCAAGTACTTCCTTATTACCTCCTTTGCTGTGGCGCTCATTCTTTTCACTGAAGAACCAGACACGGCATCATTTTCGCGGTTCTTGGGCTCTTTCTTGAACACAGAAGAGAATCTCGATAGAGAGAAGTATTTATTGCTCTTCTTGATCTGGGAATTCAAGTGAACATGGCTTTGAATGTGAGGGTAGGCGTTGTTAAGCCGCTTGAACTCATCTTCTTCGGTGACAGAACTGGGTCTTGAAGAGTCACACTCTCCAAGCGAGACAAGATCGCTACTGAAGGACGAGGTGGATTCATTAGAGCTGCCAGTAGAGTCGCGAGAGGCGGTGGTGGTCGTGTCGGAAGAGGAGGAAGTGCTTGAAGAGGCTAAGAGGATTGTGCGGACCATAGAAATGCGAGGGGAGAGATGTAGAGGCAAAAGCTGGCCCTTATAGAAGAGCTCGTCTGCTGGACATATAGCTGTGGATGATTTGCGCGGAGACAGAGAGATTGTGAACTCAAAATCTGAGGAAGAAGAGGAAGAGAAAGAATGAGAAGGTGATGAGGGTAGAGTTTGGGACGATCTTAAGTCTTTCTCTCTTCTCTTCCCCATCTTTGCTGCTACATTATCTGCATAACAAGATCAACAAAGACGGATAGAGTGAGAGAGAGAGAGAGAGAGAGAGAGAGATAGAGAGTTTTGAGAAGTAAAATTGATTGAGAGGTAAGATGGAATTGATTATATAGATGGAAGCTTTGTTTGACCTCACTCTCTACTGTGGAGAGGGGAAAGCAAGCGCCACCACCCACCACCAGTAATTGTGGTCCATATTTTTTTAGTGCACTACGTTATTTAGCTGGTATTGCATGCAATTCCTGGATATGTATATTGGGTAACGGTGGGAGGTGTCACATGGGAGCTTGTTACGTCTCTCTCTCTCCCTCTCTCTCGTGTTTGTGTGATTGCATGCAGTGGGAGCCTCACGTGCCCTGCACGTGAAAGGTGGGGTTGGATCGTGGGTGAAAAATAACATTTTTTTCTCTCTCTCTCTCTCTGGGACAGAATCCTTCAAGAAGAATGCTGTGGCTAGTGTGATGAGTGTGGGTGATCATCATCATCAGTACCCTACTGCCTCATATCACAGTTGTATAGTCCACCTTCAATATATATGTATATATAATTAATTTTTACCTGTTTTAATATTCTACAATTGTTCAGGTTCTGAAGCCTCTGGATTTGGTGGTGATTATTACTGATTATATACTCATTAATTTGGGACAACTATTAAAATCTATATTGGGTCAGCAGATCACCATCCTAGCTAATTAATATTGATTTTCTTTACTCCTTTTTTTTCTAGATTATTGTCCAGAACTCTTTCAGCTTATAAAACATGGATTGTGATCAAAGTTAATGGAGATTATTTTTAATTTTTGCTTGCATGTCGATCTTGGTTTTTCAATCATATGCGTATAGATACTGGAATTGTCGCTTATTAAATGAAGGCAGCGATAATGAAGATCTCAACCCCTACAGAGAAGCAATGATTTAAGGTTAATCACATTTTCCAAAACACTGCCTAATAGTAACAATTAACTATTCATCCAAGGGTACGGATATTGAATTAAAACATGGAGTAGATCAGATTCTTAAACCAATGCATGCATTGGCCCCCCACCTTACACACACACACACACACACAAGCAACAAGCAAATCGAGTCCATTTCTAGTTTTCTACTGTGTCGACTTGAAGGAGATCATGATTAAGCATTTGATAACAGCTTCATGTGTCTAAGATATTGATACATTACTTAATTGTCAACTGAAGTACACAGAAATAACAAGAGCTCAAATCGAGAAACATTTGAGCCGTTCTAAGCACCGAAAAATTTTATTAGACCTAATAAACTATGAAGAGAGAATAATTTATAAATTGTTAACGCAAATTTGTGAAGTTTTACCAGGCTAATTGACTTAGTCTACAGGCTTTTAAGGATTTTTTTTAATATAGGGATTCTCATATTAAAAAATTTAGAATTTCAATATGATTCTGTTAAATAATTAATTATATATTTTGACTCATCTTATCAAATCATAATAGACTTTTAAAAACTATTAGTTACCCTAATTAGAGTGACTATCAGATGAATTTTAGATTATAATTATATTATATATAAATTTTTTCTTTTAGTTTTATCTAAATTTTAATTTAATTTTGATTAAATTCAACAATTGATTTTTTTCTTAAGATTAATTTTAAAAATAAAAAATTTGACTTCATTTAAATCTAAACTGACAGTTTATAATTCAATTTAATTTCAATTAATTTAATCAATTTTAATTTAATTCCGATTTCAAATTAAGCCTGGTGATTTTAGCTATAATCCAAGCAATATAGGAAGAGTGACCACCATTGTATCTCCCTCTTCCTCTTCCATTATGCACCCTTGTGGGTGGTACTAAGGAGAGTTACTTTCATCGTGGAAGCCGAAAAAGCACCACCTATAATTGAAATCCTGCAGGACCCAAAACAACTAAGCATAGATCATTAGTAAATCTCTAAGCATACACATTCAATCATGCTTTCTCTTCTACGCACACATTTGTATATTATATGCATACAACTTTAACATGTGGGGTTGCTCAAGTTCTTGCCTTTTCCTTTTGAATTGTTTAACATGGGTTATTCTTTTTTATTTAATTAACTGAAACTATATGATCAATTAGGAATTTTCAGGAAGAGGTTCCACAATCTTGTATAGGTTGATCCAAAAAATTAAAGATTTCTAGACATATTTAGTAAGCTTGTTTGGATACCCATTATTTAATCATCCCTTACTCAACTATGCAACATAACACTTTTTGATATGCTATTTTAGAATTATTTTCAGTCAAATATATTTAATTTTTAAAAGGGTATTCAATATATGTTTAAATTCATATTAGAACAAATTTAATAACCTTTAAATTAAATATATGCATTGAGATCCATACAGAATTAAGTGTATAAATTTATATATAAATATTTAATATAATAATTAATAAATTAATATTTATATGAGTTTGAGTTCTGTATGGCCACACCTAATTTAAAATAGTGGTATCATTAACGCTAATACCTTAAATTCATATCTCCCAAGAAATCCATGACCATGCTGCTTGCATTTAAATCCAGTGGAACTCACAGACAAATCCATTGGGAGATAATGGGCCTGCCATTCTCCCGAGCCACTCCACCTGTGATCCTAGGACACCCGTTTTAATAGCAGCTTGGAAGGAAAAAAATCAGTGGTTAAATGCCGCTAATGATGGTTTCTGATGAATGACTCGTCGTTTCCCTTAATTATTCATTGTCGTGGAACTTTGGCTATGTTTGGATGTGTGGAAAATTAGAGAAAGGAAAATAATTTAAAGAAAATAAAGAAAAATAAGTGATGAAAATAAAAAAAGGATAAATTAAAAAAAATAAAAAATTAGCATACAAAATAAAATTTAAAACTTGTTATTTATTTCACCATTATTAATGGTTATGTTGAATTTATTATTAATATAGAATTTATTAAATAAAATTTCACTTTTATTTTTAATTTTTTTAAAAAATATAAAGAATAAAATTATAATTTTATCAAACATAACTGCCGTGCACGTTAAAAATGGTGTTAATTCATGATTAGAACTCTAAAACCATTTTTAATAAAAAAATTATTTAGTTATTTCATTTTAATAAAATAATGATTTAATTTTTTTATTTTAAAAATATTATATTTTTATTTACTTTTTAATTTCTTTAATCATTTAAATATTATTTTAAATTTTATTTAATTTTTACAATTTTAAAAAAATAATTATATAATCTATTTATTTTTTAAAATTTAAATTATTTGATTTTCATAAAGATAATTATTTTTTAATATATTAATTAATAAAAATAAACTCACCGAACTGAAAAAGAAACAAGCGAATTTGCCTTGGATAAAAAAAGGGGGGAAAAATCAAATATTTTATCGTCTTTCGCGTGTCTCTCTCTCTCTATCTCTCTCTTGCTCTCTCTTTGTCTCTGTTATTTTCTTTGAACTTCCTTTTTACTCTCTTCTTTTAATCCGCAATAACAATCCTATCAGCTTCACATCCAGTTCCAAAGGGAAAAAATTGGGAAATTTTTCATCCTGAATTTTGATCTTAACCACAGTCACGGAGCTTAGATCTAAATTTCTAACTAATCAGGTATTTTTTGATCTTTTCTTTGGTAATTGGATCATTTACAAGGATTTTATTCTCCATTTTTGTTATTCGTGTGTTTATATGTTTAAATTATGAATGCATGCTTGGTTTTGTCGATTTTCTTCGTAAAATTTGCTGTTTGTGCTGAAATAGTCTGATTGGTATGTGTATGTGTGTGTTTATTGTATGGTTTGTCGAAGGATTTTAGTTTGGCATTCGAGCTAACTAGGTTCTTTGTCACACCTTACCCCTCTGTAAGGCATAACATGATCCCGTAGAATACTTAATGAACTATCGAACTTCACCTACCGATAACTCATTAAATACCCTACAAGGGATTTTAAAACAATTTTCTTACATTTTGAAAGTGGTGAGCATTTTGATAAGAATTTAAAATCATTTATTCAAGTTTAATACTAGTAAAAATTTTTGTCCATTTTACTTTTGTCGTAATTTTTATAAAAATTTTGATAGAGTTCTCTCTGTATTTTGAGAAACCAGTTCTTCAAACACCTGAGAAAAACACTCCAAAAAATGTTTCATAACTCCCAACCTCCAATAATTCACAATTCAACTCAAATCAATTCATTCCAAAACAGTTCCACAATCCAAATCAAATTTGTCAACTCATAATATTTAATGATTCAATTCACAAAACATAAAGCAGGAAATTCATATGTACAAATATTAAATTTACAGAAGAAAATCCAAAATAATATTATTACAATTTATTTACAACTGCTCGACTTTATATTGATACATACAACATTTCCATATTTACATCAAAATTTATCTACAAGGGCATAAAATAATACCCGTACAAAAGATCAATGTAATCCTCGATTTAATCGCAGCTCACTCTGCTTTTTCCTTGCTCTTATCTAATAAGCCATCGCTGAGTATAAAAATACTCAGTGGTGCACAATAAAAATTTAAAATGCAATAAATAAATCATTCATTGCCAAACACAATTCAAATGTTTCTCAATCACATTTCAATAATGATCAAAGTTCATAATAACACCATTTTGTCAAATAATCTATTAAACACAGTTTAGTCAAACAATTTCATAAACACAGTGTTGCCAAAGTCATACACAACTTAAGCCATGACATAAAATTTTCGATCAATGCCGCGTTGCACACCACGACAAAGCAATCTCAACCCTATTAATTGAAACCAATGAAGGAGTTGGCTAGCTAGCTAATGAGTACTCATCCGATCTACAACCTCAACTGGCAAGTCAGAGAGGGAGGAAAATAAACGATCTCAACCCCATAAATGAAGGAGGAATAATAAGTAACTGTCATGCTAAGTGTGAATCAAGAATCCATTTCAAACATTTCATTCAAATATTGCATACGAAAATCAAATCAATTTCCAAAGTTACAATTTGATCACAAGGTGGCAACACAAAATTTCATAAATTCATAATGCGTACTAAATCAAATTTTCAAGGATAAAATGCTTAAATAGGGTTTATTGTGCAAAAACCTCAAGCGAGTCGTCCCTTAGCCTCGACTCGGTTCCTCGGGTTCCTTCCCGATATTCTTTTCAACTGAAACACACAGTTTTACAATGTTTCAGTACTAGAACTCAACATAAATCCAAAATAAATTTAGCTTCACAATTACCTAGCTCTAACGTGCTAAATTCGACGTTCTTTAAATTTTGTGTGTCAGGTTACTATTCACTGCACTATTCAAGTCAAATAGTTGACTTTCTAAGGCTTAATAGGTATGGGAATTCCAACTTCACCCACATACCACATTTTGGTCACTAAACTTGTTGATTTTGGCCATTTTCTCAAAACTTAGGTCATTTTGACAAAATTGCCAATTTTCGGTTTTGGTGCTCCGGAGTTGCACTGTTCCATTGGTCAATCTACTATTGGAATTTGGAAAAACTTCCTTCATAGAAAATGTTCCTTATTGTCTTAAGTGTATTCTCATTTTTGGATCACCCCAATTGGAGTTTTGTAGCTCAAGTTATAGCCAAAATACAATAATTTGACTAGGTTAATGGCATAATTTAGGATGGTGTTCTTCATGAAAGTTTTAGGTCTATATCTTATCTAATTGCTGGTAAAATTTCAGGTCAATTTGACCTGTCTAGCTCGAATTATGACCAAATGAATAGTTCAGTTTGGTGCAGTGGCAGCCTGCTCTCATTTCATTTTGGTCAATTGTTTCACCAAGTTTTAGTCAGTTTTTGTCCATGATTCCTTAATGAAAATTGTGCTATTTTATGTCTATTTTCATCTACAATTGGTGGCATATCAATTGGGCTTGTAAAATTCCCGTTTTGGTCCTTCAAAGTAGGTTTGGTCATGCTGCCAGCAGCATGACCAATTGACCCACGAATTTGTCTTCCATTCTAACACTTCCCATTCTAACACTTCCATTCTAACACTTTGGTCATTATTGACCATTTTTCAGTCCACAATTCGTCAAAGATATCAAGTATGCATTTCTCCAAAATTTGGTTCACAAACCCTAACTCACTCATTCAATCACAATTGGTGCATTTCCATCTTAACACCATACTAATGTAAGTTTATTAACATCTTTAATTCCCTTTAAACACATCAAACCATACCAATCATACTCTCATCAACTAGGCCAAAATTTCAATTTATTCCTCTTCACATATTTTTATTTTATTTTAAGGTTATTTACAAGCTCTTAATGCCATATAAACACTAATTAAGCAAGAAAAATTGAGGTTTGTATTACCAACCTTGAGCAGAATTTTCTTCCTCCTTTTCTTCAAATTTTCCTTCTTTCTTCCTTGCCCAATCCTCTTCACAAGTTGCCTAGATAAGCTTTAACTATGGTGGCTAATTTTTCTATGGTGAAATTTTATGATATACAAGCTCAAAATTGAGCTTTAATGGAGTTTCTGGAGAGGGAGAGTTGAGAGAGGGAGTGAGGCGGCACCATATGAAAAAGAAGACCAAAATTGATTTTTTTTTTTCATTTCTTTTCTTAATTTATTTTAGTTGATGGAAGACCACAAAATCCCATTTAATAAATAACTTAATTAATTCTTTATGACATCATTCATGATGTCATCATCTTTGACTTTTACATCTTTTTCTTTTTTTTTTCTATTTATTTTTTTTCTATTAGTTCTTTAATTTAATTCTCGATCCCGAAGTTTTCTTTTCTCTGATTTTATTTGACAGTTAGGTCAGGAGTTAGCTCTCGGGGTCAATTGACCAAATTGCCCCTCGCCGGTTCATCCCGATTTGCAAATAATTCCATATTTCTTCCGGCTCCCTGACCTAATTATTTGACTGGCTTAACAGTTCTTTTTTGTGATTTTCTCTTTTCCACTATGTTCATAAGGGTCCTAAGGACCGCAGCGTCACTTTTTACGGTTCGAAATTTGAGTTTAAAATGACTTCGCAGTCGTTCCCGATGAGGTCACTCATCGCTGTGACTCTCGGCTCGTTTAACCTCTTATGTTCTATTTTTCTTATTTATACTTAACTAGTTAAACATTACTAATTATTTGTGTTTATGACTTCTCAAGTTGTCTTAAGTGTGGCCCTAATTCCATTAATTGTCCGACACCGGGCCCCGGAATAGTGAAATATACCAGGCTATACCAATAGGGGTGTTACATTCTTCGATTGCTCATGGTTGCTGACATGAATGGTAGGGATTGGAACGTGAAAAAAGAGCCCAGCTTTGTCTGAATTCTTTGTTAGCCAAACTTAAAATTTTAACTATTTTGATTTTTAATTTGGCCCTCTAATTGCTTGTTTGTAGGCCAATTTTACAATTGAGGTCTTAATTACTAAAAATAATTATCCTAGTTGTGCATAGAAAAAGATGAAATTGTAAAAGTTTTTATAAGAAACAGAGATATGAAGTTCAGGACTTGGAGACTGAACAGCAGCTTGCCTTCACACATCATTGTGTACTACTTTCAACTTGATGGAGAAGTTTAAAATTTTGGTCTTATAATCTTGTTTAAATTTCTTCTTCTTTTGGGTAATTTTTCAGCAACAATGTCCTTTGCTTGGGATTACCATTTGCAAGGTGGCACTCTCCATGATGATCGGTGGTTCTCATTCAATAGGAACAACCACAATAAAAGGAGCAGGAGTATGAACACAAATAGGGACAACGATTACATTGCACCCTTAGTTATTCGAATGCCAATGATAAGGTACGTAATGTGTGAGCCGAGAGTCCTCCTCACTCGTTATGAATATTTAGGAATCGACTAACACCTCTTCGGAATTAGAGTCCTAATTCGAGGAGTGAGGAACCTAACAAATACATAACAAGTTAAACAAACATAACATCAATTCACTGTAGAGTCATCCCATCTACTTATGTCCTTGGAAAATCCAAGATGGTGAAATATTAAACGTTCATTTTATCAATAATAGGAACTAGCATCATGATTTTAACCCCAAAATTATCAATCTCAAATTATGAAGAGTACATCGTTAAATCTGTTTATCCTTATTGAGGGACGAGGTGGGGTGTCTAACACCTTCCTCATCCGTGCATGGATCCCGAACTTTAAATCTCTGTTTTTCGAAGTGGTTCTCATAAATTTTTACAAATGATTTTCTTTGATTTCCCTTAAAATTAAAGTGGCGACTCCTCACTTTTTCCACCTCGGTGAGAATCGTCTGGCGACTGCAAAACCTTTGTGACAATGTTAGTGTAATAAAATGATTTTGTAAAAGTTGTATCCATTTATCACTGAATGTTGAATTATATAAGTGTTGAAATAAAAGTTTTATAGCTTTGATGTTGTATTATGCCTACTGAAGAAACGCAGGGAGGCAATAGTTGTGATTTGAGAAATTATAGGGACTAAATAGGTATGTATTTTAAAATTATAGGGGCTAAATAATTGTCTTATTCAAATTATGAGGACTAAATAATTGTCTTATTCAAATTATGGGAACTAAATAGTTATATTATTCAAATTACAGGGACTAAATAGTTGAGTTGGCAACATATATTTTGAGATGGTAACCCCTGTTTTTGATGAATTAGTAACCTGTAAAATGAAAAACCTGTCT
Organism: Hevea brasiliensis; assembly: GCF_030052815.1. Taxonomy (NCBI): domain Eukaryota; kingdom Viridiplantae; phylum Streptophyta; class Magnoliopsida; order Malpighiales; family Euphorbiaceae; genus Hevea; species Hevea brasiliensis. Next base: position 73,475,370 of record NC_079507.1, on the reverse strand, counting down.
ATAATATATAATTTATAACCTGTAAAATGCAACAATTATCAAAGACAAATTTTTCTATCAATAGTATATATTGGAATAGATACAAAAATCAACTGTTTACAACCAAAATACTTGATCAATTAAATAACAGTAAAGATAGCCATCATTCTAGTGATCAAGTCCATTACATTACTATAAATCAAAATTATTAAATAACTTATCTAATATCATCTCCAATAAGCACTAAATTTCTCAATATTTACACGCACAAAGTTCCAACTATGCACATTGCAACCACAAAATATAAGACTACAGGGCATATTTCACCAATAAAATTGAACTAACAACAAAATATGACTAATGTTCCATTTCCAATGACCATCCTAATGCAATGACTATCTCCCCATATCTTGAGCAATGTTACTGTTCACATACATGGCTTGTTGCACATGCCCCCCTTGAGATTGTGGCTTAAATTCTTGGTGGGCTACAGAACTGTTTTTTTTTCTTCCTTCCACCTCTAGAACTTGTGTTGGACCGCATGAAGAAATAGCTCATGTCATAATAAAATATTAACATAAAAATCAATAAATATATATATAATTGAGATCTTTGTATGCATAAAATTTTTAATTGATAGATGGTAAAATAGTTTAATATGACAAAACTTACCCCAACTAGGGCATATTGGCAAGTCCTCTTATTATGTCCCAATTGCTTGCACCTGGCACAAAACACCATTGCATTCCTTCTTCTCTTTACTGTAGGCCCTAGCTCTCTCTCTTCCCTTTTCCTCGATTTTCGAGGCCTGCTTAGTTGCCTTTTCAATGGGTGTGGTTTTATTGGTGGGTGTTCAGCATTTGGTTCCATATTCATTTCTGGGATTGGATGAATTGCACATTCATAGACCTTCAAATAGGTATCAACATCTTAGTAATTATGACAGTACTTCTCTATATCTCCTCTCTGATGCCCAATGGCTTTGGCTGCATATTTACATGGCAATCTAGATATGTCCCACCATCCACAGGAGCAAGTCTTTTTCACCAAAGAAACAACAAATTTACAGGGACCCTCATGAACCTCGAACTCTTCATTCTTTCCAGGTATTAGCTTAACACATCTACTCTGACTTGTAATCTTGTTCAATATCTTCTTTGTTCTAGGTGTGACCTTCCCATCCCAAGTACAGCCCTTTGCATACATGCTATGGAATCTTAACATGAGTTTCTATCTAATGCTCTCAATTATGTTGATCAATGGCATTCCTCTTAGCTTGCCTATCCAGCTTTTAAAAGATTCTGTCATGTTGTTTGTGTAGTTTTCACATTTTGTCTGTCCAAAATGAATGCCTTGTCCATTGTGACAAAGGTATCTTTAACAACTGTTATGGAAAGTCAATCACAATATTATTTCTCTGTATATTCTGATTCTGTATTCTGTATTCCTATTTAGGATTTCTTCCTAATTAGTATAACACAATTATAGGAATCAATTGTATATATATACCCAGAATCATCTCTTTCTACAACAACCAATCATATGGCTTCTGCTGCCTCTTAGGCTTAAACACCTTCATATGAAGCCAAAATTCATAACTATTTGTAGCTTTTGCACAATTTCAAAAGTTATCTTTTAGTTGCATTCCTGGAAATTGTTTCTTGGAATTTGAGAATAAATGCCTACAGCAGAATCTATGGCAAGCAGTTGGAAAAACCTCCTTTACTGCTTCCACTAAACCCTACACAAAATTCATTTTGTCAAAACATACTATTGGACAATGGATATTAAATAATATATTGGATAATGTAATAAAGTAAAGCAAACTAGTTAGATAGGTTACCTTTTGTCTATCAGACATGAATGTCCATGGCCTGTTGTCTCCAGTGCAATGATACAGGTTCTCTAAGAAAAAATTCCAACTCTCCAAACATTCTGACTCTCCAAATGCAAATGCTAAGGGTAGTGCTCCTCTATTACCATCTAATACAACAGCAGATAAAAAGATCCCTCCATATAGACCCTTTAAGTGACAGCCGTCAAGGCCAATCAAAGGCCTACATCCCTTTGTGAACCCATCCTTGGTTGCTTCGAATGATATGAACAATCTTTTGAAAACCATGTCATCCTCTTCCTTGACTCTAGTTTCTAGTTCAATCTTAACCACTACTCCAGGATTATACTTTTGCAAGTAGTACAAATATTTTTTGAACTTTTTGTAGCTATCAGCATGCTCCCCAATATTTTGTGATTTAGCTATAATCTTGGCCCTATACAAATGCCACATAGGTGCATCCACTTCGCATTTCTCAAGTAAGTGATGTTGCATTAGCTCATAAGACATATTTGGATCAGCTCTAAAACTCATCAATTTCTCTAAAATCCATCTAGTGGTGCCATTGGGGTTCTTATCGTCTAGTGGTCTCATACAACTATGAACATTAATAAGAGTCTTCAGCATAAATGCCATGTCATTTGCTAAAGTACTTGCATTAAATCTCCAATCACATCCTTCAACACCCCAAGTAGTTGTTACCCTCCTATTATCATTCTTCTTTTTATGTATTTCATACCCTCATTTCACTGCATAGTCTCTTAAAGCCTCTTTAATAGCTGTGACATCTTTAAAAACCTGACCAACTTGGAAAGCAATATCTTCACCCTTTTTATAATGAAAAGGGTTTGCATACACCCCCTTAAATGGATCTTTATATGGTTTTTGTTTAATAGGATCATCATTTTCATCATCCTTGTCACTGCAAATGTCAGACAATCCATCATCATCTTCCTCTATATCCCCAATGTCATCATCTAATTCATCCTCATTATCACTACTCATTTCATAACCATGTTCCAGCCTGTCTTCATCATCATTGTCAGTAAATTCAATCTCACTATCACTGACAGGGGGTGCATCATCATTAGGTGCAGCCCTAGCTCCTTTTACCCCTCACAGAACCCTTGCGCACATTAGAAGACCCTCTGCCCACAGTAGAAGATCCTCTGCCCACAGTAGCAGACCCCCTGCCCATTTTAACAGAACCCCCTCCACTAGACACACCAACATAGTGAACAGGGGCAGTATTCCTTCGACCACCTATCACACTGCCCACAGAAGCCATTCTGACATCAACAAAACTCATGTTTACATTTTTAGCCTCTCTTCCAATACGAAAATAAGGTCCAAATCTACCCATATCCTTATCCCCAATTTCAATTTCACCAACAATCTTCTTACCCTTTTCGGCCAAATCACCAGAATTGCCCCGTGTTACCGGGGCCAACCCTACACGCCTTGGACTTCCTATTATCACCTGGCATCTCAACACTCAGAGCAACGTGTTTTGTTCTAATTGTAAAAGGAATCACTGGGTTATCCTTGCACATTTCAAACATGAAAAGTAGGTCCCAATCAGTTTCAACAGCCAGTCCATTTCCAGTCATTACACTAATAAAATCAGATTGTATTTCAAACATTTTATACACATCAGCTAGCAACTCAATGTATGAATACTTATCTGCTGGGACATTCCCAAGTTCACTCTCTTTTTCTTCATACTTAAAAACACGAGTATAATACTCTGCATAATTCATTTTCCCCCTGACATAAAAAATACAAAAGTAATCAATCACAACATTGTTAAGTTAACTTTACTTACTTTAATAAAATACATGCTTTTACTGTGAACATTCCAAGAAACTAAAACAATATTTTATTTCAACACATCACATATTAAATTGCACAAGTATTACAATTGGTAATACGCGCACACACACACACACTTTTAGACTATCCAAAAAAATTATATTTTATTTCTTTGCTCTGTCCACAAGTATTACATGGTTGATTGACTACAAGTATATATAAGTCCCATATGTGCACAGTGGTAGAAAATTTTTCAATATGAAAATAATTACATATCAGTGTTAGACAAAATTCTTAATTAGAATAATCTTGCAGTCTTACTGCAATGTTTTTTTAATCTTGCAATCTTACTGCAATGTTTTTTTCTATCAAAATAATTTTCGTTTAAAAGAAGTTATCACTGGTTATTGTTTATTTTGGTGGTTGTAAAGTAGAAAAAATAAAATTGAAAATTGCTTGCCAAAGGAAGGGATCACTAATTTGTATTTGTTCTGGTGGTTATAGAATAGCAAAAGAAACAAGTGGAGTGGGTGATGGGAGACCACAATTGTGGTATTAGTGGTAATCCAAGTATGAATCTCTAAATATATCCATAAAATTTTATTTTTAGCATACTTGTGTATCTGGATTGGTGTATACATAACTTTCCACATCATTGTCACCAGTAAAAACTATCAAATCAGTTGAATGGATGATGGATGCAATGAATATGTTTGATGTGCAGATGCTATTTGAAAGTCTGTGGTCTTGTAAAGTGTGCAATAATCATTTTAAGGATATTTAGAAGATCATAATGATTTAATTATTTATTTATTATTTTTGTAATATAAGAATTGCAGAGACAAGTTTAACGTTAGTTTTTTACTCTAAATAAATTTTTTAGTCTACATATAGAACCTTTTAACAGTTCCTGCAGGGTAAGAGGAACATACAATACATCAAAATTCCCAGTTATAGAAGCTAGTACTTTTTTATTTTTTCCCCATTTTCACTTCCCTTTAAATTCTCTTGCGGGTGATTTATTTCGATTCTGGATTTGTTTCAATATAGGAGTTGTGAGAAGCTTGATTGACAATGCTTCACTCTACATCTTTATTCATTATGATAATCTTGAGTTTGGGAAAGGTTGATCTTATGATTCTTCTTGCATATTTTCACAAGGCTCAATGAATCTAAATTTCATTTTTCCCTTTTTTAATTCTCTGTCAATAAGAAGAGATGCACAAACAAATGCTCAGAAACTCCCTCCCAGGCCCGAGCATCTGTTCAACTCCAAAAAATTATATTATATTTTTCCCTTTTTTATGTCAAATTTTAAGAATCCAAGTATGCATTACCACATTACAGTACATGCACGCACAGTAAACAATCAATTTGCACTAACAACATATTCAAACCAATATATAATATTTAAAGCAACACATGTAAAGGAACCCACAAATAACCACACCAAAAAGAGAGCAGAAGGACCACAACAATGAAGTAGGAAAAAACTCACCTTTACTGCTATCTCCCACAGGACCACAAACTGAAAACTAAACTAGACCGAACGATCCCACCAAAAAGATCAACTGAAGGATCAAACCAATGAAGTGAACCGAACCTAAAGAACCAACAGATTTGCGACAGTGAGAGGAAGGGAGAATCGTGAAAGTGAGAGGGAGAGAGAATCGTGAAAGTGAAAGGGAGAGAGAAATTTATTATTAGGGATTTCAATTTCTAATATCTAATTCTATTTTTCTCTTTTCTGTAATTAATTTTCACTTTAAGAAGTGGGGCATTTTAGCCTTTCCACCTTTTAATAACGTTTGATTTTGACGGGAGAAATAATAAAGTTAAACAAATTCAAAACGAAGGGATTAAAAATATATTTTTTAAAATTGAGGGATCAAGTGATTATTTTTATTAAAATATAAAAATTAAATTAAATTTTTTCTTTTAAAAAAGCTCACAAATTTCACAGAAAGATAAAGGATCTAATATAAGATGATAAATCATTCATACTGATGTACACAAATAATAATCAACGGGACCAGGATCAAGGATGACCCAAGAAGGATATGTTAGTCACACTCTCAAGTTGTAGCAGTAGGCAATCGCAACGAGATGTGATGATTAACCATGTCTATTGTGAAGCCAATTAGGCAATTAGTGGCTTGTGAGTTCTCTTGTAAGTTTTTGTCAAGCTCTCGTAAGAGATTCATGCCAGGTAACCCTCCCTTTTGTTTTGATGTTGGCCTCTTGTCTCATGTAAAGATGGGAGAAAAAGTTGATACGAACAAACAATCAAGTGGGCAGTTAATGGTTGAACAAATAATTTGTTGATATTTGGTTCCTATTTATCGATGTAACGCCAAAATTCAAACCTATAAAGTTCACCTCTCCCCGGAGCACCAGTTAGGTTGAGTGTCTGTCAATTTCGTCTTAAATGTTAATAAATTAAATTAATGATTTTTTAAAATTAGAGAGAAAATTAAAATAAATTTGATTTTTCAATTTAAATTTCATTTTAAACCTTTCTTTTACTTATGTTGAATTTATTTCAGCCTTAATTTCAATTATTATATTTTCTCATTTTAAACTCAAAAGAATTATTTTTTTTTCAAAAAAAAAAAACTAATCAAATAACCCAAATTCATTAAAACTAAAAACCAAATCAAATTAATTATCAAAAAATAAAAATAAAATTTTAAATTAAATTAATTCAATCATTTTTCTGATTTAAATTAAATTCTCTTCACCTCCATTCTCCATTGCTTTCCTTCAATTCAAACCATACATCTTAAAAATATTACGTTGCTTGAACACTATCAAAATAAAATAATAATTTAATGATAACTTTACATTTGTGTAAATTTAAATGATAGATGCTTTCCTTATTAATAATCAAAGGGATAGGATGGGAGGGCCCCTTTTGCCATTAAAGTTGCAGAGCTTTTAGATTCTGACCTTTTCTGCGTCACCTTCTTTCGCTTTCCCACGTTCTTTTTAGGGCCAATTATTAGATTAATAATAATTTAATTATATAATTAAATTTTATATATTGTAATTTATTATTTTTAGTGTTACTTTTTTTTTTGTAGACACATAATTTTAAAATACATAAATTAAAAAAAAATATTTTTGACACATTAAATAAACAAATTAATTAAAAAATTATATAAAATTATCATTTTTTTTTTGTAAGTAGAGACATGTGATATGTACTTCACCAGTTATTTTTAAAAATATTTTTATTAGAAAAAATAATTGAAAAATACTTGTAATTAAAAATCACTAAAATTCCATAATATTTTTATAATTTTTCAAAAAGAGAAAAAATGATTTGGGAGGCAACTAGTCATGTATGGACCCAAGTATCGGATGCTGCAGGCAGTTGGAATTTCACATCGGCCAAAACTTTGAAGGCAATCACATATTCATATTAGAAAGGAAAGATTTTTTTTTTTTTCTTTTTTTAATCGTCTCAACAGCTTGATGTGTTGATCGTAGGAAACCCAATCTTCATCCTAAAAAAGCGTGCCCCTTTTGCCTTTTCTTTCTTCTTTATCTCTTATCATTGTTATTCTCACTATTGATTCCCGCGAAACAACAAAAAACTGATAATTTTGCTGGAGGTCTGTTGTTGCTGCTGCTAACAGTATCAAGTTACTGATACATCCAAGTAGTATGGACTCAGCTCAACGTCGCATTCAAGCCATTAATGCTCATATTATTGCCGCCGATGACTCTCCTTCTCAGCTCCGTCTCAACCACACGGCTGGCGAGTTCTTCTCCGGTAACCCTCTATTTCTCTATTCAAATACAATATATATTTTTTTTCAATGCGTATATATAGCATGGCCTTTCACTTTTGAAAAAGATCCATCCTTTTAGGCGGTGGTTTATGTGCTTCTCGTATGAATTGCACTTTTTGTGCCCTTCTTTTAATTTTATTGATTGGACGGCTAACCTTAAAAATGTAAGATCTTTTGTTATTTTGGTGGCCTATTGTATGTTATCTTCTATTTTGTGTCGGATCAGTTGTGGGATGTGGAAAGCAGAGTTTCCTTTGTTTGAAGAAAGCGTTCTCTACAATCATTATTAATAGTACACTGTTCACTGTTTATAACTTATTTTGGTTCGAGTTAGAAGTATATTATTTTGTTTATTTTTACAGCTTGTTTGGATGATGGTTTCCATGGTTTTATAATGTAAATGGTATGGTAATGCTATTTGTTTGTTTGTGAAGATTGTTTCTGGAATGGTGGTTTTGGGTTGTAATCATGATTTTACAGTGGTTTTAGATGGTTTATAATTTTTGCATTCTAATTTTATACTTACCCAATTTATAAATTCCAATTATACTATATTCTTTCCTTAGTCCTCATCTTCAATCTCTCCTTTTGATAAGAAAATCTTCAATCTCTCACATATGTCGGTCCTCTCACATTACAGGTTCTTTTTATTTCTTACCATTCATATATATATATATATATATATATATATATATATATATATATATATATATATATATATATATATTTATGACGAATTTTATTCTTTAAAGTTTTTAATAATAGATACGCAGTTCATAATATTATTAGATTAATTAAAAAATATTTTAAATGAATTTTTCATCTAAGAATATTTTTTTATTGATTTTGATAATGCCACTGTTTCTATTAATAATTTTAAATAAAGTTTTGCACCTATATTAGAAGGTAAATTATGTAATAGGCAAATGATTAAGAACTTGTAGATGCATTTTCAATAATTTAAACGAAATTATACGTGCTGCAGTGCAAGTAACGTTTAAAACAACTCTTTATATATTTAAAACGGCAATTATGGTATTTTAGTAATTTTATATTTATTATACAATACCATGCCATTTAATCAAAAGGTTATTAAATCATCTTGTATCATACCATCTGTCCAAACATGTTAACAATGAAAACCATACAATACAATACGATATGATACATTAATAAACCATGCTGCATTCAATCCAAAGAGGGGTTAAGATCGATAACTATTTTTTTATTGAATAGATCACTTTTATTTGGAGTTTGTGTTCTTTGCATCATATCTTTTTTTTTTCCCCTCTTAATAATTTGACAATATTAATTTCTGGGTTTGTTTTGGGCTTTTATTTTGAGATGCCTTAGGATGTGGGCAGCAGCTCAATCATTTGATCAAGTAGATATTATAAAGTCATCTGTTAGATTTTGAAGTCTGTGGTTGTGGGATATGTGTGCAGTTTTTGTTTGGGATTTCTGTCACTCTTTGTTTTAATAGAAATGTGTGTGTGTTGAGAGAGGAGGAAAATCTAGTACAATTGAGAGGAAAGCTATCCTTGTGACAAAATGAGAAAAGAAAATATTAAAAGGAGAATAAAGGGCTCTTCAATCCCATTAAATATCAGTTCAGGTACCTCTCTGACAGAACAAGAAGGAACATTACAAGAACGCCAAAAGATATACTATTCCTGATCATTGGTATTGGAAAGTATTTATCATTAAAATTTTTTCATTCTTCCATCACAATACAAGAAATCACTGTCAACACGCCGCACAAAATATTTCTCACACCTTTCCTAAATCTCTGAGGTGAGCATGATCAATGCCTTCAAAATTTTCTTTGAATATTTTAACAGCCTCTTTCAAATACTTTGTATAGCAGAACGTCGTAAAAATAGTTGACCATGGTCCAACAACTATGATATAGCATAAAGCACATGTCAACAGTAATAGTCTAAGCGTTTCTTCCTAGTTGACTGCATATTTTTGGTTTGTGTATATATCTTTTTGAATGTCATGTTATCGTTGTGTATATATACATTAATACTGTCAATGCTGGTGTTGCACTCTGAGCAGAGCAAGGTTACAGTGTTGTGCTTCCGGAGAAGTTACAGACAGGAAAATGGAACGTATACAGGTATATATTTACCAAACTTCTTGACTTCATCTGCATTGGCCCTGAGATTTTATTAGGTGCTATTTATTTAACTTTTTTCCCTGGCAGGTCTATCCGTTCTCCTTTGAAGCTTGTGAGCAGATTTCCCGATCATCCTGATATTGGTACAATGCATGATAATTTTGTGTAAGAATCCTTTCTTTTCTTGACTTATTTATGCTTGAAGTTCCTTAAGTTCCACTTGACTTGCCTGTGTCAAATGTAGAGCGTTCATTTACCTCTGTTTAAAAGCTTAATGTTTTCTCCAACTTTGCAACTGTAGGCGATCTGTTGATGCTTTCCGAGATTACAATTACCTGGGCACACGAATTCGGGTTGATGGAACAAGTGGAGAGTAAGTCCCATATGAAGCTAAATTAAGTTTACTATTTTGAGGTTATCTCATCTGTTTTGATTAATTTATCCTAGGTATAAATGGATGACATATGGAGAAGCAGGTACTGCACGGACAGCAATAGGTTCTGGCCTAGTGTATCATGGAATGCCAAATGTGAGTATCCAAACAGCAATTATGTGCTAAAAAAATAAAAATAAGCTTGATCTGTCCTTTTGGTGCTGATTTAGCTTCTCAATTACATTTGCATGCTCCATGCAAATGTCTAACTGGAATTCTTTGATCGGTCCTTTTCAGTACCTGATTATTATTGGTTTCAATGTGACAGGGATCTTGTATCGGATTATATTTTATCAACAGACCAGAATGGATCATTGTTGATCATGCCTGCTCTGCATATTCCTATATATCAGTTCCTTTATATGACACTCTGGGTCCGTCAATTGTTAAGAATAGACTTTGATTTGTTCCTTGCCTGCTCCTTTGGATCTTAAAATCAACTCTTGTTTTCTCTATAGGTCCAGATGCTGTCAAGTATATTGTAAATCATGCTGATGTACGGGCTATATTTTGTATGCCCCAAACTTTGACCCCTGTGAGTTAAATTTATGCTCTTCTTAGGCGGTCTTGAAGTAATCTTTTCATGCTTTAGCGTGCAAAAAGTTCCGCATAGCAAGCCAATAATTAGTTTCCCCAACTCAATTGAGAACCAACAAGAATAATGGTTAATAGGATGAATAAAAGGAAATGGTGTGCATGCCTTGACTTGTAACCAAGAAAGGAAAGAAAAATGCAACTCAATAGTACAAAAGCATTATGAAGAGCAATTCATATACTTAACAGTTTGGCTTTTTGTGGTATCACATTTTCTGTTAAATAAATGGGTTTATTGTGTTCCATGATGTACTCTTGGTGCCTTCAACTAGGGGTAAAGTTCTCCTCTTTAAGGAATGAGTTTATGAAACCAAAGATATAAATTTCTTGTGACTGTTCTTCGATGGAAAGATTAAGGGCAAAAAGTAAAAGAACAAACTTTTTGAAAGTGTTCTTTTCTTAAAAATTGAAATTAAATGTTTGATTGTCTATATATATATATATATATATATATATATATATATATATATATACACTTGTTTGCTTTAGTAGCTTTAGAGTGCAAATTTAAGCTTCATTGGAAAATTTACACCATTTTTTTTCTTCTGTTCTTTACTTATTTATCTTTGTGTTTGTGGGCATGTTTTTGGTGGGGGAGTCTTTATGCTTCTTGTTTTGATTATAGAAAATTCACATAATATAGTTTGTATATTTTAACCTTTCCACCTCTTAGCATTATTATCCCTTTAATGCTCAAAATGGCAGCCTAATTTTTTGAATTAGTTCTATGCACTGCTCATAGCTTACTTCACTAATTATTTTTGTGTATCATCTTTTTATGCTATTTATGAAACGAATTATTGTGAGTTTCCTCCTGCACTATTTTTCACCTGTATCCCTTCAATTTTGCAGTTGTTGAGTTTCTTATCTGAAATTTCAACTGTATGTCTGATTGTGGTAAGAAAACCTGCCTGATCTTTCTTGATTTTGAACAGAATGCTAGTAAATCTGATGGTTTATTTTCCATACAGATACCAAGTTTGGTCTTGAGTGTTTTAATTTGCTTTTCCTCTTAAACAGGTTGTTGGAGGGATGGATGATCAAATGCCATCTCTTCCATCATCAAATGGAGTTCAAGTTATAACATATTCAAAACTTCTTAGCCAGGTAATTGCATATCCCTTCTTGTCGTGATGCCCTTGATTATTTTAAATGACATGAACAAAATGAAGCTTATTGTTGAATAACTTCTACTCCAAACCTATTAGCTATCAAAGTATGTGCTTTCCTTCTCCCTCTCTCTCTGGAAGAGCCCATTAAGTGCTGTGTATGATTTTCTTTCAAGACAACTTTGATGGGTATATAAAAGGAACCTTGACCTGTTAGGTCCCACAAAAAAGTGCAGGAAGGTGGAAGTATAGGTTAAAGCACATGGTTAGTTGATCCTAAGGGGAGCTGAGATTATTTATTCCAACGATTTATTCCAAAAGTTTAATATGAACCTAACATGACACTTAAAAATCCATTTTGATGTCATTCTGAATATATTTCTTTAGCATTTATGAAGAACTTGAACTGAGATGGAATACTGCATAATTTGATTTATATTTATTAAAAGTTTCTTTGAAGGTTAAGGGAAACATCACCCTGTATGATTTTTTTCCAAGTCTTCCCTGCATTTTCATGTTCTCTGTTTTAACTGCTGCCCCTTGATTTTTTCCTTTGCAATAATAGCGGTAACATGTGTTTTCATGTAGCAATATTTTCATCAGTTTTCGTGTTGAATTTATAATACCTGTCATATATGGAATATAAGCCACTAAATGGATCTATGGATGAATTCTTATTGTTCCCTTTAATGCATTGTGTATGCACTTAGAGCTTACCTCTTGAAATTCAAAGATACTTAAATTTTCCTCTTCCATAACACATGATTTCTTGTGGACTTATTCATATTTCTGTATCTGGATTTTGGTGAATAACTTCACTTGTAAATCAAGTGCTGTTTATTATTTATCAAGTTGCTTCCAGGATTGTTTCGTGATATTGCGGTTAGTTTTTCCTTATCACTAAAATAACCACTTTCTCATATGAATGGCTGCCTTTTAGGGCTGCAGTAATCCTCAGCCTTTTTGCCCACCAAAACCTGAAGATGTTGCTACAATTTGCTACACAAGTGGTACAACAGGGACACCAAAGGTATTAATATGAGTTCTCCAAGAATTTCAGGTTTCTGATTTTCAAGCTAGAGTTTGCTGGCATTGGTTTAACTGAGTGTTGCAACTGGAACACAATTTTATTATAATAATAAACTTTTTCAAGGGAGCAGCATTGACCCATGGAAACTTGATTGCAAATGTTGCTGGGGCCAGTATTACTACTAAATTTTACCCCTCAGATGTGTGAGTACCACTAGCTTTATCTATCATGTAGTATATTGCGACTGAAGTGCCAAACTAACTGCTTTGTCTTGGCTGAATTGCTTGTGATTTTGCCAGTTACATATCATATCTTCCTTTGGCACACATTTATGAACGGGCAAACCAGGTCATGACAGTATATTATGGAGTTGCTGTTGGATTCTACCAGGGAGTATGATATTTAACTAAACATTTCTCTTCATTAGATCTTGAATTTGTACTATTGTATTATGCTTTGCATAATGGCCGTCTTGATAAAGCAGATCATGTTTTCACATAGTCATTCTGATACAAGTTAAGTAGTCTGTGCATTATTAACATATCTATGGAGCAGCAAACTTAGTTTTCAGCAATATTGTTGCTTGTGATATTAGATTGTAAAGTTTGATTTCTATAGAACAATAAATATTATGTGGTAACCTATGTGTGCAGGATAATATGAAACTAATAGACGATATGGCTGCTCTAAGACCCACAATCTTTTGCAGTGTTCCTCGACTGTATAATAGAATATATGCTGGGTGAAGTTACTGAACATTACTGCTGAATTAATCTATTTTATTGCTACTACTGTCTTTGAATGATTATTGAGTCAAATACCTTTATTTGCAGTATTACTAATGCTGTAAAGACATCTGGTGCATTAAGGGAAAGGTTGTTCAGTGTTGCCTACAATGCTAAGAAGCAAGCAATTCTGAATGGTAGAGAATAGTATTTAATAAGATCTCTTTTGCTTTAAGCTTTTCCTATTGTATTCAAGACCTAGATTGTGAAATTTCATTTTTCACTATACTGAGTACAATATGATTTCTGGTAGGTGATAGCAAATTTTGGAAGGTAGAAATATTATGTAGACCTCTTATGAGGATAAGCATTACAGTTAATGAATTTAAGGCTGATCTTGCAACGCAGTCATATTCATTTCATTGTATGAAAGGTGGATTTTGAAGGTTGAGAATACAGCTCTGGTTGAATCGTTGCTCAAGAAGATTAAATTTTATTTGTGCTTGAAACAATTAAGCTGTGTAAGTAGATATCTAATTTGCATGTGTATGCATCACAATTGGCTAAGCTAGAAGTTCAAATGTGTAGGTAAGTCTATAAATAGGTTTTATATATCCGCCACTAACAATAAAGGGTAATCTCCACTACCCTTAATTATATATATAGAGCAGGAGACTTTATTAACTGAGCTGTTACACACTAAAATAAGCAACATCTTTGACATGACCAATACCTCAAAGTTTTGGGGCATGCTGTGTCCCAAGTAACTTCAAATGCAACAAGGGATGGACCTCAAAAGTGATAATCTTTAGCATTAAATTATGATCAATCAAAAGTAAAGTTCTGTTTGTTGCTTAGATGTTTATCAGTGTGCCATATGTAATACTGTTGCAGGCAAGAATCCATCTCCAATGTGGGACAGATTGGTGTTCAATAAGATAAGGGAGCGACTTGGTGGACGAGTTCGTTTCATGGCATCAGGTGCTTCACCCTTGTCTCCTGATGTCATGGAGTTCTTGAAGATGTAAGATAATTAATTTTAGCATATTAACCATTATTGGGATGTGCCTTTTTTTTTTTTTTGCCTTTTTCATTTTGTGATAGTGTCTGTTTTGCTTTGCAGCTGCTTTGGTGGCCGTGTAGCTGAAGGATATGGAATGACTGAGACTTCTTGTGTTATAAGTTCCATGGATGAGGGTGACAACCTAATTGGCCATGTTGGCTCTCCTAATCCAGCCTGTGGTGAGTTCTGTGTATTATTGCAGCCTAACAAGTTACCTTTCTTGTGATTTCATGACGCGTTCTTTTGCATTTGGATAAGGTCATTATAATTTGTTTTTCTGTTTCAGAAATAAAGCTTGTGGATGTTCCAGAGATGAACTACACATCTGAGGATCAACCCTATCCTCGTGGAGAAATCTGTGTAAGGGGTCCCATTGTTTTCCAAGGCTATCATAAAGATGAAGCACAGACGTACTCCCCTTACCTATGGTCTGATCTTTTGGTATTAAGTAGGTCATGGACTGTAAGTCTCTTAACAAAATGATGTCATGCAGGAGAGAAGTAATTGATGAAGATGGATGGCTACATACTGGAGATATAGGACTATGGTTACCTGGGGGTCGTCTGAAGATCATTGATAGGTGAAATTGTCTCTAAGATAGCATTTGGTTTGAATTAATGATGATTATTGAATCAAAGGCATATTTCATAGATTCCCATATACATTAGAACCACTGTACTTGAGCTTTACTATAAAACTTTAATTATGTAGAATTAGGCGGCTCAGAGATCACTTGCTGTCTCACTATAAATTGAGCCATTTAACTTTTGCTTATGGAAAAGACAAGTTCAACTTGACTGGGCTTTTAGTTGCCATACACACCATCAGAAAGTATTTCTAAGATGCCAAATATTTTTAAATTGTGGTAATCATGGAAGCTTAGGTGATTTTTCTCCTTCCAATGAAGTATGAATTCATGAAAAAACTCATATTATATATTCAGGGTTTTTCTGATTGGACCTTGGCACTTATGTTTTGGAGCATGTGTAGCTTTCAGCAATTTTAATAGAAACACTTGTATGTTGGTGCAGAAAGAAGAACATTTTTAAGCTGGCACAGGGAGAGTACATCGCTCCAGAGAAAATTGAGAATGTATATGCTAAATGCAAATTTGTTGCCCAGTGCTTTGTGTATGGTAGGCAGATGAAGTTCAATTATGGGTCTCTCTCTCTCTCTTTATATATATATACTCTGCCAGCTAACTCTAAATATTTATATTGGCAGGGGACAGCCTGAACTCCTCTCTGGTAGCAATTGTCTCAGTGGACCAAGATATTATGAAAGCATGGGCTGCTTCTGAAGGCATTAAGGTGATACATTTGTTTAGAAATTTGAGTCTCATAGGAAAAATTGAATTGTTGACATTTTGACTTGCTGCCAATTGCACTCAAATTTTGCATTTTCTTCATTAAAAAATGTAAAATTTAAACTTTATTTTCACTGATACATTTTCAATATTTTTATCCTAAAGAAACTGTTGGATTCAGATTAATGTTCTATCTTTATATTTGCATGAGAAGGGGCTTCTTGGTTCTTTACTGAAAAAAGACACAGGTTGACTACAGGTAATGGTATAGTGGAGTAGTGGTCTCAGAAGTGTGGTAATATAAGTACCTGTAAATTATTATTATTTTTATTTTAATATATATCACTTAAGTTAATTTCTTGTTGTAAAACCACTACTATTTTCAATGATTTCATTATCTCTTACCACAACTTGTACATAAATGGTCCTTGTAGATCATGCACCCTGCCACTTTTATTCTTCCTCTCGACAATCTTTAATTTTTCTGCCTTTAAGAATTATCTGAGGGTGAAATTTTATTTTATGTTTTTTTTTTTAAGTAACATTTACAAGCATGGTTGACGCATATGGGGAATGTGCACATGCCTGTAACTATATGCTAATTGTTTCTGCCAATTTGCGAGTGTAGTATGACAATTTGGAGCAACTTTGCAATAATCCAAGAGCGAGGGCTGCTGTCCTTGCAGACATGGATGCTGTTGGAAGAGAAGCTCAGGTAACGCAATGAATGAAATTATAAGGCAATCTGTTGTAGTTACGCCTTGGAATTCAGCTTACCCTTCTATTGATTGGCCAAAATTCTGGCAGCTCCGAGGTTTTGAATTTGCAAAAGCTGTGACTCTAGTGTCAGAACCATTTTCAATGGAAAATAGTCTTCTGACCCCAACAATGAAGGCAAGTGCTCATCCATAAATCTGTAAACAGATAAAAACTGTAGAGAAAATAACTTGGCAGCTTCTTATTGAACCTATTTACTTTCAGATTAAGAGACCTCAGGCAAAGGCATACTTTGAGAACGAAATATCGAAGATGTACGCAGAGCTTGCTACATCTGATCTCTCCCCTAAAGGGAAGTTGTGAAGTTGACAAGGAAAGCACAGAAACATAGAAGCAGGGCCAAAAATTTCGCAGCCTCCTTCCCATGGCAATAAGATCAACATCTCCAGATGTGACATAGCGAAAGGCTTGGAGCTGTGCTCACTGTCGAAGCATTCTGTAATATGTTATTGTTCCCCATTTGCATTTTTTTTATGTCCTCGTGCTCTCTGGAATAGAGTCATAGGAAATATGATTATTTTGTCTTGTTCCTCAGTCCATGGAAGCTTTTAGCATAATTTGTTTCCAAAAAATAAAATGGGAAAAAGCCATTAGTGGGCAGATATGAGTTTGGCAGTGGTAACGCATTGCCATTGACCATTGCATTCTTCTAACTTCTCTGTGGGTACAATTTCATCAGTAAATGGGTACGCCTACCAATCGGTTTCCTAGTGATGGCTCTGTATCTAAATTTATTTTATTTCCCATAAGTCTACTTAAGGCTTTTTTCAGATGAGAACAAATTAGTTTCCTGTACGAAAATTACTGGTAGACGTGACCAAATTTGTTAGGTAAAGGGTCCTGGTGGTTGTTGGTTCGAACTTCAGA
This sequence comes from Hevea brasiliensis, assembly GCF_030052815.1. Lineage (NCBI taxonomy): Eukaryota > Viridiplantae > Streptophyta > Magnoliopsida > Malpighiales > Euphorbiaceae > Hevea > Hevea brasiliensis. The sequence goes on along the minus strand of NC_079507.1, from coordinate 73,457,922 downwards.
GGAACCTCAGTTGGACGGCTCTACATTGCGAGAATAGTCATAATTCAGTAAGTGATTTAAATGACTAATTAAATAAACTCAATTAAATAGATAAAAGGGAAGGAAATGCTTTCTGAATATTACATTAAAGTTAGTAGTTTTCTTGAGAGAATTTTATATTAAAATAAGTAAAGCAATTCGTTTGTTAAATTTGTATATCCAGCAATTTAAGATATGTTATTGAACATTGGCAGATTGATTAGAACATGACCCCCACTTTGGTTGGCTCTGTAGTGGAAGTGGAATCAGCAAGTGCCGAGATGTTTACCATTATTATGGTCTCCAACTAATAAAAGCTTTATTTGGTGGATCTCTATTAAAATATATTAAAATCAAATTAAATTAGGACTTTAGACTTGTAAGATTGCTGTCTGGTCCAAAACGCACAAATAATTTATATTATATTATATTATTTTTATTCAATTCACAACGCCAAACGAAATACATTCCTTAATCGCGTCTGACTTCACACGCTCCCTTGAGGTTTACACGTGGATGGGAATCTAACCGTAGACCTGAAGATTCACATAGAGCTCGCTGTAGGAGAACATAATCCCTCAGCGCATCTTTGTTGTTTGCAACCTTGCATATAGCTTCAGGGAAAAAAAAAAAAAGAAAACTGGAAGGAGAGTCCAATTTTAACAGAAAACTTAAGACCTGAAACAATAGAGCAAACGCGAAGTCACTGAAGGTTCCACGCCATAGTCAGCCTTTTATCTCTCTGGCGCGATTTCTCCTCTCTAGGCACCTCTGGATTTAATTTCCTTCTCCTGTTTTTACACAACAATTTTATTAAGAGGCTGACTTTTTCGTTAATCGATACCTGATCTGTGTCTGTTGATTCTTAATTGCTGCACAGGCCCCGATTCTTTGATTTCCTATTTGGTGCCAATTAGGGCTTAGGTTAGGTTTGATTTTGAGAGAGAGAGAGAGAGAGAGAGAGAGAGAGAGAGAGATAATGTTATCGAATCATCTACAGGATGGAATCGAGACCGCTAAGCTGATGTGGTCTCGGATTCCGAGTTCAGAGGACGGTCTGTTCGAGGGGGTTGGTCTCTTAAGTACCGGCGATGGGAGCAGTGTCGAGAGCCTTGACTATGAAGTTATAGAGAATTACGCGTATCGAGAAGAACAGGTTTGTGTTTACTTGTATATGTATTGGATTCAATATATTTTTTTTATTAAAATTGTTTACTGATCTTGGTTTTTGGTTTGGGGATTTGCAGGCGCAGAGAGGGAAGCTTTATGTTGGATCTTACGTGGCCGTGAAGTGGTTATTTGCTTTGCTCATTGGCATTGGTAAGTGCTTTTTAAATTTTGGGCTTGGATTCATGTTTATTGATCAGGGAAACTCGCCTGATTTTATTGCTATTATTACTTGTTTGGGTCTGCACTTTTGCTGTTATACTATGTTACAGCCTGTTATATATTCGATCATCATTGGCGTAGATTATTCACTTGGTTTAGTTTTCCTTATCAGCTGTGTGCCTTGTATGTTTTATTCATATTACAACTGAATATTGATAATGGAAGCCTAAATTTCGTGAAACCTTTCTCTTACACAGTGGATAGGGATATCTTTGGGATTAGTGGATTAGTTTTCTCAGAAATGGCTGTATCATGATATTCTCTACTTGAGCTTGTAATTGTAAATTAGAAATAAATGATCTTGGATTATAAAAGTTGGGTGTAATTTTCATGTGCTGTTCCCATGATTTTTTTTGTTTTAGAAAACTAGAGCAATGATGTATACTATCCAATAAGACCTCCCCAAAAATATTGCACGATTTTGGCTGAAAAAGTTGGATTTTCTATTTTGAATAATGACAGTGATGGTAAGTTTTAATGGATTAAATTAGTCTGTCTTTAAGTGATTTTTATTGGATAATACATTAATTTATGGAAAAAAAATTTTAGAGTTAAAAGATCATTTAGCAATATATCTGACATCTTTTTTTTTTTTTTGCTTTCAGGTACAGGATTAGCTGCAGTTTTCATCAACATATCTGTTGAGAACTTTGCTGGCTGGAAATTTTCTCTCACTTTTTCTATAATACAAAAATCATATTTTGCTGGCTTTGTAGTATATGTATTAATTAACTTGGTTTTAGTCTATTCGTCTGTATATATCATCACGCAATTTGCACCTGCGGCAGCAGGATCTGGTATTCCTGAAATTAAGGGTTATCTGAATGGTAAGCTGCACATCTCACTCAGCTTGTCTTACTGTCACTAGTCTTTGAGTTGTTCCAATTGTCTTCCATAAAGGTGCTGATTGTTACTACATATGCAGGACTTGATATTCATGGCATTCTACTTTTCAGAACCTTGATTGGAAAGGTTTAATGGCACTCCTTACTTCTTGGTTGAGATTTTTAGTTTATCTGGATTTTAATTTTATTTTTTCTTTTAGATATTTGGAAGCATTGGTTCTGTGGGAGGTGGTCTTGCTTTAGGCAAAGAAGGTCCTCTTGTTCACACAGGTGCTTGTATTGCTTCATTGCTTGGACAAGTAAGAATTAATTGCTTGGAGTTTACTGTGTTGTATGGTTAAAATATAATGTTTGTGGAAATTTTTAGTTTTTGCCCTACAAGCTAAGTTTATCTTTGTCCATTTAGGGTGGATCCACCAAATATCATCTAAGTTCCAGGTGGCTGCAAGTTTTCAAGAGTGACCGGGATCGTCGTGATCTTGTGAGTAATGCCTTCCGTGAGACTTAAGCTTTAGCTTTTTGCAGCAGTAGATTGCACTTTTTGGATTTGTTTGCTTGGTATTAGATATCCTCGGCAACCCTTCTACATGCCTGCACACTAGTAGTTGTGTATTATGTTAACTTGGATAGCATCTTTCTGTTTCCATGATCATGTAATTCTGATCTCTCCATTTCTCTAGGAATAGAGGTGGCACACCTCTTTATTATGCTCATTTTTCATTTGTTTCATGTTTTGAAAAGGTGACCTGTGGATGTGCAGCTGGAGTTGCTGCCGCTTTTAGAGCTCCAGTTGGTGGTGTATTGTTTGCATTGGAAGAAGTTACATCATGGTAAGTCATTTTTATTCTTGATCATATGGTTAATAACTTAACATATGCTTTTATGACAAGTATCAGCGGGGAAAAAATTTTTTTATTGGTGTTGGATGGCATCAAAAATTTAGTGTCCTCGCTTTTTAATTTTTTAATTTTTATTTTTGTGTATGTATTTTTACTGTCTGTCAGTGTGCTATAAACATTTACAGATTTTGCCTTAATTTTTGATAGCTTGGTCATTCTACGTCTATTTGTGTGTGAGAAATTTGAATGCTTCTTATATTTATTTCTGTTTTGCTCTTGAAGGTGGAAGAGTCAACTTATGTGGCGAGTCTTCTTTACTTCTGCTATTGTGGCAGTTGTCGTGCGTACTGCAATGGGATGGTGCAAGAGTGGAAAGTGTGGGCATTTTGGCTCAGGTGGCTTTGTAATATGGGACATATCAGAGTTGAGATCTCTCTCTCTCTCTCTCTCTCTCTCTCTCTCTCTCTCTCACACACACACACACACACACACACACACACACATATATATATATATATATATATATATATATATATATATATATATATATATATATATAATGTTATCCCTGCTGTGAGCTTTACTGGTTATCTAAGTTCTACCTGTTATTATTTTTTTCTGGACAGCGGTCAAGAGGACTACTCTTTTGCAGAGTTACTTCCAATGGCAGTCATTGGGGTTATTGGTGGTCTACTTGGTGAGTAACCATACGCTAACATTGCTCTCTTCCTTTTTTTTTTAAATACAAATGCATACAGTTTTTTTATTGTTTTAATTTCTTCTCTTTTTAATTTTCAGGAGCTTTATTTAACCAGCTAACACTTTACATAACTCGCTGGCGCCGAAATTATTTACATAAGAAATCTGTCCGAGTAAAGGTAAAATTTAGGATAATCATGGGAATGTGCATGTTGTTTCCTGCACCTACTTGCGTTGGTTCTTTTGAATTTTGATCAAGCACTGTTATCTCTCATTTTACCTCATATACTTAAATGTAATTATAATATTGTTACAGGTTGTGGAAGCATGCCTCATCTCTGTGATAACATCAGTTATTTCTTTTGGACTACCACTTCTAAGAAAATGCAGTCCATGCCCTGAAGTAGATGCTGACTCTGGTATTGAGTGCCCAAGGCCTCCAGGAATGTATGGGAATTATGTAAATGTAAGATATGACCTTAGAATTCACTCTCTCTTTTTTTGGTGATTTTATTTATTTATTTATTTATTTTAACACTTGGCACACTTGTCTCGGAAAATCTCATGATCATGTTATGCTGTTACTGGAGTATAATAGTTCGTTACAGTATTTTATAATTTATGGATATAGCTTTGAAGCATTCTTGTCTATTTTATGGCATGCAGTTCTACTGTGACAAGAACAAAGAATACAACGATCTTGCGACGATTTTCTTTAATACTCAGGTTTCATTAGGATCCTAAAAGCCTTTTTCTTGCTTTAGATTCTACTTTCTCACACTGTTTCCACGGTGTTCGTTACATTTATATGTTGTTGCAGGATGACGCCATAAGGAATCTGTTTAGTGCAAAGACGATCCATGAGTTCAGTGCCCAAAGTTTATTGACATTTCTGGTAGTAATTTTTCTTCTTAATTTTTACTCAAGAAGATTTGTCTCATCTTATTTGTGATCTTTGTTAAACCAGTGCAATCGATTCTCAAGCACTGAGATTTCTGCCCTTCTAGTTATTATGCTATTCAACTTTTACTTCAATATCAGTCTATTTATGGATAAAGTAACCAAGGAGGGTTTGTGATCATATTTTAACACATATAAGGTTACTCCAACCCAGGTTGTTTTAGGTGATGCATAACATATATTTTAATTAAATGACATGTAATTGAATGAGTTGTTGTCGATTCTTTATGATGTTTGCAGGTAATGTTTTATACCTTGGCAGTGGTGACATTTGGCACGGCAGTTCCTGCTGGTCAGTTTGTTCCTGGAATAATGATAGGGTCAACATATGGACGCCTTGTCGGCATGTTTGTTGTTAAATTTTACAACAAACCCAACATTGAGGAGGGAACGTGAGTCTCTTGCTTTGGTTCTGTGAAATTTTCGACTGTAAGACATGTTTTTCGTTGGTGTTTTTTAGCAATCATTTTCAATGCACTCTCAGAAGCTTTGCTTTTTGAATTGCAAATAAACAATGACTGAAAAAGGTGGTTTCTGTTGTTTACAATTTTGTGGGTATAAAAAATTGTGCATCTTAATTTTTGCCCCTTTATTATTATTATTATTATTATTATTATTATTATTATTATTATTATTATTATTATTATGTGTGTGTTTACTTGGTTAATATGTCTATTGGACCTCTCTGCCTTCTTTTTATGAGGAACTATTCCTCCAGTACTTTTATCTTCTTTCTGAAGTGTTTTATGTTCATCCTGGTGGATTTGTAGATATGCTCTGCTCGGTGCTGCTTCTTTCCTTGGAGGTTCAATGCGGATGACAGTCTCATTATGTGTGATCATGGTTGAGATCACAAACAACTTGAAACTTTTACCTCTAATCATGCTTGTTCTCCTTATATCAAAGGTATGCTTTTGAATTGCTTTGCATATTTATTGATGGATGCTATGCTATGTGAAATTACACTGGTCTTTCTTCACTGCAGGCTGTTGGTGATGCTTTTAACGAAGGTCTATATGAAGTACAGGCCCAATTGAGAGGCATTCCATTACTGGATACCAGACCTAAGTACCAGATGAGAAAAATTACTGCAAGGGAAGCTTGTGGATATCAGAAGGTCATTTTCAGTCATATGCGTCTCATTTTTGTCTGCTGTTCTTAGGGTTTCTGTTTCAGATAAAATCATGAGTGTTCAAACATAAACTTAATTAAAATCATTCTCTGTGTATATTCTATGACTGCTATTTACCTGAGGAAATGAAATTTGAACACTTCAAGCCAATCCATGCTTGTCGTAGCTTTCTTGATGCTTTCCATTGTTTCCTCCTTTTTGTACTGCATACTTGTTTCAACTCTTTGATCGGTTTGATCCCTTCTTTTGAAGGTTATCTCCTTTCCTCGTGTTGCTAAGGTTGCAGACGTAGTTTCTATTTTACGGAGCAATAAACATAATGGTTTTCCTGTAAGCTTTGCTCCCATCTATGTCATATATTGTTTATACTTGGGATTTCAAAGTATATGCTAATATTTTACCACATAGGTGATTGATCACACGAGAAATGGAGAAACCCTTGTGAATGGACTTGTACTTCGCAGGTAGAACTCTCAATTCACTTTTGGTGTATGTTATTCATTTGTTAGAAGCAGAGGCTGTACGTTGTACTAGATGAACAAGCTAATTTTAATATTTTGTTTACATGGAAGCCATTTGCTAGTGCTTCTCCAGTCTAAGGTAGACTTTCAGCATAGTCCTTTGCCCTGTGATCCTAGTGGTGGATCCAGGTCAATCAGGTAACTGGAGACTCAATGATAGCTCTTTTCATTTTTAGCATTATTTGATTTTGTGCTTCACTTGCTCAACAGTGGTTTCTGTTCACTCAGGCACAATTTCAGTGAATTTGTGAAACCTGTTTCCAGTAAAGGAATTTCTATAGAGGATATTCATCTTAGTTCAGATGACTTGGAAATGTACATAGATCTTGCTCCATTTTTGAATCCTTCTCCATATGTTGTCCCTGAGGATATGTCTTTAACAAAGGTGAATGGCATTTTCTTATCCTTTTATCACATTGCAACCTGCAAGTGTGGTTTGTGTATCTTCCATTTTAAATGATAAATTATGTATTTTTGCCAATGGAACAGGTGTATAATCTTTTCCGCGAACTGGGATTAAGACACATATTTGTTGTCCCTCGTGCTTCACGTGTGATTGGCTTGATTACCAGGAAGGATTTGCTTATTGAGGTATGCTAATGGCATTGGCTTTTTGTATGTTTTTAACTTGACCATGTAACAATTGCCTCTGATGGTATGAATTGTAGGATAATGAGGATTCAGGAAGTAGGGAGCTCCAATCAACTAGTGTAAGGTCTCTATGCTGCTTTACTCATGTTTATTTCTTCTACACATCAGAGAAATTCTGAATTTTATTGAGTTTATTGCTTGGGCACCATGTCCGATGCATATAACAATCAAATTTCTTTAGATGTCCTTGGACTTTGTTGATAATGTTGGTGCCAATAAGCACTTTGTGTATGAGGCCCAAAATTCATAGATGAATAATGGTGCCATCATTAGAAGTTTGCATGGTAGACAGCAATGAAGAGTTGTTTCTTTCTTGTGTCCATGAATTGGACTTATGGAAGTGTGGCACAATTGGGTATGGATTGTTTTTTGATGCTTTTTCTAAATCCTATATGCCAGTAACTGCTGTAGCCTGCTTAAAGTTACTATAGAAAAAGTTCAGTATTTTGACATGTTAAACCTTAATTTTTCTTGTGTTTTATAATGTAAAATCAATTTATTTACTTATTGGTCAACTATCTGTGCCCTTGTTCAAGTTAAATTTTAGTGTAGACATGGTGATAATGCTATATAAATGTGTAGCTCTGTTTTCCATGTCTCACTAGCTGAATTTACTGTCATAAACATTGTTTGCATAAATATGCTGGTGGAGTGCTGCATTGCTTGGTTTAGTTTCCACGTCTTGATTTTGTTTATCTGGTGGCAGAGCTCATCATTTAGATAAAAGAACGTTCACTAGGAATACGGATATGGAGCACCCCCTTCTCAACGGTCTTCTGGTCCAAAATCATGTGCCTGATTGAAAATGCTGTGCAGTCTTTCTCTTGGGATCACATTCCTGGCTGATTCTGCAGACCAGTCATATCCTTTTTGCACGTTCCATTATTTTTACCTTGACATCGAATTATTTTTCAGTATCATCTCCAAAAATCGTCCTAGGTTTTAGGGTCATTACTTGCTAATCCCTTCCATGCAGGGGGTCATGAACCACACCCATCAAATGTGAAGTTAAGGAAGCTTGACATTATATATATTTTTTTAATTATGACGGAGAGGTGGTTGTGCATTGTGAAGTCCTTATCAATGAAAAATGCTATGGAGTTGTCGCTTTGGTTTAGCGCATGCAATTCAATTATTACTATTATATATTTGATAAACCTCAACGTGTGAATAATGATGTGACAGTAAAATTTTTATCTAACCATATGCTCTCTGTTTTCTCCACACTAGTTGACCTAACTTGAAAGAATTTAACAAGGGCTCTTAAAAATAAAAGTGTGTATATATATAAGTGAAATGGAAAGGGAAAATAAAGGGCTAAAAATACTCTTCATTCTTTATATTATACGTAAAATACTACTAAATATTATTAAAATAATATTTTTAGCGAATTGGTTGCTAATAATATGAATTAGCAACAGTGCTCTGTCGTCAAAATTTTTATTAACTCATTGTTAAAAACTTTTAGTCATAAATAACTCGTTGCTAATATAACTATAATTAATATATATTAAAAATTTATAAATATTATATACCATTCACAATTCTTTCTAAGCTTATCACTTTACCTATTAAAGTATTAAAATTAAAAATATTATTATTAAGAGCATTTTTAATGTCTAAATTCAAAATTCTGCCTAAGCTTATCGCTTTGTATGATAAAATATTAAAATTGAAAATATTATTATTAAGAGCATTTTTTATGTTTAAATTCAAAATTCTTCCTAAGCTTATCACTTTGTATGATAAAATATTAAAATTAAAAATATTATGATTAAGAGCATTTTTATGTTTAATAATATAAAAAAAATTATAATTAATGAATGCGAAAGTATTCAAATTTAAATAGCCTCATTTTTTCCCTACTAGATTAACTTATTAATTTAAAAATTTTACTATATAAAAAATAGATGTTTTGTGATTTTAACTCAATTAAATTTTTTCAATTAACTTTTCTATTTTGACATTACCATTAATGAAAGCTTTGTAAAATATAATTATTTTTTCATGTTAATAAAATAAAGTAAAAATAACTATTTAAAATTTTAATAAAAAAATTGTGTATTACAAATTATTAATTTAATATTTGTAAAGTAATTAAAAATAATTTGTATGTGCTTTAACAATTAGTCTATAGTATCTATTATAATTCTATAATAATTTATGATCTATAATATGTAAAAGTATAGTTTTGAAGAACTTCTGAAGTAATTAAAATATTTTTAATATAATATATTATTTATTAAAAAGAAAGGCCACAAATAACTTTAAAAAAAAAGTATTTACCTATAAATATTATTTATAATTAAAAATAAAATAATTGAGAAATAAAGATAATTACATGTGCTTTAAAAATTAGTCAATGGTATCTATTATAATTCTATAATAATTTATGATCTATAATATATAAAAGTATGGTTTTGAAGAACTTGTGAAGTAATAAAAATATTTTTAATATATTATATTATTTATTAAAAAGAAAGGCCACAAATAACTTTTTTTCAAAAAAAGTCTTTACCTATAAATATTATTTAATTTTAACTTAATAAATAGTTTCATTCTAATAAAATAATATAAATATATTTGGAAGGATAGTATAAAAATATTATTAGAAAATATAATCCCATTCTAATTTAAATAATAACTGCATGAATTTCTTTTATTAATTAAGAAATTTTAATAACTCTTGTTTATTTTTCTATAATATTAAAAAATATTAAATCTGATTTATAATAGATTTAATGGAATCTTAAGATCAATAAAAACATATTATTTAAAAATAATATTTTACTTCTTAAAGAAAAATGAATTAAAACTTGAAAATGATATAAAATTACTTAACAATAATAATAATAATAATAATAATAATAATAATAATAATAAGTATTTGATTCCTTAAGATTTCCTGAAATCAATAATTAGATGAATGGTACGAATTAAATGATGAGTGAACAACATAGGCAGGAAGAAGCCTGATGACAGCAATTTCTACAAATCAAATGAGGCAATAGATACAGCCAGGAATCTATAACCCTTACTAGCAATTACAGGCAAACTATGAATCAGCTAACTAAACTAACTTAATTGGTTACTAATTAGTTATCAAATTAATCCAGACATTTTCCCCTAAATTTGAGATCGAAGAAGTTGCAAAACAGAGAAGATATAGTCAAGTGGCTCTCCTAAGCATACGGGATGTCTAGTATTCTTCCAATCTTTTTATTGTTGCCATGTCTTAAAGTTTCTAATTTTGACAATTCCTGCATTGTATATAAGCTCATTTACAAGTGTTGAAGCAAACACCGAGCACTTTCTTTCTTTGTTTATCTCATGCCTAATCCTCGCCTTGTTTTAGTTATCTCCTTCTCCTGAAAAAGGTTTTCTGGGGGTAGTTTTATTTTAGGGAGGCAAACATGCCGGCCATAGCAATTGCTAGCGATGGCGATGTGCCGGAGTTTGAAGGCAAGATAACATTTAAGGTAATCATATGTGTGATGATTGCAGCTTGTGGAGGCCTGATGTTTGGCTATGATGTTGGAGTTTCAGGTTTAGTTCTTTATCTCTAGCTAATACATTTTTTTTCCCCTTTAGTACGTATTTACTTGCAACCAATTATTAGTGGTTATTTTTGTTGTCTGGAATTTGCAGGCGGGGTTACAGCCATGGATGACTTCCTGGAAAAATTTTTTCCTTCTGTTTATGAAAGAAAGAAACATGCCCACGAAAACAACTACTGCAAATATGATAATCAATATCTCCAATTGTTCACGTCTTCCTTGTATATTGCGGCTCTAGTAGCCAGCTTTTTCGCTTCAAGGACTTGCACAAAATATGGCAGGAAGCCGACCATGCTGCTTGCTTCTTTTTTCTTCACAGTAGGAGTTGCTTTAAGTGCCTTGGGAGTAAATATCGGAATGGTAATCATTGGGAGGGTTCTTCTCGGCTTGGGAGTTGGATTTGCCAATCAAGTAAGCTGGAATTACATCATCTTTTTCTTGTTTTTTTTCCCCTGTTCCTGAAAAATGGTATGGATACTAATGAAACAAGCAATAAAAATAATTTCTACAGGCAGTGCCACTGTTTCTTTCAGAGCTAGCTCCAGTCAAGATCCGTGGAGCACTAAACATTTGCTTCCAACTCTTCGTAACAATTGGAATCTTGGTTGCCAATGTCGTTAACTACTTCACTGGAAAAGTTCATCCATACGGTTTCAGAATTTCTCTTGGAATTGCAGGCGTACCAGCTTTAATGCTAGGATTAGGTTCGTTAACCATCGTGGAGACTCCAACAAGTCTTGTGGAGCGCAAAAGAACAGAACAAGGAAGGGCAGTGCTTAAAAAGATCAGGGGCGTAGACAATGTTGATCTTGAGTTTGATTCCATAGTGCACGCCTGTGAGAAGGCTAGGCAAGTGACCGACCCATATCGCAGACTCATGAAAAGGCCAAGCAGGCCACCTCTAGTGATAGCCATCTTACTGCAAATTTTCCAGCAATTCACAGGGATCAATGCCATTATGTTTTATGCACCTGTTCTCTTCCAGACTGTAGGATTTGGAAATGACGCTTCTTTGCTTTCATCTGTTATAACCGGCGGTGTCAATGTTCTATGCACTATAGTTTCAGTCGTCCTTGTAGATAGGGCTGGCAGGAGGATTCTGCTGCTTGAATCTTGCGTACAGATGCTTATTACCCAGGTTAATTAATTTCCAAATCACCTCTCTCTCTCTCTCTCTCTCTCTCTCTCTCTCGTGATCATTTCTAGTTCTCAGACATTTATATACTCAAAATTTTTTCACCTTGATCCTATATTCAGACTATCATTGGAATTATCCTGATGAAGGATTTGAAAGCCACAGGCGATCTACCAAGTGGAGAAGCGTTAGTTGTGGTGGTCATGGTGTGTGTGTTCGTTGCTGGGTTCTCATGGTCATGGGGGCCTCTGGGTTGGTTAATTCCAAGCGAGACTTTCCCTCTTGAGACAAGAACAGCTGGGTTTTCCTTTGCCGTGAGCACCAACATGCTCTTCACCTTCATCATCGCACAAGCTTTCTTGTCGATGCTATGCAAAATGCAAGCCGGGATTTTCTTTTTCTTCGCAGCTTGGATCTTTGTAATGATGTCCTTTGCCTTATTTTTCATCCCGGAGACAAAAGGCGTTCCTGTAGATGCCATGGTTGATAAAGTTTGGAAGCAACACTGGTTCTGGCGTAGATATTTTGATGAAGATAAAGAAGAATCCGTCAAGAAAGGCCCAGAACTCATTCATCCACACATGACTTGAACGAAAAAACAAGTAGGAAATGAAGGATCCACAATTGAGAGACCAATTGAAGGTGGTGCATCGTTGTAAATTTCAAAATTACACCAATTTGTTGATGTCATTGAATCACAATTCCCCTTTTTGAGAGTCAAAAATAATCAAAGACCCTTCTGTTGGTTTTTCACATTTTCGAAAAACTAATCAGAAGGGATTCCTTAGTTTTGCTTTGCCATTCAATAAGGCAAAACAATTGGTAAATGTACATATTGCTCTCCAGCTTTCATCTACTCTCGAGAGTGTGTACCTTATTAATTCATTAGACCATGTATGTTTCTTTACCATATACATAGAAGGCACAAAATTTTGAAAAATAAATTAAAATTTCTTAAGATTTGGTTTTATTTATAAAATGGTCACTCTGTTACTTTTTTATTTTTATTATCTGATCACCCAGTTACTTTAATAATTTTAAATCAACTAAATTACTATTTTGTCACTAAATTTTATCATTATTAGTACTTTTATCGCCTCTTCCTCTCTTTCTCATGTTTCTGTCTCTCTCTTAATTTCCTTTTGATAATCCAACCAATGGCAGCAAGGAAGACAAAAACTCCATTGATTTTAATTTAAAGATTAATGAATTAGAGTTTGTGAATAGCAAAAAGAGATAGAAATAGAGAAAGAGAAATGGAAAGAAGGGGAAAAGAGAGAGGAGAAGAGGGGCAAAAATATTAATAATGGAAACATTAGGGATAAAATTGTCAAGACCCAACCTATGGGTCGGACCGGCACTAGGACCTGAGCCAGCTTAAAGCCCCCAAGGCCTGTAGTAAGCCTAACTATTCCTCAAATCCATAACCAGGCACACAATTTAGGCCCAATATGCATATAAAATAATTTAAATTAAACTGTTATAATAATATTTTGAGCCAACTTAACCCAGAAATTATGATTGATTTCAGAAACTAAAATCAGGGGAGCCCAGCTCAACCCTGTTACCTCATTTACAAACCGTTTAAGTACCGTACAAATCTTCATTTATTAATTTCAAAAATTTAAATTAACACAATTTCTAACAAGGTCCACACTATTACTAACACATGCGGAGTTCTAGATTTTAAATTTAGAAAAAATAATAAAACAATTAAATAATCGACGTTAAACCTGCGAGGAAGAAAACAGGTTGCTCTGTAAAATAACTCATCCTGTGGCCTGGAAAAATATTGAATAGGAGTGAGCGTTCGACTCAGAGAGTAAAATATCAATTTTAACCATAATCTCTATAACTATCTAAAGCTAATGCACCCTGTAGAGTGAAATGCAACATCAGCAATAAATTCACATCATAACAGCAAAAAGGTAATTTGGAGCACTCACACACCCAGTAATATCAATCATAATATATGGGAGTTGATCCCCTATACAGCTCTCTTAAATCCAACCTGGTGCCAGCGAAGAACTCAAGCCGGACTTTCGCTTAATAAACCAAATCGGGGTCCCAGCGAAGAACTCAAGCTGTGACTACCCCGAAGGACCGGGTCCCAGCGAAGATCTCAAGCCGTGTCTACCCGTCCTATCCATAGTCCACACCACATCACACGCATGCCAACACACGCACACTGCTCCAAATTACCATAACAACATCCATGGCACTTTAACAGTTATGAATGCAACATAAATCGTGCCTAGAGTTTAACTACATAAATATATGCATATAAGTGATGCATAGGCATGCTTGAACATATAATAATAGTGATATTACAATTAAAATTAATATTTTACTCACAGTACACCGATGACTATTATGGCTGCTGGATGTAGAAAAATAGCTGACCTCGATCACCTAATAATTAAATTATAAATTTATTATACTAAGTTAAGATAAAACTCTAAAGAGGCAATAGACAGCCTAATTCACATCGGAAATCCGGCAGAATTTCCCCTATACTTGGGACCTACCCAACTTGCAAAAAAAGGCTCGAATAACACTTCTAAATTCTCATTTTCGACAACCACCACTCATCAATATCACATGGCCCCTCCTGGGCCCTCCAAATCAGACAATACTCAAAATCTTAAAAATTACGTTTTAGTCCCTATAATTGACATTTTTCAGAAATCCACTCAAACAAGCTCTAAAAATTTTAAAATTTTGCCCCATGGTTCTTAATAATATTATAAGGCTATTGCAAAATGAATTGTAATTTTCTAGTCACCCATGAATATTTTATTCAAGAATTTTACTCAATTCCATAAGTTTCCAACAGCTAATATATTCTTAATTCAACCTAATTTAATATTCACATATTTAAACCTCCATCCTCAAGCTTCAACCAATTATATAAAATTTAAACATCTTAATTTCAAACAATCTTATATGCCCATATGCTAAAAATCTAATTAAAATCCATCCATATTTCTTAAAAATATTCTGCAATCACTCAAAAATTCAACTAACACCATAGAATATCTCCAAATAATTTTACTTTCATCATATATTTTTCTTAGAATTTTTTTTCAATTTTTCCTGTTTAAGAAATACTGTATTTATGCTCCACAGACAACGAAATAATGAAAATAGTCTTACTCGAAGTTTATCTGTGTCTCAAAAATTTCAAAAATTTACGAGAAAGCCTCTGGAAGTTGAATCATCTCCATAGCCCACCGGAGCCACCGCCGAAACCACCGCGCACGGTGGCCGGCCGCCGGTCGCCGGCGACATTTGCGGGATCTGATCATACCACCATGTTCCTCTTCCTCTTCCTCAGTCCATAGGTGGTCTCGGATCGTCGATCCAAAGGTCGGATCGTCATAGATCTGACGAAAAAGCTTGAAAAACCCGAAACTTCTCTCCTCCATATCTCACTCATCCGACCTCCATTTGCTGCAAAATGGGTATCAAAAGAAAGCTCTCGGAACAAGCTTTCCAACGCCACCTGAATCGCCTCGATCGGACGTCGGATGAAGCCGGAATCACGCCGGAAAGCCGCTGCCCACTGTGCACGCGTTTTCTCTCTCTCCTCCCTCTCTTGCCGCCGTTTCTGGTGGCTCTTGCCGTCATCGGAGAGTCGCCGGCCAGGTGGGGAGATGCTCGGAACCAGAAAAAGAAAGAAGAAGAGAGGGAAGGAGAGGGAGAGAAGAGAAAATTGGGGGGGGGGGGGGTTCCCTCCCGTTTTTTATTTGATTTTTTTTATTTTTTTAATAAAATGGGTGGTTGTGACAGTGGAAACCCACTGTCACACGCCAAAATCACATCATCAATTTTTTTTTAATTTCTTGGTTGTTAAAAAAATAATAATTTAATTTATTTAAAATTATAAAATAAATAAAAAATCATCTTGTAAATAAAATCAAATAAATAATAAAAAATTATTCTAGAGGCCAATGAATTTTAACTCAAGAATATTGTAATTATCTCTAAAATTATAAAGTCTCAAATTCAAATTTCTTTTATATAACAATATATAAAACATACATGGAAATCCCTTTAGCAGGACTGATCAATACAATTAATCAAGATTTCTAATACAATTATTGTATTACTAATTGACCCATCTCATTCCCTCGAAAAAAAGAAGACCCATCTCCTAAATCCCCTACACCCCCCACCCGCAACCCAACACACACCACACACCACCACCCCGCCCAACCCCCACCCACCCCCCCAACCAATAAAGTTTCCCGAAACACTCTCCTAGTTAAACAAAATTGAACAGAAAAGTTCCCAAAACAGCAACTGCGAAAGCAAGATTACCATAAGGCTTGAATGAAATAGCATTACTGGGGGAAGGGCCCGGTACTTTGGCTGAAGGAACTGGAGGAGAGAGCGTAGAAGTAGAAGTGGAAGCAGCAGGAGTTGGAGCCTTATCTTCTTCATTGCGAGGCACATTAATGTCAACCTTCTGCCCAGCATGGCAATGGCCAGGGACACCGCAGAAAAAGAAGTGGTGGCCACGAGTTTTTATGGTGATTGAATCATTGCCTGTGGTAAAGGTGGCCAAAGGGGCTGAGGCGTTGCATGACTTGTACATGGCGTGTGTTACTCTCATAACGTTGTGAAATTGAGAATTATACTCAAAAACTGATCATAAGCAAAGCAAAGATTAATAAATAGTGGAATTATTATTTTTTTTTTTAAGATAATACAACCCTCGATTAAAATTAAATCCTAACCAAATTAAACCTACACAAACATAGTATTATAATTAATTAGTGCCAAAATTTAAATTTTATCTTCTCTTCGATCAATAAAAGTAAAAATATAATAATTTATTAATTAACTCAACAAATTATAAAAATAAAATTTATTATAGCAAATGGTTTTTAATTTGAATTTTTTAAAAATAAATGATGTTGAGCAATTTAAGTATATCTCAGGGTGATTATTGCAATTTAACCTATCTATACCAATATTTTTGAAAGAAATTGTTTAAAAAAAAACTTTAAATATATGGTGTAATGTTAATATAGACCAAAACTAAGCATATTAAAATTACTTGTCTTTGATATATATATATATATATATATATATATATATCAAAGACAAGTAATTTTAGTATGCTTAGTTTTGGTCTATATTAACATTACACCATATATTTAAAGTTTTTTTTTTAACATTAATTTTTTTTTTTAGGGAAATATTAGAGTGGAGACTAAATATGATTTTATTATTTAAATAATTTAACTTTAACAACTTGAGTAAATCAGGCTAGGGATTTTAAATCTAATTTTTTTTAGCCCTTTAAATAACTATTTGGCATTAAAATTAAAGGATAAAAATCATTTTTTTTCAAAAAAAAAAACATAAATTTAAATTAAAAAAAATAATCAAAAAATAATTTTATTATTTTAATATTTTGATAATTAAAATTTATTAAATTTAATTTTAAATTATTTTTTAATATTTTTTAATTAATATATTTTCAACATCAATATCAAACATATTCTAATTGTTTCCATTAAGAAACATCCGCATGATTGTTTTCCTAGCGAACCGGCGATGGATGTGACACTCTACCGAAATCCCAGCAATTATCAAATGTCTCCAAAGAAAGGGGGACACTATCATCGAATGCACGGAATAAAAGAACATGCTTGCAGTTTGCAACAGTAGAATGCTACCAGTCTATTGAGTATTGATTTGGTGGGATGTGGGCTTTTTAGTGAAAGTTATCATTAACTGAAGCATGCCAAAACAGGTGGAGAGCTACCTTGGGCATTATTTAGAAGCACTGTGCCCCACCGTACCATCATGAGACCCTAAAGAATCGGGTACCTAGGCTAAGACACTATGCCGATCAACACATCAACTGTGTGAGTCATATTATAAGTGTCATCCACGCTGTCTCCCACCTTTCTATAAGGGTTGGTGGATTTCCCAAGCCAGGATTCAAGGGGACAACCTACCATGGAAATTGCTGTCATCTCAAGCACTAGTGAAAAAACAGTAGCAGAATCCTTTTTTTTTTTTTTTTCCTTGCCTTTTGGAGCAAATGCATGAGACTATTGGGAATTTGGGATGAAAGAACTATGTGAATATTCAACTGCAGCTGATCATCCACTGAACAAAATCTTGAATGAAGTCAGTTTATTAAAAAGCAAGCATGAATAAATCAGGTTTTGATGGAGGTGGAAAAGAGAACTATATATTGGATCAAGACAAACCAAAAACAAGAAAAACTGGAACCCAATTCCCAATAACAAGCAAAAGATGATCCAAAAGAATTAAAGAATGTCAAAATTCGAAGGAATTACCTATAGTGTCACCAACTTGAAAGGTCTTAGTAGCAGCCCACTGTTTGTAGTCAACATTACCAATGATGGTCCAACCAGCTGAATCCCCAACCTTGTATACAGCTGCATCCATCACCTGAAACAATGCCATCATCAACAGCAATACCACAGCTCTCTTGACCAAAGCCATGGCTTCAAACTATGATTTGAAGCTTCCTGGAGGGTTTCGTTCGTGTTGAGGTGTGAGAAGTTGAGAGGTTTTTTCCGATTGAGTCGTTTATAAATCTTTTGGACTTACATGGGTTCGGTCGTTGGAACATCATTCTTTATTGAATTTAGTGGAATGAGACTTTGGTCCCCCTACTTTTTCTCATACGTAATTGAGGAACCCATTTTATGGTAATTTACAAAAATGGTCCCATTGACAGTACTAGACAATCAACCTCCCAAATCCCCATCCCATACCTCTAAAATAATTAAAGGAAAAAAAAATACTCTCAATCCCATAGCCCATAGCTAGTAAATATTATATGCCTATATAATATTTTTTAAAAAAATTCTTTGTAATTTTGGTACATATGAACAAAGAGGAAGATCGGTGTCCAAATATATGTTTCAAATTATTTTTTTTCAAAATTTTTAATTATTACAAGTATTTTTCTTTTTTTTTTTTTGAAATAAGTATTTTTTTCTATTATTAAGCACTAAAGATATGTTGTTGACATCGACGAATTAAATTATATCGGTTGCCTTAACAATTCTTGCTGCTGCTGCTTTTTATTTTTAGGACTGTAGTTTGAAAAACTTGAAAGGAAAGAATGTTGGGAGTAGTGGGATGGGCAGTGCAAAGTATAACTGTGGGCTGGTATGCATGCATTTTTAATTGGGTGGTGCCATAATGACCATGCCTACCATATTATTTTTCCCTTCCTGTTGAGCAATAATATCGTTGCTTTGTACATGGGTGAAAGTAGAGTCTTGCAAGCTACACAATCCCATTGCACGTTATATGCATATACCTCGTTTCTTGATTATGAGCACCCATGTTTTTCTTTAAAAAATTATTTATGTTTATATAATCAATTTAATTAATTTCTGTTTGTGTCTCAACCAGTTCAATAAGTTTTCGCAATTAAGCAATTTATACATTGTTGGCAAATGATTAAGAATAGTCAATTTAAAGGATAAAATGTAAGTGTAAGGTTGGTTTTAAAAGCGACCATTAGATAGAAAGGCGACCCGTCAATTAGGTCAAATATTACCTCGCTTCTCTATAGCTTCCCAAGCACATACTGCACCAGAATGCTGGGCAATTTGCCAAGAAAGATGGGCTGATTGGGATGCCCAATTCACCTTGAAGGCAAGAGCCCAATGAGGCCTTTAGAGACATTTGTATGCCAAATTGAAATTCCCTATAAAAGATTTTTTTTTTCAATGATTAATATTCTTTATTCCTTTAAAAACTTAAACCAGACAACATGGCATTTACAAAGTTATATGTTACTCATATTCTAATATTCTTGTAAGTTATAACTTTAAAACCTCTCTCAAATTTACAGCTGGGTAACAGGATCAAATCCATTTGCATGGCCATTTTTCTGTGGTTTGTGAACACTAATTTCAAATGCTCCCTCCTCATTGTCATCCATAAATCTCTTCCAGAACCAATGCTGCTTCCACACTCTCTCTGTCATCTCTTCAATAGGTATATTTTTGGTCTCTGGTACCAGGAAAAATACGAAGAATGACATGATAAACACCCAACCAGAGAAGAACAAGAAGATGCCATATTTGAAGTGGCACAGCATGGAGAGGAAGGCCTGTGCTATAACAAAAGTGAAGAGCAAGTTGATACAAACTGTCACACTCTGACCAGCTGAGCGGGTCTCCAGTGGGAAAGTCTCACTGGGGATTAGCCATCCAAGAGGTCCCCAAGACCAGGCAAAGGCAGAAACAAAAGTGCACACCATAATAACGACTAATACTGCAAATCCACGATGAATGTTATCAGAGTGGTCTGTAACGTTGATTCCTAGGATTACTGCTATTATCACTTGAGAGACAAACATTTGGATGCCAGCCTCCAATAACAACATTCGACGGCCTATTTTGTCCACCGAGTAGATGGATACAACAGTAGAAATAACATTGACAGCACCTGTTATAACAGCTGAATACAGGGAAGCATCGTTGCCGAATCCTACTGTATCGAATAGGACAGGAGCATAGAACATGATTGCATTGATGCCTGTGCACTGCTGGAAGATCTGTTGCAACCATTCAAATAAAATTATAATCAACACCATTGTCTGACAGGTATATTAGAGAATTGCTCTATTGTTTGGCCATAACCAAATTTGGCTAATTAAATTTTTGGCTTTGTTAACCAGTGTCTCACTGAGAAAGAACTGACCTGCAAGGCTACTGCTATAACCAACTGGGGGCGGTTCCTCCTCCTCATGAGATTCCTGAAGGGATGCTTCACTTCTTTTGCCACACGGCTTGCCTCAACAAGCTCCAGGAACTCAGGTTCAATATTATCTGTGCCCCGAATCTTTTTGAGAACTGATTTTCCTTCTTCCAGACGGCCACGCTCAATGAGGCTGTTAGGAGTTTCTGACACCAGGAGAGACCCAAAAGTCAAGAGAAATGCTGGAATGCCTGCCAATCCCAACGATAGTCTCCAACCCCATCCCCCTTTAATTCTGTTTACGAACACCAGCAACAAAATCAGAATTTAGCTCAAAACTTGTACCGATAACTTCAAATTAATTAAACCCCTCCAAGTAGACAAATTAGAAATATGTTGTTCAATATTCAAATTAAATTAAATCACTCTTCAGTGACATCTCAAAATTAAATTTAGATAGATGTCGTGTTTTCTCTATAAATTAATATGACCTTTGCTCAGTGGAACAACCTGAGCATCACTTGATTAAACAGAGAATCACAATAATTATATCCTAATTTCAGAGAGTAAATATTTATTGACTTTTAAAGCAGATACATAGCCTTTATCGTCATTAGTGGGGCAGAGATGGATAGAAATAAGCAAAAGAGGAGTCGTCAGCAGAAACTTAATGAACATGAAGAAAAAACAAATTGTTCATTTATTGACAATGCCCACAAAGTGATACGTGTATTGTGATTGTTTGACGACCTATTTAATTATATTATGGGCACAAAGAGACTAAAGGCCGTTAATTATTCGAAGGTTAACTTGTTCATTTGTTTCCTCGTTTGAATTCATGTTCTTTTCGATATAAAATAAATTAAGAGAAAGAACTGAGCTTACTTTGCAGTCCCGTAATTGACAAGGTTGGCAAAAAGAATGCCGATGGTGACGTTAAGCTGGAACAGTATGTTTAAGCCTCCACGTATTCTTGTGGGTGCTATCTCTGATAGGAACAGAGGCACAGCCTGTTCAAATTGAAATTTTAATCATCAAATAAACAACTCAACATATTTGTCGTTCCTTAACAAGCACATGCCTATGCATTTTAATATAAGATTTTCAATATCTTTCTGAATAAAATCAGATTTCACACTCAAAAGTCAGACATGTGTTTGAAACTCAATTGATAACTTATTTTAAATCATTTAATTTATATCTAACATTATTGATGAGGTATATGAACATTATACTAACCACCACCAGAAAAACAAATCCCCCAAAATCCCATTCATTCATTTTTAAATTGAAGGCAACTATTGTGTGGTCTATGTTTACTTCAGGCAGTTGAATAATTAAAATAACAAAAAGGATAAGATAAAAAAAATAAATTAAAAAATGTGTTCAGCACAAGCAATAACTAGAAGATGGAATCAAATGGTCTACAGCCATAGCAATTAGCAATCACATTATTTAAAAAGAAAGAAGAATTTTCAGGGGAAAATGATTCTTGAAAGCAAAAAGGAAGATACAAAGAAACAGGTGGATTTTGCCGGCTACTTTTTTCTGGATAAATCTAAGCGAAACTTCTTTTTCATATGATTTGTTCATAAATCAAGCCAAAAGAAAAAAAAAAAAAAAGGGTTCTCTGTCACATGTAAAAAGCGTTAAGAAGTAGTATTTAAATTCAGGAAGTCCATGTATCCATATCCGGTGGATGAAGCTAGCATCCTCCACACAGTTTGTATTTGGGTGGATGAGTGAAAAAGCCATCGCTAAACAGAAAACAGAATCAAATTAATAAAATTTGACGATCATCTCATCCACGTATATGGGAACACAAGTTACGAACTTTAACGATGTGGGTAATTAAGACCGGCAGAATTAATTAACAGCAGACGACATAACAGGGTTAGGGTATGGCCTTGAGTAATTTAGCCTTCCTCAGAAAGCGCCTATGCATACCAATTCCCACGTTCCACTGTTGACTTGAATGCGAGAAAAATGACAAACGAGCATAATTTTCCAATTTTTGAGTAGCTAGCTGGCTAGCTAGGTGTCCATCATTTTTTGACAATTAACAGAAAAGAAAACCATACAATTGTGTAATAAACAAACCTGATTAGCAAAACCGACTCCACAGCCCAGCAAAATCCTGCCAATTATAAGCATGGCAAGGTCTTGAGCTGCAGAATTAAGCACCACACCAATAATGAAGAACATCCCAGCAATCAACATGGTTGGTCTCCTGCCTAACTTTCTAGTGGTGTAGGACGCAAAGAAAGTAGCTATTAAGCCAGCCAAGTACAGTGACGACGTGAACAACTGCAATCCTTGGTTATCGTACTTGCAATAGTTGCTATTGATAGTGGGATCCTGCGTCTTGTTATACACAGTGGGGAAGAACTTTTTCAAGAAATCAGGCATCGACGTAACGCCCCCTGGATCATATCAACACATAAACTGAATTAAACTCATTAAATCTTTAAATAATGCTTCTAAGTTTTTTTAATGCTTCTAAGTTTTTTTTTTTTTTTTTTTCAATTGCTTTGAAGTTTAATTGACAGCTGTCGTGATAACGAGCTTCAATTTTGGCTTAAATAATTCATCAAATTCAGACCAAAACCAGCAGTTACAGGGAGTTTTGTCGGTCAGTTGTAACGGAGTAGCCGTTACCAACCGTATACTCCAATACCAACCGCAAAGAAGTCTCTCGTCAAACAATTAATGGTCACTGAATTTCCGAGACTACCCATATGCCATGCCGCTAAGACCAGGGATTGTATAGTAATTTTGAAGGCAACATGAACCCTGTCGGTTTCATGGAACTCCACTTTATCGGGAGATATACGTTACTTCTTCCCCTGTTCTACTATCTTTCAATAAAACTTCAAAAAAATTAAAAATTAAAATAAAAAAAATAATTGTAACAATAATAACCTGAAACTCCAACGTCGTAACCAAACATGAGGCCACCGGTGGCAGCCATTATGCAGGAAATGATGACGATAGGCGTTATCTTAGCCTCAAACTCCACTCCTCCGGCAGGCACGGCCGTGAAACCTCCCGCAGGCATGATTGTGGATCAAAATCTAGACACCAAAAACAAAAAGGGAAGAGAAAATCTCTTATATGTGAGCTTTAGAAACTAAAGGCACGACTTGTATCGTGATGAATGGTGCAATGAGATGCAGATTGCAGGGTTTATATAGATGCGAAAAGAGTTAAAATGACATTTTACGATTTATGAAATGAATAATATCGGTGGGCGACGCTACCTTCAGATTTTTCCACGTGGCGAATCCGATTGCTAGTGTTTTTCTTCGTTTTTTTTTAAGTCAACCAACGGCTTTTTCTTTTTTTCTTCGAACTTCTTGGAGTCTTAACTCTGAGCTCATATCTAGCCATGGATTTTGAATTTCTTTTACAGTGGATGTGATTGTGCCGCGTTGTGAGAACATGCAGTTTAATTAAGGATAAAATTAATTGACGATTAAAAATTAATTATAGGATAGGGAATGATAAAGTTGAAAAAACGTGTGGATTAAATGGTGAGTTGAAAAGTAAACGCCGCTGTTCTGATTTTGGATTTTAGTCGATGGAGATTTGGAAATGGAAATCAATTTGTAACTTTATCAGTTCTCAGCAAGTAACTTTAGAACGTCTGCCACCTTGCCAGTATGTCTGTGTCAGTGTCTCCCTTCCCTTAAAGGCTTTTCATCCGGCGGTTTTTCCAAATTTGATGGAGTTTTAATCCACAAAATTTAAACAAGAAAAGAGATCGTGTTCATCAAAAGGGTTAATAATTTAAGGGTGAAATTTTGAACATAAGTGCCTTATGCAATTGCATATTTAAAGAAGGCATCGATACTCCAACAGGAAAACAAAAAGGGGGAAGAAAACGTTTGCAATGCTTAAGTAATCACTGAATTAAAGACTCTTCCCTTGCAGCCACTCAGCTACTGACATAACTCAGTGATAACTATATATATATATATATATAAATTCCCTTAGTTTTCACATTTTTGCAAATTCTTCCTTAGATGTTACGAAATCTTTAATAGAAAAAAAAAATGTGTTTTTGGTTTGGATTAAAATTCTTCAGAATTTTTGGAGCCGACATATGGATTTGGGATGTTGGGGGGATGTATGCATCTGATTATGTTATGTATTTTATTTATCCTTATTTTAATCACAATAATGGTGGATACTTATTTTCCTACTAATAATTAATTACAAAAGGTGATGTGAAGTGAACCATATTATTCAAGAGGGATTGAATGATAAGTGTCTATGTCTGTGCAATTTGGAGGCACCAATTTTGACCAAGTTTTCAGCAGTCCAAAACCGTGGAAAAGGAGTTATAGGTGTTAATAGGAAATTGTTATGTTATTTTTGAACAATTATAAAACATTTCTATATGACTAATGCGTCAATCATTCCCTCACAAAATTATCTTTTATCCCATTTAAATTAAGTGCAATGTAATTTATTAATATATCATATTGTTTTGAATACATAAATGGTTATCATATAAAATGAGAATACAAAAACTTAAAACTATTTCAAAATATTGATTTTATGTTTGAAAAACTATGATAAAATATTAGTTATAAAACCCTTATTTTATAAGAACCATCGTTCTTCAGAAATAATTTAAATAAACAGAAAGAATAATTATATTATATAATATAAAATTATGATAAACCATCTAAACAAGGGGTTAGATGGAGTTAAATTCTCTCCATTTTATTAACAGTGTATCAGAATTAATTTCAAGTTTGATATTATATTTTTGTAGATGTTTAATTTTGTAAATTTTAGGCCTAAAAATTTAGTCTTGAATATGGGTAGAGTGTGTTAAATCTCACATCGACTTATTATTCTTAAGCAAAAACAGTTATATATAAATTGAGTAATCCTTCTTTTATAAAGTATCTATTAATATAGAGTTAAGTTGGATATGTATATATATATTGAAAGCACGTAAATTGATTTTGGATAAAAAGACGTACACGGATGCTGGAAAGAAGAAAACGTGGTGCAAAGCAAAACCATCGAGCAGTCACCACCAGATACTTTGCAACTTGCAAGTAAAGCTTTCAATAGGGCTTCTGAAATTTCACGCAAGTGTACCTTTTCCTTTTGTAAAATGTGATAAGAAAACCTAACTGAGAAAGCCACAAAAAATAAAAATCATGTATAGGTTGACTCTCTGTCAGAGCACTTGATGATGAACATGTTTCTTTTTGAAACAAATTAAAGGTTCATCTTCATCTTCATCTTCATCCATAACTAATCACACAAAGATTAAATGGTAGTTAAATATGGGAATCGATTCAGAAAAGTAAGTGCCATCTCCACTTCATTTTGAAGAATTGTACATCCGAATTCATTTGGCATTCTAGCATTGGTATTTGGTGCTCTGTTTCTTTGTCTTCCATTCATTCATCATCACTCTTTGTCAACTCATTACACTAGCACTTGGACAATAATCCCAGGAAGAATCGACATTGCCTAATTAGCCAATAATTAGTTAAGAATAATTTGGTACTTAAAGAGTTTTAAATTTTCAAATTATTATCATTCTGAACCTAAAATTAGTTTTTATTTGTCTTGGGCTCAAGATCTGATCAGTGATGGTTGGCCACTTACTTGCATAAATTAAGAATATGTATATTTCCACATGATTAATTTACATGAATGTCGCATCAGCTGCGATTGGATGGACCTATTTGATATTCAAAATTAAATGAATTAAAAAATATTTTTTTTGTTATAAAAATTGAGTAACAACAGGTAAATTAATAATATAATTAATCTCTTTTTTTTTTTAAGAAATTTTGCCAAGTATTATTATTATTTTTTTTCCTTCGTTTGCAATTTACTCTTTCTAAAATCCATGTAAATATAGATTGATGGGCAGTGATTATCATGTGCTGTTTATTCACCTGAGAAGCAATTGCACCTGAATTTATGTCGGAAACAATAAGGAAGCTACCCCACTTTAAAATGGCCTTGTGAAACCTGTCACCATCCCTTAAAAAAAATCAGCATCAAGCTCAAAATTCAACATCATAGTTACCATGTTCTGGTGGTGTTAGCTATCCAATTGCACCATATTTTCACTAAAATGGAGCAAAGAAACAGGTTTTTAATGAGAATGATATATTGTCCTGCACAAAAACCAACTAGTTGCAGATCACATATAGAAATATATATCTCAGAACCTCTACTATCTACTTGCATTGGCTACCCACGATGGACCATTTTCTGGCTAGTCACATGCACATCTCTCTCAATCAAATATACCATCGACTGATCCAATATTTCAACAGGTGATATATTTTACTTTGTAACTCAGTGTAGATGTAGTGGTGTTTTTTTTTTTTTTAAGTATTTATGATTATGGGTATTTTGAGTTAGTTTTGGCATATTGATATTAAGTCTTTTTTTTGGCGAATTTTAAAGATGTACTCTTGCATTTTGGTTTAGTAAATTTATAAAAAAATAATAATAGTAATAATAATAATAATTTTAGAATGTTTCTTGATGGGTTGGATTTTGATTGACCATGAAGGAACTAGGGGAAAAACTATAAATTTACCTTTGTAGGCTAAAAATAAATATTAATAAGAAACTAAATGATATCTTCATAAAATTATAGAGAGTAAAATAAAAATATAAAATATTAAGATATTATAATTAAATAATATAAAAAAAAATTAAATTAAATTTATATAAAGATGTAAATGTTAGAGAGAAAAAAAAACTTTTAAAAAAGTGATTAAAATTTATAAGTAAAATTTTAATTTTAATAATTTTAAGGGATAAACAGTAATTTTTAAAAAAAAAATATTAAAATCATGATTAATTTTTAACTTTAAAAACTTGACGGCTCCATAGAGTTCTACCAAAAAGCTTCCAATCCTACCCACTGAGCTAACTCGATTAAGTTATGATAAAGGCAATTTAAAATTAGATAAATCCGATATAAGTGTAATATTTATTATCTAAAGTATGTTTTTATTTTTTATTTTTTAAAATTATATATATATATATATTGCACAATGTAGAATAATTAGACAAAAGGAATATGAGATATATTTATTAATTTACTCGTAAACAACCACCTCACCTTTCCCCTCTCCCCAGTTCCCTCCCTCCCCATCTGTGATAATGAATTTATGGAGCACCTAGGATAGTGGCAATATTTACATGGCCCACCTCAATAAAGTAAAGAGACCCATTACCTTTCACTGCATGACGCTTGGAATCTTGTGCGATCTCAATAAAAATAAATGGGGAAGGTGGGTTTTGAATTGAATTTATTTTATTGGTTAATTTGTTTTTTCTTAAAAGATAGAGATGTGTTTCATTAAAATCGTTAAGAGGCCAAAATCTAGGAGCAAGACCTTGATCATAAAACAAACTAGGATCTCAGTTAAAAGCTTATTCTCCACCAAAAAAATTCAAGCCCAACACAATCTAAACCCTAATAAATAATGGATCCTAGCCCGAAACTCATTACCCAATGAAAAAATCATTGCGCTGCAAGAACCAATCAATGGAAGCTCGACGAGATCCACAGTGATCCTATCTCAATTGTTTGGCTATTACTAGAGGGAGGATAGAAGACCAATTGTAACATCGCTAGGGAATCATTTATGACTAATGATGCCTGAAGTGATCCCCCAATTGACATCAACCCAAGGTATCAGAACAATACATTGGAGACCCAAAACAAAAAGAACTGCCACGGAATAAGTTTCAACAAGGAGCTATTGGAGCAAGAAGCGGAAGATCTTTATTTGAAAAGAAACTCCAACAACAAAAGGATCTATATTTGGTGTTGATGGTGGAGAAGGAAGCAGAGTTCCTGTTCTTGGCTCGGCAAGCACAAATATGTGTTAGTAGACCCCGAGAATATTGCTTTCATGGACAACCCACACCACAAAACAGATCCGGACAAACTAATGCCACAACCCTCTAAACATCATCTCCTTGAAAATACCTACATGCAATCCAAGCACATGAACACATAAAACTACAACTACCGGAGATACAACAACCACCAAGTAATCTCTCTTCTTTGATTCCGCCGGCTGCACTCCAAGAACCAAAATACTATTTACATACCCACTGAGGATGGAAAGGGAATCTATAAACCAAGCGAGACAAATAACAGTCATCTCCTACCCAGAGGGATAAAGGAAGTGTTAGATTTATGACTCAAAATTTTATTTGGATTTGGAGATAACTATTCTTAATTTGAATAAGAGAAATATTATGATTATTTCTTATATTATGTAAAATTTCTATTTTAGAGTTATTACTAAATTTAGTGGATTTTTAATTAAATTAAATTTGGATGATTAACGCTATAAATAGGAGTATTGTACAGAGATTAATTTAACTTTGCTTATAAAGAGTAGCTTTTACCTATGTAGTGAATGACTTTGCTAATTGCTGAGAATTTAGTTTTGCCTATTGATGAGGGATTATTGCCCATTGCAGTCCTATGAAAGAAGAAATGCCTCGGTCTAAGGAGGAGAAGAGCATTGTAACAACCCTAATTTTTAAATTAATTATTTTATGGGTAGATATTAATATTTTATTTTATTTAAATTTTGGAAAATCATTTGAAATTTTTAGAATTTTTGAAATTGGGTTCGATTTTCCGAAAATATAAAACTTTGATATTTTTAAAATTTTATTTAAAGATCACTTGGCAAAACTAAAAATATATTTAGACTCTACAAATTTTTCTGAGTTTTTTGAAATTTTTTTAGGAATTTTTAGACCTCGTTTTTTGTCCCAAGGCAGAGTAAAAATTCAATTTCGGGTATCTTGAATCGAACTGGACCAGATCGGATAGGTCGAATCGGATCGGCCCATTTCCTTTTCTCCTTCCTCTTCCACGTACCCCCAACACTCTCCTTCTCACTCTCGTTTTCTCTCTCCTCTCTCCTCCTCTCGTCGCTCCACCATCGCCCAAGCCTTCCCAGCTCACCGGCGCACCTCTAGCACCCCTCCCCTCCGCCGATCGGCGCTTCAGGAGGTCAGAAAATCCCCCCAAAAAACTCCTTCACGTGCACACACAGTTTCGACTTTCCAAGCCGATTCTGGTCAATCGGGGTAGATTTATCTAATTTTTGCTCGAAAAGTTTTAGCCCATTTTGACTTTCGAGCTAGATCTCACCAAAAATTTGAGAGTACTGGAGTGCTCCACTTGTCGAGAGTTTCGCGGAAATTCCCATTTCAAATTTTTCAAATACTATTTTTTGGTGGGTCTCGCTAGACTTCGCAGTGTTTTTTCGAGCATTAAATGAATTTAGAAAATTTTGTAAAAATTATATACTAACCCATGTGTTATGGGCTTCGCTTAGGTACAATCAATTCATGGAAATTTGACGGTTACTCGGGTCTGCAATTTTAGGCCAAGCAGACAGACTACCGAGAAAGCTTCAGAACCGAGCTGAGAGTATAGGCTACTCCACCATTTTCAGACGTCCCAGACACGTCTCCAGGGTCAGAATTAGCATAGGTAAACCCAAACCCTCATTTTTCTTAATTATCTAGTGTCTGATTTCGATTAAAAATCTATAAAATATTCGTGGTAGGTTAGAAAAATATAATTCCTGTTGCGTTAGCTCTATAATATTTCTAAGGACCGCGGGGCAAAGTTTTAGAGCTCATTTAGGTAGTTTTTTTCAAAAGGAGTAATTGTAAGGATTAAATTATAATTTTTTAAATTGTGATTGTTGACTGTTTGGGTAGGCCCAGGAGAGGCCATGTGATGTGATTGAGTTGTGAATGTGTGACTTGTGGATATGGAAGTGCATTTTGAATCCTTTTGCAAGTTGGATGTCTTTGGCCGATCTAAGGTGTCTTTGGTCTTTTCCAAGCTTGTATCAAGTCAAATATATTAAATAATTATAATGAAATTTGTTAGGTGAGTCAGGACAGTCTTCCTCCTCCGCCCAGCCGCCGTAGTGACCGCAGTTAAGTCTGTAAGTAAAATATTAATTTTAATTATAATTTCGATATTATTATATGTTCAAGCATGCCCATGTATCACTTATAAATATGTATCTATGTACTTAAACACTAGGCACATTTTATATTACATTCATAATTGATGAAGTGCCATGGATGTTGTTTATGGTAATTTGGAGTAGTGTGCGTGCGTTGGCGTGCGTGTGGTATGGTATTGGATATGAACAAGACGGGTAGACACAGCTTGAGAGACACTCTCTGGGACCCGGTCCTTTATGGATAAGTTGGGGTAGACACGATTTGAAAGACACTCGCTGGGACCTCGCATTTAGTTTATTAAGCGAAAGTCCAGCTTGAGAGATACTCGCTGGCAGAGGTTAGATTAAGAGAGCTGTATAGGGGATCAATTCCCATATATGTACTATTTGTACATTGTTGAATGGGTGAGTGCTCCAAATTGCTTTTTTACTGCTATGATGTAGTTTGTATGAAAATTATGATAATGTTACATTTCATGCCTTAGGATGCATTAGTTTTAGTTAGCTATAGAAATTGTGATTACAATTAGTATTTTACTCTTTGAGTCGAACGTTTATTCATGTTCATCTATTTTTCCAGGCTACAGGAGGATTACTTCGCAGGTCAATTAGTAGCATTTGATGTATTTTGCAAAATTAAGTTAAATTTTAGACTCCGCATGTATTAAGAGTATTTTAATTAATTTGAGCCTGTAATATAATATGGTATTAAATTTATAAGATTATTAATTGCATGTATGACTAGATTGGATGAGGGAGTTGAGTTTCCATTAGATTTTTTATATTATAAGTATGTGAAGGGTGAGTTGAGCTCCCCAATTTATTTTATATTGTATTTACAGGTCGAGCGAGTCAAAAACTCTCCGTTAAATGTTACATTTTATGACCGGACTCTGTTCGATTGAATTCTTGAAATTGGGCCCAAATGGGCTTTAGGATTGGGTTGAGGAATAGTTAAGCTTACTATGGGCCTCGGGGTTTAAGCTGGTCCAAATCCTAGTAACGGTCCAGATAGGAAGAATGCTGCAAAAGAGAGGGTATGAAACCCTAGAGAGAAGAACAGAAGAAAAACAGAGAACTCTCGCGCACGTCGGGTTAGACCCCTTTTGTCACGACCCAACCTATGGGCCGGACCGGCACTAGGACCTGGGCCAGCCTAAAGCCCCCGAGGCCCGTAGTAAGCCTTAACTATTCATTTACCCAACTCTAAAGCCCATTTGGGCCCAATTTCAAGAAAACAAACGGACAGAGTCCGGCCATAAAATGACTTACCAACGGGGAGTTTTCGACTCACCCGACCTGTAAACACAATATATAGTCAATTGGGGAGCTCAGCTCACCCTCCACATACTCATCAACATAATAATAAATGGGAGCTCAGCTCCCTCATCCAATCCATCAAACATGCATATCATTATACGTTTACAGGTCCAACATGATAATAATATTACAGACCATAATCAAATAAATACTTCTAACACATGCGGAAATTCTAGGAGTAAATAAAATTACACAAATATTGATAAACAACCTGCGAAGGAGAAAAGCAGGTTAACCAAAATAAAATCCTCCCTGTGCTTTGAAAAAATATTGAACAGGAGTGAGCGTTCGACTCAGAGAGTAAAATATCAATTTTAACCATAATCTCTATAACTATCTAGTACTAATGCAACCTGTGGAGTGAAATGCAACAGCAACAATATTTTCACATCATAACATCAAAAAGGTAATTTGGAGCACTCACACACCCTGTAGCATCAATCATAACATATGGGAGCTGATCCCCTATACAGCTCTCTTAAATCCAACCTAGTGCCAGCGAAGAACTCAAGCCGGACTTTCGCTTAATAAACCAAATCGAGGGTCCCAGCGAACAACTAAAGCCGTGACTACCCCTCGAAGGATCGGGTCCCAGCGAAGAACTCAAGCCGTGACTACCCGTCCTATCCATAGTCCACACCTCATCACACGCACGCCGACGCACGCACACTGCTCCAAATTACCGCAACAACATTCATGGCACTTTAACAGTTATCAATGCAACATAAATCGTGCCTAGAGTTTAACTACATAATTATATGCATATAAGTGATGCATGGGCATGCTGAACATATAATAATATCGAAATTACAATTAAAATTAATATTTTACTCACAGACTTGATGACAATCACTGTGGCGGCTGGGCGGAGGAAGAAGGCTGTCCCGGCTCACCTGACAATTTTATTACAATCATTTAATAAATTTGACTCAGTACAAACAAAGAAAAAGACCAATACGTCCTAAGTCGTGCCGAAAATCCGGCAGAGTCTCCCCTATACCTAGGACCTACCCAACCTGCAAAAAGGGCTCAAAACACACTTCTATATTCACAATCCATATGTCCACAACTCAATCACATCACACAGCCCCTCTTGGGCTCACCAATTCAATCATCCATCACAACATGTAAAATTTCAATTTAGTCCCTATAATTGACAATTTTTGCAAAAACTGCCCAAATAAGCTCTAAAAATTCTAAAACTTTGCCCCGCGGTCCTTAGCAATATTACTAGGCTATTGCAAAAAGAATCATAATTTTCTAAGCTACCACGAATATTTTATGGATTTTTAATCATATTTAAACACTAGAAAATTACGAAAAAGCAAGGTTCCGGTTTACCTTTGCCAATTCCGACTTCGGGAACGCGCTCGGGACGTCTGACAATGGGGGGCTAGCTAAAACCTCGGTCCAATTCGGAAACTTTTCCGGTAACGGGTCTGTCTGGCCCGAAATTTGCAGACCCGGTCAACTGTCGAATTTCCGCGAATCGAGGATACCTACACGAAGCCCATAACACGGGGGTTAGTACATAAATTTTTCAGAATTTTCTAAGCTCATTAAATGCTCGGAAAAACACTGCGAAGTTCCGTGGGACCCACCAAAAAACGGTGTCAAAAAAATTTGAAATTTATGTCGCCGCGAAGCTCTCGACAAGTGGAGCGCGCTAGTAGCCTCGGTTTTCTAGTGGGATTCACGGTTTTCGAGAAATCTAGCTCAAAAGTCGAAATGGGCTAAAATCTTCCCGAGCAAAAATCGGACAAACCGCTCGATGGATTTCGGCGTTCTTGGTGTCTATGGAAAGCTCTCGCCGAGTAGATGATTTTAGACACAAGACCAGGTCCAATTGGTGGCCGGATCGGCCGAATTTTGGCCGGAGAAGCCGAAACGACGCGCGCGTGAGGGAGGGAGATCGCGCGCTTTCGGCCAAGCGCGCGACCGGGCCGGGAGGCTGGGTGGCGCGCTGGGCTGGTCGGGTGGCAGGGGGAGGTAGCTGGCCGGCAGCAGGGGAGGGAGGAGAGAGAAAAGAGAGAGAGAAGGGGAGAGGGAACGACGCTCGCGGGGAAGAAAAAAGGAAAGGGAGCCGGTCCGATTCGATCGGTCCGATCCGATCCGGTTCGATTCGGCCGGTTCGATTCGAAATACAAAATTTTGAATTTTTACTCTGCCTCGGGACCGAAAACGAGGTTCAAAAATTCCGAAAAAATTCAAAAAAACTCAGAAAAATACGTAGACTCCAAATATATTTTTAGTTTTGCCACGTGATCTTTAAATTAATTTTTAAAAATCATCAAAGTTTATATTTTCGGAAAATCGAATCCGATTTTTAAAATCCGAAAAATCTCAAAAAAATTTCTAAAATTTAAATAAAATTAAAATATCAAAAATACTCATAAAATTTAAAATTTTGGGGTGTTACACCTTTCCTGCTGATGGCTTTGGTAAAATAGTTTGAGAGTTTCAATATAAATGCCTAAGTGAACTAAAATACTTTTTTCTTAAAAACATTTTTTCCCAAAAAATCACAATGGCTAATAATGTTGTTTTACAGCTTCAGCCAACATTTAGATCCTTGGTGGGGTGGCAAACCTTTCACCACCAATGCCACATTACCACTAGTCATGATTTGTTCGTTACCTAAAATTATCTTTAGATGCCGACTGTTTTGCCCATATAGCATTGAGAGAGACGTGATTTGTCCACATACATCACGTAATGGGGGATGGTCTACTCATATTTTCAAGGTGATTGTACTCTTTATTTCTCAGTTGCAATGCACTTAACACATCATTAATTAAATTAGGGGAACAAAATCCTTCGTGGCTAAATGAAGGATGGGCCTGGCTTGTCCAACGTCCACGACCCTTTAAAAGCTCGCAACCTTTTCTCTTTTTTAGTTTTTTTAACAAGCTTTAAACACCGCGCGTCGTTGCTGATTTTAATTTTTTAATTTATCATGTATTTTTTAAAAAATATTTTTTATTTATCATATTAATATAATTAATAAATAAATAAATTTATACTAAAAACATATCAATTCTATTTTGTGACAATATAAAATATTATATTGAAATTATTTAATCAATTCAATTGATGTAAAATTTTAATAATTCACTGTATTGCATATTTTTATGTATATATAATTTAGCTTAAGAACAGCTAATATTAATAACATAAAATTTATTATTTACTTATAATAATATAATAAATAAAATATAATTTTTTTTAAAAAAATATTTAATTATATAATCTAGTTAAAAATAATAATAATAATAATAATGATTAAAAAAATAAATTAATAAATTCATCAAATAAGTTTAGCATAAAAAAATGTATATGTATGTGATTTTAAATATTTTTTAATTATTTAAAAATAAATTAAATATATTATAATGATAATAAAATTTAAGATTAAATCAAATTTAACTATTTATTACTTGTAAATTAAATTTATACATTTATTAGATTGATAATTCTAACAAATATTTTGAAAAGTTTATAGATATTATATTTTAATATTATGAGAGAAAAATTCCTCAATTCAACTACAGTAAATAATGAAAGAATAGGTGATTTTTTAAATAAATTAAATATTAAAAAATATATATTCTTATATTAAAAAATAACAACTTATATTGACACTTTCTAATTAAAAATTATTCTAATCTTAACACAATAAATAATATTCTTTCATTAAAAAAAATTAAAAGTAAAAATAATAAAATAATTATTAATAAATGAAAAAAAAACCGTTGATTTGAAAGTTGAGTTTAATTGTATTATATATATATATATTTTAAATATCATTTAGTTGACTATTTTTATTTTTTAAAAGTTTAATAAGTTTTTAATTTGATAAAGATATCCCTTGTGAATTGAACATATATATATATATATTTTCTACTTTTCTTATAAATATTTGTTTTTGGTACAATTATTTTTTTTTCGTAATTAATTTTTCTTTTAATTTATAAAAACAATTTTTAATACTGAAAACTACAACATTCTAATTATTGATGTTTTTACATTACTCTAATTTAATTAATTTAATGACATAATATTTTAAATTAATTTATAAGCATGATAATAACTATGTTGCTCTCTTGAGGAATTTCTCCTTGACAAATTGTAAATCAATAGTAAAAACTAAAGGATAAAATGATAAATGAGTCAAATAGTAAGAATAAATATTTTTACTGTTTTTAGAAACAGTAAAAGTGTTTGCTAATTTAGTATAATATTATAATTATAATTATAATTATTTATCATGGGTGGTCCATGAACCCAAACTTTCTCTGTTAGTTCAGCCCACTTTTGAGTTGGTGAGTCATGAGTGGACCTTCTCTCCTCATTTCTATCATTCTTTTGCTTTCCATGTATTTAACATAAAATTCAAAGTTATATTTGTATAAATAATTATATTATTAAAATAATAATATATGTAAATTTTAATATTAATATTTAATTTATTTTAATATTAAATTTAGTTTATATTTTTAATATAATTAGTCTTAAATGCGAATTTAATAGCTAAATCTTATTGCTAAAATTGAGTTTATATCATCAATGAATGACCATTCTCGTTAATTAATAATAATAATAATAATAATAATAATAATAAGTGAACACAATAAGGCCTAATTGGATCGAAAATCTCATACCCCATTGGAGCTCTTGCTTAATCATTCATCCAATAGACAAAATTAGTATGAAAATGAACATTTTACCAATCAGTGCTTGCCACGATCCAAAAAAAAATCATGATAACAACCCTAATATCACAAGATTGCACTTTCTCTAGTGTTGCACGTGGTTTCAAATCCACGTGGCACATCCAACATCTCTGATCCCCAATTTTTCCTTTTTTTAATATTGTATTTAATTTTTTTTTATTATTATCAATGATATAAGCTTGGATGTTGTAATTTTTATATACAATGATAAATTAGGTGAAAAAAAAATGCCATCATGAAAATTTAATCTTATTGGTATCTTAATTTATTCAATTATGAATATATAAATTAAATGTAAAAATATATTACTAATTATTTAAAAATATAATTTTTATTTATTTTAAAAACATAAAATTTCACATATAAGCAAAAAGTAATATTCATATAAAGTATTTTTAATAATGATAATACAATAATTTAAACTCTTAACTTTATATGTAAAGTTTATATAGACATTAATTTCACGTTATTGATTCAATTATTTATCAAATGAAAATATAATTTTTAAAATATAAAATAATTAAAATGGAAATGTAATGATGTAATTCTACTACCCCAATAAAATAACAATGTTAGATCAAAGAAATTCAATATAAATTCAAGATAGGGTTAGTTTGATTTGGGATTAAGCCAAATGTAAACGAGGTTAGGTCTCATTTTGTGGCATAGATAAAGAAGATCTATTACTTTGATTATTATAATAAAAACACAAAGAAAATGGTGCCAAAATGTTTGTATCATACCACACGCTTTGTCTTACTTACGACATTAAAGCTCATAAAAATGCGTTTTCAAAAAAAAAAAAAATTTTAATCAAAATAATTATTTAATTTAATAAATTAATTAGTCTTTATATTTTTTTTTACTCTAATATTTTTGATAATTTTAGGCATTAGTCTGAAATTGTATATTGACTATAAATAAAAAATAATTTGAATAGTGGTAATTAGAAATTTTATTATTATTAATATTTTTTTTTTGAATTAAATTAATTTTATGCAGAATATAAATTCAATAAAATATTTTTAATATGAATCTCAAACACTCTTTTGTGGACTTTTTTCATTACTTTAATTTTCCCCCATTCATCTAAAGATTGCACCTTCAAAAATTAAAAACCGAATCTTAAATTAAAGAAAAAAAAAGGGGGAATTCTCAAATTTTCATCTTCTTGGACCCCATCAAACGTGTGAACGAAAGGAAAATATTAAAATAAAAAAATTTATCCAATGAAATGTCTTAAAAAATGGGTCCACATTACTTGCATGCCAGCATGTAAATACTAGGTGACCCATTTACATAATTTTTTAAATCACCCCATTTAGGTATTTCTTTTTTTTTTTTTTAATCATTTAGGTATTTCTTTAATGTAAATATCATACACCCATAATTTAGTTGTCATTAAAATAATATATCTTTTTAAATTTGGTAAAATAATCACATTATACGAGATTCCATATAATAACATTTCTTAGTTGTTTGCCATTTTTTTATTAAGAAATGCTTCTCATATCTTATTCATCCACTAATTAAATACCAAGTGACGAGTATAGCAAGAAATAATCATTCATAAATTATATATATATATATATATTACAATTAAAATAATGAGTATTTTATGGAATTATGGAATTATTAAATTATTAACCACATAATCCTAAACCGTGGAGGTTCTCATAGTAAAAAAAAAAAAGGAGAATGGAGCGTACATTGACGGCTAGGGTTATTATTATATCTTATTTATACGGCGAGGAAGGTAGCCAACGAGACTGCGATGACGTAGCAACGTGATTGTATACGTGGCACCTTCACATGATTTCATGATAGCGGGAGGGAAAGGCCCCTTCAGCCCCATTTGATAAAAAGCGACAAATGCAACGGGAGGGGATCAATTATGGTGGGTCAACCCATTTGATGTAGGGCGCTGTCTGACGTGGCCACAAGGTCTCCCAAAAAAATGTTTCCTTTCTCGCGGTTAGGGATACCATGACAGCGCCTGGTTCGAAAACTTGCTGCTATTGCCTGCTACCGCTATCAAAAATTCCTGTCGTATGTATTAAATGTCACACTGCCTGTAGTTTTACCTTTTCTTTTCTGAAGATAAGATATTTAGGGCCTGTTTGGATTAACTGTTGAATCTGGTGATATTTTTTTAGATATATATTATTCTTGTTAGATATATAATAATATATAGCTGATGATAGCTGTTTTATATTAAGTGTTTGGTAAATTATATTTAGCTGTTGCTGTTAATATGTGAAATGACTAATAAGGGTATATATCATATAATTTATTTTATTATTTAAATAAATATAAAATTATAAATTTATTACATTATATTATTTATTTTATTATTAAATTAAATATATAATTATTAAATTAATATATTATATTATTTAAATAAATATATAATTATTAATCTTTTATATTATATCATTTATTTTATTATTGAAATAAGAAAATAATTATTTTTTTAAGATAATTAAATAATTTTAAAAATATAAATAAAATAATAAAATAATTATTATTGTTAATAGAAAAATTTATAATTAATTTTAAGTTTTTGGATATAAATAAATATTTTATATTTTATGTTATTAATAAAAAATATTTTAACAAAGTTGAAATACATTAATTAAAATATTAAAATTATAAATAAAAAAATAAAAATATTAAAAATATTAATTTTTAAGTTAAATAAAAAAGGATAATATGGTCAAAATAAAAAATAAAATCGAAAACAAACACCCCCTTACTGGCTAGTGAGCGCGGAATAAGTAAAAGGGTAGCAGTGCACGTGTCAAATTTGTAACAAATGACACGTAATGAAGACAAGTTGCCACGCTGGAATTCTATTTTTAATTTATTTTTGTGCACTTGGATGAACCGCGCGATGAGAGCGTGAATCAAAAGCGGGAGTTTTTAGAGATTTTCTTTTCCTTGTTTGGTTACTTAATCCAGGTCACATTTTGCAAATATTTTATGTATTTTCTTTTTAACTGCGGGGTGAAATTTGACCGAGGAAGTAGGTTCTGGCCGAGTGGGACCCAGAAAACGTCAGCAACAAGCTGCCACCATCTGGCGAACGTGAAAATAAGGGCAACGCGAGGAAATAATTCCTAGATAGGGAGGAGGGGGAGAGGGCAGCTGATTGGTGCGGGGTCCACAATTCTCGGAAGTTCCGTGACTGTGACTCGAGTTTCCTAACCAGGCTCTTCTTGGATTTCAGCCGTCGGATGGAGAGCGATCGACGGAAGATACCAGGTCACTGATAAACATGCACCCGAGCCTCTGAGCTCGGTGCCAGCTCGGATATGTTCGCTGGTTGGAATATTTTTTGGGATTTTATTTAAGGTATTTAAATTATGCATGGCCATGTCAGATGGGAATCCAACGGTACAAATGCTTTGTCTTACTCATTATGCTAGATCGCATCCGTCCAATTCCCCAAATTTGGTTGCTTTCACGTGGACCACACTTGTCTTTTTTTTGCAAATATAATGTAATTTACTCTCTCCCTCTCTCAATAATTAAGTCTGATAATTAAAAAAAAAAAAAAAGGAATAATAAAAATAAAGAAACGTGGAACCGAAATAATGGATTTGACCGGTTGGAACGATATTTTCTGCGGTCACCTAGATTCCTTGTGAACGTCATGTTGCTTTTACCAAGGTCTCGGTTACCGGCTATAGCCAGTCACGACATCTCTTTGGGAAATTCAAGGGCTATTTTTATTTTGTTTCAATTTGATCGTGATTCGTGGGTAACCTTTGGTATAGTACAATTTTAATATTTAATTAATTTAGTGATTTCAGAAAACAAAAACAATTAATTTGATCAGTGTTTTTATTTGTTAGAATAAAATAATATAATAATATGAAATAGGTAGTAGCTAGGGATGAACCTGGAAGCTTGAGGATGAAGAAAAAAGATGACACGTGGCTATGTTATGCAGAAAAGTTAAGAGTGCACGGAGGCTAGATGTTTTGACGGTCCAGATTGTGCCATGTTGGTTTTGGTTAGTGTCATAACGTTGGATTTGCCTTTCATCCAACGTCTCAGATGCATACATGTATTGTAGCAAACAATCGTGGCCGTCCAATTTGGGCGAGAGTGGGTTTGGCTGAAAGTGATATAGCTAAAAGGATGAGAGAAGAAGATGTGAGCACAAAAAGAGGACAGAGGAAGATTTGAAGAGAAAGAGGGAGGGGCAAGGGGCGTAGGGAGAGGATAAGTGAATGCAAAGATCTTTCAACTCTGCTTTGTTGAAGATCGTTTATTGTACAGAATCAGCTAAGAAGGCTGAGTATAGCACTGAATCTGCAAATTCAGGTGACTTGCTCTACGTTTCCGGCGAACAATGCTTCGTTTCCGGTGAGTGGAGATAAGAATAATAACCTTCTACCTACAACGGATTTGTTAATTCAAAAATTGAAACAGAGATGGAGAGAAATAGAGAAGCTAGAAGAGTAAGTATGGCCGCTGCCAATGGTTTAGCGTCCAGAAGACGACATAGGAGCGGCAGCCTAAGAGATTCTCCAGGTTCAAAATTTTTATCAGATCTAAACTCTTTGATTAAGATGAAACGCTGTCCTCTCAATTAACTTTTGCTGGGTTATTGTGTCATTGCAGAGGATGATGGGCCGGTGGAGTTGCAGGAATCGGCGAGGCTAAGAGATCGAGTGACTGGGAAAAAGGATCGAGATCGAGATCGGGATAGAGAGCGAGACCGGGACCGTGACAGAGAGAGGGACAGGGACAGGGACAGAGATCGGATAATCAACAGAGGCAAGAGAAGAAGAGGAGACAGGTTGATGCACGGGAGCAATAGAGAAGATGGGGGCGATGAGAGCTCAGAGGAGAGTGTAAATGATGATGAAGACGATGAAGATGATGATGGAGGTGGCGTAGGTAGCTCCATGAGGATGCCCCCACCGAATCCTTCGTCCCTGTCTTCATCTTCTATGTCGAATCATCACCATCGGAAAAGTTTCCCCCCGCCGGCCAAAGTTTTTAGAGCCGCGCCGGCGACGGCCTTGTGGAAGGCACCGGATGAGATGATTGGGGTGTCGGTTCCTAGAAAAGCTCGGTCAGGTAGAGATGTGGAAGAGATTTAAATAGAGAGAAAAACATGGTTGAGATTGTAGTGGATTTAGAAATTTTCAGCTTTCTCCACCTTGGATTCGTAGATTTGCCATTATTGATGTGTTTAATCTGTTGTTTTGTTTTGCAGCCTCTACTAAGAGGTCCCATGAATGGGCTTCAAGTTGTGGAGTTGGTACTGAGCAAATTCATCGGCAAGCTTCCACGTCTCCGGTGAGATCGAATGGACCAAGCGTAGCAGCGATGTTGGCCTCAGCGTCCGCGTCCCCAGCTCCAGTCTCGCCGTCTTCTTCTAATGTTTCAGTTAAGAAGAAGATGGTAGGTCATTTTCTCATCATCTGGCATCTATGCTTTGTGGATTTTGTTGGTTTTTTTTTTTTTTTTCTTCAATCGAGTAACGAGTGTTTTTGCTGTTGTAGAAGCCTAATGGGCCGAAGCAGAGACCGCCGAAATCCTCTTCTAAGTTTACTTCCTCAGCACAGGAGGATATTGAAATCGAGATCGCTGAGGTGTTGTATGGCTTGATGAGGCAGCCTCAGGGACCTACAAAACAAGAAGTTGTTGCAAATGATTCGATGAAGTTTGATTCGAGGGAACTGAGCAACCATAAGTCAACTGGTGATGCAAAATCCAGAGTTTCATCTCCGATCTCCAACTCACCTTCAACCATACCTCATTCATCTTCAATTCCTCCCACTAATTCTAGCTCATCTGCCACTCCCATGTCTGCTATTGGTAAGTTGCCGGAGCGGTTGAGCCATCGAATGCTCAAGTATACTCATTTCCTTTTGACTCTTCCTGCCAATGCTCTCTTTGGTTGCTAAGGAACCCAAGAGAAAAAGGGAAAAATTGGGATCGAGCAAGATTCGCTATTTTCATTTCGTGTTTTATGCAGCAATCTGAAAGAACAGGTTGTATGTTTGGGATTTCTGGGACTTCGCTGATGGTTTCATGTGATTTTTTTTATACAATATGCAGCGCCAAAGAGAAAAAGGCCGCGACCAGTCAAGTACGAGGACGAGCCTCCATCAGTTTATCCTGTGCGGAGTAGTCCCATTTCGTCGACAATCAAGGGGGATATCGACCAGCCTCCCAAAATCGAAAGTTGTTCTCCCAATTTGGATCAGAATTCAGGATCTGCAGCTGAAAATGGCGTCGTTCCACATGATACCACAACCAGTCAAGCTGTTCCGGTTTCAACAGATGCACAGCCGCAACAGCAGCAGCAGGAGCAAGTAATGTCTGAGAGTAATCTGTTGTTAGAGTCGAAACCTTCCGTGCAAGATTCAGAGAATACAGATTTAGCTGTGAACAAAGAGGAGCCTCGATCGCCGAAGAAGGAATCTTCTCATGCTGGCCTTAGATTGGATGATGATCGTGAGAGTCTGACAGCGACTAAAGCGTGAGCATCGAAAAATGAAAGCTTTTGTTCTATTTTTTATTTTCTCAGTAATTTCGAAGGATGGGCTTTGATTTTTTTTTTTTCTTTTTTTTTGTAAACTTCAGGATTTCGACGGTTTCTGATGTTGAAACCCAGCGAGAGGAGAAGTTCCAGATAGATCTGATGGTAGGATCTTTTTTAGAATTCGCAGCTCCAATTCTCTCTTTAAAAATAATTTCAATATGCAATTCCGAAGGGTCTTCTCTGTTTTCCCTACCTCATCGAATTTTTTGGGTTACAGGCTCCACCACCAGTAAGATCATCCCCAGAAAGAGACAGTGAGATTGGCTTTGTGCCTGTAGATCATAAACCTATAATCACAGACGTCGAAACGGTGAATGGGCCCCACCTTTTGTGTCTAGTTTCTCATAAAATAGTTCTGTTAGGTATGATGCAGTATGTGACATTAATGGGTTGATTTCTTGCTTCATGTGCAGGAAATAAAACCGGCGGTTAAAGAAGATGATAAGTCTCTGAAAATTGGAAAAGATGTGTGTGTGGAACCAGAGGAGAAAAAGACAAAACTGGTAGCCGAAGATGTTGAATCGCATAAACCAAATGCTAGTAAAGAGAGGAATATTGATCTGCAGCTTGATTTGGAGAAATCTGATAGAGATAGTGGCGTCGTTACCGGAAGTGGTAACAAGTTGCACCATCATGTTCAGAAACAACAGCAGCAGCAGCAACCAAACACCGAGAAAGCTGGTAATTGGTTTTTTGAAGGGATTTTTTTTTTTTTTTTAACTTGTAGAGAAAATTCTGTTCTCATGAAATTTTCTCAAACTGGATTGCTGATCTAGTGTTTCTTTTTCTGCCTCATCCTCAGCTCAATCAAGTTCTCTTCCTCTACCCATGTCAATGGCTAGTTGGCCGGGTGGGCTTCCTCACATGGGGTATGGTCGGGTGGTTTTGTTTTTGTTTTTTCCTCTTTCCATTCCTACACCAGTGCTTTAGATTCTCTTCTCTGGGGAAATGACACTCATGTAATCGGCAGATATATGGCACCTCTACAAGGAGTTGTATCCATGGACGTGAGCACTGTATCTTCTGCAGCTATACAGGTATCTCACTCCTTGCTATCTTTTTTCTCCAGTCTTTGGTTTCTTTCTTTGAATCTTCTCTCAAATTTATGGTCTTTCTCAATTTTTTTTTTTCCTCTAAAAACTTTTGTAGCCTCCACATTTGCTTTTTAGTCAACCAAGGCCGAAGAGGGGTGCAACGCATTACTACATTGCACGGAATATTCATTATCACCAGCAATTTACAAGGATGAATCCTTTCTGGCCAGCGGCAGCTGGTTCTGCTTTACAATTCGGGGCAAAGGCCTGCAACGTCAATGTGGTCCCCTCAACAGATTTGCATGCTGGTAGGGGTATGAACTCTGTGAAAGAAAAGGGTCAGGGTCTGGCCATCTTTCCTGGTCACACTGGGAAGGAGAAAAGCTCTCAAACTTCGAACATTGTAGACAATGCACAGAGAAAGCAGATTTTGCTTCAGCAACCTCTGCCACCAGGAGCACCTAGTAATATCTTGGTAAGCTTCTTTTCTCGAATTGGCGTATTTTTCAGAGGGGAAGATTGTAAGGGTTGGATTTTTTTAATATTGTTGCTTTTACTTTCCGTTGAATTTCAGCACGGTCCTGCCTTCATCTTCCCTTTGAACCAACAGCAGGCAGCTGCAGTCCGTCCTGGGTCAGTGAAGTCTCCTGTTGCGGGTAGCACAGTTTCATCAAG
Organism: Hevea brasiliensis; assembly: GCF_030052815.1. Taxonomy (NCBI): domain Eukaryota; kingdom Viridiplantae; phylum Streptophyta; class Magnoliopsida; order Malpighiales; family Euphorbiaceae; genus Hevea; species Hevea brasiliensis. Next base: position 73,413,115 of record NC_079507.1, on the reverse strand, counting down.
TGCCTCTAATTCTGCCTCGATTAATGCCACGACGACAGCTGTAGCTGGTGCCACAGCTATGGGCTTCAACTACCCAAATATGTCTGGCAATGAAACCCAGTTCTTGGCAATTTTGCAGAACAGTACATATCCAATTCCAATTCCTGCACATGTAGGGGGGGCGCCAACTTATAGAGGAACCCCCCCTCAAGCAATGCCTTTCTTCAATAATTCTTTCTATTCTTCCCAAATGATCCATCCTCAGCTTCAACAACAGCAGCCACCTATCCCTTACTCTCAGCAAGGCCAACAGGTTCATCAGAACCCAAGCATTTCTAGTGGTTCCTCATCATCCCAGAAGCATTTGCAGAACCAGCAGCAGAGGCCACATGGCAGTGGCATTAATAGTGGTAGTGGAAATTTGCAAGGCTTTCCCAACTCGAAAAACCAACCACCACAGTCGACTCAGATTCAGCAGCGGCAGCAGATGCAGAACCAGAATGTCCCTTATCAAGCTCGGCAACTTGACGGTGAATTAGGCGGTGAAGATAGCCCTTCCACTGCTGATAGTCGAGTCTCTCGTGCAAACATGAGTATCTACGGTCAGAATTTTGCAATGCCTATACAACCACCAAACTTCGCTTTGATGACTCCACCAACAATGGGTGGTGCCACTGCAAGTGGCAATCCAGGTGAAAGGAAGCAGCAGCAACCACAACCACAGGGTTCAAGGGTTGGGATTGAACCTTCTCAGGCTTTTGCCATGCCCTTTGCCTCCATTAATGGAGCCACTACTGCTCCCAGCCTTGATATTTCGTCAATTGCACAAAATCATGCTATTCTTCCTAGTCTCCCAGAGGCTGCAAGGCATGGATATCATGTCATGGCAGCTGCTGCAGTTGCCCAAGCGCAGCAGAAGAAGAATTACCGTGCAGCTGAAGAAGGGAAAACCGGTGGAACTGATGGTTCAAATGTAGAAGAAGAGAGAAAGGTCATACCAGGAGGAAAGGCTCAGGCAAATGCTGGGCAATCAATTGCCTTTTCCCGGCCAGATTTAACAGATACATCTGTTTCGACAATTCCAGGCAATACTGTGATTGATAGCTCAGCACGAACTCTTAACCTTGGTTCTGCTTCTGCTCGGGCCACTGGTTCTGTTATGCCAGCCTCTATCAGCACTGTAAATACTTCTAATATGCAGCAGCAACTGCAGCGGAATCAGCAGCAGCAGCAGCAGCAAATGATTCAACTTCAAAAGCAGCACCAATTCCCAACTGCTTCTGCTCGAAGCAAAACACCGGCAACAAGTAATGGAATTGTGTACACAGATCACATTTCTTCGTCTTCCTCAATGGCTGCCAAGTTCCCTAATGCATTATCTGGATTTCCTCCAATTCTTGTCCAGAGCAACAGTAGTCCAGCTCATTCTCCGCAGTGGAAGAATTCTGTCAGGACCACCCCTTCCCAAGTTCCTTCCCCATCTCTTTCCTCCGCATCACCATCCCTAAAAACCCTTTCCCAACAGCAAGGCCGTGTCCCACAAGGCCACGCACAGATATCTTTTGCAGCCAACCCAAAACCATCAGCTGCACCTCAAGGGCAATCAGCTCCTAATGTTACCCAATCACCTTCTCCTCCTGTGGTAGTTGGCTCTCCAACAACTTCGTCAATTTCTAAAAGTGCTGGTGGGAGCCCAAGGACAACTTCCACTTCCACAAGTAACAAAGGAGCGCAATCATCTACGCTGTCATCTCAGCAGGGCAAGAACTCCTCGTCAGTGCCTGCACAAAAATCATCTCCAGTTGGTGGGAAAAATATTCCTTCAATTCTTGGCCATCCCCATAACTCCCCCTCTACATCTAGCTCTGCTACCAAATCTCAATTGACACAGCAGCAGCAGCAACTACCAAAGCATACTTTGCAGCCGGCCCAGATGCTATACAATAGCAGTTATATGCAAGCCCAAGTTCAACATGCTGCAAGTTCAACGCATACAACGCCAGTAGCAAGCGGATTTTATTTCCAAAGACACCGCAGTGATCAGCAGCAACAGCCACAGGGCTCATCAGTTACCTCAGCTGGGATGTTGTGTTCTACTGTGTCACTTCCCAACACCACCACTACCGATCCTGCAAAGGCAGTAGCAGCTGCTGCTGCTGCTGCAGCAGCAAGCAATATGAAAGGTGGTGGTCTTATCCATGCTCAGTTTGCCGCTGCACAGTCCTCGGGGAAGCCGCATCTTGTACCTGGGTTCCCTTATGTTCATGCTGTTCAGGTGAAGCCAGCGGAGCAGAAACAACCTGCTGCAGAGTAGAAACATGTCTCCATTACTTAACATGGCAAGCCCCAGGCGGGAAGCTATGGAGAGAGCAATTAAAGCTGAACAAAATTTGGGTGAACGAGGATTGCATGCCCTTTGGCAGTGAGAAGAAATTAGAGAAATGATGAATATCGACGGAAGCATGCATTTCGGATTAGAACCCATACTTTTGAGGGAGGAAGTTGAGCCAGTGCGAATGGTCGTTTGCAATGTCCATTGATCTCCGTATATTTGTGTTCATAACCTGACGAGGTTAAATCTTCAGCTTTCCAATTAAGTTCAATTGGTTTGATGTGGCATGAGAACGGAGGACGAAGCAAAGTCAAAAGTTTGACGGAAGTTTTTTAGGGGGAAGATAATGGTGAAGATTGAGGGGAGGGGAAGAGAAAAAGGATCTACTACCTTTCTTCTTTTTGGGATAGCAATGGAGGATTTTTCTTTTTCACTTAATGTTAGATTTTTCTTTCTTTTTCTGGGGTTCTAATATTATTTTCCAGAAAGAACAGTAGACAATCTCTTTAGAACATATATATATATATGCGATGGAGGGTGTGTATGTATATGTCTGGCGCATGTAAGGGTAAAACCCTCAGAGTTTTTTTTTTTATTTAAAGAATCTCTTCCTTTCTTCGTTCTCTTGATGCCATCGCCATGTTTTAAATTTTTTTCCTTCTGCTGTGCCAAGTCCAGCTCTATTAAAAGACTAAAGAGACGGAGAAATTAATGGCAGAAGGGTTGGGTTCAAAACTCTAGAGTTTTGCAGAAGGGTCTGAAGTGGTAAGTGGTAGCTCTTCCACTCCAATTTTGGGCGGATGGGCATTTTCATTTTTTGTTTTGTGCTTGTGGGCCACATCTTTTTTTTTTTTTTTTCATCAGAGCCGAACTTCGCCACTGGGTCTATGATGTCAGTGTGTGTCTGTATATACATACACGTAGATACTGTCTCTCATTTGAGAAAAGTGGTTGTTGAAAGCCGTGAGTCTCTTTGTTGTCGGTATCTTACACGTGTCCTACGTACATATATATTTTTTCGTGGATGTGATGCCTTTATCTTTTTTAATTAACTAACTTTATTCTTGTTACAAAACAATCCCAACTTATTATAATATCTTATTTTCAATAGTAGTATCTAACATCTATCTTCCATAATACATGTTCGGTTTCCAATTTCGCCCCTTTCCTAGTGGGCCCTTTGAGAGAGCTGCACTGGCCCCACTTTCTTTCTCTTTCCTTGGTAAAACACTCTCTCCTCTGCCTGGTCCTACTTGCCCAATTGGGCCATGTTTTCTGACATCTTGCCTGTCAGTTTGACTGTAAAGCTGTTCTCATCTGCACACGTGTTCTCACGTCCTTTTATTTTTTTTTAAAAAAAATAATAATAATAATAATTTATCTAATAGATAGTGAAGAATCAGTGGGGAAGGAGACTTTATGCTGCAAAACATGGAATTAAAATTGCCCACTAGAAAAAGAGTTTCAAAAGGGTAAAAAAAGAGTTGAATTTTAGTTAAAAATACTTTGGAAAACAATTAATAATAATGATTGGTAAGATGTAATTATAATATAATTTTTAAAGGGTGGATTTTCTTTTTTTTTTTTTCTTGAGAATTACGTAATTTTTTATTTTTATAATTTAAAAAAGGAGTCCCCACAAAGAGAATCAATTAATGGAAAGGACAGCCCATGCCACTTTACTATTAGAGTATGGGTTGAACATTGCAAGATTACGTTATCCTACATCAGGATTAGGTTATCCTAACCTCCTGACCCCACATTCACCCCCATAAGTTTTATTAATGCTCTCTCTCTCTCTCTCTCTCTCTCTCTACTCTTCAATTGCCTACATCTCTTGATTATTTTTTCTATAATTCACAATGAATTTTGGAGTTCTCTTTATAATGAAAGTTCATATAAGAGACTTTGTTATTCTATTTTGTAGTTAATTAATTTTATATATCTTTATTCTTATCAAGATTTTTTTTTTTTTTAATATTACTCCAATGGATATAACTTTTATAAATAGTGAATATCTTTACCTCAATTGAGTTTTATTTTTCAACTTCCACTATTTTCATATTTACGGTATATGATTTAGGAAATAATTAAAAAAAAAATCATGTCACAAAATAAAATAAAATACATGAACATGTGTGAACAAGGTGTTGACTGCAGCAAAGGTCAATATTTGATCATGACATATAAGAATGATGATCATATTGGTGTTGAATTTGTAACCCATAATAGGAGGCAAGAGAGACATGCTAATTCTCAAGCTATTATGTCTTTGTTGAGATTCGAGATTATAAAGTTTTAGAGTAACATTATTCCAACAAGCTATTATCTATTAATAACATCTAAAATATTTTTCTTTTTTTGAAAAATATATTTTTTTAATTTAATGGTATCGTATATCAAATTATGAAATAGATACTTAAATATGATTATTATACCCTATAAAAATTTTAAAAAATACTATTGTTTTTTTTTATGTTGAATTCAAATCTTGATATTTATGGAAGTATCTATAAGTAAAAAAAAAAAAGTTTGGTTTTTATAGAATTATTGAAGAAATTATTGTATGAATTGAATATATAAGTAAAATGAAATGGGAATATTTAAAAAAAAAAAAAAAAAGGGAAATGGGAATGTGGGCAACACCAAGAGTCATCATCATAAAAAGTAAGTTAGACATAAATGGAGGGGACCCTCAGTCCTCACCATTCAAAGCTTCAGAGAGAGGCCACCACATTAGAGGCATTTCTTTGCAGTGGACAGTGGTGTAAGATTCATCAATGATTCAATTGGATAAGCAAACAAAAGAGTAAAAGTCCCCCTTATATAATGATGGGACAATTTCATGGCAGGGATACCCCTATCTACATGGAGTAAATGGGGAAATTTGTCCAATTACTTGTTTCCCTCTTGCCCTTATCATGTGTATATATATATATGTAATGTGTATGTACATAGGTTCAAGATGTCAACATATATCTGGTATGATATGATGTATTGATATTTTTTTTCCTAAAATAATGTATGATTGGAAAATAACAATTGTCTTTAGTTAACTTGGCATTTTTTTTAATTTACTAAAACACAATAGTATTTTTAATCTAAACCATTGTTATTGGAGATATTTGAGTGAAGAAAATCTAGCAAAATATTGTACATAATAAATGTGGACCCAGGCTGGGGTAGAGCAGGGTAAGTCTATGACTTTAAATTTTGATTTAAAATATATATTTTTAATTTATAAAAAATAAATAACTATTTATTTAATAAAATTATTTAAAATTTAATTTTAAATAATTTAATTATTTAGTTAAAAAGTGATTGAAAATAATTTAATTTATGAAAATAATAAAAAAGGTATATCATTGAATTTTATAATTATTAAAATGAAAATAATATTAATATTTTTAAAAATTATTAAAATAATATAATTTTTTAATTAATTAAATAATATATTTAAAATAAATAGAGAAATTACAAGCGAGTAGGACCTTATGTATCATTTATGATTTATTTTAAATTTTTTTTTCTAATTTATAAAGTAAATTAAATATTAATTTATTTATAATTTTTATATATAAATAAATTTGATCAATTTATAAATCAAACTAAATGCCCTTTAAATATTTAGCCGTAAATTTAATAAAACATAAAGAGAAAATATTGTGAATAAAAGTACAAGCATTTTATTTTAGACTATAATTTTATATAAAAATAAATTTAATAATTTTTAAATTAAATATTTATATTAACATACATATATAATTAAAATTAAAAAAAAAAACATATTTTTAATGCAAATATTTAATTAGTATAGCATATTCTTCATAATTAATCAAACCTTTTTGTGATTTGGCAACTAATCAGTAATTATTTTTTCTACTTTGGATAGTCAAATTCTTTCTAAAAGCATTTTCAACGTAAAAAAAAAAATTCAATGGCTTCAATCCATCCATTTTCTCGTCGCGTTATGAAATGTTATCACTGTTCCACTGCATAATTTTCCCACCGAAGGGCATTTCAATTTCCACATTTAGGGTGGCCAAGCTGAATGTGGCGCCGCCCCACCCACCATGAAAGGAAGTGGGTCCTTAGGTTTACCGGAGATTTCGGTATGGGTCCCTCAATCACCTCTTATAACATACCTACAGGTACAAGATACAGCTTCTGCATCGAGATTCAATGAAAGAGTCGGCTGCCAGTTACCTTCTAATCCACAGACCGCAGGGAAATCAGATACTAGAATTTCAGGTGAAACCCAAATTCAACCCTTGCCTGAGACTCCACAACTTCATTTTACATATATATGTTGTTAGGTTCTCTGCCAACGTCACAAAAGCAAGGTAACCGTTTTACTAAACATTTTCACCCGCCGCCGGTAATTAGCTGCTCCTGGAATCTGCATTCAAACCAAAAACCCAAGACACTTTATCATCACTTTCTCTGCTAAATGCATCAATCTGATTCGATTTTTGAGCACTTGCTGCAAATTACGAACTCATCCTCCGCCTTACAAAGTCGTCAGATTGAAAGCCTGGTCTGTTAATTTTGTATGATGGAACTGGGACATGCTATCGTCGTCGAAAACGTTGTCATTAACTCGTAAGTTTGAATTCTTGTCCTAAAGTTTTGATGGTTTAATTTAATTTAATCGCGCTAAGCATTACCGGAGAAATGATTATGCATTTGATTATTAGTGTTAATCATAATCAATAATAATTCCAGCAGTTTATGCCAATTATGTCATACAATTGCAGGCCATTATTATGAAAATATACTAATAAAAATAAGTATTAAATTTAAAAGCAATTTATTTAAAAAATATTAATTTTATATTATTTATTATTATGATCACCTTGAAGTCAATTCATTGAACTCATCCATTGATAACAGTGGGAGGGTTATGCAAGACAAGGCATTATTCTCTTTTATTTTCTCTTTATTATTATTATTTTTTTTTAATTACATTTTTAGAGTTATTCATGTTCTTTTGGATTACATCAATTATAAAAAAAAATACGTTAGTAACTTATATAAAAATAAAAATTTTATTAAAATTATCATAATTTTAATAGATATTTACTTTCTTATTAAATTATTTATGTGCTTATCTACATAAAAAAAAAAAGTTGATTCATAATTGAAAAAAAAAGACTTTATGAATTAATTAAATGAGGTCCATTAATCCACTTGCAATAATGGAAGGAAGTATACTTTAAAGAATTCTTAATTAAAAAAGCAATTATGAACTTAAAAATATAATAATAATAATTAATTTATAACTTCTCTTTTTAATTTTCTTCATCAGAAAAGACAAGAATACTTCAAATCATAGTGGGGCAATGGCTTATTTAAAAGTATTCTTCTTTAAATTAAATATAGTAAATCAAATATTTTATATTTTTAAAAAAATTAATTAATTTAACAAGAAAGTATATAAAACAATACTTATGTATATATATATATATATATATATATATATATATCCATTGTTAAAAAAAATGTATTTGTATTGTCTTAACTCTTAAGACAAAGAAATTGGATCAGCCTGGCCATTATTTATATACATGATGAGCAAACCAGACCACTCTTTGTCTCCTGTTCATATTATTTCATATAGCTTTTTTTTTTTTTTAATATGGTCATGACTCATCTTTTCATTTAATTAAATATGTCTTCTATGTGGTTAATATTTTTTTAATTAATAAATTAAAGTGCATTTTAAGAGAAGGGTGCATCATAGTGGGAATTTTTTAATAGAATTTAATATCTAAAACTATATGACTGGGTCACTGAATATATATATATATCTTATTTGTTGTATTTTTAAATTAATTAATTATTAGAATCAATACCAAATATTATTCTTAATTCCCAAGGCTATGAGAAGTTGTGAGTCATACTAGTTAATTATTTTACAATCCATAACATTGTTTATATTTTGAGAATCAACTAGTTAATTATTTGGAACTATTAGGGATTATCAATATTCAATACAAAAGAATAGGAATATTTAATACTTATCTTCAGAATCATATCATATGACACATGAACACACATTTCTAAACATATGATGACTGCACTGTCCCTCATATTTTATTACCAACAAATTTATAAAATTCTTAATTTCAGTTCATCAATTATTGATTTTTTTTTTAAAAAAGCATTTTCTATTTACTGGGTAGTGGCCCCAGTGGGGGAGATAGTGTTAGAAGAAAAAGATAATATAATAAATTTCAAGAAATGAAAATGCCCATAGAGTTGAATCTCAAAGCAAAAATCATAGCTGAGTAGGAGGGAGCCCTAAGTATTGTACAATGCAGATAGGCCTTGAGAAACTCATACACAACTTTGACCATACTTTCTTTTTATAGAAAATTTTTTTTCTTTATATCATATTATATTTAATATTTAAGTTTTTATATTTTAAAAAATAAATAAAATTATTTTTAAATATTGATTATATCACACTTTTTTCCCTCCATTCATTTTACTTTAAGAGTCAAAAATATAAATAAAAGACAAATATTATTAATAATAAAAAAAATTTAAGAATAAACATATTTATAATGATAGAATTTAAAATTAAAATAATAAATTATTTGAAAGGGTATAAATGTAACTTTATTATTTATTAATAGTAAAAATTAAAAAAATAAATAAAATAATCAAAACTTAAAATATTTTCATTCGTTTTTTAGAATATAAAATTTCAAATATTAATTATGGTATAACATAAAAAATAACGAACGTTTTGCCCCATATAACCTATTCTTTTAACATTAGTTAAATGCTCCAAATTAAGCATGACTGAAGCCAAAAGGTTAGGTTGATACAAATACATGAAGGCGGTTCTGCAATCCTCATGTACAACATAACTACATAAGATTAGTGTCAACTGCTTTCTTTAAAGTTAAAGAAGAGAAGGTACTCAAATCCATAAAGATCAATAACATGTATTGTATTCCAAAGAATTCTAATACGCTTCCATTCCCAATTTCACTATTTTGCTTAACAATGGGCAATAAAAGTACCCTAAACAATGGTTTACCCCAATTTTTGTGAGACGGGACTTAGTCTTCCTATTTCTATACAAGCTACTAACAGGGATTTCCCCATGTAAATAGATTTTTGGAGTGACTTGGGAAAGAGCTGTCATACTCTAATTGTAATGAGGTAAGGAAAAAAGAAAAAGTCGAGGAAAGAAAAAGCAACTTTCAATGTTGGTATGTTGCCTGTTTATCAAGATGCTTCTGGTCAGATTCTAATCTGAATGTGTTGAAGAAGACACATTATTTGTCAATTCAGCTAGCTCCTTCTCCTGCTGCTTTTTCAAATACTCCTGTGCAGTTGCAGTCACAATCTTGAAAAAGAAGTTCACGAGCATGAGCCACACAATGGTGTTCCACACTGCAGCAAAAGAGAAATCCCATTTTTTCACCTGGAAGGAACAAACAATCAAGATATGTAATTAGACAAAAGATACGAAATCAAATCAGATCATTAGTACAAAATATGCAGAGAGCTTGAAAAGCTTTTGTTTGCAATGAAAATTGAACATTCTACAACTGATCCACACAAGGATGTACTTGATGGTTAAATAATGTGTCCCGAGTACCTTGTTATTTGAGGGTAGGGGTGGTGCAGGTGCCATATATTTTTCTTTAACTGAATGCAGTTTGGCTATGACGCTGGGCAGGACAGAATCCAAACCGGGCACAAAGCTGAGTACCCAGATCAACTCATTCTCTATCCAGTCAAGGAGTTGATTGTTACAGACAGATATAATAAAAATTGTCTGCAGAAAAACAAAAACAAAAACAATAAGAAAGCACAGACACATTAGCACTTCAAAATAAAACCAAGATCTAACACCTTTCACGAAAGTAACATAAGAATTTTGGTCTTTATTCTCCTTCCACTTCAATCATTTAGTGCAATAGACTTGCAACCAAAAGTTCAAAGTAATATATTCCAAGCAGCAAACTAAAGAACTGCAGCTTCCAAGTAGTAAAAGCAACAAAAACTAGTCTAAATAATCAAATGCTCCAAGATCCAAAAACTAGAGGATACTACAAACCTGTATATGAGTTTTCACAATTGCTTTCCCAATCAATGTTGCAAGGAAAAACTTCCAAAATGAAATCCCAAACTGTCCACACATAATGCCAGCGAGGTCGAATAAGGGATTTGGCACCTAAATTAAAAGATATTATAGTTCATCAGCAACTTGCAAATTAATAAACAACGGAAAAACCACAAACGGATAATAAATCAAGGTCAACTTTTACTCAACAAATCCTGTTTTACAACGCATAGAGAGTAATAATGCTTTTGAAATGGGTATATGAGTAGGCCATAACAAGAAATCACTAACAGGAAAAACGCATCATATCAATTTTCTAGAGAAAATGTACTGGAAAATATGGTTGGCGGGTCATACTAACCGAAGCAAGTATTAAAATTGTGAAGAAGTTCAAATGTTGAGAATGAGACAGAAGCCAGCATTTGATTGTATTGAGGTAAGTAGCCATGATTCCATTATCTTCGGATGAGGAAGCATTCAATTCTTCCATGGCATCCAATTTACCACCTGATATACGTGCTGCATAAAGTGAATGTATTAATACCCAATAAAAATCATGTAGTGATGTCAATCAGTCTTCACATATAGATTCTGCTGTTACCAAACTATTGATGGTGAAAAGTAGAATGGAGGATCAAAAGAACAAGCATTTTTCTTATATGATTTACAAATAGAAATGCACTTATTCAGGAAAAAAATTGAACCATAGTTAGTATCCACTAATAACCACACACATAAGAAAAATGGCAAAGTATCTGTAGTATGTTTCATTAGTATCAAATTCAAATTCCACCAACTTCAACTAAAAACCAGCAAATGTGGGAAAAGCATCATAGTCGTGATACGACAACATGCCTATTCTTAAACCAGCGTTCTTTCAATAATATGAGATCAGCATATCCTATTTTACATAGCTTCGGCGTTCAGGAACACAGCATGGCACTCGTGAAGTATTTAAAATAGAACTTCATTCATTACTTCCTTTTGTTGGCAAGGTCCGTTTGACATGTGCCACTGTCATAGCAGAAATGATGCAAGATACCCTTGTAAACTCATGAAACATTTCACAGATACAGCATTCATTCTGAAGTAACTTGTAATTTGAAGATACAGGGACACATAAAGAAAATGCTTGATCTAAGTTCATTTTCAGGAAACAGATTTCAGAACAATAACCTATGACATTTTGGCTTCAAAAATAAAAAGGCTTTCAGAAAATCCATTCTTACAGTATGATATCAAACTATGCATGTAGGCCACTGGTGCAAAAACAACCATATAAGTGTTTCTCCTCATATGAACCCCGTATTAACTCCTTTGAACAAGTTCTTAATTGGATAATTTTTCAGCTACATAAGGAAGATACCAAACACGAAACTTAAAGCATACCTGCTCTTGAGATAAAATAAGGAGGAAGCTCTCCAAATGCTGTCCCCAATCCCCATAAAACAGCTTCTACCTGGACCTGTGGCAATATGCTACTAAGTGGAACCCGCAACCCATGAGATGTTGGAAACACCGGGTCTCCAAATTCATGGCAATCTTTATCAAGCCATGAAGGACCTCTTTTCAGCTGTATTGTATCATACACGGCATTTTTTAGATCAACTCGGCCACACTGCATTGCTTTTATTGTGAACAAGGCAATATGTGGACCCAGATAGAGGACAAATGTGTGCAAACCAGATCCTGGAAATTAATAAGAAAAAAGGAGAGATCAGATCAAGAAAACTGGAAATCTAGATCTGCAATTGGACTATACAATCAGAACAACGCGAATAATGCATCTGAAATCGTAATTTTTTAACTACTAGTTAATCCCAATCTCTCCAGAGAATTTCTTTGATGAATAAACAAGGCAAATGGGTCCAAAAGATCATGCAATAAACTAAATCAACACAAACTTTACAAGCAAAGTACACTTAAATGAAACAACCATGCAGCTTGAATTTCATATTCACAACTAAGACAGAAGGATAAAACAAGGCCCTCATCTTAGTGCGATGTTGAGTTTTATAAATTAACAACCTCAGTATACAAGATTTTATTTACACATGAATTGTCTTCAATCATGTACATGGCACCAAGAAAATGACCAATGAAAAACACCATAACCACCATGGTTTATAATCGAACAATAATTGCATCCATATTTGCTCATTTCGAAAACTGATATTAGGCAAAAATCAAAACCAATATTAACAAAATCCATACTGAATTAAACTCTGCTGGTAAATGCTATTTTGTTATTGATTACCTATTGAGCATTATAGAGGAATTTTCTTGTCAAAACGACAAAACCTAGTATAGATATGGCATCAAATCAAAAGTTGGCTGCAAATTTAAATAACTTATATCCTCAGGGTTAGTTCTACCAGCATAGAGCTCTTGATATTAATCCATATAAATTTTTCTTACCAAGACCAATTGAGGATGCAACACCAAGGGCAATCCACCACAATCCAAACCGCAAATAATGAGAAAGTTCCTCAATATGCTGCAAAGACATGTCCCCAGAAGTGATCAATATTTCCAATTATCTATCTTGTAACAAATAAGATGATAAATGTTAAGAAAGGATTTGATGCCAACAAAAGGAAAAAAGAAAACATAATTCTTATCTAGATTTTATTCACATGTGGTGATGCGATTTAAATTTTTGTATTTGCTTCCATTAAATTACCATGATAATATCAAAACAAAAATAAAGAAACCTCTCAAACACATAAGGAAAAGTATATGCTCTGCTTTCATCTGAACATATGAAAACCTAGAACAACCTACAACAGTACCTTTTCATGAGGGCCATCAATGGTCAGAAGGAGAATTCCAAGTGAGACCACCACAGTGCTTAAAAGCATTAACCAACCACCTTTTGCCAAAAGGTAAATCACCAACTGCTTAAAATACTGAATCATAGCCAGAATGAAAAATTTCATCGTTTTGAAAGGCTGTGTCGTCAGTGTCAGATTTTCAAGCTCCTGTTGATACCTCTCATGAAGATCTGCAAAATATGCAATTGTTTAGGTAACAAAATTTGGTAAAAGAACAAAATTTCCGTTCCTTCAAATCTAGACAAGTTGTGGTTTTCCTTCTATTCCACTGTCTCGAATTAAAGAAAAATCACATGGTTTTCCCACTAAAGGCAGACAACACCACCACCGCCATTTTATCCAAAAAGAATGCGTTATAAAGAACAATGACCTTGTTAGGAAATTGAACTTACCCAGAGCGGAAAAAACCAACCATTCACATCTATCTCTGCTTCTCTAAGGGCATATCAAATAAATGGCTATTAAATGAAAGCATACACTACCAACTTGTTATGATCCCAATCACTGAGTAACAACCTCTGAGAGATTAATAAGTCTCTAGCTCCCTTCCGCTGCAAGCAGGTTCTACCAATTGATATGAATTATTGAGCAACATGAGTCATTGAGGTTTAACCATGTGAGGAATAAGCCACCCAAGTAGAACGCACCCTTGAAAATCGGCTAACAAGGAAGAATGCCTACGGACTTATTAACCACCAAGTTGTTCCAGTGGGATCATAACACAACTATTCTGCGTGTGATATAAATGAAGGTGGAATGCAGCACTTCTAAGCTTTTATTGAATTATTCTCTTATGTTGCCTTACGCCCACCAGAAATCCCAACCCCACCATATGCCTAAATGGCCTAGATTATCCTGTCTACAGCTACAAGTTTATATATATATATATATATATATATATATATATATAATTGTGACAAGTGGCAGTACATTAACAGCAATAACATCTGATGCAAATCCTCAAGATATTAACTTTAACGAGAAAATCCTTTGTACTACAATTACAACAACTCCATTGAACATGGCATGTTTAGGCTGATATATATTCTCTTAAGAATGCAATATGATTAATAGGTTAACCGCACCAACCCCACCCCCCCCCCCCCCCCCCCCCCCCCTCTCAAAAAAAAAAAAAAAAAAAAAAAACAGTTTTAATAATTTCGTTGTTTGCTACTGTAATAACCTACAAGCATTAAAATCCCCCTGCTTTAAAATATCCAAAAGCTAACTCAAGCTTTAAGGGGAAAAAATTACAGAACCATTCAAGTAAAAAAGCCTTCAATTTAAATCACACCATTAAGAAAAAAAAATCTCAAACTTCAATAATAAACCACGAAAAAAAATAGAATTTTTAAATTAAGCCATAGATCGGATTACGTGAGTGAAAAAACACCCGGATTCCAGTTCTACCATAGATATTTCGCAAAACAAATCCAGCCAAATTTGAAATTCAAATTTGATTTTTTTTAAAAAAAAAAAAGGATTTTGATACCATAAGCACAAAATTAACAGCGACGATAATATATACGTCGTGCGTATAACGAAGAACAAGTTGAAAGCGAAAGACTTGCCTGGGATTGATATATCCATATTTTGAGAAGAAGAGGTTGCTCCTTTGCCGGAACCCATTACCATCACATACTATAATAAAAATCTCCGACCTTTTCAGCTCTATCTATAAATCTTCCAATACAAATACTAAATGGGTTTGTTTAGGGATAGATTTCGATCTAGCAAAATCAGCAGATGGGTATAAAATGAATTACTATGTGGAATTTGCAGCGAACATTTTTGAGTTAAAATTACTGGTTTGGAAAGAAATTGGAGATCCAAATACCAAAAAAAAGACACGAAAATTCAGAGAACAAAGTGCATAAGGGGAGCTTGCGTTGAGATCTCGCAGCGGAGGCTTTTGTCGCCCTCTCTCCTCTCTGAGATAAAAGCGAGTCAGTCCTCTCTGCGCTGCGCATAAAATTTCTACCTGTTGTTATCTCATTTATTTTTGAAGAAAATAGGTTAAAAAAAAAAAAACCTGCAACCTAGTATTACTATATTACCCCCGAATTGCATAATTAATACGTGCATGATAAAAAAAATTATTATCCATATAAATTTTAATTTTTTAAAAATATAATTATTAATTTAAATTTTTTAAATTAATATAAATATTAATAAAATAAAAAAATTAATATAATTTTTTTAAAATATTTAAAATATTAAAAACTATAAAGATAATTAATCTTATTAATTTTTAAGTTTTAATATGGATAATTTATTAATAGATTGATTTATCTTCACAATATTCTAATTTCACATGCTTGAAAGTAAATATAAAATTATTGCTTTATCAATAGTAGCAATCATTCTGGTCAACTTTTTTAGCAAAGATATAATTTTTATTTATAAATAACTATATAATATTTATAATAATTTTTTAAAAAAATATTAAGATATTAAAATAAAATATTTTATCATATGATGATTAATAACTGTAACTTAGTTTAATTTCAAAATTATTCTCACTACAAAAATACTTTAATAATATTATTTTTTTTGTTAATTGAAAATCTCCAATATCATATTATCAGTGTGATAATGTTTTGAGATTTCAAGCATAAATTTTCTAGGAAGGTTGTCGTCTAGGAATAGAATCCATGTCAAGGGTCCGCATTAATTTTCTTGCAAATGGTAGTATTTGATGGATCTCAAACTCGCTTGCCTTTCCTTCTAAGAATAGAAAGCCAACCATGAAATAATTACTATAATGGTATTTTTCATTTTATTATAATCACAATCACGTGGAGTATACTAATTTGTCCTAATGCGTCCTATCCACGCCAACAAATAGAATCACTGGCCTTTAATCTAATCCAACGTTGTTTTTTAATAATTATAGGTCATGTGAGTAGCACATGATAACATCTTATCCTGTATTGCCGAGTCAAAAATAAAAATATTTTTCAATTAGTGCCCAAACTTGAAGGGCTGTTGCCTGTTTTTTGGGCATGTGCCGTTGCTGGCTGGGGACCAAGCCAATTGCCAAATAGGACACAGCAGAAATAATGCCTTTTGCTTATTGCCAATCGATAGAGCAATATAATAAATTAATTAACTGCAAAAAAAAAAAAAATCAAAGATAAGAATTTTATGTTGTTGCGATGAAAAGGCCAAAAGGAAAAGGATAATATAATATAATATCAAAATTATTAAATATGATAAGCTGTTGGACTTGGTAGCCCATGAATGAATAAAGACTTGAGCTAGCCAAGGCTTCTATTCTGTCAATCGTCAACCCCCAAGGCCTACAAACATTCAACTTTTTGGACTTTACATATCAATTGTTCAATCGCTGACGCCCATTAGCCCAATCCCTTTACTGAATATATATATATTTTTTGTCAATTTACTGAATATATATTAATCCAAGCTCAAGATAACAATACATTAGCCTAAAGAATAAAACTTAACAAAACTTATTTTGTTTTGATTTCTTAGGAGTAGATATGAATGAAAGGAAGGGGGTAATAATTTGCTCTTCTTTATGCCTTCCTTTGTCTTTCGGTGGCTTTTTGGATTACTTCAAACTCCTTCTTTTAAACATCCTTAATTATATTGTTTATGTTCTTCTTTGCTGATACCTTCCATGCCTAACAAGGAAAGGATATTATCAACCATTTCTCAACACAATTATATATGTCGAAATAGAATATGGATATATAAATGTATTTATTTATTTATTTGATATAATTGGGTCTAACTAAAATTTGACTGCTTCCACACTATTGAGTTAAAGCTCATTAGTATTATTGTGTTTGTTTTAAAATAGTAGAAACAATTTTGAATTTTTAGCATCAAAACAACAATGAAGATAATAGTACTAATATAAAAAATAATAGTATTAATATTAGAATATATATTATATATATATATAATTCTTAATAAGTATATTATATTATTTTTTATATATTTTTTAATTATATTACCTTTAACTAAAAGATGCATATAGGAATTAAAAATAATAGTATTATTTTTTATCTTTTTAAGAATTAAAAAGATATTATCTAAGTAATATGTGATTTAGTTATATAATTAAGGATTTTAAGTTAATTTAATATATTTATGACTAAAATTATTAAAAGAAGTTAAAAAAATAAAGGATAATTATAAAAAAAATCTAAATTTTTATTATTATTTTTTTAAATTTATCAATTTTGTCTCAAAATTTCACATTAGTTTCAATTTTAGTAATTGGCTTAATTAGATAATTTAATTGATAGAAATAATTCAAATATATGCTAATATTATTAATATTAATAAATTATTTTTAAATAAATCAAATAAAAATATTATTTTATTAAATCAAATATTTATTATTTTGAAAGTTATAATCAGATTTACTTTAGTTATATTATTTATTAATATTTTATATTTAAACATTTGATTTTTATTTTCATTTGTTAGGTTTTAAATTCAAGATAAAATGATGAGAAATGAAAATATCACTTCTTTAAGCATGACTTTGGGCAGAAACAAGAGAAGTGACCCTTCAAAATTTGAATTCCCATTAGAAAACAATGAGCTGATTATATATTTATGTATTATATTCCTAATACCAATTAGGTAAACAATTTTTCTTTACCAACTTTTTCACGTTTTAATTTTATTGAGTTTGATTTTCCTATTGACGATGAATAGTCTACCAACCTCTCCACGTTTTAATTTTATTAAATTTGATTTTCCTATTGATGATAAATATTGATGATGAATAGTCTGGCAAACCGAGTTAAAAGGATATTCATATCAACTCAACTCAATTGAACTTTTATGCTAAAAATTTATTGGGGTCGATTATATGGATTCTCTTTCTCCATTATAAATGATTTTAGGCTAAATCCTAAAAAATGTGAGGGACAATCATATCACAGAGAAAATAATTCAAATATATGCTAATATTATTAATATTGATAAATTATTTTTAAATAAATTAAATAAAAATATTATTTTATTAAATTAAATATTTATTATTTTGAAAGTTATAATTAGATTTACTTTAGTTATATTATTTATTAATATTTTATATTTAAACATTTGATTTTAATTTTCATTTGTTAGGTTTTAAATTCAAGATAAAATAATGATGAGAAATGATGCTATTCGCCCCAAAAGGTTGGTCCACATGGGCAACCCGCTCATTACCCAAGTATTACATGGATGCCCATTCGCCTAGACAAGGGAAGGGAGATCTCCCCTTCTCAGATAGGATTCCTATGTGCCGACATAATCGAGTTAGAATCCTATTTCAAAGGGGACTCATAGACGACTTTGCTAACAGATAATTGAGATATTGGGAGACCATCTTCTATCACAATTCATACTCCTAATCTTAGTGGGAGTCTAACTAATGTTTATATATGAGAGGATTGTCAGATTTATACCTGTGGAGATTTCTGAGACGACATAAAAACAGAAGTGAATTAAAAGTATAATATAAATAAATTAATAAAATTAAATATATTATCTAAAACTAATAATATATAAATGAAATAATTTATTAATTGAGGAGTTTAATTATTATTAATAAAATGTATTTTTAAAATTAAAAGTAATATGAAAAATTATGACATTAGCGATTTCTTTCCCAACAAGGGAAGAGAATGCACGATTTATTAACATAAATATTATTTTCTTTTCTTTTCTGTTATATATTTACCCTTTAATATTTATGAATCATACTAAATTTATCTTTTATTTAGTTAAACATACATCATTTATGTTAAAATTAATAAATTAAAAAAAAAACGAAATAAAGCATTATCGGCAAGGCCATCAAATAAGAAGTGAGAATGCCTCATGTGATTGGTAGTTTTTTTTTTTTATGTATATGTAACGACGACTACTTATTAAATATATGAATTTTATATATTTATATTTTTTTTATAAGCACAAAACAATTTTATTAATAAAAAGGAGAACAACAGCAAGATGGAGAAGAGGCAAAAGGAAATTGTAAAATTCAAAACGGAAACAAAACCCAATAACAACTGCAAACTTTATAAAAACAAAACACAATTTAAGTAATATTCCCAAATTGTTGAAGACTAGCAACAGACCCAAAAGATGTTAACAGCAGCAAGATGGAGCCCCATGGAAAAGAAAACTAACAAGCTCTACATTCCCTCCATAGGTTGAGCCTTTACCTGCAATTTCTTTAAGCATGACTTTGGGCAGAAACAAGAGAAGTGACCCTTCAAAGTATGAGTTCCCATTAGAAAACAATGAGCTGATCATATATTTATATCTTATATTCATAATACTAATTAGGTAAATAATTTTTCTTTACCAACCTTTTTACGTTTTAATTTTATTGAGTTTGATTTTCCTATTGACGATGAATAGTCTGCCAACCTATCCACGTTTTAATTTTATTGAATTTGGTTTTCCTATTGATGATGAATAGTCTGGCAGTATATTCATATCAACTCAACTCAATTCAACTTTTATCCAAAAAATTTATTGGGATCGACTATATAGATTCTCTTTCTCCACTCTAAATGATTTTGGTTTAAATCCTCGGAAATATGAGGGATATTCATATCACAGATAAAATTTAGCCATTAACCGAAAATTTTATTATGATAGCTATAAGATCATGATATTTAGGTTGAAGGTTGTGATTTCTTAAGCATGAAGAATTCTGATCTATATCGAACTTTTTTTCCTGGTAAAAGTTTGTTTCTTAAACTTTTTATCTAATTATGTATTTCATAATCATGTCGCATTTATATAAATATTTAGCATACATAATTTTATTCTCTTTATATAATCATGATGCGTCAATTAAAATTAATCGAATTTCTAACTCAAATCTGCGAACGAATGTCACTTAAAATCCAACTTATATTACAATCTATTAAGTTGTCAAGCGTGATTACTGTCCTGATTACCCCCACATCTTTTTAATACTCTGCGTTATATTTTCATAGTCACGTCATTTTCTTAATATTTATTTAAATATTTTAAAAAATGCTTGATATGAGACGGAGAATATTAAGTTTTTGGATTACTTTTTTCTTTTTTTTTGAATTTCCCAAAACAGTTATCAATTTTTCGGTGGAAATTGATTGCTACCACCTCCTCAAGACTGCCTGCCTGCTTCCTATCAGTGCTACACCAATTCATCGCATTTTCTTTGTAATCAATACTTGAAGCATGGACTTTGTTTTGTCCCTTTTCACCTTTAGATGATTTTGTTTAACTTTTCTTAAGGAAAACAAAAGTAAGCAGTGGCTGTTAAGTTTAATTAGTAACGAAGCAAGTCATGGAACACAAGGATATGATTTAACAACTAACTTCACCATGTTCATGTTCATGGCTGGTATCTCCTGATATATAGATTTGATCCCCTCTTACAACTAGACTTTATTAAGGTAACAAACTTAATAACCCGCAAAATTTAAGTTTTAATATTTTATGTATGTATCCTCAACTTACGTTTAAATCTTGAAGAAATAAATAAGACAAAATCATTAATATTAAACACATACTCTAGTCTCTAGGTATCAAGATTTAGCCGGAATCAATTTGAATATTTATATAATACCTACTAGTAAATAAATAAACAATTTATATAAATAAATTGTACTATGAAATAGCAAAATAGGGAATTTATATAATACCCACTAGTTTAATTATATTGAAAAATATGTTAAGCACATTGAGCTTCCCATGAATATAACGAAGAGGCAGGTGTGCAGCCAGCGAGGCTATTCAGAGCCAGAGAGATTTATGGGAAACAACATCTAAGAAAAGACGAGAAAGAAAATAATAAAATTATAAAACTAACACAACAAAGCTGCCATGAAAGAATCAAACATTTAATCTCAAAAACCTAGGACAGACAACAAGTGTGAACGGAGTGATATGATGATACAGTTTGAAATAAAATAAAAAAATTAAAAAAAAAATTATAGTTTTGTTTTATTAATGAAGATGTATTTTATTGGGTTGACATGGAGGAATCCGGTTCTTCAATTATACAATAATAAAGAGTTAAAGACTCAAATTCCTCTCTAAGACACCGCAA
Organism: Hevea brasiliensis; assembly: GCF_030052815.1. Lineage (NCBI taxonomy): Eukaryota > Viridiplantae > Streptophyta > Magnoliopsida > Malpighiales > Euphorbiaceae > Hevea > Hevea brasiliensis. The sequence continues at coordinate 73,391,801 of NC_079507.1, read as the reverse complement.
TCAGTTGGACCCCACTGTATTAAAACATCCATCCTTCCTTCCTTCCTTCCTCCATATAACATTGGAAACCATCGAGTCTAAGCAAGTCAAGATTCAAGAAATCAACCAAAATATTACTGCCTCAAACACGCAAACACACAGGGAAAACCCTCCATAATTCTCCCTCTCTCTTTCTCATTTTCATCTCATCGTCCCTTACAATTTTCATCATCCCTGCCATCTTCGTCTCTCACTTCCTCTTACGCTTTCTGTATGTCGAATCTGGACCTCGCTCTCGCTCGAATCTAGACCTTGCTCATCAAGTTCTCGAATCTGGACCTCGCCATATATCCAAGTCTGTCTCATCTCGCCGCCGTTCACCTTCACCGGCTGCTATCCAACCCATTCGCATGCCTTTGGGCAAGGTTTGTTCTGTTTTTTATTAGCATTTTTTGTTCTGTTTTTTTTCTTTTTTTACTCTGTCGGTCCACCTCTGTCCTTTTATGTACAGAGAGTTTAGCTAAACTCTTCTTTTTTTTTTTTTTTTTTTTTTACGAATTAATATTAAAACCTTAATCTAGGCATGTTGAACTAGTTTTCCCAACCAAAACTGAAATTGAATTGCCGAAATGCTGATCATCACCTAGGGTTTACGAGTGAAGTTGTCAGACAAGACAATGATTTGGCTGTTGACGCCACCAGACCTACCGTTGACTTACGCCATCTTCCTCTCTTTTCCTGTATTTGAGTGATTCCTATATATCGCGTACTGATTTTTAAATTAGTTTTGCTGCATTTGGTAGGTCTACTCAAACAAATCTGTGATTGATTTTCTAAATCTTGAATGAACTTTTCCAAATTGTGTTATACTCAAAACAAATTCATCATAACTGATAAGAATAATTTGTTTTGAGAAAAGTATTTGTTTGTGAGAATTTTTTTCCATAAGAAATGCTGTGAAGTAATGCTGAAGAATGAGGGTAAATTTTTTTAACTTTTTTGCTGAGTTTTTCTTTATATTTCACTTTCATTATTTAATTTTAATTTATTATTAAAAAATATTAAATTTTAATTTAATTTTAAAAAACCATATAATTTAAAATAAAATCATCATTTTATCCCTTAATTAATAAAGTTATTATCTATTAAATTTATTAATAAAATTATTTATTAATTTATATCTTTCTATTTATTATTAATTTAAATTTTATTAATTTATTAATAAAAATATTAATATATTAATTATTAATTAATAAAATTACTAATTTAAATTAATGATTAATTTTTAAATCATTAATTATTGCAATAAAACTTTGCTTTTTGAAGAAGCAAATTGTTGTGACGTTTGTAATTGTAGCTTTAGCGTTTTACAGTAAAAGATAAATTTCCCTCTTCTTAAAAAATAGGTAATTGTGATGTCATTAATATATATTTTTATGATAAATTTAAATATTAATTAAAATAATTGATATTTTTTAGTGTGAAATAAAAAATAAAAAAATAGAGGAAAAAGAAAAAAGAGAGAAAATAGGATAATATAGTAATTTCATTATTTTTGAATCTGGAAACTTATAATAATTTGTTAAAAAAATTTTTATGAAATAAAATTAAAATTTAATGATATTTTAATAATAAATTAAAATTAAAAAATAAAAGTGAAATATAAAACAAAATTTAAGAACCAACCTTAAAAATTATCCTGAAAAATTATTAGCAATATTTTTTAAGCATTTCAATTTATTGAAAAACAAAACTTTTAACACAAAACAACATGTAAGACTATATATATATATATATATATAGTTTTCTTTTTTAATGGAATGTTCATCCATCATATCCACGGTCTACAGTCTAACCTACCCTACAAATGATTATTGGCTTTTTTTACCTGATTAAGAGCTCCTTTATGAATACAAATTCAATACACATTGCCATTAAATTGAGTATATAAATATTATGTATCTAATATGAAATTCTTTTTATAAATTATATATAGCCTAATATGCTCTATTCCTTTATTATGATCTATTTATTTAAATAAATTACAGGTGATGTATTAGTTAATTTGTGACATAAATATATTTATATTGGGTTGAATATTTTGACATGATTAATTAAATAAATCTTATTCAGACTAAATATAATGATGCACCATTTTTATGATCCTGGAGCACAAAATGCTAGCTTTAAATTAATCCATTACTAAATATCCATAAGCTATGCTCATATATGTTCTTCTTTAAATATCATTCCCTTCAACTCCAACTCCTGACATGTAAAATCTTTCCTTTTTTGAGCTTCTTTTAGGGTATTGTTTTGACTAAGAGATGTTGCAAAAAGTAATGGAAGTGATCTGCTGCCAGCCTAAAACTAAAGCCAAATGCATAACAGAAGGGAGAAGGAAGATCAAAGGGAAAGTGGTGTTGATGAAGAAAAATGTTCTCGACTTCGATGACATTAAAGCTTCATGTCTTGATCGGTTTCGTGAGTTGTTTGGCAAAGGCATCTCCATACAGCTTATCAGTGCTGTCCATCGAGACCCAGGTTCGCTCATCACGTTTTGTCTCTGTTTAACACATTTTTGAGTGGTTGACATTAAAGGGGAAATAAACATACAGGTAAAGGGAGGATTAATGTTAGAAAAGTGTATGTTAAACCCTATAACACGGGCTGACACAAAATTAAATATGAAAGGATGAAAATTTAAATAATTATATAATTAATAAAAATTTATAAATCGACTTATATTACAATAATCAACATTTTTTTAATAAATTATATAAATTATTAATTTTAAATAATTAAAAAAAATATAATAAAGAAAGTCTATAAATTATCATCTATATTCATTACAGTAATTTTTTAATCATTCGTTAAGAGATTAATTTTTAGAGAATTTGATTTAAAATTTAAAAATGGAAAAAATAAAGTTTCACAGAAAAATTAAACTTAAGTTTTAAGAGTAAATTAATTAATGTTTAAAAATAATAATTTATAATTATTATATTAAATAATAATTAAAATTTTAATTCTATAAAGATAAAATAAATAAAGATAAATTTTTATGCCAACTTTTTTTAAACTTTAATATTTAATTTATTTTCATAATTGTTGGCAAAATTAATTTTAAAAATTAAATTTGATAAAATTATTATTTCTAAATTTGAAGGAAAATTTTCAGGCACAATATTCATAAAATTAATCACTAAAATAAAGATTTTTAATAATTTAAATAAATGTCAAAATTATTCTTTGAAACTTCTTGTTTAATAATGCCAATTACTTCTTTTTAAGCTAAAACTGTTGATTTTGTTTTGGTTTATACGTTTAGCGAATGATCTGCTGGGGAAGCTTGGAAAGGTAGCACACTTGGAGAAATGGGTAACAAGAATTACCCCAATAACAGCCGGAGAGATTGAGTTCGATATTAACTTTGACTGGGATGAAAGCCTGGGGGTCCCTGGGGCTTTCATCATTAGAAATCATCATCATAGCCAGTTCTACCTCAAGACAGTCACCATAGAAGATGTTCCTGGGCATGGTAGGGAGCATTTTGTCTGTAATTCCTGGGTCTACCCGACCCATCGTTACAAGTATGATCGAGTATTCTTCTCAAACAAGGTAATCGAATTTTGAATTTGAAATAGGATAATAAAATTTTAGAGATTATATTTTGAATATTTATCTGCTTTTTGAATTTTCTAGAGATTGGGGTGGGAGTATGTTATGTAGTCTTTTAGAAGCAAACTTAAGACAATCGTTCTCGATGTATTTTGCTTGATTTCCATCATTTTGTCGCTAAAACATAACCCATATGAAAATTTCTGCAAGAATAGCAATTTCCTACAATGTCATTTCCTTAAATTTTCAAGTTACATAGATTTAACTTCTAAGTTTTTCTGTCTGTTGCTAATGCATTAGACATATTCTATCAGTTTTGTTTGTTTGTGTTTCTTGTGGGTGGGCTTAGGAACTTAGGATAAAATGGTGGATCCGCTAACAACTTGGTGATTTGCATGTTAGACCTACCTTCCATGCCAGACACCTGATACTTTACGCAAATATAGAGAAGAAGAACTCATAAATCTGCGTGGAGATGGAAAAGGGGAGTTAAAGGAATGGGATAGAGTGTATGACTACGCTTACTACAATGATTTGGGAAGTCCGGACAAGGGTAAAGAACATGGACGCCCTGTTCTTGGTGGAACAAAAGAGTATCCATATCCTCGAAGAGGAAGAACCGGACGGAAACCAACAAAAAAAGGTTAGAAACATCAGCGAAGCTAGATCATTTTGAGTTGCGTATAAAATTCTAATGGTAAATTGTTGTCTTGATGTCCTAGTGTGTTTTTATACTCTTCTATAAATGAAGTAGAACATGCATGACTTTCTACATATATTAGTTAGATGTATTATTTTTTTCAATTCAATAATAATTTCAATTTATCATTGTAACAGACCCCAATTCTGAAAGCAGATTGCCGCTTCTGAGTCTAAATATATATGTTCCAAGAGATGAACGTTTTTCTCACCTGAAGTTTTCAGACTTTCTTGCCTATGCTCTGAAATCCTTGGTTCAAGTTTTAGTCCCCGAGTTCAAATCTTTATGTGACAAGACTATAAACGAGTTTGATTCCTTTGAAGATGTTCTTAATCTCTATGAAGGGAGCATTAGACTTCCAAGTGCGATCACGACCAAAAAATTAAGGAATTGCATCCCAGGGGAGATGTTCAAGGAACTCGTGCGTAACGATGGTGAACGATTCCTCAAATTCCCAAAGCCTGACGTGATCAAAGGTATATATACATTTTTCTTTTCTCCTCCAAGTTAGTTTAAAATCCCATATCTTAAGAAATTTTACCGGCAGTTATGAAGTTCTGACAGTATAATTGCAGAGGATAAGTCTGCTTGGAGGACAGATGAAGAGTTTGGACGAGAAATGCTTGCTGGAGTCAACCCAGTCATCATCAGTCGCCTTCGAGTAAAAATCAACTTAGGTAAAATTTTCTGTTATATGGTCTTTTAGCCCTGACAATTTACTAAAATTTATTTGCAGGAGTTTCCTCCTACCAGCAAGCTAGACACTAGAGAATTTGGGAACCATACCAGTACAATAACAAAAGAGCAAATAGAAGAGAACATGAATGGGCTCAAAGTAGATCAAGTACTAAACACGCTCCTTTTCTTTCATGTCTTTATTCGTGCTTGAAAACCAATCTTACAATCAAGAAACACCTTTTTTTTTAACTTCTTATCTACATTTGTAGGCAATCAGAAGTAACAGACTGTTTATATTAGATCATCATGATGCATTGATGCCATACTTGACAAAAATAAACTCAACAACCACAAAGACTTATGCTACGAGAACAGTCCTTTTACTACAAGATGATGGGACATTGAAGCCATTGGCTATTGAATTAAGTCTCCCACATCCGCAAGGGCAACGTCATGGTGCTGTCAGCAAAGTTTTCACTCCAGCAGAATACGGCGTTGAGGGCTCAGTGTGGCAGCTGGCCAAGGCTTATGCCGCTGTAAATGATTCTGGATACCATCAGCTCATTAGCCACTGGTATGATTCAAGAATGAGGCTATATAGTAGCACAAGGTAAAATGTGTTCTGATGTAGAACGCATGCCTCAATGCTTGTGCCTTCGTTTGCAGGTTAAACACCCATGCTGTGATAGAGCCATTCATAATTGCTACAAACAGACAGTTGAGTGTTCTTCATCCGATATATAAACTTCTGCAACCCCACTTCCGTGATACAATGAACATAAATGCCTTAGCTAGGCAGATTCTGATCAATGCTGGAGGGGTACTCGAGAATACTGTCTTCCCAGCCAAATATGCCATGGAACTGTCTGCTGTTGTTTACAAGAATTGGGTTTTCCCTGAGCAGGCACTCCCTGCTGATCTGCTCAAGAGGTAAATAACAGAACCTTAAACTGTATAATGGCCTTTTATCCAATCTTTTGATCTCTGGAGAAACAAAAATTCATCCTAGTTCTGCTACATTTCAGAGGAGTAGCAGTTCCAGATTCAAGGCAGTCGCATGGTCTCAGACTTCTGATAGAAGATTACCCTTATGCTGTTGATGGTTTAGAAATCTGGTCTGCAATCAAAACTTGGGTTGAGGAATATTGTGCTTTCTACTACCCAACAAATGAACTTGTTCGAAATGATAATGAACTGCAATCATGGTGGACAGAGATTCGCAATGTTGGCCATGGTGACAAGAAAGATGAACCATGGTGGCCTGAAATGCAGACACAAGCTGATCTTACACAAACATGCACTATTATCATATGGATAGCTTCAGCCCTCCATGCAGCTGTCAATTTTGGGCAATATCCTTATGCTGGCTACCTCCCTAACCGTCCAACAGTAAGTCGCCGTTTCATGCCTGAGCCAGGCACCCCTGATTATGCAGAACTGGAGAGAGATCCAGACCTTGCCTTCCTGAAAACAATCACAGCCCAGCTACAAACCCTCCTTGGTGTATCCCTCATTGAGATTTTATCAAGGCATTCAACTGATGAGGTCTACCTTGGGCAGAGAGATATTACTGAATGGACTTCAGATCCTGAACCACTAGCAGCATTTGAAAGATTTGCAAAAAGGCTGAAAGAAATTGAAAAGAAAATTATAGATATGAACAACGACGAGAAATGGAGGAATAGACTTGGGCCTGTCAAGGTGCCTTATACCTTGCTTTTCCCTAACACCACAGATGACTCTAGAGAGGGTGGACTTACTGGCAAGGGAATTCCCAACAGTATCTCTATATAACTGTAAAGCCGTAAGGTGTTCAAAACTAGTGTTTAGTAAAGTTGTAGTACCCGGGTGAATCATATTCCAAAATTTTGCTCTATCTTGTACAAAATGTAGAGGTATCTACAGAATAGCTATTGATTTGAAGGAGAAATAAAGAGCAAGCATAAGTTCCATTAAGATAAATCAGGCATGCCAATAGAAACCTGTACGTATATTCCAGGGCTACAAAAGCTTCAAGAAAATCAGTGTCATCTCAGCATCTGCCCCGTTTTAAATTTCAGTTTGTTTTTCTGAATTTGTGCCCTGCAAGTCTGCAACATGCAAAGCCACAAAAAAGATTAAAAGGGTTTAGATGCTCAATCTCAGAAGCCCATCCATAGTTCATACCAAAATCTCTAACAATGGCACATTTAAACGCTACAACTACATTCCCTCACCAACTGCAGAAAAAGAACAAAAAAACTAAACATCTTCATAAATTGAGATAAATCAAGCAAGTGAAAAATATTCAATTCTATAACATATAATAAAGAGTGGAGAGTAAGATGCCTCTACCTTCTTCGCGTCGCACGGAAGCTCATGGGCACTGGGAATGGAATTCTCTCTCATTGGAAAATCGTGAATCCCAGTAAACCAATAACTCGCTCTTGTTTTCGACAGGTGTCAAGGACAGATAGCATTCAAATTTTCTCCAACAGTTGAAACGATATCCTTTTCATGTTACCCCCAGTCCCGCGCCATCTTAATCTTATCCAGATTGGTTTGTTTTTGCTTTTGTTTTTTAAGTCTATGTTACTGTTTTTTTTTTTTTTTGGGGTGAATGTCTGTTACTATTTTCATTTTTAAAAATTGCTTAAATTTTATTAATAAAACTCAACTCAATTAATCCTTTATCCCAAAAATTTTGGGTTGACTGTATAAATTCGCTTTCTCCACTCTAAATGATTTTGGTTTAAATCCTCAGAAATGTGCAATGCTTCTGGGTCATGTTGTACTACTCTCCTCTAAGTCAATTTAAGTCTACCTATTTTTTTCTTTCTATCCTCTAACCTAATGTGCTCTACTTGTCTAACTGGAGTCTCCGTATGTCTGCGCTTTACATGACCAAACCACCTCAATCTCCCTTCTCTCAACTTATCCTCAATTATCACCACTACTACCTTTTCTCTAATACTCTCATTACGGACTTTATCTAGTCTAGTATGGTCACTCATCCACTTTAACATTCTCATCTCTGCAACTCTTATCTTAGACGCATACGACTCCTTCAGTACTCACCACTCACTACTATATAACATAGCAGGTCGTATGGCTGTACGGTAAAATTTTTCTTTCAATTTATTGGGAATCTTGCGATCACCTTAAACTCCCGTGGCACGTCTCCACTTCATCCATCCGGCTTTAATCCTATGACTAACATCCTCCTCACATTCCCCATCTACTTGAAGGACTGACCGAGATATTTAAAGTGATTACTTTGGGACAGTACCACTCCATCCAAACTAACTCCTTCCCTATCACCAGTTTGGCCTTCATTGAACTTGCAATGCATGTATTCTGTCTTCGTTCTACTTAACTTAAAGCTCTTTGACTCTAGAGTACTTCTCCAAAGCTCTAGCTTTTTATTGACTCCTTCTCGCGTCTCATCTATTAGAACAATATCATCCGCAAACATCATGCACCAAGGAATACTCTTTTGTATATGTTTCGTCAATTAATCTAAAACTAATGTAAAAAGGTTAGGGTTTATAGCTAATTCTTGGTGTAATCTAATTGAGATAAAAAAATCTCTTGTGTCCCCTCTCACTGTACGCACAATAGTAGTTGCTCCTTCATACATATCTTTCAATACTTGTATGTATCTAATAGATACCATATTTTGTTCTAACACAGACATCTCTTGGAACACTATCATAAGCCTTTTCTAAATCAATAAAAACCATGTGTAGATCTTTCTTCACATCTCTATATTTCTCCATCAAGCTTCTAATGAGAAAGATTGCATACATAGTTGAACGACTGGGCATGAAGCCAAATTGATTGAGAGAGATAGAAGTATAATGACGTAGTCGATGCTCCACAACTCTCTCCCACAACTTCATAGTATGGCTCATGAGTTTAATTTCTCTATAGTTTGAGCAACTCTATATGTCTCCCTTATTTTTAAAAATAGGTATTAAAATACTCATCCTCCATTCATCAAGCATTTTCTTCAAGTTTAGAATCTTATTAAATAATTTAGTTAACAATGCCACTCCCATATCTCTCAAACACTTCCATACTTCAATTGGTATTCCATCGGGTCTACAGGCTTTATTCACTTTTATTATCTTAAGTGTTTCCTTTACTCCTAAATATCTAATCCTTCTAGTATAATTCACATTCTTTTCTATTGTTCTATAGTCTATATTCACGCTATTACCATTTTGACTATTATTAAAGAGATCATTAAAATAATTTATCCATATTTCTTTAATGTCCTTATCTTTCACTAACATTTTTCCTTCTTTATCCTTAATACACCTAACTTGATTGAGATCTTGACATTTCCTTTCTCTCCTCCTTGCTAATCTATAAATATTTTTCTTCCCTTCTTTAGTTTCAAGTTTCTCATATAACTTTTCAAAGGCCTGTGCTCTTGCTTGACTAACTGCTTTTTTTGTCTCTTTTTTTGCTATCTTGTACTGTTTATATGCCTTATTATTATCACATTTAGGTAATTCTTATACTATTCCCTTCTTCTCTTAACTGCCTTTTGTATTTTCTCATTCCACCACCATCTCTCTTTTGAGGATAGTCCATATCCTTTAGACTCTCCAAGTATTTTTCTAACTACTTCTCTAAATTTTATTAATAAATTAAAAAAAAGGCAATAAATTAATTATCTTTTTGTTCATAAGAGTTTTGATTAGCCGAAAAATAAATAGTGGATTAGTTGAATAACTCTTGATATAAAAGTGTTAAATTCACAATCTATATATCAACAATAATATCAATCCCTCTCTCCATGAACAGTGAAATTGAGAGGGTGATTTCGTTATCATTTTCATATTGGAGGGTTAACTGCTTTTTCCTTTCATCCACAGAGATTTTGCGTTGCAGTTATAAATTCACCCTTTTTCTGCATAGTGATATTATTTACATCCTTTTGTGTGTTTTTATTTTTATTTTTTTATTTTTTATTTTTTAATTTAGGATTTCTTTTGTTTATTCTGCAATTAAAATTTACAATTGTGCCCGTGATATCGTACCCACAGCCCTTGATCAAAATGGCACCGTCCCTTCATCTGCTATGGTTCAAATGTTTTTTCAACCCTTAATACCCATAATTCTCAGCTATTACCCCTAATTCTCAGTTATTAATAGATTGGCATTTGCCTCTTGACTTACTTGGGTTAAGCGGTTGTCCCTTGGTCATTGGTTGTAGGTTATTTAGCTCATTTTAGCTTCTGTTTATGCATCAAGTTTTAGGGATTGCTTAGTCTCTACTTAATCTGTCAAATCTTTACCTGTATTAGGGGTATTTTTTTTTTCAAGCAATAAAACAAGGATTAAAGTAATAGAATGGTTAATAAGTACTCGTTAAAAAAAACAAAAATTGTTAATAAGTTAAGAAGAAAACAAGGTAAGATGCAACAAAGAAAATCTTCTTGAAACGCGAAACATGTCATCTCCATTTCCCTAACCCAAACAATGCATATAAAGTACCATTTCATGGCTAGAAAAAGCTATAAAACTCAATCCAAGTTTTTGGTAGGACATATTTCAAATTGAAAAATCTTCGGTTTACCTCAGAACAAATTTTCTTAGAAAATTATTTGAAAAAGATCCAGAGTTAACTCAATTTAGATAAATTAACTCGATTTAGATAAAAACTTATTCACTTCACATGATCTTCAATTATTCGGATCCAACATCACAACCGCACCCTTTCAGATTCTTATAGGATTGGATAGGTGTGTGGAAGTTAGCTTTAGCATAAATTGCTTCAGCACTAAGCTCTTCGTCAATTAGGTGGATTTCAATTTGCTCTCTCTATAAATAGTCTTTTATTCATTTTAGTTATATTGCTTTTTTTTTTTTTTTTTTCCGTATGCAAGGTTTGTTTCTCCTGTTTCTCTCATTAATGTGCTGTAGCTGTGTGTGTAAAGTTACTTTCCTACCCATGGTTCAAATCACGATCACAGTTGCAGTCGCAGGTAAAGGAAATAAGCCTATAACGGCTGTAAGATAACGAAAATGGCTTTTTGTCATGCAAATTTTTTTGAAAAATTTACAAAGTTCATAAAATGACTATATATTAGTAAATATAAGTAAAATTAAGATATACAACTATATAGTAAGTATAAATACATTAAATGGTAGAGACAAGAAAAAGAATACTAAAACACTATATATATGTAAAAAATATAATATAAAAATTTTTAAAGTAACGGCTGTTACCATTATTTAACGATTGGTAATGACTATCTGCAAATACCTGGTTACCTATAAATAACGGCCTCACACGTAATGGTTTTAAAATCATGTTACTACCTTTATTGTTTTGATTAATCTAATTATCTTTGTTCATTCCAGCTGTTGCTGCAGGGATTGCTTACTTTTGGAGGTATTTATTTCTTTAAATGTCTTTTGCTTTTCTCTTCTTTTAAATGGTTTCTGTTGTTATTTTTTTTCTTCCTCTTCCATTTACTTTGTCTTGCTTTTGTTTCTATGTTTTAGCTTTGTTATAATTTTTTTTTCTTACTGATTTTATTTTGCTTTTTTCTTGCACCTAAATCCTACAGCTTGCTCTTTAATATTTTTGATTATGAGTATGATGACTAAGAAGGCAAGATTAAAGCATGATTGAGGAGGTGACTTTACCCCAAAAAATTTAAGATTGGTTATGTTTTACCATTTGAGATATTTAGTTCATTAAAATTAGGTTAGATTTAGAGTAGACAGCAAAGGAATAGCTAGGGAGTGAATTACCATATCAAAGTTCAAGCTAAACTATTAACATTTGTTCAATTCAATCAATACAAGAGCTAAAATTAAGTTAAATGCTCTCAGGCTCAATCTATAATATGACTAACAAGAAAATTAATGAAACGGTCAGCTCTAACATGTGTCTTCTGTATTTCCTTCCTTGTAAGCATTATTTAGTTATAACTCTTTTAAATGTGGATACGCCACGTTCTCTTTCATCAGTCTAATTCTCTCTCCATGTTTTTTAATTTAATATATGATATGTGTTATACTTATTTATTTATTTATTGGACAACACCAAGTCATATTGATGAGTTGATATACATAATAAATTCCCTCATTTTTGTTGGACTTGGATTGGAAGAACTAAAAGAAGGAAATGAGGTGTGGGTGAGGCAAGGCAACGTATCAAAATCAGACAATCTAATTGGTCCAACATATATCATCTTATCCATATTTCTACCATTCCTCTAAAATCCTTGTTCTTACTTCTTGATCACACCCATCTACACATCGTAGCAATCATCACTTAGCCATCCCAGAATCTCCAATTCCTGGTGGCGCAATGGCAACTCAAGCTTCTCTCTTCACACCCACCACCCTCTCCACACTTAAATCAAGCAACAATGTGATCGTGCCATGGAAACTGTTAGCATAATTACAGCAATTAGCATGATTATAGGAGATTTGTGTAGCATAATTACAGCAATTAGCATGATTATAGGAGATTTGTGTAACATAATTATAACAATTATTATTCTTGTCCAAATTAGTTCATATTTTTATATATAAATAGATGTAATATCTCTGTAAATGAGACACAGACAAATACACAATCCTTTTCTTCATTACTTGTATTCTTTCTTCTAACATGGTATCAGAGCCATAAAGCTTTTATTTCTAGTTTTTGGGGTCTCTCTGCTCTCTCTACAACCTGTTCTGGTTCATTCTTTCATACCTATTATTATACCAGTTTTTTTTTCTCCTCATCTTGTTATCAATGGAGAAATCTGATATTTTAAGACCTATTGCAACAGTTCTGACTGGTTCCAACTATAATCTTTGGGTTCAAGGAATGAAAGGTTTTTTGATAGGTCGTAAGCTTTGGCGTATTGTTACCGGAGATATCACTGCGTCGACAAGAGAAAACGATGAAACTGATGCAAAATTTGCTGACCGTCTTGAGGATTGGGATAGTAAAAATCATCAGATCATCACCTGGTTTCGCAATACCTCTGTCTCATCCATCCACATCCAGTTTGCTAATTATGACTCTGCAAAAGAAATCTGAGATTTTTTGGCTAATCGATATCAGACTACTGGACTTGCCCACTATTATCAGTTGTGGACTACTCTTCATAATCTGAAACAAGAAGCAGGTCAATCTGTGAATGATTTTCTTGCCCAGGTCCAACCTATTTGGAATCAAATATCTCAGGCCAAAATCAGTGAAGATCATCTTGATCTCATTCAAGTTCTAATGGCTCTTCGATCAGAATATGAGGCCGTTCGAGCGTCCCTGCTACATCGAAATCCACTCCCATCATTGGAAACTGCTATTCAAGAGATTATTTTTGAAGAGACTCGTCTCAGTTTGGATAAAACTCCTCAATTTGAAGCTGCTCTTGCAACTACTCGATCCTCACATCAGAAATCTGGCAATCAACTCTGTAAGAATTGTAATCAAATTGGTCATGCTTTTGCATATTGTCCTACTATAAAATGCAAATATTGTCATGGTTACGGTCATATTCTTGAACATTGTCCCACGTCCTTCAAGACCAAAAGGAGGCGATCTAAATTCAAGAATGTCTCAAAGCCCGAATCTTCCTCTGCATCCTTCTTGTTCTTTGCTCGAGGGCTCTACCGCCATGACCATGAGTGATCTTGAGGTACTATTCAAACAAGTTATCTCTTCTAATTCTCCTGCTGCCATGTCTGCCACTCCGGGTAATTCTTATTGGCTTTTTGACTCTGCATGTTGTAATCATATGACCACTAATCTTAAATTCTTGTCTTCTGCAAAACCTGTATCTTCCTTACCACCAATCCATACTGCAAATGGTACTAAAATGAACATCACACATACTGGTCATGTGTCTACCTCAAATCTTCATCTCCCTGACACCTATTATATCCCTAATTTGGAACTCAATCTTATTTCTGTTGGTCAGTTGTGTGAAAAAGGACTAAATATTATTTTTCTCACCATGGTGTCAGTGCAGGATCCACAAACGGGACAGATTCTTGGGGAGGGTCGCAGAGTGGGTCGATTATTTGAGCTTACATCTTTACATCTTCCTCAGAGATTTGTGTTTGCAGCTACAATCCCTAATTCCTCCATTCACCAATGGCATCTTCGTCTTGGTCATGCTTCTACCAGTAAAATTCAACCTTTAATTTCTCGTGGATTATTAGGATCTACTAAGTTTGAGTCATTTAATTGTTTAAATTGTCAGCTTGCAAAACAACCTGCATTATCTTTTTCTCATAATAATACTACTTCAGACACTCCTTTTGGTTTAATTCATTCTGACATTTGGGGTCCTTCTCCTATTTCTTCAATAAATGGTTTTCGTTATTTTGTAATATTTATTGATGATTATTCTCGGTTTACTTGGATATATTTTTTGAAACATCGATCTGAGTTATCACAAATTTACATCACATTTGCAAAAATGATTAAAACTCAGTTCTCTTGTGACATTAAAATTCTCCGAACAGACAATGCCATGGAATATCGGGATTCTTCTTTACTTCAGTTTCTTAGTCAACAAGGCACCGTTGTTCAACGTTCTTGTCCTCACACCTCTCAACAGAATGGCGAGCGACGCAAGCATCGCCATATTCTTGATTCTGTACGTACTCTTCTTCTTTCTGCCTCATGTCCAGAAAAATTTTGGGGAGAAGCAGCTTTTCATGCTGTTTATATTATTAATCGTCTTCCTACCTTGGATCTTCATAATTTATCTCCTTTTGAAAAGTTATTTGGACAACCTCCTGACTATTCCATCCTTAAACCTTTTGGATGTGTTTCTTTTATTCTTTTACAACCTCATGAACATACCAAATTAGAACCCCGTGCTCGTCTATGTTGTTTTCTTGGTTATGGCATTGAACACAAAGGGTATCGTTGTTGGGATCCTGTTTCTAATAAGTTACGCATCTCTCGTCATGTTACCTTTTGGGAAAATACTATGTTCTCTTCTCTTTCCAAATTTCATCACTCTGTCAATACTGCCTCTCTATTTTTCACTGACTCCTCCAAAGAGCTGTTTCCAAGTCCTGATCCAGGTGATTGTGATGTGCTCAATATTAGCCCAACTACACCTGCCCCTGTTGAATCGGCACCAGTTGTTGATCCAGTACCTGCGCCTGCATCTCCTCCTAGCACTACTCTTCGTCGTTCTACCCGTATAAGAGAAACTCCTCATTATCTTTCTGATTTTCACTGTTACTCTACTATTGCAACCCTTCATGAGCCTCGTTCTTATCGTGAGGCAAGTACTGACCCTCTTTGGCAGCAAGCTATGGTAGCGAACTTCAGGCTTTAGAGAAAACTCATACTTGGGATGTAGTTGATCTTCCACCAAACAAGACCCCTATTGGTTGCAAATGGATTTACAAAATCAAGACCCGTTCTGATGGAACTATTGAACGCTACAAAGCTCGCTTAGTAGCCAAAGGGTACACTCAAGAGTATGGTATCGACTAAGAAGAAACTTTTGCTCCAGTGGCCCGATTAACATCTATTCGCAGTCTCTTAGCTATTGCTGCAGTTCGTAAATGGAAACTTTTCCAGATGGATGTCAAAAATGCTTTTCTTCATGGTGATTTAACAGAAGAGGTTTATATGCTAACAAGCCTTATATGGATTAAAACAAGCTCCCAGGGCCTGGTTTGCCAAATTTAGTTCCACTCTTGCTCAACTTGGTTTTCTCTCTAGTCCACATGATTCTGCATTATTCACTCGCGGTAGCGGTGGTATTGTTCTTCTGTTGCTTTATGTTGATGATATGATAATAATAGGAGATGATTCATCTGGTATTCTAGAGTTACAACATTATCTCAATCAACATTTTGAAATGAAAGACCTGGGTTCTCTCAGCTATTTTTTGGGTCTTGAAGTTTCTCAAAATTCTGATGGCTATTATCTATCTCAAGCCAAGTATGCATCCGACTTACTTTCTCGAGCAGGCATCACTGATAGCAAAACAGTATCAATCCCATTGGAGCTCAATTGCAAACTTACACCTTTTGATGGCACTCCTCTTGATGATCCTACTTTATATCGACAGCTTGTCGGGAGTCTTGTTTATCTCACAGTGACTCGACCTGATATTTCATATGTTGTTCATCTGGTCAGCCAGTTTATGTCTGCTCCTCGCTCAACTCATTTCTCTGCAGTACTTCGAATCCTTCGTTATATCAAAGGCACTCTTTTTCATGGTGATGTGTCCCAACCGCAAGTACACAGATCGTTCAAGTAGTATAGAAAAAGATATCGTTCCCACGAGGAGTTGTGTTAATGATTGAATTTTTGATATAAAATAAAATATGTTAAAATTGTATTTTAATCAAATTAATAAAAGAAATTTAGGAATTTGAAGCATAAGGTATGAAAATGCAAAACTAAATTTAAACAATGACTAATTTAATAATTCGCAAAATAAAGAAATTGATAATAATGAAAATTAATAAAATGAGATTAAACTAAACACTCAAAAGTAAAATTCCAAGCAATAATTGATGAAAGAAGATTCTGGAATTAAGGGTTCATATTTAAGTCATTTTGGGATTTTCCCTAGCTAGCCTAATCCATGAAATTTATGAGTTTAAAGGAGATTAATTCCAAAATCCTTTGAAAACTCTTTCGAGTGAGACAAAGAGTGCCTTAATTAACTTAATCCTACTTTCGTGGAGTTAAAATTAACCAAGACCCATTAGGTTCTTTAATCAATCTATTAAAACCCTCTTAACCCTTAGTCTATTTCTAGATCTAAGTTAATTAAGTCCAATTTCTTGATTAACTATCACTTGGTTTTCTCCTTTCGGTGCTTCAACCAAGGATTAAGAACATAACTTAATGGGGCCCTTCATTAAGCATGTGAATAAGCACACAAGAAATGGATTAAACCTCATAAATTCATTAAATTGGGACTAACCCAGTTCAAATCCACAAAAATAACTAAAATATTACATCCCTTACTCCAGAATCAAAGTAAAACTACTCACTATCCATAATGTTTACAAGAAATTCTGAGTTTATAAGGAAATAAAGCTTTAATCTAAGCTAAGAAACAAGAAACTAAACACTAGAAATGTAGGAAAAATGTAAGAAAAGAAAGAAATCTCCAAATCTGGTTGGAAATGGAGTGGGAGATGATTGTGACTCTTCAGCTGCTGCCTCCCCTATTCCTTTTCTTCCTCTACTTGTTTCCCCTATTCCTAAAATGGGAAATGGGGCTATTTATAGCATTTTCTGACATGGAGCCCTAAAATGGTGTGTTTTAGGAGGGATTTTCTGAGGGAATCTTCTGCCAGCTCATTAATGAAATCTTTGTGGGACTGCATAAGTGGACTGCATAAGTTATGCAGTCCCTTATGCAGTTTTCGGCTGTTTCTAGTTCACTTATGCAAAACTGCATGACTTGGCGCATAGGTTATGCACATTTCCGTGAGATTGCATAAGGGAGGCGTGAATCTGCATAAGCTATGCACTCTCCTTATGCACAATTCGGCAGGTGTTGGAACAGTGTTTCTTCTCCTCATGCGGATCTGCATAGCTTATGCGGCAAGTTATGCGCAATTTTGTCAATGCATATTTCCACTTGAAAACTTGTTTTTGACATCTTTGGCTGTAGAAGTCACTCCTCAATGGCAAAATTTCTTTTCAGTCCTTCAAAAACACCATTTTTCCTACAAAACAAAGTAAAAATTACAAATTAATCCAAAATTGACAATTATGAAAAACTAACTAAATAACTAATGAAATTAGCTAAAAGTGACTAATAATCAAATAAAATGACTATGAAATTAAACCTAAATGATTATGCAAAATGTATGCATCAAATACCCCCAAACTCAAGCTTTTGCTTGTCCTCAAGCAAACTTTAAAGTGTGATGCAATTTTTAGCGGTACCTTATCCAAAGAGCTATGAAAATCACCTATTAAAGTAACTTAACACACCTTTAGCCATACCAGCAATCCATATACCCATCCTTCAAAATGCAAAGAATCTAATGCTTATCCAAGCTTTCACCGCTTAGCCATCAAGTCAATTATCATTCAAAATCCCCAAAACAACCAATCAAAAGAGAGAGTCATGCTCAAAAGGAATTCTAGGACAATCAATAGTCAAAGTGTCTCTATATGGAATGATGGAATTGAATGAATGAATGAATAGTTTTCCAATCCCATAGGCAAATTCCCTACTCCCATCTCCACTAATGTAGCAAATACTATCAAGAGATCAAAGGTCTTTTTAGGGATGTAATGGGGCCATGGGGTTCAAAATGAGGCTAAGAAGAAAGATGGGTAAAAAGGATTCAAAGCATGAGAATATTTTCAATCTTGACAACATAAGGTACACTTCTTATTTTATTATTTTTTTTTCTTTTTCTCTTTTTTTATATATGGAGGAGAGAAATACACAATGAGAATTGTCAAGTGCTAGCATAGTTTACAAAACGCACAAAAATGGAGGGACATTTTGATACTTTAAACTTGTATCTTGCATTTTCTTTTGATGATTGTCTCTAAAAATGCCACCCCCAAACTCATTTGTTTTAATACTTTGGGTGGATTTCTTTCATTTTGAATGACAATGGTGAAAAGCACATATACTAGCACTTTTACAAGATGACAAGCACTTCTTCTCCCTTTTATTGAATTTTTTTTTTTTTGTACCTAATGTTATAAATAATTATTCTCATGAAAAAGGTTAGAGTGTTTGGTTCATTGGCTAGGTAACAATAAGGATTTCAAGAAAAATTAGGGGTAAAAAGGCTCAAAGGGGTTTGCAAGGGTCAATTTTAATTAAGAAAAGGGCCAAAGGTTTAAAATGAGAAGGTTTAAATCAAAGAATGCCTAATCATCTCTCTTTTCAAGTACAAGCTGGTATTTCGCCTTGAAAGGTTTAGAAAATTTGTTCTAGGATTGGTGAGACATCATTTGACTACCTTATATCCAATAACTCCCTCTAAACACTTCAATCTCTAAAGGACTAGTTGGGTGGCTTTTTGGCTAAGAAGATATAGGTAAGGGATAGACACTTCAAAACCTTGCACCTCTTAGGAGACTTTCAATCCACAAGCCCAACTAAAGGTAAGTCAAATCACTCTCATAGGTAGCTTTTCAATACTCAAGGGATTTGGCAAAAGATTTTAATGCATGATGCATGATTCCTAAAAATGAGTAATGCATTAACTAAATGGAGGAAGTCTATTTGTGTGCAATGTGTACAATTTCTAAGTGATGTATAATGTGTGTGTAAATGTGTTATGTATATGTATGTAAGGATGTATATGTAAAATATTTACAATATATGTAAATGGAATGGGATGAGATGCTCCTATACTCAAAATGTGAAAATGAAGCAAAAATCAAAATGTGCACCCCCAAACTCAAAATTAGACATTGTCCTCAATGTCTCAAGTAGTGTATTATCAAAACTCAAAGTAAACAGGAATTACCAGGAATTGTGAGATTTAAGAGCAAAAAGAAAGAGTTACCTGGTATGGAGCAGATGAGAATTCAAGATATAATGGGGATGCATAAGAAGCTGCACAGGTTATGCAGAGTAAAGTGCTGTCCAGAACAGGTGCATAAGCTGTGCGGTTCTGCATGAGTGGCAATAAGGACTGCACAGGCTATGCAGAACATTTGCATAAGGGTATTCATAGCCTATGCAGTATATTCAAAAGCTGCTGCATGATGATGAGCAAGGGAAAATGTGCAACCACCAGTAGAAGCATGCAAATATATACAGAGTATGGACAAATATGCACAAAGTGAAAGATGCAGAGAAAAGTTAGGGCAAATGCGGCGAAAATAGGAGTGGAGAAGAAGAGGAGAGGTAATGCCGGAATAAATGGACATGGGGGAAAAAGGAGTGAACAGGAATATCGGGAGATGGAGGTGGGAAAAATGGTGCCGAAAACAAATTTGATTTGAACAGGGTTTGTGTAAAAACTGCATAAGTGAAAAGTGAGTTGTGCATAACTTATGCACTCTCTTATGCATGTTTCGGTGGGTGATAAAAAGGTGTGAAAAACTGATTATGCAGGAGTGCATAGCTTATGCACTAACTTATGCAAGTTCTGGCTTGTTTTGGACTTCAGAGAAATAGCTCATGCAAAAGTGCATAAGTCATGCACTGTCCTTATGCACTGTTCGGCAAGTTTTGACTTTCAGGGAGAGTGGTCATGCGGAAGTGCATAAGCTATGCACTCTGCTTATGCACCTGTCGGCATGTTTTGGTTTTTGGAAAATGTGGTCATGCAGTTGTGCATAAGCTATGCACTCTGCTTATGCACTTTTTGGTGGGTTTTGAAATTTGGGGTTGGTGGTTATGCAGAAGTGCATAAGCTATGCACCCTCCTTATGCAGGTCTCGGCAGATTTTGGTGTTTGGAAAATGTGGTCATGCAGTTGTGCATAAGCTATGCACTCTGCTTATGCACCTCTCGGCAGGTTTTGGAATTTGGGGTTGGTGGTTATGCAGTTGTGCATAAGTCATGCACTCTGCTTATGCACCTCTCGGCAGGTTTTGGATTTCAGAGTTTCTGATTATGCGGAAGTGCATAAGTCATGCACCCTCCTTATGCAGACTTCGGCAGAGAGAGAAAATGCAGGATTTGAAGTCATGCAGTTGTGCATAAGTCATGCACTCACTTATGCAAGGTTTGACAGATATGAATTTTGACAAAATGAGGCTATGCAGAATTGCATAAGCTATGCACTCTTCTTATGCACTTTGCAATAGAGATGAAAAATGGCAAAAATTGTGGTTATGCAGGATTGCATAAGCTATGCAGTTGCTTATGCACAATTCAACAAGATTGAGATTGCAATGGAAAATGATTTGCAAGTGTGAAAAAATACCCTAGAATGAAGAAATATAATTCTATTAAGCATAAATCATGAGAAATTATCACCAAAAACACATCAATATATACAAAATCCATCAAAATTACATCACACATGCTTGTAAAAGTGAATCCTGCATAAAAGGCATTTGTGACCCATGCCATTTTGACTCAAATTCTGCAAATCAACATTTAGCACATTAAAACTCAATAAAATCTGCATAAAGTTGCATTTATCTACAAATGATGAACTCCCCAAGTCATGCCAAGAAAATGCAGCATGTTCATCTTAAATCTCACACCCCAAATAAACTCAAAACTACAAAGATGACCCACTTACCACCATATTAACATTAAAAGCACATATACTTAAAAGTTACACACCCAACCTCACCAAGAACATAAGTAATCTGCTGCAGACACCCTCTTTGCTGCAGAATGTCATTTTTCCTCTGCATAAACCAGATAACAGCCCCTGCACAGGTTAGGCAGCACAGTTTTTGGGAGAGTTTGAAGGACAAAATTTTCAAGTTAAGAATCACTCCTCAGCAGTTCACCAGCCTTTCTTCATTGAAATACATCTACAAGGGACAAGATTCAACAATGTCAAAAATTGAATTTGGGGAGATTTAAGATAAAAACAAAAGTAATGTAAATAAAAGTAAATCAACAAAAGCAAAATTAAAGAACTTGGGGTGCCTCCCAAGAGCGCTAATTTATAGTCCTTAGCTAGACTCTTTTCATGTTTCATGGTGGCTGAAATTGGAATTTATTGCCTCTGTTTCCAATAGGTTCTTCAATGAATCTATATTTCATTTTCTTTCCATCATATGAGAAGATCCTTGTTGCTTTGTCTAAAAATCCAACCATTTCTTTCTTGACGACCTTTGGTGCATCTTTTTCTTTGAGAAATGGTTGCTTGACTTCACTTTTCTCCACTTGCTCAACTTGAAAGATTGGTGCCATAGGACAAGGTGGATTACTATTCAAATGTTGTGCAAATGCAACCTCTTTTGGATTTTCATCATTGATACTCCCTTCATGGATAAGACAACTTTCAAGAGAAGCCTTCGGATAGCTCTTTCTAAAGTGCTCTTTTACTAACTCATCAACTATATCAATTCTCAAACAAGAGTCTACATCTTCATGTTGCTTCTTCTTATCATTGCCAATGTTGAAGACTAAATGATCCTCTTCGACTCTGAGAGTGAGCTTTTCACCTTTTACGTCAATCAAAGCACTAGCTGTAGCTAGGAAAGGCCTCCCCAAAATGATTGGGATATTAGAATCCTCTTCCATGTCCAATATGACAAAGTCAACAGGTATGTAGAATTTCCCAACCTTTAGAGGCACATTCTCCAAAATCCCTTCAGGATACTTAATTGATCTGTCAGCTAACTGAAGAGAAATGTGGGTCGGCTTAAGATCTCCCATGTTGAGCTTCTCATAAATGGAGAGGGGCATAAGGCTTACACTAGCCCCTAAATCACATAAAGCTTTTATAGAACATGATTCCCCAATGTGGCATGGAATTGAAAAACTCCCTGGATCCTTGAGCTTTGGAGGAAGTTTCCTTTGGAGGATAGCACTGCATTCCTCAGTTAAGGCTACAGTCTCATAATCTTCAAGTCTTCTTTTGTTTGAGAGAATTTCTTTCAAAAACTTAGCATAAGAAGGCATTTGGGAAAGAGCATCAATAAAAGGCACATCTATATATAGCTTCTTTAAAACCTCTAAGAACTTCCCAAATTGCTTATCAATCTTGGCTTTTTGAAATCTCTGTGGAAAGGGAAGCGGTGGCTTGTAAGGCTCTGGAGGTATATATTTCTCTTCTTTCTCTCCAACCTCCTCTTTACCTTTTCTTGCACTCCCTTTTTCACTCTTTTGTTTTTCATCTCTCTCAACATCTTTCTCATTTTCTCTCTTCTCAACTTTTTCACTCTTCTCAGTATGCACTATTTTACCACTCCTCAGTGTGATGGCATGACATTGCTCCCTTGGATTTTCTGTTTGACTAGGAAGTTTCCCCTTAGAATTAGTACTTGATGGGCATGCCTATTGTGCAATCTGATTTTCCAGCATCCTATTGTATGTTTGCATTTGTTCCAGCCTTGCTTTCATCTCTCTCAACTCTTCATCACGCTTAGTTTGATTAGCAAGAATTTGTTGTAATAAAGCCTCTGTGGTGGAACTTTGTTCTTGCTGTTTTGGTAGAGGTGCAGGATTTGCATTCTTTTGCTGAAAACTAGGTGGTGGTTGCCAAGGTTGTTGGTATTGATGCCCTTGTTGTTGTGGTGGAAAGTTCTGAGTTAAAGCTTGAGTTTGCTGATTCCCCCATGAAAAATTTGGATGATTCCTCCAAGCATATGAAGGATAATCTACTCCACAGCTCATTGTTCCTTCTGCATAAGTAACTTGTTGAGAATTCCCAGAGCATGATGATGAACTGACTAGCATACTTAAATCCTCCATTTTCTTAGCAAGGACATTAGTGAGTGCATCAAATTTGGCATTGATCATGTTGAATGGATCAAGCTCATACATTCCAGCAGCTTGCCTCTTTTGAGTTGGAGCTGGTCCTCTTGGACTACTCCAAAGATGAGTATTCTTTGCTATTTTCTCTAACAACTCATAAGCTTCATCTTCATGCTTAATGATGAATTCCCCTCCAGTTTGAGCATCAATGATTCCTCTGATAGCAGGAGTGACATTTGTGTAAAAATTCTGGTTTATCATCCATTTAGGAATGGCATGATGTGGACATTGTCTCTCCAACTCCTTCCATCTCATCCATGACTCATAAAGAGTCTCATCTTCTCTTGGTCTAAAAGCAATCATTTGATTCCTCAACTCTTGAGTTTTTCCAGGTGGAAAGTATTGGGCAAGAAATGCATCAGTGAGCTGCTCCCAATTTGTAATTGAGTTGTGAGGTAAAGAATCAAGCCAATCCAATGCTCTATCTTTCAAAGAGAATGGAAACAATTTTAGCCTTCTTTGCATCATCGATACTCTGGTTGCTTTTGCATGTCACAGATCATAACAAACTTCTTAAGATGAGTATGAGGATTTTCTGAAGGATGACCTCTGAATTGAGAATTCTGAATCATTTGTAGTACTCCAAAATCCATCTTATAACTATTTGCATCAATTCTTGGTCTTGCTATACTCTCTCATAAATCATCAAAATGAGGAAATGCGTGATCCATCATACTTCCCTTAGGAACATTAGCATTTACAACTTCTTCACCATGAGCTGCATTTTCACTGTTTCGATTATTTCCAGCATTACCACCACCAATTCTGATTCTTTCATCAGCCATGTCTGCTTCTAATTCAGTTTCTCTCAAAGTTTCTTTTCTTTTTCTGGTTTCTTTCTTGTTGGCTTTACAAAATTTCTCAATTTCAGGATTAAACAATAAGGATGTATCACTTGTGCTTCTAGCTCTTCTCATAAAAGATTAAGGGTACCTGAAAAAGAACAAACAAACACAAAATGAAAAGATAACAAAGATAAAACTATAAACAACTAAAATAATCAAGAATTCAATCTTAAACAAACAACTCCCCGGCAACGGCGCCAAAAACTTGATGTGTCCCAATCGCAAGTGCACGGGTCGTTCAAGTAGTATAGAAAAAGATATCGTTCCCACGAGGAGTTGTGTTAATGATTGAATTTTTGATATAAAATAAAATATGTTAAAATTGTATTTTAATCAAATTAATAAAAGAAATTTAGGAATTTGAAGCATAAGGTATGAAAATGCAAAACTAAATTTAAACAATGACTAATTTAATAATTCGCAAAATAAAGAAATTGATAATAATGAAAATTAATAAAATGAGATTAAACTAAACACTCAAAAGTAAAATTCCAAGCAATAATTGATGAAAGACGATTCTGGAGTTAAGGGTTCATATTTAAGTCATTTTGGGATTTTCCCTAGCTAGCCCAATCCATGAAATTTATGGGTTTAAAGGAGATTAATTCTAAAATCCTTTGAAAACTCTTTCAAGTGAGACAAAGAGTGCCTTAATTAACTTAATCCTACTTTCGTGGAGTTAAAATTAAACAAGACCCATTAGGTTCTTTAATCAATCTATTAAAACCCTCTTAACCCTTAGTCTATTTCTAGATCTAAGTTAATTAAGTCCAATTTCTTGATTAACTATCACTTGGTTTTCTCATTTCGGTGCTTCAACCAAGGATTAAGAACATAACTTAATGGGGCCCTTCATTAAGCATGTGAATAAGCACACAAGAAATGGATTAAACCTCATAAATTCATTAAATTGGGACTAACGCAGTTCAAATCCACAAAAATAACTAAAATATTACATCCCTTACTCCAGAATCAAAGTAAAACTACTCACTATCCATAATGTTTACAAGAAATCTGAGTTTATAAGGAAATAAAGCTTTAATCTAAGCTAAGAAACAAGAAACTAAATACTAGAAATGTAGGAAAAATGTAAGAAAAGAAAGAAATCTCCAAATCTTGTTGGAAATGGAGTGGGAGATAATTGTGACTCTTCAGCTGCTGCCTCCCCTATTCCTTTTCTTCCT
The DNA here is from genome assembly GCF_030052815.1 of Hevea brasiliensis. Lineage (NCBI taxonomy): Eukaryota > Viridiplantae > Streptophyta > Magnoliopsida > Malpighiales > Euphorbiaceae > Hevea > Hevea brasiliensis. The sequence continues at coordinate 73,366,420 of NC_079507.1, read as the reverse complement.
CTACTTGTTTCCCCTATTCCTAAAATGGGAAATGGGGCTATTTATAGCATTTTCTGACATGGAGCCCTAAAATGGTGTGTGTTAGGAGGGATTTTCTGAGGGAATCTTCTGCCAGCTCATTAATGAAATCTTTGTGGGACTGCATAAGTGGACTGCATAAGTTATGCAGTCCCTTATGCAGTTTTCGGCTGTTTCTGGTTCACTTATGCAAAACTGCATGACTTGGCGCATAGGTTATGCACATTTCCGTGAGATTGCATAAGGGAGGCGTGAATCTGCATAAGCTATGCACTCTCCTTATGCACAATTCGGCAGGTGTTGGAACAGTGTTTCTTCTCCTCATGCGGATCTGCATAGCTTATGCGGCAAGTTATGCGCAATTTTGTCAATGCATATTTCCACTTGAAAACTTGTTTTTGACATCTTTGGCTGTAGAAGTCACTCCTCAATGGCAAAATTTCTTTTCAGTCCTTCAAAAATACCATTTTTCCTACAAAACAAAGTAAAAATTACAAATTAATCCAAAATTGACAATTATGAAAAACTAACTAAATAACTAATGAAATTAGCTAAAAGTGACTAATAATCAAATAAAATGGCTATGAAATTAAACCTAAATACTCAACTCAACTCAACTAAGCCTTTATCCCAAAAATTTGGGGTCGGCTATATGGATTCGCTTTTTCCACTCTGAACGATTTTGGGTTAAATCCTCAGAAATGTGTAATGCTTCTAAGTCATGCTGTACTACTCTCCTCCAAGTCAATTTAGGTCTACCTCTTTTTTTCTTTCTATCCTCTAGCCTAATGTGCTCTACTTGTCTAACTGGAGCCTCCGTATGTCTACGCTTCACATGACCAAACCACCTCAATCTCCCTTCTCTCAACTTATCTTCAATTGGCACCACTCCTACCTTTTCTCTAATACTTTCATTACGGACTTTATCTAGTCTAGTATGGCCACTCATCCACCTTAACATTCTCATCTCTGCAACTCTTATCTTAGATGCGTAGGACTCTTTCAGTGCCCAACACTCACTACCATATAGTATAGCGTGTCGTATGGCTGTACGGTAAAATTTTCCTTTTAATTTATTGGGAATCTTACGATCACATAAAACTCCCGTGGCACGTCTCCACTTCAACCATCCGGCTTTAATCCTATGACTAACATCCTCCTCACATCCCCCATCTACTTGAAGGACTGAGCCTAGATATTTAAAGTGATTACTTTGGGACAGTGCCACTCCATTCAAACTAACTCCTTCCCTATCACCAGTTTGGCCTTCACTGAACTTGCAATGCATGTATTCTGTCTTCGTTCTACTTAACTTAAAACCCTTTGACTCTAGAGTACTTCTCCAAAGTTCTAGCTTCCTATTGACTCCTTCTCGTGTCTCATCTATCAGAACAATATCATCCGCAAACATCATGCACCAAGGAATACTCTCTTGTATATAAAACTAATGTAAAAAGGTAAGGGCTTATGGCTGATCCTTGGTGTAATCCAATTGAGATCGAAAAATCTCTTGTGTCCCCTCCCACTGTGCGCACAATAGTAGTTGCTCCTTCATACATATCTTTCAATACTTGTATATACCTAATAGATACCCTCTTTTGTTCTAACGCATTCCATAAGACCTCTCTTGGAACACTATCATAAGCCTTCTCCAAATCAATAAAAACCATGTGTAGATCTTTCTTCCCATCTCTATATTTCTCCATCAAGCTTCTAATGAGAAAGATCGCTTCCATAGTTGAACGACCGGGCATGAAACCAAATTGATTGAGAGAGATAGAAGTATCATGACGTAGTCGATGCTCCACAACTCTCTCCCACAACTTCATAGTATGGCTCATGAGTTTAATTCCCCTATAGTTTGAGCAACTCTGTATGTCTCCCTTATTTTTAAAAATAGATACTAAAATACTCTTCCTCCATTCATCAGGCATTTTCTTTGAGTTTAGAATCTTATTAAATAATTTAGTTAACCATGCCACTCCCATATCTCCCAAATACTTCCACACTTCAATTGGTATTTCATCGGGTCCACAGGCTTTACCTACTTTCATTCTCTTAAGTGCTTCCTTTACTTCTAAAGATCTAATCCTTCTAGTATAATTTACATTCTTTTCTATTGTTCTATAATCTATATTCACGCTATTTCCATTTTGACTATTATTAAAGAGATCATTAAAATAATTTCTCCATCTTTCTTTAATGTCCTCATCTTTCACCAACACTTTTCCTTCTTTATCCTTAATGCACCTAACTTGATTGAGATCTTGACATTTCCTTTCTCTACTCCTTGCTAATCTATAAATATCTTTCTCACCTTCATTAGTTCAAAGTTTCTCATATAACTTTTCAAAGGCTGCTCTTGCTTGGCTAATCGCCTTTTGCCTCTTTCTTTGCTATCTTGTACTGTTCATATGCCTCATTATTATCACATTTAGGTAATTTCTTATACCATTCCCTTTTTCTCTTCACTACCTTTTGTACTTCCTCATTCCACCACCATCTCTCTTTTGAGGGTGGTCCATGTCCTTTAGACTCCCCAAGTACTTTTCTAGCTACTTCTCTAATCTTTGATGCCATCTGTATCCACATATCATTGGCCTCCATATCTAGCTTCCATACTTGGACTCAAGAAGCTCATTTTGAACTTCACTTGCTTTACTCCTTTGAACTCCCACCACTTTGTTCGAGCTACACTATTTCTTCTGACCTTACTTGAATTGTTCCTAAACTTGACATCCAAGACCACCAACCTATGTTGACTTGTTAAAGCTTCTCCTGGAATGACCTTGCAATCCTTGCATAGAGCTCTATTTGTCTTCCTGGTTAAGAAGAAGTCGATTTGGCTTCTATGTTGCCCACTTTTGAAAGTCACTAAATGTGACTCTCTTTTATAAAGTAGGTATTTGCTAGTATTAGGTCGTATGCCATAGCAAAATCCATGATGCTTTTTCCCTCCTCATTTCGACTGCCAAAACCAAAACCTCCATGCACATTCTCATAACCTTGCCTATCACTTCCTACATGTCCATTCAAATCTCCACCAATGAAAACATTCTCTTCATTCGGTATGCTTTGCATTAAATCATCCATATCTTCCCAAAACCTTTGTTTACTCTCACTGTCTAGTCCTATTTGTGGGGCATAAGCACTAACTATATTTATTGTTTCTCCGTCTAGTACTAGCTTTACTAGTATAATTCTATCTCCTACTCTTTTCACATCTTTCAATGTCCTGTCTATGATTATACCCACTCCGTTCTTGTTTCTCTCCTTTCCGGTAAACCACAATTTGTACCCTGAATTACCCACTTCCTTACTTTTCTCTCCTACCCATTTAGTCTCCTGAATGCAAGCAATATTCACCCTTCTCCTTTCCAAGGTATCCACAAGCTCCATTAATTTTCCTGTAAGTGATCCAACATTCCAAGTACCAACCCTGATCCTCCTCCTATCCTGCTCCTTCCTAATTGGTCTCCTTCTATGATATCTTCTATTATTTTCTATGTCTATCTTGTGTTCTGTTCCACTATTTGTTCTATTATCTGTCTTATGGACTAACTTCTTTACCCACACCCGTCCATGATGTGGGAACCATTGCTCACTTAACACCACACCCGGGCGCCGGCATGGCGCATCGCTTTCGGTGAACGCCCTACACCCTTGCATATTTATCACTACACCGGATGTAGCGCGTCGTTAGTAGAGGACGCCCCAACGTTTATATCATTTGAATCCATATCATAGGGTGTGACGAAATTTTTACGCTGGTTGTCACCTACCGTAACCCTCCTCCTTTATCCGGGCTTGGGATAAATGATTATGCAAAATGTATGCATCACATGGTTTGCACTTTTCCGCTACCTCCTCCCTAGTATTATCTGGCTACTCTGATGCTGATTGGGCTGGTGATCTGACAGATCGTCGCTCTACAACTGGTTATTGTTTCTTCTTGGGTAATTCTCTTATCTCTTGGCGTAGCAAAAAGCAAATTGTTGTTGCACGTTCTAGCACAGAATCTGAATATCGTGCTCTTGCTGATGCTACATCTGAATTACTTTGGTTACGGTGGTTATTAACTGATTTGGGTGTCACTCATTCTTCTGCCACAATGCTTCATTGCGATAATAGAAGTGCCATACAGATTTCTCATAATGATGTATTTCATGAGCGTACCAAACACATCGAAATTGATTGTCATTTTGTACGTCATCATGTTGCTCATGGCACCATATGTTTGATTCCTCGCTCTCTGCTACCAAACCGCTGATATATTCACCAAAACGCATCCTCCCGCTCGCTTTCAGGATCTCTTAAGCAAACTCAAGTTGGCACCTGTGCTACCACCTTGAGTTTGAGGGGGGGGGGTGTTAGCATAATTACAGCAATTAGCATGATTATAGGAGATTTGTGTAGCATAATTACAACAATTAGCATGATTATAGGAGATTTGTGTAACATAATTATAGCAATTATTATTCTTGTCCAAATTAGTTCATATTTTTATGTATAAATAGATGTAATATCTCTATAAATGAGACACAGACAAATACACAATCCTTTTCTTCATTACTTGTATTCTTTCTTCTAACAGAAACAACCCTCCTTTTTCTCAATTTCTAGTGCTACTAAGCCACAAAAATACTCCAAGCCTCAAACAACCATCAAGGCTACTGCTGCAGAGGAAAAAACTGAGGCGGCTCCGGTGGGCTTTACACCACCAGAATTGGACCCAAATACCCCATCGCCAATTTTTGGCGGCAGCACTGGTGGGTTGTTGAGGAAGGCTCAGGTGGAGGAGTTTTATGTGATCACTTGGCAGTCACCCAAGGAACAAATATTTGAAATGCCCACTGGTGGTGTAGCTATCATGAGGCAAGGTCCTAACTTGCTTAAGCTGGCTAGGAAAGAGCAGTGCTTGGCTCTTGGGACTAGACTCAGGTCCAAATACAAGATTAAGTACCAGTTTTACAGGGTGTTCCCAAATGGGGAAGTCCAATATTTGCATCCTAAGGATGGAGTGTATCCTGAGAAGGTGAACCCCGGGCGTCAAGGTGTTGGCCATAATTTCAGGTCAATCGGAAAGAATGCGAGTCCAATTGAGGTGAAGTTCACTGGGAAGCAAGTTTACGATTTGTGATGGATCTGTGATTTTATGTGATTATTTTACTGTTGTTTGGTGTAATTGTGTTCCTTTCTAAGAAGCTACAAGAGAAGCAAAACTTGCTAGTTAAGTACTTGAACATATAAGGGAACCGATTCCTTTTGTACCATGAAGCTGGTATGGTAAATTCCTTTCAAATGGTTCAATTAGTATTCACCGGCAATAAATATCAATATGGAGCTTCTAGTCATGATGATTCAGTGATTGTCTCAGTTGGCTAAATACTAGTCGATCTATGAGGGTAAGTCCCCAAAGCCTTCCAAGTCTAGAATTGCCAAGATCCGGAAGGGCTTTTACTAGCTAACCCTCCCTGTATGTGCAATTTTCTTTTACATTAAGATTTGGGGAAGTAATCATTCAAATAATTGGATTATACATGCATATGATTTGTGAGATCTTTTAATTTAGAATCTTTCAAATATAGCCTAAATCCCATAAATTGATTTAAGTATTGGATTCATGCAGTAGTCGCTTGATAAGCCTTAATCTGTAAGTTCAACGCTTGAAGGGAATTAATTTTCCGTAAGGATGGAGGTAAACCATGATAAATGCCCCTAAAAAATTCGATGGGGCATGCCACTTAATTATAGACACACAATTTAAATTTGTTAATGAGATGACGAACAATAAACAATCGCTGCTGGGTTCGAAATTAAAGCTGGAATATTTCAGGGTTTTGCAATTGAATCCATGGCTGCTTCCTTTTCTGAACAGCTTTTGGCGTTCATTTCTCTTTTCTGTATGCATCGTGTCGGATATTGGGCTAGGCTCTCTTATTGGGTCTATTGACTTGGATTAACACAATGAATTCAGTTAATCAATGATTAAATAAGGAAGAATGTTTATAGCCAAATTTAGTGATATAAGCTATTACATTATTTAAGGAGAGTGAATGTCGGTGCGAACAAAGCTAATTGATAATTACTAATTAATTAGCAATGTAATGAATTATTATGAAGTTGAGAATTAGAAGGATGTGGTGGCTCATATGTACGTCCACTTCAATCCAATCCAATATCTCCTTACATCGCTATCTCTATACGTAATAATAACAACTAATAAAGTAAGGCTGGCCAACCGCATTTCCGTATCAATGTGGAGTAGGGAACTCCAATATCTCACACATATTATAATCACCTAGTGATGCCATTGTTCTGGGTCTTATCATTAATGACACCTAACAACAATTATAAATTTTGTTTTAAAATATTAGATTAATTATTATGAGTACAGAATAATGAAAGAGACAGCCATTTATGAATGCCACGCTATTATTATGTTCTCCAACACAAGTTAATTTTTTTTCTCTCGAAGCCAATTATTGATGTTTCTTAATTAAAGCTGATTTCATCTTAGTCGAGAAGGTGATATGGTGCACATCGTTATCTCATGACACCATTTTAGGTGACATCGCATATTGGTGGACAAACGTGGACTTGGTTTCTGAATTATTGCCTAAGCTGACTCACTAGCACTAGATTGGTAAGATTCTCGAATTGCAAGCCCATAGAAAAAGGGAGACGATGAACATTATTGATGTGAAAATTACTACTTGAGGATCACAGGAACAATTTTCGGATGGAAAATTGCTAATTTTATTTTATGAACATACCATTTACATAAACACATCTGCACATTGGATGGAACCCACATGGAGTTTGGAACTGGGTTCATTTACAATTGTACGCGATGGAAGGAAGAAGTCTTGATTGGGACGTGGTTTAGGCTCCAACGGGCGTGGTTTCCAGGATGGAATCTAATTCACTCCTGGTGCGGTTGATGCTTTGATCACCATTGTTCTTTCCAATCACCCAAATTTCTGGAATTACTTGTGCCAGCTTGTTTACATTCTCCATCACGTAATCTGCTTCTTTGCTCTTCACCGTTTTCCCAACCAGAACAGTACGAAGCCCCACAGCTTTCCCTGCTGCCACATTGCGCGCGTTATCGTCCAGGAACAGCTGTTCTCACAACACAATAAACGACACACCAGAGCGCGTTTTAGGACCCATTGACAGAGGGAAATTATTAAACTGATCAAACAAAACCAGCAATCCAAACTATGGGAAATAACAAACAATTGTGCTTTTGGCAGCATACCGTGCGGCGAGGGTCGACATCGGCAGCGTGGACAGCAATCTTTATGGCATCCATTGAAGGTTTAAGAAGAACAGGGAACTCATCAGGGCTCGTCGATTTGGACAGATTTGGATTCATTGTCTCAAAGCATATGATTTGATCGAAGCAGTCTTCTAATCCTAACCTTTTTAGGACCTTAATTGCGTGCATTCTATCGGAATTGGTGAAAATCTGGAGGAGAAAAATGATGAGAAAAAAGGTGAATCAAGGAAACAGAATAAGAAAACTCAAATTCAGTCGGTTTAATTTTTCTTTTCTGAAACTCACAATTTTTCTTTGCGTGATGCTTCGCAAAAGGTTGCGTAATTGACTGTCTGGCTTGATCAAATCGTAAGGCAATCTTCCGTGCACGAAACTGAACATAAAAATAGAAAAATCAATTACGCGAATCTTAAAAATCGAATTTTAAATAAAAAAAATGAAACATAATTAAAAATACGGAGAGATTGAGGAATATTCCTAATCACCTGTGGTAATCATCAGCATCGATATCATAGCCTAACGCCTGCAATATAAATTTACAAAGAAAAGAAAAATCGAATCAAGGCGACAAAGAAAAGAGTTCGTATTGGTTATTTTTTCTCGTTTTAAAGAGCAATTACCCTCAAACCAGCGAGAGAGCTGCCATAAGTTTTAAAGAGCTCAACTCGGAGTCTGGAAGCTTTGTTCTCTGGAAATCCACATTTCTCAACAAGAAAGTCTGAAAGAAAATGCGACATAAGGAAAAGAAAGAAAAGTCACTTCTGTTTTGTTTTGAATTTATTATTTACTTTTAAAATAGAGAGCTTAATTATGATGATGCTTACCGTCAATGTTCTTCCTTAAAGCTTCAGCTATTCCCAACTTGGAAGAATACAGAGTGTCATCTAAATCTGCTTGGAAAGAAAAATCAATTCAAAACAAATGCCATTAAAAAAAAAATTATGCTTTTTCTCAAATGATCGTAAATTGTAGAAGAAAAGAAAAGCAGTGGAAGTACCGAAGATGAGGCAGTCAAAAGGAGAGCTGAAATTGGTGCTAGAATCCATTGGCAAAGATGAAGATGAATAGAGGAGCTGAAACGACTGAGTTTTGTAAAGAGAGTTAGGAAAGTGGTTTGTTTATGTAATATCGGAAATCGAGGCAGGGAGTTTGCAGAATGGCAAAAGGAGAGTTATTTATAGAGGATGGGAAACACGGGAGAGAGAGATGGTGCTGAGTCGGAGGACAAATCTCTTACCCTTCAGTTGCTCGTTAGGGTGAGTAGACAAGGGCCCACGCCGTCTCAGCGCTAAAGTAAACGAAAAATGAAAGTTGTACATAGACGAAATTGTCCCCTGTATAAAACTATAATATACACCATACACAAAAATAATGTATTATACAGCATACACCATTCTAACTAATCTTGTTAATTTCTCTCTCATAAACCAAATGCTCCGGCTTTTCTCTGGCAATCGTTTCTCAATGTTGTTCTAGGGGGAGGTCCGGCCGTCAGATCATCAATTCTCTCCCTAACCCTCTCTATTTTTTCTAATTTTTCATCTAATTTTTTTCATCTCTCCTAGTTTTCAGTCTTCTTTTAAAGGTAAAGTACCCTTCTTCTGGACGGAAATTTGGCGTTTTTCAGTTGAGTTTGTTTAAAGTTTTGCATATGGCAGTTGGCTCTAGTGATATATGGGGTGAAGCTGTTGGAAGCTTCATCGACTGGAAATCATGGAGGTGGGCAAGCTCTTTCCCAGTTCGTCCAGCGTGGTTTTAATCCCTAGATGCTCTATGGTTTTTTGCTTTTCTCCTCATTTTCATATGGGTTTGATAATATTGAGCAGGGGAAATTTTGGGTTGTATGGGTGCCATTAGTATTTGATATAATGTTGATGTTCTTCCCTTGCATGTTTATTTTAAACTGGCCTTGCAAATTCCTTGTTTCAAGGCCGGTGAACTGGCAAAGACTGAAGAGGAGTCGGCATAGAAGTTTTTTTTTATCAAAAAATGAAATTCATTGCAAATCAAATGAGAAAACCTCTTATAAAGTGGTAAGAGATTGAGAGCAAAATATCTGGTAATTATTTTTAATTGTGTATAATTATTAAAATTATTTTCGTGCTTATATTTTTAACTATTTAATATTAATAAAAGATTTTATCAAAAAAATATTACTTTATGAATACTAATATGTTTTGAATATATTAATAAAATATATTTTAAATAAATTATTTGAATACTACTTTTTATGAGGGTGAAATTTAAATCCACACCTCTCATGTTTTGCATTTATGAGCATAATTTAATGGAAAATGCATATTTTAATTTAAATAAAATCTTTGTATTATGTTTAGATTGAGAGATTTAATCTATAAATTTGGATTAAATATATTATTTGAATATTTTAAATAAAAATAATTTAAATATGATTAAATCTCATATATTCACAATAAATTTAAAAATTAAAATTTTGAAATAATTACTTTTAATTTATTATTTTAAATCTATTTCACTATTTTACTAATTAATGTACTTCACATGTTTTAGGCACTTTCATGAAAGTTATTATTTTTTTTTAAATTATAATTTTATTAATAAAATTCAAGAAAAACTTAAAATATTAAGTTTAAACTAAATCTAAACTAGCAAGTTTTTTCAGTATGCTTAATTTAAAATCTAAAATATTAAGTGAAAAAATTTAAAAGAGCATAAGATAAAAAAATATTATATAAAAAATCTAGAGGCTCAAACCAAAAAGTGAAATTAGCATAAAACGTAGTTATCTTAGTGAAAGAATGAACTGCTTTATAAAAGTTATTTTTATTAATTAAATAAAATTATTTAAATTTATAAATTTTAAAATTTAAATCAAATATTTAAAATCTAAATGTCAAATTTAAATTTTATAATGCGAATGCAATCTAATTGATTTTAAATCCACACCTCTCATGAGTTATATCATCTGCATTCTGAATTATCATTGCGGAAGACAGGAGAGCTTTTAATGAGTTGGGCCCTAAATGGCCTTAAATTAATGGACTGAATACTTTAGAAAGATCAACGAAGTATTTTAAAAAATGCTTATAATTTTTTATAATTATAGCATTGGTAAATATCTTGAAGAGGCATTACTTAAACTGGAATACAAATTAAAGTAATAGAAACACAAACAAGGATCCACTGCTATTAATTATATCATTAAGGTACATAACTACACAAGCCAAAAGGGGAAAAAAGTTCATAATTTAGAAGATAAACATATCAAAAACAGAAAATAATAATAATAATAATATTTCTTAATTCACTTGTGTGCTTTTGGTAGGGCTTCTTCTTAAATTTATATCAATTTCTTAAGCATGATTCTGCTTGTAAGCACTGCCATGCCCATATATGAATCTTGCTGTTCCCTCCGTGTATACATGGGTCTCATTGTCCAGTCTGCAATAAAGATAATTATATATCCCAAATTATTAATCAGCCTATGCTTAATTAGTAGTTATGGACTAAAACAGAAAAATTAAAACCATAGTTATCAAAATGGCCTTACGATTTGCGAACGGCTTTGCTCAAGATAGAGACTGATGAAAATGTTTTCCCATCAAGGTACCTGTTCTCCCCTCTGATTTTTTGTTTGATTCTGAGGTCAAACTCATCAGCACTCAGCACCAATGGGCTATCTGAAGCCTGTTATTATTATTGTTATAACAATTATTATTAATCAGTGTCTGTGATTTACTAAAAAGAGTGCAGAAAAGTTATGGAATTTGTTAATACCATGATCCATCCCCATGTATCAGCATAGGAAGGAACATGAGCTGAATAAGGTACCACATCTGCACATGGAAAGTAATAAAATTGAGCTCTTTTTGGTTTAGAAAGAGACAAAACAATAAAGTTGGCAGAAAATATTTAGTTTTCTACTTACATTTGAAGACCTGCCTTAAAGTATTGTAAATGCAAGAGAACACTTCTGTATGGCTGAAAATTCCTGCTGGCCCTGCCTGTAAATTTTAATTGCAAGACATTGTTAGCAGGTTAATTCCCCTGCAAAATTTTAAAAATCCTCACTCTCTCTGTGAGTAAAGGTACCTGTGTGACAAATATGCCACCCTGATTAAGTTTGGGTTTAACACTGAACTCATAAAAGGATTTGGTGTAAAGTTTATAGCATGGGCCTCCTTCTATTGGGTCTGCCAAGTCCCCTATGATCACATCATAGCATTCTTTCCTGCTTTCTAGCTCACTCCTGCATAAAACCACAATAATTTTTCTTCTTCCTTTTAATGAAACAAGAAAGTATAATAGTAAGCATTAATTAATTTTGAATCAGACCTGGCATCATTGATGATGATCTCGAGTCTTGGATCACAGAAAGCTTTTCTATTCACAGCCAAGTAGGCCTTGCAGAAGTCTACCACTTCCTGCTCCATGAAATTACAGATTTTTCTGGTCATTTATGCTAATTGACAACTCCTTAAGCTGAATTAAGAATTTATTTAATACAGCATTCGTTGCATATTGGTGATTGAAGCCTGACAATTGTAGATTTCCCAAACTGCAAAATTTCAAGTTCACTGCAATATAAATGAAAAGCAGTTTCTTTTCACTTCATTAATTTTTCTTCTTTCTTTTCTTTTCTTTAATTTTTCCTGAGTGATAAAACAAAAGGGAACCTAGCTAAGATTAGAGCAGCAAATGGAAGAAAAATAGACTTGTGTTCACATTTCACAGAAATAAATAGGAATAAACATAATAATGACAATAGTAATTTTCTTTAGAAAGTCATTTTGGATAAAAATCAACCAAGAGAATAAAGAAGAATATGAAAGTCAAAAGAAGAGATAGTGAGGTGTAAGATAAATAGCTCAAATAAAATTAGAAAAAGAGCTGAAAATGTTACCTCGTCAATATCACACATGACAACCTTATCCACACTGTTATGTCTGAGTATTTCTCTTGCGGTCGAACCTTCACCTCCTCCCATTATAAAGATGGCCTTTGGACTAAATTCAAGTATTAAAAATACATTATCATAAGCAAGTAAATAAATAAATAAACAAACAAATTTAATCATCATATATATTCTATGACATGGGTTGTATAGTTAATAGGAAAAAGAAATACTTTGGATGATGAACAAGCGCTGGATGAACAAGGCATTCATGGTAGATGAATTCATCCACCTCTGCGCTTTGAAGCTTTCCATCAATGATTAAAGCCTGTGTTGCACAAAACAAAGAAATGCTTGATCAGGAACTGTAACTAGTTATATATTTCTTGAAAATAGAATTAATGCTTGTCCACATTTTTTTAATATAAACCTTTCCAAATGGCTTTGTGTCCAACAGGGCAATTTCCTGATACTGAGTAGCTCCTGTGTGCAAAATGCTGCAATAAATAAATAAAAAAAGATTGCTTAAATAAAAATGAAATGATATATATAGGTGGTGAAGTTGGCATAAAGCACTTAGTTTTTCCATTTCTTTATTGATGCTTGTCTGTCTTTTTTATGACCAGGGATTTGAATCGTATCATTTCTACTTAACAGGAGCCGATAAGATTTTGGATTTGTCTCGCGTAAATAATTAAAAAGGTGTTGCCTCTTTCTTCTTCTTCTTTTTTCCTCCTCCCTTTACGATGCTTATCTTCATGGTATTGTCTGGTGAATTGAATTCTTTCCCGAAGTTTGTAAAAAAGAAAGCATATTTACCTCAAAACCCGCTACTAATGACTAAGAGCTGGACCGTCCTAGAAGGAAAAAGGAAATCAAGGAAAAACACTAATGAAATGGTAAGAAGAACCGATGGTAAATCTACAGGGAAAAATGAAGGAATTGGGGTTTTAAAGGAAAACAATCAAGAAGGAAGAAGGAGAAAGATCAGACTTTCGCTTGTGGTTTCTAGCTTTTATTAAGAGACTTGCTTGCTGGCTTGTGCAAGAATATAGTTAAGAAAAGGGACTAGCCAGAGACCAATTATTTTAAGAGTATGATTATAACAGAAATGTATCAACTGGTTGAATTTTTAGTCCCAGTCAAGCCATTTGTAATCCCCAAAATATATATATATAAGTGTATGTACATATATACCTATTGAGAGCAAAACAAAATCTCAAGTTCTCTTCAATCTCTTCTTCGTACCAGCAGCTCTTCCTATAGCCATTTGGAGACGAATGTCCTTTTCCATTCATTCCATTCCCATTGCTAATCCCATTAGAGCAAGCAATGTCACCCATTTTAATTTGTTATGTCTCTAATCACTAAGCAGGTGAATCGAGAGAGAAAGAAATGGAGAAAGAGAGAGGCAGAGGAGGGGCAAGTAATGCAGATTGGTGAAATGGGGTAGCTAGCCACACAAATATAAATGGGAAGGTGGCAGGAAAATGGAAAAGGGGATATGATTATTTGATATTCTGAGGGAAGAGTTGGGGAAATCTATCGAAGTGGGTGTATGAGGCTATGCATAGGCCAGAGAATAGAAGAGAGCTATATTTTATACACCAAATATCCTCTTGGATTTTCGTGAACTGGTATATACGGATATAAAAAGGAAAGAAAGGTGAAAGAACATAGTATGCTTTTTAATGCTGATTACTCGCGTGGTTATGTGCCATGTTTTCAACTTTCACACGTTCATAATGTCGATGTACAGTACATTTTCTTACTTATCTCATTCTCTTGCTGGTTCATAACCTGATGGTCCATGATTTATAGACACAAACACTATGCCATATGACATGGCAATTTTTAAGCAATAAGACATGATATCTTAGAAATGCGTTTTATATATATATTAAAAAAACAAATTTTATAAAACACTAAAGAAAAAATTTATATAATGTCTAATAAAACTTTTGATGTCAATATTAAATTTAAAAATTATTCTGTAATTTGTACTAAAACTTATAAAAGCAATAGCGTCCAAAATATAAAATAATGAAATATATTTTTTTTATTAATATATAAAAATTTTATTTATTAAAAAATAATAAAATTTTTCAGAGAAATTATTCCATACATCATGTTCCTTACATGCATGAGGAATTAAAGAAAGTATGAAATTTTAGGGAAAAATGATTGTGTGTTCTCGGAGCATATGCTTCCTTTATATCTAGGAATGGCCACGGTTCTAAATACCGGTTCAGATTTAATGAAATCATAAACTTGAACTAAATTGTTATGGGACGGTTTAGAACATAGCTCTTAAACCGTTGGTTCTGGTTCAAGTCCCGGATTAAAACGGTTTGAAGGGTGATTCAAAAAAGAACTGTTCAAAACGGTTTGGAGGATGGTTTAAGGGCGTTTGAACAAAAAAAATTGGAGGAAAATTTTATTGATTTAGAATTAAGTTATATTTATAAAAATATTTTGATTTTTCTTAAAAATCTTTCAATCAAAATAAAATAAGAAAAAAAGATTGAAGTTAAATTAATTTATCTTTAAGAAAAATTTAATAAGAAAATATTTGAATTTGATTAAAAAATTAGAGATAAAATTAATTTTTCTTAAAGAAATTAAAAAAAATGTGCATGAACTTAATTTTGCCTATGTATATTCTTGGAATTTAAAAGAATCAAAATTTTCAGTTCTGTTGCTTACCTTTTTTTTCATTATATGATAATTTAATAATTAAAAAAAAGTATAAAAGAGAAGAAAAAATCAAAATAAAGGATATTGGAAATTTTGTTGAGGATATAAAATAATAACAGAGTAATTAAGATAGTATTAAAAATTTTATTGAGTGTATAAAATAATAAAGTATGAAAATTAGAAGATTATTGAGAATTAAAAAGAGTGTAGAAAATAATTATTTAGAGAATTTGAGAGAAATTGAGAGAGTATTGAGAATTAAAGAGAGTGTAGAGAATAATTATGTAGAGAATTTAAGATTTATATAAATGAATTAAGAGTTAGGTGAGGTATTTATTGAGTTTTTTGTATTTGAACTCCAATTTGATATGATTATGAACTATCAGTTTAATCCGATTCGGAACTACTAATTTACGATTCCTGAAAAATATGAATTTAAATCAAACAGTAAAATGACAATTTCGATCTAGTTTTAACTGAACCGGTTCCGGTTCGAAATAGGATCATAGCTACCCCTATTTATATCAAATAATAGGTCCCACTTCCTACAAATATGGAAAATAAGAAAATTTGTATATAAGGGAACACTAAAAAATAATATTCCTTATGTATAATGTAACAAAATTTAATATAAAAAGATGATAATTACTAAGCAATATAAATATTTTAAGGGAAATGTAATGTGACAATACTATGGGATGAAAAGAAAATCCAAGTTGCTGCTTTCAAAAAAAAAACAAAAACAAAACAATTAATTATTTTGTGCTTATATACTAGAAATAGAAAATATATCAAATAAGTTTCTACAATTTTAATTGATGGCTAAATAAGTTTAAAATTAAGTTTAGAGTTAAATAAGAATTAAATTTTTTAATTAAGGCCAAATAAGTTCTCACCTAATAAAATATTAATATTAATTTTTAGATATTACAAATTATTTATTATTTTAATTAAAATAAAATTAAATAAAAAATCAAAGAACATGATAAAAAATGATTTAATATTAGAATTATTATTTTTAATATTTAATATTAAAAAAAGGAAAGAAAAACAATATTTTAATTTTTTTTTGCCAAAAATTATATTTATAAGGCCTTAATTATAAAATCCTCTCTTTATTTAACTCAAACTTGACTTTCACACTTAATGGGAAGTTTAAGAACTTATTTGATATTTTTCCAACTGGAAACATTAGGCCTAACATATATGAATCACTTGAATTTAATCAGGAAACATTTTTACAAATAGCGCTATATGTTTGCACATAATGGTACATATAAGTTTGCAACACCTAAAATGATGATACTAGGCAAGTAAAATTTCATAAGATAATGCTTTGTTTGAAGGATTTAGACGAGAGATGGAGAAAATTTACACCATAAATATGCGCAAAATGTGCATGGATGATGATAATGACAGTGCATATATATATATATGCATGAGAATGATAGTAATCTAAAATCTAGGAGAGGATAGGAGAGGAGAGGAGAGGAGTCGAGCAAAAGGATAAAAGATGATGATTATTAGAGGTGACAATTACCGAAAATTCTGGTTATATTCTTTTCTTAAAAAATGTGTGCAAATCTTGGTTGGAGAAAGAGAGTGGGGGAAGAGAGCGTGCAGTGGAAATCATCATCATATTCTCTTGCTTCAGAAAAGATGGGAGGGCGTGCCATGGCAGGCGCACTCATAATCACCACCATCGCCATCAAAGCACATCATCCTCCCAACACCATTAAAACAAACAATAACTTCTCCTAGCTCACTATTCAGTTCACCACTTACAAAATTTTTATACCTCTATATCCTGCCCTTGTGCGTTGCCAGGTGTAGACCAATGATCTCCCCTTTTAACCCCATTATGTGGGGTCCAAGCATAGGTAATATTGGCATCAGGCTTCCCTCAAGGACCAACAGGCTAGACAAGGAGGGTCACCTTTGAGAAATGTGGTTCTTCTTTGTTACAACTTGTTCAAATACACCAACAGATTAAAATCATGCTCTTAGGTTATGTCTGGTATAGCAAAATATAATAAAATTAATTATATAATATAATTAAAACTGTAATATAATATAATTATTATTATTATATTTTTTTATTTAATTATAAAATTAAAATATAAATAGAGTAATATAATGATAATTATTTTTAATATTTAATTTATTTATAATGTTAATAATAAGTATAATGGTTATAGTGATTAGTAGTAGAGTGGTAATGGCGACTAAGTGATAGTTGTGGTGGCAACGGTGGTAGTAATGATGATAGAGATGACAATAGCTAAGTGATAATAAGGGTGGTCAAGTGATGGTAATACCGATAGTAGTAATTGGATGGTAGTGGTGCAGCTAGTGATAGTGGGATAGATTAGGAATAATAGTGGTAATAGTAGCAGTGGTCGAGTAGCGACAGTGGTGATAGTATTGATAATAAATAAAAAAAAATCAAAATAAGTAATTATAAATATATTTAATTTTTATGTAATGACAATTATATTACTTAAAATATAATTAATTATGTTATAAAATTATTATTTTATCACATTAATTTTTTTTTGTTATCAAATAATAAAATTAAAATATATAATATAATTATAATTACGTTACAATTTTAATTATATCATGCTAAATAGCTTTAGGATTTGGGGGGAGGTGATGATAGATTCATCCTCCCCTTGTTTTGGAAAAAAAAAAAAAAAAGTTTATGATGGTCTCTGTGTCCCCAAAAACCAATGATATCTTGCCTTCTTTTCGTTTCCCTCGATCTTTTGCTTGCTTTGCTCTCCCACCTCATGACCTGTGAAAATTATTACATTTCGCAAGCTTCAACATACCCATCAACTAGTATTTGTCATGACCACACACACACACACACAAATAATTTTCTGTTTGCTGCCTACACCTTTTCTGTCAAACAATGTGGCATAATGTGATTCGAATTGCCTTTTGTTTTATTTTTCAATTGTTGAAAAAGAATGCATATGCACAAGCCTTCTTAGCTAGCTGTTCACTAGATTTCATAAAAGCATTATTGCATATGAACATCCATGTATACTAATTTCCCATTTAGACAGTATATGAATTAGTTCAGCTAAACTTCTGAGAATTAAAACCATGTTTGATTTTGCAAAGTTGCATGAAAAGTTTGCACAAGTATCTAACGACCCTCTGGATTTTTTAATGCAACCTCCTTCTATAATATATACCAACGGATAACAGGAACAGCTGTCTGAAAATCTCCTCAGAAAATTATAGATACCAGCTGGCTGAATAAATTATTCCTCCGCCTCCCGCTGGTTAGCATTGCCTCTGTATATGGACAACATATTCTCACCGGGAAGAGGTTTGTTTAAATGTTTTATATAATATAAAATACCTTTTCCTAAATTAACGTTGATAACATATTTTCAAGGCCAAACATTAACATTTGGAGCACTAAATTTATAAGCAAACACATATGTGGATGGCCTAATATTGAGTGGGCTATGATATTCTATAAAGAAAATGGATCGGATTTAATTCTACTCCAAAATTTAATTAAAGGAGGAGATTTGCCATATTATATTGTAGTTTTTTCTTTATTTTAATTTTTTTTGTTCTCACATTGACAGAGCAAGAGAAAGCGGTGGAACTTCCTCTTCTGTTCTCAAACCTTTTCATATATCTTCCAATACTTCTGGCTCATTAATATTAACCAACAAATTTAGCCTCGCCAATCTAACACAATTCAGCGTCCAATCTGTTAACACTCCTCTTCCGTCTCTTCCTCGAATATTCTATTCAGCTTTATATGATAGCTTCTGCAGCAAATTATTTCCAGCATCATCACATCTACTTTGGCTGTTATCGGAGCATGCTTGAGCTATTCTGGCGCCATGTAACCTATCGTTTTCGATTCCCCTCATGCTGGTACTTGTTCTTTTTTATCCTTCATTAGTGCTTTGCTAGGCAAAAGTATGCAATTTTGGAGAATTACATAACACATAATTATTTTATGTAAAATAATTTATATGTAATTACAAAGTAATAATAAGTGAACATATATACATGAATAAGTCCTCATATAGCTTCCCCATTAAATCAAGCTAAATTATCAAATGACTCGGTCAAAGAATTAAGGGACGTAGTTATAAGATCAAGAGAATTAGTCAAGAAAGTCAAATGGTCAAGATGCTCAGACGCTTAGCTTAAGGACATGAGCATTAAAAGGCTCGGTTATCCGAACGAGAAATGACCGTCCGAGCGATGGCCGAGTTTAATTAGCGAGAAATATGCAATTGTTGATGGGCATACCATTGAGAATTTCAGAATCACAACCAAATAATCCGAGATTCATGAAACCACTTTCAATAGTTATTAAGATTTAATTCGTCTATAAATACCAGAACGACACCACAAACCAACTTTTCTCAATTTTCTATAGCTCTCTGCTTACATTTTTGAATATATCATTAATTTGAGCATTGGAGTAACTAGCTAATTGTAACACTCTAAATTTTTAAATAATTATTTTATATATAAATTATAATATTTTATTTTATTATATATTATGAAAATTAAATTGAAATTTTCTAGATTTTTAAAAATCAGATTTAATTTTCTTGAGACAATAAACTTTATCGATTTTTAAAAATTAATTTAAAGACCAAGTGATAAATATAAAAATATATTTAGACTCCACAAATTTTTCGCTTTTATTATGATTTTTTCGAGATTTTCAAGTCTGATTTTGGATTTTAGAGTAGAGTAGAGTAAAAATTAAATTTTGGATACCTTAAATTGAATCGATCGAATCAAATTAAATCAAATCAAACTAATCAAATCAAACTGATTTAGTGTATTAAATGAGATAAATATTTATTTATCTCTAAAAAATAAATATAAATAAATAACTTTTTACGATAGAATTTTAAGTCTTATATAATAAATTTAGTTAGTATTTTTTTATCTTTTTCAGTTTTATTTAAAAATCAAATTTACATTAATATTCAAGGATTGTAAATCATTTGAAATTATTTCCCTTCATGTCATTTTAGGTTTTTCATTTTTTTTCTATTATTTTCACTACTAATTTATTACATTTCGATTCATGAACATTTAATTTTACACATTAAGTATGATCAAATCATTTTAAATAATATTTTATTATTTTATTTTTCAATTATATTCTTTCATTTCATCTATTTTATTTTAATTTTATGGGTTATATCATTATTTATTATTCTTTTCTTTTAACCGATAAACAATATGCATCTTAAACAATATGCATATCAGATAAACTCAAAAGAAAAAACAAAATTAATTAAAGGTAACATATGATTTGTCTTTTAGAGGACAAGTAGCAATCGCCTAATTAAATATTGTAGGACCCCATGTCATCTATCAAATTTCAATATCACAAAAGGGTCAAGAACTGGAGCTTAAAAGTCTCCCCCTCGCGAGAGAACCAGTTGTTGGCCGTCCGATCAATCAGACTGAGAAAAAGACCTGGATGTAATATTTTGACCTGCGATCCTAAAATTATAGGATTTATCTGGTGCATTAATTATTTTATAAATTTAAAAGTGTGAGCTTGATTAAAAAAAAAATTAAGAGGGTGGAATTTATAATTTTATGAGTGAAGATACAATTACACTGAAAGTAGTCAATAATTTATCGATAGTAAAAACATCATTTTTCATATTTTAACAATTTTCTTCCTAAATACCCCATTTCAAAATATAATGGAAATTGTCAAAAAGTTATTATCTATTTTTAAAGTTATATCATTTATTAAATTCATCATCTTCATAATGATTTTTTTTAAAATATTTTTATTATGTAATTTATAAATTATTATTAAAAATTTTAAATTAAATTAACATATATATAATTGATTTTTATAAAAAAGCAAATTTAAAGTTTTTTAAAAACAACAAAAAAATGTATTAAAAATAATTCATAAATAATGAAAAGGAAAATATGGCAAGGTGTTCCCATCCTTATCAACCTAATAGAAAGGATTTATTTTTTTAGACTTAACTACTATGAATCCAAAATATAAAATATATAATAAGATTTACCTATTAAATATATAGATCTTACATTTTTAAATTCATGATAAATTAGATTTAGATGCAAATTTTTCTAATGGAAACATTAAATATGTGTATTCAAGTTTTTACGTGATTTTCTTCAAATTCAAGTCTTTCACGTATTTAAAAAGGTAAATTTCTCAACTCATGAGTTATTTTTTTTTGCGTAAATTTAAATCTTTTACGTAAATTTAGATCATTATAAACTCCAAATGTAGAATTTATAATAAAATTTACTTGTTAAATATATAAAAATTTAAAATATAAAATATATAATAAGATTTATCTATTAAAAATATAAATTTTACATATTTATATAATCTATAATAAATTAAGTGTATATAAAAATTTCTCATATTTCAAAAGCATCAATAATCTCTCTTTGTAACGCTTTCTGTGCTATCATGTCATCATATGGGTCATCGTTTGGAAAATTTGGACAACGAAAAGTAGTTGATCATGATTTTTCGACAATTTTCTAGATTTAACTCTCCAATGGTGTCAGTATGTCATCATATGGGTCATTGTTTGGAAAATTTGGACAATAAAAAGTAGCTCATTTTGATTTTTCGATAATTTTCTAGATTTAACTCTCCAATGGTGTCCAAAGGAAAAGCCTCTATTTTGTTTCATAACAATTATAATTTTGATTTATATGTTTAATTAACTGATCCTTTAAAATATAAAAATTTCTCATATTTCAAAAGCATCAATAATCTCTCTTTGTAACGCTTTCTGTGCTGTCATGTCATCGTATGGGTCATCGTTTGGAAAATTTGGACAACGAAAAGTAGTTCATCTTGATTTTTCGACAATTTTCTAGATTTAACTCTCCAATGGTGTCATTATGTCATCATATGGGTCATTGTTTGGAAAATTTGGACAATGAAAAGTAGTTCATTTTGATTTTTCGATAATTTTTTAGATTTAACTCTCCAATGGTGTCCAAAGAAAAAGCCTCTATTTTGTTTCATAACAATTATAATTTTGATTTATATGTTTAATTAACTGATCCTTTAAAATATAAAAATTTCTCATATTTCAAAAGCATCAATAATCTCTCTTTGTAACGCTTTCTATGCTGTCATGTCATCGTATGGGTCATCGTTTGGAAAATTTGGACAATGAAAAGTAGTTCATCTTGATTTTTCGACAATTTTCTAGATTTAACTCTCCAATGGTGTTAGCATGTCATCATATGGGTCATCGTTTGGAAAATTTGAACAATGAAAAGTAGTTCATTTTGATTTTTCGATAATTTTCTAGATTTAACTCTCCAATGATATCTAAAGAAAAAGCCTCTATTTTGTTTCATAACAATTATAATTTTGATTTATATGTTTAATTAACTAATCCTTTAAAATATAAAAATTTCTCATATTTCAAAAGCATCAATAATCTCTCTTTGTAACACTTTCTATGTTGTCATGTCATCGTATGGGTCATCGTTTGGAAAATTTGGACAACAAAAAGTAGTCCATTTTGATTTTTCGACAATTTTCTAGACTTAACTCTCTAATGGTGTCCAAAGGAAAAGCCTCTATTTTGTTTCATAACAATTATAATTTTGATTTATATGTTTAATTAACTGATGCTTTAAAATATAATATTTATCCATTTAATATTTCTTTCTTAAGTATTACTTTTTTTATAAGCATTCTTAATTATTACTTAATTGTTTTTAACATAAATAATATTAATTAAGCATTGCTTAATTAATAAAACATTACAGATATACAATTTAATGATAACACATCAACTATTTTTTTTAATTATTTATAAAATTCGAATAAAAATAGCCATTTATATATTGGCCTTTTTAATTTTCTTATTTTCAGCCCCCACACATATATATATTATGTAGATTGACTAATCAGTTGACTTCATTTATTGTTTCTTCATATCATTTTAAATTTTTTTTTATATAATTATAAAATTTCAATTTTTAAATTTAAATTTACTAATTAAAAATATTATCTATGAATAATATATTTATAGTTAATTAAAATGATATTTAACTTAACTTATTAAAAATAGCTTATAAATACTAGGACATTTGAGTTTATAAGTATTTGAAATTTTAAGTAAGTATAATTTTTTTTTAAAATACTTATAAATAGTTGATAAACAGTTAACATATTTAGTAAAAAGTAACTTATAAATATATTTATTATTGAAATAATTAAAAAGATACTAAATTATTTTTTTAAATAATAAATTTTATTAACTCAATATTTTATTATAATATTATCAAAATATATTTAAATCGTATTATAATATAATTTTATTTTAAAATAAATAAATAAATATTTATTGAAATTAATAAAAAATAACTTTTAAATTTATTAAAATTAATGTAGATAATTTATGTAAAATATTATAGGAAAAATAAATTTTTTAAAATTATTATGAGAATAAATACAATAACGATATATGTAAAATTATAAAACTAAATGAAAATATAATAAAATATTTGATTAAACTAACTTATAAGTATCAAAATTAAAATTTATTTCCCTTAAATTTTTTTTATTAGTTTCAAAAATATATTAAACAAACATATTAATTGAAAATAATGACTTATAAATTAATTTGATTACCTTTTAAATTAGTCAAGTTAACACTCTCTAAATTTCTAAATGTTCAAAGGACAAACTGTGGGGTTTGCTAGTATGATGTTATGAGACGGTCAATGTCACAATCTGAATTTTGGGCCGAATCAACACTAGGACTTGGGTCAGCATAAAGCCTACAAAACTCATAGTAAGCATACTATTCCTAGCCCAACCATAAAACCCATAAACATAGTCTAATTTCGAGAAAATAAACGGACAGAATCCTGCTATAAATTAGACTATCCAACGGGGAGCATTAACTCACCCGACCTGTAAGCACAAAATAACTCAATTTAGGGAACTCAGCTCACCCTCATAATACTCAATGCAAATAAATAATCAAATGGGAGCTCAACGCCCTCATTCAAGATAAGTCCTCATCTCATACATCCAAACATACTCACATAATATGTTTCCAAGCCCAGAAGAATTAAATTACTACAATACCAATAAGATTAGAACACTACTAGTACATGTGGAGTTCTAAATTATAAATCAAGGAAATAAAATATAACTAAGCTGCTGCTGGTAAACCTACAAGAAAGGAAGCAGGTTATTCATAATAAGAGTCCACCTATCACCTGAGGAAAAATAGTTGAACAGGAGTAAGCATTTTACTCATAGAGTAAGATATTGATTTCAAATACAATTTATATAACTATCTAAACCTAAATGCATTCCTATTTATGAAATACAACAAACACACAGTTCAAACAATATTCGTATAAAGGATAATTTGGAGTACTCAAACACTCGTGTGCCATATCAATGTGTATATACATATGAGAGCTGATCCCCTATACAGCTTTCTTAATTTCAACCATTGCCAGTGAGATCAACTTGAGCCGGACTTTCTCTTAATAATCCAAATGCGGGAGTCAGCAAAATTAACTTAAAGCCGTACTCACCCTGACTTATCCACAAAAAGGATCAGGTCCCAGTTAGTAAAGCTTCAGCCGCGACTACCCGTCCTACCTATATCCATAATCACACCACACGCACGTTGACACATGCACATAGCTCTAAATTATTTTAAAGCGACATAAGGGCATGCCTAGCATTTAACTACATATATATATATATATATATATATATATATATATATATATATATATATATATATATATATATATAAGTGATTGCATGAGCATGCCTTGACTATATAATAATAATATTGAAATTATAAATAAAATCAATAGCTACTCACAGATTAACTGATGATCACTATGGAGGCTGGGAAGAAGAGGAGGGTTGACTCGGATCACCTAAACAATTATATTCATGAATTTATTAATATTAAAACAAAACAAAGAGTTGAAGAGTTAAAGATACCTTAAATTTATGCCGGAAATCAGGTAAAATTTTCCCTGTACTTAGGACTAATCCAACTTGCAAAATAGCTCTAACAATACTTTTTAATCCAAAAGCCTTAGGCCCACAATACAACAACATCATAATGCCCCTCCTGGGCCGGCCACAACGGCCAAAACTCACATATTTACAATATTCAGATATTTAGCTTAAAACTAATATTTTGTAAAAACTATCCAAACTAGCCTAAAAAATTCTATAATCATACCCCGCAGTCCTGCATAATACTATTATACTAATACAATTGGAATCATAATTTTCTAACTATCTACAAATATTTTATAAATTTTATTCTAAACTCAACCTTAGGTAAAATGAGACATTTGGAGTTCGGGTTTATCTATGCCAATTTTGAAATCTGAAACGCGTTTGGGGCGTTTGAAAATAGTGGGAAGCACTGTATTATTAACCCACTTTCAAAGTGAGTCTGGCAGCACGTGTCTGGCTCAAAAACGCAGTCCCAGTCACTGGTGAAATTTCTTTGAAATGAAAATACCCACTCAAAGCTTACAACACTAGAAGTTAGAATATAATTTTTATTTAAAAATTTGGAATGTTCAATTATTCATTTCTTACAGAAAATTCATCATCGAATTTTACACAAGACAGAATAATAACACTAAGTTACACACTAAACAAGTATGGGTACTTGTTGCGCATATACTGCTCTGACTTCTAAGTGTATTCCTCCATAGAACTTTAACTATAGGGATATGTTTTGATCGAAGCTACCTCATCTGATAATCCACTATGGCCACTGGTTGTTCCTCCAAAGTCAAGTTTTCATTTAATTCCACTGTGTCTAGTTGTAGCATATGAGAAGGGTTGGGAATATATTTCCTAACCATGGAAATATGAAACACTGGGTGGACATGAGAAAGGTTTGGTGGTAACTCCAACCAATAAGTAACTGCTCCCACTCTATCCGTGATCTTAAAAGATCCTATGTAATGGGTGCCAACTTACCTCTCTTTCCAAATCGCATAACCCTTTTCATAGGAGAGACATTTAAGAACACATAATCACCCACTGCAAATTCTATATCTTTCTTTCTTGGATTTGCATAATTCTTTTGTCTACTAAAAGCTATCTTTAAATGTTCTTTGATCAAAGAAACCATCTCTGAAGTGTACTGCACTAGATCTAAATCATGTACTCTCACCTCTCAAACTTCTGTCCAACATAGAGGGAACCTACACTTTCTGCCATATAATGCCTCATATGGTATCGTTCCAATACTGGAATGATAGCTGTTATTATAAGCAAACTCCATTAATGGTATCTGATCATCCCATGGATCTCTAAATTCCATGACACACATGCGAAGCATATCCTTCAATGTCTGAATTATGCTTTCAGAATGTCCATTTGTCTGTGGTAGAAAGCCATACTAAAATTCAACTGTGTGCCAAATGCCTCCTGCAGTTTTCTCTAAAACTGAGAAGTAAACTAGGGCCCTCTGTTAGATATTATAGAAGCAAAAACTCCATGTAATCTGACCATCTCACAGATATACACCCTTGCATACTGGGCAACAGAATAGGTGATTCGTACTAGCAAAAAGTAAGCTAACTTAGTTAAATGATCCACTATCACCTAGATAGAATTATATCCTTGAGTAGTATGAGGTAACCCAGTCACGAAGTTTATGGTGATCATTTCTCACTTTCATTCTGGGATGGGAATCTCCTACAACTTCTTTGACGGCCTCTAATATTCAAACTTTACTTTTTGATAAGTTAGGCACTTAGACACAAAGTCTACTATGACTCCCTTCATACCATTCTACCAGTACCTATCCTTCACATCATGATACATCTTTGTACATCCAGGGTAAACACTGTAAGGTGTATAGTGTGTCTCTTACATAATTTCATTTCTTAGGTTGTCCACATCCGGCACATATATGCTAGAGCCTTGTATAAGGGTACCATCTCCATCAAACCCAAATTCACAATCTTCTCCCTACTGCACCCTTTCCACAATCCGCATTAATTGTGGGTATCTATGCTGAGAAACTCTAATTCTGTCTCACAGATTCAGCCGTACTCTGAAATGTGCCAAAAGTGCACCTGAAGCAGTTATATCCAACATCAAAACTTGGTCCATCAGTTCATGCAACTCATGCATCAACGATCTTCTCTCTATTGTTATATGTGCCAAGCTACCAAAAGACTTCCTACTCAATGTATTTGCCAGCACATTTGCTTTACCTGGGTGGTACTGGATAGTGCAATCATAGTCCTTCAGAAGCTCCATCCATTTCCTCTGCCTCAAATTTAAATCCCTCTGTTGGAAGATGTACTTTAAGCTTTTATGGTCAGTGTATATCTCACACATTTTGCCATACAGATAGTGTGTAACACCCCTGATTTTTAAATATATTATTTTTGGGCAAATATAGATGTTTTAATTTTATTTAAATTTTAAGAAATTATTTGAGATTTTTTTCGAATTTTAAAAATCGGGTTCGATTTTCTGAAAATATAAACTTTGATGATTTTTAAAAATTTATTTAAAGACCACGTGGCAAAACTAAAAATATATTTGGAGTCTACGAATTTTTCTGAGTTTTCTGGAATTTTTTTCGAAATTTTTGGACCTCGTTTTCGGTTCCGAGGCAGAGTAAAAATTCAAAATTTTGTATTTTGAATCAAGCCGGCCGAATCGAACCAGATCGGATCGTACCGATCGAATCGGACCGGCCTTCTTCTTCCTTTTCTTCCTCTCCCACGCGCGTTTCTCCTCCCCCCCTTCTCTCTCATTTTTCTCTCTCCTCCCTCCTCCCCTTGCCGCGCCGCCGCCTCCCCTGCCACCCCACTTCGCCGGCGCGCCGCCTCAGCCCTCCCCACCGGCCGCCTAGAACGCCAAAAAGCCTCCAAGCGACGAGCAGCCAAGGCCGACCGTTTGCCTTCCCGGCCAAAATCCGGCCGATCCGGCCACCAATCAGACCGAGTCTTGTGTCTAAATTCATCTACTCGTCGAGAGCTTTCCATAGATACCAAGAACACCGAAATCCATCAAGCGGTTTGTCCAATTTTTGCCCGGGAAGTTTTAGCCCATTTTGACTTTCGGGCTAGATTTCTCGCAAACCGTGAACCCCACGAGAAAACCGAGAGTACCAGAGCCCTCCACTCATCGAGAGCTTCGCGGCGACATAAATTTCAAATTTTTTCGACACCGTTTTTCGATGGGTCCCACGAAACTTCGCAGTGTCTTTCCGAGCATTAAATGAGCTTAGAAAATTCTGAAAAATTTATGTACTAACCCCCGTGTTGTGGGCTTCATGAAGATATCCTTAATTCTCGGAAATTCGACAGTTGACCAGGTCTGTGAATTTCCGGCCAGACAGACCCATTACCGGAAAAATCTCCGAATTGGACCGAGGTTTTGACTACCCCCCCATTGTCAGATGTCCCGAGTGCGTCCCCAGAGTCGGAATCGGCAAAGGTAAACCCGAACCTTATTTTTTCGTAATTTTCTAGTGCTTAAATAGGATTAAAAATCCATAAAATATTCGTGGTTGCTCAGAAAATTATGATTCTTTTTGCAATAGCCTAGTAATATTGCTAAGGACCGCGGGGCAAAGTTTTAAAATTTTTAGAGCTTGTTTGGGTAGTTTTTGCAAAAATGATCAATTATAAGGACTAAATTGAAATTTTACATATTGTGATGGATGACTGATTTGATGGGCCCAGGAGGGGCTGTGTGATGTGATTGAGTTGCGGATATATGGGTTGTGAATATAGAAGTGTGTTTTGAGCCATTTTGCAGGTTGGGTAGGTCCTAGGTATAGAGGAGACTCTGCCGGATTTTCGGCACGACTTAGGACGTATTTGGTCTTTTCTTGAATTGTATTGAGTCATTTCTATTAAATAATTGTAATGTAATTGTCAGGTGAGCAGGGACAGCCTTCTTCCTCAGCCCAGCCGCCACAGTGACCGTTGTCAAGTCTGTGAGTAAAATATTAATTTTAATTGTAGTTTCACTATTATTATATGTTCAAGCATGCCCATGCATCACTTATATGCATATATCTATGTAGATAAACTTTAGGCATGATTTATGTTCCATTCATAACAGTGAAAGTGCCATGTATGTTGTTGTGGTAATTTGGAGCAGTGTGCGTGCGTTGGCGTGCGTGTGATGTGGTGTGGACTATGGATAGGACGGGTAGACACGGCTTGAGATCTTCTCTAGGACCCGGTCCTTCTGGGTAGACACGGCTTGAGTTCTTCGCTGGGACCCCGATTTGGTTATTAAGTGGAAGTCCGAGCTGAGTTCTTCGCTGGCACAGTTGGAATTAAGAGAGCTGTATAGGGGATCAGCTCCCATATATATATGATTGATATTGCTGGGTGCGTGAGTGCTCCAAATTACCTTTTTGATGTTATGATGTGAAATTATTGCTGGTGTTGCATTTCACTCTACAGGGTGCATTAGTTTTAGATAGTTATAGAGATTATGGTTAAAATTAATATTTTACTCTCTGAGTCGAACGCTCACTCCTGTTCAATATTTTTCCAGGCCACAGGAGGATATTTTTGAGGTTAACCTGCTTTCTCCCTCGCAGGTTATTTATTCATGCTTGTGTAATTCTATAAATTTCTAGAATTTTCGCATGTGTTAGAAATGTTTATTTGATATGGGTCTGTAAACTAAATTATTATTTTGGACCTGTAAACTTAATATTCTATGCATGTTTGATGGATTGGATGAGGGAGCTGAGCTCCCATTTATTTTTATGCTGATAAGTATGTGAAGGGTGAGCTCAGCTCCCCAATTGAGTATTTATTGTGTTTACAGGTCGGATGAGTCAAAAACTCCTCGTTGAAAGGTCCATTTTATGGCCGGACTCTGTCCGGTTGATTTCTTGAAATTGGGCCCAAATGGGCCTTAGAGTTGGGTTAAGTGAATAGTTAGGCTTACTACGGGCCTCGAGGGCTTTAGGCTGGCCCAGGTCCTAGTGCCGGTCCAGCCCATAGGTTGGGTCGTGACATAGTGCCTCCAAATTTTCAGTGTAAAGACAACAACTGCCATTTCCAGATCATGAGTGAGGTAATTCTGCTTGTACTTCTTTAACTATCTAGAAGTATAAACCACCACTTTACTATGTTGCATCAAAACACACCCTAATTCTACTTTAGAAGCATCACAGTATACTGTATACCTTATCCGCTCACAAGTAAAGTTAACACATAAGCTGAAATTAAACAGTCCTTAAGCTTTTGAAAGCTTCTCTCACACTCATTGATGTATACATTTTGCATAGTCATTTAGGTCTAATTTCATAGCCATTTTATTTTATTATTAGTCATTTTTAGCCAATTTCATTAGTTATTTAGTTAGTTTTTCATAGTTGTCAATTTTGCATTAATTTGTAATTTTTACTTTGTTTTGTAGAAAAAATGGTGTTTTTGAAGGACTGAAGAGAATTTTTGCCATTGAGGAGTGACTTCTACAGCCAAAGATTTCAAAAACAAGTTTTCAAGCTGAAATATGCATTGACCAAATTGTGCATAACTTGCCGCATAAGCTATGCAGATCTGCATAAGGAGAAAAATCACTGTTCCAATACCTGCCGAATGGTGCATAAGGAGAGTGCATGGCTTAAGCAGATTCACGCCTCCCTTATGCACTCTCACGGAATTGTGCATAACCTATGCGCCAAGTCATGCAGTTTCGCATAAGTGAACCAGAACAATAAAATCGCATAAGGGACTGCATAACTTATGCAGTCCACTTATGCAGTCCCACAAAGGTTTCATTAATGAGCTGGCAGAAGATTCCCTCAGAAAATCCCTCCTTAAACACACCATTTTAGGGCTCCATGTCATAAAATGTTGTAAATAGCCCCATTTCCCATTTTAGAAAGGGACAAGAAGGAGAGCAGAAAAAGGGAGAGGAGCAAGAGCAGCTGAAGAGTCATATCCATTTTCCATACCATTTCCAACCAGATTTGGAGATTCCTTTCTTTTCTTACATTTTTCCTACATTTCTAGTGTTTAGTTTATTGTTTCTTAGCTTAGATTAAAGCTTTATTTCCATATAAACTCAATATATCTTGTAAGCATTATGGATAGTGAGTAGTTTTACTTTGATTCTAGAGTAAGGGTTGTAATATTTGAGATATTTTGTGGATTTTATTTGGGTAATCCATTTTTTTTGTGGTCTTAATGAGTTTTATTTATTTCTTGTGTGCTTAATGACATGCTTAGTGTAGGATCCCATTAAGTGATGTTCTTAATCCATGGTTGAGGCACCGAAAGGAGAAGGCCTTGTGATAGATAATCAAGAAATTGGACTTAATTAACTTAGATCTAGAAATAGACTAAGGATTAAGAGGATTCACAGATTAATTAAAGAACTTAATGGGTCTTAATTAATTCTAACTCCACGAAAGTAGGATTAGATTGATTAAGGCACTCTTTGTCTCACTCGAAAGGGTATTCAAAGGATTTAAGAATTAATCTCCTTAAAACCCGTAAGTTCCACAAGATTGGATAACCAATTTGAAATCGCAAAATAGCTCAAATATGAAATCCCGAACTCCGGAATTGCCTTATTATAATTGTTAATTTCTAATCAAATTTAATTGTTTGCCATTTTAAATTTTGCCATATTTAAACTTGCTTATTTCAAATTGATGCAATTTTAGTTTAATTAATACATTGTTGGATAGATTATTAATTTTGCACATATAGATTTCATACTCCAATACCCATCAATTTATTGCGTCAATTTCAAAATTAGTTCAATTTAATCAACTTTTTATATCAAAAATTCAATCATTAACACAACTCCTCGTGGGAACGATATCTTTTTCTATACTACTTGTACGACCCGTGCACTTGCGGTGGGGCCACATCACTCATCTGACCTGAAAAACAAGACATTTTACCCTGTTAGAGGAGCTACTATCCTGGAGAAGATCTGTACAAAGCACCTGTAATAACCTACTAAGCCTAGAAAACTTCACACTTCGGTGACTGTAGTAGGCCTAAGCCAATCAGTTACTGCTTCAATTTTCTTGGGATCCACTTGAATGCCTTCACTTGAGACCACATGTCACAAGAATGAAATACTTTCTAGCCAAAACTGACACTTCAAAAACTTAGCATACGGCTGATGCTTCCTTAAGGTCTGCAAAACCGTCCTTTAATGCCAAGTATGTTCTTCCTTGGTCGAGGAATATACTAAAATATCATCTATAAAAACAATGATAAAGCGATCCAGGAATGGTCTAAACTCCCTGTTCATTAAATCCATAAAGGCTGCTAGTGCATTAGTGAGTCCAAACGACATCATTAAGAACTCATAATGACCATACCTAGTTCTAAATGCTATTTTTGGCACATCCTCGCTCCTTATTCCCAGCTAATGATAGCCTAATTGTAGGCTTATCTTAAAGAAGTGTCTTGCACATTGTAGTTGGTTAAACAAGTCATCAATATGAGAGAACATCACCTTGTTCAGCTTGTCTTTAGTCAATGCATAACCTCAATGACCCATCCTTCTTCCTTACAAACAAAACAGGAGCACCCCAAGGAGATGTGCTTGGCTAGATAAATTTGTCTAGAAGCTTTTGCAGCTGTTCTTTCAATTCTTTTAACTTCGCTGGTGCCATCCTATAAGGTGGTACAAAAATGGGATTTGTACCCATCACAGTATCTATGTAGAATTCAATCTCCCTATCAAGTGGCATCCTAGGAATATCCTCAGAAAAACATTCATAAATTCCCTAACAATAAGTACATTTTCCACACAAGTACCTTCAATAGATGTGTCCCTCACTAGTGCTATATAACCTTG
Source organism: Hevea brasiliensis (assembly GCF_030052815.1). NCBI lineage: Eukaryota > Viridiplantae > Streptophyta > Magnoliopsida > Malpighiales > Euphorbiaceae > Hevea > Hevea brasiliensis. The sequence continues at coordinate 73,333,675 of NC_079507.1, read as the reverse complement.
ACAGCATGCCTTAACATCTTTTTGTCACTTATGGCTGACACTAGATTATATGGAGCTAGACTCCTGTCATCATCAAAGTTGAACTCTTCCACTCCAAGAATATGAAAATACACCTTTTTATTATTTGTTAATCTTAACTTGATTGCTAACTTTGTTACTTCTAAAATTCTAACTCTGCGATTGGTTTTCACTAGCACATCCACCATATAGTATCATACTATAGTACTAGCCTACTACTCATTTTATGGAACACAGGCCATTCACAATGGATGATTCTTCCTGTATCTTTTTCTTAACATGACCATCAAAACATTATCGTTACCTGCTATCCTTTGTAGAGAGTTGCTCTTCATGGTTAGATAGATATCCTTGAACCTATAATTTTCACCTGAACTATCATGGTGGTGAGAAATGGGTATTGTACCACAATCCTAAACAAGATACTTTACGTATTCATTCTTTTTGATATAGCCACATCTATTGTTTATAGCTTTCTAGACTTCAGCCTCAAATTTACCCATATCTCTTGATCCTCCTCTTTAATTTTCATTATCTCTTCGAAATTTTTGTGTTTTACAGGATTTCACTGCACCAACTCCTTATTGTACCACTGCTCTGCTTGGCATATAATCTCATAATTTACTATATCTGTTTACACTCCATTTGTATTTCATACCTAGCATCATTATCTTGTGTCCCTGTCTTCTGTGGTATTCTGGAAGATACCTTTCACTATCAATTCCTTCCAGAATTATCTCTAGTCTTACATTCATTAATTTGATCTTTGTACTTTTTAGTAACTTGTGAGTAATATTTACACCTGTCATGTCCTCTACTATTGTTCTGTTACCTATTATCAAACTATCACTCATGTTTCCTCGCAAAGTTATCCAGTTGATCACACTGAAAACACTTGCCTAACTCCTAATTATAGACTTTAGGTCTCATCATTCTAAATTCTAACATCAAACCTTTGTGCCATTATCCTTCATTCTTTTCTCTCATCAAGCATATTTGAATCCTTTAGGTTGATTTTTATTCAATCTACTATCTATGAACTTCACTTCTTTATCTGATAAGACAGTTCAAGTTAGCATTGCACACCCTCTGGTTACTACCTACTTTAGTTACATACCTCACCTAACTATTCTCATACTATTAACAATCTAAAAGGCCCTTATTGCATTATCCCTTATTCTACCTTAAGGATAGAAAATAGATAAAATCCATTCTAAATCCTATAACTCTGAGCTTCATGTTCTAACTCCTAACCCTGTACCAACTATGACTTGCTCGGAGTTCTGTATTTTTGGATTATATACTGGGATAAACATTCTCCTTTGTATCCTAACTCTACTCTTTCTAATCTTATCCTAACTTTGGCCTTTCAATTTATTCTTTAGCTAACTCCTTTTATCTTATCTAAATCTGAACTTTGATTATTTTATTCTTTAGCTTTATTCTCTTTCTTGACCTGACTGTCATGTCAGAAAACTTGTACCCTTTTACTATCTTTACCAAGTCATCTACACCTTGATGGTACTCAAAATTGATCCTTTGACCACTCTAGCTAGTACTTCCACTGGCATTCAGGTTATGTTGCATCTGCAACCAACTGTCAAAATTTTCATTTCTACACTTTCTATATTTACTAGCATTCTGTAATTTGCCCTTGCTGACTTACTGCCCTTAACATTATTTTATTTAGAGTATACTCTTTTCTTGAGTAATAAGAAGTTGAAAAGGAGCTCAGAGAATTACAGCCATGCATTTATTGTGTAATCTCTGTCCCCTATCCTTTAGACAACATACTACCTCCTACTACCTTAAAGAGGAGATCTGCAGGGATTCTATTTTTCCATATCCACTGAATTAGCCAAAACTTGAGATATTGGATACCCAAATCCGTCATTTAATTCAAAGGCTTTACATGTATCATAATTTGATCACTTATGATTTCTACAATAGAACTTATACCCTCTCTAGGAAACCTTAGCTAACAACTCTTTGCCTCACTCTACAGTCCCATTTGGGATATTATTCTGTAGGTCACCATCACCAGTAGTAACCTTCTGTGTAATACTCAGCCCATTACCCCAAGATTATGAGAGCCCATGAAACAAAGTGAGGAAGCCCATATCTTAGTGCCTTTGAGAAATCTCTAGACTAATAATAATAATAATAATAATAATAATAATAATAATAATAATAATAATAATAATAATAATAATAATAATAATAATAATAATAATAATAATAATAATAATAATAATAATAATAATAATAATAGAACAACATGTTTCCCGTCCCTTTTGTGAGCAAAGAAAGAAGAATAGCATTCCACCATATCCCTCCCTTCATTTACATCTACTTTTACATAATTAACCATAAACCCATTTAAGCTTTAATTAAACACTTATTTCCAACAAAAACCATCTTCTACTCACAAGAGCTAATAATTTCTTTCAAGTGAGTAAATTCTTCTCTTCCTCTTAATTTCTCAATTTTAATTTGATATTCTATTGTTTTATGGTAATTTTTATGGCATAAGACTAATAGGGAGATGAATTTTATTTTGAAATAATAGGTATATGTGGGTTAATAGAGATATGGAATTTCTAACTATTAGGTCGGTGTTCTTTAATAGGTTGAATTAAAAGATAGCGTTTCTATAGGGAGAGACGGGTTTGAGTTAGTGTAGTAAGGATTAAATTTAATTTCAATTAGAGAATATAATCCATGAATGAATAAATTTGGGATGAATGAATATAAACTTGGATAATTGTTGAGTATATTAAATCTTAACTAGAAATATGCAAGAAATTTAGCATATTGTGAAGAAAAAAAAAAGATTTAAATATTATATCTCTAGTATTATTGGAAGTTATAAGCTAGTGGAAAATTTCAAGTGTTATTAAAAATAGAAAAATTTGTAAGTGGAGAGGTGGATTTAAGTTTTATATCTTAATTGCTAGGTGAATAATGAAGTATTTAAATTATGATGTGATTATTGTGGAGCTATTAACGGAGATTAATTGTATTTAAATTAGCAAGAATTTTGATGTAGTAAAGGAAAGGAATTTTGGCATGAAATGTTAAAGGAGAAAGAAATATATATTAAAGGAAGGAGGAGAAATAAATGAAGAAAATGTGGAATATATTATATTATTTTGTGTAGGTTTTGGGAAGATGTTTTAAAGTTATTTGTGATATGTGGTAAATGGTTGAGGGCTTGTTGAGCTGTTGAAATTTTGGGGAATGTTTAGGTTATGCCGAGATGTTGTCGGCTTTTTTTAAAAATTTTCGTACATAAATAATGCATTCTATATTTTACAATTTCAGATAGGATTTAAATTCCTTTCTTGATGCATTGTTTTCTTTTAACTTTAGGCGAGGATCCAGCTCCTGTAGTAGATACTAGAGGTGCTCCAGTGGTCTAGGCCTCGGTCTCTCTTCAGTACAGGTGAGTGAATAAATATATAACACTGTTATTTTATTAAATGTAAAATATTTATAATATTATTTTTAAGTATGAAAATGGGAATAGAAAATGGTAATTTTATGTTTTATTATTGACTGGAACAAGATTTATAATTACAGTTGAATAAATGGCCAAATACACTCAATATATGCACCGAATATATAGCACCTTGATGACAGATGAATTACTTTCACCTCAAATTATATTTATACTATCCTTAGGACAGCACTTGATATACACATAGCCTTTGGGAAGTATATCAGGTGGTAGCCCTTTGGGGGTAGCTCTACACATGTGTATAATCAGCATTTTTATTGCTCTTGGGTCATTGTTGTGTCATTATAGTGCCCAAGATGCCAGCATTGCTCTCAGGCTGCCAGAGTTTATTATTGCACCTGAAATGCTAGCATTATCTATAGGAAGCATATTGTAAATGTATGAGGAAATTGCAGATTTTATGATTTAATATATTTATTCTAGAAATATTATTACTGCATGAATTTTATTTCAACTCCGCTACATGATTTGGATTAAATGATATTTATTCAGCTGACCTGTTCTAATATAGCAGAATTGGTACTATTAAATACTAAAACCTTATATGTTCTCCTTTGTTATTTATTTATTTGCTCACTAAGTAGTTGTACTCACCCTCTCATATTTTTTTTTAATATTTCAGATTTCTTTTGCTGACTCCACTACTAGTAGCCTCTCTTTCAGTGTTGTCCTCTCGTCCACTTCACCAACTCCAGAGTCTAGTGGAGGTCAGGCTAATATGTTATTTTTGGATATTTCTTTTGTTTTAATTTATTGTATGTAAGTAAAGACAGCTAGGAGATCTGATATTTAAATATTTTATTTTGATAATCACGAAGAGGATTCATGTACATTTGAGTATCTATTATTGTTTGATGGGCACAGAGCCATATTATATACATCAGATGTATTTAAACAGGTTCCGTGGTTTCTTTTAGCTATAAATTTAGGAGAAAATCTGTCAGTTTTTTAGGTTACACTAGTCTCTATAGGTTAGGGACGAGTGTGACATTCTATCCCTCCTGAAAGGATAAGACCATATTCTATATCACAACAAACTACAAAGGAGGTACTGTATTTGTCACCTTGCCACAATCATGTCAGACTATCTGCTCTCTTATCATACTGCAAACTCCTTAAAGCGTCATTTCACATGCTATGAACACCATTCATAGCATCTAGTCTCATTTTTAAGGGAGCAAAGTCGTACTTTTTGCCTTGCTGCCACAAAAAGAAGATACTATTTTCGCTAAACTTTAGGCAAAATATCCATTGTAATGCCAAAACAGTCTAAGACCCTATATTAGAGATCAGATGGTTTCACTCTGTAGGTGCTACATTTACTTACGATTATACTGAAACCTCTAATCTTATGGCAACTCTTGATATAACTCTAGCTCATGCTAAGGTAACCGAGTCACTAACTCTAATTACCATCCAACTGAGACCATTGATATTCTAGCTCAAGGGTTTTAAACTCCTAACTCGGAGTCCTAAACTCCTTTGCAAAAATAAAACTCTATTTGGTATATTCATACGAAAACAAAAACAAAAACTAGCTGCAAACATCCTCGTAGAACACATTAGGGATGCACGTAGTTCTATACAATAATCTCATGTCGGTACTGTAATCTACAGCTTACCACACAAACAATGAGAGCATTACGTAGGCCACTACGTACCAACAGATCAAGTTTTCCAACCTCTTATCTCTCTTTAGTCCACTAATACCATAAACTTGCCCTGACTGGGTTGTCTATTGATAACCGCCAGCAGTGGTATCCTTACCTCCATCTAGTGCAGCTACACTGTCATAACTCACATTTATATACTCGTGCCCTGCACTAGATAAACACACTAATTAGCCCTATTTTAACAAAAATATGACATTTTTTAGAGTGCGTATCCCTTTAGCAGATGTCAACATGTCTACTAGCTCAAGTTTACATCACTATGTACTCCATGAAGATTGAGACACTAAACTAAAGCACTCTTACACTACCCAAAAATTAATACATAATCTAAAAACAAGGAGTTACAGAAAAAGATGAAACAGGAACCTATTTTTTGCATGTGACAACCCCAGGTACACACTTTCTCATGAATCTAGAGTCTAAGCTCTGATACTAACTTTGTCATGACCTGAATTCTAGATCAGACCGACATCAGGACTTGGATTAGCATAAGACCCCCAAAGCTCGTAGTAAGTCGAACTATTTCTAGCCTAATCATAAAGTCCATAAACATAGTCTAATTCTGAGAAAATAAACGAACAGAATCTGGTAATAAATTGGACTATCCAATGGAGATTATTAACTCACCTGACCTGTAAGTACAAAATAACTCAATTTGGGGAGCCCAGCTCACCCTCACAAAACTCAATACAAATAAATAATAAAATGGGAGCTCAGCTTCCTCATTCAAGGTAAGTCTTTATCTCATACATCCAAACATACCCACATAATATGTTTATAAGCCCAAAAGAATTAAATTACTACAATACCAATAAGATTAGAATACTACTAACACATGCGGAGTTCTAGATTGTAAATCAAGGAAATGAAATATAACTAAGCTGCTGCTGGTAAACCTGCAAGAAAGAAAGTAGGTTTGTCACAATAAGAGTCCATCTGTTACCTGAGGAAAAATAGTTAAACATGGGTGAGCGTTCAACTCATAGAGTAAGATATTGATTTCAAATACAATTTCTATAACTATCTAAGCCTAAATGCATTCCTATATATGAAATGCAACAAAGACACATATTTCCAAAGAGTTCAAATAATATTTGCGCAAAAGATAATTTAGAGCACTCACACACCTGTGTGTCACATCAATGTTTATATACATATGGGAGCTGATCCCCTATACAACTCTCTTAATTCTAACACCTGCCAATGAGATCAACTCGAGCTGGACTTTCTCTTAATAATCTAAATGCATTTACTTATATCGCAGGGGATTTTGCGGTCGCCTGGACGATCACTCACCGAAGTGGGAAAGAGTGAGGAGTCGCCACCTTAGTTTTGAGGGAAACTAAAGAAAACCATTTGTGAAAATAAATTGAAATGAAACCACTTCAAGACAGAGATTCTAGGTTCGGGGTCCGTAAATGGGTGGGGAAGGTGTTAGGCACCCCGCCTCATCCCTTAATAAGGGTAAGTAGATTTAACTTTGCATTAGTTAGAAGGGCTTGAATGGACATGTTAATCCTTTTGACTAAAGGAACATTTGATTTTTCACTAAATTTGGATCACCCAGATACATAAGTAAATGAGACAACCTTAGTGAATTGACGTCGTATATCATTTTTGGTTTTGGGTTTGTTTTGCGTGTAGGTTAAAATTAGGTGTGAGAATCGGATAAGAACTCTCCTCCGATCTCTCTTAAATTCTGAGAGGAGATCAGATAAGAATCCTCCTCCGGTCTCTTTTGGGGTATTTAAAATTTAGGATTGAGGATCGGATAAGAACTCTCCTCCGATCTCTTTTAAGTATTCATTAAAATTTTAGCTCAGGGATCGGATAAGAATTTTCCTCCAATTTCTATTTAATGTTTATTAAAATTTTGAGTTGAGACCGGACAAGAACTCTCCTCCGATCTCTATTTAATATTTATTAAAATTTTGAGTTGAGACCGGATAAGAACTCTCCTCCTATATTTATTTTGAATTTTGAGTTGAGAATCGGATAAGAACTCTCTTCCGATCTCTATTAAGTATTTATTTAAATTTTGATTTGAGATCGGATAAGAACTCTCCTCCGATCTCTATTTAATTAAAGTTTTGAGTTGAGAATCGAATAAGAACCCTCTTCCGATCTCTTTTTAAATTAACAGGAACCTTAATGGGATCTTTCCGATCTCCCAAATTTTAATTTCAGCTACATGTCATAAGGTCCTAAAGCTAAGGATTCTGACGTTCTAAGGTGTTGGGGGGTAAGGCTTCTAATTGATATTTTATGACTAAATAAGAGAAGCTGGACTGAATTTTGCTGACTTCCCCTAAGGTCACTTTACCAGTACCTATTAATGTCCGATCTATTCTGTTTCGTATACTTTGGTTTTATTCCACTTTATGGCATCTTGCCGAATTGCCGCCACGCCACCTAATAGTTTGGCTATTTTCCTGACGTGTTATTCAGGCTCTCTCTCTTAAAAGAGACCCTTAAGTTGCAGTTATCTGCGTTTTACCCAACCACTTACACGCTACTAGGAACTAGAAAATTTGCATTCAGAAACGACGAAGGTTAATAAAATGATAGACTGATCACTAAAGAAATAAACTCGAGAGTAACATTCTTTAAGGTTCTTTGGCACTAAATGAACTTGGAGAAAATCACATGCATAGAAAAAAGCAAAGAAAATGCGAAAAGTAAACGTAAACACTTAACAAAACGGCAATATGAGCTCTTCCTTGTAAGGAGCCAAATCTATTGAAATGACTACGGGGTGACAAATAATAATAAGACAGCAGACTGATTAGCTTGAGGGCTGATGTTCGTTGTGAACTGAAGGGTGCTTAAAATGCAATCAGATTAAGATAAAAAACCGAGTGAAATGAAATTGAGTTTGGATAATGGGAATGAAGACAGAGATAATAAAAGGCTGAAAGTGAGAGTGTGACCAGATAATGAACAAACTGAAAATGTAGAGTTTCAGTATTCAGAATCCTTTTCAAGAAAACACTTCAGAAAACTAGTTTTAAAAGTCTTTCTAATCAAAACTTCAAAGTAGCAGAGTAACAAACTGAATCAAGTTTCAGAGTTCTTCCGCTATAATAACTACCTCTCTTTTTTTGCCCGTCCCTTGAACAGTTTTTCATGCAGGTATTTATAGGAATCGGGTGCTCCCCATGAAGGGTCAGGATTTATTTTGAGGGAGATGGAGGGTCAAGATTTCGAAGGACATGATCGGATGCTTGAGAATTAAAGAGAACCAAAATGAACGGCTGAGATTATTCTTCAGAATTTTTGTCCTTTTCTTCTTTCAATCTGACGGTCTCAAATCCTCTTGTCCGGAGCGATCTGAGGGCTAAGAGCGAAAAGCGATGGCCTTGTCGTCTCCTCTCTTGATCCAAGGGCTCCGGGTTCGTCCTTACAAGTGAAATAAACGGTGGAGATTGGGATGTACAGGACTGTCATGACATACCCTGGCACCTGTCAACATTGCGGGCGATTCTTAGGCGTGCGGTGGAGATCTCGTCTGCCACACTTTAACTACCTCAGCTCTGATTCTGACGACGGTTATTTGGGGATTTGTCTTATTCTTTTTGCCTTCCGATCCCTCCCACGCTCCTATCCCGATCTCTCTTGCTGATCCCCCATTTTCCGATCTCTATTCTTCAGATCCCTTAATCAGCCCTGGTCCGGTCGAAGCATTAATTCCTCTCGATTCTCGAAACGTCCGCTTCGTTTTCTGCTTAGCAATAAATGCCCGATTTTCCCCTATATATACCCCATGTATGAAACCCTCATTCGATTTTCCTTTCTTGCTTTTTCTTTCTTGTTTTAACTGTTTCGGCAGTGATTCCGGCTACGACTGTGGCTTTTGATCTTTTTCCGATGGGCTTCTTTATCCACCGACTGAAAATTTATGATCCCGGTGATCGAATAATCGTGAAAACCTTAACTGATGATGGTGAGAGAACTGAATCGATTGACCGATCTGGGTTGCGGACTTCGATTGTGCCGATCTCGAGTCGCTCAACAGGAATAATCAGCGAACCGATTTCGGGTGAGCTAATTGCTAATGTTCGCCGATCTCGCGACGCTTCTTCCGAGCTTATTCGGCTTCTCACCACATTGGGTGTTCCGACACGGCTTTCTCCACATTGGGTGTTCCGACAATGTTAAGCTCCGATCGGCGACACCCTGTGGATCAGTCACAATGTTGGCTATTGACATAGGCTTCTTTAGATAGGATGTTCTGCTGATCTTTAGAGGTCAGCCTTTTGATGTAATCAGATGTAATCCGATCTTGAGATCGCCCAAATGATGTAATCTGATTTTTGAAAATGTACTCCGATCTCTTGAGATCGCCCAAATGATGTAATCCGATCTTTTGGAAATAAAGATTTTATTTTGTCAATTATTATCTTATTAATTATTTTCCGAGCTCTAATATGATTATCCGATCTGTAATTCGAAACACCTGGATCTACCGCTCTATAATTAACCGATCTCTTTATGGAATCTTGGGAATATTCGTGAGACGTGTCAGAACAGCTGGCGAGTCCCGCTAATCGATGCGCCACCTGGAACCTCGTGAGCATTAAATGCTCGGACGAGTATAAATAGGGGTGGGGGTTAGCCATTTGCTCCTGTATGTCATTTTCAATCTCTCGCTCACAACCTCAAAGTTCTCTCGTTTGCTCAAGTTCTTCCGACGCCGATCAGACTCCGGTAAGGGCTTTGATCTTCTTTTTAGCTTAAGTTCTTTATTTCCTTTGAAAATGAGCGGTGCCGAGGGTCAGAGATCGGCGAGCCCTCCTTCCATTCAGTTCTCGTGGTCGTCTGACGAAGAAGAGGTGGTCGGGCCAAGCGCGCAACCAGAACCTACTAGGGTCTCCATTCCAGCTCGGGGGCGGATCGCACCATCAAGGCATGCACCTTCTTCAGGGAGGGAGAATCTCCCTATGGACGAGCTGCCATCGATCTTGCAAGAGTCCGATCTGCAATCGTTTAGCCAGGAGTACAATATTCATCCTGATTCGTACGAACTTATCCGGTGTCACGGCGATCACCGAGCCGATCACTTCTTTGAAGAAAATGACATGGTTATGGTATACGAGGAACAGTTAAAGGCCGGTCTTCGGTTCCCTCTGGATGACTTCTTCAAGGAGGTCCTAAAACTTCACCGAGTGTGCATTGCTCAAGTTCACCCTAACTCGTGGCGGATCTTAGTAGCCTTCCGAGGCCTATGCCGAGCTAAGGGAATCAGACCTACGGCTAAGGTGTTCGCCGAACTGCACAGGCTAACTCGCCGAAAGGACGATGAGCACTGGTTCTTTCAGGCGAAGCCTCATTGCGGGCTCTTCACCGATCTGCCCTCCTCCCTTAAAAATTAGAAGAACCGCTTCTTTATTCTGAGGAGCAAAAATCCGACCTGCTTTGAGGACTTCCCCCGTAGCTGGTGGCACTAGGGGCCCTTGCTTCCGAAGCGCATTACCCTGAACCAGGAGGAAAGCTTAATAGTGATGGATCTGAAGAATCAGGCTGCCACTCAAAAGTATTCCTGTTTAGATGCGGTGACTGCCGAGCTGCACCATTGGACCATACAGCTGCTCACCGGCCAAGATCGCGAACTTCCGCTCTCTGACCTCGGCACTGGTATTTTCTACATCTCAGATCTTAGGACCTTAGCGATCTCACTGACCTCTTCTTTGTGCAGGTATGGTGGGTGATGAGGGTTCTAGGAAGCGGAAGAAAGAAAGAGAGATCTCCCGGAAAGTAAAGGAGATGAAGCGTTCGGAAATGCTTCGAACTCCCGGCCATGAACCAGGGGAGACGCAAGGAGGCCCGTCCCGACCTTCGGGGCCGCCGATCACTGAAGCTGTTCGATCTCCTCCTCAACAGGAAGAGCCGACTCCACCTCCTCCAGTTGCTCCAAGCACAGAAAGGGGTCCTTCTCAATCTTCCGTGAGAGCCTCTTCTCATGGCGCTCAAACGTTGATCGAGTCCCTGAAGAATAACCGGACTGTTCAGGAGAACCCCGGTTTTGCCAAAGTCTTGGGGTCTTCCATCTGCCTTCGGGAGGATCGGGACAGGCTATCCCCGGACAGCCTTGACGATATCTTGACTCGCTCCATGAGCCTGAACGTGGAGTGTCTGGTGAACCAGACCATAGTTCGGGAAAAGGCTCATCGCCTGGGCAAGGAGGTCTAGAAGAAGAATCAGGAAATGGCTTCCCTCCGATCCCAACTCGCATCCGCTCAGGATTACATATCTCAAGTTGAGGGGCGGGTGAAGTTCTATGAAGACAGGCTGGCCGAACAGAATCATGTTCTGGCTGAAAGGGATCGTGCTCTCGGGGAAGTCCAGGCGCTCCGGGCCAACGAAGCTTCTCAGGTCGAAAGACGAAGAAATGGTGATAGGGATAGCTGGTGCCTATGTGAATGCTCACAAGGACCTCTTGGCCGAACTCCAGAAGCGTTACCCAGAAGAGGACTTCTCTTGGATGGCCGACCTGGCTCCCGGGGGCGAGGGTGAGGATAGTGAAGAGGAGGGAGAGGATGAGCAAAATGTAGATCAGGCTGGGGGTGATCCCCCAGCCGAATAACTTGTACAAATTTTGCAATGAAATGAAATAGAATGCCTTTTTGTTCGATGAATGGTTGTGATCGAAAAATTTCTAAACCCTTGTTTGTCTGAGTATGTTGAAATAACTGGAAGCGATTATTATCCTAAGTGTGAGAGATCGGAAAACACAATATGCATGAGATTGGTAAAGAACCAACGTTAAACAGAACTTAATTGAAAATTTGGCTTGAACATCTAAGATCGGGATCTTCATTAAACCGAATTAGAAGCTTAGCTCGATTATTCCTAAACTTTTAAAAAGGGAGGTCGACCATGAATACTGGCAACAAGGATCTAGTGTTAATTCAATTTCGTCGGACAAGAAAGATCGGGAATATAGTTAACTGGTCAGGATATTCGACAATTGGCTTGAGAGATCAGTGAATGATTGGAGAGACCGGTAAGGCTTTAACGGATGCGAGAGCTTAACATTGACTCAACTCTCTGTGAAGAGAGATCGGAACTGTGATTAGATGGCAAGGAGAGACTTAGTGCTAGGGACCGGTTTCGACGTTTGTTGATTCTGGGGATCAGCTAAAATATGGTGTCGACAGCTGCCCCTCTTTACATAATTTTTATCGAAGGGAAAAGAATTTCCCGTGTAAGAATTATGTAAAGATTCAGACCCATATTTTGGACGATTAAGTGCTCGAAGTTAGGGAACTAAAGCATACCTAAATCAGTGACCTAGAGATAGGCAACAGAGGTTAAAAGACTAGAAAATTAAAATCAACTTAGATCAAGGAACCAGAGGTCGACAACAGGAAATTTAAATGCGGGAAATTAAAATCAACTTAGATCAAGGAACCAGAGGTTGATAAAAGGAAATTTAAATGGCAGGAAATTAAAATCGACTTAGATCAAGGAACCAGAGGTCGACAACAGGAAATGTAAATTGCTAGAAATTAAAATCGACTTAGATCAAGGAACCAGAGGTCGACAACAGGAAATTTAAATGCGGGAAATTAAAATCAACTTAGATCAAGGAACCAGAGGTTGATAAAAGGAAATTTAAATGGCAGGAAATTAAAATCGACTTAGATCAAGGAACCAGACGTCGACAACAGGAAATGTAAATTGCTAGAAATTAAAATCGACTTAGATCAAGGAACCAAAGGTCGACAACAAGAAATTTAAATGCAGGAAATTAAAATCAACTTAGATCAAGGAACCAGAGGTTGATAGCGGGAAATTTAAATGCGGGAAATTAAAATCAACTTAGATCAAGGAACCAGAGGTTGATAACAGGAAATTTAAATGCGGGAAATTAAAATCAGCTTAGATCAAGGAACCAGAGGTTGATAACAGGAAATTTAAATGCGGGAAATTAAAATCAGCTTAGATCAAGGAACCAGAGGTTGATAACAGGAAATTTAAATGCGGGAAATTAAAATCAACTTAGATCAAGGAACCAGAGGTTGATAACAGGAAATTTAAATGCGGGAAATTAAAATCAACTTAGATAAAGGAACCAGAGGTTGATAAAAGGAAATTTAAATGGCAGGAAATTAAAATCGACTTAGATCAAGGAACCAGAGGTTGATAACAGGAAATTTAAATGCGGGAAATTAAAATCAACTTAGATCAAGGAACCAGAGGTTGATAAAAGGAAATTTAAATGGCAGGAAATTAAAATCGACTTAGATCAAGGAACCAGAGGTCGACAACAGGAAATGTAAATTGCTAGAAATTAAAATCGACTTAGATCAAGGAACCAGAGGTCTACAACAAGAAATTTAAATGCAGGTAATTAAAATCAACTTAGATCAAGGAACTAGAGGTTGATAGCGGGAAATTTAAATGCAGGAAATTAAAATCAACTTAGATCAAGGAATCAGAGGTTGATAACAGGAAATTTAAATGAGGAAAATTAAAATCAACTTAGATCAAGGAACCAGAGGTTGATAACAGGAAATTTAAATGTGGAAAATTAAAATCAACTTAGATCAAGGAACCAGAGGTTGATAACAGGAAATTTAAATACGGGAAATTAAAATCAACTTAGATCAAGGAGCCAGAGGTTGATAACAGGAAATTTAAATGCGGGAAATTAAAATCAACTTAGATCAAGGAACCAGAGGTTGATAAAAGGAAATTTAAATGGCAGGAAATTAAAATCGACTTAGATCAAGGAACCAGAGGTCGACAACAGGAAATGTAAATTGCTAGAAATTAAAATCGACTTAGATCAAGGAACCAGAGGTTGATAACAGGAAATGTAAATTGCAGGAAATTAAAATCAACTTAGATCAAGGAACCAGAGGTTGATAACAGGAAATTGAAATTGCAGGAAATTAAAATCAACTTAGATCAAGGAACCAGAGGTTGATAACAGGAAATTTAAATTGCGGGAAATTAAAATCGGCAGGAAATTTAAATTGCACTCACAAAGCAAGCCTGATCCAGACACAAGAAGTTCTTCCCTAATGAAGTGTACTTAACAGAATCCCGAAGACCAATGACGAATGGAGGACGAGTTGCAAGACTTGACCTACGGCCTCGTTTCTTCAAATGCCCCATTTCTTTTTTTCAGATTTTCTCCCGAAAAGCACCCTCGCGGGTTTTTACTTCCCCTTCGTCTATATGACCAGAAGCGCCCTTCCAGGTTTTCACCTCTAGTTTTTTTTTTTTTTTTTTTTGTCATTCCCTGCAAATTTCATAGTAAAGTACGTGAGGTTATCAATTGTCAAATCTTAATCTTATGGCAAAAATTTTAACTGATTTAAATAGCGCATTAAATAACGAGATTGCAGAAAGATAAATATAAGGGGAAGATAGAAACATGGGGAATGAAGTGTGATTTTATTACGGTTTAATATAAACAAAGAAGAAGTTTCAAAGAAGAAGGGTACAAGGATAGATCTCACATATTCCCTGCGGCTGATTTTGAAATCCCTTTAAATGCCATTATTTCAAGTTCTCTAAAGCCTCATGCCGTGACAGTTCTCTCTTCATCCTGGTTTCATGCCCCCCCCCATTTCTTATTTCTCCCTTTTTGTTCTCGGGATGCCCTTTCGGGTTTTCACCCCTAGATTTTTTTTTTTGGATTACTCACTTTTTCAGGATGCCCCTTCGGGTTTTCATCCTTCACTCGTTTTACAGAAAGCGCCCCTTTCGGGGTTTTCGCCTTCTTTTACACATTTTGCTAGGAGCGCCCTTTCGGGTTTTCGCTCCTACCTTTTTTTTTTTTTTTTTTTTTTAGGCATAGTATCTCTTGACGGTGTCAGCATTCACAGGTCTCGGAAACTCTTCACCGTCCATGTGGGTCAAGATCTAGGCTCCTCCAGAAAATGCCTTTTTAACCACATAGGGTCCCTCGTAGGTTGGTGACCATTTGCCCCGGGGATCGTTTTGATTCGACAAAGACTTTCTTCGTAACTAGGTCCCCGGTTGGAATTGTGCGCGAACATTTTTGTCAAATGCTCTAGCCATTCTCATCTGGTATAACTGCCCATGACATACTGCTGCTAACCTTTTCTCATCAAGCAAGTTTAACTGATCCAACCTTGACTGGATCCATTCTGACTCATCAATTCTTGACTCCTTCAGAATCCTTAGAGAAGGAATTTCAACTTCAATAGGTGATACCGCTTCCATCCCGTAAACCAGTGAGTATGGAGTTGCCCCCGTTGAGGTTCTTACAGAAGTTCGATATGCGTGGAGAGCGTAAGGAAGCATATCGTGCCAATCCCTATATGTGACTGTCATTTTCCGGATTATCCTCTTGAGATTTTTGTTCGCAGCCTCCACCGCTCCATTCATCTGGGGACGGTATGGGGAGGAATTGAGGTGTCGGATTTTGTATTGATCACACAATTTCTGGATCTTCGGGCCATTCAGATTCTTAGCGTTGTTAGTGACGATTTCATTGGGGAGACCATGCCGGCAGATGATATTATTTCTGAGGAATTTGAGGAACGTGTTCTGCGTGATATGGGCGTATGACGTGGCTTCGACCCACTTGGAGAAATAGTCGATGGCTACAAGGATGAATCTGTGCCCATTGGATGCCTTGGGATTGATGGGACCAATCACATCAATGCCCCACATTGTGAAAGGCCATGGTGAGACGAGGTTGAACAATTTGTGAGGTGGCACATTTATCGGATCGGCATAGATCTGACACTTATGGCACTTCCGGAAATACTCGATGCAATCCTTTTCCATTGTGGTCCAAAAATACCCACGTCGCATGATTTGCTTAGCCATCATGTGCCCATTGGCATGGGTTGCACAATTTCCTTCATGAGTCTCAAAAAGGATTTTCTTCGCCTCCTTCGCATCCACACATCTCAACAGTTCACCGTTGGACCCTCTCTTGTATAGGGTTTCACCACTGGGGAAGTATCCCAATGCTAATCTCCGAAGCATCCTCTTTTCGTTTCGGTTTGCCCCTGAGGGGAATTCTTTGGTTCTGCAGTAGACCAGGATGTCATGATACCAAGGCTTACCATCGGGCTTTTCTTCAATCATGAAGCAATAAGCTGGCTCATTCCTTGCTTTAATCCTCAATACTTGAGTTGTCTGCCCTTCTTCGATTTGAGCCATAACGGCTAGAGTGGCTAAGGCATCAGCAAATTGATTCTTGTCCCTACTAAGGTGAGTGAAAGAGATCTCTTCGAATTTCTTAATCAGCTCCAGTAAGTACTTCTGATATGGGATCAGCTTGGGATCCTTGGTTTGCGATTCTCCTTTGACTTGATAAATAATCAGGGCTCAGTCTCCATATACTTCCAACTTCCTGATTTTCATTTCGATGGCAGCCTATAGTCCCATCACACAAGCTTCGTATTCCGCGACATTGTTGGTGCAGTCAAATCTCAACTTGACAGCTATCGGAAAGTGCTTTCCATCCGGGGATATCAACACTGCTCCAATTCCATTACCGGACAAATTGACAGCTCCGTCGAAATACATTTCCCATACATCGGCTGGTCCCTCTTCTTTGCAGTCTACTTCATTAATGTGCTCATCAAGGAACTCAAAATCCAGAGCTTCATAATCCTGGATAGGATTCTCTGCTAGGAGGTCAGCGATTACACTACCTTTCACCGCTTTCCGGGTCATATAGACTATGTCATATTGGGAGAGTATGACCTGCCATTTAGCTATCCTTCCTGGCACGAATGGGCTTTCGAATACATATTTGATAGGATCCATCCTGGAGATGAGCCAGGTCTTGTGATTCAGCATGTAGTGCTTGAGGCGATTCACTGTCCAGGCTAATGCGCAGCAAGTCTTTTCTAAGAAAGAGTATCTTGACTCACAATCATTGAACTTTTTACTCAGATAATAAATAGCCCTCTCCTTTCGGCCGGTATCATCATGTTGTCCCAAAACACATCCCATCGAGTTCTGTTGGACTGCCATATACAGGATCAGAGGCCTCCCCGCCACGGGAGGAACCAACACTGGTGGGTTTGACAGATACTGCTTGATTATCTCAAAAGCCTCTTGACAAACTGAATCCCATTGGGTGGTGTTGTTCTTTCGGAGCTGTTTAAAAATAGGCTCGGCCTTGGCAATGAGATTAGAAATAAATCTCGATATGTAGTTCAACTTTCCCAGAAAACTGCGCACCTCCCTTTCTGTTCTTGGGGATGGCATCTCTTGAATAGCTCGAACCTTGTCTGGATCTACCTCTATTCCCTTTTCACTTACTATGAATCCCAATAATTTCCCAGATCTAGTTCCGAATATGCATTTGGCAGGGTTCAGTTTCAACTGGTATTTCCTAAGTCTCTCAAATACTTTCCTCAGTACCTGCACATGACTTTCTTCTCCCCGGGATTTGATGATCATATCATCCACATACACTTCCACCTCTTTATGCATCATATCGTGGAATAATGTGACCATTGCACGCTGGTAGGTAGCACCAGCATTCTTCAACCCAAAAGGCATGACCCGATAGCAAAATACTCCCCATTGAGTGATGAAAGCAGTTTTATCCTTGTCTTCCTCATCCATCGGGATCTGATTGTACCCTGATGCCCCATCAATACATGAACACCTGCCCAATCCCGCAGCATTGTCAACTAACACATCAATGTGAGGGAGAGGGAAATCGTCTTTCAAGCTCGCTTTATTGAGATCCCTGTAATCGACGCACACCCGAACTCTCCCGTCCTTCTTCATTACCGGGACCACATTAGCTATCCATTGGGGATATTTGACCACTTCCAGGAACCCAGCGTCATACTGCTTCTTGACTTCATCCCGAACTTTGAGCAGTGTGTCGGGGTTCATTCTTCTTAACTTCTGCTTTACAGGGATTGTCCCTGGAATTAGGGGAATTTTGTGTGTCACTATCTGAGGGTCCAAACCAACCATATCATCATAGCTCCAGGAAAATACGTCGAGGAATTCTTTAAGCAGACTGATCATATCTCCCAATTCTTCACTTTTCACTACCTTAAGTTCCCTTTTTACTTCTTCTGTGCCTAAGTTTATGGTGTGCATTTCGTCTCCACAAGGCACGAGGGAGGGCCCATCCTTTTCACTGTCTTCTTGTGTAGGGTCTTCCTCAGAATCATTTAAAGTAATGGCAGTTATGGGGATTTCAAAATTAACCAGAGGAATCTCTGAATCTATTGGATTATTAGGTGTTAATTGATGAATGGTCCTGAATGACTAAAAAAAATGTATTATAAGGATGGAATTCAAAAGAAAGAGAGAATTGGATTTAAAATGCGCTATTAATTCATTAACGTTTGTGCCATAAGAAAAGGTCCATTTACAGTATTACACTTGTCACTATGGACAAAATGATCAAGTGTAGATAACCAAAGGTACTTTACTCGAAATTGAGTACAGGGATGTCCTCGGTCGTCCAGTTGTTCAGCTCTTGCCCCTCAGTCATTGGCGAGACTAGGGCCTCATACAAGGAATCCAGTTGGATGACATCTATGGATGGATCATCCGGTGATTCTTCTGTATTTACCGGATGTTGAATGACCGGTTTAGTGAAGATCTCCGTAATTCTCAGGACTACTTCCATCTTTCCCATTTTCCGATCGAACCTTTGATCCCGGAGCATTTTCCTCATCCAAAAATGCCCATCCATAAGGGCATTTTCCTCATAACCCAAACCGCAGCGGCCTACCTTCTGGATAGCTGGTATGGGTTCAACGATTCCCTGTAATGTGGCGCCTAGGCCTTTGCCTTCTTCGTACCCACTCCTTGTCATTATTTTGGCTACCATAGCCATAGTCCCTCCATTTCCTGAGATGGTTTCTTGTAACTCGAGGGCTTGGAAGGAGCTTTCCAATGACTCCTCAGCTGCCTCCATATAAGGAAGTGATTGTGGCTTGGTGACTAGCAAGGCCTCCTCTCCTTTTACTGTGACGATTTTGTCGTCCATGATGTATTTTATTTTCTGGTGCAGAGTTGAGGGAACGGCGTTCGCGGAATGGATCCAAGGCCTCCCCAGCAGCATAGTATAGGCATGCTCAATGTTCATCACCTGGAATGTGACGTTGAAAGTGCATGCGCCAATCTGAAGCGGCAAGTCAATATCTCCCAACACTTCTCTTCTGGTACCGTCGAAGGCTCTTACCACCATAGCACTTTGACGTATGTCCGATTGGTCAACTGGCAACCTAGCTAAGGTAGCGCTAGGGAGTACATTGAGAGCTGACCCGTTATCAATAAGTACGTTGGCTACTATACAACCCTTACACTTCACTGTTACATGCAGAGCTTTAGTGTGCCTTAAACCCGCAGGATCTATCTCATCCTCCGAGAAAGTGACAAAACTGGATGCCTGGATTTGTCCCACTATCTTTTCAAACTGCCCCGGTGTGATGTCGGGGCTCACAAAGGCCTGATCCAGGATTCTCTGTAAGGCTTGTCGGTGCACTTCCGAACTCAAGATCAGTGATAACAGCGAAATTCGGGCAGGTGTTTTCCTCAACTGCTCCACCACATCATACTCGTTCTGTTTCATTATTTGGAGCAGCAACTCCTCTTCTTTATGCTCGGTAGGCTCTACTTCCTCTGTCTTCTCAACCTCCTCTTCGGTGTTCTTCAGTGACTCTCCCACCTTTACTTTCCCTTTTCTCTTTTCTTTTTCCTCGTTCACGTAACACCTCCCACTTCGAGTTATGAACTTGACCTCTTGCTCAAGGGAGGAGGGCTTTGTGGCAGTGACGGGTTGGGGATCGATCTGGGGAGTAGCACTGGTGGTAGGTCCAGCATAAGTCATCTGAAAGTGTGCATGAGGAGTGAAACATGGCTTAGGAGGTGCCGGAGGTGAAGCAAGGCTAGGAGCCGGTATACTGCTTGACACTCCTTGAGTGAAGACTTGGAGATTGTAGTTCCAAGGTATGGCGTGGGTGTTGGTAACAGGGAGCTGAGATGGGGCTCGGATAACCGTTACCGGTGGTGAGGCTACCGGGGGTGAGAAAGTGATTCTGGGTTTAGGGGTGGGAGCATTTTGGCTATATCTAGTGGTATTCACTCCCTCTTCCATCTTCGACCTTGTCTGGCATCTCAGAACCTTGAGAAACAATAAGTTCCGAACCTCTTGCCTGAATCCCTCACAGCCCTGCAGCTCGTGATCAGCTGCCCCTCCATGATAAGGACACCCTGTACTCTCTTCCAATCCCGCTACTTGAGGGCAGAGGTAGCCTTCCCTCATTGCCACAGCAAAAATTTCCTTAAAGTAAGGAACCAGCTTGTCTACTTCCAGCGTTGATCCTCCTTCATCAGGCTCTATCATATTTACACCACTGCCTGCATTATGGTTAGGCAGTGGGTTTGAGGTAACATTGGGGAGGGAATCATTTCCCTCAATCTTCAACCACCCGTTTCTGATTAAAGCGTGCACTCTCCCCCTGAGTGCCCCGCAGTTATCGGTTGAGTGCCCTTGTGCCCCTCCATGATACTCACAACGGGCAGTGGTATCATACCACCTGGGGTATGGAGGCTGAATTGGATCTAGGGGGACTGGTACGATTTGGTTTATATCGACAAGGTATCGGTATATTTCACTGAGTGGGAAGGGAAGAGGTGGATCAGGGTTTCTTGGGGGTCTTGGGTTGTTTTGTGGTGGTCTTGGTTGAGCAGGAGGAGGAGGCGGTCTCGGTTGGTAATTTGTAGGTGGGGGATATTGTGGACGCGGGTGTGGATAATTAGGGAAAGGAGGTGGAATGTTTGTGACTGTTTGGCCATGAGGGGGAGGATATGGCCGATAATTATTTTGAGGTAGTGGAGAGTAATTATTCTGCCGGGTGACTGAATAGACATCACCCTCCTTTTTCTTGCCAAAATTGGCAGTTTTCTTTGCAGGGTTCTCAGCCAACTCCTGCAATCGTCCCATTCTTAGGTTGGCCTCTATTCTTTTACCAGCCTATATGATGTCAGAGAAGCTGTTGGAAGTGTTCCCAATCATCAAGTTGAAGTAAGGGGCCTTCAAAGTTTCGATGAACAGAGAGCACAGCTCATTGTCAGTCACCGGAGGGTGGACTTCTGCCGCCTTTTCTCTCCATCTCTGGGCATATTCCTTGAAGCTTTCTCTGTCTTTCTGTACCAGGTTCTGGAGGTCCCTCCTTGTGGGGGCCACATCGCAGTTAAATTTGTATTGCTTCAAGAAGGCATCAGCTAAATCCTTCCAGGAGCGCAGTTTGCTCCTGTCCAACTGAATACACCACCTCAAAGCTGCCCCTGAGAGGCTCTCATGAAAGAAGTGGACCAGCAGTCTATCGTCCTCTGTCAGAGCAGACATCTTGGTGATATAGGTGGCCAAGTGAATGCGAGGATCTGAATTCCCTGTGTACTTGTCGAAATCAGGGACCTTGAACTTGGGAGGCACCACCACATCGGGAACTAATCTAAGCGATGCCACATCGACTGAACCATACATATTCAGCCCTTCAATTGCTCTCAATCTCTCTTCTAGAGCAGATAGTTTCTCACTTTCTTTTGACTTATTTTTTCCTCCCACTGCATGGAATACTCCCCCAGTTGGGAGATGAGGGGTGAAGTGAATGGGAGGGATTATATTTGAAGGGTATGGGTCGGTGTTTGGAACGGTTGGGTAATGAGAGTAAGGTAGGTCATTATTTGTGGTAACCGGATTGACAGTGATTGTCGGGTCCGGGATGGGAGACTGAAAGGTAAAAGAAGTTGAAGCTTGGTGAGGATCATTTGTTGTAGGAGGTGGAGGAGGTAGTGGTAGGCTAGGCTCTGCTGTGGGTTTACTCTGGGACATTTCCCTCATTAGTCTCATAAGTTCTGAGACCTGATCTTTCAATTCGGAAACTTGCCCCTGTAGGTTCTGTACTTGTTCCTGATCTTCCATTATCTTCTTTGTCCGAGATCTTGTTAAGTACACTCGCTTGGGCTGAACCGTGTGCTTGGTCAGACTTGCCTTGTTGGAAGCAATATTGATTTCCTGTAAGGAGTAGAAAAAAAAAAGGATTTTTAGTGAATTTTGAATTTTTTAAAGAAACTAAAAGTCTTGGTCTGGACGAAGGATACAGTGGCATTTGAGAGCCAGAAATGAAATCTGTTGAAGGATAACTGCATCCCTTTTATCATGGCATCGTTCAATAGTCTGACTGTGAATGACCGGATTGAATGCGTATTTATGATACCTGTCCATATAGCGCATTCAATTAATCATATAACCCTAGCGAGGGAGTTCCTACGGGAGTCATATTATTCATTCACAAATTTGCTAAACAATGATCCAAAAATCATTTTATTAACTGAATAATTTGTACACCGTATTCTTTACATCGGCCTAGGCTCTGGAAGGTTCTTTATAATGAGATGACATTTCCTGAGATACTCATATATCCTTTCTTCTTGTTTGGCAGGGTCGAATGCTTTGAGAGCATATTCGGATTCAGGTAATAGTTCTTGTTTTCCCTGTGCTATTGTTCTCTCCAGTTGGTCAACATTCTCTTTCAGCTCTTGATAGAGAGCAGCTTGTCTTTCTTTCTCCTTCCTTTCCTTAGCACATTCTTTCAAGATATCGTTGATGAGTAGTGCCTGTTCTTTTAATTCGAGCTTTTTCTTTTTGTTTTCCTGTTTATACTCTTCAACGAGTACCTCTTGGTATTTCATCTTTTCCTGAAGCTTACTATTCTGCACTTTCATTTCTTTGACCTCAGCTTGAAGAGAGTCTCTTTCCTCTTCCCAGTGTACCTCTTGCTCTTCAAAACCCATCTTTTCGGCCCTTGCCTCTTCCCTGAACCTTCTTACCTTCCTCTTGAGAATCTGCTGTTTGTCCTCCAACTGTTTTATTTATTCTTGCAGTTGCGAGTTCTTGGTATTTGCCTTTTGTAGCGAGTCAACCAGGCGATCATCAGCTTCTTCTAATAGGACGTTCCGGCGAGGGTTGCTGTCTTCGAATTCTAGAGTTGAGTGTTCTCGGTCCCTGCCAGCCCTCCATTCAAGATAATCACGTGTGGCACTTGGACCCTTAGGCGACCTTTCGATCAGAGAGATGTTTTCCCAGGATCTGCGAGCCATTTTCAACCCTTCCTCTTCCTTGAGCTCATGGTAGAGATGACCTTGGAAATATTCTTCAACGTCGATTCTGGTCTGTGTTGAGCCAAACTGCCTCATTACCAATGCCGGAGTGTAACTTGTGTATCCGGTTACTCCGATCAGGGACACCGACTGATTACCTCCTGTGCTGATCAAAACGGACTGGCCTGACGCCCACAGCTTCCTCCAACAATAATCATGGCTATTGAAACTCAAAATCTGTTCTCGCCACTGCTGTTCATTCTTCGGACTGATTACTAACCGGGTCATCTTCTCGATGAGAGGCTGGTCAAGGTACCAAGTCAATCCCTTTGTCTCCACAGGACATATGTGACTGATAATCCAGAGATATAACAATTGAGAACAACACTTGATGGACCCTTTACCCTGTTGTCTGCAGTAGGTAAGGGTTAATAAGGTCTCCGCAAGAATTGCCGGTATCGGATTGACCTCCTGCCTTTCCACCGCCCAGAATACTTCCACCGTGTTGCAGGTTATGATTCCTAATGGTCCCGGGAACAAAATCAAGCCATAGATTCCCAATGCGAGTGCTACTGAAGCTTGATCCCACTGTTTTCCTTGGAGGAATTGATCTAATCGCTTCTCGAGGTAGGTCTAATACCATCCATGCGTGTTTCCTTTGACCGTTTCTTTTGACTTTACCTCCTCCGAAGGAATACCCAACAAATGTGTTAATCATTTCCAGGTCTGCCTATGCTCAAGGTGTAGGTAGATCCGATTCTGTGTTGAGTAAGGAATCTCCAGTAATGCCTGATATTCTTCCATAGTGGGAACTGTATCAATGTAATTGAAAGAGAATACCCCGTATTTAGGATTCCAAACTGACAGCATGGCCTTTAATGCCAGGATTTGGACCTTGACTCGCATTAAGGTTGCAATCCTCCCGTACTTCTCTTCAAATCGTGTCTTAACCTGATCGGGAAGCGACCTCCATCCATTAGACAGACCCTCGAGACCGTTCATTCTGACCTCTATTTTATTCAGATCTAATGAAGGTAGTAAGCTAGCGTGTGCCTTGGAAACATCATTTTGCGAGGGTACTGGACTATGAGCTGATTTGGACCAAAGTTTAGCATTCTGAACCTTTTCTGCCGACTAACTCGAGGATGCCATGATAAAAATGATGCCTACCCTTTTACAGACTCTTGGTTTGGTAATGCCTGCGGGAAAACTCGTTAGCAAGATAAATTACGGTAATTTTGAATCATACTGTTGACAGGATGACACGTACACATTTATCAAAGTAGGAAAATGTGTAGGTGTTTTAGTAGAATTCAAGATTACCCTCACAAAAATGAACAAAAGGAAATTAAAGCAAAACAGGGTAAGAGTAAGTATGCCCCTTTTTGTCCTATAATAGGGAGACTCCTGATATCGGATGAGCGCTACCTATTTGGATAGTTCTATCTTATAAGGTAGTTTACTACGGTTTTCAGCTATTGTGATAGTTTAGCTCAAGGTCTAATTTTCTAAAAGCCATAAGTTCCCAAATTGCCCCTACTGTAAACAGTAGAGCCCCATTCTGCCCCCATGATATTATCGGGAAAATTCCACGGGTATCACAGTGAATAGAACGAGTTTCAATTTGAGCAGAAGCCTTCACGGATACTAACGGGGTAAAACCCATGGGTACCGCTACATGACCCCCTCCTATTTTCCTAAAAGGGTAAGAAAGCCCGGGTATAGGGCCAAAGTATGTGAGGACATCGTGTGAGTGTTCAGTGTGTGAAGGGACGCATTTACCTCTTCCCAATATAGGGGGATTTTTCTTTTTTTTTTTTTTTCCTTTTCTCAAACAATAAGCGCTGTAAGGAATAAAACAAGCAAAACAAGTAAAACAGTTAGCGGAATAACAATAATTAACGTATAAAATATTGCCGAATGAGCCCACTATAATTTGATCGGAAAAAATTAAATCTACTTTTGGACCTCTAGACTGGGGTTAAGTCAGTACTGTCCCCAGTGGAGTCGCCAAGCTGTCGCAGGAGATTTTGCGGTCGCCTGGACGATCACTCACCGAAGTGGGAAAGAGTGAGGAGTCGCCACCATAGTTTTGAGGGAAACTAAAGAAAACCATTTGTGAAAATAAATTGAAATGAAACCACTTCAAGACAGAGATTCTAGGTTCGGGGTCCGTAAACGGGTGGGTAAGGTGTTAGGCACCCCACCTCGTCCCTTAATAAGGGTAAGTAGATTTAACTTTGCATTAGTTAGAAGGGCTTGAATGGACATGTTAATCCTTTTGACTAAAGGAACATTTGATTTTTCACTAAATTTGGATCACCCAGATACATAAGTAAATGAGACAACCTTAGTGAATTGACGTCGTATATCATTTTTGGTTTTGGGTTTGTTTTGCGTGTAGGTTAAAATTAGGTGTGAGAATCGGATAAGAACTCTCCTCCGATCTCTCTTAAATTCTGAGAGGAGATCGGATAAGAATCCTCCTCCGGTCTCTTTTGGGGTATTTAAAATTTAGGATTGAGGATCGGATAAGAACTCTCCTCCGATCTCTTTTAAGTATTCATTAAAATTTTAGCTCAGGGATCGGATAAGAATTTTCCTCCAATTTCTATTTAATGTTTATTAAAATTTTGAGTTGAGACCGGATAAGAACTCTCCTCCGATCTCTATTTAATATTTATTAAAATTTTGAGTTGAGACCGGATAAGAACTCTCCTCCTATATTTATTTTGAATTTTGAGTTGAGAATCGGATAAGAACTCTCTTCCGATCTCTATTAAGTATTTATTTAAATTTTGATTTGAGACCGGATAAGAACTCTCCTCCGATCTCTATTTAATTAAAGTTTTGAGTTGAGAATCAAATAAGAACCCTCTTCCGATCTCTTTTTAAATTAACAGGAACCTTAATGGGATCTTTCCGATCTCCCAAATTTTAATTTCAGCTACATGTCATAAGGTCCTAAAGCTAAGGATTCTGACGTTCTAAGGTGTTGGGGGGTAAGGCTTCTAATTGATATTTTATGACTAAATAAGAGAAGCTGGACTGAATTTTGCTGACTTCCCCTAAGGTCACTTTACCAGTACCTATTAATGTCCGATCTATTCTGTTTCGTTTACTTTGGTTTTATTCCACTTTATGGCATCTTGCCGAATTGTCGTTTACGTCAGCCTAATAGTTTGGCTATTTTCCTGACGTGTTATTCAGGCTCTCTCTCTTAAAAGAGACCCTTAAGTTGCAGTTATCTACGTTTTACCCAACCACTTACACGCTACTAGGAACTAGAAAATTTGCATTCAGAAACGACGAAGGTTAATAAAATGATAGACTGATCACTAAAGAAATAAACTCGAGAGTAACATTCTTTAAGGTTCTTTGGCACTAAATGAACTTGGAGAAAATCACATGCATAGAAAAAAGCAAAGAAAATGCGAAAAGTAAACGTAAACACTTAACAAAACGGCAATATGAGCTCTTCCTTGTAAGGAGCCAAATCTATTGAAATGACTACGGGGTGACAAATAATAATAAGACAATGATCGATTAGCTTGAGGGTCATGTTCGCTAGAATCAAGGGTGCTTAAAATGCAATCAGATTAAGATAAAAAACCGAGTGAAATGAAATTGAGTTTGGATAATGGGAATGAAGACAGAGATAATAAAAGGCTGAAAGTGAGAGTGTGACCAGATAATGAACAAACTGAAAATGTAGAGTTTCAGTATTCAGAATCCTTTTCAAGAAAACACTTCAGAAAACTAGTTTTAAAAGTCTTTCTAATCAAAACTTCAAAGTAGCAGAGTAACAAACTGAATCAAGTTTCAGAGTTCTTCCGCTATAATAACTACCTCTCTTTTTTTGCCCGTCCCTTGAACAGTTTTTCATGCAGGTATTTATAGGAATCGGGTGCTCCCCATGAAGGGTCAGGATTTATTTTGAGGGAGATGGAGGGTCAAGATTTCGAAGGACATGATCGGATGCTTGAGAATTAAAGAGAACCAAAATGAACGGCTGAGATTATTCTTCAGAATTTTTGTCCTTTTCTTCTTTCAATCTGACGGTCTCAAATCCTCTTGTCCGGAGCGATCTGAGGGCTAAGAGCGAAAAGCACTGGCCTTGTCGTCTCCTCTCTTGATCCAAGGGCTCCGGGTTCGTCCTTACAAGTGAAATAAACGGTGGAGATTGGGATGTACAGGATCACATGACATACCCCGCACTGTCAACATTGCGGGCGATTCTTAGGCGTGCAGTGGAGATCTCGTCTGCCACACTTTAACTACCTCAGCTCTGATTCTGACGACGGTTATTTGGGGATTTGTCTTATTCTTTTTGCCTTCCGATCTCTCCCATGCTCCTATCCCGATCTCTCTTGCTGATCCCCCATTTTCCGATCTCTATTCTTCAGATCCCTTAATCACTCGTCCTGGTGAAGCATTAATTCCTCTCGATTCTCAAACGTCAACCGCTTTTCGCTTAGCAATAAATGCCCGATTTTCCCTATATATACCCTCATGTAGGAAACCCCCCTCATTCGATTTTCCTTTCTTGCTTTTTCTTTCTTGTTTTAACTGTTTCGGCAGTGATTCCGACTACGACTGTGGCTTTTGATCTTTTTCCGATGGGCTTCTTTATCCACCGACTGAAAATTTATGATCCCGGTGATCGAATAATCGTGAAAACCTTAACTGATGATGGTGAGAGAACTGAATCGATTGACCGATCTGGGTTGCGGACTTCGATTGTGCCGATCTCGAGTCGCCATCAGAATAATCGAACCGATTTCGTGAGCTGATTGCTAATGTTCGCCGATCTCGCGATCGCTCTTCCGAGCTTATTCGCTTCACCACATTGGGTGTTCCGACAGCGGTTTCCCTCCACATTGGGTGTTCCGACAGCGGGTTAAGCTCCGATCGGCGACACCCTGTGGATCAGTCACAATGTTGGCTATTGACATAGGCTTCTTTAGATAGGATGTTCTGCTGATCTTTAGAGGTCGGCCTTTTGATGTAATCAGATGTAATCCGATCTTGAGATCGCCCAAATGATGTAATCTGATTTTTGGAAATGTACTCCGATCTCTTGAGATCGCCCAAATGATGTAATCCGATCTTTTGGAAATAAAGATTTTATTTTGTCAATTATTATCTTATTAATTATTTTCCGAGCTCTAATATGATTATCCGATCTGTAATTCGAAACACCTGGATCTACCGCTCTATAATTAACCGATCTCTTTATGGAATCTTGGGAATATTCGTGAGATGTGTCAGAACAGCTGGCGAGTCTCGCTAACCGATGTGCCGCCTGGAACCTCGTGAGCATTAAATGCTCGGACGAGTATAAATAGGGGTGGGGGTTAGCCATTTGCTCCTGTATGTCATTTTCAATCTCTCGCTCACAATCTCAAAGTTCTCTCGTTTGCTCAAGTTCTTCCGATGCCGATCAGACTCCGGTAAGGGCTTTGATCTTCTTTTTAGCTTAAGTTCTTTATTTCCTTTGAAAATGAGTGGTGCCGAGGGTCAGAGAGCGGCGAGCCCTCCTTCCATTCAGTTCTCGTGGTCGTCTGACGAAGAAGAGGTGGTCGAGCCAAGCGCGTAACCAGAACCTACTAGGGTCTCCGTTCCAGCTCGGGGGCGGATCGCACCATCAAGGCATGCACCTTCTTCAGGGAGGGAGAATCTCCCTATGGACGATCTGCCATCGATCTTGCAAGAGTCCGATCTGCAATCGTTTAGCCAGGAGTACAATATTCGTCCTGATTCGTACGAACTTATCCGGTCTCACGGCGATCACCGAGCCGATCACTTCTTTGAAGAGAATGACATGGTTATGGTATACGAGGAACAGTTAAAGGCCGGTCTTCGGTTCCCTCTGGATGACTTCTTCAAGGAGGTCCTAAAACTTCACCGAGTGTGCATTGCTCAAGTTCACCCTAACTCGTGGGGGATCTTAGTAGCCTTCCGAGGCCTATGCCGAGCTAAGGGAATCAGACCTACGGCTAAGGTGTTCACCGAACTACACAGGCTAACTCGCCAAAAGGACGACGAGCACTGGTTCTTTCAGGCGAAGCCTCATTGCGGGCTCTTCACCGATCTGCCCTCCTCCCTTAAAAATTGGAAGAACCACTTCTTTATTCTGAGGAGCAAAAATCCGACCTGCTTTGAGGACTTCCCCCGTAGCTGGTGGCACCAGGGGCCCTTGCTTCCGAAGCGCATTACCCTGAACCAGGAGGAAAGCTTAATAGTGATGGATCTGAAGAATCAGGCTGCCACTCAAAAGTATTCCTGTTTAGATGTTGTGACTGCCGAGCTGCACCATTGGACCATACAGCTGCTCACCGGCCAAGATCGCGAACTTCCGCTCTCTGACCTCGGCACTGGTATTTTCTACATCTCAGATCTCAGGACCTTAGCGATCTCACTGACCTCTTCTTTGTGCAGGTATGGCGGGTGATGAGGGTTCTAGGAAGTGGAAGAAAGAAAGAGAGATCTCCCGGAAAGTAAAGGAGATGAAGCATTCGGAAATGCTTCGAACTCCCGGCCATGAACCAGGGGAGACGCAAGGAGGCCTGTCCCGACCTTCGGGGCCGCCGATCACTGAAGCTGTCCGATCTCCTCCTCAACAGGAAGAGCCGGCTCCACCTCCTCCAGTTGCTCCAAGCACAGAAAGGGGTCCTTCTCAATCTTCCGTGAGAGCCTCTTCTCGTGGCGCTCAAACGTTGATTGAGTCCCTGAAGAATAACCGGACTGTTCGGGAGAACCCCGGTTTTGCCAAAGTCTTGGGGTCTTCCATCTGCCTTCGGGAGGATCGGGACAGGCTATCCTCGGACAGCCTTGACGATATCTTGACTCGCTCCATGAGCCTGAACGTGGAGTTTCTGGTGAACCAGACCATAGTTCGGGAAAAGGCTCATCGCCTGGGCAAGGAGGTCGAGAAGAAGAATCAGGAAATGGCTTCCCTCCGATCCCAACTCGCATCCGCTCAGGATTACATATCTCAAGTTGAGGGGCGGGCGAAGTTCTATGAAGACAGGCTGGCCGAACAGAATCATGTTCTGGCTGAAAGGGATCGTGCTCTCGGGGAAGTCCAGGAACTCCGGGCCAACGAAGCTTCTCAGGTCGCCCAACTTATAGAGGAGCTTAAGGCGAAAGACGAAGAAATGGTGACAGGGATAGCTGGTGCCTATGTGAATGCTCACAAGGACCTCTTGACCGAACTCCAGAAGCGTTACCCAGAAGAGGACTTCTCTTGGATGGCCGACCTGGCTCCCGGGGGCGAGGGTGAGGATAGTGAAGAAGAGGGATAGGATGAGCAAAATGTAGATCAGGCTGGGGGTGATCCCCCAGCCGAATAACTTGTACAAATTTTGCAATGAAATGAAATAGAATGCCTTTTTGTTCGATGAATGGTTGTGATCGGAAAATTTCTAAACCCTTGTTTGTCTGAGTATGTTGAAATAACTGGAAGCGATTATTATCCTAAGTGTGAGAGATCGGAAAACACAATATGCATGAGATTGGTAAAGAACCAACGTTAAACAGAACTTAATTGAAAATTTGGCTTGAACATCTAAGATCGGGATCTTCATTAAACCGAATTAGAAGCTTAGCTCGATTATTCCTAAACTTATAAAAAGGGAGGTCGACCATGAATACTGGCAACAAGGATCTAGTGTTAATTCAATTTCGTCGGACAAGAGAGATCGGGAATATAGTTAACTGGTCAGGATATTCGACAATTGGCTTGAGAGATCGGTGAATGATTGGAGAGACCGGTAAGGCTTTAACGGATGCGAGAGCTTAACATTGACTCAACTCTCTGTGAAGAGAGATCGGAACTGTGATTAGATGGCAAGGAGAGACTTAGTGCTAGGGACCAGTTTCGACGTTTGTTGATTCTGGGGATCGGCCAAAATATGGTGTCGACAATATACATATGAGAGCTGATCCCCTATACAACTCTCTTAATTCTAACACCTGCCAGTGAGATCAACTCGAGCTGGACTTTCTCTTAATAATCTAAATGCAAGAGTCAGCGAAATCAACTCAAAGCCGTACTCACCCTGACTTATCCATAAAAATGATCGGATCCCAGTGAGTTAAGCTCTAGCCGCGACTACCCATTCTAGCCATTTCCATAATCACACCACATGCACGCCGACAATCAGACATAGCTCTAAATTACCTTAAGGTGACATCTACAACAATCTCATCAAATAAAATATGCAACATAAGGGCATGCCTAGCATTTAACTGCATATATATATATACACACACATATATAAGTGAATGCATGAGCTTGCCTTGAATATATAATAATAATATGAAATTATAAATAAAATTAATATCTACTCACAGATTAACCGAAGATCATTAAGGCGGTAGGCAAAAGGAGGAGAGTTGACTCGGATCACCTAAACAATTATATTCATGAATTTATCAATATTAAAACAAAACAAAGACTTAAAGAGTTAAAGACACTCTAAATTTATGTCAAAAATCCAGCAGAATTTTTTATGTATCTAGGACCTACCCAACCTGTAAAACAGCTCAAACAACACTTTTTAATTCAAAGGTCTTAGGCCCACAACACAACAACATCATAATGCCCCTCCTGGGCTTGCCACAATAATCAAAACTCACATATTTCCATTATTCAGATATTCAGCTTAAAACTAATATTTGGTAACAACTATCCAAACTAGCCCCAAAAATTTCTATAATCATGCCTCGCAGTGCTTAACAATGCTATTATACTAATACAATTTGAATCATAATTTTCTAACTACCCACGAATATTTTGTGAATTTTATTCTGAACTCAACCTTAGGTAAAATGGGGCATTTGGAGTTCGAGTTTACCTATACCAATTCTAACACTTGGAACACGTCTGGGGCGTCTAAAAATAGTAGGAAGCACTGTAATATTAACCCACTTTCGAAGTGAGGCGGACAATCCAAGTGTTTGGCCCGAAAATACAGTCCCGATCGTCGATGGAATTTCCTCGAAACGAAAACACCTACATAAAGCTCACAACACCAGAAGTTAGAATATAATTTTTATTTAAAAATTCGGGATGTTACAATCAATCCCTTTTTGTTTCTTTTAACACAAAAAAAAAAAAATCATTGAACTACTTCGGATTAGTTAAGATTTAAAATTTTCCACTATCTAAACTATAATTTAAAAATAAATAAATGGGTCCTGAGGCAATATTTTAATAAATATTTATATATCATACTTATTTTAATTTTAGATAAAATTTATCTTATTTTAACAAACATAAAGTTTATAAGAAGAAATTTAAAAAAAATTACTATATGGTTTCATGCATTTCCCAATAGAATTTTGAGATTAACTGGTTGATAAAAAATATCTCGAACTCATGTGTCATTAGTAATTAGGAAAAATTGGCTAAGCCTTATTAGGTAAATTATAATTTAGTTTCTAAAGTTTAATAAAATTACAGATTAATTTCTATAATTTTAAAAGGCACATATTTAGTTGTTGATATTTGAATAAATATACATATTCATAGATATTTAATAAACCAAACTCAACTCAACTCAACTCAACTAAGCCTTTATCCCAAGAATTTGGGATCGACTATATGGATTCTCTTTCTCCATTCTAAACGATTTTGGGTTAAATCCTTATAAATGTGTAATACTTCTAGGTCATGTTGTACTACTCTCCTCCAAGTTAGTTTAGATCTACCCCTTCTTTTCTTTCTATCCTTTAACCTAATGTGCTCTACTTGTCTAACTGGAGCCTCCGTATGTCTACGCTTCACATGACCAAATCACCTCAATCTCCCTTCTCTCAACTTATCCTCAATTGGCACCACTCTTACCTTTTCTCTAATACTCTCATTATGGATTTTATCTAGTCTAGTATGCCCACTCATCCACCTTAACATGCTTATTTTTGCAACTCTTATCTTAGACACATATGACTCATTTAGTGCCCAACACTCACTACCATAAAACATGGTCGGTCGTATGGCTTTACAGTAAAATTTTTCTTTCAACTTATTGGGAATCTTGCAATCACATAAAACTTCCGTAGCACTTCTCCACTTCAACCATCCGGCTTTAATCCTATGACTAACATTCTTCTCACATTCCCCATCTACTTGAAGGACTAAGCCGAGATATTTAAAGTGATTACTTTGGGGCAGTACCATTCCATCCAAACTAACTCCTTCCCTATCACTAGTTCGGCCTTCACTGAACTTGCAATGCATGTATTCTATCTTTGTTCTACTTAACTTAAAATCCTTTGACTCTAGAGTACTTTTTCAAAGCTCTAGCTTTCTATTGACTCCTTCTTGCGTCTCATTTATTAGAACTATATCATCTGCAAACATTATGCACCAAGGGATACTCTCTTGTATATGTTTCGTCAATTCATCTAAAACTAATGTACAAAGGTAAGGGCTTATAGCTGAACCTTGGTGTAATCCAATTGAGATAGGAAAATCTCTTGTGCCCAAAAGCTTTAGCTTTCTATTGACTCATTCTTGCATCTCATTTATTAGAACTATATCATTTGCAAACATCATGCACCAAGAGATACTCTCTTGTATATGTTTTGTCAATTCATCTAAAACTAATGTACAAAGGTAAGGGCTTACAGCTGAACCTTGGTGTAATCAAATTGAGATAGGAAAATCTCTTGTGCCCATCTCACTGTGCGCACAATAGTAGTTGCTCTTTCATACATATCTTTTAACACTTATATGTACCTAATAGATACCCTTTTTTGTTCCAACACTCTTCATAAGATATCTCTTAGAACACTATCATAAGGCTTCTTCAAATCGATAAAAACCATGTGTAGATCTTTCTTCACATCTCTATATTTCTCCATCAAGCTTCTAATGAGAAAGATCGCTTCCATAGTTGAACGATCGGGCATGAAGCCAAATTGATTGGGAGAGATAGAAGTATCATAACGTAGTCGATGTTCCACAACTCTCTCCCGCAACTTCATAGTGTGGCTAATGAGTTTAATTCCCCTATAGTTTGAGCAACTCTGTATGTCTCTCTTATTTTTAAAAATAAGTACTAAAATACTCCTCCTCCATTCATCAGGTATTTTCTTTGAGTTTAGAATCTTATTAAACAATTTAGTTAACCATGCCACTCCCATATTTCCTAAATACTTCCACACTTCAATTAGTATTCCATCAAGTCTACAGGCTTTACCCACTTTCATTCTCTTAAGTGCTTCCTTTACTTCTAAAGATCTAATCTTTCTAGTATAATTCACATTCTTTTCTATTACTCTGTAGTCTATATTCACGCTATTACCACTTTGACTATTGTTAAAGAGATCATCAAAATAATTTCTCCATCTTTCTTTAATGTCCTCATCTTTCACCAATACTTTACCTTCTTTATCTTTAATGCAGCTAAATTGATTGAGATCTTGATATATCTTTTCTCTCCTCCTTGCTAATATATAAATATCTTTCTCCCCTTCTTTAGTTCCAAGTTTCTCATATAACTTTTCAAAAGCCTGCGCTCTTGCTTGACTAACTGCCTTTTTTGCCTCTTTCTTTGCTATATTGTATTGTTCATATGCCTCATTATTATCATACTTAGGTAATTTCTTATACCATTCCCTCTTTCTCTTCACTGCCTTTTGTACTTCCTCATTCCACCACCATCTCTCTTTTGAGGGTGGTCCATGTCCTCTAGACTCTCCAAATACTTTTCTAGCCAGTTCTCTAATCTTTGATGCCATTTGTATCGACATATCATTGGCCTCCACATCTAGCTTCCATGCTTCGGACTCGGGAAGCTCATTTTTTAACTTCACTTGCTTTACTCCTTTGAACTCTCACCACTTTGTTCGAGCTACACTATTTCTTCTAACCTTACTTAAATTGTTCCTAAACTTGACATCCAAGACCACTAACCGATGTTGACTTATTAAAGCCTCTCCTGGAATGACCTTGCAATCCTTGCATAGAGCTCTATTTGTTTTCCTGATTAAGAGGAAGTCAATTTGGCTTCTGTGTTGCTCACTTTTAAAAGTCACTAAATGTGACTCTCTTTTTATAAAGTAGGTATTTGCTAGTATTAGGTCGTATGCCATAGCAAAATCTAGGATACTTTTTCCCTCTTTATTTCGATTGCCAAAATCAAAACCTCCATGAACATTCTCATAACCTTGCCTATCACTTCCTATATGTCCATTCAAATCTCTACCAATGAAAACATTCTCTTCATTCGGTATGCTTTGCATTAGATCATCCATATCTTTTCAAAACCTTTGTTTACTCTCACTATCTAGTCCTATTTGTAGGGCATAAGCACTAACTACATTTATTGTTTCTCCTTCTAATACTAGCTTTACTAGTATAATTCTATCTCCTACTCTTTTTACAGCTATTACAACATCTTTCAATGTCCTGTCTATGATTATGCCCACTCCATTCTTGTTCCTCTCCTTTTTGGTAAACCATAGTTTATACCCTGAATTACCCACTTCCTTGCTTTTCTCTCCTACCTATTTAGTCTCCTGAATATAAGCAATATTCACCCTTCTCCGTTCCAAGGTATCCACAAGCTCCATTAATTTTCTTGTAAGTGATCCAACATTCTAAGTACCAACCCTGATTCTCCTCATATCCTGTTTCTTCCTAATTGATCTCCTTCTATGATATCTTCTATTGTTCTCTATGCCTATCTTGTGTTCTGTTCCACTATCTATTCTACTATCTGTTCTATGAACTAACTTCTTTACCCACACCTGTCTATGATGTGGGAACCCTTGCTCATTTAACACCACACCTGGGCGCCGGCATGGCGCGTCGCTTTCAGTGAACGCCCTACACTCTTGTATATTTCTCACTACACCCGGGCTTCGATGTAGCGCGTCGTAAGTAGAGGACGCCCTAACGTTTATATCATTTGAATCCATATCATGAGGTGTGACGAAATTTTTATACTGGTTATCACCTACCATAACCCTCCTCTTTTATCCGGGCTTGGGACCGGCTAAGCATAAACTACTTAGGCAGAGTTATTGATATTTAATAAACATACAAATTAATTCCTAATAAGACGTATATGGCAGTGAAAGTATTTAGATTATTTTTTAATTAAAAATAATATAATATAATAATAAATTTTCTAATTAAATTATTTTAATTAAAATATATAATATATATAGAATATTGATAAAATAAAATGGTAAACTGGACAAAAAATAGGACAGAAGAACTAATCTAAAAGTTTATTAAAATGTCAATACTAAATAGGTGAATTTTAAAAATTCAAGAACTAATTTATAGGTTTTATAAACTTAAGAAACTAAATCATAATTTATCATAACTTTTTTTTTGACAATGTCTAAGTAATATTTCTCCTCTTCGCTACTAGTGTATAAGTTCAAAAAATCTTTTTGCTAAAAAGTTAAATTTATAATGAAAAAATATATGAAACTATAGGATAGTTTTTGTAATTTACCCTATTTAGAAATTCAACCAGCGTATGTAACCCGCTGTTGAAAAGTATTTTTCGCTTAGAAAATCGTAGCTGGTAGCCTCTATTTAAGGACAACGAGGCCGTCGATTTTGATTAATGGCCATGGCGTCGACGTCCAAATTATTGTTCATCTTTCTCTTCTCCATCTTCATTATCGATTCCATCTCAAGCTACGAGCAGCATCCACTAGACCCTCTAAGCCCAGAAGAATTAAACCTCACGCAAACCATCGTGAAGGACTCATTCCCTTACTCAAACAACACCACCTTAACGTTCCATTACGTAGGCTTAGATGAGCCCGACAAATCCCTTCTTCTTTCCTGGCTATCCAAACCCACCAACAAACCCCCGCCCCGACGAGCTTTAGTCATCACTCGGTTCAATAAACAAACCCATGAATTTATAATAGACTTAGCAAATCGCTCGATCATATCTAACCATGTTTATGCCGGATATGGCTACCCTACACTTGGTTTAGATGAACAAACAGAAGCAATTCAGTTGCCATTAGCGTATGACCCCTTTATCGAATCCACTAGAATAAGAGGTCTTAACTTGTCTGCCATTGTTTGTTCTACATTTACAGTAGGGTGGTTTGGAAAAATTGGTAAAAAAAGGGTGGTAAAGGTACAGTGCTTTCATATGAATGACACTGTTAATTTGTACCTTCTTCCAATTGAAGGGATCCAAATGATTGTTGATCTTGATGAAATGAAGATTATTGAATATAGTGACGGCTTTCAGGTTCCAGTTCCAAATTCTGAGGGAACCGACTATAGATTATCCAAGCAGAAGCCGCCTTTTGGTCCACGTATAAATCGAGCTGCCATCATGCAACCTGATGGACCTGGATTCCAGATTGATGGCCATACTATCAGGTAATTAATTCTTTATTTCTTTTCTTCTTCTTCTTCTTCTTTCTTTCTTTCCTTGCCGCTAGCCGGATAATTCCAGTTCCAGTTCCAAATTGTTTTGATAAGCAGTAGTAATTTTATTGATTAAAATAGAGATAAGAGAAATCTAATATCAACTGTTGATGGAAAAACCTCTCATAAATACAAGAAAGTAAACCAGCCCCGAAGGACCGAGAAAACCTTATGGTAGCTAGGGACTACGGGAAAGCAATGAAGTCTTCAGGTCGATGCACTCAAGTGACCTGCGAAAGTATTTTAGCTCTATAATTTGGACTAGACTGGGAATCTTAAATTTTAATTCAGCGTTGAACATTCCACATCCTTGAATATTTATGATACATACTAAATTATTCCAAGATAATATATATATATATATATATATATATATATATATATATATATATATATATATATATATATATAAAGTTAGATGAGATTTTTCTAGTGAATTTTAATAAACAAATAAGAAAAAAAAAAAAAAGAAAGCATGAAAAATTTATGGAAATTATGAAAAGTTACTACAAGTATGTTTTCATTGATGCAATTGAAAAATTAAGATGGAAGAACAATAAAAATAATTAGGAGATTTTTTTTTGGTGCGTTTTAAAATGCTTTTAAAGTTTTTTTTTTTTCAAGCAACTCTAAGTGAGTTGTAATATTGTCAATTTTTTTTAAAAAGGTTAAAAGTAGTTTTTGGCCTTCAGTTGTACAAAAAAAAAAAAAAACTTGTTATCTATACTTTTAGTTACATCTTATTTAATATCTAAATTTTATAAAAGTGAAACTATTTAACTTCTATTAGTGATTAATGTACGGACATGACTTATACAGTTTAATAATTACATTATTATAAAATTTAAGTGTTAAATAAGATGCAATTAAAGTTAAGGATGCGAAATGGCTTTTTGTACAATATGAAGGGATTAGATGTTTTCAGTTTTTTTTTTGTAATTTTCTATATATATATTTTTTATTTTACTCTCATATATTTAGATCATAATAAGGTTAAGGAGATCAATTTTTATTTTATGCCGCATTACATATATAAAATAAAAATATGAGATAAATCTATATGGTTATGTGCAGTATTATTTTTAAGGTTAAAAGGAAATTGTATTAAATAGGAAAAACACTTGGTACAAAAGGCTGAATAATAGAAGGTACCTCCTCCATCTGAATATACTCAAATTCACACAAAAGAGCCATAATGGAATCGAAAACGGATCTTTTACTTATGTCGTCCTCAATTAACTTAATTGGACCCAAAACCAACAACTACATGTCACAACTTCAATTGTTGAATTTGATAAAAATAGGAATCGAATAGAAAACCAGATCGAAATTAAAACCAAGCCGAGATTCAGAGTGAACCTTCTTTTCGGTTTCAATCTTATAAATCTTAAACCGAAACTACCAATTTCGATCCATAATCAGCCGGTGGCCACCCTAGCAGCGAGTATGTTTATCATGCACATTACTATAGTGCTCATGACTCCATGTGAAAATGTCCACAAACAAAAATAGTGCAAAATCTTTTGTTAGCATGTATGCTTTTTTACTTAGCTTCTTGTATATTGCAGACCTGATCGATCTCAGAACAGCAAAACATAAAATTGGCTACATACTTGCTCTGTTTTACCTATTCTTTCAATGCTAATATATTCTTTAATATATATATATATATATATATATATATATATATATATATATATATATATATATATATATATATATATATATATATATTTATATATATATATATATACTGAAAATTGCAAATATTCAACTTTAACCATTTTCAGATGGTTGAACTGGGTCTTCCATTTGTCATTTGACGCACAAGTGGGTCCAATAATATCCCTAGCTTCTATTTATGATTCAGAAAAGCACAAGTATCGCAGCGTATTGTATAGAGGACATATATCTGAGCTTTTTGTGCCGTACCAGGATCCAACAGAGGACTATTACTTCAAAACATATTTTGATTGTGGTGAATTCGGGTGCGGTCTATCTGCAGCTTCTTTAGTGCCATTAGCAGATTGCCCCAATAATGCAGTATTCATGGACGGGTACCATGCTGGACAAAATGGCAAACCTGTTAAAGTTTCAAATGTTTTTTGCATATTCGAAAGGCATGCAGGTGATATCATGTGGAGACACACTGAATTTGGCATTCCTGATGAATTGGTAAGCATATTTACGATTGAAAGCAAAAGGATATAAAGTTTTAGATCTATGTTTTCACGTATTGTTTTGCAGATAACTGAGGTAAGGCCAGAGCTAAGCCTAGTTGTGAGAATGGTTGCCACAGTCGGGAACTATGATTATATACTAGACTGGGTATTCAAGCCAAGCGGTTCTATCAACATTCAGGTATGGTAATTTAATAAGTCCATAAATGGTTTATAGCTAGCAGACAAGAACCGAAAAAGGTATATATAGTTCAGTTTCACAATTTATACTCAACAGGTTGGTTTGAGTGGAATTCTAGAAGTAAAGGCAACAACATATACTCATTCAGATCAGATAAAAGAGGATGTTTATGGGACGCTGTTAACAGATAATACCATTGGCTTGTATCATGATCATTTCTTTACCTACCGTCTTGATCTTGACATTGATGGTGTTGATAATTCATTCGTTAAGCACAATTTAGTGACAAAAATAGTTACAGATAATACCACAGCAAGGAAAAGTTACTGGACAGTTGTTAGTGAAACAGCTAATACCGAATCCGAGGCGAAAATTCGTTTAGGCCGAAAGCCTGCTGAGTTGGTGATTGTGAATCCAAACAAGAAAACTAAACCTGGAAACAGGCATGGCTACCGTTTGATACCAGGGCCAACGGCACGTTCACTACTGTTGGAGGATGATTACCCACAAATCCGAGGGGCCTTTACCCAATATAATGTGTGGGTTACCCCATATAACAAGTCTGAAAAATGGGCAGGAGGACGCTATGTTGATCAAAGCCATGGCCAAGATACATTAGCTGTTTGGAGCCTCAGGTGCCTTCTGTTGATTAAATATTATATTATATAGAAGACATTATTTCACTAAATAAAGATCTTATAATTCGTGTTTTTCTTTTGTTTGAATGTGCAGGAACAGGGAGATTGATAACAAGGACATAGTGTTATGGTATGTCATTGGAATCCATCATGTCCCTTGCCAAGAAGACTTCCCGTTGATGCCAACGTTGAGCTCTGGATTTGAGCTTCGACCCACTAATTTCTTTGAACGCAGTCCTGTATTGAAGGTGATACCCCCTAAGCCAGTAACTTGGCCTAACTGCAGTGCCAGCCCTTAGTCTGGCTTTGTTGTTGAGCCCTGCTTTCAGAAATAGCGAATGGAATTGCAACTTGTTCATGATTCTGCTGTTTCAATAAAATTTCTAAGAAATAATTTTGCAAGGGTCATGACTTGAGTGCCCAAATATTAATAAAATATAAAATCGAGTGCATTTTATTGCCTACTGTATAAATTCTATTGTAAATTAAAACATAAATAAATATATAAAACCTAACCACGTTGTTCAATTCCATATTGATTAGACACATGAGATGAATCCATATACTTGGATGCTATTTTGTTTGCTATTTTGATTAGATTTTTTATATCAAGTTTATATTTCTCATCTCTGCCAAATCTGCCGAAAAATCATTTGGGATATCTTCGAAATGATCTACTGTGTAAGTCACCTGCAATCGAGTGTTGTTGCTGCACTGTTCCGGTGGGATGTCAGGAGAAGGGATATTTGGATCCAAGAGAGCAAGACAGTTACAAGTTACTATTTGTAAGTTACTATTTGTGATTGCTCTCCGCACACTTTTTTTTTTATTTTTTTTTGGGGAAAAAGCAGCAGTAGTTGGTTCCTGGATCAAGAGGTCCAACACAAAACAGAAACAAAAGAATTAGTATCACTTGGTGTTGGAGTTGATGAGGCTTAGTAGGTAAAAATATATGTGTACAAGTAAAGAAATAGCCATACCCAAGCATGGCGTAAGTATGGGCTATGTTAACTAAAGAAAGCATTCTTTTCATATAAAAGGAAGAGAGTGCTGCTACTGACAATAGTGAGAGTTGCTGCTGGAAATAAAGAGCGTAGAGAGAACTTGAGAGGGCTGGAAAGACAGCTTGAGAGATCTAGCAAAATGAAGAAGAAAAGAAAGAAAAAAACTTTAAATTTGTATTTGTAAATCCTCTGTTTTTAATAATGAATTTATATCTTTTCTTTTCTACTTATTCTAGCATAAATATATTATTAGTTTTTCTTCCTTCAAATCCAACAAATGATATCAGAGCTTTTTAATCTTGAGGGACCTGGTTAAAATTTGTTCTGGTCAAGGATGAGATGGTAGCAGCAACACAATTAAGCAAGCCCATGATAGCCTGCAGGAGGAGGGTTGTTCCAAGAAGAGAAATTGTGTTTTGAAGAAAGAAACTTTGCTGGTGAGATAGTATACCAGAAAAAGAAGAACAAGGGTGAGTAAGTGCACCCAAAAGAAGGAAAAAATGGTGAGAAGTGCACCAGAAATCAAAGCATTAGAGAGAAGGGCTCCATGAAAGAGTTGGAGAGATGTGCTCCACCAACAACAAACATGGAGAGAAGTGCTCCATCAAAGTAAAACAACAACTCCAAACTTGGAGAGATGTGCTTCGAAACAACCAAACAAATAAAAAATTTGAAGATACTTGAAGACTTGAATGAATTCACACCTCCAATAAAAATCTTATCAAGGAGGTGAAAGATTAATGCACCAATTGCAAGAACAATTCATCAAGAGGTGCAGAATTTGGCAATTTGAAATTTTTTTTTAGTTTAGTGTTTCATGCATCATGCAATCACATTAAGCTATTAAAAAACACATCATTTCGTCTTACTAAATTATGTTTCTATTGCTGGATAGGCCTAATTGCCATTAGGAAATATGTTCTCCAAATTAAACCAAGATAGGGTTTTGAAGATAACATACCCTCAAGACGCAGAATCAATAATTCCTACTAAATCCGGGTAGTGAAGACTCTCAATTGCTAGTCTTCTGGCTTGTCCACACAAGCACTTGATTAAAGCAACATTGATCAACCAAGAGCTCTTCCTCGTTCTTTAAAAGCTAGCAGCGAAGAAGAAGGGTGAAAAAGTATTGTGTTTCAAGGAATTTCTTGTTGGAAGTGAGGAAAAACAATTTTCTCAAGGTTTAATTCAAGATTAGCAACACTTGATTATCTTGAATTTTGTTTCAAGGATGAAGATGAAACTAAAGAGAATAGAGAAAGTTGTTGGCCGGCTAGGATGGATGAAGAAGGCAATAAGTTTCTTCCTCTTATCCTTATTTAATCTCTTATTTAATATTAATTAACAAATGGTGAATGTTGATTGGTTAATCAAAATTCTTGTCTTAATCTCATTGCTCTATTTGTCAACACTTAATGTTAATCAAGATATTAAGATCTAATTAATTATGATTAATTAAACCGAGATTACTTAACTAATCATCATTCCTTTAATAAATTTTCAAGTTTATATTTAAATCATTTAAATATTAACTTATATACTTCCTTAGATAAATTTAGTTTCA
This sequence comes from Hevea brasiliensis, assembly GCF_030052815.1. Classification (NCBI taxonomy): domain Eukaryota; kingdom Viridiplantae; phylum Streptophyta; class Magnoliopsida; order Malpighiales; family Euphorbiaceae; genus Hevea; species Hevea brasiliensis. Next base: position 73,290,388 of record NC_079507.1, on the reverse strand, counting down.
AGTTATGTTAGAGACTTTGCAATCTTATTGCAAACTAAATTTATTAATTTAATTAATCAACTAAACTTTTTAATCAATTAATTAAATTAAGTATGTTTTGATCAAAATGCTCTTATGTATGTGACTTACTAGACTCATCACTAATTGACAATGAGATTGAAACCGTTCCAAAAATTAGAATGAAATTCCAATTTCATTCAAGTTCTCATAAGTCATAGTTAACATCTAGCATTATATGATATGACTACCCAACTAATTATGAATTATATCTCTAATTCATGAACCATGATTATACGTGCCATGCATTAGAATCTCTTCGTTACAAAATTTCAATTCTAGCTGAAATCATGATTTATGCCAAACTCTAATTGTTTCAAATATTATGTTCTTTTTTAATTTCAATTATTGATTAATAAAACTTTATTGTCAGAAACTCTTTTCTGACTATGTCTATCTATCCTGGCCAGAAACTTATATCATCAAGAATAATAAAATGAACAGAGAATTTTATCTCTATTTACTTAGGGTAACGGATCCTATCTTGATTAATACCTATCTCTATATATAACTAGTAAGAGCTAACATATGCCCATATACTGATACATAGTATAAGTATGAAAGCAATATTAAACTCAACCACCTATACACAAGATAATTATATTATCTCAGGTCAAGGGATTACATTAGTACGATCTTTATGATGTTGCATTGACAAAAGTAAATTCCATGTGCATATCATAAGTATCACCGATTCGGCCTACTCATCAAATAAGTGCTTGTCTTATGATATGCGACTCACCATTCTATCCCATTAGTATCTCATACTAATATATGAAAATAAATATGAATAACAACCTTTCCAGATAAATCATATCCCATCTGAAGTATCCTAAATTGTAAACCATAATTTATAATATTTGTGCAAGCATGTTTTATCACTCATATTTTTAACACTTTAAGAATAGAACATCAAAAGGACTTTTTTCATTAAACATAAATAATTTATATTAACAGAAAAAAATAATTGCCTTTGTTAATGAATAAATATTTATAAGATACAAATAAATGATATGCTCTAGGGCATACTACTAACAGGAGAGTGTTGGAATTGATGAGATTTAGTAAGTAAAAATATGCATGTATAAGTAAAGAAATAGTCATACCCAAGCATGGTGCAAGTATGGGGCTATGTTAAGTAAAGAAAGCATTCTTTCCACACAAAAGGAAGAGAGTGCTGCTGCTGGAAATAGAGAGAGTTGTTGCTAGAAATAGAGGGTGCAGAGAGAACTTGAGAGGGCTGAAAAGAGGGTTTGAGAGATCTAGCAAAATGAGGAAGAAAAGAAAAAAAAAGTTTTTAATTTGTGTTTATAAATCCTCTGTTTTTAATAATGAATTTATGTCGTTTCTCTTCTACTTGTTCCAGCATAAATACGTTTTAGCTTTTCTTCCTTCAAATCCAACACTTGGCAACTAAAGTAGTCCCACAGTCTTCATATCTTGAGCAGCTTTGGAATGCTATCCACACACTTATCCACTGGCTTCCATTAACTTTGGGAAGATTGATATGTTGCTGAAATTTTCCAATTCATCAATCGTTGCTCTGTGGTAATAGCTATAATTGAAATCGGTAAATCGCTTGTTTTTGTCAATCGCAGTACCCTTGACGATATGCATTAATGCGCTGTTCTCATTGAAGAAGAAACTGGCGTTTTGGCTCAAAGTTTCCTTGAGCCAATAACCTGGACCACCTAATCGGAAAGCTGATAGGACTATAGAGCCATCGGACTTCAGTCTTTTTGTGCATTTGAAAAGAAACTAAATAAAATCTTTGATAAAAATATAAAAATTAAAATGAAATTGTAAAATATTAAAAATTTTAAATTAATTAATTAAAAAAATAAATATAAAAATATAAATAAATATAAAAATATAAATAAAATTTACATAAAAATATAAAAAGTAAAATAAAAAATTAAATATATTGAAACAGTAGATAGTAATTTTTTAAAAAAATTATAAATAAAATTTGAAAATTTTAGGAAGACAGTAACTTTTAAAAAAAATCTTTGAAATTTATGGGTTACATTATAATTTTAAAAACTTTTGGGAAGAGAGGGTGAGGCCACAGGCCCCTGGGCTAGAACATTAGGTCCACCCGTACATCGTGTGGAATGGCCGAATCGGAGTGTGTATAGTATCCAACCTTTTTCTTCTTCATTTTTTTGACAGCTGACAGGAAATCAGAGCCCCATTTTTCAATTAATAAAAGACAGTAAATTTTATAATTTTAAATCCAAATTTTTTTTTATTTATCATCCAGTAACTTGATATTTGACTCAATAAATTAATATTTTTTTTATCTCAACTAATATATATATATATATATTGGAAAACATTTAACTACCATCAATGCTTGCATTGACGTGGTATCTGTTTAGTGGACAATTATTGTTCTTCTCCTACCTGCAAGACAAAAGTTCTTTCTGCTTTTTCGTCGAAGATCAGATTCATTAACAGTCAGAAGGCGCATATCACGACACTGCTCTCCACAGTCAACAGGTACTCAAACAGGTCTTTCACCGATCACAAATTTTACTAGTGACATTACAGGTCCTACAGGATCTCCTAAGATCCCTATAAAATTTTTTTTTTAAATTTAATTGAATCAAATTAAAGTAGATGAAATTAATTGATTTTTATGATATAATTTATAATTATTAATTTTGTTTTTTAATTTGATGAAAACAAATAATTTATAATTATTTATATAAATGTTATATATTATCTATATCTTGGGATTCAACTGAAAGCAAAATCATTTATAATTACGATGGGGGCGCTCGAAAGGTTTAAGGGACCAATGGTAAAACAAAAGAAAAGGTTATTGCTTTGTCTGTTGGACAATACAGGAACTTTCAAGCCTCTTACACCAGTGGGCACTGTGTCTTAAGGAAAAATTGCTATCGACAAAACTAATTATTGTAGGGTCCCGTCTCATCCTAAATATCACCAAACAAAATAAACGAGAGTTGAGGAATTGCCACAAGCCAATTTCCAAGAAGAGTACCCTTGATACTCAAAATTATATTATCACTTATGTGGCATGGAAGAGTTGCGTCTCCGAGCAGCTAGCTAGCTGGCTTGTGATTATGAATGCACTTTCAGTGCCGTCGTACTCATGTCATCGTATGAAAAATGTGGCTGACGAAAATTAAATTATTTTAATTCTTCGACTATTTCTTAAATTTAATTCTTCAATGGTGTTCAAAGGAAAATTTTTTTATTTTTATTTATGATAAATAATTATTTTGATTTATATGTATATACACTCATATAGATTTACTAATTAGTAGGCTTCATTTATTGTTTCTTCTTATTATTTTAAATTATTTTTAGAAAAGTTTAGCAATTTTTTATTATAGAAATCTTTATATTTTTTTAGAATATATAAATTCATTTATAATATTAAAGTCTCAAATATTATAAATTAAAAAATCACAAGAAATATAATATCCGAACAAATATAAAACATATAGTGTCTGCTGATTTTTTAATAAGCAAGAATAAGAATTGTCTATATTCTTTTGAAAATAATACTAACACATATGATATTGGATATTTTGTTCAAAAATGATTTTAATAAAAGATATAAAACTTTCAAGTAATTATTCATTCTTTATATAATTTAGATCATAAAATAATTTATTCGAAGGAATTTGTTGCACATAATATATATGTAGATGAATTTAAGCTATTATGTGTCAATAGATGAACAGACTATATTATTAGGTTTCACCAATAAAAATTTCACATCTATAAATCAAGATCTTAAATCTCCAAACAAATAAAATCAATGGTTATATTTTTATATAAAAAAACTAATACCATCCATTTATAAAAGGAGGAAACACCATAAAAATAGTGATTGATATAACCTGTCCAAAATTGAGTAAAAAAGTCAATGCTTAATCGAAAAATCCAATATGACAGTTAAAGAATCAATGCTCAGTCAAAGAGTCAAACCAAGGGAGAAGAGCTCACAGGAACATCTACACTAAACAGATAAGATTAAGGCTAACCAAATTGAGCATAAAGAAAACATATGTGGTGTAGACTCAGCAAAAGATTACTCGGTCAGGTGTAGCCAAACTACTTAGTTTTTTTATCTATAATATGATAAACAACTATTAATCAAGTATACTTACCTTGTTAAATTTGCTACTGAAGTTCTTATTACTTCATTTTTCACTTTCACAATAAAATCTTTAATTTGAATGTTGAAGTGGCTGATCAATAGGCTATCGACCTTATTGTTCTCTTATTTTTTAGGTTTACTTCCACTTTAACTGATTTTTAAATACTCACGACAGCATCAATAACAAAATATAATAATTCACACTAAAAATTAAAGGAGTCAAATAAATTAAGGAACAATCAATGAGAATCTAATCTTGAATTGACAGAATTTTTATAAAGAAAAATTTCTGAGAGACTTAGAGAACAAGAACTATTGAAATAAATTTATTTCAAGAAACATGTAAATATTTATTTATTTAATTTAATACCACAGCTGATCATGCTGTCATATCCTATAAAATTATTTAAATTAATACGAAGATTCTATTTAAAAAAAATAAAAGAAAAGTAAAAAAATTAAAATTCTAAAATAATGAATTGGTAGAAAATTTTTATTCATATCCTATTCATTATGAATTTAAAATTGTAACATACGTAGAATTTAATTTATATTTGAATAAATTAAATTAATTTATTAGAAATAAGCTTTTAAATAATAAGCCTAATAATTATAACTTTTAATTACACAATATACGATGAGTTTATATCTTATTATTATTAAATTATTTTTTTAATTATTAATTACTATTTATAAATATTATGTTTTTATAAATTTTAATTTTAAATTTAAATTTTATAATTAAAAATATTATCTACAAATCATTTATTTATAATTAATTAAAGTACGAGATTCCCACGTAAATTTGTATTTTGTGGCGCTAGATCTAAACGCTTAAGGACAATTAAAAATTGCGAGGAACCCCACCTAGGCCTAAACGCTTAAGGGCAACTAAAATTGGGGTTTGCTCGTCTTCTGTTGTGACGTATGATTTTTTTTTTCTTCTTATACACGTACATTACTTCGAATTGTTTAAGATTTAAAATTAGTAAAATATTATCTTCAAATCCATTTATTTATTTAAAAAAATTATTTTTTTTATATAATATATTATTATTTAAAAAATAAATATATGAAATATATATATATATATATATATATTTAATAAGTATGTTTAATTATATATTTTCTATTATGATTAAGTGGATTTACACAAAAAAAAATTCACATAAATAAATAATAAATAATTAAATCTATGCACTTCTAAAAAAATCATTTCAAAATTTAAAAGGAAAAAGAAATAAAAATTAGAAAGCAATTGTGCAAATGTAGCTGAGAGCCTCTATTTAAAGACAACGAAAGTCGTAGATTTTGATCAATAGCCATGGCGTGGGCATCCAAATTATTGTTCATCTTTTTCTTGTCCATCTTTACTATCGATCCCATCTCAAGCTACAAGCAGCACCCACTAGACCCTCTAAGCCCAGAAGAACTAAACCTTACCCAAACCATTGTGAAGGACTCGTTCCCTTCCTCAAACAACACCACCTTAACCTTCCATTACGTGGGCTTAGATGAGCCTGACAAACCCGTTCTTCTTTCCTGGCTATCCAAACCCACCAATAAACCCCCGCCCCGACGAGCTCTAGCCATCACTCGGTTCAATAAACAAACCCATGAATTTATAATAGACTTAGCAAATCGCTCAATCATATCTAACCATGTTTATGCCGGATATGGCTACCCTACACTTGGTATAGATGAACAAACAGAAGCAATGCAGTTGCCATTAAAGTATGACCCCTTTATTGGATCCATTAGAAAGAGAGGTCTTAACTTGTCTGCCATTGTTTGTTCTTCATTTACAGTTGGGTGGTTTGGAAGAGCTAGGAACAGGAGGGTGGTGAAGTTACAGTGTTTTCATATGAATGACACTGTTAATTTGTACCTTCTTCCGATAGAAGGAATCCAAATAATTTTTGATCTTGAGGAAATGAAGATTGTTGAATATAATGACAGTTTTAAGGTTCCAGTTCCAAATTCTGAGGGAACCGACTATAGATTATCTAAGCAGAAGCCGCCTTTTGGTCCACGTATAAATCGAGCTGCCATCATGCAACCTGATGGACCTGGATTCCATATTGATGGCCATACAATCAGGTACATAGTTCTTCTTCATACTCCTCTACTATTAGCTTCGTAATTCCTTCCAAATTACTTTCTGTTTGCAGTGAATATTAAAGTTAAACGTTGCTTGCCAGGGCTACTGTTACCAACGTGAGCAGTAATGTTCTTTGTACTTTCTTTTCATTAACTATATTTCTCATTATGGCAACTAATTTAAATAAATAAATAAATATAAAATTTTCGTGTTTGATGCAATTGTAATTATACTAGACAAGGTATCTTAAATTTTAATATAGTTATGATGTTGATCATGGCTATTTCTGATTAAATTTTGTTTGACATTGATTTCTTTTTGAGAAAAATAAATTATTTTTTAACGTCTCAAATGATTTAAAAAAAAAATACATATTTTTTTCTCTCAAGCTCAACTCCAAATGGAATTTAAATCTAAATCTAATCACTTAAAATTGTCATATTGACATCCTAAATTTGTTTTTATTTTTCTAGTCTTTAATATAATATATATGTTTTCTATTTTGCTAAATTATATTGCCTTTTGTTGTAAATTTTAAAAAGTAATATATGTTCAGTATAAATTGCAAGTATATAGCATTATAGGATACCCTAATATATCATATATGTAGGAGGACTACCATCTACACCCTAAGAAGCAAACAAAAGTTAATTTAGCCTATTTTTTATTTAAATTAATTTAAAAGTTTTAATTTAAATTTAATTTAATTAAAAATTAAGGTTTACAAACTAAATTTTATTTTTTTTATTTAAATAAAAAATTAAAAGTATACTTTTTTTATTTTTAAGTTAAATTTCTTGATTTAAATAAAAAATAAGAAATTTAATTTCTTTTTTTTTTTAATTTTTAAATTTAATTGAATTTAAATTAAAAATTTTAAATTAATTTAACTAAAAAATTAAAAATTAATAAAATTAAACTGACCATATAAGTATATAGAAGTGAAATTTACTTTTATGCTTAAAATTGATGCCACCATAATAACCACAAACATATAATATTTTAAAATTTTTAATTAATTTAAGACAAAGTACACTTAATATCCTATAGTTCAATATGTTTATTATTGAGGGTCAGAATAATTTTTTTTATATATATAAATTAGGACTTATAAATTTACACTAAAAATATGTAAGGCAAAAAAAATACTAATGTGACATTATTTTTAATATTTTTTTTTATTTGAGATGGCAGTGTTTAATGGCTCAGATCAGTAGAAATTTTTCTATTTTTAAAACTTTCAAAAAAATCTATATATAAAAAAAAATTTATGGGGAATGCTGAATATAAAAACCAAAAGTCAAAAGAGTTCGTTTTTTCCTTTAAAAAAACTACGTACATGTTTAATGCTCCAAATTTAAGCTTCATTCTAATAATTTTTTTTTATGAGATTAAAACTTGAAAGAGGAATCTAATATTATTAAAATAAAATTTATTAATTTTAATTATGTGATATTAAAAATTAGCTGGAGACAACAACCATGTCTATCAAGTACATTACTCAATGAATTACTGGTGACTCCATGTGACAACGTGCACAAAATCGAAAATTGGGCGAGATTTCATATCAACTGTTCATGTGGTGTGCTTTTCACTTAGCTTCTTTGCATATTGCAGACCCGATCCTGCTAAATATAACAAAGCACATAATTAAAATTGGCTGCAGACTTGCTGTGTTTTACCTTTTCTTTCAACGATAATTTATTATTCGAATTATTATTATTATTATGGAACAAATATTATTTGATTTTCTCGAACTTAATGCATTTAATTTATATACTGACCAACTACAAATGTTCAATTTGAATGATCTCCAGATGGATGAACTGGGTGTTCCATTTGTCATTTGACGCACGAGTTGGTCCAATGATATCTCTAGCATCTATTTATGATTCAGAAAAACACAAGTATCGCAGTGTATTGTACAGAGGACATATATCTGAGCTCTTTGGGCCGTATCAGGATCCAACGGAGGAATATTACTTCAATACCTTTTTTGATTGTGGTGAATTCGGGTTCGGTCTCTCTGCGGCTTCATTGGTGCCACTAGCAGATTGCCCAAATAATGCAGTATTCATGGACGGGTACTACGCTGGACAAAATGGCATACCAGTTAAAGTTTCAAATGTTTTTTGCATATTCGAAAGGCATGCAGGTGATATCATGTGGAGACACACTGAATTCGACATTCCTGATGTATCGGTAAGCAAATTTACGATTGAAAGCAAAAGGATACACATAAAGATTCAGTTTTATGTTTTCACGTGTTGTTTTGCAGATAACTGAGGCAAGGCCAGAGGTGAGCCTAGTTGTGAGGATGGTTGCCACAATCGGAAACTATGATCATATACTAGACTGGGAATTCAAGCCAAGTGGTTCTATCAACATTCAGGTATGGTAATTTAATATGTCCATAAATGGTTTATACCTAGTAGACGAGAACAGAAAAATTGTATATATAGTTTAATTTCACAATTTATACTCAACAGGTTGGTTTGAGTGGAATTCTAGAAGTAAAGGCAGCAACATATACTCATTCAGATCAGATTAAAGAGGATGTTTATGGGACACTGTTAGCAGAAAATACCATCGGCTTGTATCATGATCATTTCTTGACCTACCGTCTTGATGTTGACATTGATGGTGTTGATAATTCATTCATTAAGCACAATTTGATAACAAAAACAGTGACAGATAATAGCACAGCAAGGAAAAGTTACTGGACAGTTGTTAGTGAAACAGCTAAGACTGAATCCGAGGCTAAAATTCGTTTAGGCCTAAAGCCTGCTGAATTGGTGATTGTGAATCCGAACAAGAAAACTAGACCTGGAAATAGTTATGGATATCGTCTGATGCCGGGGCCAGAGGCACATTCACTTCTGTTAGAGGATGATTACCCACAAATACGAGGTGCTTTTACCAAATATAATGTGTGGGTTACTCCATATAACAAATCTGAAAAATGGGCAGGGGGACGCTATGTTGATCAAAGCCATGGCCAAGATACATTAGCTGTTTGGAGCCTCAGGTGCCTTACGTTGATTAAATATATGGAAGAGATTATTTTATTAAAGATCTTATAATTCATATTTTTCCTTTTTTTGAATGTGCAGGAACAGGGAGATTAATAACAAGGACATAGTGTTATGGTATGTCATTGGAATCCACCATGTCCCTTGCCAAGAAGACTTTCCGGTGATGCCAACATTGAGCGCTGGATTTGAGCTTCGACCCACTAATTTCTTTGAACGCAGTCCTGTGTTGAAGGTGATACCTCCTAAGCCCGTAATTTGGCCTAACTGCAGCGCCAGCCCTTACTCTGCTTCCGCTGTGGAATCCTGCTTGCAGAAAGAGCGAAAGGAAATGTAACTTGTTAATGATTCTGTTTTCAATAAAATTTCTAAGAAATAATTTAGCTAGGGTCATAAGTGCCCAGATATTAATATAATATCAAATCGAATTTATTTTCTTTCTCATATTTAATAATTTACGTATAAATTCTATTTTAAATTTTATTATAAATAAATATATAAAATCTTGTTCATATAGCCGTATAAGAATGTTAAGAGTTGCAGAGATGAGAATGTCAAAGTGGATGAGTGGCCATACTAGATTAGATAAAGTCCGTAATGAGAGTATTAGAGAAAAGGTAGGAGTGATGCTAATTGAGGATAAGTTGAGATAAAAAGATTGAGGTGATTTAGTCATGTGAAGAAGCTTAGACATACGGAGGTTCCAGTTAGATAAGTAGAGTAATTAGGTTAGAGGATAGAAAAAAAAAGGATAAACCTAAATTGACTTTGAGCAGAGTTGTACAACATGACCTAGAAATATTACACATTTCTGATGATTTAACTCAAAATCGTTAAGAGTGGAGAAAGCAAATCCATATAGCCGACTCTAAATTTTTTAGATAAAAATTTAATTGAGTTAAATTGAATTTCACAACATTGTTCGTATAGCTAGCACACGGTTCCATATTGATTAGGTACATGAGATGGAATGCATGAAGAAATATATTCTTCTTACGTGATGGAGACTACCATGCACAACTAGCCTAAGAGAGAGGTGCATGAGCTTTCCATGGTGACTCAACATCATCGACGGCTGTTCACTGTAGCATCTAGTACTTAACCATCCAGAATGGCCCAGTTATTCAGTTGCAGAAAGCCAAGTTGGATGGCTTTCCCACGACATATGTCAGAACATGCGCTGGATATCCCTTGCTTAGAGGCAAGCAAATGGATCAAATCAAAAGGATTCAAATCACTCCAACTTAAATTAAATTACCGTGAGTTATATCTTATTTGAATTTTATTCTGTTTTAAATTTAATATGAGTCATTTTAAATTACAAATTAATTTAATTAATTATTGAATTAATATATAAAAAATTTTAATTTATCTATATAATATATAAATATATAAAAGGAGGGGAGAACATTAGCGCTCTTCATTATTTATAATATTTATAATTATATTTTTTAATATTTAATTTAATTTTAAAATTTATATAAATTCTAATTCTAATGACTTAAATTTAATTATCAATATAATTTTAAAATTATATAAATCTAAAATTTTTAATTTTAGTTGTCTATTTAATTAATTTTTTATTGTAATATAATTTAAAATAAAATTTTGTAAAAATACTTTTATGATTTATATTATTTATAAAAGTAGAAAGTATTTTATTTATATGAATAATTTTTTTAATAAATTTTAATGAATTTTTTTTATCTCTATCTTAATTATAATATTTATGAAAAAAAAGATTTTGATACAATAATATTTATATAAGTTTAGTTTCACAATTTATACTCAAAAGGTTGGTTTGAGTGGAACTCTAGAAGTAAAGGCAACAACATATACTCATTCAGATCAGATAAAAGAGGATGTTTATGGGACGCTGTTAACAGATGATACCATCGGCTTGTATCATGGTCATTTCTTTACCTGCCGTCTCGATCTTGACATTGATGGTGTTCATAATTCATTCGTTAAGCACAATTTAGTAACAAAAACAGTGACAGATAATACCACAGCAAGGAAAAGTTACTGGACAGTTGTTAGTGAAACAGCTAAGACTGAATCCGAGGCGAAAATTCGTTTAGGCCGAAAGCCTGTTGAATTGGTGATTGTGAATCCAAACAAGAAAACTAAACCTGGAAACAGGTATGGCTATAAATACAGATAGTTTAGTTTCATCACCATCGTCGTCTTCCTCCTCCTCGCTGCTCTCGTCTACCTCTTCTTGCCGTCTGATCCCTCCCTCAAGATCGTCCGGCTACGGCTAAATAAATCACATATCCACACCTTGCCCATAATCAGCATTGATGTATCATTGCATCTCACTGTAAAGGTACGTAACCTGAACGTGTATTCCATGGATTTTAGGCACATCGATGTGTCTCTCGAGAATAGAGGGAAGAGGCTGGGGAAGGTGAGATCAGGGCAAGGGCACGTAAGGGCCCTAGCATCATCCTACGTGGATGCTGAGATGGAGTTTAATGGGTCAAGATTCTGTTGTGTAACACCCAAAATTTTAAATTTTATTATTTTATGAGCATTTTTGGTATTTTAATTTTATTTAAATTTTTGAAATTTTTTTTGAGATTTTTCGGATTTTAAAAATCGGGTTCGATTTTTCGAAAATATAAACTTTGATAATTTTTAAAAATTAATTTAAAAACCACGTGACAAAACTAAAAATATATTTGGAATCTACAAATTTTTCTGAGTTTTCTGGAATTTTTTCGGAATTTTTGGACCTCGTTTTCGGCCCCGAGACAGAGTAAAAATTTAAAATTTTGTATTCCGAATCGAACCGGCCGAATCGAACCGGACCGGATCGGACCGATCGAATCGGACCGACTCCTTTTCTTCTTCTCTTTTCTTCCGCGCGTCCTGACCTCCTCCCCTTCTCTCTCCCTTTTCTCTCTCCTCCCTCCTCCCCTTGCCGCGCCGCCACCTCCCCTGCCTCCCCACCTCGCCGGCGCACCACCTCGGCCCTCCCCCACGGCCGGCCGCCGCCTAGAACGCCGGAAAACGACCTCAGAAAGGACGCGCAGCGCGCGCGCGACGCCTGGACTTCCCGGCCAAAATCCGGCCAATCCGGCCACCAATCGGACCGGGTCTTGTGTCTAAACTCATCTACTCGTCAAGAGCTTTTCATAGACACCAAGAACACCGAAATCCATCGAGCGGTTTGTCCAATTTTTACCCAGGAAGTTTTAGCCTATTTTGACTTTTGGGCTAGATTTCTCACAAACCGTAAACCCCACGAGAAAACCGAGAGTACCAGAGCGCTCCACTCGTCGAGAGCTTCGCGGCGACATAAATTTCGAATTTTTACGATACCATTTTTCGGTGGGTCCCACGGAACTTCGCAGTGTTTTTCCGAGCATTAAATGAGCTTAGAAAATTCTGAAAAATTTATGTACTAACCCCCGTGTTATGGGCTTCGTGTAGGTATTCTCAATTCGCGAAAATTCGACAGTTGACCGGGTCTGCAAATTTCGGGCCAAACAGACCCGTTACTGGAAAAGTCTCCGAATTGGACCGAGGTTTTGGCTACCCCCCCATTGTCAAACGTCCCGAGCGCGTCCCCGAAGTCAGAATCGGCAAAGGTAAACCCAAACCTTGCTTTTTCGAAATTTTCTAGTGCTTAAATAGGATTAAAAATCCATAAAATATTCGTGGTAGCTCAGAAAATTATGATTCTTTTTGCAATAGCCTAGTAATATTGCTAAGGACAGCGGGGCAAAGTTTTAGAATTTTTAGAGCTTGTTTGGGCAGTTTTGCAAAAATGATCAATTATGAGGACTAAATCAAAATTTTACATATTGTGATGAATGATTGATTTGATGGGCCCAGGAGGAGCTATGTGATGTGATTGAATGGTGGATATATGGATTGTGAGTATAGAAGTGTGTTTTAAGCCCTTTTGCAGGTTGGGTAGGTCCTAGGTATAGGGGAAACTTTACCGGATTTTCGGCACGACTTAGGAGATATTTTGTCTTTTTCTTTGTTTGTATTAAGTCAAATTTATTAAATGATTATAATAAAATTGTCAGGTGAGCCGGGACAGCCTTCTTCCTCCGCCCAGCCGCCTCAGTGACCACCGTCAAGTCTGTGAGTAAAATATTAATTTTAATTGTAATTTCGATATTATTATATGTTTAAGCATGCCCATGCATCACTTATATGTATGTATCTATGTAGTTAAACTCTAGGCACGTTTTATGTTGCATTCATAACTGTTAAAGTGCCATGGATGTTGTTGTGGTAATTCGGAGCAGTGTGCGTGCGTTAGCGTGCGTGTGATGTGGTGTGGATTATGGATAGGACGGGTAGTCACGGCTTGAGATCTTCGCTGGGACCCGATCCTTCGGGGGGTAGTCACGGCTTGAGTTCTTCGCTGGGACCCCCGATTTGGTTTATTAAGCGAAAGTTTGGCTTGAGTTCTTCGCTGGCACCAGGTTAGATTTAAGAGGGCTGTATAGGGGATCAGCTCCCATATATTATGATTGATGTTACAGGGTGCGTGAGTGCTCCAAATTACCTTTTTGATGTTATGATGTGAAAATGATGTTGATGTTGCATTTCACTCTACATGGTGCATTAGTTTTAGATAGTTATAGAGATTATGGTTAAAATTGATATTTTACTCTCTGAGTCGAACGCTCACTCCTGTTCAATATTTTTTTCAGGCCACAGGAGGATATTTTTTTTGAGGTTAACCTGCTTTTCTCCCTCGCAGGTCGTTTATCAATATTTGTGTAATTCTATGAATTTCTAGAATTTCCGCATGTGTTAGAAACCTTCATTTAAATTGGGCTTGTAATATAAGTTCTTATTGTGGACTCAGAAATTATTATATGCATGTTTGATGGACTGGATGAGGGAGCTGAGCTCCCATTTATCTTTATGATGATATGAGTATGTGGAGGGTGAGCTGAGCTCCCCAATGGATTGTATATTGTGTTTACAGGTCGGGTGAGTGAAAAACTCCCCGTTGAAAGGTCCACTTTATGGCCGGACTCTTGATGCACATATTTTGCATAGTCATTTAGGTCTAATTTCACAATCATTTTATTTGGTTATTAGTCATTTTTAGCTAATTTCATTAGTTATTTAGTTAGTTTTCCATAATTGTCAACTTTGGATTAATTTGTAATTTTTGCTTTGTTTTGTAGGAAAAATGGTGTTTTTGAAGGACTAAAGAGAATTTTGCCATTGAGGAGTGTCTTCTACAGCAAAAAGATGCCAAAAGCAAGTTTTCAAGCTAAAATATGCATAGACCAAACTGTGCATAACTTGCGCATAAGCTATGCGATTCGCATAAGGAGGAAGAACACTGTTCAGAACCAAATTAAACGTGCATAAGGAGATCGCATAGCTTATGCACATTCTCACCTCCCTTATGCAGATTCACGAAATTGTGCATAACCTATGCACCAAGTCATGCGACCGCATAAGTGACCAGAACCAGTAAATCGCATAAGGGATCAGATAACTTATGCAGTCCACTTATGCAGTCCCATAAAGAGTTCATTAATGAGCTGGCAGAAGATTCCCTTAATGTATTCCTCCTAGAACATACTATTTTAGGGCTCCATGTCAGAAAAATGCTATATATAGTCCCATTTTCTCATTTTAGAAGAGAGGCAAGGAGCAAAGAAAGAAAGGAGGAGGCTAAGCAGAATTTGAGGAGTCATTTTCACCTTCCACACCATTTTTAACCAAGATTTGCAGATTTCTTCCTTCCTTTACATTTTTCCACATTCCTAGTGTTTAATTTCTTACTTCTTAGCTTAGATTAAAGCTTTATTTCCATTTAAACTCATCATAGCTTGTAAGCATTATGGATAGTGAGTAGTTTACTTTTGATTCTGGAGTAAGGGTTGTAATATTTGAGATATTTTGTGGATTTTGATTGGGTAATCCATATTTTGTGGTCTTAATGAGTTTTATTCATTTCTTGTATGCTTAATGACATGCTTAATGTAGGATCCCATTGAGTAATGTTCTTAATCCATGGTTGAAGCACCGAAAGGAGAAGGCCTTGTGATAGATAATCAGGAAATTGGACTTAATTAACTTAGACCTAGAAATAGGCTAAGGATTAAGAGGATTCACAGATTAATTAAGGAACTTAATGGGTCTTAATTAATTCTAACTCCACGAAAGTAGGATTAGTTTGATTAAGGCACTCTTTGTCTCACTCGAAAGGGAATTCAAAGGATTTAAGAATTAATCTCCTTAAAACTCATAAGTTTCATAAGATTGGACAACCAATTTAAAATCCCAAAATAGCTCGAATATGAAACCCCGAACTCCGGAATCATCTTTTTACCATTGTTAATTTCTAATCGAATTTAATCATTTGCCAATTTAAATATTGCCATATCTGAACTTGCTTATTTCTATTTGATGCAATTTTAGTTTAATTAATACATTTTTGAATAGAATATTAATTTTGCACATTTAGATTTCATACTCCATTACCCATTAATTCATCATTTTAATCTCATAAATACTTCAATTTAGTCAACTTTTATATCGAAAATTTAATCATTAACACAACTCCTCGTGGGAGCGATAGTTGTCTATACTACTTCTACGACCCGTGCACTTGCGGTTGGGACGCATCAAGTTTTTGGCGCCGTTGCCGGGGAGTTGTTTGTTTAAGATTGAATTCTTGATTATTTTAGTTGTTTTTAGTTTTATCTTTTCTATCTTTTCATTTTGTGTTTGTTTGTTCTTTTTCAGGTACTTTAATCTTTTATGAGAAGAGCTAGAAGCTCAAGTGACACAACCTTCTGTTTAATCTGAAATTGAGAAATTTTGTAAGGCCAACAAGAAAGAAACCGAGAAGAAGGAAGGAAGTTTCGAGAAAGCGAATTAGAAGCGAATATGGTGATGAAAGAATTAGAATTGGTGTTGGTAATCTTTGGAAATGGTCAAAACAATGAAAATGAAGCCCAAGGGGAAGAAGTTGTTAATGCAAACGTGCCTAGGGGGAGTATGATGGATCATGCTTTTCCTCGTTTTGATGACTTGAGAGAGAGCATAGCAAGACCAAGGATTGATGCGAACAGTTACAAAATGGATTTTGGAGTTCTTCAAATGATCCAAAACTCTCAATTTGGAGGACATCCTTCTGAAAATCCACACACACACCTGAAGAAGTTTGCTATGATTTGCGACATGCAAAAACAACCTGGAGTGTCTGATGATGCAGCAAGATTGAAGCTATTCCCATTCTCTTTGAAAGATAGAGCATTGGATTGGCTTGATTCTTTACCTCACAACTCCATTACAAATTGGGAGCAACTAATCGATGCATTTCTTGCACAATATTTTCCACCTGGAAAAACTCAAGAGCTGAGGAATCAAATGACAGCTTTCAGACCAAGAGAAGATGAAACTCTCTATGAATCATGGATGAGATGGAAGGAATTAGAGAGATTATGCCCACATCATGCCATTCCAAAATGGATGATAAATCAGAATTTCTACACAAATGTCACTCCTGCAATCAGAGGAATTATTGATGCTCAAACAGGAGGAGAATTTATTATAAAGCATGAAGATGAAGCTTATGAGTTATTAGAGAAAATTGCAAAGAATACTCATCTTTGGAGTAGTCCAAGAGGACCAGCTCCAACTCAGAAAAGGCAAGCTGCTGGAATGTATGATCTTGATCCATTCAACATGATTAATGCAAAGTTTGATGCACTTACAAATGTCCTTGCTAAGAAGATGGAAGATTTGAGTATGTTGGTTAGTTCAACATCATCACCGGAAGTTCACAACAAGTGGCTTATGCAGGAAACTACCGGTGTGGAGTAGATTATGGAGAACAAGCGAGATATGTTGGTAATTATGGAAACAAGCAAATGGGAATCCTTATTCTCAAACTTACAATCCAAATTGGAGGAATCATCCTAACTTTTCATGGGGCAATCAGCAAAATCAAGTTCAAAATCGAATTTTCAACCACAGCAGAGTCAAGTACCATATCAGCAAAATAGGCAACCATTGCCCAATTTTCAGAGAAAAATATGAACCCTCCACCAAAAGCGGCAGAACGAAATTCCACCATGAAGCTTTATTGCAACAGATTCTTGCCAACCAAAATAAGCATTATGAGGAGATGAGAGAGGTGAAAGCAAGGTGGAACAAATGCAAACACACAACAGAATCTTTGGAAAACCAGTTGCACAACAAGCATCTTCCTCAAGTGCCAAATCTTTTGGAAAGCTTCCAAGTCAACGAGAAAATCCAAGAGAGCATTGTCAAGCTATTACTTTAAGAAGTGGTAAAGTTATAAATGATGAGAAGAGTGAAAGCAGTGAGAGAGAAAATGAAAAAGGCGTGAGAGTGAAAAACAAGAAAGTGCAGAAAAATGTAAGGAGAAATTTGAAGAAAAAGAAGAGAAATATATACCGCCTGAGCCCTACAAGCCACAACTTCCCTTTCCACAAAGATTTCACAAAGCCAAGCTTGATAGGCAATTTAGGAAGTTCTTAGAGGTTTTGAAGAAACTTTACATAAATGTGCCTTTTGTTGATGCTCTTTCACAAATGCCCTCTTATGCAAAATTCTTGAAAGAAATTCTCTCAAACAAGAAAACTTGAAGATGATGAAAGCTGTAGCTTTGTGAGAAGAATGTAGTGCTATCCTCCAAAGGAAACTTCCTCCAAAGCTTAAGGATCAGGAGTTTTTCAATTCCATGCCACATTGGAGAGTCTTGTTCTACAAAAGCTCTATGTGATTTAGGGGCAGTGTTAGCCTTATGCCCCTTTCTATCTATGAGAAGCTCAACATGGGAGATCTAAAGCCAACCCACATTTCTCTTGATTAGTTGACAGAACAATCAAGTATCTGAAGGGATTTTGGAGAATGTGCCTGAAGGTTGGAAAGTTCTATATACTGTTGACTTTGTCATCTTGGACATGGAGGAAGATTCCAATATTCCAATTATATTGGGAGACCCTTTCTAGCTACAGCAGAGCATTGATTGATGTGAAAGGAGAAAAGCTTACTCTTAGGGTTGGTGAAGAGCAATTAATTTTCAATATTAATAACTCTATGAAGAAGCATCATTCAAGGCGATACTTGCTTGAGAGTTGATATTATTGATAAGTGGTTGAAGAACACTTCAGAAGAAATATCGGAAGATCCACTTGAAAATTGTTTGGTTCATGGAGGAGGCATAGACTATGACAACCCTCATGAAGCTGCATATACTCAACACTTAGAGGAAGTCCACCATTCATTTACGCTCCAGTTTTCAACTCATACAAAAGGAAAAAGCGAATTTAAGCAATCATCATTCAAGGAAGAAGATGCACCTAAGGTAGAACTTAAGCAACTTCCTTCTCATTTCAGTATGAATTTCTTGGCACTAATAACACTTATCCGAAGAATTGTAAATGCAAACTTGAGTACTTTAGAAGTTGATAAGTTGTTAAGAGTGTTGAGAAAATTTAGGAAAGTTTTGGGATACACCATAGATGACATTAAGGGAATAAGCCCACACTTTTGCATGCATAGAATCAGTTTGGAAGAAAATTGTAAACCATCTATTGAACATCAAAGGAGGTTAAACCCAAATATGAAAGAAGTTGTTAAAAGGAAATTTTGAAGTTGCTTGATGCGGGGATCATATATCCCATCTCGAAGATGCCAGGTGAGCCCGGTACATGTTGTCCCAAAAAGGGTGGAATAGCGGTGGTCAAAAATGAAAATAATGAATTAATTCCCACTAGAACGGTGACTAGTTGGCGAATGTGCATAGATTACAGAAAATTAAATGTTGCCACTAGAAAAGATCATTTTCCACTTCCCTTCATTGATCAAATGTTGGAAAGACTAGCTAGGCATTCTTACTTTTGCTATTTAGATGGATATTCGGTTTTTTCAAATCCCTATCCATCCAAATGATCAAGAGAAAACCACTTTTACTTGTCCATATGGAACCTTTGCTTATAGAAGGATGCCATTTGGGTTGTGTAATGCACCAGCCACTTTTCAGAGGTGCATGATGGCAATCTTCTCAGATTTTATTGAAGACATAATGGAGGTTTTTATGGACGATTTTTCTGTTTATGGATCTTCATTTGATATATGCTTGGCTAACCTTTCTAAAATTTTGCGATGTGCGAATCGACCTTGTGTTAAAGCTGGGAAAAGTGTCATTTCATGGTTCAGGAAGGGATAGTGCTTGGACATTTGGTGTCTAACAGAGGAATAGAGGTTGATAAAGCCAAAGTTGAAGTGATAGAGAAGATGGCTCCTCCTACCAATGTCAAGGGAATTCAAGTTTCCTAGGACATGCCGGGTTCTCTACAGAGCGCTTTATTAAGGATTTTTCTAAAATAGCTAAACCTTTGTCAAATTTGTTAAGTAATGACACACCATTTGAATTTGACCAAGAGTGTTTGGATGCCTTTTGCGAGTTGAAGCAAGCTCATCATCGCACCAATCATGTAACCACCTGATTGGAGCCTACCTTTTGAAATTATGTGTGATGCTAGCAACTATGCAATTGGGGCTGTTCTTGGTCAAAGAAAGGACAAAAAGGCTTATGCTATTTATTATGCTAGTAGAACACTGGATGAGGCTCAAACAAATTATGCAACAACTGAAAAGGAATTTTTGGCAATTGTCTTTGCATTGGAAAAGTTCAGACCTTACATTATTGACTCAAAGGTAGTTATATTTTCAGATCATGCAGCCATCAGGTATTTGCTCCGTAAAAAGGAGGCCAAACCGAGGCTCATTAGGTGGATTCTGATGCTACAAGAGTTTGATTTGGAGATTAGAGATAATATATGAGCTGAAAATGTATTTTCTGATAATCTTAGTAGGTTGAAATTGGATGGTGAAGAATTGGATGAAATCCCTATTGATGAGTTTTTCTTGGATGACCAACTTTTCTCTCTTGTTGCTAAACTACCTTGGTATGCAGACTTTGTGAATTATCTATCTTGTGGAGTTTTACCTCTAGGTATGACATGGCAACAAAAGAAAAAGTTCTTGCATGAGGTGAAGTTTTATAGATGGGATGACCCTTTACTCTTTAGGAGATGTTGTGATGGTCTAATTAGAAGATGTATTCCTGAAGAGGAAATCCAGAGTATTTTGCATCATTGTCATGCTTCTGATTATGGAGGACATTTTGGCATCTCTAAGACAGCTAGTAAAATTTTGCAAGCTGGTTTCTTTTGGCCAAATCTTTTTAAGGATGTGAGGAAATTTGTGTTGGATTGTGATAAATGTCAAAGGAGTGGAAATTTGTCAAAAAGAGATCAAATGCCCCTGAATAATATTCTTGAAGTGGAATTATTTGATGTTTGGGGAATAGATTTTATGGGGCCATTCCCTCCTTCATATGGTAATAGATACATCTTAGTTGGGGTTGACTATGTGTCAAAGTGGGTGGAAGCTATTGCAACTCCAACTAATGATGCTAGAGTGGTAGTAAAATTTTTGAAAAAATTTGTCTTGAGCAGATTTGGAGCTCCTAGGGCTATAATTAGTGATGGGGGTTCCCATTTTTGTAATAAGCAATTTGAGAGCTTAATGAGGAAGTATGGTGTAGTGCACAAGATAGCTACTCCATACCATCCTCAAACTTCAGGACAAGTTGAAATTTCTAACAGAGAGCTCAAGCATATTTTGGAGAAAACAGTGAACAATTCTAGGAAAGATTGGTCTATCAAACTAGATGATGCTTTATGGGCATATAGGACTGCCTACAAAACCCCTATAGGAACTACTCCCTTTAGGTTGGTGTATGGTAAGTCTTGTCATTTACCTGTGGAGCTAGAACATAGAGCATATTGGGCCATTCAAACCTTGAATTTTGATCTTAAGCAAGCTGGTGAGAAAATGTTGTTACAACTTAATGAGCTTGAGGAATTGAGGATGGATGCTTATGAAAGTGCCCGTATTTATAAAGAAAGAACTAAAGTTTGGCATGATAAGCATCTGAGGAAAAAGGAATTCAAAGAAGGTGATTCAGTTTTGTTGTTCAACTCAAGATTGAAATTGTTCCCTGGAAAACTCAAGTCAAGGTGGACTGGTCCATATAGAGTTTCTAAGGTTTTCCCTTATGGAGCAATAGAAATTTGGAGTGAAAAATCTGGGAATTTTAAGGTCAATGGGCATAGATTGAAACATTACATAACTGGAGACCCAATACTAGGAGCAAGCTGTTACAAGCTCTCCAATCCCTCACCTCTTTTCAGTAAAATTCATGAAGAGTCCAGCTAAGGACTATAAATTAGCTCTCTTGGGAGGCATCCCAAGTCCTTTTATTTTGCTTTTGTTGATTTACTTTCATTTTCATTAATTTTGTTTTTATCTTAAATCTCCACAAATTCAATTTTTGACATTGTTAAATTTTTTTTCTTTTAGATGTAATTCATCAAGAAAATTTGGTGAACTGTTGGGAAAGTAATTCTTAACTTGAAAAAAATTTTGTCCTTCAAAAGAATCGATAAGTTTTCTTTGCATAACTTTGTCACGAGCTGATCTGGTTTATGCAGAGGAATGTACATTCTGCACAAAATGGCTTATGTTTTTGATGAAGGCTGGATGTATTTAAATGGAGGAAGGTTGGTGAATCAAAAAGCTGCAATCTGTTATTGCAAAGGAAAACTAAGTACATTCTCGCAGAGCGTAAAAATAGAATCTGCAGATCACTTGTGTTTTTGGTGAGGTTGGGTGAATAATTTTCTAATATTTGTGCTTCAAATGATATTATGGTGGTAAGTGAGTCATTTTTGCGATTTCGAGCTCCTTTGGGGTTGTAGGATTCAAGGTAGAAATGTTGCATTTTTCTTGGCAAATCTTGGAGACTTCATTTCATCATGTGTGGTTAGATGCAACTTCATACGATTTTTTTATGGAGTTTTATGTACTGAATGTTGATTTGCAGAATTTGAGTCAAAATGGCATAGCTCTCAAAGGTCTTTTACGTAAAATCCATTTTTACATGCTTGTGTGATGCACTTTTGATGAACTTTGAATATATTGATGTGTTTTTGATGAAAATTTCTCATGGTATGTGTTTCCTAGAATTATATTTCATCATTCTCGTATTGTTCACACTTGCAATTCATGTTCTATTGCATTCTTGATTTTGTTGAATTGCGCATAAGCAACTGCATAGCTTATGCAATCCTGCATAACCAAAATTCTTGCCATTTTTCACCTTTATTGCAAGTGCATAAGGAGAGTGCATAGCTTATGCAACTCTGCATAACCTCATTTTGTCAAATTTCATATCTGTTAAAACTTGCATAAGGTGAGTGCATGACTTATGCACTTCTGCATAACTTCAAATCCTTCATTTTCTCTCTCTGCCGAAACTTGCATAAGGTGAGTGCATGACTTATGCACTTCTGCATAACCAAAAATCCAAAACTCCAATTCTGCCGAAGGGTGCATAAGCAGAGTGCATAACCTATGCACTTAAGAATGACCAGAAACCCAGAAAAATCATTCTTGCCGAGGGGTGCATAAGGAAGGTGCATAAGTTATGCACTTCCGCATAACCAAGAACTCCAAAAATACAACCTTGCCGAGACCTGCATAAGCAATGTGCATAACCTATGCACATCTGCATAACCAGAAATCAGAAAATCCCAAAAGTTGCCGAGACCTGCATAAGCAATGTGCATAACCTATGCACATCTGCATAACCAGAAATCAAAAAATCCCAAAAGTTGCCGAGACCTGCATAAGCAATGTGCATAGCCTATACACTTCTGCATAACCAAAATTCTGAATTTCAAAACCTGCCGCAGAGTGCATAAGCAGAGTGCATAGCTTATGCACATCTGCATGACCCAATTTTTTGAAAAAACCACTTTTGCCGAGAGATGCATAAGGGGAGTGCATAACTTATGCACTCCCGCATGACTTCGCTCTTCACCATTTTAGGGTCACCGAAACATGCATAAGGACAGTGCATAACCTATGCACTTGTGCATAAGCATTTCTCTGAAATTTAAATCCTTTTGAAACATGTACAAAAGAGTGCACAGGTTATGCATAAATCATTTTCCCCTTATGCAGTCTCCTACAACCCGATTCAAATTCATTTTCAGCAAAGAACATTCCCACCATCTCCACTTCCCGACTCTTGAACCCCACGACCGCCCTTCAACCTTCATTCTTTCCGGCATTCCCGCCGTCTCTCTCCCATCTTCTCCACCAGCACTCTCATCACGAAAACCCTAAATCCCCCTACATTTCCATTTCCCCCTATCTCTTCTCCAATCGACCATGGATTCCCCTCCACATTCCCGCCCCGCCTCTCCTCTCGAAGTCTCTCCATTGTCTTCGATACACCCCCCCTCCAATCCTACACCACAAACGACACCCCCACCACCTCCACCAACCACATACAGACGCAAAATCCGATCCAAATCCGTGCGACCCATGTCCTCTGCTCCTCCTCTGTCCAAACGCAAAGAACCACCCACCCCATTTTCGGAACCACCTCCTAAAAAGCCAAAAGCTCCAGCCTCTACACCTTCTTACATAAAAAAGCCAATTTCAGCAACCCCATTTGTATCAAAGCTACCCTGGCCTCTCCCTGATACTATTCAAAAAGCTGCTTTCAAAAGACTCAAAGATAGAAGGGTACAACCTACTAGGTATATATCTGCTGATGCTCTACAATCTTTGGGTTTATTTGACAATGTAGTTGCATTTCTTGACGGTATGGGTTGGACAGAATTTGTGTATAAGCAAGAGGTAGTTTATCCGATTCTAATCTTGGAGTTTATTTCTTCATTCTCTGCTACCCTCAACTTGCATGATGTAGACCATAAGCCAATTATGACATTTAGATGCTTGGGGCAAAATAGAGAACTATCATTAGACCAATTTCATGGCATTTTTGGTTTTGCAATTGATGGGTTCTTTAGAGTACCACACACTGGAATAGAGGTAGCCAACAAGGGCATCTGGAATCCTGCCCAATTTTGGAGAATCATAACAAACCAACCTCAAACTTTCTCTGCTGGTAGATCCAAAACATCCCAAATCCTTGACCCTGCACTTAGGTTTATTCATAGGCTGATGGCTAGCACCATATTGGGCAGAGGGACTAGTTCTGGTGCTGTGGGCAAATCTGAACTATTTATGTTATGGTGTGCATTTCACAAAGTTAGGGTGTCTCCAGGTTACTTCTTTTGCGAACATGTGCTGTATATTGCCACCAAATCCATTGGTGACATTGTTTTGGGTGGACTCATTACTGTCATAGCCAAGCATTTTGGCTTTAATCCTGCAAAGCACTCAATCCCAGCACTTGAGGACACTTCCTATTTTGATGCTGCACACTTAACCAAAACAGGGTTCCATTTATCATATTTTGATACTGGCCACCTGCAGTGGCGAGCCTATTGCACAACCAGAAACCCAACCTTTCACACCAGTCCCACAGCACCCTACTACACCTACCCCACCCCCTCAGCCTACTCAGGACACTCCAGCTACCTCTGCTCAACCCATTCCTCCTACAGCTGAACCTACCTCATCCACAGCACCTCCTCCATTCAACACTAAAGCCTTATTCACCTACCTTGACAGGCTTAGTGATGATATCTACTTTGTGGATAGGAAGCTTGTGATGGTCTTGATACACTAAAGGATCGTCATGATCAGCTATTTGACCTTGTCATGGAAACCAGGGACAAACAGAAAGAACTGAAGGAGATGGTGAAGCAACTCATGATCTTTCTGGGCATGCCACCCCCACCTCCATCACCTCCTCCTGCACCATCATTTCGACAGCCGGCAGCAGCCACCAGCCCCTTAGCAACATCCTTGGACAAAGGAAAAACAATAGACATAGATTAGTGTTTAGTTTACTTTTGTTCAATCTTGTAGGACCTTTTCTTTGTAAATATGTTCAAACATTTATAGTTTGTTTTGGATTTTGTTGATTTGTTCTAAATTAGTTTCTTTTAAATTCTGTTTCTTTTGAAGTTTTATTGAATAGCTATTACATTAGTCTTCTTTGATTTTTATTGCACTTATTGCCTTTTTGTACATATTTGCCCATACTCTGTCTATATTTCCATACTTTTACTGCTGGTTGTACATTTCCCCTTGCAAATTCCCATGCAGCAGCTTTTTGTATACACTGCACAGCTATGAATTTCCTCATGCATAACCTTTGCATAGCCTGTGCAACTCTTTCTGCTACTTCTGCAGAACTGCACAGGTTGTATTTCCCTTATGCAACTGTCCTGCATAGCCTATGCAACATCTATTGCCTCTTATGCAGCACTGCATGGCTTATGCACCTTACCTATGCACATGTTACGAATGACACTTAACTCTGCATAACACATGCGACTTTTATGCATCCCTTTTACTTGAATTCTCATACCTGGTAACTCTTTCTTTTTGTTCTTATTTTTACAATTCCTGGTCAATATTATTTGCTTTGAGTTTTGGATATCTACTGTTTGAGACATTGAGGACAATGTCTAATTTTGAGTTTGGGGGTGCACATTTTGATTTTTAGCTTTATTTTTCACATTTTGAGTATAAGAGCATCTCATCCCATTTCATTTACATATATTGTAAATATTTTACATATACATCCATACATACATATTCATTACACATTTACACACACATTATACATCACTTAGAAATTGTACAAATTGCATACAAATAGGCTTACTCCATTTAGTTCATGCATTACTCATTTTAGGAATCATACACCATGCATTAAAATCTTTTGCCAAATCCCTTAAGTATTGAAAATGTGCCTATGAGAGTGATTTGACTCACCTTTTAGTTGGGTTTGTGGATTGAAAGTTCCTAAAAGGTGCAAGGTTTTGAAGTGTCTATCCCTTGCCTATATCTTCTTAGCCAAAAAGCCACCCAACTAGTCATTTGGAGATGGAAGTGTTTAGAGGGAATTATTGGATATAAGGTAGTCAAATGATGTCTCACCAATCCTAGAACAAATTTTCTAAACCTTTCAAGGCGAAATACCAGCTTGTACTTGAAAAGAGAGATGATTAGGCATTCTTTGATTTAAACCTTCTCATTTTAAACCTTTGGCCCTTTTCCTAATTAAAATTACCCTTGCAAACCCCTTTTGAGCCTTTTTATCCCTAATTTTTCTTGAATCCCTTATTGCTACCTAGCTAATGAACCAAACACTACAACCCTTTTCATGAGAATAATTATTTACAATATTAGGTACATAAAAAAAAGAGAAAAAGAAAAAAGAAAAAAATATATACAATAAAAGGGAGAAGAAATGCTTGTCATCTTGTAAAAGTGCTAGTATATGTGCTTTTCACTATTGCCATTCAAAATGAAAGAAATCCACCCAAAGTATTAAAAGAAATGAGTTTGGGGGTGGCAATTTTAGGGACAATCATCAAAAGAAAATGCAAAATACAAGTTAAAGTATCAAAAATGTCCCTCTATTTTTTATGTGTTTTGTAAACTATGCTAGCACTTGACAATCCTCATTGTGTATTCTTCTCTCCCACATATAAAAAAAAAGAGAAAAAGAAAAAAATATATAATAAAGTGTACCTTATGTTTCAAAATTGAAAATATTCTCATGCTTTGAATCCTTTTACCCATCTTTCTTCTTAGCCTCATTTTGAACCCCATGGCCCCATTACATCCCTAAAAAGACCTTTGATCTCTTGATGGTACTAGCCACATTAGTGGAGATAGGAGTAGGGAATTTGCCTATGGGATTGGGAAATTAGTCATTCATTCATTCAATTCCATCATTCCATATGGAGACACTTTGACTATTGATTGTTCTAGAATTCCTTTTGAGCATGACTCTCTATTTTGATTAGTTGGTTTGGGGATTTTGAATGATAATTGACTTGATGGCTAAGCGGTGAAAGCTTGGATAAGCATTAGATTCTTTGCATTTTGAGGGATGGGTATATGGATTGTTGGTATGGCTAAAGGTGTGTTAAGTTACTTTAATTGGTAATTTTCATAACTCTTTGGATAAGGCACCCCTAAAAACTTTGCATCACATTTTAAAGTTTGCTTGAGGACAAGCAAAAGCTTGAGTTTGGGGGTATTTGATGCACATATTTTGCATAGTCATTTAGGTCTAATTTCACAATCATTTTATTTGGTTATTAGTTATTTTTAGCTAATTTCATTAGTTATTTAGTTAGTTTTCCATAATTGTCAACTTTGGATTAATTTGTAATTTTTGCTTTGTTTTGTAGGAAAAATGGTGTTTTTGAAGGACTAAAGAGAATTTTGCCATTGAGGAGTGTCTTCTACAGCAAAAAGATGCCAAAAGCAAGTTTTCAAGCTAAAATATGCATAGACCAAACTGTGCATAACTTGCCGCATAAGGAGGAAGAACACTGTTCCAGAACCAGCCGAAACGTGCATAAGGAGACTGCATAGCTTATGCACATTCTCACCTCCCTTATGCAGATTCACGAAATTGTGCATAACCTATGCACCAAGTCATGCAGCTTCGCATAAGTGACCCAAAACCGGTAAGCGCATAAGGGATGCATAACTTATGCAGTCCACTTATCTGATCCCATAAAGAGTTCATTAATGAGCTGGCAGAAGATTCCCTTAATGTATTCCTCCTAGAACATACTATTTTAGGGCTCCATGTCAGAAAAATGCTATATATAGTCCCATTTTCTCATTTTAGAAGAGAGGCAAGGAGCAAAGAAAGAAAGGAGGAGGCTAAGCAGAATTTGAGGAGTCATTTTCACCTTCCACACCATTTTTAACCAAGATTTGCAGATTTCTTCCT
Source organism: Hevea brasiliensis (assembly GCF_030052815.1). Taxonomy (NCBI): domain Eukaryota; kingdom Viridiplantae; phylum Streptophyta; class Magnoliopsida; order Malpighiales; family Euphorbiaceae; genus Hevea; species Hevea brasiliensis. Next base: position 73,262,273 of record NC_079507.1, on the reverse strand, counting down.
TCCTTTACATTTTTCCACATTCCTAGTGTTTAATTTCTTACTTCTTAGCTTAGATTAAAGCTTTATTTCCATTTAAACTCATCATAGCTTGTAAGCATTATGGATAGTGAGTAGTTTACTTTTGATTATGGAGTAAGGGTTGTAATATTTGAGATATTTTGTGGATTTTGATTGGGTAATCCATATTTTGTGGTCTTAATGAGTTTTATTCATTTCTTGTATGCTTAATGACATGCTTAATGTAGGATCCCATTGAGTAATGTTCTTAATCCATGGTTGAAGCAATGAAAGGAGAAGGCCTTGTGATAGATAATCAGGAAATTGGACTTAATTAACTTAGACCTAGAAATAGGCTAAGGATTAAGAGGATTCACAGATTAATTAAGGAACTTAATGGGTCTTAATTAATTTAACTCCACGAAAGTAGGATTAGTTTGATTAAGGCACTCTTTGTCTCACTCGAAAGGGAATTCAAAGGATTTAAGAATTAATCTCCTTAAAACTCATAAGTTTCATAAGATTGGACAACCAATTTAAAATCCCAAAATAGCTCGAATATGAAACCCCGAACTCCAGAATCATCTTTTTACCATTGTTAATTTCTAATCGAATTTAATCATTTGCCAATTTAAATATTGCCATATCTGAACTTGCTTATTTCTATTTGATGCAATTTTAGTTTAATTAATACATTTTTGAATAGAATATTAATTTTACACATTTAGATTTCATACTCCATTACCCATTAATTCATCATTTTAATCTCATAAATACTTCAATTTAGTCAACTTTTATATCGAAAATTTAATCATTAACACAACTCCTCGTGGGATCGATATTTTTCTATACTACTTGTACGACCCGTGCACTTGCGGTTGGGACGCATCAACTCTGTCCGGTTGGTTTCTTGAAATTGGGCCCAAATGGGCCTTAGAATTGGGTTAATGAATAGTTAGGCTTACTACGGGCCTCGGGGGCTTTAGGCTGGCCCAGGTCCTAGTACCGGTCCTGCCCATAGGTTGGGTCGTGACATGTTGGACGTGGTGTACTTGCTTCAGGACTTGGCTAGGGGCAGGGTGCCCTTGGATACTGGCACAGTGTTCACTGGCAAGCTTGGGTTCTGGTTCTTTGAGTTCCTTTTGAAGGTATGTATGAAGCTTCTTCTTTAAATACTTTTTTAAAGATTTGGTATTGTTAGCCTCTTTATTTTTTGAAAAGAGTGGAAAATGCTATTTATGATAATGATATAATTTATTAGAGTCTAAATTTTGTCACTAGTAGTTACTTTGAAAATCCTTTTCTTTGAGTTCACCTTGAAGGTTAATATTTAATTTAATCTAAGATTAATAAATTTATTTATTATATTTAAACTTCAAAGACGAATTTAAATTAAAGTTTAATAAAATTTTATAAAGTGGAAAAAAAATTTTAAATTTAGACATGTTTAGTAATAAATTTTAAAGTAATATTTAATGTTTTTACTCTAATTAAAATATTATATCTCTTATTTATATTGTTTAGTGGCATAATATTTATAGAGGTTGAGAGAGTAATTCAAGAAAAGTTACTCCTTTTATTTTTTAGAGGTTGAGGGAGCATTTAATTAGAGTTAATAAGATAATACTACTATTTTGCTAAATTTAGGGGGTGTTTGGTTTACTTGATGAGTGCAGCTGATAGCTGATAGACACTCAAACAGGTAAATTATAGTGTTTGGCAAGCTTAAAAACATAGAGCTGATAGCTGATGGGCAACTGATATGATACCCATCAGCTGCAGTTTGTATCAGCTCTATTTTTAGAGCTGTTTCTCATCAGCTAGCTGATTTGGTTTTATTTTTTATTTTGACCATATTATCCTTTTTTATTTAACTTAAAAATTAATATTATTAATATTTTTATTTTTTTTATTTATAATTTTAACATTTTAATTAACGTATTTTAACTTTGTTAAAATATTTTTTATTAATAACATTAAATATAAAATATTTATTTATATCTAAAAACTTAAAATTAATTATAAAATTTTCTATTAACAATAATAATTATTTTATTACTTTATCTATATTTTTAAAATTATTTAATTATCTAAAAAATAATTATTTTCTTATTTCAATAATAAAATAAATGATATAATATAAAAGATTAATAATTATATATTTATTTAAATAATATAATATATTAATTTAATAATTATATATTTAATTTAATAATAAAATAAGTAATATAATGTAATAAATTTATAATTTTATATTTATTTAAATAATAAAATAAATTATATAATATGTACCCTTATTAGTCATTTCACATATCAACAGCAACCGCTAAATATAATTTTACCAAACACTTAACATAAAACAGCTATCATCAGCTATCAGTTATCAGCTATCAGCTATCATCTATCAGTTGTATTCAACAGTTAAACCAAACAGGCCCTTATCCCTATATAAACAGTTAACCACTAACTAATAATTAACATAATTAAACTTCACTCAATTGATTTATATACCTAATTTCACTGTTATATTAAGTCATTTTAGCTTAAATTGAATTAAGTCATTTTGGCTTAAAGAGTACAAGCAAGGACTAATTTTTTTTTTTTTAATCAGACATTCTTGCCTTGCATTTCACAAAATTCTTGAGGTTAGCTTAGAAGCAAACTGCACTTGATGAGTTAAAAGTCAAAAGTCTTTAAACGCCAGCTTAATTATTTGTTAATAATAAATAGTTACATAGGAAGCTAGCATGCTTACTTATTATTTACAATGCCTTTGTGGATTAATTTGCTCAGGAGAAACAAAGTGTGCCCAAAATTTTTATTATTGATTCAATAATTCAATGATCAAACATTTATTTTTAATATAAAATGTTATATTCAAATACTAAGAGACCTCTTTTTCTAAAATATTTTTTAAATTATGAATCCCAAACAGGCAAAAATGTCATGTAAAGTATTGGCAAACACAAACAACCAGACAATCGTTCGACAAAATTGTCTCTCCGAGGTATATATAGAGAAAAAGAAAGAGGCTGTCCCTTGACGAGGAGGACTGATATGTGCTTCGATGGTCCAGAATAAGTGAAGTTGATGGCCATGGGGGAGAGATATTGCATGCACCAGAAGCTAGAAGCTAAGTGGATTTCCCTTCGTTTGTACATAAGAAGGGTTGGGTATCAGAAACCTGAAACTTGCATAAATTTAATTGCAATTATTTGTATATGCCTGTTTCTGTTATGCTTATATTTTTTTCTTTTTTGTTCATTTCTCCTATAATATTGTTATTAGGCAGTGGTGGAAATGTAATCGACTGTGTATTTTACTATATATTTATTAGGAGAATTAATTCCTCTATTTACAAGTTTTCATAAAAAAAAATAATAATAATAACAAAGTTTAAAAAAAATAACTTCATCTTTTAAATTTTGATAATTTTATTAAAATATAAAAATATTTATACACATATTCTTTAAACACAATATTAATTTAATATTATAATTAAATAATTAAATAAAAAATAATTTTTATATACAAATAATTTTGAAACAAACGAAGCCTTTAATTTTGATACTTCCTCCAACTTCCCAGCGCTCTTTTTCTTCCTCCATCCTATTCTTCAAATTTAGATGGTAGAATTAAACTAATTTTGCCTTGAAAGAGTCTGTTTCTTGAAGCTGCGAGGACATGAGTAATACGAGAACTTTATATCGCAAAGAATAGCTGGTGATAAGATTGAAAATAGCCCGACTATATGACTCTTGGGCCAGCCCATACCAAAACATGTAGTTGGTCACTCGATTGCAGGATCTTCATCCATGGAGTAGTAAGAAAATCTTTGGACCTTTTGCTTCGTTTGAGTCAATATATATATAAGAAAAAAAATTAATTTATTCTCATCACAAACATATTATTTTTAATATCATTTTTATATTTTTTAAATTAAAAAATTAAATTCTTTTATATAAAAATAAAAATTGATAAAAAATAATTGAATTAAATTATTATAAAATTATAATTTTCAAATAGGAGGTAGTGTTAGAAATTGAAAAGTTTAATTATATATAATAATTTTTTTTTATAAAAAAAATTAAAAATTATTTTTCCAAAAATTTCTATGTATAAAATTTTCTAATATATTTTTAATTAAATCTGTGAAATTAGAAACACTCTATTTCTATTAGTTATATGATTCTAATTAATTATTACTGCTGCCGCCGCTTGTCAAAGCTATATAAAGCAAATGTTTATGTAGAGAGACATATAAGAATTCCTCAAATAGGCAAAAGATGTCCAATTAAAGAACCTAATTAGAAACCTATTTGCATAACTAACTCATAAATTTAAAATAATTTATTTTTTTTTTAAAATAACAAATTAAGTTAGAGTCATAATGGCAACCTTTCAAGCTTAACTGTTACCCCTTTAAAAACCTCAACCATGGTTCTTCCTTCAACACCATAATTAATTACATGATTAAGCTTCATTTTACTTGGTCTCATCTACCACACCCCTCTACGAAGGACGCAGCAAAATGGAGCTTATTATTAACAAATCAATCCTTAATTTCCTTCTCTTCTCTTCCTTTCTCTCATTCTCTACTGAAGCCACTTCTCGTATTCCTTCCAAGCCTACATTTTCATTCTTTGCTTTGGATTCACCATCTCCCTCACCTGTAGAACACTCGTCGAATCTTGTTCCTTTCGATTTGAAGCCATTTCTCTCTGCCCATTTCCCAAATGTGCCACGTTCATCAATCCACTCTTCCCTTAAACATATATGTGGGGTTACTCAAAACCCTACAAAGCGTGTCTCTCTTATTGCTCCGCACATGACTGGTTCTGTAAATGTTGTTTCATCTTTGCACGTATTGATCAAAACACTCGATGTTCTTGTAAAGGATGCATCCTCCATTGCGATGAAAGTGAGCAACGATCCTTCATTTATAGTCAAGAAAAGCCTCAATATAAGCTTAGAACAATACTGGAAGGCCATTAGTAACATTGGAAAAGCTTTGGCTGCATTTTCTGTTCGTGACTATGATGAGGTGCACACCATGCTTATTGCTGCCATTACGAATTTTGGGTTTTGCGATGAAGCTTTCTATAAACATGGGCTAGCAAAATCACCGATGAATATTAATGGGTTTTTGATAGAATTTGCTGCATTTGGCGTCGACATTTCTACAAAATTGATGGAAAATATTATTCATTTCTAGTTGAAGGAAAAAAAATCATCAATTTACGAGGGAATTCAGTTGTCATCATCACGTCAGTGGCTTGTGCATATCTTTAAAGAAGAAAACTATTTAAATAATAAAAATGGAAATTGTTAATTAATTAACATAAACCAATTAATTAAAGTAAACCAATTAAAAATATATATATTTTAATTAAAAAAATAATATAAACTAGTTAGCAAAAAGGGCCCCAATCAACCCAGTAATCGATGTCATCGATCTATTCGCAGTCAACTCAGCCTCGTTGTAACAACAACTAACATGTGTCTTGATTAATTTGAGGATTAAATCCTGGCTATGTCGCTAGTAAAATGACAACTTTACCCCTCGATGATGCCATGTGATCAGGTCTCAATATTAACTTGTTTATATGCAACTTTTGACGTTGAGACTAGCTATATATCCGCCTTCCTCTATATAAAACCCAGAGAGCTGCAACTCTGTCTGAGTCTTGCTAGCTGCCCTGGGCAGCCGGTGCAATTCTGGCGCTGCTACCACTAACATGGATGCCTACGTGAATGGTCGGCACGATCGAATCTTGTTGTCGTTTAATATGTTGGAAAGCAGTACTGCATCAAAGAGGCCAAGATGGAGTTTGTTGTGGAGGAAACTAATGACAGAAAAGAAGAAATTTTTTGATTGCTCGTCTGCAAGTAATCGGATGTGTGTTGGAAAAAAAGTTAATACGGAAGAATAAAAAATATTTTTATTAAATAAAAAGAAACTTTTTATGTAATTTTATAAATTATTTTAATTGATATTCTGTTTATATAGTATTTAGTTTTAATAAAATAAAATAAAATTTTCATTTAAATATTAATTATTATCTAAAATTAAATCAATACTTAAAATTTAAAATATAATAATTTAAAAAATAAGACTAAATCAAACGCCGAGAACTAGACTCTAACAATATGTTTCTTTTATGATCCTCAAACCTATTCTCAGAATTTCGATCAAGGCTCGACGTGGTCTGTTCCTGATAATATGTCTCGCTCCTTCTCTGCCAGGTTTGCTGTTCCTTCCAGGATCTTTGAAAAGACTTTTCCTTTAGTATAACGACAAGAAATTGTGAAGTTTCGAGGTTTCTTGATCATCTCTCCTCCGTATTTTTCTTGATATTCAACACGTAGTTTTCTTTTTCTTTTTTTTTTATTATATTATTAGAATTATTATTTTTTTCATATTTTCATGTGTTTTTGACACCTTCAACTTCTTCTTGTTGTCACTTGAATCAGAAGTAATTGAAGATGCTTTTGGATTCATGTATTTTGGCCTATCCACTCTTGCCTTATCTTTTTCTTTTTTCCTAGTAAATTTGAAGCAACTAACTTACCGTGATCGCATGATAATAATCTAAACAATGATGATGACTGAAGACAATAATTAATTAATCTCAAGTGGGCAATTAACTAATTAATAAATTAACATCTCTTTGCAACTTCAAAAAATGCTTTAATTATTGAAGAAGTATAGGTCGTTGAAAATGGATTGCTCTTCAAAGCGTTTGTTCTTTATTCTCATCTCTTGACTTTAGAGGCAGTGATTAGTGATTTCAAGTTTTGTTATTAGATATATAATACTTGGTTTAATTAATTAATTAATTAATTATTGCAATTAAAATAATCATTTTGATTTGGTGGTCCAGACAATGCACGAGAGTGAGACAGCGTACCAGCCGATGATCTATCCAGAAAGATACACAAATGCATGTGCCCATTCAAAATGGGATCTCTCAACCAACACATAAAATGGTAGAAGCTGATTGCAGGCTCAATAAATGAATACGTTTTGACATTTCCATTACAAACATATAAGGGTCATTTTCAAGAAAAATTTCTCTCTATCAATGGGGATTCTTGAGGACAGTGAGTTCAGATAGCATATGGGGCAACTCAGTGCGGTGCACCATTCCGGTCACACAAGGGCCCATCTATCTAGTTAAAACTGTCTGCTCATCTCAGTTCAAATTAGTATGAAGCTATATTATTTCTAGTCACACTCCACTTCAGTCCCCTCAGTGAGGTTCACAAGCAATTAAAATGGTAGAGGATGCCCCACTTACCTTGTCAAGGAATCAAAATCCCCATATCAAAAAGCCACCAGGTCTCAACTCCATTGTTGATTTCTTTGCCTTTTCTGCTTATGATGTCTTATTAATCACCTAGCTAGCTTAGTTACATAGAAGTTTATATAGTTAATCTGTTATCTAGTCTTGTCTTATTAGTACACTGGTTTTTAACTTATCAGAACAAGAGGTTCATAACACTGATTATAATTTATGACAGATAAAAGTAATTTGGAAGATAAGTTTCATATATTTAACATTGTTAAGGACCCCTTCAAAATCAACAAGAAAACTAAACAAGGACATAGTCACGTCCCTTGCCAAGAAGACTTCCCGTTGATGCCAACGTTGAGCTCTGGATTTGAGCTTCGACCCACTAATTTCTTTGAACGCAGTCCTGTATTGAAGGTGATAACCCCTAACCAGTAACTTGGCCTAACTGCAGTGCCAGCCCTTAGTCTGGCTTTGTTGTTGAGTCCTGCTTTCAGAAATAGCGAATGGAATTGCAACTTGTTCATGATTCTGCTGTTTCAATAAACCAAATATTAATATAATATCAAATCGAGTGCATTTTATTGCCTACCGTATAAATTCTATTGTAAATTTAAACATAAATAGATATATAAAATCTAACCACGTTGTTCAATTCCATATTGATTAGATACATGACATGAATCCATATACTTGGGTGCTATTTTGTTTGCTGTTTTGATTAAATTTTTTATATTAAGTTTATATTTCTCATCTCCGCCAAATCTGCCGAAAAATCATTTGGGATATCTTCGAAATGATCTACTGTGTAAGTCACCTGCAATCGAGTGTTGTTGCTGCACTGTTCTGGTGGGATGTCAGGAGAGGAGATATTTGGATCCAAGAGTTACTGTTTGTGATTGCTCTCCGCACACTTTTTTTTTTTAAGGAAAAAGCAGCAGTTGTTGGTCCCAGGATCAAGAGGTCCAAAACAAAAGAACCAGTATCACTTGGCAAATAAAGTCGTTCCAGTCTTCATATCTTGAGCAGCTTTGGAATGCTATCCACACACTTATCCACTGGCTTCCATTAACTTTGGGAAGATTGATATGTTGCTGAAATTTTCATCATTGCTCCGTGGTAATAGCTATAATTGAAATGGGTAAATCGCTTGTTTTTGTCAATCGCAGTACCCTTGACGATATGCATTAATGCGCTGTTCTCATTGAGAAAGAAACTAGCGTTTTGGCTCAAAGTTTCCTTGAGCCAATAGCCTGGACCACCTAATCGGAAAGCTGGTAGGACTATATAGCCATCGGACTTTAGTCTTTTTATGCATTTGAAAAGAAACTAAATAAAATCTTTGATAAAAATATAAAAATTAAAAAAAATTATAAAATATTAAAAAATTTAAATTAATTAATTAAATATATATATTGGAAATGAGTGCAACATTTGACTACCATTAATGCTTGCACTCACATGGTATCTGTTTAGTGGACAATCTGTTTTTTCGTCGAAGATCAGATTCATTAACGGTCAAAATGCACATCATTTAAAAAGTTGTGTAATACAGGAATATTTTCCATTCAGGGGTTGTTACCATTGTTGCGAGAAAATTATTTTCTTAAATATATTAATAAAAAAATATTAAAAATAATTTAAAATTAAATTTAATAAATTTTTATCATAAAAATATTAAAAAATAAAATAATATTTTTTAAATTATTTTTTTTAATAATATCTAAAAAAATAATTTAAACTCTATAAATTCAATGCTAAACAAACAATCAATGAGGACTATAAAGTATTAATATCACGTGGCAAATTTCAGAAAATTTTTACTTAAATATTTACTAAGTTAAATTTTTTTTTTTTCAAATTTAATTGAATCAAATTAAAGTAGATGAGATTAATTGATTTTTAGGATATAATTTATAATTATTATTTCTCTTTTTTAATTTGATGAAAACAAATAATTTATAATTATTTATATAAATGCTATATATTATCTATATCTTGGGATTCAGCTGAAAGCAAAAATCATTTATAATTACGATGGGGGTGTTTGAAAGGTTTAGGAGACCAATGGTAAAACAAAAGAAAAGGTTATTGCTATGTTTGTTGGACAACACAAGCCTCTTACACAAGTGGGCAGTGGCCACTGTGTCTTAAAGGAAAAATTGCTGTCGGCAAAACTAATTATTGTAGGGTCCCATCTCATCCTGAACATCACCAAACAAAATAAACGTGTTGAGGAATTGCCAATATCCAAGAAGAGTACCCTTTGATACTCAAAATTATATTATCTCTTGTCTGGTATGGAAGAGTTGCGTCTCCGAGCAGCTAGTTAGCCGGTTTGTGATTATGAATGCGCTTTCAGTGCTGTGTGTCACCCCACAAATTTGGTCTCCCGGAGAAGTCCAATTTTTTTTCCGCGAGGTTGCCTACAGAGGGAGGTTCAGTAGGTGTAAATCCTTGTGGGGCGAAGGGAAGGTGCATTGCCGGGAGGCAATGTTTGCGGGAGTCGATTTTCGGGCAACAGCCAACCGGCAAGCAGGAGAGTTGCCGGGAGGAGCAGGACAAAATGTGGTAAAGTCTGCCTACTGCACGCCAAAATGAGGTTCAGAGGTGCCGAGGCGTCTTTGGCGCTTCCGGGCAAGCCGGGCGATGGGAGGCCCAAAACGAGGTTCACGGGCCAAGTCTGGCGAGGAACGGGCCCGTCGGGCGTGCGGGCCGCGTGGGAGCAGCGCGCGGGCAGACAAGGCGCGAAACGAGGTTCATCGCGCGGGAACGGGCGCGCGGGAATGCTGGGCGCGCGCGCGGACGAGGTTCAAATCAGCGCGGGAAGGCTGGGCGCGCGCGCGGGCAGACGAGGTTCAAACTGGGCGCGGGAGCTGCGAGGCGCGCGGGCAAACGAGGTTCGCCCGAAGGTTCCAGAAGCGCCTGGAGAGCTGGCGCGGGAGGAGCTGGCGGCGCGCGTCGCCCGCCCAAACGAGGTTCACCCGCGCTGGCAGCCCGCCAAAACGAGGTTCCCCGCCAGTTTTCTGCCAACCCGCCCAATTTCGAATTTTGGCCGCCAAAGGGAGTTCCAACTCGGCATGAAGGCTATAAATAGGGGTTTTTGGCCTTCATTTGGGCAACCAAGAGTCTCCACATGCTCTCAAGCCATACCAAAGCTTCCAAGTGTATTTTTGTGTATTTAGCCCACTTTATTGCTCTCTTGTGAGCCTTAGGCTTGTAAAGCTATTTTTATTGAGTAGTAAAGTTACTTTCCCTTTGCCAATCTTGTTCCTTGTGTTTCACTCACTCTCTCACCATTTTTACCCTTTGTCACCCTTGTTAGTCTATCTTAATAGACTTTGAGTGTGGAAAGGCTGACTTAGTCTTGGGGGAAGACTAAGGCCGCACGGTTTGAAGTAAGTTTGAGGTGAGCAAGCTTCTTACTCCGTGACAGGTGGTATCAGAGCTGGTTAAGCAATATCAGAGCTTCGGTTGCTCTTGAAGGTGACAATGGCGGACCAGAGTGAGATCACCCTTGGTGTGGGTGTTGCTCCTACGGTTGTGGAGCATGAAGGCGGCAGGAGAAAAGGCCGAGGTAAGTCAAGGGATCCTAGCCGAGCAAGGGAGGACTTGGGAGACTTGGAGAGACGTCTCGCCAAGGTCGAATTGCACCTCGTGGATGGAGAGGAAAGGTTCGAGGAGATGGACACCCGCTTGATGGAGCTCGATGAGAGGATGGAAGAGCTTCGAGGGGACATGCAGGGTGCCTTGAACGCTGCAATCGACAAGCTGGCTAGTGAAGGTGAGTCCCTACGCCTTTCTCAAATGGGGGAAATTGCTGCCTTAAGGGATGAGAATAGGTCCCTAAAGGAACAGTTGGAATGGGCCATGGGGAAGTTGAAGGAAGTTGAGCAGCAAGTGTCTCTTGTTGCTATGGCCGTGGCACGTGGGGGAGTTGCCACTACTTCCGGGGCTAGCTTGGTCATCCCTTCGCGAGTGGAGGTTCCGAAGCCAAGTGTGTATGGTGGCGCTAGGAATGCGAAGGAGATTGACAATTTCTTGTGGAGCTTGGAGCAGTATTTCAGGGCGATTGGCATAACGGATGATGCCAAGAAGGTGGACCATGCGCCCTTGTATTTGGTGGATACTGCGATGGTTTGGTGGAGACGGAGGCACGGCGACATGGAGAAAGGGCTTTGCACCATTGCCTCATGGGATGAGTTCAAGAGGGAGCTCAAGAGGCAGTTTTACCCGGAGAATGCCGCGCACGAAGCAAGGGCCAGATTGAGGCGTCTGTCACATAGGGGAAGTATTCGGGACTATGTGAAGGAATTTATGGAGACTTTGTTGGAGATCCCGGACTACCCAGATGCGGAAGCTCTCTTTGCCTTTACCGATGGCCTGCAGACTTGGGCCCGAATGGAGATTGAGAGGCGTGGAGCACGAGATCTAGCTACCGCCATCTCCATAGCTGAATCCCTCGTGGAGTTCCAGAGGAGCGAGGGAGGCAACAGCCAAGGCAAGGATGGAAGCTCCAAATCCCACCAGCCGAAGGAGGTGCATCCTAGGAGTCAGAGGGAAGACCGAGGTATGCAACGCCCTCCTCTTTCGTGCTTTCTTTGTGATGGACCCCACAGAGCTCGAGAGTGTCCAAAGAAGAGCAAGCTCTCGGCGTTGGTCGAGGAAAGGGAGGAGAGACCTTTCCAGCCTAGGGAGGCGACCATGGGATCCTTGCAGTTGAGTGCCCTGAAGGTCCAGGAGAAAGGGACCGTGAATGTGGAAAAGGGGCGACCTTTTGTCCAGATCGAGGTGGGAGGACAAAAGCTGCGGGCATTGTTGGACACCGGGGCATCCCACAACTTCCTAACGGTAGAGGAAGCTAAGAGGTTGGGCATCCCATATGAGAAGGAGATGGGATGGTTGAAGGCAGTCAACTCCACACCCAACCTGATACACGGTGTAGCCCGAGACACTAAGGTACGCATTGGAGACTGGCATGGTACCTTAGATTTCTTTGTTGTCTCTATGGATGATTCTCCATGCATACTTGGGGTCGAGTTCGTGGACCGAGCTAAGGCGATCCCGATGTTATTCGCCAACAGCATGTGTATCACGGAGGGAGGTGGTACATGTGTGGTGCCGTTGTTGCGAGGGAAGGCGTCCAACACCCTTGCAACCATGCATGTTGAGATGCAAGATCCTTCAGCTGCTCAGGGAGAGAAGCAGCATGGGAAAGGAGGAGGTACTCCGAAGAAGGATCAGAAGGAGTGTAAGAGGGGACACACTCCGAAGTTGCAGAAGGGGCATCCACCAAGGGAGAAGGTGGACTGTGCGAGGGGAAATGCAGTAGCCAGAAGTCCAAGTAAGGAGTCACCGCCGAGGCAGGAGGGTCCGAGGCGACATCGCTCGAGGAAGAGCAGGCGGAAGTGCAAAGCCGAGGGAAGAGCTGGTGCACTTAGCCACAGGGACGAGGGAGGTACTGCAGGAGCACAGTTAGAGCAAGCCCGAAGCAACACTGCGGTGCATGCCGGGAGGCATGGGAGGAAGTCCAAACGACGAGGGCGTCGTGCGGATTGAGTGGGGGAGAATGTCACCCCACAAATTTGGTCTCCCGGAGAAGTCCAATTTTTTTCCGCGAGGTTGCCTACAGAGGGAGGTTCAGTAGGTGTAAATCCTTGTGGGGCGAAGGGAAGGTGCATTGCCGGGAGGCAATGTTTGCGGGAGTCGATTTTCGGGGCAAACAGGCCAACCGGGCAAGCAGGAGAGTTGCCGGGAGGAGCAGGCCAAAATGAGGTTAAGTCTGCCTACTGCACGCCAAAATGAGGTTCAGAGGGGCTGGAGGCGTGCCGAGCGCTTGCTGGGCCAAGCTGGGCGATGGGAGGCCCAAAACGAGGTTCACGGGCCAAGTCTGGCGAAGAACGGGCCCGTCGGGCGTGCGGGCCGCGTGGGAGCAGCGCGCGGGCAGACAAGGCGCGAAACGAGGTTCATCGCGCGGGAGCGGGCGCGCGGGAATGAAGGGCGCGCGGGCAGACGAGGTTCAAACTGGGCGCGGGAGCTGCGAGGCGCGCGGGCAAACGAGGTTCGCCCGAAGGTTCCAGAAGCGCCTGGAGAGCGCTGGGCGCGCGCGGGCTGCCAGCCCGCCCAAACGAGGTTCACCCGCGCTGGCAGCCCGCCAAAACGAGGTTCCCCGCCAGTTTTCTGCCAACCCGCCCAATTTCGAATTTTGGCCGCCAAAGGAGTTCCAACTCGGCATGAAGGCTATAAATAGGGGTTTTTGGCCTTCATTTGGGCAACCAAGAGTCTCCACATGCTCTCAAGCCATACCAAAGCTTCCAAGTGTATTTTTGTGTATTTAGCCCACTTTATTGCTCTCTTGTAAGCCTTAGGCTTGTAAAGCTATTTTTATTGAGTAGTAAAGTTACTTTCCCTTTGCCAATCTTGTTCCTTGTGTTTCACTCACTCTCTCACCATTTTTACCCTTTGTCACCCTTGTTAGTCTATCTTAATAGACTTTGAGTGTGGAAAGGCTGACTTAGTCTTGGGGGAAGACTAAGGCCGCACGGTTTGAAGTAAGTTTGAGGTGAGCAAGCTTCTTACTCCGTGACATGTGGTACTCACGTCATGGTATGAAAAACGTGGCCGACAAAAATTAAATTATTTCGATTCTTCGACTATTTCTTAAATTTAATTCTTCAATGGTGTCCAAAATGGAAAAACCTCTATTTTCACTCATAACAAATATTATTTTGATTTATATGCATAATTATTTAATTTATCCTTTAATTAAAATATAATATTATTTTCCTAAGTGTTACTTAATTTTTTTAAACATAAATCATATTATTACATAATTTTATTAATTAAGTATTACTTTTAATTAATAATTAATATTACAAATATATAATTTAATGATAATACATAAAAACATATTTATTAATAATTTATAAAAATAGAACAAAATTATCCAATACATATTACCCTTTTCTTTCTCCTTCTCTCATCTTCACCTTAATTACGATAAGTGGATGAGATGGAAATAACAAAGTGCCCATTCGACATTAAAGTTAGCGAGTTAAAATTATTTTTTAAAAAAAAATATTATTTGAAATATTATTAAAAAAAATAAATAAATTATTTTATTATTTTTATAATTAAAATTTATTAATTTTAATTTTAACTTTTTTAATATTCTTTAATTATATATTAAAAAAAATACTTTTTCTCAAAAGCAACTCTAACAATAATATTAAATAAATCCAAAATTCATATATATATATATATATATATATATATATATATATATATATATATGCGCCTATATACTCATCAGTAGACTTCATTTATTGTTTCTTCATCTTATTTTAAATTATTTTTAGAAAAGTTTAGCCATTTTTTATCATAGAAATCATTATATTTTTTAAAATATATAAATTCCTTGATAATATTAAAGTCTCAAATATTATAAATTAAAAAAATCACAAGAAAGATAATATCCGAACAGATATAAAACATATAGCGTTTGTTGATTTTTTAATAAACAATAATAAGAATTGTCTATATTCTTTTGAAAATAATACTAACACATATGATATTAGATCTTCTGTTGGATAATGATTTTAATAAAAGATATAAATTTTTGAATTAAGCATTGATTCTTTATATAATTTAGATCATAAAATAATCTATTTGGATCTTTGATATATATGTGTTAAGGATTTGTTGCATATAATATATATAGATGAACTCAAGCTATTACGTGTCAATAGATGAATAGACAGCACTATTAGGTTTTATAAACATAATGCTTATACTATGCACGGGTAATTTATATTTTTAATTATATTTTAAATAAGATAAATTATTATTATTAAATTAATTTTAAATTAAAATTTCTCTTTTATTTAATTTAATTTTAAATTTTTTTTAGCTATTATAATAATAAATTTTTAATTAATTTATGATGCAATTAAATAAAATACATATTTAATTCTTTTTATACATATATTAATAGTAATTTCCATTATTATTTCGTTTAAAATTTACTAAAATTACTTTATTCAAAAAATAATTTAAACTTTATGAAATTTTTATATTTTATCTCATAATTTATATAAATCGATATTTATTTTTTGTAAATTACATGAAATATATTAAATTAATGAAAAAAATAATATTATTTTAAAAAATATAAATATAATACTTTTTGTTATTAATATAATAAAAAAAATAAATTACTAATAATAAATTGAATTATTTAATTTTAATAATAATGAAAATATATAACATTATTATTAATTAAAAATAATATTCTATTATATTATTTTTTAAAAATACTATATTTAAGTGTAATTTTTTTTATTAATCTGATATATTTTTTATAAAATAATTATTTGATAAAAATAGTTATCACTTTACATAAATTTATGATATATATATATATATATATATATATATATATATATATATATATATATATTATAAAAAATAAAATTTTAAAATATCATCATTTTTTATTGATATAATAAATATTAAAAATGCATATTATTTTTCGGAAGACAGATTTCATAAATTTAATACTGTAATTTTAATTATTTTTATTCATAACTAAATTTTCGATGTAATCATATTTATAAATTATTTGTGAAATTCTACTTCTATATAAAAATATAGTTGAGAGATAATTTATGCATAAAAATATAGGTATTTAATTAAAATTTAAAAATAATTCTATTGAAAATTAATGATGATCAAATATGAACAATCAAAATATTAGTTATTATTGCATTTAATATATAATTATAATTAAATAAAATATTCAAAAGTTTAAGAAATATTAGATAAGTAATTTATAAACAATTAATACTTAAATAAATATTAATTAAATATATTTAAATAAATAAATTTTGAGAATGATGACTAATAACTTTTAACAGAAATAATAAAAAATAATACAAATAAAAAAAAAGATTTGAGAGTATTTAGGTGAAATGAAAAAACTTGACAAAAGGAGATTACTTGATATGTATCAAATGTCTCATATGACATTTAAATAAATGAAAACTATTTAAATAAAATATTAATTTATAACTAAATATTGTTTAATTGAAAAAGTTAATAAAAGCATTCAAATTTAATTTTTATAACAGTAAAATATTTTTATTTATTTAGTTATTTCGATTAAATTATTATAAATTAGTCATAATGATAATTATAATAAGTATTAATTAATTTTAAAAAAGTAAAATAAAAAGAATATTAAATTATTAGCATGAAAAATAATGCATACTAATTATAAATAAGTCAAATTTTTATATTTTATTTTTATAAATTTTTATCTCTTAAATTCTTTGATAAAGATTTTATAATAAAAAATAATAAAAAATATACAATGTAATCAAAATATTTATTAAAAATATGAAATAATTTAAAATTTATTAAATTATATGATAGATAATTATGAAATCACAAATTAATAGTCGATTTTCTTTAATCTAATGGGCATTAATGACTTTTATTATTATTATTATTATTTTTATTTTCAATTATTATTATTATGAAGGGTAACATGTGGTAAAAAATTTTTTTACATAAATGAATTTATAAAAAAATAATATAAATAAAATTCAATATTGTATTTAATTATAAAATGTCTTAATTTTTAAAAATCAAATTTTAAAGAAAATAATAATTTAAATAGTAAATGTTAAGACAGTATTATAAATAATAATGATAATTAAAAGAGAAATAAAAAATAAATAATAATTAGTATTTATAAAATAATGTAAATAATTTTTAAATATTATATTTAATTACAGAGTGTCTTAATTTTTAAAAATTAAATTTTAAATAAAATTATAATTTAAATAATAAATGTTAAGATAGTATTGTAAATAACAATTATAATTAAAAGAGAAATAATAATTAGTATAAAAGAAAATATTTATGATAGATTATGAAATTATAAATTAATAGTTAATTTTTTTTAAACTAATGACTACCAATGATGTTTTATTATTATTATTATATGACAAATAATACTTTTACATAAATAAATTTTTAAAAAATAATATAAATAATTTTTAAATATTATATTTAATCATAAAATATATTAATTTTTAAAAATAAAAATTTAAAAAAATAATTTAAATCATAAATATTAAGGTAGTATTATAAATAATAATGATAATTAAAATATAAATAAAAAATTATATTTTTTAATTTATAATTTTTATTTTTTAGTTTAATTTTAATTATATTTTGAATAAGATAAATTATTACTATTAAATTAATTTTAAATTAAGTTCTTTTCTTATTTAATTTAATTTGAATAAATTTTTATTTATTATAATAATAAAATTTTAATTAATTTATGATATAATTAATTAAAATATTTATTTAATTCTTTTTATACATATATCAATAGTAATTTTCATAATTATTTCATTTAAAATGTAATAAATAGTATTTAATTTAAAAAATAATTTAAATTTCACAAAATTTTAATATTTTATCTATTTTAAAATTATAAAAAATATATTAGATTAATGAGAAAATAATATTATTTTAAAAATATATAATTATAATATTTTTTTATCATTAACATAATAAAAAATATTAAATTACTTATAATGAATTGAATTATTTAATTTTAATAATAATAAAAATATATAATATTATTATTAATTAAAAATAACATTTTATTATATTATTTAAAAAAAAACTATATCCACGTGTAAATTTTTTTTATTAATCTAATAAATTTTTTATAAAGTAATTTTTTGACAAAAATATTATTAATTTACATAAATTTATAATATAAAATAAATACATTTCATAAAAATTAAAATTTTAAAATATCATTATTTTCTAATTAATAAAATAAATATTAAAAATATATACTTTTTTAAAAGATAGATTCTATAATTTTAATACCGTAATTAATTTTTTTTTATTATATTTATTTATAGCTAAATTTTTTATGCAATTATATTTATAATTTATCTTTCAAATTCTACTTCTATATAAAAATATAGTTAATAGATAATTTATTTATAAAAATATAGATATTTAATTAAAATTTAAAAATAAATATATTAAAAATTATTGATAATAAATTATAGATAATTAAAATATTAGTTATAATTGCATTCGATATATAATTATAATAAAATAAAATATTTAAAAGTTTAAGAATATTAAATAAGAAATTTATAAAAAATTAATAATTAAATTCATATCAATTAAATATATTTAAATAAATAAATTTTGAAAATGATAACTAATAAATTTTGAAAGAAGTAATAAAAAAAAATAGAGCAAATAAAAAAAGATTTAAGAGCATTTAAGTGAAATAAAAATATTTGGTGGGAGGAGGTGCTTGATATGTATCAAATGTCTCATATGACATGCTAGATAAACAAATGAAACCATTTAAATAAAAAATTAATTTCTAATTAAATATTATTTAATTAGAAAATAGTAACAAAAGCATTCAAATATAATTTTTATAACAGTAAAATATTTTCTATTTATTTAGTCGTTTCAATTAAATGGCCATAATGATAATAATAATAATAATAATAATAATAATAATAATAATAATAATAAGCATTAATTAATATTAGGAAAGCAAAATAAAAATAATATTAAATTATTAACATAAAAAATAATACATACTAATTATAAATAAGTCAAATCTTTATATTTTATTTTTATATTTTTTATGTAGACTACACTTTTGTCTCTCAAAAATTTTAACAAATATTTCATAATAAAAATAATAGAAAATATAACAATATAATAAAAATATTTCTTAAAGATATGAAAAAATTTAAGGTTGATTAAATTATATGATAATTGATTATAAGATCATAAATTAATAATTAATTTTCTTTAAACTATTGATCATTAATGACTTATTATTATTATTATTATTATTATTATTATTATTATTATTATTATTATTATGAAAGGTAACATGTGGCAAATAATTTTTTTGCATAAGTGAATTTATAAAAAAAAATATAAATAATTTTTAAATATTGCATTCAATCATAAAAGATATTAATTTCTAAAATTCAAATTTGAAAGAAAATAATAATTTAAATAATAAATGTTACGGTAGTATTGTTAATAATAATGATAATTAAAAGAGAATTAAAAAAAATTAAATAATAATTAGTATTTATAAAATAATATAAATAATTTTTAAATATTGTATTTAATTACAAAATATTTTAATTTTTAAAATTAAATTTTTAAGAAAATAATAATTTAAATCATAAATATTAAGGTAGTATTGTAAATAATAATGATAATTAAAAGGGAAATAAAAAAAATAAATAATAATTAGTATAAAAGAGAGTATTTATGATTGATTAGAATATCATAAATTAATGATCGATTTTCTTTAAACTAATAGTCATCAATGATCTTTTATTATTATTATTATTATTATTATTATTATTATTATTATTATTATGAAGAGTAACATGTAATAAATAATATTTTTGCATAAATAAATTTACAAAAAAATAATATAAATAATTTTTAAATATTACATTTAATCATAAAAGACTTTAATTTTTAAAAATTAATGTCACGACCCAACCTATGGGCCGGACCGGCACTAGGATCTGGGCCAGCTTAAAGCCCCCGATGTAACACCCCCGTTTGCATAGCCTGGTAGATTTCACTGTTCCGGTGACCGGTGTCGGTCCGGACAATTAAGGAGATTAGAGCCACACTTAAGACAACTTGAGAAGCCATAAATACAAATAATTAGTAATGTTTTATTAGTTAACTATAAATAAGAAAAACAGAACATAAGAAGTTAAACGAGCCGAGAGTCACAGCGATGAGTGACCTCCTCGGGAATGACTGCGAAGTCATTTTAAACTCAAATTTCGAACCGTAAAAAGTGACGTTGCGGTCCTTAAGACCCTTATGGACACAGTGGAAAAGAGAAAATCACGAAAAAGAACTGTTAAGCCAGTCAAATAATTAGGTCAGGGAGTCGAAAGAAATATGAAATTATTTGCAAACCGGGATGAACCAGCGAGAGGCAATTTGGTCAATTGACCTCGAGAGCTGACTCCTGACCTAACTGTCAAATAAAATCGGAGAAAAGAAAATTTCGGAATCGAGAATTAAATTAAAGAACTAATAGAAAAAAAAAAAGATGGGAAAAGTTAAAGGTGATGACATCATAAATGATGTCATAAACAAATTAATTAAATTATTTCTTTAAAATGGATTTTTGGTCTTCAAAAAGGGATAAGGATAAAAAGAAAACAAAAGAAAAAAAAAATAGAATTGTCTTCTTCTTCCTTCCATCTTGCCGCCCACCTTCTCCCTCTCATCTCTATGGAGGTCCACCATTAAAGCTTGCTTCAAGCTTTTAAACATCCATTTGATCTTACCTTACCCCAAATTCACCCATAAAAACTTGTTTTAGTCACTTGACAAGGAGATTGATCATCAAAGAAAGAAGGAAAGAGGAGAGAAACTAGAGAATTTAAATTCAAGTGAGGTAAGCACATTAATTTGTAAGTTTGAAACTTAGTAGTTGTGTTTATAGCTTGAATTACTTGTAATATGTTTAAAATGAAAAGAAATTAATTGTGGGAGGATTAAAGCAAAATTCATCCAGCTAGGGTTTTGATGTGTGTGCATGAATTTGATGGACTTAAAGGTGTGTATGAGTTTGATAGAGTTAAAGAAGCATGTATATAGCTATTGAATTGGTTAAATGCATGAAATTGATGAGTTATGGTTTTGAATGCTAGGGTTTGGAACCAAATTTTGGAGAAATGCATAAATGATGACTTTGGTCTATTGTGAGATGAAAAATGGTCAATAATGACCAAAAGAGGTGTGTGGGAATTGTTGGAATGAAAACCAAATTCGTAGGTCTAATGGTCATGCTGCTGGCAGCATGACCAAACCCACTTTGAAGGATCAAAACTCAAATTTTACAAGTCCAATTGATATGCCACAAATTGGGGATGAAAATAGACATAAAAGAGCACAATTTTCATTAAGGAACCATGCCCAAAAACTGACCAAAACTGGGTGAACAAATTGACCAAAGTGAAATGAGAGCAGGCTGCCACATTGCATTAACTGACCAAATGAACAGTAACTGTTCATTTGGTCATAACTCGAGCTAGGAAGGTCAAATTGACCTGAAATTTTACCAGAAATTAGATAAGGTATAGATCTAAAACTGTTATGAAGAACACCACCCCAAATTATGCCATTAACCCATTCAAATTATTGAGCAAAGTTGAGTTACCAAACCTGCAACTCTGCAGAATTTCTATTGAGTAGTAATGTTTGAAGGGTTATAACTCTCTCTACAAAACTCCGATTTAGGCGATTCTTGAACCGATGGAAACCTAATACATATTAGAACATTTCATATGAAGAAATTTAGACCAAATTATGAACTTAACTTAATCAAATTACTGACCAAAGTTGGATCAAAATCTGCCAGAACCTAAAATCTCAGCATAAACAGTGCACGTGAACAGTAATTTTATTTTGGCCATAACTTGAGCTACAAAACTCCGATTGAGGTGATCCAAAAATGAGAATACACTTAAGACAATAAGGAACATTTTCTATGGAGGAAGTTTTGTCAAATTCCAACAGTAGATTGACCAATGGAATAGTGCAACTTAGAACTCCAAAACCGAAAATTGGCAATTTTGCCAAAATGACCTAAGCTTTGAGAAAACGACCAAAACCAACACGTTTAATGACCAAAATGTGGTATGTGGGTGAAGTTGGAGTTCCCATACCTATTAAGCCTTAGAAAGTCAACTATTTGACTTGAATAGTGCAGTGAATAGTAACCCGAAACACAAAATTTCAAGGACGTCGAAATTAGCACGTTAAAGCTAGGTATAAGTGAAGTTAAATTTATTTTTGGATTTATGTTAAATTATGGTACTGAAACACTATAAAATTATGTGTTTCAGTGGAAAAAAATACCGAGATAGAACCCGATGAGTCGAGTTAAGGCCAAAAGGCGACTCATTAAAGGTTTGTGCACAACATCTTCATGCTTTAAAATTCATTGATAAAGTGAACGAAATATGTATTTTACTTGTGATTTGGAATTACTGAAAGTTTATTTGTGACATTATTTATGATGTTTTGATTAAACTGTGAAAGTTATTGTGTATATTTGAAATAGCAATGTTTAGCAAATTGTTAAGATAAGTTTTGAAACCACAGTGTCATGACCATATATTTGAACACCTCACTAGCACGACTAGTGGGGGTAATTAGTTTCGAATTTTGATTCCTTCTCTGGAGAAGTGTTGAGGTGTGCCAGTAGAAGAGGATGTGAATGGATATCCATATATTTGAGCTAGCTAGACTTGTGATATGATTTCTCTTTAGCCTCTGGCTATTGAGATTCTATTTGTTTCGAATGGTAAGATCTAACTATGGGTTTTATGAAATGTGTTTTGATACTTTGAAATGAACTTGGTTTGTATTAAAATCTCATAATTCATGTTTTGTGTTTAATGCTTATGTTTAGTCAAATTTTTGAATAAATGAGATTTTATTTTTGCATAAAGATTATTTTAGTATGTTGTGTACCACTGAGTCCTAGTACTCAGCGATAGCTTCTATTGTTGTCGCAGAATCTGAGAGACTAGAAGCGTGGTGAAAGTCTGAGGTGTGAGGAGCTATCATCTTGAAGTCTTCGGGTATAATTTATACCCTGCCTGTAAATATTTATTTTGATGTATGTATTGCATATAAAGGTATGGACATGTAAATGGGTCTTGAGCAGCTTGTACAAAATTTGTATGAAGTTTGTAATAAAATTTAGTTTGTATTTCTTTTGATGTGAATTTTGTAAGGATGTATATAAATTGTTTTGTCTCAAATGAAATGATTGTGGAATTGTTGAAATTGATAGAGTTTGATTGTGAAATTGAAGTTGTGGTTGAGAAAAATTTTTAGAAGTGCTTTTTATAGGTATTTGAAGAACGGTTTTCTCAAAATACAGAGGAAACTCTGTCAAAATTTTTATAAAATTTGCGGAAAAATAAAATGGGCCAAAATTTCCAACTAGCTTTTCACTTAAGTACATGTTTTAAATACTTATTAGAAATGCTCACCACTTACCAAAAGTAAGAAATTGTTTTAAAATCCCTTGCAGGGTGCTTAATGAGTTATCGATAGGTGAAGTTCGGTAGTTCATTAAGTATTCTACGGGATCATGTTATGCCTTACAGAGGGGTAAGGTGTGACACCCGAGGCCCGTAGTAAGCCTAACTATTCCTCAAATCCATAACCAGGCCCACAATTTAGGCCTAATATACATATAAGATAATTTAGATCAAACTGTTATAATTTCATTTTGGGCCAACTTAGCTCAGAAATTTTCAAAAACTAAAATCAGGGGAGCTCAGCTCAACCCTGTTACCTTATTTACAAACTGTTTAAATACCATACAAATCTTCATCTATTAATCTCAAAAATTTAAATTAACACGATTTTTAACAAGGTCCACGCTATTACTAACACATGCGGAGTTCTAGATTTTAAATTTAAAAAAAAATAGTAAAACAATTAAATAATCGACGTTAAACCTGCGAGGAAGAAAACAGGTTACTCTGTAAAATAACTTCTCCTGTGGCCTGGAAAAATATTGAATAGGAGTGAGCGTTCGACTCAGAGAGTAAAATATCAATTTTAACCATAATCTCTATAACTATCTAAAACTAATACACCCTGTAGAGTGAAATGCAACACCAGTAATAATTTCACATCATAACATCAAAAAGGTAATTTGGAGCACTCACACACCCAGTAATATCAATCATAATATATGGGAGCTGATCCCTTATACAGCTCTCTCAAATCCAACCTGTGCCAGCGAAGAACTCAAACCGGACTTTCGCTTAATATACCAAATCGGGGTCCTAGCGAAGAACTCAAGCCGTGTCTACCCCGAAGGACCGGGTCTCAGCGAAAATCTCAAGCCGTGTCTACCTGTCCTATCCATAGTCCACACCACATCTCACGCACGCCAACACACGCACACTGCTCCAAATTACCACAACAATATCCATTGCACTTTAACAGTTGTGAATGCAACATAAAGCGTGCCTAGAGTTTAACTACATAGATATATACATATAAGTGATGCATGAGCATGCTTGAACATATAATAATATCGAAATTACAATTAAAATTAATATTTTACTCACAGTACACCGATGACTATTATGGCTGTTGGATGTAGAAAAATAGCTGATCTCGATCACCTAATAATTAAATTATAAATTTATTAGTACTAAGTTATAATAAAACTCTAAAGAGGCAATAGACAGCCTAATTTATGCCGGAAATCCGGCAGAGTTTCCCCTATACCTGGGACCTACCCAACCTGCAAAAAGGCTCAAATAACACTTCTAAATTCAACTCATATCTCATCATCATTATATGGCCCCTCCTGGGCCCTCCAAACCAAGCAATACTCAAAACTTTAAAAATTATGTTTTAGTCCCTATAATTAACATTTTGTAAAAATCCACTCAAACATATTCTAAAAATTCTAAAATTTTGTTCCGTGGTACTTAATAATATTATAAGGCTATTGCAAAATGAATTGTAATTTTCTAATCACCCATGAATATTTTATTCAAGAATTTTACTCGATTCCATAAGTTTCCAACAGCTAACATATTCTTAATTTAACCCAATTCAACATTCACATATTTAAACCTCCATCCTTAAGCTTCAACCAATTATATAAAATTTAAATATCTTAATTTCAAATAATCTTATATGCCCATATGTTAAAAATCTAACTAAAATCCATTTATATTTTTCAAAAATATTCTACAATCACTCAAAAATTCAACAACCACCATAGAATATCTCCAAATAATTTTACTTTCATCATATATTTTTCTTAGAATTTTTCTCCAATTTTTCCTGTTTAAGAAACACTGTATTTATGCTCCACAGACAGAGAAATAATAAAATTGTCTTACCCAAAGTTTATCTATGTCTCAAAAATTCAAAAAATTTATGAGGAAGCCTCTAGAAGTTGAATCATCTCCATAGCCCATCGGAGCCACCGTCGAAACCACCGCGTACGGTGGCCGGCCGCCGGTCTCCGGCCACATTTGCCGGATCTGATCATACCATCATGTTCCTCCCCTCTTCCTCAGTCCATATGTGGTCTCGGATCGTCGATCAAATGGTCGGATCGTCTTAGATCTGACGAAAAAGCTTGAAAAACCCAAAACTTCTCTCCTCCATATCTCACTCATCCGACCTCCATTTACTGCAAAATTGGTATCAAAAGAAAGCTCTCGGAACAAGCTTTCCAACGCCACCTGAATCACCTCGATCGGACGTCGGATGAAGCCAGAATCGCGTCGGAAAGCCGCTGCCCACTGTGCGCGCGTTTTCTCTCTCTTCTCCCTCTCTTGCCGCCGTTTCTGGTGGCTCTTGCCGTCGCCGGAGGGTCGCCGGCCGGGTGGGGAGTCGCTTGGGAGGTCACCGGCCGGTCACCGGAGAAAGAAAAAAGAAGAAAAGAGGGGAGGAGAGGAGGGAAGGGAAAATGGGGGGGGGGGGGGTCCTCCTCCCGTTTTTTGAATTTTTTTTTTGTTACAATTAAATTTTAAAAAATAATACTTTAAATAATAAATGTTAAAGTAGTATCGTAAATAATAAAGATAATGAAAAGAAAAACAAAAAAATTAAATAATAATTAGTATTTATAAAATAACATAAATAATTTTAAATATTGAATTTAACTATAAAATATCTTAATTTTTAAAAATCAAATTTTAAAAAATAATAATTTAAATCATGAATGTTAAAATAGTATTATAAATAATAATGATAATTCAAAAATAAATAAAAAAATAAATAATAATTAGTATAAAGAAAATATTTATGGAATGTACTTTTCAAGGAAAGTGTCACGTGTCATTTCCATGAGAATACATCTTTACTTTATATATATATATAGATTAGTAAAATTTTCACATCTATAAATTAAGATCTTAAATCTCTAATCAAATAAAATCAATGGTCATATTTTTATATAGAAAAACTAATAACAAACCATTATAAAAAGGAGGGAACACCATGAAAATAGTGAAAAAGTCAATGCTCAACCGAAAATCTAATGTGGCAGTCAAAGAGTCAGTGCTCAGTCTAAGAGTCAAACTAAGGAAGAAGAGCTCATAGGAACATCTACATTGAACAGATGAGATTAGGGCTAACTAGATTGAGCATAAAGAAGACATATATGGTGCAGACTAAGCATAAAAAGAAGACATATATGGTGCAGACTAAGCATAAAAAGAAGACATATATGGTGCAGACTGAGCACAAGATTACTCGGTCAAGTGTAGCCAAAAAATGAAATATAAAAGAGACAACTGGAGACGCTCACATAGCAAGCTGAGCAGCGACTATGCCAAGCATCCAAAATACCAATCAATAATAATACCGAATCTTTAAGATGGAATCTCACAGTATAGCTGAATATCCTAAATTCATATAGATAGTTATAATGGCTATTTAGTTTTTAGTCTATAAATATGATAAACAGCCATTAATCAAGTATGCTTACCCTGCTAAATTTGCTATTGAAGTTGTTATTACTCCATTTTTCACTTTCATAATAAATCTCTAACTTTAGCGTCGGAATGACTGATGAATATACCATCGATCTCACCGTTCTCTTATTTTTCAGGCTTACTTGGCACTTTAGCTGATTTTCAAAGACTCACGACAACATAATAATAAAATATAATAACTCACACTAAAAATTAAAGGAGTCAAATAAATGAATGAACAATCAATGAGAATCTAATCTTGAATCGAGAGAATTTTTATAAAGAAAAATTTAGAGAGAGACTTAGAGAACAAAAACTATTGAAATAAATTTATTTCAAGAAACATGAAAATATTTATTTATTTAATTTAATACCATAGCTGATCACATTGTTATAACCTATAAAATTGTTTAAATTAATACGAAGATCCTATTAAAATAATAAAGATCCTAAAATAATGAAAAACTGTCATATAATTGATAGAAATTTTTATCTATACTTAGTTTATTATGAATTTAAAATAGTAACATATGTAGAATACAATTTATATATGAATAAATCAAATTAATTTTTTTTATAATTGATATTATATAACAATAATTAGGAATGGGCTTTTAAATAATAAAGTCTAATAATTAATAACTTTTAATTACACATGCAATGTACGACAAGTTTATATCTTATTATTATTAAACCATTTTTTCAATTATTAATTACTATTTATAAATATTATATTTTTATAAATATGTAATTTCAAAATTAAATTTTATAATTGAAAATATTATCTACAAATCATATATTTATAATTAATTAAATTACAAGATTCCCACCTTAATTTATATTTTCTGACACTTGATCTAAACGCTTAAGGACAATTGAAAATTATGTGATCAAAAAGGACAATTGAAAATTGCGGGGAATCCCCACGTAGATCTAAAAGCTTAAGGACAATTAAAAGTGGGGTTTGCTCGTCTCTTGTTGTGACGAATGATTGTTTTTTTTTTTTTTTTTCTGATGCATATACATTACTTCGAATTGTTTAAGATTTAAAATTAGTAAAATATTCTCTTAAATCCATTTATTTATTTTTTAATTATAATTGAGGCATTATTAAAAATAAGTTTTAAAGTAAATAAAAAAATTATTATCTAAACAAAATGCATCCTAATTTTAAATATAAACATATAAAATTTATATATTTAATAAGTATATTTTAATATATATTTTATGTTATAATACAGTTTATCATAATTTAAAATATAAATAAATAAAATTTATATATTTAACAAATGTATTTTACCACACATTTTATGTTATGATAAATTGACTTTAAAAAAAATTCATATAAATAAATAATAAATAATTAAATATAAGCACTTCTGAAAAAATCATTTCAAAATTTAAAAGGAAAAAGAAATAAAAATTAGAAAGCAATTGTGCAAATGTAGCTGAGAGCCTCTATTTAAGGACAAAGAAAGTCGTAGATTTTGATCAATGGCCATGGCGTGGGCAACCAAATTATTCTTCATCTTTCTCTTGTCCATCTTCACTATCGATCCCATCTCAAGCCACAAGCAGCACCCACTAGACCCTCTAAGCCCAGAAGAACTAAACCTCACCCAAACCATTGTGAAGGACTCGTTCCCTTCCTCAAACAACACCACCTTAACCTTCCACTACGTCGGCTTAGATGAGCCTGACAAACCCTTTCTTCTTTCCTGGCTATCCAAACCCACCAATAAACCCCCGCCCCGACGAGCTCTAGCCATCACTCGGTTCAATAAACAAACCCATGAATTTATAATAGACTTAGCAAATCGCTCAATCATATCTAACCATGTTTATGCCGGATATGGCTACCCTACACTTGGTATAGATGAACAAACAGAAGCAATTCAGTTGCCATTAACGTATGACCCCTTTATTGGATCCATTAGAAAGAGAGGTCTTAACTTATCTGCCATTGTTTGTTCTTCATTTACAGTTGGGTGGTTTGGAAGAGTTAGGAACAGGAGGGTGGTGAAGTTACAGTGTTTTCATATGAATGACACTGTTAATTTGTACCTTCTTCCAATAGAAGGAATCCAAATAATTGTTGATCTTGAGGAAATGAAGATTGTTGAATATAATGACAGTTTTAAGGTTCCAGTTCCAAATTCTGAGGGAACCGACTATAGATTATCTAAGCAGAAGCCGCCTTTTGGTCCACGTATAAATCGAGCTGCCATCATGCAACCTGATGGACCTGGATTCCATATTGATGGCCATACCATCAGGTACATTAGTTCTTCTTCATACTCCTCCACTATTAGCTGCGTAATTCCTTCCAAATTACTTTCTGTTTGCAGTGAATATTAAAGTGTTCTTTTTACTTTCTTATCATTAACTATATTTCTCATTATGGCAACTAATTTGAAAAATATAAATAAATATAAAATTTTCATGTTTGATGAATTGTAATTATACTAGACAAGGTATCTTAAATTTTAATATAGCTATGATGTTGATTATGGCTGTTTCTGATTAAATTTTGTTTGACATTGATTTTTTTTTGAGAAAAATAAATTATTTTTTAACATCTTAAATGATTTAAAAAAATTTTCTCTCAAGCTCAACTACAAATGGAATTTAAATCCAAACATAATCACTTAAAATTGTCATATTGACATCCTAAATTTGTTTTTATTTTTCTAGTCTTTAATATAATATATATGTTTTCTTTTTTGCTAAATTATATTGCCTTTTGTTGTAAATTTTAAAAAGTAATATATGTTCAGTACAAATTGCAAGTATGTAGCATTATAGGATACCTTAATATATCATATATGTAGGAGGACTACCATCTACATATTGCCTACATTAAGAGGCAAACAAAAGTTTAATTTAGCATGTTTTTTATTTAAATTAATTTAAAAATTTAAATTTAAATTTAATTTAATTAAAAATTAAAATTTATAAGTTAAATTTATTTTTTATTTAAATAAAAAAATTAAAAAGAAAAAATTAAAATTAATTTTTTTTATTTTTAAATTAAATTTCTTGATTTAAAGAAAAAATAAGAAATTTAATTTCTTTATTTTTTTTTATATTTTTAAGCTCAATTGAGATTAAATTAAAAATTTTAAACTAATTTAAGTAAAAAATTAAAAATTAATTAAATTAAACTTACCCAATAAGAAATGAAATTTAGTTTTACGCTTAAAATTGATGCTATTATAATAGCCACAAATATAATATTTTAAAATTTTTAATTAATTTAAGACAAAGTACACTTAATATTCTATAGTTCAATTTGTTTATTATTGAGGGTCAGATTTTTTTTTTTTTTTTTTATATAAATTAGGACTTATAATTTTATTTTTATAAATTAGGACTTATAATTTTACACTAAAAATATCTAAGGCATAAAAAAAAATACTAATGTGACATTATTTTTAATTTTTTTTATTTGAGATGGCAGTGTTTAATGGCTCAGATCAATTGAATTTTTCTATTTTTAAAACTTTCAAAAGATCTGTTAAAAAAAGAATTATGGGGAATGCTGAATATAAAAACCAAAGTCAAAAGTGTTCTTTTTTTCCTTTAAAAAAACTACGTGCATGTTTAATGCTCCAAATTTAAGCTTCATTCTAATAATTTAAAAAGAAAAGGTTGCATTTAATTATTAATTTTTTTATGAGATTCAAACTCGAAAGAGGACTCTAATATTATTAAAATAAAATTTATTAATTTTAACTATGTGATGTTAAAAATTAGCTAGAGACAACAATCACGTGTGACACTCTAAATTTTTAAATATTTATTTTATATAAAAATTATAATATTTTACTGCATTAAATATTATGAAAATTTATTTGAAATTTTTAAAATTTGGTTTGATTTTTTTAAAATAATAA
The DNA here is from genome assembly GCF_030052815.1 of Hevea brasiliensis. Taxonomy (NCBI): domain Eukaryota; kingdom Viridiplantae; phylum Streptophyta; class Magnoliopsida; order Malpighiales; family Euphorbiaceae; genus Hevea; species Hevea brasiliensis. Next base: position 73,231,493 of record NC_079507.1, on the reverse strand, counting down.
ATTTCATCTATTTTTTTAAAAAATTAATTTAAAAACCACGTGAAAAATCTAAAAATATATTTGAAGTTCACAAATTTTTTGAGTTTTTTATAATTTTTTTGAAATTTTTGAGCCTCGTTTTGGATCCCAGAATAGAGTAAAAATTTAATTTTGAGTATCTTGAATCGAACCGATCAAATTGAACCAGATCAGATCGGACCGATTGAATCAAACCAGTCCATCTTTTCTTTCCTTCTTCCTCCTGCGCCCACCTGACCCCTCTCCCTTCTCTCTTCATTTTCTCTCTCCTCTCTCCTCCCCATCGCCGGCCACCACCACCCCTCCCTCCCCCACTCGCCTGCGAACCACCAGGGTACCTCTCCTATGCCGACCGCTACTTGGATTGCCAGAAAATCGAGCTTGAATCCCTCGCCACGCACAGCGCACAGTTTCATATTCCCAATGTGATTCTGACCGATTCGACCACTAATTTAATCGAGTACAGTCCCAATCATTTTCTACACTTCGAGAGCTTTCTGAAGACACCAGGAACATGAATTTTCGTTGAGTGGTTTGTCTGATTTAAGCCCCAGAAGTTTTAGCCCATTTCGACTTTTGGACTAAATTTCTCCCAAACCGGGAACCCCACGGAGATTCCGAGAGTAGCGGTGTGCTCCACTTGGTGAGAGCTTCGCGGTGATATAAATTTTAAAATTTTTCAACATCGAAAATCTGATGGGTCTCATAGATTTTGCAGTGTTTTTTCAAGTTTTAAATGAGCTTATTTAATTTCATAAAAATTATATTCTAACTCCTAGTAATGTGGGCTTCGCGTAAGTATCTTCATTTCACAAAAATTTTACCGACGCCAGTATCTGTATTTTCGGGCCGAATAGACGAGTTGTCGGAGCAACTTTAGAAATGGGTCAAAATTATAGTCCTTGCCAGCATTTTTAGATGCCCCGGACGTATTCCAAGTGCCAAAATCGGAAAAGGTAAACCCGAACTCTAAATTTCCTTATTTATATAGTATCAAGTTTAGAATAAAAATTCATAAAATATTCGTAGATGAATAGAAAATTATAATTCCTTTTGCAATAGCCTTATAGAATTGTTAAGGACCGCGGGGCAAAATTTTAGAATTTTTAGAGCTCATTTGAATGATTTTTGCAGAATGCCAGTTTTAGGGGCTATAACTGAATTTTCTGATTTTGTGAGTTTTGCCTGGTTTGGAGGGTTCATGAGGGGCAATATGATGTTGATGAGATGTGGATATGGAACTTGTGATTTTAGAAGTGTGATTTGAACCACTTTGTAGGTTGGGTAGGTCTTAGGTATAAGAGAAATTATGCCAAATTTCTGACATAAATTAGGGTATCTTTTGACTCTTTAAGTTCTTTTTTTGTATTATAGCTGACAAATTCATTAATATAATTATTTAGGTGAGCAGGGACAGCCATCTTCCTTCACTTAGCCTCCCCAGTAGTCTCCGGTGTATTGTGAGTAGATATTGATTTTATTTATAATTTTAATATTATTATACATACAAGGTATACTCATTCATTAACTTATAATTATATGTATATAGCTATTATAGGCACGCTTTGTGTTGCATTATCATTATTTGATGAAATTGATGTGGGTATCGCCTTAAGGTAATTTAGAACTGTGTGCCTGTGTCGACGTGCGTGAGGTGACGTAGTAGATATGGGTAGGACGAGCAAATCAGCTTGAGCTAGTCTTGCTTGGGGCCCAGTCCTTTTTGTGATAAGTCGGAGTGAGTACAGCTTTGAGTTGATCTCGCTGACCCTCGTATTTGGATTATTAAGAGAAAATCCGGCTCGAGTTGATTTCACTGGCAGATATTGGATTAAGAGAGCTGTATAGGGGATCAGATCACATATATATATTTGATTGATGTGACACATGGGTGTGTAAGTGCTTCAAATTGTTCTTTGTGTGAGTATTGTTTGAACTTGGTTGAATGTGTTGATATATATTGCATTTCATCCTTAGGGATGCATTAACCCTAGATAGTTATAGAAATTGTATTTAAAATCAATTTCATACTCTATAAGTCGAACGCTCACTCCTATTCACCTTATTTTTCCCAGGTTACAGGAGGTTCTCTTTCTTTATAATTGACTTGCTTCCTTCCTTGCAGGTTTACAAGCAGCAAAAATCAATATTTTATAGTTTTACAAGCAGCAAATATCAATATTTTAAAGTATTGATTAAAAATCTAGACTTCGCATGTGCTAGAAATATTATATTTAGTGTGGGACTGTAAAAGATTATTTGTTTTGAAATTATAAACCTATATATTTGCATGTGTGGTTGAATAAGATGAATATATATATACCTTGGATGAGAGAGCTGAGCTCCCATTTGATATAATTATTATGTTGAAGATTGTGAGGGTGAGCTGAGCTGAGCTTTTCAAATTGATATATTTTGTTATTACAGATCGAGTGAGCTAAAAACTCCTCGTTGGGTAGTTCAGTTTATTGCCAAACTGTGTTCAATTGATTTCTTGAAAATGGGTTCTAAATATAGACTTTATGGTTAGGCTAAAATCAATTAGGCTTACTATGGGTTTTGAGGGCCTTATACTGACCCAAGTCGTAACATAGATCCGGCCCATAATTTGGGTCGTGACACCATGTCTATCAAGTATATTACTCAATGAATTGCTAATGACTCCATGTGTCAACGTGCACAAAAATGAAAATAGGGGTGAGATTTCATATCAACTATGTACGTGGTGTGCTTTTCACTTAGCTTCTTGCATATTGCAGACCCGATCCTGCTCAATATAACAAAACACATAATTAAAATTGGCTGCACACTTGCTGTGTCTTACCTCTTCTTTCAAAGATAATATATTCTTCGAATTGTTATTATTATGGAACAAATATTATTTGATTTTCTCAAACTTAATGTATTTAATTTATATACTGACCTACTACAAATGTTCAATTTGAATGATCTCCAGATGGGTGAACTGGGTGTTCCATTTGTCATTTGATGCACGAGTTGGTCCAATGATATCTCTAGCATCCATTTATGATTCAGAAAAACACAAGTATCGCAGTGTATTGTACAGAGGACATATATCTGAGCTCTTTGTGCCGTACCAGGATCCAACGGAGGACTATTACTTCAAAACCTTTTTCGATTGTGGTGAATTCGGGTTCGGTCTATCTGCAGCTTCATTAGTGCCACTAGCAGATTGCCCCAATAATGCAGTATTCATGGATGGGTACTACGCTGGACAAAATGGCATACCAGTTAAAGTTTCAAATGTCTTTTGCATATTTGAAAGGCATGCAGGTGATATCATGTGGAGACACACTGAATTCGGCATTCCTGATGTATCGGTAAGCAAATTTACGATGAAAAGCCAAAGGATGTACATAAAGATTTAGTTTTATGTTTTCCCGTATTGTTTTGCAGATAACTGAGGCAAGGCCAGAGGTGAGCCTAGTTGTGAGGATGGTTGCCACAATCGGAAACTATGATCATATACTAGACTGGGAATTCAAGCCAAGTGGTTCTATCAACATTCAGGTATGGTAATTTAATAAATCCATAAATGGTTTATAACTAGTAGACGAGAACAAAAAATTTGTATATGTAATTTAATTTCAGAATTTATACTCAACAGGTTGGTTTGAGTGGAATTCTAGGAGTAAAGGCAGCAACATATACTCATTCAGATCAGATTAACGAGGATGTTTATGGGACACTGTTAGCAGATAATACCATTGGCTTGCATCATGATCATTTCTTGACCTACCGTCTTGATGTTGACATTGATGGTGTTGATAATTCATTCATTAAGCATAATTTGATAACAAAAACAGTGACAGATAATACCACAGCAAGGAAAAGTTACTGGACAGTTGTTAGTGAAACAGCTAAGACTGAATCCGAGGCAAAAATTCGTTTAGGCCTAAAGCCCGCTGAATTGGTGATTGTGAATCCGAACAAGAAAACTAAACCTGGAAATAGTTATGGTTATCGTCTGATACCGGGGCCGGAGGCACATTCACTTCTGTTAGAGGATGATTACCCACAAATACGAGGTGCTTTTACCAAATATAATGTGTGGGTTACTCCATATAACAAATCTGAAAAATGGGCAGGGGGACGCTATGTTGATCAAAGCCATGGCCAAGATACATTAGCTGTTTGGAGCCTCAGGTGCCTTATGTTGATTAAATATTATAATATATGGAAGAGATTATTTCATTAAAGATCTTACAATTCATATTTTTCTGTTGTTTGAATGTGCAGGAACAGGGAGATTGATAACAAGGACATAGTGTTATGGTATGTTATTGGAATCCACCATGTCCCTTGCCAAGAAGACTTTCCGGTGATGCCAACATTGAGCTCTGGATTTGAGCTTCGACCCACTAATTTCTTTGAACGCAGTGCTGTGTTGAAGGTGATACCTCCTAAGCCAGTAATTTGGCCTAACTACAGCGCCAGCCCTTAATCTGCGTCTGCTGTTGAATCCTGCTTGCAGAAAGAGCGAATGGAAATGTAACTTGTTCATGATTCAACTTTCAATAAAATTTCTAAGAAATAATTTAGCTAGGGTCATGAGTGTCCAAATATTAATATAATATCAAATCGAGTTTATTTTCTTGCCTACATTTAATAATTTATGTATAAATTCCATTTTAAATTTTATCATAAATAAATATATAAAATCTAACAACATTGTTCATATAGCTAGCATGATCCATCCTTCTTCCTCACAAATAGAACAAGAGCACCCCAGGGTGAAGTACTTGGCTGAATGACCATAAGCTCTTGCAGCTGGTCCTTCAGTTTCTTTAACTCTGCTGGTGCCATCCTGTAGGGTGGCATAGAGATGGGGTTTGTACTTGGCACAATATCTATGTAAAACTCTATTTCCCTCTTTGGTGGCAACCCTGGAAGCTCCTCAGGAAATACATTCATGAATTCTATGACAACAGGAACATCTTTCATATTTATAACTTCAACAGATGTGTCCCTAACTAGTGCCAAATAATCTTGACATTCACGCCTCAACATCTTCCTAGTACTAATTGCTGACACTAGATTTTATGAAGCCACGCTTCTTTCACCATTGAAACTAAACTCTTCTACTCTAGGTATATGAAAATACACATTTTTTTTCGACAATCTAGGGTGGCATAATGAGTTAACAGCCAATTCATTCTTAAGATCACATCAAAATCCATTACTAGCAAAGGAACCAAGTCTGCCGAAAGGATTTTTTCCTCTACTATCACTGGGCTACTAAAAAAAATCATATCTACATCTATATTGTCACTAAGTGGGGTAGCTATAGACAAAGGACACTCTAGAGCTATAGAATTCCAACCCAACCTCAGGGCAAAAACAGGGGAAACAAGCGAGTGCGTAGCACTCAGATCTATCAAAACATGTGCCTCAAAGGAACAGACTGGAAGAATACCCACCACAATTATATTTGAATTCAGAGCATCTTAGTGGGTCAAGGTGAAAACCCGAGCTTGAACCCTGCCTTAAGCTGCGAAACCCCTAAAGTTGACTCCTGCCTCTAGATTTATCGCCAAATCCACGTTCCCCCTATTCACAGCCCTGTTGGCCACTGTACTGACTGCCCGCTATGCTGGATGTACCAGGGCGCATCTGATGGGGCATATTACCAACAGAACCTTGTGACCCCATCACGTGCTAGCTGAACATGGGATATTTCCCTAACAAAGTGGCCCTGTTGGCCACATCTAAAGCATCCACTAGAGCTCATCAAGCAAAGCCCTGAATGTACTCTGCCACATTGTGTGCATGGCGCTAAGGAAGACCCCGAACCAGAACTAGAATTGCTGTAACCTGAACTCTGACCACTGCTAGAGCCATAACCTGGCCTGAGTCCTCTAAACCTATGTTTGAGACCCGTTTTTTAATTGCCCTTGACCTTTCCGCTATGGTGGCTTTGGCTGCCACATATGGTGCTCATCTATGGCATACTTGATGAGCCTTCAGCTCTATTTTTCTTTGCTCTGCTTCCTTCATATCCCATATAACTAATTTCAATCTATCGGGCCCTATTTACTACTACATCAAAGGGTTGATCTGATAACATAGCCAGGTTTGCATACTTCCTGTCCAGCCCCTTTAGAAACCTCTTCACTTTCATGCTCTCTGTAGCCACTGCTGTAGAGGCATACCTGCACAACTCTAGAAATCCAAAAGCATAATCATCTATAGATATACCATTCTGTTTTAAGGCCTCAAAGGCCTATTGCTTTTGATATCAGAAGCTTTCTGGTATAAATCAGTTTATGAACAGTTCCATAAACAGTGTCCAGGATAACCCCCTAATGCGGGAAAGCACATAATCTGTCATCCATTGTCTAGGCATGAGTCCCATTATGTGTTGCACACATTCTATTAATCTCCTGTCAGTTAACTGTAGCTTCACCCCTGCCTGTCTGCATGAGTCTAAAAATCAATAAGCATCATCTATAGTGTCATAAGTGCCTGACACCAATTTCTTGAAATTTATAATCTGTTTATACGGTTCTACTCTCTGTACTGAGGGCTGCTACTGTTGTGGAGGGTGGACTATATACTGCGCCATCATATTAATGGTCCTTTGTGGACTAGCTAAGATAGCTGCCATTGGGTCCATAGGACCTTGGGCCATAAAAGATTATTCCTACACTAGTGGCTATTTCTCCTCCACTTGAGCAGCTCTAAGTCTCCTGCCTCGTCTCCTTGGGGTAGGTGCCTCATCTTGTACTGACACCTTGTCTGGCATTTCCCATTTTGGTGTTGTGACAGCTCTTTTACTTCTATGCATTTTCCTGAAATTCAGCAGCATTAGCCCATAAAAATCCAAAACAGTATACTCGGCATCTTTATAGCACATTCTCACACATAGGTACATAAAGCAAAAACTAGATGCAAGGATGACAGTGCAAGGATGAACATGGATCCTATACTCTGCATGTAACCTACTAATAAGACTCTTCTTAAAGCCTTAGACATGTACTTTTCATGAATCTAGAACTAGGCTTTGATACCAACTTTGTCATGACCCAAATTATGGGCGGGACTAGTACAAGGACTTAGGTTAACATAAGGCCCCCAAAGCCCATAGTAAGCTTAACTATTCTCTAGCCCAACCTTAAAGCCTATATCCAAAGCCTATTTTCAAGAAATCAACCGGACAGAGTCCGGCCATAAACTGGACTACCTAACGGAGAGTTTTTAGCTCACTCGACTTGTGATCACAATATATATATATATATATAGGGAGCTCAGCTCATCCTCACAATCCTCAGTTAATCAATTTAATCAAATGGAAACTCAGCTCCCTCATCCAAAATAAACATCCATCCCACACATTCACACATGCATAATTAATAAGTTTAGAATTTCAAAATAAAAAATCTTTTACAATTCCCAAACTAAATAAAATACTCCTAGTACATGCAGAGTTCTAGATTTTGAAATAATAACATAAATTATAGATACTATAACTTTAGACCTGCGAGAAAGAAAACAAGTTAATCACAAGAAAAAAATCCTCATGTAACCTAGAAAAATGGGTGACTAAGAGTAAGAGTTTGACTCATAGAGTATAATATTATTTTAATTATAATTTCTATAACTATCTAGCACTAATGCATCCCTAAGGAATGAAATGCAACACAGATCAGCATGTTCAATCAAATTCAGACAATATTCGCACAAAGAATAGTTTGGAGCACTCACACACCCATATATCACATTAATATATATAATATGGGAGCTGATCCCCTATATAGCTCTCTTAATCAAATATCTGCCAGTGAGATTAACTCAAGTCGGACTTTCTCTTAATAATCCAAATGTACGGGTCAGCGAGATTAACTCAAAGCTGTATTTACTCTGATTTGTCACAAAAAGGACTGGGCCCCAAGCAAGACTAGCTCAAGCCGATTTGTCCATCCTACCTGTCGCAAGGTGTTTTGCGGTCGCCTGGATGAACACTCACCGAAGTGGGAAAGAGTGAGGAGTCGCCACTTTAATTTTGAGGGAAATTAAAGAAAACCATTTGTGAAAATAAATTAAAATGAAACCACTTCAAAAACAGAGATTCTAGGTTCGGGGTCCGTAAACGGGTGGGGAAGGTGTTAGGCACCCTACCTCGTCCCTCAATGAGGGTGAGCAGATTTAACTTTAAGCTCTTTATAAACTAAAATTAATAGTTAGGAGGTTCGAACGGAGATGTTAATCCTCTTGGTAAAAGGGAATATTTGATTTTTCACCAATTCGGATTACCCAGATACATAAATAAATGAGACAACCCTTGGTGAGTTATTGTTGCGTATCAGTTTTGTTTAAGGGGTTATTTTGCATATTTGTTAGAATTCGATTTGAGAATCGGATAAGAACTCTCCTCCGATCCCTTTTAAATATTTATTAAAATTTTTGGATCGAGAATCGAATAAGAATTCTCCTCTGATCTCTTTTAAATATTTATTAGAATTTGTGGATTGAGAATCTGATAAGAACACTCCTCCGATCTCTTTTAAATATTTATTAGAATTTTTGGATTGAGAATCGGATAAGAACTCTTCTCCGATCTCTTTTAAATATTTATTAGAATTTTTGGATGAGAATCGGATAAGAACTCTCCTTCGATCTTTTTTATTTGAATGGGAGTCGGATAAGGATTTTTCCGACCTCTTAAAATTTGATTACAGCTACACATCATAAAAGCTTAAGACTAGGGGTTCTGGCATCCAACGATGCCAGGGACCCGAATGAGGCTTCTTTTAACTCATTGGTACTTCATGACTAGATAGGGGACATCCGATTGAATTTTACTGACCTCCTATGTGATCGCCTTACCAATACTTTTCAGCAGGCAACATTTGCTCTATTTCATTTGCTATCCCGAAACTCAATTTTACTCCGACCTCCCCCACCTTTACCCAGTCATATTCTCGAGCTAGTATAGTGGTTCAACTTCATAACTCTCTGATTTATTATCCGAACATTTATTTAAAAAACTCTTATGTTAAGATACTGCTATCAACATTTTATCAAACTACCTATACGTTACCCGTAACCCGAACACCTGCATTGGGAGATAAATAAAGATCGAGAATAAACGAATAACATGAACTGTTGTATCAAAAGATAAACTCATGAGAATAACTACCTACGTGGGACCTGCTGACATAAGACAAACATTAACAAAAATTATGAGCATTAATAAAAAGAAAATAAAGACGAACACTGGATAAGGCAACGGTTCAAACACTCACCTGTAGGAAGTTGAACCTATTGAACTAACTATGGAGTCACCAATGTTGCAGAGTTTCGGGCTAACAGTCTGGAACTAATGCTTGCCTTGAAATGACAAATGCCTAGTTAGCATATAATCGAACCGGAATGATAATGAATGAGATTGAACTCAGAAAACAAAAGTGGATATAAAGGTGGTGAAAACAGAACTGAAAACTTAAAAAAAGGTATCACAGAGCAATGAACAAACTAGAAATCAAGAGTTCCAGTGTCCAACACTTCTTCAAAGAAAATACTTGAGAAAATTGGTTTCTAAAGTCTTTCTAGCTTAAAAATAGCAGAATAGCGAAACTGAATTAATTTTCAGAGCTTTTCCACTATAGTTACCACCCTTTTTTTTTTTCCTTGAACAGTTTTCATGCAGGTATTTATAGGGACTGGGTGCTCCCCATGAAGGTTCAGGATTCATTTTGAGGGAGATGGAAGGTTTGGATTTTGAAGGACATGATCGGACACTTGAGAATTAAAGAGAATCAGAATGAATGGCTGAGATCCTTTCCAGAAATTTTTGTCCTTTTTCTCTTCTAATCTGACGACTCAAATTTTATTGTCCAGGGCGATCCGAGGGCTGAGAATAAAAGGCGTCGGTCTTGTCGTCTTCTTCTTTGATCCAAGGGCTCCGGGCTCGTCCTTACAAGTAAGATCAACAGTGGAGATTGGGATGTACAACACTGTCATGACATACTCTGGCACCTGTCAGTAATGTGGGCGATTCTGAGGCGTGCGGTGGAGATTTCGTCTGCGACGCTTTAACTACATCGGCTCTGATTATGACGACAGTTAGCGGAAGTTGTCTTATTCTCTTTGTTTTCCGACCTCCCCTCCCTTCCGATCTTTCTAACATGATCCTTTTCCGATCTCTCATGCCGGGCTCCCCTCTTTCGACCTCTCCTACTCCGGTCTTTTCCTTTATCCTGTCTGGTTCAGTCAAAGCATTTATTCCTTCGATTTCCGAGGCATCCGCTTCATTTTCTGCTCGCAATAAATGCTCAGATTTTCCCTATATATACCTTCAACGGGAAACCCCTCCTCATTTGATTTTCTCCTTTTTCCTTCTTACATCTCCTATTCTAATCGCTCTGGCAATAATCCCAGCTATGATAGTTGCTTTTAATCTTTTCCCGATTGTCCTCTTTATTCCTCGACTGAAAATTTACGATCCTGGTGATCGGAGAATTATGATAACCTCATTTGATGACAGTGAGAGAGCCAGACTAATTTACCGACCTGGATTGAGGACTTCGATCGTGTCGATCTCGAATCGTTCGACCGATATAATCGGCGAACTGATTTTGGGCGAGAAGACTGCTAATATTCCCCTTAACATTGGTGACTGCTCCTTGAAGTTCATTGGGCTTCTCACCACATTGGGTGTCCCGACAGCGGCTCAGTTCCGAGCGATAACATTGATGACGACCTCTTTCATCCTCATGAGAGTCATAATCCCCCAATCTGAGCTGTACATTTGTCCGATGTCGATGGCTGGTCTAACACATCTTTTGATTCAGCCACGAGACTAGGCTTTAACATAGGTCTTTATTAGATGGGATGTACTGTCAATCTCTAGAGATCGCCCAAATGATGTAGTCCTACTTTTAATGTAACCTGATCTCTGGAGATCGCCCAAATGATGTAATTTGACCTTTAATGTAACCCGATCTCTGGAGATCGCCCAAATGATGTAATTTGACCTTTTATAAATAAAATTTTATTTTGACAACTATCATTTTTATTATTATTGCATTGATTATTTTCCGATCTCTGATGTGTTTATCCGATCCGGTTCCTAACTGAACAGCCCTTGACCGATCTGCACTTCCAAACATCCACCTTAATTCACCGATCTGTAACTAGCCGATCTCTTTTTATTATGGAATTTCTGGAATATTCGTGAGAAGTGTCAGAAAAAGCTGGCGAATCCCGCAAACCGATGCGCCGCTTGGGACACCGTGAGTATTAAATGCTCAGACGAGTATAAATAGGGGATGAGTCCGCCAGTTGTTCCCTTATGTCATTTTCAGCCTTTCGCGAGCGATTCCAAAATCCTCTCGTTTTTTCAAGTTCTTCCGACACCGATCACACTCCGGTAAGGGTTTTGATCTTTCTTTTAGTTTAAATTTTCTCTTTTCTTTGAAAATGAGCGGCGCCGAGGGTCAGAGAGCGGCAAGCCCCCTTTCCGTTCAGGTCTCATGGTCGTCAGATGAGGTAGAGGTAGTCGGAACAAGCGGGTGATCTGATCCCCCTAGGACCTCCATTCCAGCCCGCGGTCAAGCAGCATCCTCGATGCAAACACATTCTTCAGGGAGAGAAAAACTTCCCATGGACGAGCTGCCATCGATCCTTCAGGAAACCGACCTGCAGTCGTTCAGCCAAGAGTATAACATTCAGCCTGATTCATACGAACTCATTAAGTGTCACGGCGATCTTCGAGCCGATCACTTCTTCGAAGAGAATGATATGATCATCGTATACGAAGAGCAACTAAAAGCCGGGCTGTGGTTCCCTCTTGATGACTTCTTCAGGGAAGTTTTAAAATTTCACCAAGTGTGCATAGCCCAAGTTCACCCGCACTCATGGCGGATCCTAGTGGCCTTCAAAGGCCTTTGCCGAGCCAAAGGACTCAGTCCAACGGCGAAGGTATTCGCTGAGCTACATAGGCTGACTCATCGAAAGGACGATGACTACTGGTTCTTTCAGGCGAAGCCACATTGCGGGCTCTTTATCGATCTGCCCTTCTCCCTGAAGAATTGGAAGAATCGCTTCTTTATTCTGAGGAGCAAAATTCCGAACGGCTTTGAGGGTTTCCCCCGTAGCTGGCTACACCAGGGCCCGTTAATTCCAAAGCGCATCACCTTGAATAGAGAAGAGGGCCTAATGGTGATGGAACTGAAAGATCAGGCAGCCAGAAAGAAATTCTCTTATTTAGATGCAATGACAGTCGAACTGCATCATTGGACTATGCAGCTGGTCACCGGCCAACGCGGGCTTCAGCTCTCTAACCTCGGCTTCGTTACTTTCTATATCTCTGATCTTTGGGCCTTAGCGATCTCACTGACCTTTTCTCTGTGCAGGTATGGCGAGCGGCGAGGCTTCTAAAGAGAGCCGGAAGCGGAAAAGAGAGGTCTCCCGGAAAGTGCGGGAGATGAAGCGGGCCGAGCTGCTTCAGACGCCTAGGCATGATCCTGGGGAAATGCAAGGAGGCTCGTCTCAACCCTCAGGACAGCCGATCCCCGACATAGAAGTGTTTCGGTCTCCTCCTCGTCAAGAAGAGCCACCACCACCACCCCCTCCAGTTGCTTCGAGTGCGAAAGGGGGTCCTTCCCAACCACCTGTGAGGACCCTTTCCCGCGGTGCCCAAATCCTGATCCACTCGCTGGAGAAGAACCGCACGGTTCGGGAGAACCCAGGTTTTGCTAAGGTCTTAGGGTCCTCCATTGGCCTTCGGGAGGATCAGGATAGGCTAACCCCGAACAGCCTTGACGATATCCTGACACAAACCATGAGCCTAAGCGTGGAGAGTCTGGTGAACCAACATATTATCTGGGAGAAGGCTCACCACTTGAGGCAGGATGTCGAGAAGGTGGGTCAAGAAGCTGCTTCCCTCCGATCTCAACTTTCGTCCACCCAAAACTACATATCTAAAATTGAGGGGCGGATGAAATTTTATGAGGATAAGCTGGCTGAGCAGGCTCATGTTGTTGAAGAGGTTCAGGCGCTCCGAGCTGTTGAAGTCGCTCGCCTCACTGAGGAGCTTAAAGCAAAATAAGAAGAGGCAGTGACGAGGGAGGCCGGTGCTTATGTGAACGCTCATGGGGATCTTCTAGCCGAGCTCAGGAAGCAGTATCCCTAGGAGGACTTCTCTTGGATGGTGGATCTGGCTCCCCAAGACGAAGGTGAAGATAGCGAGGAGGAGGCTGAAGGTGAGAGAAGAAGCGAGCAAAATGTAGAACAGGCTGGGGGTGATCCTCCAGCCGAATGACTTGTATAAACTTTAATTTAAAATGAAATGAAGTTCCCTTTTTGTTCAATGAATGGATGGGATCGGAAAGTATCTGAATTGCATAAGCACTTGATTGTCTGAACATATCACAACATCTAAAAGTGATTATTAATCTAAGTGTAAGAGGTCGAAAAACACTATAAGCATGAGATCGGCTGAGAACAAACGCTAAACTGGACTTGATTAAAATTGAAAATTTGATTTGAATACTTAAGATCGGAATCATCATTAAACCCGATTGGAACCTTAACTTTATTATTCCCAAATTTTTAAAAGGGAGATCGGCAATAAGACTGGTGACATAAAGGTCTAGTGTTGGTTCAATCTCATTTGACAAGAGAGATCAAAAATGTAATTGACTAGTCAGGAGACTTAACAATTGGTTTGAGAGATCGGTGAGGCTTTAAATGATATGGGGACTTAGTATTGATTCGATTCCTTTTAAGGAGATATCGGAAATGTGATTGACTGGTTAGGAGACTTGATGCAGGGGATCGGTTTCAAAGTTTATTGATTTCGGGAATCGGCCAAAATATGGTGTCGACAACTGTCCCTCTTTACATAATTCCTACTAGAAAGAATTTTCCGTGTAGGGATTATGTAAAGAGTTCATGAGGAGTGAAGCACGGTTTAGGAAGTGCTGAAGGTGAAGCAAGACTAGGAGCTGGTGTACTGCTTAACGCTCCTTGGGTGAAAACTTGGAAGTTATAACTCTAAGGTATGGCATAAGTGTTTGTGACAGGGAGTTGAGGCGGGGTTCGTATGATTGTTACTGGTGGTGACGATGCTTGGGGTGAGAAAGTGATTCTGTGATTAGGGGTAGAGGCGTTTTGGCTGAGTCGGGCTATATTTACTCCGCCCTCCATTTTTGACTTTGCCTGGCATCTCAGAACTCTGAGGGACAGTAAGTTCTGAACCTCTTGCTTAAACTCTTCGCAATTTTGCAGCTCATGGTTAGCTGCCTTACTATGATAGGGGCATCCCGTCCTATCTTCAGGTTCTGTTATTTGGGGGTGGAGGTAACCTTCCTTTGCTGCCATTGCCAAAATTTCCTCAAAGTGAGGAATTAGTTGATCCACTTCCAAGGTTGACCCTTCTCCTTCCAATTCTATCATATTTGCACTATTGCCCGCACCATGATTGGGCAATGGATTTAAGGTAACATTGGGGAGAGAACCATTCCCTTCAATCTTCAACCACCCATTCCTGATTAGGGCGTGCACCCTTCCCCTGAGTGCCCCGCAGTTATCGGTTGAATGCCCTTGTGCACCTCCATGATACTCACACTGGGCAGTGGCATCATACCACCTGGGGTATGGCGGCTGAATTGGGTCAAGGGGAATCGGCACTATTTGGTTTATACCGACGAGGTATCGATATATTTCGCTGAGTGGGAGGGGGAGAGGTGAATCAGGGTTTCTTTGGGGTCTTGGGTTATTTTGGGGTGGTCTGGGTTGAGCGGGTTGTGGAGGAGGTCTAGGCTGGTAAGTTGTCGGTGGTGGATACTGTGGGCGTGGGTGAGGATAATTTGGAAAAGGGGGTGGAATGTTTGCAATGGTTTGGCCATGAGGGGGAGGATATGGCCTGTAATTATTTGGAGGTAATGAAGATTGTGCGTTCTGTCGGGTGATGGAATGCACATCACCCTCTCTCTTTTTGCCAAAACTGGCAGTTTTCTTCGCAGGATTCTCAGTCAACTCCTGCAGTTGTCCCATTCTTAAGTTAGCTTCTATTCTCTCACCAGCTTGGATGATGTCTGAGAAGCTGTTAGAGGTATTTCCGATCATCAGATTGAAGTAAGGAGCCTTCAATGTCTCAATGAACAAGGAGCATAGTTCATTGTCAGTTACTGGAGGATATACTTCCGCCGCTTTCTCTCTCCATCTCTGAGCATATTCTTTGAAGCTTTCCCTGTCCCTCTGCACCAAGTTTTGGAGATCTCTCCTTATGGGGGCCACGTCGCAGTTGAACTTGTATTGCTTCAGGAAAGCATCTGCCAAATCTTTCCAGGAGCACAATTTGCTCCTGTCCAACTGAATACACCATCTCAGGGCGGCCCCGGAGAGACTCTCGTGAAAGAAGTGAACCAGAAGTCGATCGTCATCTGTCAGGGCGGACATCTTGGCAATATAGGTGGCTAAGTGAATGCGAGGGTCTGAATTTCCAGTGTATTTGTCGAAGTCCGGGACCATAAACTTAGGCGGCACCACCACATCAGGCACCAATCTCAGCGATGCAACATCAACTGAACCATACATGTTCAGTCCCTCTATTGCTCTTAGTCTCTCTTCTAGAGCAGATAGCTTCTCATTTTCTCTCGTCTTATTTTCTCCTCCCACTGCAAGAGATACTCCCCCAGTTGGGAAATGAGGGGCGGGGTGAATTGGAGGGATCAGAGCTGAAGGGTATGGTTCGGCATTCGAGATAGCTGGATAATAGGAGAAAGGTGGTTCATTATTCAGTGGGGCCGGATTGATAGTGATTGTCAGATCCGGGATCGATGGCTGGAAAGTGAAAGAGGTTGAAACATGGTGAGAATCAACCATTGTAGGAGGTGGGGGAGGTAGTGATAAGTTAGGCTCTGAAGCAGGCTTATTATGGGACATTTCCCTCATTAGTCTCATGAGCTTTGAGACTTGGTCTTTCAATTCAGAAACCTGTCCTTGTAGGTTCTGGACTTGTTCCTGGTCTTCCATTATCTTCTTTGTTCGTGATCTTGTTAAGTACACTCGTTTGGGTTGAACTGCGTGTCTAGTCAGGCTTGCTTTGTTTGAAGCAATATTGATTTTCTGTAGGAAGTAAAAAATGTTTTTAATGAATTTTGAATTTCGTAAAAAAAAAATTAAAGGTCCTGGTTCGGACAAAGGATATAGTGGCATTTGGGAGCCAAAACGAAATCTGCAGAAGAATGATTGCATCAATTTTATCATGGCATCTCCGACTGTGAATGACTGGATTGAATGTGCATCTATGATACCTGTCCATATGGCGCATCCAATTTTTCGCATAACCCTAGCGAGGGGGTTCCTACGGGAGTTATACTATTCATTCACAATTTTGCTAAACAATGGCCCAAAAGTTATTCCATTAACTGAATAATTCATACACAGCATTCTTTACATCGGCCTAGGCTCAGGGAGGTTCTTTATAATGTAATGACATTTCCTAAGATACTAATATAGCCTTTCTTCTTGTTTGGCAGGGTTGAACACTTTCAGGGCATACTCGGATTCAGGTAGGAGTTCTTGTTTCCCCTGTGCTATCATTCTCTCCAGCTGGTCAACATTCTCTTTCAGCTCCTGATAGAGAGCGGCTTGTCTTTTTTTTTCTTTCCTTTCTTTAGCACATTCCTTCAGAATATCATTGATAAGCAGTGCCTGTTCTTTTAGTTCTAGCTTCTTCTTTTTGCTTTCTTGTTTATATTCTTCTACGAGTATCTCCTGGTATTTCATTTTTTCTTGAAGCTTGTACTTCTGCTTCTTTTATTACAGCTTGGAGAGAGCTTTTTTCGTTTTCCCACTGTGTCTCTTGCTCTTCGAACCCCATCTTTTCGGTATTCGCCTCTTTCCTGAGCCTTCTTACTTTTCTTTTGAGGATATGCTATTGGTCCTCCAACTGTTTTATTTGTTCTTGCAGTTGCGAGTTTTCGGTGTTTGCCTTTTGTAGGGAGTCGGCCAAACGATCACCAGCTTCTTCTGAAAGGACATTTCGGCGAGGGTTGCTGTCTTCAAATTTTGTTGGATCTGCAGTTAAGTGTTCTTGATCCCTGTTAGCCCTCCATTTAAGATAATCGCCCGTGGCACTCGGACCTTTAGGCGACCTTTCCATCATAGTGATGTTTTCCCAGGATCTGCGAGCTATTTTCAATCCTTCCTCCTCCTTGAGCTCATGGTAGAAATGACCTCGGTGGTATTCTTCAATGTTGATTCTAAACTGTGTTGAGCCGAACTGTCTCATTACTAATGCCGGAGTGTAACTTGTGTATCCAGTCACTCTGATTAGGGATACTGATTGATTACCCCCCGTGCTGACCAAAATGGATTGACCCGACGTCCACAATTTCCTCTAACAGTAGTCATGGCTGTTGAAGCTCAAAATCCGTTCTTGCCACTGTGGCTTATCCTTTGGGCTGATTACTAATCTGGTCATTTTCTCGATGAGAGGCTGGTCAAGGTACCAAGTCAATCCCTTTGTCTCTATAGGACACATGTGACTGATGGTCCAGAGGTGCAACAATTGAGAACATTATTTAATGGATCCCTTGCCTTGTTGTCTGCAGTAAGTAAGGGTTAAGAAAGTCTCGGCAAGAATTGTCGGTACTGGATTGACCTTCTATTTTTCTACTGCCCAGAACATCTCTGTAACATTGTAGGTTATAATTCCCGAAGGTCCAGGGAACAAGATCAAGCCGTAGATCCCTAAAGCGAGCGTCAATGAAGCTTGATCCCACTGTTCATCTTGGATGTATTGATCCAACCACTTCTTGAGATAAGTCCAATACCATCCATGCGTGTTCCCTTTGACAGTTTCCCTCGCCTTCGCTTCTTCTAGTGGAATCCCCAGCATATGTGCGAACCGTTTCCAGGTCTGCCTATGCTCGAGGTGTAGGTAAATCCGATTCTATGCCACATATGGAATTTCTAGCAATGCCTGATATTCTTCCATAGTGGGAGCAGTATCGATATCGTTGAAAGAGAACACCCCATACTTAGGATTCCAGATTGACAGTATGGCCTTTAATGCCGGGACTTGGACTTTGACTAGTATCAAGGTTGCAATCCTCCCATATCTCTTCTCAAATCGTGCTTTGACCTGATCGGGAAATGACTTCCAACCATTAGCCAGACCCTCGAGACTGTTCATTCTGACCTCAATTTTACTCAGGTCCAATGGAGGTAATGAGCTAGTATCACTTTGTGGGGGCACTGAACTATGAGGCGGTTCGGGCCATGGTTTAGCATTCTGTTCTGATTTAAGAACTTCTTCTGCTGACTGACTCGAGGATGCCATGTTAAAAATGATGCTTATCCTTTATAGACCTTAATTTGGTAATGCCTGCAGAAAAGACTTGTTAGCAGGATAAATTCAGTTAGTTTTGAATTATACTGTTGGCAGAGTGGGACCTACACATTTATCAAAGTAGGAAAGTGTGTAGGTTTTCTTAACAGTATGATTCAAGATTACCCTCAAAAATAGGAACAAAATAAAACACAAGTAGAATAGGGTAAAAGTAAGTATGCCCCTTTTGTCCGAAAATAAGAAGAGTCCTAGTACCAGCTAGGTGCTACCTAATTGGATAGTTCTATCTTATAAGGTAGCTTGCTACAGCTTCCAGCTATCGTGACAGTTTAGCTCAAGGTCTAATTTTCTAAAAGCCACAGGTTCCCAAATTGCCCCTACTGTAAACAGTAAAGCCCCATTCTATCCCCCATGATACTGTCGGGAAAGTTCCAAGGGTATCACAGTAGATAGAACGAGTTTCAATCTGAGCAGAAGCCTTCACGGATACTAACGGGGTAAAACCCATGGGTACCGCTACATGACCCCCTCCTACTTTCCTAAAAGGGTAAGAAAGCCCGGGTATAGGGCTGAAGTGTGTGAGGACATTATGTGAGTGTTCAGTGTGTGAAGGGACACCTTTACCTCTTCCCATTATAGGGGGAGTTTTTTATTTTCCTTTTTAGACGAAGAATGCTGCAGGATATAAAACAAAAATAAACAAAGTGGTTAGCAGAAATAACAAACATTAATAGACTAAGGTTTTCGAATTTCGTAAATTGAACCTATCTAAATATAATTCTAGTTTATAGGAACATAAAATTAAATCTGCTTTTGGACCTCTGGGTAGGGGTTGAAGGAAAAATCAATGTCCCCAGTGGAGTCGCCAAGCTGTCGCAAGGTGTTTTGCGGTCGCTTGGACGAACACTCACCGAAGTGGGAAAGAGTGAGGAGTCGCCACTTTAATTTTGAGGGAAATTAAAGAAAACCATTTGTGAAAATAAATTAAAATGAAACCACTTCAAAAACAGAGATTCTAGGTTCGGGATCCATAAACAGGTGGGGAAGGTGTTAGGCACCCCATCTCGTCCCTCAATGAAGGTGAGCAGATTTAACTTTAAGCTCTTTATAAACTAAAATTAATAGTTAGGAGGTTCGAACGGAGATGTTAATCCTCTTGGTAAAAGGGAATATTTGATTTTTCACCAATTCGGGTTACCCAGATACATAAATAAATGAGACGACCCTTAGTGAGTTACTATTGCGTATCAGTTTTGTTTAAGGGGTTATTTTGCATATTTGTTAGAATTCAATTTGAGAATCGGATAAGAACTCTCCTCCGATCCATTTTAAATATTTATTAAAATTTTTGGAGATCTCTTTTAAATATTTATTAGAATTTTTGGATTGAGAATCGGATAAGAACTCTCATCCGATCTCTTTTAAATATTTATTAGAATTTTTGGATTGAGAATCGGATAAGAACTCTCCTCCGATCTCTTTTAAATATTTATTAGAATTTTTGGATGAGAATCGGATAAGAACTCTCCTCCGATCTCTTTTACTTGAATGGGAGTCGGATAAGGATTTTTCCGACCTCTTAAAATTTGATTACATCTACACATCATAAGAGCTTAAGACTAGGGGTTCTGGCATCCAACGATGCCAGGGACCCGAATGAGGCTTCTTTTAACTCATTGGTACTTCATGACTAGATAGGGGACATCCGATTGAATTTTACCGACCTCATATGTGATCGCCTTACCAATACTTTTCAGTAGGCAACATTTGCTCTATTTCATTTGCTATCCCGAAACTCAATTTTACTCCGACCTCCCCAACCTTTACCTAGTCATATTCTCGAGCTAGTCTAGTGGTTCAACTTCATAACTCTCTGATTTATTATCCGAACATTTATTTAAAAAACTCTTATGTTAAGATACAGCTACCAACATTTTATCAAACTACCTATACGTTACCCGTAACCCGAACACCCGCGTTGGGAGATAAATAAAGATCGAGAATAAACGAATAACATGAACTATTGTATCAAAAGATAAACTCATGAGAATAACTACCTACGTGGGACCTGCTGACATAAGACAAACTTTAACGAAAATTATGAGCATTAATAAAAAGAAAATAAAGACGAACACTGGATAAGGCAACGGTTCAAACACTCACCTGCAGGAAGTTGAACCTTTTGAACTAACTATGGAGTCACGAATGTTGCAGAGTTTCGGGCTAACAGTCTGGAACTAAAGCTTGCCTTGAAATGACGAATGCCTAGTTAGCATATAATCGAACCGGAATGATAATGAATGAGATTGAACTCAGAAAACAAAAGTGGATATAAAGGTGGTGAAAATAGAATTGAAAACTTAAAAAAAGGTATCACAGAGCAATGAACAAACTAGAAATCAAGAGTTCCAGTGTCCAACACTTCTTCAAAGAAAATACTTGAGAAAACTGGTTTCTAAAGTCTTTCTAGCTTAAAAATAGCAGAATAGCGAAACTGAATTAATTTTCAGAGCTTTTCCACTATAGTTACCACCCTTTTTTTTTTTCCTTGAACAGTTTTCATACAGGTATTTATAGGGACTGGGTGCTCCCCATGAAGGGTCAGGATTCATTTTGAGGGAGATGGAAGGTTTGGATTTTGAAGGACATGATCGGACACTTGGGAATTAAAGAGAATCAGAATGAATAGCTGAGATCCTTTCCAGAAATTTTTGTCCTTTTTCTCTTCTAATCTGATGGCTCAAATTTTCTTGTCCAGGGCGATTCGAGGGCTGGGAATAAAAGGTGTCGGTCTTGTCGTCTTCTTCTTTGATCCAAGGGCTCCGGGCTCGTCCTTACAAGTAAGATCAACGGTGGAGATTGGGATGTACAGCACTGTCATGACATACTCTGGCACCTGTCAGTAATGTGGGCGATTCTGAGGCGTGCGGTGGAGATTTCGTCTGCGACGCTTTAACTACCTCGGCTCTGATTATGACGACAGTTAGCGGAAGTTGTCTTATTCTCTTTGTTTTCCGACCTCCCCTCCCTTTCGATCTTTCTAACATGATCCTTTTCCGATCTCTCATGCCGGGCTCCCCTCTTCTGACCTCTCCTACTCCGGTCTTTTCCTTTATCCGGTCCGGTTCAGTCAAAGCATTTATTCCTTCGATTTCCGAGGCATCCGCTTCGTTTTCTGCTTGCAATAAATGCTCAGATTTTCCCTATATATACCTTCAACGGGAAACCCCTCCTCATTTGATTTTCTCCTTTTTCCTTCTTAAATCTCCTATTCTAACCGGTCCGGTAATAATCCTAGCCATGATAGTTGCTTTTGATCTTTTCCCGATTGTCCTCTTTATTCCTCGACTAAAAATTTATGATCCTGGTGATCGGAGAATTATGATAACCTCATTTGATGACAGTGAGAGAACCGGACTAATTTACCGACCTGGATCGAGGACTTCGATCGTGTCGATCTCGAATCGTTCGACCGATATAATCGGCGAACTGATTTCGGACGAGAAGACTGCTAATATTCCCCTTAACATTGGTGACTGCCCCTTGAAGTTCATTGGGCTTCTCACCACATTGGGTGTCCCGACAGCGGCTTGGTTCCGAGCGATAACATTGATGACGACCTCTCTCATCCTCATGAGAGTCATAATCCCCCTGTCGACACCATATTTTGGCCGATCCCCAGAATCAATAAACTTTGAAACCGATCCCCAGTACTAAGTCTCCCTTTGACAGCTAACCACATTTCCGATCCCTCCTTGCTAGATAACCACATTTCCGATCCCTCCTTGCTAGATAACCACATTTCCGATCTCTCCTCACAAGGAATTGAATCAATGCTAAGTCCTCACATCAGTCTAAGCCTTACTGGTCTATTAAATCACTCACCGATCTCTCAAACCCTGTCGAATCTTCACACCAGTCAAGTGTATTCCCGATCTCTGTTGACAAACACTAGGTCTTTGTTACCGATTTTATTGCCGATCTCCCTTTCAAAAGTTTAAGAATAATCAAAGGTTCTGTTTCTGTTTAATGATAATTCCGATCTTAAATGTTCAAGCCAAATTTCCAATTTTTACTCAAGTCCCGTTTAGCGTTGGTTCTCTACCGATCTCATGCTCATTGTGTTTTCCCGATCTCTCACACTGAGGTTAATAATCACTTTCAGTTATTTCAACATACTCGGACAATCAAGTGTTTAATAATTTAGAAATTTTTCGATCACAATCATTCATCGGACAAAAGAGGCATTCCATTTCATTTCATTTCAAGAATTTGTACAAGTTATTCAGCTGGAGGATCACCCCCAGCCTGATCTACATTTTGCCCGTCTCCCCTCTCACCCTTAGCCTCCTCCTCACTCTCCTCACCTTCATCCTTGGGAGCCAGGTTGGCCATCCAAGAGAAGTCCTCCTCAGGGTAACGCTTCTTGAGCTCAGCTAGGAGATCTCTGTGGGCATTCACATAAGCACCGACCACCTCTATCTCATCGGATGACCACGAGACCTGAACGGAAGGGGGGCTTGCCGCTCTCTGACCCTCGGCACCGCTCATTTTCAAAGGAAATAAAGAATTTAAACTAAAAGAAAGATCAAAGCCCTTACCGGAGTCTGATCGGCGTTGGAAGAACTTGAGAAAACGAGAGAATTTTGAAGTTGTGAGCGAGAGACTGAAAATGACATACGGGAGCAACTGGCTAACCCCACCCCTATTTATACTCGTTCGAGCATTTAATGCTCACGATGTTCCAGGCACTGCATCGGGTAGCGGGACTCGCCAGCTATTCTGACACGTCTCACGAATATTCCCAAGATTCCATGAAGAGATCGGTTAATTATAGAGCGGCAGATCAAGGTGTCACACCTTACCCCTCTGTAAGGCATAACATGATCCCGTAGAATACCTAATGAACTACCGCACTTCACCTACCGATAACTCATTAAGTATCCTACAAGGGATTTTAAAACAATTTTCTTATTTTTGACAAGTGGTGAGCATTTCTAATAAGAATTTAAAACATTTAGTTGAAGTTAAAACTAATTAATATTTTTGGCCATTTTAGTTTTCCGTAAATTTTATAAAAATTTTAACAGAGTTTCCTCTGTATTTTGAGAAAACCGTTCTTCGAATACCTGTAAAAAGCACTTCTAAAAGTTTTTCTCAACCACTACTTCGGTTTCACAATCAAACTCAATCAATTTCTCAAAATTCACAAGTTCAATAATTCTCAAAATACTGTCAATCAATATCATTCATATTTCATTAAAAACAAAATAATTTATACACAACCTTACAAATTTATATCAAAAGAAACACAAACTAAACTTTATTACAAACTTCATACAAATTTGTGTACAAGCTGCTCAAGACCCATTTTTACATGTCCATACATTTATGTGCAATATATACATCAAAAGAAGTATTTACAGTTAGGGTATAAATTATACCCGAAGGCTTTAAGCTGATGACTTCACACACCTCAAAGCCTTCAACACGCTTCTCTAGTCTCTCAGATTCGAGACAAAGAATAAAGCTATCACGAGTACTAGGACTCATGGTGCACAATATACTAAAATAATCTTTATTCAAAACTTAAAGCACAATCATACAAAAATTTGGCTAAACATGAAAATTAAATACAATCATGCATTGTAAGATTTTACATGTAAACCAAGTTCATTTCAAAGTATCAAAACACATTTCATAAAACCCACAGTTAGATCACGCCATTCGAAACAAATAGAATCTCAATAGCCAGAGGCTAAAGAGAAATTACATGAATCTCAATAGCCAGAGGCTAAAGAGAAATCATATCACAAGGCTAGCTAGCTCAAATATATGGATATCCATTCACATCCTCTTCTACTGGCACACCTCAACACTTCTCCAGAGAAGGAATCAAAATTCGAAACTAATCACCCCCACTAGTCGTGCTAGTGAGGTGTTCAAATATATGGTCATGACACTGTGGTTTCAAAACTTATCTTAACAATTTGCTAAACATTGTCATTTCAAATATACATAATAACTTTCAACAATTTAGATCAAACATCATAAGAATGCCATAATCCAATATTTCATATTATTCAAAACGATATGCAAAAGATGATTATAAAAGTATATGTTGTGCACAAACCTCAAACGAGTCGCCTGTTGGCCTTGACTCGACTCCTCAGGTTCTGTCCTGGTATTCTTTTCCACTGAAACACGAAATTTTCCAATGTTTCAGTACTAAAACTTAAAATAAATCCAAAATAAACTTAACTTCATATTTACATAGCTCTAACGTGTTAAATTCGATGTTCTCGAAATTTTGCGTTTTGGGTTACTATTCACTGCACTATTCAAGTCAAATTATTGACTTTCTAAGGCTTAATAGGTATGGGAACTCCAACTTCACCCACATACCACATTTTGGTCACCAAACTTGTTGGTTTTGGTCATTTGTTTAAAGCTTAGGTCATTTTGGCGAAATTGCCAATTTTCGGTTTTGGTTCTCCGAAGTTGCACTATTCCATTGGTCGATCTACTGTTGGAATTTAACAAAACTTCCTTCATAGAAAATGTTCCTTATTGTCTTAAGTGTATTCTCATTTTTGGATCACCTCAATCGGAGTTTTGTAGCTCAAGTTATGGTCAAAATAAGTTTATCGTTCACGCAATCGCTCATGCTGCAAATTTGGGTTCTGGCAAATTTTGGTCCAACTTTGGTCAATAATTTGATCAAGTTAAGTTCATAATTTGGTCTCACTTTCTTCATATGAAATGTTCTGCTATGTCTTAGGTTTCCATCGGTTCAAGAATCGCCTAAATCCGAGTTTTCTAGTGGGAGTTATAGCCATCCAAACATTGCTGCCCAAATGAAAATCTGCGGAGTTGCAGGTTTGATAAATTAACTTTGCTCAATAATTTGAATGGGTTAATGGCATAATTTGGGGTGATGTTCTTCATGAAAGTTTTATATCTATATGCCCTCTAACCCCTGGCCAAATTTCAGGTCAATTTGACCTGTCTAACTCGAGTTATGACCAAATGAACAGTTACTGTTCATTTGGTTAGTTTAGTGCAGTGACAGCCTGCTATCAACTCACTTTGGTCAATTGTTTCACCAAGTTTTGGTCAGTTTTTGGCCATGGTTCCTTAATAAAAATTGTGCTCTTTTATGTCTATTTTCATCTCCAATTGGTGGCATATCAATTAGGCTTGTAAAATTTGAGTTTTGGTCCTTCAAAGTAGGTTTGGTCATGCTGCCAGCAGCATGACCATTGACCTACGAATTTGGTTAAATTTCCTACCATTCCCACACAATTAATTTGGTCATAATTGACCACTATTTCACTTCACAATAGGTCAAACATGCCATTTATGCATTTCTCCAAATTTTGGTTCACAAACCCTAGCCTCCAAACCCTAATTCTTCCATCTCATGCATTAAATCACAACTAGTGCACTTAACCTTAACCATTCACTAATCAAAGCTTTTAAACTTATTCTAATGCATCAAATTCATGTAAATCATACTCCTCTCAAGCTGCCCAAATTTTAGTTTGGTCCTTCTCCCATGTTTTTATTTCATTTCATAACTTCTAAGCTCATGTCAACCATTGCCTATGCATTTAAAGAAGTAATATAATGAGTTAACACACTAACCTTTCTTAAATCTTCAAAACCCTAACTTTTGTTCTTCTTTCTTTCTTTCTTTCTTGCTCAATCCTCTTCTCAAGTGAGGTTATCAAGTTTTTATGGAATAATTATAGAAGAAATTGGGGTTTAGTAGGGATTTAAAAGCTTGAACTCAAGCTTTAATGGGGTTTAGAAATGGAGAGGGAGAATGAGAGTGGTGGACGTCCACTTAGGGAAGAAGGACTTTGTTTCTTTTTTTTTTTTTCCTTTTCCTTTATCTAATTTAATTTATGGAAGACCACAAAAAAAATCCCAACTAAAAAAAATTCAATTTATTAATTTAGTTATGACATCATCCATGATGTCATAACTTTTGACTTTTTCATTTTCATCTCTTTTTCTTTTTTTTTTTTTCTATTTTTCTATTAGTTCTTTAATTTAATTCTCGATTCCGAAATTTTCTTTTCTCCGATTTTATTTGACAGTTAGGTCAGGAGTCAGCTGTCGGGTTCAATTGACCAAATCGCCCCTCGCCGGTTCATCCCAGTTTGCAAATAATCCAATATTTCTTCCGGCTCTCTGACCTAATTATTTGACTGGCTTAACAATTCTTTTTCGTGATTTTCTCTTTTCCACTGTGTCCATAAGGGTCCTAAGGACCGCAACGTCACTTTTTATGGTTCGAAATTTGAGTCTAAAATGACTTCGCAGTCGTTCCCGAGGAGGTCACTCATCGCTGTGACTCTCGGCTCGTTTAACCTCTTATGTTCTGTTTTTCTTATTTGTAGTTAATTAATTAAACATTACTAATTATTTATGTTTATGGCTTCTCAAGTTGTCTTAGGTGTGGCCCTAATCCCAATAATTGTTCGGACCGACACCGGTCACCGGAATAGTGAAATCTACCAGGCTATGCAACGGGGGTGTTACACAAGGTGTTTTGAATTACGGATTGGATAAGTGTCATTCAAATGAAGAATCAGATCGGGTAATCACATAAAAGATCGGAAAATAATTAATGCAATAATAATAATAAGATGATAATCGACAAAATAAAATCTTTATTTCCAAAAGATCGGAGTACATCATTTCGGTGATCTCTAGGGATCGGATTACACTAAAATTGGACTACATCATTTCGGTGATTTCTAGAGATCGGATTACATTGAAAATAAAATACATCATTTGGGCGATCTTTAGAGACCGGTGGAACATCCCATCTAAAGGGCCTATGTCAAAAGCCAACATAGTGACTGATCCAAAGGGTGTCACCGACCAGAACCGAGCCGCTGTCGGAACACCCAATGTGGAGGAGAGCCGCTGTCGGAACACCCAATGTGGTAAGAAGCCGAATAAACTTGGAAGAGCAACCGCCAAGGGTCGGCGGAACATTAGCAGTTTTCTCGGCCGAAATCGGTTCGCCGATTATACCGGTCGAACGACTCGAGATCGGCACGATCGAGGTCCGCGATCCAGATCGGTTAATTGGTCCAGTTCTCTCACCATCATCAGATAAGGTTATCACGATTATTCGATCACCGGGATCGTAAATTTTCAGTCGGGGAATAAAGATGTCCATCGAGAAGTGATCAACAGCCACAATCGTGGCCGGAACTACTGCCGGAGCAGTTAGAACAGGAAAGTAAGAAGGAAGAGAGAAAAATCAAATAAGGAAAGTCTCTTCTGTCAGGGGTATATATAGGGGAAAATCGGGCATTTATTGCTAAGCAGAAAACGAAGCGGACACTTCGGGAATCGAGGGGAATTAATGCTTTGACCGGACCGGGCCTGATTAAGGGAAGGATTGGAATAATAGAGATCGGAAGATGGGAGACTAGTATGAAAGATCGAAAAAGGAGCGTATTAAGAGGATCAGAAAAGAGGAGAGATCGGAAGGCAAAGAGAATAAGACAAATCCCAATAACTGTCGCCAGAATCAGAGCCGAGGTAGTTAAAGCGTTGTAGACAAGATCTCCACTGCACGCCTGAGAATTGCCCGCAATGCTGACAGGTGCCAGAGTATGTCATGACAGTCCTGTACATCTCAATCGCCACCGTTGATCCCACTTGTAAGGACGAGCCAGGAGCCCTTGGATCAAAGAGGAAGACGACAAGGCCAGCGCCTTTCATTCCCAGTCCTTGGATCGCCCAGGTCAGCAAAGTTTGGGACCGTCAGATTAGAAAAAGAAAAGGACAAATATTCTGGAGAGGATCTCAGCCGTTCATTTTAATTCTCCTTAATTCTCAAGCATCCGATCATGTCCTTTGAAATCTTGACCCTCCAACTCCCTCAAGATAAATCCTGACCCTTCACGGGGAGCACCCGATCCCTATAAATACTTGCATGAAAAACTGTTCAAGGGGGGAACAAAAAAGAAAGAAGGTTGTTACTATAGCGGAAGAACTCTGAAATTTAATTCAGATCGTTACTCTGCTTTCATAAGAAGAACTTTTGGAACCAGTTTCCTGAAGTGTTTTCTTAAAAAGATTTTGAACACCGAAACTCTTCATTTTCGGCTCGTTCATTATCCCGTAACGTTCACATTTTCATTTCCTTGTTATCTTCATTTTCCCTTCCATCGTCCATTTAAACTCGAGTACAAATCTGACTCGATTGCATTTAGAGAAGCACTCTTTGTTCCAAGGCGGACCTTAATCTCCCGGCTATCAACTCGCAATCTTATTGCTATTTGTCATCTCATAGTTATTTCAATAGATTTGGCCCCCTTACAGGTAAGTGCTCATATTGCCGTTTTTATTAAGCGTTTGTTTTTATTTTATGCATTTCCATTGTTCTTTTTATGTATGTAATTTTCTCCAAGTTCATATTGTGCTAAAAAACCCAAAGAATGTTATTCCCGAGTTTACTTCTTTATTGATCAGTCTATTCTTTTCGTTAATCTTTGTTATTCCTAAATGCAAGTCTTCTAGTCCCTAGGAGCGCATAAGTGGTTGGATAAAATATAGGTAACTGTATTTTAAGGGTCTCTTTAAAAGAGAGGGTCTAAATAACACGTCAGGGAAATGGCAAAATTGAATTACTAGGCTGACGTAGAAGGCGATCCGGCATAACGCCATAAGGCGGAATAAAAACCAAATCTCAGATAAGTAAAATGGAACAGATAGGATACTGGTAAGGTGACCACATGGGAGGTAGGTAAAATTCAGTCCGGCATCCCTTATTTAGTCACAAAGTACCAATGAGTTAAAAGAAGCCTTATTACAACCCTTGGCATCTTTGAATACTAGAACTCTTAAACTTAGGCTCTTATGATATATAGCTGTGATCAAATTTCGAAGGGATCGGAAGAGTCTTTATCCGAGTCCCATTAAAATAAAAGAGATCGGAGGAGAGTTCTTATCCGGTTCTCAAACTAAAAATGTTAATAAATATTTAAAAGGAGATCGGAGGAGAGTTCTTATCCGGTTCTCAGACTAAAAATTTTAATAAATATTTAAAAGAGGTCGGAGGAGAGTTCTTATCCGATCCTCAAGCAAGAATTTTAATAAATATTTAAAAGAGATCGGAGGAGAGTCCTTATCCGATTCTCACTTAAAAACTTTAACAAACACTTAAAAGAGATCGGAGGAGAGTTCTTATCCGATTATCAACCCAAAATTTTAAAAGTGATCAGAGAAGAGTTCTTATTCGATCCAAAATTCGAATCTTAATCTAAAAGAGATCAGAGGAGAGTTCTTATCCGATTCTCAAATTGAATTTTAACCAAATAGCCCCTTCAAACAAAATTAACACATAACAATAACTCACTAAGGTTGTCTCATTTACTTATGTATCTGGGTAATCCGAATTTAGTGAAAAATTAAATATTCCTTTTTGTTAAAAGGATTAACATTTCCATTCAAGCCCTCCTAACTAATTTATAAAGAATGCAAAGTTAAATCTACTTACCCTTATTAAGGGACGAGGTGGGGTGCCTAACACCTTCCCCACTCGTTTACGGACCCCGAACCTAGAATCTCTGTTTTTGAAGTGGTTTCATTTTAATTTATTTTCACAAATGGTTTTCTTTAATTTCCCTCAAAATTAAAGTGGCGACTCCTCATTCTTTTCTACTTCGGTGAGGGTTCGTTCAGGTGACCGCAAAACACCTTGCGACACCCCCCATCTGAGCTGTACATCTGTCCGATGTCGATGGCTGGTCTAACACATCTTTTGATTCAGCCACGAGACTAGGCTTTGACATAGGTCTTTATTAGATGGGATGTACTGCCGATCTCTAGAGATCGCCCAAATGATATAATCCGACTTTTAATGTAACCTGATCTCTGGAGATCGCCCAAATGATATAATTTGACCTTTAATGTAACCTGATCTCTGGAGATCGCCCAAATGATGTAATTTGACCTTTTATAAATAAAATTTTATTTTGAAAACTATCATTTTTATTATTATTGCATTGATTATTTTCTGATCTATGATGTGTTTATCCGATCCGGTTCCTAACTGAACAACCCTTGACCGATCTGCACTTCCAAACATCCGCCTTAATTCACCGATCTGTAACTAGCCGATCTCTTTTTATTATGGAATTTCTGGAATATTCGTGAGACGTGTCAGAAAAAGCTGGCGAACCCCGCGAACCGATACGTCGCTTGGGACACCGTGAGCATTAAATGCTCAGACGGGTATAAATAGGGGATGAGTTCGCCAGTTGTTCCCTTATGTCATTTTCAGCCTTTCGCGAGCGATTCCAAAATCCTCTCGTTTTTTCAAGTTCTTTCGACACCGATCACACTCCGGTAAGGGTTTTGATCTTTTTTTTAGTTTAAATTTCCTCTTTTCTTTGAAAATGAGTGGCGCTGAGGGTAAGAGAGCGGCAAGCCCCCTTTCCGTTCAGGTCTCATGGTCGTCAGATGAGGTAGAGGTAGTCGGAACAAGCGGGCGATCTGATCCCCCTAAGACCCCCATTCCAGCCCGTGGTCAAGCAGCATCCTCGAGGCAAACACATTCTTCAGGGAGAGAAAACCTTCCCATGGACGAGCTGCCATCGATCCTTCAGGAAACCGACCTGCAGTCGTTCAGCCAAGAGTATAACATTCAGCCTGATTCATACGAACTCATTAAGTGTCACGGCGATCTTCGAGCCGATCACTTCTTCGAAGAGAATGATATGATCATGGTATACGAAGAGCAACAAAAAGCCGGGCTGCAGTTCCCTCTTGACGACTTCTTCAGGGAAGTTTTAAAATTTCACCAAGTGTGCATAGCCCAAGTTCACCCGAACTCATGGCGGATCCTAGTGGCCTTCAGAGGCCTTTGCCGAGCCAAAGGACTCAGTCCAACGGCGAAGGTATTTGCAGAGCTACATAGGCTGACTCGCCGAAAGGACGATGAGTACTAGTTCTTTCAGGCGAAGCCACATTGCGGGCTCTTTACCGATCTGCCCTCCTCCCTGAAGAATTGGAAGAATCGCTTCTTTATTCTGAGGAGCAAAATTTTGAATGGCTTTGAGGGTTTCCCCCGTAGCTGGCTACACCAGGGCCCGTTAATTCCAAAGCGCATCACCTTGAATAGAGAAGAGGGCCTAATGGTGATGGAACTGAAAGATCAGGCGGCCAGACAGAAATTCTCTTATTTAGATGCAGTGACAGCCAAACTGCATCATTGGACTATGCAGCTGGTCACCAGCCAAGAACGCGGGCTTCAGCTCTCTGACCTCGGCTTCGTTACTTTCTACATCTCTGATCTTTGGGCCTTAGCAATCTTACTGACCTTTTCTTTGTGCAGGTATGGCGAGCGGCGAGGCTTCTAAAGAGAGCCATAAGCGAAAAAGAGAGGTCTCCCGGAAAGTGTGGGAGATGAAGCGGGCCGAGCTGCTTCAGAAGCCTAGGCATGATCCTGGGGAAATGCAAGGAGGCTCGTCTCAACCCTCGGGACAGCCGATCCCCGACATAGAAGTGGTTCGGTCTCCTCCTCGTCAAGAAGAGCCGCCGCCACCACCCCCTCCAGTTGCTTCGAGTGCGGAAGGGCGTCCTTCCCAACCTCCTGTGAGGACCCTTTCTCGCAGCGCCCAAATCCTGATCCACTCGCTGGAGAAGAATCACACGGTTCGGGAGAACCCGGGTTTTGCTAAGGTCTTGGGGTCCTCCATTTGCCTTCGGGAGGATCGGGATAGGCTAACCCCGAACAGCCTTGACGATATCCTGACACAAACCATGAGCCTAAGCGTGGAGAGTCTGGTGAACCAACATATTATTCGGGAGAAGGCTCACCGCTTGAGGCAGGATGTCAAGAAGGTGGGTCAGGAAGCTGCTTCCCTCCGATCTCAACTTTCGTCTGCCCAAAACTACATATCTAAAATTGAGGGGCGGATGAAATTTTATGAGGATAAGCTGGCCGAGCAGGCTCATGTTCTTGAAGAGGTTCGGGCACTCCGAGCTGCTGAAGTCGCTCGCCTCACTGAGGAGCTTAAAGCAAAAGAAGAAGAGGCAGTGACGAGGGAGGCCGGTGCTTATGTGAATGCTCATGGGGATCTTCTGGTCGAGCTCAAGAAGCGGTATCCCGAGGAGGACTTTTCTTGGATGGTGGATCTGGCTCCCCAGGACGAAGGTGAAGATAGCGAGGAGGAGGCTGAAGGTGAGAGAGGAAGCGAGCAAAATGTAGAATATGCTGGGGGTGATCCTCCAGCCGAATGACTTGTATAAACTTTAATTTGAAATGAAATGAAGTTCCCTTTTTGTTCAATGAATGGATGGGATCGAAAAGTATCTGAATTGCATAAGCACTTGATTTTCTAAACATATCACAACATCTAAAAGTGATTATTAATCTAAGTGTAAAAGGTTGGAAAACACTATAAGCATGAGATCGACTGAGAACAATCGCTAAACGGGTCTTGATTAAAATTGGAAATTTGATTTGAACACTTAAGATCGGAATCATCATTAAACTCGATTGGAACCTTAACTTTATTATTCCCAAACTTTTTAAAGGGAGATCGGCAATAAGACTGGTGACATAAAGGTCTAGTGTTGGTTCAATCTCATTTGACAAGAGAGATCGAAAATGTAATTGACTAGTGAGAAGACTTAACAATTGGTTTAAGAGATCGGTGAGGCTTTAAATGATATGGGGACTTAGTATTGATTCGATTCCTTTTGAGGAGAGATCGGAAATGTGATTGACTGGTTAGGAGACTTGATGCAGGGGATCGGTTTCAAAGTTTATTGATTTCGGGGATCGGTCAAAATATGGTGTCGACACTACCGCATGCATGCTGACACATGCACACAGCTCTAAGTTACCCTAAGGCGACACCCACATCCGTATAATCAAGTAATAATGCAACACAAAGTATGCCTATGATGGCTAAATACATATACATATATGTGATGTATGGGCATGCTTTGAATATAAAATAATAATATTGAAATTATAATTAAAATCAATATCTCCTCACAGTACTCTAAAAGTCACTGCGGCGGCTGGGCAAAGGAGGTAAGCTGACCCAGCTCACCTAAAAATTATATCACAAATTTATCAATATTTGCTTAAAACAAAACTTTAAAGAGTCAAAGGATAGCCTAAGTTTTGCCAAAAATCTGACAGAGTTCTCCCTATACCTAGGACCTGCCCAACTTATAAAGTGATTCAAATAACACTTCTAAAGGTCATAATCTCACATCCACAACTAAACAACAACACATGGCCCCTCTTGGGCCCTCCAAACTAGGCAAGTCTCACACAGACCAATAACTCAATTATAAGGCTTAAAATGGATATTCTATAATAGTCATCCAAACTAGCTCTAAAAATTCTAAAATTTTACCCCGCAGTCCTTAACAATGCTATAAGGCTATTGCAAAAGAAATTATAATTTTCTAAATACCCATGAATATTTTACGGATTTTTATTCTACTCTCGATACCAAGTAAATAAGGAAACTTAGAGTTTGGGTTTACCTATGCCGATTCTAACACTTGAAATGCATCCGGGGCATTTGAAAATGGTGGGAAGGACTGCGATTTTGACTCGATTCCTAAACAGCTCCGACAACCTGTCTGTCCGGCCTGAAAATGTAGATTCGAGCACTGGTCAAATTTTCACGAAACGAAGATATTTATGCGAAGCCCACAACACTAGGAGTTAGAATAAAATATTTATGAAATTAAATAAGCTCATTTAAAGCTCCAAAAATAACTGTGAAGTCCATGGGACCCATTGAATTTTCAATATCGAAAAATTTTGAAATTTATAGTGCCACGAAGCTCTCATATAGTGGAGTATGCCGGTACTCTCAGAATCTCCATGGGGTTCCCGATTTGGAGAAATTTAGCCAAAAACTCAAAATGGGCTAAAATTTTCCAGACTAAAATTGAAAAAACCACTCAATGAGATTTTGTAATCTTAGTGTCTATAGAAAGCTTTCGAGGTGTAGATAAGGTTTGGGACAAGACCTGGTCCGATTGGTGGCCGAATCTATCAAATTTTGGTTGGGAGCTCAAGAGTCGTGCTGCATGAAGGGGGCACTTTGGCGCATTTTTTTGGCTAGCTAGGACGTCGGCCAGCAGTGGGGAGGGCTCTTGGAGGTATGCCAGCGAGCTGGGGAGGGAGGGGCGGTGATTGGCCGGCGAGAGGAGGAGAGAGGAGAGAGAAAAGAGTGAGGGAAGGGGAGATGCCGATCTCGCGATGGGAGAGGGAGAAAAAGAGTTGGGCCAGTTTGATTCGATTGATCCGATTCGGCCCGATTTGATTCAATTAGTTTAATTCATGATACCCAAAATTGAATTTTTACTTTGCCTTGTGACCCAAAACGATGCCTTAAAATCTCAAAAAATTACCGAAATCTCACAAAAATTTTTAAGTCCAAATATATTTTTGA
Source organism: Hevea brasiliensis (assembly GCF_030052815.1). Lineage (NCBI taxonomy): Eukaryota > Viridiplantae > Streptophyta > Magnoliopsida > Malpighiales > Euphorbiaceae > Hevea > Hevea brasiliensis. Next base: position 73,196,687 of record NC_079507.1, on the reverse strand, counting down.
TTTTGCCATGTGGTCTTTAAATTAATTTTTAAAAATCAACAAATTTATTGTTTTTTAAAAATCAAACCCGATTTTAAAAATTCAGAAAATTTCAAATAAATTCTCAAAATATTTAATAAAATAAAATATTAATATTTACATATAAAATAATTATATTAAAAATTCGGGGTGTTACCACTATGAGAAATTTGACAAATTATAATGATTAAAATTGTCACTAAATATTGTATTTTTGTCATGAAAAGTTTTTCGTAACGAAATATTTTTGTCACATCGACCGTCATGGTAACCGCATAATATAATGTATAACATGACAAATATTATTATCATCACGAAAAAACACCCTTTGATGACAAAAAAAATTGATTGTTATGAAAGTTTATATCTTTAGCGACATATAAATCGTCATAATTTATGTTTGATTTTTGTCATTTTAATATTTATTTTGTCACTAAAACTTTCATTTTTTATTATGAATTATTGACTTCGTCACTGAATAAATAACTCTTTTATGATGAAAAAATAAGTTGTCACAAAATCTTATATCTATAATGATATATATTTCGTCATAATTTACGTCTAATTTTTGTCATTTAATTTTTAATTTCGTCATTAAAGCTTATATTTTCAATTATGAATTGTTCAATTTGTCACTGAATAATATTCATTTGGTGATGATGGTAAAAGCGTAATAATGTTGTGATATTTTAAATGACACTAAAGGTTTATAATTTGTTTTGGAATTTTGTCACATTAAAATTTATTTCATCATTAAAAACTCTCTTATAATGATGAATTTAGTAAAGACTTATATTTGTCACTTAAAAATTTTAAAAATAGTGACAATTTAGAATTAAATTTTGTCACCAAAATATTGTAGTTACCGTTTCAATTATTATAGAATTTTTCACATTAAATATTAAGAAAAATAAAATTATTTCAAAATATAATAGCTAAAAATTACTAAAAGAATATAACAATAACATGTAGAATAACTACTTTTATTATTGCAATACAAATAAAAAAATAATTAATGGATTAACAAAATATTTTCATCACAAAAAGTAACTTGACAAAGTAATATTAAATAGATTTCGTAAATCTGGCTACAATTACTTTTTTAATAAGCTAAGGTAACACAATAAACCTTCTCATTCCTAATCGGCTTACATCCTTCAATGGATCCAATGTTTGAGAAAACCTCTTGTTCAGAACTAGAGTATCAATGTTACCCACATACCTGCAATAAAAAGTACAGAATGAGAATCCTATCAATAAATAAATTCAAAGCACAATCAAATAAACAGAAACAACCTATACGAAAAAAAAAAATGAATATAGAAAGTTTGTTATATAGCATAAATTAAAAGGAAAGAATAAGGGTGTGAAAACCATGTAGTAAGTGGACAAAAATTTAATTAAAAGTAGTAAGTGGACAAAAATTTAATTAAAAGTGAATAATAATAATAATAATAATAATAATAATAATAATCTACATAGAGACTAAATTTTTCATTATTAGTATATTTACAAGTTCACCCAAATAAGGTATCAATGCTACAACAACTAATAAAATAATTAAAGGAAATTCCTTTTCTGATAAAAAAATAATAATAAAGGGGAAAAGGTTACTACACTCACACAAGGCAGTGCACACTTGAATCAAAGTTAGGAGGCAAATTTCCTCTCAATATAGGCTCAATCTGCAAAAAGAAATACAAAAATTTTTAAAAAAGAACCCTAAAACTTAAAACCCTAGACTCCCATAAAAGCTTAAGAAAAAAAAATTATTATTGTAAATGTAAAATCCTAAACTCCCTTTGGTTGATGCTTGTTATGAGCAAATATTGTACAAGAGGATCTCAATCAAAAGCAGAGCTAGGTACAAAGCCACACTCTTTAAATTCATCAATTTAACTATTCTATAAATCAGTTATCATCAAAATCACTAGATAAACGTTCATTCCCCAAAAGGCCAACAACCACTTAATAAAGAAGTCACAACTCAAAGCAAAGCCTTTTACAATTATACCTACATTAGTTTCAAAAATAATAATAATAGTAATAAACAAATAATTATACCTACATTAACATAAACAAAAGTAGCAAGGACATAAAATTTTTAAGACTCATGAAAAAAGAAAAGGCCAAGGCAAATAAAAAGCATATTCATTGAAGTATCTATCTCAATGAACAACCACTTTTCCAAGCGATATTAGAGATATCATGCGAGCAATTTCTACTATTGTTCAGTTAAATTTTCCAAATAAAATTTTTGTTCTACAACTAATTTTCTAGTTTGAAGTAATTAAACCCAAATAACCCCAAAGCTATTGAGATTTCAAATTAGGCTACTAGTATAAAATTTCTGATTGTTGGGCAACCTTTAAGCATTATAACAAGGGTACCTTTCTATTTCCTCAAAATTGACATCTTGATGATCTGCAATCACAAGGAAGATAAAAAGATCCGAAATTTATTTAAAAGATAACAAATCAAAAACATAGATATCCTATAAATCGATTCCCTCATTAACTTCAAAAACGAGCGCAGACCTATACGACTTTGATTTAGACCAAAAACCATGCCATAGAGCTAAAGGAAAGATATTAAAAACCAAATTTCTATACCCAATAGTTATGAACAAAATAAATTAATTCAAATTACACCTGCAATCTATTTAATAAATAAAGGGAGAAGGCATATCTACATGCATGTTTTATCCCAATCATGGCCAAATCAGATGATCATAACTCGCTCTTCTTCAGCGATAATCGGTTGATCAACGGCCCACCCTGAGTGCAAATGCAGCTATAAGTACGAAATATTGTTTTCTCTTCTCCTCTCGTCCACAATCCCTAGCGTTTTTATCTGAATTATATATTGGAGTTTTAAAGAAGATGCGAAACCTCCCACTCTATTTCAAGCAATCATCCTATGCCATATGGGCATCTATCTAAATGAAAAAAAAAAAAAAAACTAATGTTATAAAAACACCAACTTATTAATATTATATAGTAACTGTCACAACCCAACCTATGGGCCGGACCAGCACTAGGACCTAGGCCAGCCTAAAACCCCCGAGGCCCGTAGTAAGCCTAACTATTTCTTAACCCAACTCTAAGGCCCATTTGGGCTCAATTTCAAGAATTCAACCGGACAGAGTTCGGCCATAAAGTGGACCTTTCAACGGGGAGTTTTTGACTCATTCGACCTGTAAACACAATATATAATCAATTGGGGAGCTCAGCTCACCCTCCACATACTCATAACAACATAAAAATAAATGGGAGCTCAGCTCCCTCATCCAGCCCAACACACATACATAAAATAATAAGTTTACAGGTCCAAAATGACAATTTATATTACAGACCCAATTCAAATAAATATTTCTAACACATGAGGAAATTCTAAGAGTTAACAGGTTTATACAAACATTAATAAACGACCTGCGAGGGAGAAAAGCAAGTTAACCTCAAAAATATCCTCCTGTGGCCTGGAAAAATATTGAACAGGAGTGAGCGTTCGATTCAGAGAGTAAAATATCAATTTTAACCATAATCTCTATAACAATCTAAAGCTAATGCACCCTGTAGAGTGAAATGCAACATCAGCAATATTTTCACATCATAACAACAAAAAGGTAATTTGGAGCACTCACGCACCCAGAAATGTCAAATCATAAATATATGGGAGCTGATCCCCTATACAGCTCTCTTAAATCCAACCTGTGCCAGCGAAGAACTCAAGCCGGACTTTGGCTTAATAAACCAAATCGGGGTCCCAGCGAAGAACTCAAGCCGTGACTACCCCGAAGGATTGGGTCCCAGCGAAGATCTCAAGCCATGTCTACCCGTCCTATCTATAGCCAACACCACATCACCCGCACGCCAACGCACGCACACTGCTCCAAATTACCACAACAACATACATGGCACTTTAACAGTTGTGAATGCAACATAAAACGTGCCTAGAGTTTAACTATATATATATATACATATAAGTGATGCATGGACATGCTTAAACATATAATAATATGGAAATCATAATTAAAATTAATATTTTACTCACAAACTTGACAGCAGTCACTGTGGCGGCTGGGCAAAGGAAGATGCCTATCCCGGCTCACCTGACAATTTTATTACAATCATTTAATAAATTTGACTCAATACAAACTAAGAAAAGACCAAATACGTCCTAAGTCGTGCCGAAAATCCAGCAGAGTCTCCCCTATACCTAGGACCTACCCAACCTGTAAAAGGGCTCAAAACGTACTTCTATATTCACAAATCATACACTCACAACTCAATCATATATCACAGCCCCTCTTGGGCCCATCCAAACAGTCATCAATCACAATATGTAAATTTACAGTTTAGTCCTTATAATTGACCCTTTTTGCAAAAACTACCCAAATAAACTCTAAAAATTTTAAAACTTTGCCCCGCTGTCCTTAGCAATATTATTAGGCTAATGCAAAAAGAATCATAATTTTCTGAGATACCACGAATATTTTATGGATTTTTAATCCCATTTAAGCACTAGAAAATTATAAAAAAGCAAGGTTCAGGTTTACCTATGTCGATTCCGACTTCGCGGACACGCTTAGGACATCTAACAATGGTAGGGTAGCCAAAATCTTGATCCAATTTGGAGACTTTTTCAAGATTGTGCAGTGGAAATTACGACCGAAATTCGACCCGGACAATTCACACTGCATAACCGTCAATTTACTCAATTGAAAATACCTACACGAAGCCCACAACACGGGGGTTAGTATAAAATTTTTACGAAATTTTCTAAGCTCATTTAATACTCGGAAAAACACTACGAAATTCCATGGGACCCACCGAAAAACGGTGTCAGAAATTTTTAAAATTTATATTGCCGCGAAGCTCTCGACGAGTGGAGCGCTCTGGTACTCTCGATTTTCTCATGGGGTTCACGGTTTGCGAGAAATCTAGCCCAAAATTCAAAATGAACTAAAACTTCCCGGATAAAAATTAGACAAACCGCTCAATTGATTTTGGTGTTCTTGGTGTCTATGGAAAGCTCTCGAGGTGTAGATATTGTTTGACACAAGACCCGACCCAATCGGTGGCCGGATCTGCCGGATTTCGGCCTGGAAGACGAAGTGTCGCGCGCACATAGGGGTGGCGTTCGCGCACATTTTCCTGCCGCCTAGAGCATCGGCCGGTAGTGGGGAGGTGGTGGGGCAGCGCGCCGGCGATGTGGGGTGGCTGGGGAGGCGGTGGCGCGGCCTGGGGGTGAGGGAGGAGAGAGAAAACGGGAAGGGAAGGAGGGGAGGTCAAGACGCACGCGGGGAGAAGAAAAAGGAAGAAGAAGCCGGTCCGATCCGGTCTGGTTCGATTCGGCCGGTTCGATTCAGGATACAAAATTTTGAATTTTTACTCTGCCTTGGGACCGAAAACGAGGCCCAAAAATTTCAAAAAAAATTCTAGAAAACTCAGATAAATTCGTAGACTCCAAATATATTTTTAATTTTGCCACGTAGTCTTTAAATTAATTTTTAAAAATCATCAAAGTTTTTGTTTTCGGAAAAATCGAACCCGATTTCTAAAATCCAAAAAATTTCAAATAATTTCCTAAAATTCAAATAAAATAAAATATCAATATTTACCCAAAAATAATAAATTTAAAAATTAGGGGTGTTACAGTAACTGATCCAAATTACTTGTAAATATGCAAGCACACACTATTGAAGTTTATGGATTAATTAAAGAAATTTTTTAGATATCATTAGAAAAAATATAAAAAACAATTTAACAAATTATTTTACTATTTTATATTTTTGTAATTACGATATATTAAATTTAATTTTTAATTTTTAATTAATAATAAATTAAAAAATATTTTTTATTAATAATTCTAAAATTAATAACTTGTAATGAAAAAATATGTTGCTATAGCTATTATCTGAAAAAAAAAAAATCAAAATGCACATTAGTGCCATCGTTTTCCATTCTCCTAAGTAACCCAAATGTCTTCTACATTTTCAATTTCTGCACATAAATAATGCATCAACACTGACACAGTTCTCACATTAAGTCTACACTTCTGTTTAGAAAAATTTTCTAGCACATTGAATTAGGATGGTAATGAACCGGCTATATGGATATTTTAATTTCAACTTTTTTTTTTCGAGAATTTCAACATTTAATTGATTATTGATAATATTAATTTTAAATATTAAATTTTATAATATTGCTATATTAAAAATTTTGAAATTTTTAGAGATAGATAATAAAATTTAGTCACTAAAATTAAAATTTTCAATAATTTATTAAACATAAAAAATTTTAATATTAAATAGAGACAAATCTTATTTAATTTTATTATTTTGAAAAAAAAAACAAGGGATGGTGATTTTTATAAATTTTTATATCTTTGATTATTTTTATTTAATTAATAGTAAGTATATAAAAAAAAATCACACAGTGAAATGTACCTCAACTCTATGCTAAATGAATATAGAAATAGAGTTCACATACGACTGTATCGGGTATATATTTTCTCGACAGAATTAAAAAAAATATGGATTTCAATTATAATGCTTATTTATTTAATTACTAAAACTTAGTTTGGGATTGAAGTTATAAAATTAGAAAGAATTTTTTTTCTTAAAAGTATTATTAAAAATTGTTGAAAAAGTATTAATTATTTTAATTAACATATTTTAGAAATATTTTTTAAAAAATTATTTAAATAATAATTAATTTTTTTATCTGTATGTTATGTGAATTATTTATTATTTTATGTTAACAACATAATTTAATAGTTATTTTTTATATTTTATATTTTCAAAATCAAGCTATAGAGTCAAATTTTAATCCAAACTTGCATGCCATATCTAACTAATTAAAAGGTAAATATGCATTCATTAAAAAATATTTAGTAACAACTATTACAATTCATCACCAAATATAACGTTAAAGTAACGTAACATTATTTGTCATAGTAAATTATTATTTTATGACGATTGCTTTCATTAAAAATAAAAGTAAAAAAGATTTTTGTCATAAAATTACATGAAAATTTTAATATTTGTAATTGAAATTGTCTTCATAATGACGAAACACGAATTTTTCTACAAATCATTTTATTTTATTATGATTAATTTCATCACAAAGTGATAAAAATCTTTCATCTAAAAAAACATGACATGTTTTCAATTTGTCATAAACGAAGATATTTAGTGACGAATCTAAGATTTTGTTACAAATAGTCTTAAGTTTATCACATTAAGTATTATCATAAAATAAAAATATTTTGTCATTGAAAAAATTTACACATAAAAATTGGAGGTAAAACTTGCCTCCAAAATATTTAATGACAATTATTATAAATTGTCATTAAAAGAAATGTTTTAGGGACTATATGAAATTTGTCACAATATGTTTTTATTTTATTGCAATTTATTTCGTAATAAAATAAATTAATTTGTCATAAAAAAATTTTTGCCAAAATTTTAGTGGGAAATCTAATCTCAAATGTATTTTATAATAAATATATATAAATCGTCATCAATTGTACATATATGTGACGAACTAATTACGTTTTGATGACACAATTACATTTTGTCACAAAAAGTTTTTTATCATGACAATTTAACATTTTCGTCATAATATGTAACTTTTTTATGACGAAATTTGGATCATCATAAGATTATTTGTCACAAAATATCAAATTTCTTGTAGTATACAAAATCTATAAATAAAACTTAAATCATTATACCTAACTCTGAAATATTTAGTGTCTACTCACCCATGTTTGTATTTACAAGTAGAAAATATAAAATAAAGCAAGAAAACATGAAAATAAGATTAAAAATAAAAGAACTCAGAAGAAGAAGAATCATATGTTTGAGGAACAGCAGCTGGAGACGTCAGTTTGTAGGTGGTCTTCCTCAAAAAATGTCATTTTGCACTATTTCCTCCAATAAGATTTTCTCTCTCTTTCTCCTTATGGTAAAAAATAAGAATATGATGCTTATATATTCCCCAAAGTTTTTGCCCTAAAAGTGATCTTTAAAGGGATAAAGACAAAATATGTGAAAAAAGAAAATTTTTATAACACCCTTATTTGTATAGCCTGGTATATTTTACTGTTCTGGTGATCGGTGTTGATCTAGATAATTAAGGGGATTAGAACCACATCTAAGACTCCTAGATAAGCCCTGAATGCAAATAATTAGTAATTGCCAGATAGTTAAGTATAAATAAGAAAAATATAACATAAAAGGTTAAATGAGCCGGGAGTCAGCGATGGGTGATCTTCCCAGGAAGTGACTGCGAGGTCAGTCTTAACTCAAATTTTGAACAGGAAAATGTGACGCCGTTGTCCTTAGGACTATTGCAAACACAGTGGAAAAGAGAAAATTACAGAAAAGAATTGTTAAGCAAGTCAAATAATTAGGTCAAGGATCCGGAAGAATTATTGAATAATTAGCAAACCGGATCAGACCGGTGAGGGGCAAAATGGTCAATTCACCCCTAAAGCGTACTCCTGACCTAACTGTCCAATAAAATCGGAGAAACGAAAGTTTTGGAATCAAGAATTAAATTAAAGAACTATCGAAAAATTTAGGAAAATGGAAAAAGAGAAAACACAAGTTTTTTACATCACCTTACCTCACATTTATGACATCATAATTTAAATTTAATTTACCCAATTTATTTGACCAAGTCAAATTAGTTAAAATACACATAAAATACATCAAAATTAAAAAAGAAAATCACTTCTTCCTCTCCCACTCAATTGGGCAGCCTCACCCTCTCTCACCTCCATTGCCAAATCCACCAATAAAACTTAGGCAAAACTTGAGTTCACCCAACTAAACCCTAATTTCCCCAAAATTAACTTACAAAAGCTTGTTATCTTCACTTGAGGAGGCATTAGAAGAAAGACAGAAAGAAGAAAAAAGAGAAGAAGTGAAGAATTGAACATCAAAGAAAGGTGAGTAGTTTGAATTGAAAATTTTAGTTGATTACTTGTATTCTTAGTTCAAGTAACCTAAAAATTAACTTAAAATCAAAAGAAAATAACTATGGGGGATTAATTAGAAATTTTGGCCAGCCTTAGGTGAAGGTTGAATTGAATGATTTTGATGGAACTGCATGGTTAATTGAGTTGAATTAAGCATGTAGACAATGATTATCAACTTTAATTGCATTAAATTATACAAGTAAAAAATTTAGGATTCTTGAGCTTTAGAAATTGGGAGAAAAATTGGAGGAAATGGTCAATTGGTGCAAATGACCCTAATTGAAGTGAGAAATGGTCAAATGGGACCATTTGTGGTATGTTTGAATTGGTAGAAACCAAGTGCAATTCGGATTGGTTAGGGTCACTATTTTAGCAGCTTGACCTAGGTCTTTCTCAGGGACTAAAACTAAAAATTTACCAACCCAATTGGTGTGAGGCCAATTAGGAATGAAAATAGACACATAATAGCACATTTTTCATTTAGAAATCATGCCCAAAAAATGACATTAACATAGTGAACAATTAGGTCAAATCCGGGTGTAGTGCACTGCCACTGTACTAAAATGACTAAATGAACAGTATTTGTTCATTTGGCCATAACTTGGGCTATACAGGTCCAAATGACCTGATTTTTGTGGCATTGGAAAGGTATGACATAGCACTACAACTTTCATGAAGAACAACAACCCAAATTCTGTCCATAACCCAGCCATTTTATCACTTAAATTTAGTGGTCCAAAACTGCCAGAACCAAATTAGGTACCCATAAATCTAGGTTAAACCAATCTAGCCAGATATGTTCAAATGGCTATATCTTGGGCTATAAAACTCCGAATGAAGTGATTCAAAAAGGGGATTAAAGCTAAGACAATAAGGAACAACTTCTATGAAGAACACTTAGCCAAATTCTTACAGCAACATGACCAATGGAACAGTGCAAAACAGGACATCAAAACTGAAAATTTGAAATTGTGCCTAGGAGACCTAAAAATTGAAGGGGCAACCAAAATCAACTAATTAAGCAACCAAAATGTGGTATGTGGGTGAAATTGAAATTCCCATACCTATTAAGCATAAGAAAGTCAACAAATTGACTTGAATAACGTCATGAATAGTAACCCCAAAATGAAAAATTCAAAAAATGTTAAATTAAGCATATTAGAGCTAGACATAAGTAATTGTGAATTTATGATTGAATTTATTATACGTTATGATATTGAAACACTATAAAATTGTGTGTTTCGGTTGAAAAGAATACCAGGAAAGAACCCGAGACATTGAGTCAAGGCCTAGAGGCGACTCACACAAAGTTTGTGCATAACATAAAATTTTTCTGTAAATTCTCTTGATAATTTGTTTTGATGAATAAATTATGATTTATTTTTTATTGCAAATTTCTGAATGAAATGAATATTATGCTTTCACTTAAATTATTGGAAATTTAATTGTATGTGTTTGAATTGTCAATAAATGTTTAGTAAAATATTTAGATAGTTTTGAAACCACATCATGACCATATATCTGAATGCCTCACTAGCATGCCTAGTGGGAGGAATTAGTTTTGAATTTTGAATTCCCTCTCTGGCTGAAGTGTTGAGGTGTGTGCCAGTAGAGGAAAAAATTGAATGGGTACCCATAGTTTGAGCTAGCTAGCCTTGAGATTCCTCATAAGCCTCCGGCTATTGAGATGAACATTGTACTGATGGCATGATATAACTGTGTATTTTTATGAAATCTATTTTAGGACTTCCGAAATGAGACTGTTTTGACTGAAATTATAAATTGTGTTTTGTATTTATTTTTATTTTCAGTACCATATTTGAATAAATGTGATTTGATTTATGCATAAAATTTTATTTTAGTATGTTGTGCACCACTGAGTCATAGTACTCAGCGATGGTTGTTTATTGCTGTCGCAAATAGAGAGACTAGTAGAGCAGCGAAGTGAGCTGCTGAGGATTTCAGAGCTACTTATGGACCTTTTATTGGGTATAATTTTATGCCCTGATTATACATGTTTATTTTGATGTAATTAACTGTATGTACATTTGTAAAGTGGTCATGAGCAGTTGTACAGATTCCGTAATAATATTATTTTAGGTTTTTTGATGTAAATTTAGACTGATAAATGTAAATAAACTTTTCTTCAATGAAATGCAAATGAGATGAATGATTATTATTTTTGAGAATAATTGAATTGAGAATTATGAACTGTGAAAATTAATTTAAATTGTGTTGAATTGAGTTATAATGGTGGTTGTGAGTTGATGAAGTATTATATTGGAAGTGTTTTCTACAGGTAAAATTTTCAGTTTTCTCAAATACAGCCAGCACTTTGTCGAAATTTTTCTAAAATTTGCGAAAAAATCAAAATGGATAAAAATTTTATCAAATCTTTAAACTTCAAGTAAATGCTTTTAATACCTACTAGAAAAGCTCACTACTTTCAAAAAATAAGAAAATTGTTTTAAAATCCCTTGTAGTGTATTTAATGGGTTATCAGCAGACGGAGTCAGTAATTCATTAGGTATACTATGGGATCATGTTACGCCTTACAGAGGGGTAAGGTGTGACATGTTTTAGTGGTATCAGAGCAAATTTTTAAAGTATGTTTTGACTTGTGAATTTGTCTATTTCTTTGATAAGTACAACTGCTTAATATCCTTATTTGTTACATACAGTGCATTACATTATAAATATGAACTAACGGAGGAAAATCTCCTTGTGTTATTTGTCCAGGAGATATCCTACCCCCAAATTGTAATGGAAGAAGGAGATGCTCAGTTGAGCAATCTGTAGAGGCTGAGGCACAAGAGAAGCCCCAGCTCTTCAAAATGTTAGTGGTTCAGTGGCATCAGCCCCACAAATGTCGTAGTTTCCTGCACAATTTGCTCAACAGATGGCTGCGATGTTCCAACAAATGGCTAGAAGCATGCCTACTCAAGCTCCACTTCAGACACCTGTGGTGCAACCACAGCCTCCAGCCAAGCAGTATGACAAGCTACTTAAGTATGGGGCTACAGAGTTTAAGGGTACAGTAGACCCTCTAAAGGCGGCAGTGGCTAAAGAGAATGAACAGAGTATTCAAGAAACTGCACTACCCGGATGAATTGAAGTTTGAGTATTCAGTGTCTTTGCTGCAAGGGGATGCCTATGATTGGTGGAAGACTATCCCTCACAGCTTGGTGGAACCTCCAGTATTGACCTGGGACGACTTCATCAGAGAGTTCAGACAGAAATATGTCCCAGATGCATATGTGGATCAGAAAATGCAAGAATTTTTAAGTCTGAAGCAAGGTAATAGATCAGTGGTAGAGTATGAGAAGGAGTTCTCCCGCTTAAGCCACTATGCTGGAAGTCTCCTATCTACCAGCAGAGAAAGATATAAGAGGTTTGAAACTGGCTTGAAACCCAGTCTGAGGATGCAAGTGGTTGGATTCAGACATAATAACTTATCTGAGTTCATCTCTCAAGCACTTGAGTTAGAAAGAATTGAGTCAGAAGGGGCACCAGTGAAAGAAAAAATAGAGAAGACAGAGAAATCAGAAAAAGAAAAAAGTGGAAAGGCAGTGGATCAAAGTTCCAGCGGCAATACTGGAAAAAGAAAGAAATTTCGGGGATCAGGCAGAGGTGGAAGGTCTAGTAGAGGTAGATTTTTTGGGCAGAGACTCCCTTGGTCTAGTCAGCAGACATCTAGGAATTCTCACCCTCCCCGCCCTTATGAGACATGTGGCAAGACCCATGGTGGGATATGTTATTGGGCTTCAGGAGCCTGTTTTAACTGTAGAGGCATGGGCCATCTGGCTAAGGACTGCACCAGTGCCCATAGATTTGGACCAGCTCCTTCCATTGTAGAAGGATCCATTCAGAGTTCTGCTACTAGATGTTCATAACCAGTTAGCAGAGGTAGAGGTAGAGGTCGGGGTAGCGCTTCTGGCAGTCAAGGTACCGTTAACCAGTCAGAGCAAAGGAGTGCTCCGGCCAAAGTCTACACTATGAGACAGCGGGAAGAGGCTGAGACTTCTGATATTATGGTCTGTACTTTTTCTATCTCTGATCAAGAAGTATTTGTCTTATTTGATCCCGGTTCTACCCATTTGTTTGTTAGTGTTAGCATCGTCAGTTCCCTTGCGATTCCGTGTGCCAAAATGGATTTTGAGGTGCTGGACATAAGTAATTGTAAATTTATGATTGAATTTATTATACGTTATGATACTGAAACATTGTAAAATTGTGTGTTTCAATTGAAAAGAATACCAGGAAAGAACCCGAGACATCAAGTCAAGGCCTAGAGACGACTCGCACAAGGTTTGTGCACAACATAAAATTTTTCTGTAAATTCTCTTGACAATTTACTTTGATGAATAAATTGTGATTTATTTTTTATTGCAAATTTGTGAATGAAATGAATATTATGCTTTTCACTTAAATTGTTGCAAATTTAATTATGTGTTTGAATTGTCAATAAATGTTTAGTAAAATGTTAAGATAGTTTTGAAACCACAGTGTCATGACTATATATCTGAATGGCTCACTAGCATGCCTAGTGGGAGGAATTAGTTTTGAATTTTGAATTCTCTCTCTGGCTGAAGTGTTGAGGTGTGTGCCAATAGAGGAAGAAATTGAATAGATACCCATAGTTTGAGCTAGCTAGCCTTCAGATTCCTCATAAGCCTTCGACTATTGAGATGAACATTGTACTGATGGCATGATATAACTGTGTGTTTTTATGAAATCTATTTTGGGACTTCCGAAATGAGACTATTTTGACTGAAATTATAAATTGTGTTTTGTATTTGTTTTCATTTTCAGTACCATATTTGAATAAATGTGATTTGATTTATGCATAAAATTTTATTTTAGTCTGTTGTGCATCATTGAGTCATAGTACTCAACGATAGTTGTAGACTAGTAGATCAGCGGAGTGAGCTGCTGAGGATTTCAGAGCTACTTCTGGACCTTTTATTGGGTATAATTTTATACTCTGATTGTACATGTTTATTTTGATGTAATTAACGGTGTGTACATTTGTAAAGTGGTTATGAGCAGTTGTACAGATTCCGTAATAATATTATTTTAGGTTTTCTGATGTAAATTTAGACTGATAAATGTTAATAAACTTTTCTTCAATGAAATGCAAATGAGATGAATGATTATTATTTTTGAGAATAATTGATTTTAGAATTATGAACTGTGGAAATTGATTTAAATTGTGTTGATTTGAGTTATAATGGTGGTTGTGAGTTGATGAAGTATTATATTGGAAGTGTTTTCTACAGGTAAAATTTTTTGTTTTCTCATATACAGCAGGCACTCCACCGAAATTTTTCTAAAATTTGCGGAAAAACCAAAATGGACAAAAATTTTATCAAATCTTTAAACTTCAAGTAAATATTTTTAATACCTGCTAGAAAAGCTCCTCACTTTCAAAAAATAAGAAAATTGTTTTAAAATCCCTTGTAGTATATTTAATGAGTTATCGGTAGACGGAGTCGGTAATTCATTAGGTATACTACGGGATCATGTTATGCCTTACAGAGGGGTAAGGTATGACAATTTTTCCATGTCAGCAAATCTGCCAGCGTCATCCAACATGCCTTATGTTGAATTCAGCTATTTTCAACATGCCTCATGTTGGTTTGGAAGAGAAGCTTTTAGGTTCTGCACGACCAGCAACACGGGGCATGTCAAAGTCCTTGAAACTTTCAATGAGTTTGGTTTCAAAAATTCTGTCTACACGACTAAGTATTGAATCCACATGCCTCATGTTGATTTCTGCTGGCTGACTCTTGACTTCACACACCCTTCAACACGGGGCACATTAACGCCCTTAAAAATCTCGGTTGATATTCTTTCTTAAACAAATTTTCTTTATTTTTCTCACAACTTTAAGCTTTCAAATCACTTTGAATTCCTTTCATATGTACCTTTTTACCTTTCAATCATATTGAAACCTATCAAAAACATCAAAAATCCAAAAATCAAATATAATAAAACTAAAATTAACAAATTAACTAAAATAAGATGGAAATCATAAAAAATACTAAATTAAAAAGAGCAAAATGAATGAAAAACTACCCTAAAATACCTATATAAAATGAGTTTATCAATATCATAAGAAAATATAAAATTATGTAAAATATTATATATCAAATAAAAATTAATAATATTGATATTTATTGTGAAGGCATGGAAGCATGGGAATTAGGGCATTTAAGCATTGAAATTTAACAAATTTAATCTAAGGTTAAATCCAACATACCATATGTATTATGTGCCTAATCAATTTCAATGCTCATAAGCATACCAAAACACATTTTAGCATGCATTAAAATCTTTATTTACCATTTAAGATTGTGAATTAACAAATTAATTTATTAATCTCTAATTAAAAGAGGGAATTTGAGTACTAACCTCTTGATGCATAATTGATGCAATTCCCACTCTTAGGATGCTCTTAGGACCCCAAATATTGTCCCTCGAGCTTGTTTACCATAAGAACACCAATGGCAGCCCCAATTTGACTTCCCAAGCCTTGCCAACCACTTGAAATTTGGGGTTAATGCTTTAGTGAGGGTGTATGAATGTATGGAAGACTAGAAACACTTTCTAGCAAATTTAATTCAAAGGAAATGAAGGGATTCCCTTTGAATTAATTGAGAAAGCAAGAAGAGGAGGAGGGGACTATGGCTACCATCCACTTTGAAGAGAGGAAGAGTGTGTTTTTGTTTCTTCTTTCTTTTGCTTTTATACCTAGGTCAAAGTCTCACTAACTCCCTTGTCATATGTCACCACTTGATTTAATCTTACTTTTGTTGCCTTAATCTCATCAAGCCAAGTATTAAAGGTAGATTAAATCTTGACTTTTATCAACTTGCATGATTGGAAGACAAATGGCAAGCTTATATGGTGCCATGTGTCACCATCTCATAGTGCCACATGTCACCATGTGAAATGACCAATTTACCCTTACTTTTAATTTGAGTTCTCAACCCAAAATTATAATTTCTCCTCTTCAAATTAATTTAAATCAAATATAAATTAATTAATTAATTAATCTTCATTAATTAATTTCTCACAATTAAATTCATATTTAAACAATTTAAATATAAATTTAATTTATGCTATACATTCAATAACCTAGATTTAGTTTCAAGTAATGCTAGGGACTTTGCAATCTTATTGCAAATCAAACCTATTTAATTAATTAATTAAACTCTTTAATTAATTAATTAAATTATATTTTACTTGGTGATTAACTTGTGTAGATGTGTGACTTACTAGGCTCATTACTTATTGGCAATGATAAATGATATTATCCCATAATATCATTAGAACTTTTTTTTTACCTTAAATAATTTCTCTAAATCATTTCAGGTATATCATAGACCATGGTTGACACCTAGCATAGCATGCTATGGCCACCCAATCAGTAATAAGGAATACCTTAAATGAACCTTTAATCATATGTTACAATGCACTAGAATCTCTCCGTTACAAAATCCCAATTCCAGCTGGAGTCATGGTTAATGTCAAATTCTATTCGCTATGAACATTATTTTCTCTTTTAATTCTAATTCTTGATTAATTAGATTTTCTTGTCAGAAACCTTTTTTTGACTAAATCTATCTGTCCTGGCCAAGAACTTAAATCATCAAGAATAATTAAATGAACATAGGATTTCATCCCTATTTACTTAGGGTAATAAATTCCATCTTGAACAATACCTATCTCCATATATAATAGTAGGAGCCAACACATGCCCATATACCCATACATAGTACAAGTATGAAAGTAGTATCAAACTCAAATTACCTATATACAAGATAACTGTGTTATCTTAGGTCTAAAGATTATATGCACTAATATGATATATGACAATGCATTGATAAGAGTAAACTCCATGTGTTTATCATAAGTGTCACTAGTTCGGCCTACTTATCATGTATAAGTGCCTATTATGTTTGTTATATGGCATGAGACTCACCATTCTAACTTATTTATATCTCATATTAATACTTTGGGAACAAACATGATTACAATCTTTCTGGATAAGTCATGTCCTTTGTGAAGTATCCTCGATTGTGAAGTAATTTATGATACTTTGTGCTAGAAATACTGTCACTCATATTCTTAACCACTTAAGAATAGAATTTCTAACAAAATATCAATGGTCCTTTTCAATTACACATAAATGGATTATGTAAACAGAAAAGTAAAATTGCTTTTTATTAATAAAATATATACAAGATACATATAAAAATAATATGCTCTAGGGCATGCTATTAACAATCTCCCATTAGCACTAGAGCCATTCATTACAATATCTTAGACTCATCTTCTCAAGATGTCGATCTAACTGAGTTTGTGACATAGGCTTTGTGAATGGATCAGCTGGATTTTCGGCTGATGCTATTTTCTGCATGGCTACATCGCCTCGCCCAACTATCTCTCTGGTAATGTGGTAGCGCCTTTCTATGTATTTGGATTTCTAGTGAAATTGGGGGTTTCTTAGCCTGTATGATCGCTCCATTGTTGTCACAGTAGAGAGGAACTGGTGACTTAATGGAAGGAACTACTGCAAGTTCTGTCACGAACTTCTTTATCCAAACAACCTCTTTTACAGCATCTGATGCAGTAATGTACTCGGCCTCTGTAGTGAAATCAGTAGTCGTACTCTGTTTGGAACTCTTTCAACTGATTGCACCTCTATTACAAATGAACACAAAGTTAGAGGTAGACTTTCTATCATCGATATCTGATTGAAAATCAGAATTAGTATAACCATCCAATTGTAGGTCGCCACCTCCATAAATCAAGAATAAATCTTTAGTTATTCTCAAGTACTTAAGGATATTCTTGATAGCTATCCAGTGTTCCAAACTTGGATTGGATTGAAACCTGCTAGTCAAACTAACAGAATATGCGATAATTGGCCTAGTACATAATATTGCATACATCAAATGTAACACCCTCCCGGTAGCAACTCCGTACATTCTACTGTTCCGGTGACCGGTGTCGGTCCGGACAGCTAGAACGTCCGGAAAAATATTTAAACTAAAGTGAGGGACCATAATTAACTCAAATATTAATAAGAAACATTTAGTAAAAATTTTAGAAATAAAATACAACCAAGTTAAACGAGCCGGTGCCCTAGCAAGGGGTAACCCAGAGGGAAGTTGCGGTTCTCGCAACTAGGAACCCTAGACCCGGGTAAAAATTCATAAAATAATTTTTGGGACTCCAGAGAAGGGTCATTGAGGTTCCTATGGCATTAGAATGACAAGAAATAAATTAGAAAATTTTTTCAATCGGTACAGACAATTTTGACCCGTTAAGCCAAACGGAGGGCATTTTGGTCATTTCGCCTTCAGAGGTGATTTTTGGCCGACTTGTCCAGTTAAGTAAATAATTACAATGATCTAAAATATGAATAAATATTGCTAAAAAATTGAATTGAAAATGAGTAGAGAAAAGAAGAAAAGAAAATGAAGGAAAATGCTTAATTATGACATATGATGATGTCATTTAAAAGCCCCCTCCAATCACCATTTGACAAACCAATAAAAAGAGATAAAAATGACTTAAAATGAGATAAAAAAACAAAGGAAACCAGCAGTTTCCTTCTTCATACGGGCTGGAATAAGAGAGAAAGAGAGAGAAAAGGAAAAGAAAGAAAGAAAGGAAGAAGGAGAAGGAGATGAATAGTAGCAGAAAAAGGGGTTCAGCAGGGCAGCATGTTTCTCTTCCGTCCAGGTGAGTTTGGCTCAACATATATGGCTGATTTTTGGATATGTTTGAGGTATGTATGTGTGGAAGTTATGGTTAAAATTTGGTGATTGTTCAACGGTTGGATTTGGAGAAATATATTGTTGAACACAGGCTGTCTGTAGGTTGAATTCTGAATTTTGGCTACTGAAATTTGAGAAAAATAAATAGTTAGGATGCTTATAAAATTATGAAATTTGGTACAAATGATATTTGGGATGTTGAGGCTGCTGGGTTAAAATTTGGTGAATTTTAGACTTGTGGTTTATGAGATATAAATTGTTTTGCATGAGCTGTCTGAGTAAGACTGATTTCTGCAACAATTCAGATTTTGAAGGGTTGAATGAATGTTTTGATATCTCATGATATAGAGATTATTTGATGCTAAAATTTTTACTGATATTGTATAGGGATGTCTTGAATATATGGTTAAAATTTGGGATTTATCTAACGGTTAGATCATTATATATAAATTTGAATGCACAAGCTGCCAGATTGGGTATTAATGGGTGGTTGTGGATTTAAGATTTATGATAGGAGTTTAGTCCAATTTAAGGGGAAATGCTGTTGAATTTTTATTGGATATTTAATTTAGGAAAGTGAAGTTACAATTGATTATGATTATTATGATTCTAGGGGAAATCTTGAAGAATAACAAGCTCAAGGTTGGTTTCAAAAAGGTTAGTGCCTATTTATACTTATACTTCTTTTATTCCATATTAAGGACTTAAAATAGGTAAGAAATTGTGAAATAAATGAACCAAACCCATGTGTATGTGTACATGAATTTCGGCAGCCCTATTGCAAGAATAGGAATGAGTGTTTTGTTGGACTTAGAGTGGATTAGAAATGATGTTTAAGGTACATATACACAAGTATAATGAATTGGTATGCTAACTAAGGTAATTGGTGTAACCCTTGAATTTGAGCTAGGGTTTTGAGGTGTGAAACTTGGATTTAGCTTATGAAATTGTGAAAGAACATTATAAGGGTCAATTAGTGACCATTTTAGGTAAGTTGACCATAATTTGGACTGAAATGTAGCATGGCAAAGGGAATGAGTAGGCTACCTTGTAAGTGCAGCAGGGTGACTGAAATTTCAGTCCACTTAGACAGCCATAACTTTGGCTGTGTAGGTCCAATTGGTGTTTGGCCAATTGGACATGAAACTAGGCTTATAATGGCACATTTTTACTGAAGAAACCATGCCCAAAAGACCAAAGCAAGAGGACCAAAAGTTGGCCCCAATCCGGATACCCTGCAACAGAACCTGCAGAAATGACCAAATGAACAGTAACTGTTTATTTGGCCATAACTCACTGTAGATATGGTCAATTGTCCTGAAATTTTTACAGTAACAAGATATGATATAGACAAACAACTTTCATGAAGAAACCTACCCCAAATTATGCCATTAACCCATTCAAATTATTGAACAAAGTTGAGTTATCAAACCTGCAACTTTGCAGATTTACATTTGAACAGTAATGTTTGGATGGCTATAACTCTCTCTAGAAAACTCGGATTTAGGCGATTCTTGAACCGATGGAAACCTAAGGCATGGTAGAACATTTCATATGAAGAAAGTTAGACCAAATTATGAACTTAACTTGGTCAAATTACTGACCAAAGTTGGACTAAAATCTGCCAAAACCCAAAATTTCAGCAGGAACAGTACACGTGAACAGTAAACTTATTTTGGCCATAACTTGAGCTACAAAACTCCAAATGGAGTGATTCAAAAAAGGAAATTCAACTAGACAAAATAAGGAACAACTTTCATGTTTACCATTTCCTCAAATTCCCACTGCAACAGTGCTTAATAGAACAGTAAATTTGGGTCACAAAAAACTGAAAATTTTGCCCTCTTGGTTTTAAGTTTGGAAATGGTATTTGTGACTTATTCCAACAAGTTTTAAATGCAAAATGTGGTATCTTTGAGAACTTATGTTCAATAAATTTATTGTGTATGAAAAAGTCAACATTTTGGTTGACTAGTAAGGTGAATAGTAAACAAAATGACACATATTACATAAGTAATACAACTTGAAATATAAAATGTAATTAACACAAATGGATTGTTTAGAGTATAAATGAGATAAAGTTATCATTATGATTTACGTCTTTGTTTCAAATAGGATTATAATACCTTGTACAAAAATTGGTACATGAGAGGTAATAATGTGAATACTAATTCATATAAATATTGTAACGATTAGATGAATCATATGGATGTGTAAATGGGTTAATTGCTCTCATCATGAGAGAAATGGAAATATTTCGATGTACAAAGGGTACATGAAAATCGATTGATGTAAATTGCAATTAACGTGAATGGTATGATGAATGCATAAATTATATAAAAATGAGATTTAAAGATTTATGCTTCTACTATAAATAAAATTAAAATACTATGAACGATAATTGGAACATAAAATGAAATAATAAAACTTATGAACATTTAATGATATTATGTGCCCTTGTATTGCCTAGACATGTGTGTCGGATTGGATAGTTTGGCATGCCAATAGGGTATTGTTTTAGCAGTACTGCGAAAGGCTTTATGCCTGTATTTATGGCTTTTATGCCCGTATTCATGGCTTTTATGCCCGTATGCATGGCTTTTATGCCCGATTATGTGATATCATGGCTTTTTAGCCATCGATCGCATACATGGTTGGCGTTCTGCGTCCCATGGTATGACGCCCGAGCACGCGGTGTCGGTGCCAACGACCCGTTATCCAGTCCAGTCGTCCAGTATAGGTTACTTGGGCATGGAAAAGTATAACTGTGGTTGCACTGATTATGAAAGAAAATACGAAAAATTAAGTATCAGGAATGATTACAAAAATACAAAGAAGCTCAAGATCATGAAGAAAATAATTAACAAAATGCATGAAGAAATTAATATCATAAAACATGATTTGCCCTCTACTAAACAATAAGTTAGTAATTATTCATTTCTTATGAACACAATAGCAAGGAAATTATTATTTTTATTTGCATATTATATTTTCTTGTATTATTGGCACCACTAAGCTTTATGCTTAGCGCGTCGCTTTTGCAACGCGTAGGTACTGAAGATTTGAACAGAGGGCCCAGTAGACCACAGATTCGGTAAAGCAGTTCACAGTTCTGCATAGTGTCCGTGTCACCTCACCATCCACAGTGCATTGGTAGGACACTAGGTCCCATTTTGTATTTTGAGATTTTTTGTAAATTTTGTAATTAAACTCTTATTTTATCATGTGTATTTGAAACAAATGTAATATAATTTTGTATTAATGTAAGTACTTGTAATTTGTGATTATAAATCACATGTGAGAATTTATTTATGATTTGAGTCTAATGATGATGTGAAATGAATGAATGACAAATAGAGGAATTGTTAAGAAAATTGTGTTTGTGAAAGGAAAAGTGAACACATAACTGTGACTTGTACATGATTATCACATGAGATAAATGATTGAGAAATGAATGGTGAAAAATGTTGAGATTTTGATATTGAAGTTTGAGATTGATGAGATGATTGAATATGATCATAGGAAGTGTTTTTCACAGGTTCCGAAGAACTGTTTTCTCTATTTTTAGCCGGTACTCTGCCGGATTTTCTATGAAATTCTCGGAACCTCAAATAAATTATAATTTCGATAAATGGCTTAAATAAATTATATTTCACAAGTTATATTCAAAAGGAAGAATAAAAATGAATTAAGATAAAATAGAGTGCTCGGCACACTGAGTGGCATAACTTGCTCGGCTACACTGTAGTCGGGTAAGGGGTGTCACATTTAGTGGTATCAGAGCAAGGTTTAGGCGTTTCTGGACCTAGATAGATTGCATATCATGCATTGCATTCATAAGAGTCGAGGTGACACTATCACAGATCTGTATTTCCTGTTTATTTTAGGTTAAGGTATGGAATAAGAGAGTGAAGAGACAATGAGATAGCGAATGGAGATGAGAAGGAGACTATATTTAAGATGAAAAAGGATGAGTACATAACTGTTTGAGGATAGGATTGAGACAAAGGAGAAAGTGAAGTATGATAACACGGAAAGGTGAAGAAATAAGGAGGTAATAGCTCCTCGACTATTTGCACCGGATAAATTTCGAGGACGAAATTTAAATAAGAGGGGAAGAGTTGTAACACCCTCTCGGTAGCAACTCCGTACATTCTACTGTTCCGGTGACCGGTGTCGGTCCGGACAGCTAGAACGTCCGAAAAAATATTTAAACTAAAGTGAGGGACCATAATTAACTCAAATATTAATAAGAAACATTTAGTAAAAATTTTAGAAATAAAATACAACCAAGTTAAACGAGCCGGTGCCCTAGCGAGGGGTAACCCAGAGGGAAGTTGCGGTTCTCGCAACTAGGAACCCTAGACCCGAGTGAAAATTCATAAAATAATTTTTGGGACTCCAGAGAAGGGGCATTGAGGTTCCTATGGCATTAGAATGCCAAGAAATAAATTAGAAAATTTTTTCAATCGGTACAGACAATTTTGACCCGTTAAGCCAAACGGAGGGCATTTTGGTCATTTCGCCTTCAGAGGTGATTTTTGGCCG
Source organism: Hevea brasiliensis (assembly GCF_030052815.1). Taxonomy (NCBI): domain Eukaryota; kingdom Viridiplantae; phylum Streptophyta; class Magnoliopsida; order Malpighiales; family Euphorbiaceae; genus Hevea; species Hevea brasiliensis. The sequence continues at coordinate 73,173,342 of NC_079507.1, read as the reverse complement.
ACTTGTCCAGTTAAGTAAATAATTATAATGATCTAAAATATGAATAAATATTGCTAAAAAATTGAATTGAAAATGAGTAGAGAAAAGAAGAAAAGAAAATAAAGGAAAATGCTTAATTATGACATATGATGATGTCATTTAAAAGCCCCCTCCAATCACCATTTGACAAACCAATAAAAAGAGATAAAAATGACTTAAAATGAGATAAAAAAACAAAGGAAACCAGCAGTTTCCTTCTTCATACGGGCTGGAATAAGAGAGAAAGAAAGAGAAAAGGAAAAGAAAGAAAGAAAGGAAGAAGGAGAAGGAGATGAATAGTAGCAGAAAAAGGGGTTCAGCAGGGCAGCATGTTTCTCTTCCGTCCAGGTGAGTTTGGCTCAACATCTATGGCTGATTTTTGGATATGTTTGAGGTATGTATGTGTGGAAGTTATGGTTAAAATTTGGTGATTGTTCAACGGTTAGATTTGGAGAAATATATTGTTGAACACAGGCTGTCTGTAGGTTGAATTCTGAATTTTGGCTACTGAAATTTGAGAAAAATAAATAGTTAGGATGCTTATAAAATTATGAAATTTGGTACAAATGATATTTGGGATGTTGAGGCAGTTGGGTTAAAATTTGGTGAATTTTAGACTTGTGGTTTATGAGATATAAATTGTTTTGCATGAGCTGTCTAAGTAAGACTGATTTCTGCAACAATTCAGATTTTGAAGGGTTGAATGAATGTTTTGATATCTCATGATATAGAGATTATTTGATGCTAAAATTTTTACTGATATTGTATAGGGATGTCTTGAATATATGGTTAAAATTTGGGATTTATCTAACGGTTAGAGCATTATATATAAATTTGAATGCACAAGCTGCCAGATTGGGTATTAATGGGTGGTTGTGGATTTAAGATTTATGATAGGAGTTTAGTCCAATTTAAGGGGAAATGCTGTTGAATTTTTATTGGATATTTAATTTAGGAAAGTGAAGTTATAATTGATTATGATTATTATGATTCTAGGGGAAATCTTGAAGAATAACAAGCTCAAGGTTGGTTTCAAAAAGGTTAGTGCCTATTTATACTTATACTTCTTTTATTCCATATTAAGGACTTAAAATAGGTAAGAAATTGTGAAATAAATGAACCAAACCCATGTGTATGTGTACATGAATTTCGGCAGCCCTATTGCAGGAATAGGAATGAGTGTTTTGTTGGACTTAGAGTGGATTAGAAATGATGTTTAAGGTACATATACACAAGTATAATGAATTGGTATGCTAACTAAGGTAATTGGTGTAACCCTTGAATTTGAGCTAGGGTTTTGAGGTGTGAAACTTGGATTTAGCTTATGAAATTGTGAAAGAACATTATAAGGGTCAATTAGTGACCATTTTAGGTAAGTTGACCATAATTTGGACTGAAATGTAGCATGGCAAAGGGAATGAGTAGGCTGCCTTGTAAGTGCAGCAGGGTGACTGAAATTTCAGTCCACTTAGACAGCCATAACTTTGGCTGTGTAGGTCCAATTGGTATTTGGCCAATTGGACATGAAACTAGGCTTATAATGGCACATTTTTGCTGAAGAAACCATGCCCAAAAGACCAAAGCAAGAGAACCAAAAGCTGGCCCCAATCCGGATACCCTGCAATAGAACCTGCAGAAATGACCAAATGAATAGTAACTGTTCATTTGGCCATAACTCACTGTAGATATGGTCAATTGTCCTGAAATTTTTACAGTAACAAGATATGATATAGACAAACAACTTTCATGAAGAAACCTACCCCAAATTATGCCATTAACCCATTCAAATTATTGAACAAAGTTGAGTTATCAAACCTGCAACTTTGCAGATTTACATTTGAACAGTAATGTTTGGATGGCTATAACTCTCTCTAGAAAACTCGGATTTAGGCGATTCTTAAACCGATGGAAACCTAAGGCATGGTAGAACATTTCATATGAAGAAAGTTAGACCAAATTATGAACTTAACTTGGTCAAATTACTGACCAAAGTTGGACCAAAATCTGCCAAAACCCAAAATTTCAGCAGGAACAGTACACGTGAACAGTAAACTTATTTTGGCCATAACTTGAGCTACAAAACTCCAAATGGAGTGATTCAAAAAAGGAAATTCAACTAGACAAAATAAGGAACAACTTTCATGTTTACCATTTCCTCAAATTCTCACTGCAACAGTGCTTAATAGAATAGTAAAGTTGGGTCACAAAAAACTGAAAATTTTGCCCTCTTGGTTTTAAGTTTGGAAATGGTATTTGTGACTTATTCTAACAAGTTTTAAATGCAAAATGTGGTATCTTTGAGAACTTAGGTTCAATAAATTTATTGTGTATGAAAAAGTCAACATTTTGGTTGACTAGTAAGTTGAATAGTAAACAAAATGACACATATTACATAAGTAATATAACTTGAAATATAAAATGTAATTAACACAAATGGATTGTTTAGAGTATAAATGAGATAAAGTTATCATTATGATTTACGTCTTTGTTTCAAATAGGATTATAATACCTTGTACAAAAATTGGTACATGAGAGGTAATAATGTGAATACTAATTCATATAAATATTGTAACGATTAGATGAATCACATGGATGTGTAAATGGGTTAATTGCTCTCATCATGAGAGAAATGGAAATATTTCGATGTACAAAGGGTACATGAAAATCGATTGATGTAAATTGCAATTAACGTGAATGGTATGATGAATGCATAAATTATATAAAAATGAGATTTGAAGATTTATGCTTCTACTATAAATAAAATTAAAATACTATGAACGATAATTGGAACATAAAATGAAATAATAAAACTTATGAACATTTAATGATATTATGTGCCCTCGTATTGCCTAGACATGTGTGTCGGATTGGATAGTTTAGCATGCCAATAGGGTATTGTTTTAGCAGTACTGCGAAAGGCTTTATGCCTGTATTCATGGCTTTTATGCCCGTATTCATGGCTTTTATGCCCGTATGCATGGCTTTTATGCCCGATTATGTGATATCATGGCTTTTTAGCCATACTGACTGCATACATGGTTGACGTTCTGCGTCCCATGGTATGACGCCCGAGGCATCATGCGGTGTCCAAAGCCAACGACCGTTATCCATCCGATCGTCCAGTATAGGTTACTTGGGCATGGAAAAGTATAACTGTGGTTGCACTGATTATTAAAGAAAATAGGAAAAATTAAGTATCAGGAATGATTACAAAAATACAAAGAAGCTCAAGATCATGAAGAAAATAATTAACAAAATGCATGAAGAAATTAATATCATAAAACATGATTTGCCCTCTACTAAACAATAAGTTAGTAATTATTCATTTCTTATGAACACAATAGCAAGGAAATTATTATTTTTATTTGCATATTATATTTTCTTGTATTATTGGCACCACTAAGCTTTATGCTTAGCGCGTCGCTTTTGCAACGTAGTGCGAAGATTTGAACAGAGGGCCCAGTAGACCACAGATTCGGTAAAGCAGTTCACAGTTCTGCATAGTGTCCGTGTCACCTCACCATCCACAGTGCATTGGTAGGACACTAGGTCCCATTTTGTATTTTGAGATTTTTTGTAAATTTTGTAATTAAACTCTTATTTTATCATGTGTATTTGAAACAAATGTAATATAATTTTGTATTAATGTAAGTACTTGTAATTTGTGATATAAATCACATGTGAGAATTTATTTATGATTTGAGTCTAATGATGATGTGAAATGAATGAATGACAAATAGAGGAATTGTTAAGAAAATTGTGTTTGTGAAAGGAAAAGTGAATACATAACTGTGACTTGTACATGATTATCACATGAGATAAATGATTGAGAAATGAATGGTGAAAAATGTTGAGATTTTGATATTGAAGTTTGAGATTGATGAGATGATTGAATATGATCATAGGAAGTGTTTTTCACAGGTTCCGAAGAACTGTTTTCTCTATTTTTAGCCGGTACTCTGTCGGATTTTCTATGAAATTCTCGGAACCTCAAATAAATTATAATTTCGATAAATGGCTTAAATAAATTATATTTCACAAGTTATATTCAAAAGGAAGAATAAAAATGAATTAAGATAAAATAGAGTGCTCGGCACACTAAGTGGCATAACTTGCTCGGCTACACTGTAGTCGGGTAAGGGGTGTCACATCAAACTTCCAATAGCCAAGGCATATTGAATCCCAGCCATCTTGTCTCTTTCTTCATGTGTTTTTGGAGACATTTTCTTAGAAAGATGGATACCATGTCTTACTGGTAACAATCCTCTCTTAGAATCAAGCATGTTAAACCTCTTTAACACCTTTTCCAAGTATAAACTTTGGGATAAACTAATTATTCTTTTCGCTCTATCTCTATAGATGCGAATTCTAAGAATATAAGTTGCTTCCCCTAAGTCTTTCACAGAGAATGTGCTTGACAACCATACCTTGATAGTTGTCAGCATACCTATGTCATTGCCTATCAACAAAATGTCATCTACATATAAGATAAGGAAAGTGACAGCACTCTCACTAACCTTCTTATATACACATGGTTCATCCACATTTTTGATAGAACCAAATGACTTAATGGCTCCATCAAAACGGATGTTCCAACTCCTCGAAGCTTATTTCAACCCATAAATGGATCGTTTTAGCTTACACACCTTGGAACTATCTTGGGATTCAAAACCCCTAGGTTATTCCATGAAAATGTTTTCATCAATGTTTCCATTGAGAAAAGCTATTTTGACATTCATCTGCCAAATCTCATAATCATAGTATACAGCTATTGCTAATAAAATCCTAATTGATTTAAGCATGATAACAAGCGAGAAAGTCTCCTCATAGTCGATTCCTTGCCTTTGGCGAAACCCTTTCGCAACTAGCATTGCCTTATAGGTCTCTACCTTTCTATCAGAACCAATCTTCTTCTTGAAAACCCATTTATTTCCTATAGGTACAATACCTTCAGGTGGGTCGACAAGATCCCAAACTTGGTTCTTATGCATGAAATCAATTTCGGATTTCATACCTTCATTCCATTTAGAAGAGTCTATATCTGATATAGATTCTTCATAGGTAAAAGGATCATCTCCATGATCTATTTCTTCATGAGCAAACAACTCTTGTTTATCTGCATGAAGAAAACCATATCTCTCTGGTGGATGAGATATCCTGGTTGATCTGTGTAGACCCTTATTTTGTGATGAGTATGTGCATTGAGGTCGTGGGAAACCCGATGATGAAAAATTATATGACTGTAAGATGTAATTGGAGGCATGGAGCTGAATTATTAATTCTGTGGCATGATCTTGAAAAAAAAATAATAATAATAAAGTTTTGGGGAAATTAATTTAATTAAATTTAAATAAAATTTTATTTTGTTTAAATTTAATATGGGTAGCTCTTAAATGGATCTAATTAAGTTTAATTGGGCTCCATGGGCCTAAGAAAGCCTAGTTAGGAATTTTAAATGGGACCCATTTAATTATTTTTTGAAAATTAAAATAATAAAATATCTCTCTCCTCCTTGGCCCCACCCTCTTCCTCACTCCCTATTGGTGCCTTCCATTTTTTCCTGTCTTCCTATTGGTTGAAACACCTCACCCATATCCCAGTCTTATTCGAATTCTGCAATCGTAGTTGTTTAAGTCATCTAAACTTTATCACCCTAAGACTCCAAATCCTACCACACCTCTTCCTCATTCCATATTGGTGCCTTCCATTTTTTCCTGTCTTTCTATTGGTTGAAACACCTCACCCATATCCCAGTCTTATTCGAATTCTGCAATTGTAGTTATTTAAGTCATCTAAACTTTATCATCCTAAGACTCCAAACCCTATCACACCTCTCTCCCAAAACCCTATAAATACCCTACTAGAGAAGGGAAGAAGAGGATGGGAGGAAAGAGGAAGAGAAAATTCAGAGCTATAAGAAATTTAGAGATATTCAAGACTCTTTGAGTTCTTCCTTATTTTTTTCTTTTCTTCAAGAAGATTTTCATACAAGATTTCTGGAAGGTCAGTTTTTATTGTTTTCTTTTCAAGATCTATGCCATACAATATTTTAATTCTATGCTCTTTGTCTTCAATTTATTTTATATGTTCATATAGATCATGTAATCATGTTTAATTTGAGGGGATACACAACTCTGCACATGTTTAGTTTCTATCTCTCGTACTTTTATTATTTTTCTTTGTTTTCTTTATTTTTTACTACAAACAAAAATTGGTAAGTAGCCCTAAGGTAAGTACCAAAGAGGGCATTTGCGCGGAGCTTATATGGAGCTAAACGTGAGTAAGCCAGGGATATCATTGCCATACTAGAAGAGAAGACCCTTTTTTAAGGGTAGCTTGCCCCAATGGCAACTACATTTACTAACAGGTAAGTAGCCCTAAACTTCTCGAATAACCATTGGCATGAAATTGTAGTAATAATAGAACTTTTATTTGGTAAATTAAAATTAACTTTGTTTTCAATTTAACTGACTTTTGCATGTAATTAATTTAAATAAATACTTTATAAATTAAAATTAATCTTGTTTGTAAATTAAACTAACATTGGCATGTAAATAAATTTAATTTAATACTTGATAATTGTAAAATAAATTTGCATGTTAGAAATCTTTATTAGGTTGTGATTGTTTGGGCCTTATGTGATATTAGAATAAATTACACATGTACATAATTAACTTAGTTTAATTATCCTTAGGGTAACTTGGTGAAAATTAATTAATTAGGTTAAATAGAAATGTAGGTTTATTTGAAATTGAATTTGTTTGTAAATTAAATTCTCAATAATAAATTAATTTTAGTCATATGGTAAATATCATTTAAATAATTAGCAACCCCATAGATAGGAATTACTTGTGCATGAAAATTGTGTGTAAACAACAATCCTTTTGTGAATTACTTGCGTGTGTAGGATTAGAATTGCATCTTTAGGATAAAGTTTAATAAAGGAATAATAAACAAGACTTCTAGAAACATTAGTAGAGGACTGGCACTCGAATTAATGAGGTTAGACCAGGCGTAAGGGGTGCCTAACACCTTCCCCTTACGTACCCACTATCCCGAACCTAGACATTGGGCTATGGTAATGACGGTTGTGGAAACTCTGCAAGGAGTAAGTTGCCATCCATGACCCTCAGAAGAAACACTGAATATGTCCCGGTTATTACCCGGGTGGCAACTCCTGTCTATCTATGCCTTCGTGGCATAAATTCTTAGTACCGTGGTAGTGTTATGGGAAGACGGTACTTACCAGTGGTTTGATTCTATTAGGATTGTATGAAGTGCATGTCTAGGAAATGCTGTCTAAGGAGGTGGTACTTAAGTGAGACCATTGTGACTCTACCATCTTTCCTGGGCATTACCTGGTCCATTTTATATAATTTTAATGGATGATATTTCGCCTCACGCCCCACCCTCACAATCTGCGAGGAATTATTATAGATGTTTCATCAATAGGCATAGGTTGACTCTATGGATCTATATCTATCTGATTTGTTAGTTGGTCAGAATTTTCTAATTCTAACTCTATTTGCCTTACTTTGCCACCTTCTTGAATAAACTTTTGTTCAATAAATATGGCATCTCTACTTACCATAACCTTTTGTAATGTAAGCAAATAAAAATAATATCCAAAACTTTCTTTTGGATACCCAACAAATCGACCCCTTTCTGATTTAGTTTCCAATTTATCAATCTTCAACTTTTTAATGTAAGCTAGATAACCCCAAATCTTAATATGTTTAAGACTTGGTTTTTCTCCATGCCATATCTCATAAAGTGTGGAAGAAACTGACTTTGATAGAATTCTATTCAGAATATGCAAAATTATTCTAATGTAAATTCCCAAAAGGAGACTGGCATATCAGTATAGCTCATCATACTGCGTACCATATCTAATAGGGTATGATTTCTCCTTTCAAACACACCATTTAATTGTAGTGTTCATGGATGAGTCAGCTAGGAGATAATGCCAAGCTCTTTCAAGTATTCATCAAATTCAATACTTAAGTATTCACCTCCACGATCTGATCGAAGAGTTTTAATACTTTTTCCTATTTGATTTTCTACTTCAGATTTAAATTCTTTGAACTTTTCAAAGGATTCATGTTTGTATTTCATCAAATACAAATACCCATACCTTGATTTATCATCAGTAAAGGTAATAAAATAATGAAAACTGCGTCTAGCCATTTCTTTAAATGGATCACATACATCACTATGTATAAGTTCCAAAATATTTTCAGCTCTCAACCCCTGTCCAATAAAAGGTGATCTAGTCATTTTGCCTTAAAGGTAGGATGAACAAGTTGGAGTAGGTTCAGAACCCAATGAGGATAAAATCTCCATTTTTTTTCAGCTTTGCAATCCTATTATCTGCAATATGACCTAATCTTAAGTGCCAAATATATTTTGAACTTGAGTTGATTCTCATCATGGTATTACATTCATTTAGACTGCTTGCATTAGATTTGTATTTAACATTATTATCCAAATAATAAAGTCCATCATGCATATAACCCGAGCCAACATATTCATTTCCAAAATAAATATTGCAAACATCATTTGTGAACTGAAATTCATAACCATTTTTAGTCAAACTAGATACAGAAATGATGTTCTTAAAAGCATCAGGTACATACAAAATATTATTTAAATATAAAATATATCCATACATGTACAAAGATTTAGATCCTATGGCTAAAGCTTCAACAGTTGAGTCATTATCAATCCGAAGTCTAATATCTCATGTCTGCAAGCTGCTACTACTTGCTAGTTCCTGCATATCAAAAGTAATGTGAGAACTAGCACTAGTGTCTAAAACCCAAGCTGTAGATGAACTATGAGCATCATCAGAATCTAAATAACAAGATATAGACATACTTTCTGAAGGTTTATCTTTTTTGTCCTTCAGAGAAGCAAGATACTCTGGGCAGTTCCTCTTCGAGTGCCCATCCTTCTGGCAGTGGAAACACTTTCCTTTGCCTTTGTCAGCTTTGGTCTGCCCCTTCTGTTTGGCTATCTTCTTTGAAGGTCCAAGAACTTGAGGTCTCTTTTTCTTATTGCCCTTATTCTTCTTAGACTTTTCGGTAGAAGAAGAAGATGCAACCAAAGCTACCTCTTTTCTTTTATTGCCCGGCATATTCTTTTGGGCAATAACCAGCATGTTAAGCAAGCCAGCCAGAGTGCATTCTTGCTTAGTCATATGGAAATTTGTCATAAAATTTCCAAATGACTCTGGTAGCGACTAAAGGATCAAATCCGTCTGCAGTTGGAAATCCATGTGAAAATCAAGATGTTCCAGCTGCTCAATGAGCCGAATCATCTTGTGGATATGATCTCCTATACTATATTTCTCTAACATCCTCATGCGGAATAGCTGTCTAGATATCTCATATCTAGCATTCCTACTGTGCTCACCATACAACTCTTGTAGATGAAGAAGGATCTCATTCGCACTTTGCATGTTTTCATGTTGCTTCTGTAACTCATTAGTCATAGAAGCAAGCATCTAGCATTTGGCTCTCATATCATGCTCCTTCCACTTGTCCAAAGTCTCTGATTCCTCTGGAGTGGCTCTTGGAGGTAAGGGACCAGGAATCATTGAATCTAGAACATATCCAATACGTTCTAGGTTCAGGACAAGTTTTAAATTTCTGAGCCATTCAGAAAGGTTAGGTCCTGTCAACCTATTGTGATTAAGTATGCTCACAAGGATATTAGATGATGGTGGTTGTTGTGTGCTCATTATTATTAGAAAATAAACTACAGAAAATAACAAGATTAATTAGTAAATGTATCAAGTAATTAACCAAAATGATTATGATCTTTTAATCAAATTGGTCCTCCCACTAACTTGGCGAATCCTACACTTCCAAAGTAGGAAACGAAAATCCTAGTTGGATGGATTTCTAGTGGGTGATTGAATTTTTATAGTCTTATTGATCATCCTTAGGCACATCCATTATTGGAATTACAATAAACTATAAGTGAGCAACTCTTTACCCATCACAACTCATGTGAGGTTCAATCATTTATTTGGCCCCTAATGTTCAAAATCTTAGGCACATCCATTATTGATTTATCTTACATTAGTTAAGTTGATCCCATTGAGCTAGTAGGCATACAAATAATTTTAATGACCTTGGGCACATCCATTATTGGCCACCAACCATTTAAATACTTACAACATTTTATGCTTAACAATTATTCTTAAAAAAATCTCTTAAACAAATGCATAATTTCCAAGCTCATATAGCTAATAATGCAAGTATTTAAAATTTCTTAAAATGATTGCCTTAATGGAGGGCCATGATATAATTACCATAATTATAACTATTTCCAACTTAATCATTTGTTTGAAAGATTTTGTGGTCGACTTAATTACTATTATGGTCTCACTTTGCACATTATCTAGTTGGCATGCATATATCATATACTTGCATACATTCATATACATCTCATGCATACATGGATAAACAAATAATATGGTATGTGTTAGTAGTATGCCCTAGAGCATATCATTTAGTATGTATCTTGTATATTTTTTATTAATAAAAGGCATTTTCACTTTTTCATTTACATATTATATTTATGTGTAATAGAAAAGGTCCATTGATATTTTGTTAGAAATTCTATTCTTAAGTTGTTAAGAATATAAGTGACAGTATTTCTAGTACAAAGTATCATAAATAGGTTCACAATCGAGGATACTTCACAATAAGGACGTGACTTATCCAGAAAGATTGTATTCATATTTGTTACCAAGTTATTTATATGAGATATAAATAAGATGGAATGGTGAGTCTCATGCCATATGACAAACATGATAGGCACTTATACATGATAAGTAGGTCGAACCAGTGACACTTATGACAAGCACATAGAGTTTACTCTTGTCAATGTATTATCATAAATCATATCAGTGCATATAATCTTTAAACCTGAGATAGCACAATTATCTTGTATATAGGTGGTTTGAGTTTGATACTGCTTTCATACTTATACTGTGTATGGGTATATGGGCATGTGTTGGCTCCAACTAGTTATATATAGAGGTAGGTGTTGATCAAGATGGAATCTGTTCCTCTAAGTAAATAGGGATAAAATCCTATGTTCATTTAATTGTTCTTGATGTTTCAAGTTCCTGGCCAGGACAGATAGATTTAATCAGAAAAGAGTTTCTGATGAGAAAATCTTTTAATCAAGAACTGGAATTAAAAGAGAACATAATATTCATAGCAAATGGGATTTGACATAAACCATGACTCCAGCTTGAGTTGAGATTTTGTAACAGAGAGATTATAGTGCATGGTAACATATGATTATAGGTTCATTTAAGGTAAACCTTATTACTGATTGGGTGGCCATGGCATGCTATGCTAGGTGTTAACCATGGTCTATGAGGTGCATAAAATGGTTTAGAGAAATCATTTATGGTAAGAAAGAGTTCTGATGATATTAAGAGTTAATATCATATCTCATTGCCAATTAGCAATGAGCCTAATAAGTCACATACATACACAAGTAATCGTCAAATTAAATATGATTTAATTGATTAATTAAAGAGTTTAATTGATTAATTAAATAGTTTTGGTTTGCAATTAGATTGCAAAGTCCCTAGCATGATTTGAAACCAAATCTAGATTATTGGATGTATAGTATAAGTTAAATTTATATTTAAAGTGTTTAAATATGAATTTAATTAATGAGAAATTAATTAATAAAGATTAATTAATTGATTTATATTTGATACAAATTGATTAGAAGAAGAGAAATAATTATTTTGGGTTGAGAACTCAAAATTAAGACACAGGAGCATTTTAGTCATTTCACAGGGTGACATGTGGCACCATGAGATGGTGACACATGGCACTACACATAAGCTTGTCAAATGTCTTTTAATCATGTAAGATGATTAAAATTAAGATTAAATATAGGTTTGACACTTGGCACAATGTGATTGGTTCAATTAAACCTAGAGCCAATCAGAAGGTAACATGTGGTAAGGGTTTTAAGTGGTGACCTAGCTATATAAGCGTAAGGATGAAAGAACAAAACACATCCAGCTGCTGCCTCCCTTTGTGCCGCCACCCTTGAGGCTGCCATTCTCTCTTCTTCTTCATCTCTCATCAACTCCAAGAGATTAGCAAATAATCTCCTGAATTAAAAATACTAGAAATTGTTTCTAGTGTCCTGTTTACATCTTTAATCTCTTAAAAGGCAAAACTTGATTTTCTAATTAATAGAAAAAGCTTTAGAAGCTGTTCAAGGGCTGCCATAGGTGATCTTGGTGTGGACAAGCTAGAGGGACAACATCTGGTATCCTAAAGATGTAACACCCCCGTTTGCATAGCCTGGTAGATTTCATTGTTTCGGTGACCGGTGTCGGTCTGGACAATTAAGGGGATTAGAATCACACTTAAGACAACTTGAGAAGCCATAAACACAAATAATTAGTAATGTGTAATTAGTTAACTATAAATAAGAAAAACAGAACATAAGAGGTTAAACGAGCCGAGAGTCACAGCGATGAGTGACCTCCTCGGGAACGACTGCGAAGTCGTTTTAAACTCAAATTTTGAACCGTAAAAAGTGACGTTGCGGTCCTTAGGACCCTTATGAACACAGTGGAAAAGAGAAAATCATGAAAAAGAACTATTAAGTCAGTCAAATAATTAGGTCAGAGAGCCAGAAGAAATATGGAATTATTTGCAAACCGGGATGAACCGGCAAAGGGCAATTTGGTCAATTGACCCCGAGAGCTGACTCCTGACCTAACTGTCAAATAAAATCGGAGAAAAGAAAATTTCGGAATCGAGAATTAAATTAAAGAATTAATAGAAAAATAAAAAGAAAAAAAAAAAGAAAAATGAAAAAGTTAAAAAGGTAATGACATCATGTGGTGACACATGCATGATGCCATAAGTCATATAATTAATAAATTAATTAAATGGATTAATTGTTGTCTTCCATAAGGATAAAAACATAAAAGAAAAGAAAAAAAAAATCATTCTTCTTCTTCAAAAACGTGCATCTCTCCTATCTCTCTCTTTTCTCCTTAGTTTCCTCCATAGCCATGAAATTCAAGCTTTCAAAGCTTGAATCAACCCCATAAACTCCCCAAAAATTCTACTAAATTATGATTAAGCTTTGTTTGGGCTACTAGAAGAGGAGATTGAAGAAGCAAGAAAGAAGAAAAAAGAGAAGAAAATTAGTGATTGGAAAATCAAACAAAGGTTAGTATATAAATTTGAATTCTTTTACTAAATTTCTATGTTCTTAGTTTAATTAACTTAGAAAGTAACTTAAAATGAAACAAAGATAATTGTGAGGGATCAAAGCTGAATTTAGGCTAGCTAGGGTTTGATGTGTGTGCATGAATTTGATGGACTTAATGGTGTATATGAGCTTGATAGAGTTAAAGAAGCATGTATATAGGCATTGAATTGGTTAAATGAAACAATTAGTGAGATTAGGGTTTGAATGTTAGGGTTTGTGAACCAAATTTTGGAGAAATGCATAAATGATATCTTTGACCAATTGTGGACTGAAAAATGGTCATTAATGACCAAAAGAGATGTGTGGGAATTGTTGGAATGAAAACCAAATTCGTAGGTCAAATGGTCATGCTGCTAGCAGCATGACCAAACCAACTTTGAAGGACCAAAACGGAAATTTTACAAGTCCAATTGATATGGCACCAATTGGAGATGAAAATAGACATAAAATAGCACAATTTTCATCAAGGAACCATGGCCAAAAACTGACTAAAACTTAGTGAAACAATTGACCAAAGTGAAATGAGAGCAGGCTGCCACTGCACCAAACTGACCAAATAAACAGTTTCATTTGGTCATAATTCGAGCTAGACAGGTCAAATTGACCTGAAATTTTACCAGCAATTAGATAGGACATAGATCTAAAACTTTCATGAAGAACATCACCCCAAATTATGCCATTAACCCATTCAAATTATTGAGCAAAGTTGAGTTACTGTACCTGCGATTCTGCAGAATTCCATTTGAGCAGTAATGTTTGAAGGGCTGTAACTCTCTCTAGGAAACTCGGATTTAGGTGATTCTTGAACTGATGGAAATCTAAGACATAGTAGAACATTTCATATGAAGAAAGTTAGACCAAATTATGAACTTAACTTGATCAAATTACTGAACAAATTTGGACCAAAAATCTGCCAGAACCAAAATCTCAGCATGAGCGATTGCGTGAGCGATAATTGTATTTTGGCTATAACTTGAGCTACAAAACTCCGATTGAGGTGATCCAAAAATGAGAATATATTTAAGACAATAAGGAACATTTTCTATGAAAGAAGTTTTGCCAAATTCCAACAGTAGATTGACCAATGGAATAGTGCAACTTCGGAGCACCAAAACCGAAAATTGGCAATTTTGCCAAAATGACCTAAGCTTTGAGAAAATGACCAAAACCAATAAGTTTAATGGCCAAAATGTGGTATGTGGGTGAAGTTGGAGTTCCCATACCTATTAAGCCTTAAAAAGTCAACAATTTGACTTGAATAGTGCAGTGAATAGTAACCTGAAACACAAAATTTCAAGAACGTCAAATTTAACACGTTAGAGCTAGGTAAATGTGAAGCTAAATTTATTTTGGATTTATGTTAAGTTCTAGTACTGAAACATTATAAAAATTATGTGTTTCAGTTGAAAAGAGTACCGGGAAGGAACCCGAGGAGTCGAGTCAAGGCCAACAGGCGACTCGTTTGAGGTTTGTGCACAACTAACTCTTTTGCTAGTTTTCAATTCCAAATTGATTTGAAATAAATTTATTGTATGATTTATGATTTTGTTGTGTTGAGAATTTTAACATATTGAATGAAATTGTATAATTTGAATATAAATTTTTTTATGCATTTAAGGATTTATTGCATTGTTTTGAGGATTGTAAATTTTAAGTTTGATGTGTTGCCAACCTGGAGCATGAATTTATGATAATTAAATATGTTGATTTGTAAATGCTTTGTCAATAGAAATTGTTTTGAATATGATTTGAAACCACAGTTGACATGACAAAATATGTTGTGAATTCTCATTAGCTTGTCTAGTGAGATAACTCCTCCACTTGATGGGGCGAGTTTCTTCCTCTCTGGCTTGCCAGTTGGGGAATGATGTGAATGAGTACTCATATATACTAGCTAGTCTTTGTTTCTCCCTTTTAGCCTCGGTTATTGGGAGTATGTGAAATGTCGTGGTGTACAACACGGCATCTATTCGAATTTTGGGTCATGGGTTCGACTGTGTGTATTGTTGGCAACGCCCTTTAAACTATGCATGATTTGATAAATTGTGATTGAAATAAATAATTTGTCAGTGATTCAAAAATTTTTGTATTGTTTCGGAATTTCAAAGAAATGTAAATAAATAGTTACTATTTGATCAAAATGTTATTCAAATGAATAATTTGCATAAATGAAAATGTTGATTTCTGACGGTCATGAATTTTGAAGAATTTAGAAATTTTAAAATGCTATTTGTTATGAATTGTCAAACATAAATTGTATTAAGTTTTAAATTATTAGTTTGTGCACCACTGAGTTCATCACTCAGCGATAGCTTTGCATGCTGTCGCAGATATAGAGACTAGAGGAGCAGCAGATTGAGCTGCTGAGGACAGGGGAGCTACCTGCTAGAAGTTATCGGGTATAATTTATACCCTGACTATAAATATTCATTTTGATGTATGTATTGCACGTAATTGTATGGACATGTAAAATCGGTCTTGAGCAGCTTGTATAAAGTTTGTATAAAGTTATAATAAATTTTAGTTTGGATTTTCTTAATGTAAATTTCTTATAATGATGTATCTAAATTGTTTTGTTTCTAATGAAATATGAATGATATTGATTGACAGTATTTTGAGAATTATTGAACTTGTGAATTTGAGAAATTGATTGAGATTGAGTATGAAATTGAAGCAGTTGTTGAGAAAAATTTTTAGAAGTGCTTTTTACAGGTATTTGAAGAACTGTTCTCTCAAAATACAGAGGGAACTCTATCAAAATTTTTATAAAATTTGCGGAAAAAGAAAATGGGCTAAAATTTCCAACTAGATTTAATTTAACTAAATGTTTTAAGTACTTATTAGAAAATGCTCACCACTTGTCAAAAGTAAGAAAATTGTTCTAAAATCCCTTGTAGGGTACTTAATGAGTTATCGGTAGGTGAAGTTCGATAGTTCATTAGGTATTCTACGGGATCATGTTATGCCTTACAGAGGGGTAAGGTGTGACAAAAGACGCATCCCAAAGGTGCCAAACACACTACAATGCATCAAGAGGTTAGTGCACTTGTTCTTGATCTAATCTAGGGTTCTAAAATTAATCTGATTAATTCTAAAAACTTAAATGGCAAATACAGATCCAAAAACATATTAAAAGAGTTTTAATATGTTGTTTATCATTGAAATCCAATAGATAAAAATAAATTTTGCATGATGCATGTAACCATAGGTGAAAATTTTTGAATTCAATGATATAAACTTGTGTTTTTCATGCTTCCGCTCCTTCAGTATGATCATGGACTTTCTAAGGGATTCAATTCTGAGCCACCAAGAATTGAATCAGGGCATTCCTAGGTATATTTCATTCATTTATTTTACAAGAGTTGCTGAAGGAGTACATAATTAACCCTTGATCTTGATTTCCTCCCACTGGTCCCACCATTGCTCTTCTTGCAATCCAATTACATTGTAACCCTTGGCATACCAAGGTGAATATACAAGAATATGGACTTTAAAGTCCTTAAATAAATGAAATAACATCCTAAGTTATCATAACATTTATGATACATGCCACTAAAAATAAATTAATTATTTTACATCCTAAAGAAAATTAAGAGAAATAAATCCAATCACATTGATCTTTTATTGTCCATGATCATCCATCATGCATATTTAAAATTTAACAATTAAATAAAATATACGTGCTTAAAAATTAAATTAAATATCACATATTCAACAAAATTTCAAATTTGAATCTTATTCATATAAATTTAAATTTAGAAAATTTTTTCCAAATTTAATTCCATGAAAATAATTTTAATAAATTAATTGTGTAATTGAAATTCCTAATTAAACCATTTAATTAGGTTTGGGCTTAATTATGGGCCTTAAATTAAACAACATTGCATAATGGGCCCAAGAAATCAAGCCCAACAGACCCCTTAAATGAGGAACACGGCCCGTGTAATGTTTACAAGGCCTGAGGCGCAAGAAAACATGGCCACCCCGTGTAAACGCTATCTTCAGCAAGGTGTGAGGTGCCTAAGAGACATGGCCTATGTCATTGAGCAACAAGCCCGTGTATGCTGAAACACGCCCTGGGCTGTGTAAAAACCCAGAACACTGTTCAGGCCGTGTTTCTTGCGGCAGTTTGGCAATTCTAGGGTTTTCTTGATCCGAACCAACTTCAAATCAATCCAAATTCAACCCAATTACAAAATTAAGCCTCATAATCAATCTAAATGGCAAATATAGTGACTCTGATATCAATTGAAGGCATGGAAGCATGGAATTAGGGCATCTAAGCATTGAAATTTAAAAACTTTAATCTAAGGTTACATGCAATATACCATATGTATTATGTGCCTAATCAATTTCAATGCTCATAAGCATACCAAAATACATTTTAGCATGCATTAAAATCTTCATTTGCCATTTAAGATTGTGAATTAACAAATTAATTCATTAATCCCTAATTAAAAGAGGGAATTTGAGTACTAACCTCTTGATGCACAATTGATGCAATTCATACTCTTAGAATGCTCTTAGGACCCCAAATGTTGCCCCTCTAGCTTGTCTACCATAAGAACACCAATGGCAGCCCCAATTGACTTCCCAAACCTTGCCAACCACTTGAAATTTAGGGTTAATGCTTTAGTGAGGGTGTATGAATGTATGGAAGACTAGAAACACTTTCTAGCAAATTTAATTCAAAGGAAATGAAGGGATTCTCTTTGAATTAATTGAGAAAGCAAGAAGAGGAGGAGGGGACTATGGCTGCCATCCACTTTGAAGAGAGGAAGAGTGTGTTTTTGTTTCTTCTTTCTTTTGCTTTTATACCTAGGTCAAAGTCTCTCTAACTCCCTTGCCACATGTCACCACTTGATTTAATCTTACTTTTGTTGACTTAATCTCATAAAGCCAAGTGTTAAAGGTAGATTAAATCTTGACTTTTATCAACTTGCATGATTGGAAGACAAATGGGAAGCTTATATGTGCCATGTGTCACCATCTCATGGTGCCACATGTCACCATGTGAAATGACCAATTTATTCTTACTTTTAATTTGAGTTCTCTACCCAAAATTATAAGTTCTCCTCTTCAAATTAATTTATATCAAATATAAATTAATTAATTAATTAATCTTCATTAATTAATTTTCCACAATTAAATTCATATTTAAACAATTTAAATATAAATTTAATTTATGCTATACATTCAATAACCTAGATTTAGTTTCAAGTTATGCTAGAGACTTTGCAATCTTATTGCAAACCTAACCTATTTAATTAAACTCTTTAATTAATCAATTAAATCACATTTTACTTGGTGATTAACTTGTGTAGATGTGTGACTTATTAGGCTCATTACTTATTGGCAATGATAAATGATATTATCCCATAATATCATTAGAACTTTTTCTTAGCTTAAATAATTTCTCTAAATCATTTCAGGCATATCATAGACCATGGTTGACACCTAGCATAGCATGCCATGACTAACCAATTAGTAATAAGGAATACCTTAAATGAACCTTTAATCATATGTTACCACGCACTAGAATCTCCCTATTATAAAATCTCAATTCCAGCTGGAGTCATGGTTAATGTCAAACTCCATTCGCTATGAACATTATGTTCTCTCTTAATTTCAATTCTTGATTAATTAGATTTTCTTGTCATAAACTTTTTTTTTACTAAATCTATCTGTCCTGGCCAGGAACTTAAATCATCAAGAATAATTAAATGAACATAGGATTTCATCCCTATTTACTTAGGATAATGGATTCCATCTTGAACAACACCTATCTCTATATATAACTAGTAGGAGCCAACACATGCCCATATACCCATACATAGTACAAGTATGAAAGTAGTATCAAACTCAAACTACCTATATACAAGATAACTGTGTTATCTTAGGTCTAAAGATTATATGCACTAATATGATATATGACAATGCATTGACAAGAGTAAACTTCATGTGCTTATCATAAATGTCACTGGTTCGGCCTACTTATTATGTATAAGTGCCTATCATGTTTGTTATGTGGCATGAGACTTGAAGGAACGGAAGCGTGAAAAACACAAGTTTATACCATTGAATTCAAAAATTTTCACCTAGGGTCACATGCATCATGCAAGATTTATTTTTTATCTATTTGATTTCAATGATAAACAACATATTAAAACTCTTTTAATATGTTTTTGGATCTGTATTTGCCATTTAAGATTTTAAAATTAATCAGATTAATTTTAGAACCCTAGATTAAATCAAGAACGATTATACTAACCTCTTGATGCACTGCAGCGTGTCTGCGCCTTTGAGATTCGTCTTCAGGACACCAGATGTTGTCCCTCTAGCTTGTCCACACCAAGAACACCTATGGCAGCCCTTGAAGAGCTTCTAAAGCTTTTTCTATTAATTAGAAAATCAAGTTCTGCCTTTTAAGAGATTAAAGATGTAAACAGGACACTAGAAACAATTTCTAGTGTTCTTAATTCAAGAGATTGATGGCTAATCTCTTTGAATTGATGAGAGATGAAGAAAAATAGAGGGAGGGCTGCAAAATGGCGTGACAAAGGAGTGTGGCTGCTGGTTGTATTTTATTTTCTCATAACAACACTTAAATAGCTAGGTTAACACATTAAACCCTTGCCACATGTCACCCTTTGATTAGCTCTAGGTTTAAGTGACCCAATCACATTGTGCCAAGTGTCAAACCTATATTTAATCTTGATTTTAATCATCTTACATGATTAAAAAACATTTGGCAAGCTTATGTGTTATGCCATGTGTCACCATCTCATGGTGCCACGTGTCACACTGCAAAATGACCAAAATGCACATGTGTCTTAATTTTGAGTTCTTAACCCAAAATAATTATTTTCTTCTTCTAATTAATTTATATCAAATATAAATTAATTAATTAATCTCTATTAATTAATTTCTCATTAATTAAATTCATATTTAAACACTTTAAATATAAATTTAACTTATACTATACATCCAATAATCTAGATTTGGTTTCAAGTCATGCTAAGGACTTTGCAATCTAATTGCCAACCAAACCTATTTAATTAATCAATTAAACTCTTTAATTAATTAATTAAATCATATTTAAATAGGTGATAACTTGTGTATGTGTGTGACTTACTAGGCTCATCACTAATTGGCAATGAGACATGATATCAACTCTTAATATCATCAGAACTCTTTCTTACCATAAATGATTTCTCTAAATCATTTTATGAACCTCATAGACCATGGTTAACACCTAGCATAGCATGCCATGGCCACCCAATTAGTAATAAGGTTTACCTTAAATGAACCTATAATCATATGTTACCATGCACTAGAATCTCTCATTACAAAATCCCAACTCAATTTGAGTCATGGTTTATGTCAAACTCCATTTGCTATGAATATTATGTTCTCTTTTAATTCCAGTTCTTGATTAAAAGATTTTCTCATCGAAACTCTTTTACGAATAAATCTATCTGTCTGGCCAGAACTTGAAACATCAAGAACAATTAAATGAACATAGGATTTTATCTCTATTTACTTAGAGGCAGATTCCATCTTGATCAACACCTACCTCCATATATAACTAGTAGGAGCCAACACATGCCCATATACCCATACACAGTACAAGTATGAAAGCAGTATCAAACTCAAACTACCTATATACAAGATAACTGTGCTATCTCAGGTCTAAAGATTATATGCACTGATATGATTTATGACAAAACATTGACAAGAATAAACTCCATGTGCTTGTCATAAGTGCCTTAGTTGACCTACTTATCATTTATAAGTGCCTATCATTTTTGTTATATGGCATGAGACTCACCATTCCATCTTATTTATATCTCATATAAATAACTTGGGAACAAACATGAATACAATCTTTCTGGATAAGTCATGTCCTTATTATGAAGTATCCTCGATTGTGAACCTATTTATGATACTTCGTGCTAGAAATATTGTCACTCATATTCTTAACAACTTAAGAATAATATTTCTAACAAAATATCAATGGACCTTTTCTATTACACATAAATATATTATGTAAACGGAAAAGTGGAAATGTCTTTTATTAATAAAAATATGTACAAGATACATACTAAATGATATGCTCTAGGGCATACTACTAACAAGACTCACCATTCCAACTGTAACACCCCTATTTGTATAGCCTGGTATATTTCACTGTTCCGGTGACCGGTGTCGGTCCGGACAATTAAGGGGATTAGAACCATACTTAAGACAATTAGAGAAGCCATAAACATAAATAATTAGTAATGTTTAATTAGTTAACTATAAATAAGAAAAACAGAACATAAGAGGTTAAACGAGCCGAGAGTCACAGCGATGAGTGACCTCCTCGGGAACGACTACGAAGTCATTTTAAACTCAAATTTTGAACCGTAAAAAGTGATGCTGCGGTCCTTAGGACCCTTATGGACACATTGGAAAAGAGAAAATCACAAAAAAGAACTGTTAAGCCAGTCAAATAATTAGGTCAGGGAGTCAGAAGAAATATAGAATTATTTGCAAACCGGGATGAACCGGCGAGGGGCAATTTAGTCAATTGACCCCGAGAGCTGACTCCTGACCTAACTGTCAAATAAAATCGGAGAAAAGAAAATTTCTGAATCGAGAATTAAATTAAAGAACTAATAAAAAAAAAAAAGAGGAAAATCAAAAAGTAAAAAGGTGATGACATCATGCATGACCTCATGCATGATGCCATAACTAGACTAATTAATTTAATAAATTAATTGGAAAATTTGTGGTCTTCCATAACTAAAATAAATAAAGAAAAGAAAAGAAAAAAAAAACAAAAATCACTTCTTCTTCTTCCCTTTTGCCGTCTCCCTTCCCTCTCCCAAATCTCTCTCACTTAAACCACCATTAAAGCTCATTTTGAGCTTGAAGAACCCTAAATTGCAACCTAGAAAATTTATTTACCAACCTTAAACCTTGTTGATTTCACTTGAAAGGAAGTTTGAGCAAGATTAGGAAAGGAAAAAAAAAAAAGAAGAAAATTGAGGAAGAGGAATTTCAAGTGAGGTAAGCAATCTAAATTGCAAATTTTAGTTTATTGGTTATCTTTGTGGTTTGAGTAATCTAGAAATTTAATTAAAATCAAAAGAAAACAATTGTAGAGGACCAAAGGGAATTTCAGCCAGCCATGGATGTGGGAGAGTTTGATGTATTTTGAATGAATTAAATGTGTTAGTAAGCTTGCATGAGAATGGTAGTAAGTTGGAAATGCATAAATGGGAATAATTGCAACATTTTAGTGTAATTAGGGTTTGGAGACCTAGGGTTTTGAGGCAAATTTTGGAGAAATGCATAAATGATGACTTTGGTCTATTGTGAGATGAAAAATGGTCAATAATGACCAAAAGAGATGTGTGGGAATTGTTGGAATGAAAACCAAATTCGTAGGTCAAATGCAGCATGACCAAACCCACTTTGAAGGACCAAAACTCAAATTTTACAAGTCCAATTGATATGCCACCAATTGGAGATGAAAATAGCCATAAAAGAGCACAATTTTCATTAAGGAACCATGCTAAAAAACTTACCAAAACTGGGTGAACAAATTGAGCAAAGTGAAATGAGAGCAGGCTGCCACTGCACCAAACTGACCAAATGAACAGTAACTGTTCATTTGGTCATAACTCGAGCTAGGAAGGTCAAATTGACCTGAAATTTTACCAGCAATTAGATAAGATATAGATCTAAAACTGTCATGAAGAACACCACCCCAAATTATGCCATTAACCCATTCAAATTATTGAGCAAAGTTGAGTTACCAAACCTGCAACTCTGCAGAATTTCCATTGAGCAGTAATGTTTGAAGGGTTATAACTCTCTCTACAAAACTCCAATTTAGGCGATTCTTGAACCGATGGAAACCTAAGACATAGTAGAACATTTCATATGAAGAAAGTTAGATCAAATTATGAACTTAACTTAATCAAATTACTGACCAAAGTTAGATCAAAATCTACCAGAACCCAAAATCTCAGAATGAACAGTGCACGTGAACAGTAATTTTATTTTGGCCATAACTTGAGCTACAAAACTCCGATTGAGGTGATCCAAAAATGAGAATACACTTAAGACAATAAGGAACATTTTCTATGAAGGAAGTTTTGTCAAATTCCAACAGTAGATCGACCAATGGAACAATGAAACTTCGGAGCACCAAAACCGAAAATTTACAATTTTGCCAAAATGACCTAAGCTTTGAGAAAATGACTAAAACCAACAAGTTTAATGATCAAAATGTGGTATGTGGGTGAAGTTGGAGTTCCCATACCTATTAAGTCTTAGAAAGTCAACTATTTGACTTGAATAGTGCAGTGAATAGTAACCCGAAACACAAAATTTAAAGAACGTCGAATTTAGCACGTTAGAGCTAGGTAATTGTGAAGCTAAATTTATTTTGGATTTGTGTTAAGTTCTAGTACTGAAACATTGTAAAATTGTGTGTTTCAGTTGAAAAGAATATTGGGAAGGAACCCGAGGAACCGAGTCGAGGCTAAGGGACGACTCGTTTGAGGTTTGTGCACAACATCACTATGCTTTAAAATCCATTGATAAAGTGAATGGAATATGCATTTTACTTTTGCTTTGAATTGTGAAAGTTTATTGTGACCTTATTTATGATGTTTTGTTTTAAATTGTGAAAGTTATTGTGTATATTTGAAATGACAATGTTTAGCAAATTATTAAGATAAGTTTTGAAACCACAGTATCATGACCATATATTTGAACACCTCACTAGCACGACTAGTGGGGGTAATTAGTTTCGAATTTTGATTCCTTCTCTGGAGAAGTGTTGAGGTGTGCCAGTAGAAGAGGATGTGAATGGATATCCATATATATTTGAGCTAGCTAGCCTTGTGATGTGATTTCTCTTTAGCCTCTGGCTATTGAGATTCTATTTGTTTCGAATGGCATGATCTAACTGTGGGTTTTATGAAATGTGTTTTGATACTTTGAAATGAACCTGGTTTGCATTAAAATCTCATAATTTATGTTTTGTGTTTAATGCTCATGTTTAGTCAAAATTTTGAATAAATGTGATTTAAGTTTTGCATAAATATTATTTTAGTATGTTGTGCACCACTGAGTCCTAGTACTCAGCGATAGCTTCTATTGCTGTCGCAGATACAGAGACTAGAGGAGCAGCAGATTGAGCTGCTAAGGTGTGAGGAGCTATCAGCTTAAAGTTTTCGGGTATAATTTATACCCTAACTGTAAATATTTCTTTTGATGTATATATTGCACATAAATGTATGGACATGTAAAAATGGGTCTTGAGCAGTTTGTATAAAAATTGTATAAAGTTGTAATATATATTGTAGTTTGAAATTCTCTTAATGTAAATTTTGTAATAATGTATCTAAATTGTTTTGTTTCTAATGAAATATGAGTACAACTATTTTATTTAATTTAAATGAAATATATTGCTAGTATGCTGAGGATTATTGAATTTTGAACTTGAGAAATTTATTGAAATGATTGTGAAATTGATTGAGTTTGATTGTGAAATCGAAGTAGTGGTTGAGAAAAACTTTTAGAAGTGCTTTTTACAGGTATTTGAAGAACTGTTTTCTCAAAATACAGAGGGAACTCTGTCAAAATTTTTATAAAATTTGCGTAAAAATAAAATGGGCCAAAAATATTAACTAGTTTTAATTTTAACTAAATGTTTTAAGTACTTATTAGAAAATGCTCACCACTTACCAAAAGTAAGAAATTTGTTTTAAAATCCTTTGTAGGGTGCTTAATGAGTTATCGGTAGGTGAAGTTCGGTAGTTCATTAGGTATTCTACGGGATCATATTATGCCTTACAGAAGGGTAAGGTGTGACACCAACTTATTTATATCTCATATTAATACTTCATATTAATACTTTGGGAACAAACATGATTACAATCTTTCTGGATAAGTAATATCCTTTGTGAAGTATCCTCGATTGTGAACTAATTTATGATACTTTGTACTAGAAATACTGTCACTCATATTCTTAACAACTTAATAATAGAATTTCTAACAAAATATCAATAGACCTTTTTAATTACACATAAATAGATTATGTAAATAGAAAAGTGAAATTGCCTTTTATTAATAAAATATATATAAGATACATATAAAAATGATATGCTCTAGGGCATATTACTAACATATTGATATGGATGTTCACAATTAATTTTAGCAAACAAAATTAAAAATCGAATAAAAAATAACTATAAATATAAAATATTAACATTATATGAAATTATATCAAATTGAATATATTTTACTATTTTATATATAAATTCTTAAATATGATTGAATAAAGTTTAAATTTTTTGCACTAATTATATATATTTTATAAAAATCATAGTATATTAAAAACTAATTAATTTTGATAAATTCAATATTTAATTATTGAAGAAATTTAACACGAAAATATATGAAGTAACAAAATAACAAATAGTTTAATTTATATATTTATAAAATACTAATCATAAAATTATATTATAATAATAAATTTTTCATAATATATTTCACTTATATAATTTTTTATTTTTATTGATATACTTTTATTTTTATTAACTTTATTTAAAAATTATAAGTACACATATAACATATATCCATGAAAAATGAAAAGTTATTATATTATCATAAAAATAATTATTATATTACAATAATATTATATTATATAAAAATATTAAAGTAATGGATATACAAAACGAGTGTAAAAAACATGTAATACATTTTAGAAAAAACTAGTTTCTTGAAGTGATTCTATCAATTATAAAAATTGATGTGATTGATTTTAACAAATGTATTTATTATTAATTAACATTCGATATAATGTAAAATTATAATTTTATTTAAAAAATATAAAAATTTGAAATTAATTACATTTTAACTTATCTTTTATATATATGTATTGGCTCACAAGATGCCATTTAGCAAAGTAATAAATTTTTAAAAATTATCATGTGTCATTTTTAAAATATTTTTTAAAAATATTGCCATGTATCATGAGATTTAGACACCATACATTTAAGTACACTCTATAAAATTATTTAATTAAAATCATCCCTAAATATCATATTTACTAATATTTATTTTAATTAAATACAAAAAAAAAAAAATCTAATGTCTCAAAGTTTGAGAAAAATTATTCAACGTTAAATAAAAAAAAGCTGAAGAACTCGAAATGAACAATCTTCTGAACTAGTAAAAAAAAAAAAGTTATTTTAGCAAGATATTCTGACATCCCTTGTTTAGACTTTAGTTTAATTGTATTTTTTTTTTAAGTAAAGCAATTTTATTAATTAATGAGAAAGTTCAAGAAAAACTTAACATATCATGTCTGACTAAATTCCAATCATTAGATTTTTCTAGTAAATTCAATTTAAAATAAAATATATTAAGTGAAAAAATCTGAAAAGTATGGTACAAACAAAATGAACAAGCCATATGTCTAATGATCCTCTGGTCAAGAAAACCACAGATCGAAGAAGTAAGACCAACCACAATTCTGAACATGTTACACAATAAGGAAGCAGAGAAAAGAAACAAAACTTGACTCAAAAAGGAAATTCCCAAAATATGAGAGCTTTATATTATGGCGCCATCAATAACATTAGACAACATCAAAGATATCCATATCCAAAGGAGGACAAGATCCAATCAACTAGAACTAAAGACAGTCTCTAGGATTCCTTCAAAACTGCAGAAAATACCAAAATTAAGCAAAAAATCCTCCCCATCAAAAACCCATATTATGTTTTTTTATTATTTAATTGTTAATAAGTTTTTATTCATAAATTATAATTATTATTTTTAGATAAACATTCGATTTAATTGAATTTAGTTCGTTTAAGAATTTGATTTCAAATTAAGTGTAGAATAGTCTAAGCAAAACAGACTAAGCACATCATATTTAAATAAAAATTTTCAATAAATCTCAATTCTCAATATCAAATGATAATATCAAATTATCAATTCTCAAAATTAAAATAAAGAAATTATTTGATAAATAAAATATAAATAAAATACCATTAACAATTAGAACAATCTCATAAACTAACAACTTAAAGCCTGAATCAACACCCGTGAATGAATAGTTATAATTGGACATCAAGTAGAATATTTTGAAAGGCTTAACGTCACAATTAATGGGTTATTATCTGAGCCGGTCTCTCATGCAAGTAAAGCAAGCGTCTTGATGTTGCAAGCCCCATTTGAGCCATCATAGCCCAGCTTAGCCTTCCTCATCTAGCCTCTTTGTTCAATCAGAAGATCAGATAATGTGCCATTGGCATCGGCCATAACTCATAGACTAGAAGCCTTTGATTTTTCTTATTCTCTTTCTCCATCTTCTTAATTTACTGCAATATCAATCTGCACAAATCCTTTAAGCTTAGAACCCTCCCTGCAAACCTTACCAGAGGATCCTCGATCTCCTCTCCTCTCATCAGGGAGTGTTGCCTCGTGCAATTCATGGTGTTTGAAATCTCCCAAGTTAATTAATTCCAATACATAGTTGTACTGGAACTTGGAAGAGTGCTTCCTTCTAATAAATCTTCGAGTACGTGGCAGTGGCTCCAAAGAGGAAAGCAAGAGCATTTTTCAATTTTTAATTTGTGTTTAATTAGTTGAGTGAGTTTGGATGATCGTCATTATATATGTTTATATTCAAGTCGAGACTTAGACAGATTAATATAATTGTATTTGCTTTCCATCTTTTCTTTTGAGAGGCATAGTTGTGTTTATTTAGATTTTATATTTATATATATTTACTTTATGTTTATTTAATTAATTTAGGTTTGAATATTTTTTCTGGACTATTATTAGAAATTGAATATTTTAAAAATAGTGCTAAAAAATTGAATGTTTTAAGAATATATAAAATGAAAATACCAAATGTATTTATATAAAATAAATAAATAAATCAGGTATAGCACCACAAAAGGAGCAATGATAAGAAGAAAATAACAATCTCAATAAAAAAAACAAAAAAAAACAAAAAAAAACAAAAACAAAAATTGATTATGCCTCCAGTCAATAAACCACAACAAGACTAGGTAAGCAAAGATATATTTATAGCAAAGATATTTCATGAATTATATATGCTGTGAAAAACACTCACACAAATTAAAAAAAAAAATATATATATATATATATATATATATATATTTTTTTTTTTTAATTTATTCAAAAATATATTAAAAAAATAAGATTTTAATGTGATTCTACGTAAGTTTATTTTACAAATAAAAAAATAATTTCATAATTATTTATTATTTTTTTCACATATTATGATATAATACATAATTTTAATATGTTTATTAATTTATTAAAATTCTGTCACATATCTATCTATTGAATTTACAGTGAATTGATATAAACAAAAAAAATATCCTCACTTTATAGGCTACCACGATGTCAATTCCAAATTAGACACAACTTTTTTTTTTTTTTTTTTTTTTGTATCTTTGTAATTCGGTGCAGACCAAATTCAAAGAACCACCTTCTCTTTCCTTTTTTTTTTTTTTTCTTTTTAATTAAAGTCTTTTGCTCCTAATTCAATTTTAACTCTAATTCTATTTGAATGCCAGCAATATGAGATTATAAATATGATATCAAATTAGACAAGAAGTAAGGATTGTGGAATACGAGAAATAACAGGAAATCGTTATTAATAATAATTAGGGTATGCAATCGATTAATTCGATTTTAAATTAAATTAAATTGCATTAATTGAAAATTTAAATTAAAAATTATGGGAATCAAATCAAATTAAAGTATAGAAAAATTTAAATCGAATCAAATTAAAAAATTTTTATATGCAGATTTTTTTATCATTTTTTTTCTCTTAGATCTCTTTTTTTTTGAATGGCCACAGTGTATTTATCTCCTTTATTTGTTGTCCTTTTTTTCTTTCTAATAAACTATAAAAATTTATATACGTCTGAAACATATTTGAATTATTTTCTTAGATTTATACCCGTTAAGAACGGATATGAGATTTTCTCCCTAATATGAAGATTTTGCTATTTCATTACAGGTCTTTCTCTCTTTAGTGGTGTTTTATTTTATTTTTGTTTTTCAATATTTAATGGACTTTGATCACAGTTTAAAATACAATGAAGATGTTCACTCTTTTTTGTTAGAAACTTTGAATTTTTAAGTATGAGTTATCATATTTTTAGTAATAAAGCTTGATAGTATGACTTATTCCTCCGTTAGTATTTGGTTGTTTAAAATCTTATATGGGTTATAGAGGTTGGAAGTTTCAAAAAGGTAACATCGCCACAAAATTTCTTATATCGTTTAAATAAATAAAAAAAATCAATTACTAGAGTTATATGAATACGAGAATGGGATTGGGAAGTGAGATATATGAATACGAGAGTCATCAGCATAATATATAAGTGAGTATAGAGTTAAAGAAATAGGAATGGCCCAATTGAATCAATCATTGATGTTTAGGTTTACCTGGAGAGGGTTGATAGACAGAGATGTTGATGAAATGGATGAATATGTTACGGATTTTTCTTCTGCGCGCTGATGTACTTAATTTTCTTCCCTTCTTAAAAAAAAATAAAAATAAAAAACCTTATGTTTCAACCACGCGTACATGCAATCAGATTAATTTACTGAAGAATATAAGTTATCCAGAAAAGTTATAGAAACGGAGTAGAACAGAGGAGGCGGGAGATTTATTTTACAAGTCGGTTAGTTAGCTAAAGTTTGTTAAAATTATTAGGCTGAGTTGTCTTTTATTGATTGGACATGCGCTAAAAGTTAAATGTGTATATATAGATGTAATCAGCAATCAATAACAGAATTCAGTTTTCCATATTTTCTCTTTTCAAGGCCTTTTCCTCATGGTATCAGAGCTAAGAAACCTGTGTAGATAAAACGGTTACTTACTAGACTCAGATCTGAGATTTAGTGACGGTTACTTTCTTGAAGCTGTTTTCATGGAAGAAACTCGACGTACAGAAGAAGTCAGAACCATGGCTCATCAACATGGTGACGATGCGTTTTCACTTTAGAACTCTGATAATCCCAGCTTGATGCTGGTAAGTGCTCAACTCAATGGCACGAATTACTTGACTTGGAGTCGTGCAATGTTGATAGCGTTGCAAGCCAAGGATAAACTGGGCTTTATCAATGGTGAGACTAAGAAACCTGCAGTAAACTCGCCAGATTTTGCAAAGTGGAAGCGAGTCGATTGCATGGTGATTTCCTGGATTCTCAATGCAATTTCTACAGATTTGGTCGAAGCTTTCTTATATGCAACGACTGCCAAACAATTGTGGGAAGAATTAGAACAAAGATTCGGCCAAAGCAACGGACCATTGATTTATCAGATTAAAAGAGAAATTAGCTCTTTTATGCAAGGAAACATGCCACTCATGGTGTATTTCACCAAGCTTAAAAAGCTTTGGGATGAGGTTGATTGCTTAAAACCCTTCCCTGTGTGTACTTGCGATGCATGTACTTGCGGAGTATCAAAGGCAATAGCAGATCTGGATAACAGTGAAAAAATAATGCAATTTCTAATGGGTTTGGGAGATAACTATGATCATGTTCGTACCAAATATTGCTTTTAGATCCATTGCCAAGTGTAAATAAGTCATAGTCCATGGTTTTGAGTGTTGAAAAGCAGAGGCAAGTCTATAATTTGGGTATGGATATGACTGATCAAGTTGCAATGACAGTTATGGGAGCAAATAAAAAAAAGGAAACGGGAAATGGAAAAGGAAAGTTCAAGAAGAGCAATGCTGGGAAGAAAGAAAGTCGTTACTGTGACTATTGTGACAAAACAGGTCACGTGAGGGATACATGCTTCAAATTGAATGGTTACCCAAAATGGTTTCAAGAACTAAAACAAAAGAAGAATAAATCCCAGGCAAATATGGTGCAAATGCGTGATACCCCGCTAGATGATGATAGTAATATGCAATCTGGTTCTACTGATGCTTGGAATGCTAATATTGTGGCTGTGGTTTAGCAAGAGTTTGCAAAACTAATGAAGGGCAAGTCTGTGGTAGAGGCAAACTGTGTTAATTTCTCTGGGTTTGCAGGTAATAGTTCTTCAAACTATTTCAATAAGAATAGAGATGCTTGGATAATTGACACAGGAGCAACAACACATATGACACATGATATGACCCTATTCACTAGCCATTCAAAACTAAAACAAACCTCATTTGTTCTTCTACCTGATGGAATGACTAAGGATGTTCATCATTTGGGATGTATACAATTGCATCCAAGATTGAAATTAACCAATGTCCTCCACATACCTGAATTCAAGTATAACCTATTGTCTGTGAGTAAACTCACTTCAACCTCCAACATATCTGTTACCTTTCATCCTAACCTTTGTGTTTTGCAGGACCTCTCGACTAAAGAAGTAATCGCAATTGGGAAGATGCAGGGAGGACTATACAGGTTGGATAGTGATTCATTCAATTCAAAGTTGTTGTATAACCCTTCTATTCATACCATTGCTTGTAATAACACAGCTTGAAATACTCTTTGTACTTCATCTTTTCAATCAAATAAAGGAGATCTTACTAAATATCCCATTTGGCATTATAGATTAGGCCATATTTCACAAGAAGTCATGAAGCATATACCACATTTAGAATCAAAATCACAAATTGATACTTGTGATATTTGTCACCTTTCAAAGCAACAGCGTATCTCATTTCCCATTAGTCAGTCATGATGTGTCCCTACCGCAAGTGCACGGGTCGTACAAGTAGTATAGAAAAGATATCGATCCCACGAGGAGTCGTGTTAATGATTGAATTTTTGATATAAAAAAGTTGAGTAAATTGAAGTATTTTTGAAATTGAAGTAATGAATTGATGGGTAATGGAGTATGAAATCTAAATATGCAAAATTAATATTCTATTCAACAATGTATTAATTAAACTAAAATTGCATCAAATTGAAATAAGCA
Organism: Hevea brasiliensis; assembly: GCF_030052815.1. Lineage (NCBI taxonomy): Eukaryota > Viridiplantae > Streptophyta > Magnoliopsida > Malpighiales > Euphorbiaceae > Hevea > Hevea brasiliensis. Next base: position 73,141,061 of record NC_079507.1, on the reverse strand, counting down.
AGTTCAAATATGGCAATATTCAAAATGGCAAGTAATTAAATTCGATTAGAAATTAACAATGGTAAAAAGGCGATTCCGGAGTTCGGGATTTCATATTCGAGCTATTTTGTGATTTTAAATTGGTTATCCAATCTTATGAAACTTATGGGTTTTAAGGAGATTAATTCTTAAATCCTTTGAATTCCCTTTCGAGTGAGACAAAGAGTGCCTTAATCAAACTAATCCTACTTTCGTGGAGTTAGAATTAATTAAGACCCATTAAGTTCTTTAATTAATCTGTGAGTCCTCTTAATCCTTAGCCTATTTCTAGATCTAAGTTAATTAAGTCCAATTTCTTGATTATCTATCACAGGGCCTTCTCCTTTCGGTGATTCAACCATGGATTAAGAACATCACTTAATGGGATCCTACACTAAGCATGTCATTAAGCATACAAGAAATGAATAAAACTCATTAAGACCACAAAATATGGATTACCCAATCAAAATCCACAAAATATCTCAAATATTACAACCCTTACTCCAGAATCAAAGGTAAACTACTCACTATCCATAATGCTTACAAGATATATTGAGTTTAAATGGAAATAAAGCTTTAATCTAAGCTAAGGAATAAGAAATTAAACACTAGAAATGTAGAAAAATGTAAGGAAAGAAAGAAATCTGCAAATCTTGGTTGAAAATGGTGTGGAAGGTGAAAGTGACTCCTCAAATTCTGCCTCTCTTCTCCCTTTCTTTTCTGCTCCTTGCCTCTCCTCTAAAATGGGAAAATGAGACTATATATAGCATTTTTCTGACATGGAGCCCTAAAATGGTATGTTCTAGGAGGAATTATTAGAGGGAATCTCCTGCCAGCTCATTAATGAACTCTTTATGGGACTGCATAAGTGGACTGCATAAGTTATGCGATCCCTTATGCGATTTTAGCTGTTACGAGTCACTTATGCGAAATCGCATGACTTGGTGCATAGGTTATGCACAATTCCGTGAAGGTGCATAAGGAGGCGAGAATGTGCATAAGCTATCACGATCTCCTTATGCACATTTCGGTTGGTTCTGGAACAGTGATTTTTCTCCTTATGCAGATCTGCATAGCTTATGCGGCAAGTTATGCACAATTTGATCAATGCATATTTCAGCTTGAAAACTTGTTTTTGACATCTTTGGCTGTAGAAGACACTCCTCAATGGCAAAATTCTCTTCAGTCCTTCAAAAACACCATTTTTCCTACCAAAAAAAGTAAAAATTACAAATTGATGCAAAATTGACAACTATGAAAAACTAACTAATTAACTAATGAAATTAGCTAAAAATGACTAATAATCAAATAAAAATGGTTATAAAATTAGACCTAAATGACTATGCAAAATGTATGCATCAAATACCCCCAAACTCAAGCTTTTGCTTGTCCTCAAGCAAACTTTAAAATGAAATGCAAAATTTTTTAGGGGTGCCTTATCCAAAGAACTATGAAAATTACCTATTAAAGTAACTAAACACACCTTTAGCCATACCAACAATCCATATACCCATCCTTCAAAATGCAAAGAATCTAATGCTTATCCAAGCTTTCACCGCTTAGCCATCAAGTCAATTATCATTCAAAATCCCCAAACCAACAAATCAAAAGAGATAGTCATGCTCAAAAGGAATTCTAGGACAATCAATAACCAAAGTATCTCAACATGGAATGATAGAATTGAATGAATAGATGAATAGTTTTCCAATCCCATAGGCAAATTTCCTACTCCCATCTCCACTAATGTAGCAAGTACTATCAAGAGATCAAAGGTCTTTTTAGGGATGTAATGGGGCCATGGGGTTTAAAATGAGGCTAAGAAGAAAGATGGGTAAAGGATTCAAAGCATGAGAATATTTTTAATTTTGACAACATAAGGTACACCTTTTTATTTTATTACATTTTTTGTTTTTCTCTTCTTTTTTATATATATATAAGTGGAGGAGAGAAATACACAATGAGAATTGTCAAGTGCTAGCATAGTTTACAAAACACATAAAAATGAGGGACATTTGATTTTTTAAACTTGCATTTTGTATTTTCTTTTGATGATTGTCCCTAAAATTTGCCACCCCCAAACTCATTTCTTTTAATACTTTGGGTGGATTTCTTTCATTTTGAATGGCAATAGTGAAAAGCACATATACTAGCACTTTTACAAGATGACAAGCACTTCTTCTCCCTTTTATTGTATATATTTTTTTTCTTTTATTATTATTTTTTTTAGAAAGTGTACCTAATATTCAATATTATTCTCATGAAAAGGGTTGGAGTGTTTGGTTCATTGGCTAGGTAGCAATAAGGGTTTCAAGAAAAATTAGGAATAAAAAGGTTCAAAGGGGTTTGCAAGGGTTAATTTTAATTAGGAAAAAGGCCAAAGGTTTAAAATGAGAATGTTTAAATCAAAGAATGCCTAATCATCTCTCTTTTCAAGTATAAGCTGGTATTTCGCCTTGAAAGGTTTAGAAAATTTGTTCTAGGATTGGTGAGACATCATTTGACTACCTTATATCCAATAACTCCCTCTAAACACTTCCTTCTCCAAATGACTAGTTGGGTGGCTTTTTGGCTAAGAAGATATAGGCAAGGGATAACACTTCAAAACTTTGCACCTCTTAGGAAACTTTCAATCCACAAACCCAACTAAAGGTAAGTCAAATCACTCTCATAGGCAACTTTTCAATACTCAAGGGATTTGGCAAAAGATTTTAATGCATGATGCATGATTCCTAAAATGAGTAATGCATTAACTAAATGGAGGGAGTCTATTTGTATGCAATGTGTACAATTTCTAAATGATGTATAATGTGTGTGTAAATGTGTTATGTATATGTATGTGTGGAAATATATGTAAAATATTTACAATATATGAAAATAAAATGGAATGAGATGTTCCTATACTCAAAATGTGAAAAATGAAACAAAAATCAAGCAAAAATCAGAATGTGCACCCCTAAACTCAAAATTGGACATTGTCCTCAATGTCTCATGCAATGCATTATCAAAAGTCAAAGCAGATAATAATTACCAGGAATTGTAAAGATTAAGAGCAAAAAGAAAGAGTTACCTGGTATGAAGCAGATGAGAATTCAAGATAAAGGGATGCATAAGAAGCTGCACAGGTTATGCAGAGTTAAGTGCTGTCCAGAATATGTGCATAAGCCGTGCGGTTCTGCATAAGTGGCAATATAGGTTGCATAGGCTATGCAGGACATTTGCATAAAGGGAATACACCCTGTGCAGTTCTGCATAAGTAGCAGAAAGGGTTGCACAGGCTATGCAAAATATTTGCATAAGGAAATTCATAGCCTGTGCAGTGTATACAAAAGTTGCTGCATGAGGATTGGCAAGGGGAAATGTACAACCAGCAGTAGAAGCATTAAAATATATGCAGAGTATGGGCAAATATGTACAAAAGGGTAATAAGTGCAATGAAAATCAAAGAAGACTAATGTAATAGCTATCCAATAAAACTTCAAGAAACACAGAATTTAAAACAAACTAATTCAAAAGAAACATAATTCAAAGCAAACTATAAATGTATGAACATATTTTCAAAGAAAAGGTCCTACAAGATTGAACAAAAGTAAAACAGAAGCTAGTCTAGGTCTATTGTTTTGCCTTTGTCCAAAGATGTTGCTAAAGGGCTGGTGGCTGCTGCCGGCTGTCGAAATGATGGTGCTGGAGGAGGTGATGGAGGTGGGGGTGGCATGCCCAAAAAGATCATGAGTTGCTTCACCATTTCCTTCAATTCTTTCTGCTTGTCCCTAGTTTCCATGACAAGGTCAAATAGGTGATCATGACGATCCTTGAGTGTATCAAGACCAGTGTCAAGCTTCCTATCCATAAAGTATATATCATCACTAAGCCTGTCAAGATAGGTGAATAAGGCTTTAGTGTTGAATGCAGGAGGGGCTGTGGAAGAGGAAGGTTCAGCTGTAGGAGGTATGGTGGCGGAAAGGCTCTTTGGGATGTCCTGTGCAGGCTGAGGGGGTGGGGTAGGTGTAGTAGGGTGCTGTGGGACGGATGGGAAAGGTTGGGTTTCTAGTTGTGCAAGGGGCGCAGTTTCGGCTGCAGGTTGGGCAGTGTCAAAATATGACAAATTGAACCCTGTTTTGGTTAAGTGTGCAGTATCAAAATATAAAGTGTCCACAAGTGCTGGTATTGAGTGCTCTGCAGGATTAAAACCAAAATGCTTGGCTATGAAAGTGATGAGCCCACCCAAAACAATGTCACCTATGGATTTGGTGGCAATATGCAGCACATGCTCACAAAAGAAATAACCAAGAGAAACCTTAACTTTGTGAAATGCACACCATAACATAAATAGTTCAGATTTTCCCACAGCACCAGAACTAGTCCCTCTGCCCAATATGGTGCTAGCAATCAGCCTATGAATAAACCTAAGTGCAGGGTCAAGTATTTGGGATGTTTTTTATCTTCCAGCAGAGAAAGTTTGAGGTTGGTTTGTAATGATTCTCTAAAATTGGGCAGCATTCCAAATGCCCTTGTTGGCTACCTCTACTCCAGTATGTGGTACTCTAAATAACCCATCAATTGCAAAACCAAAAATACTATGAAATTGGTCCAATGACAGCTCTCTATTTTGCCCCAAGCATCTAAATTTCATAATTGGTTTATGGTCTACATCATGCAATTTAAGGGTAGCAGAGAATGAAGAAATAAACTCCAAAACTAGAGTTGGATAAACTATCTCCTGCTTATGCACAAATTCCATCCAACCCATCCCATCAAGATATGCAACTACATTGTCAAATAAACCAAGGGATTGTAGAGAATCGACAGATATATACCTAGTGGGTTGTACCCTTCTATCCTTGAGTCGCTTAAAAGCTGCTTTTTGAATTGTATCAGGAACAGGCCAGGGTAGCTTTGATACATGTGAGGCTGCCGAAATTGTCTTTTTGCTGGAAGAGGGTGTAGAGGCTGGAGCTTTTGGCTTTTTGGGTGGCGGTTCCGACAATGGGGTGGGTGGGTCTTTGCGTTTGGACAGAGGAGGGGCAGAGGACATGGGTCGCACAGATTTTGACCAGATTTTACGTTTGTACGTGGTTGGGGGAGGTGGTGGGGGTGTCGCTTGTGGAGGAGAATTGGGAGTGGGGGGTATCGTTGACAATGGCGAGACTTCGAGAGGAGAAGCTGGACGGGAATGGGGAGGCGACTCCATTGCCGATGAAGAAGATGGAAGAGATAAGGGGAAAAGAAGAAAATCGAAGAAGAATGAGAATTAGGGCAAATGTAGAGAGAATTGAAATGGAGAAGAAGGTGTGAGGAGGAGTTATGCCGGAATGAGGATTGTGAGAGAAGAAGGACAGTGAACAGGGTTTATCGGGGTGAAGGTGGGAAAGAAAAAATTTTTGCCGAAAGGAAAAAATTTGATTTAAACGGGTTTGTAAAAGACTGCATAAGGGGAAAGTGGATGTGCATAGCTTATGCACCAGCTTATGCAAGTATTGCCCTGTTTTGAAGTTCAGAAAAATATGTCATGCAGAAGTGCATAGGCCATGCACGCTGCTTATGCAGATCTCGGCAACTTTTGGTGTTTGGGGAGTGAAGTTGTGCGGGAGTGCATAAGTCATGCACTCCCCTTATGCACCTCTCGGCAGCTTTCAAAATTTGGAATTTTCGGTTATGCAGTAATGCATAAGCTATGCACTCTGCTTATGCAGGTCACGGCAACTTTTGAAATTTGGGTTGGTGGTCATGCAGATGTGCATAAGCTATGCACTCTGCTTATGCACCCCTCGGCAGGTTTGGTTTTTCTGGGTTTCTGGTCATGCAGAAGTGCATAAGTCATGCACTCTGCTTATGCACCCCTCGGCAGGTTTGGATTTTTGGAGTTTCTGGTTATGCATAAGTGCATAAGTCATGCACTCTGCTTATGCACCCCTCGGCAGGTTTGGAGATTCAAAGTTTTTGGTCATGCGGAAGTGCATAAGTTATGCACCCTGCTTATGCAGACTTCGGCAGAGAGAGAAAATGCAGAATTTGAAGTTGTGCAAATGTGCATAAGTCATGCACTCACCTTATGCAAGTTTTGACAGATATGAAATTTGACAAAATGAGGTTATGCAGAACTGCATAGGCTATGCACTCTCCTTATGCATTTGCAATAAGGGTGAAAAATGGTAAGAATTATGGTTATGCAGGATTGCATAAGCTATGCAGTTGCTTATGCACAATTCAACAAGATTGAGATTGCAATGGAACATGAATTGCAAGGGTGAAAAATACCCTAGAATGAAGAAATATAATTCCATGAAGTATAAACCATGAGAAATTTTCACCAAAAACACATCAATATATACAAAGTTCATCAAAAATGCATCACACAAGCATGTAAAAATGGATCCTACATAAAAACCTTTGAGAACTATGCCATTTTGACTCAAATTCTGCAAATCAACATTTAGCACATAAAAACTCAATAAAATCTGCATGAAGTTGCATCTATTCACAAGTGATGACCTCTCCAAGTTTTGCTAAGAAAATGCAGCATTTCTACCTTGAATCCTACAACCCAAAGAAGCTCAAAACTGCAAAAATGACTCACTTACCACCATATTAAGATTAAAGGCATATATACTTAAAAGTTACACACCCAACCTCACCAAGAACATAAGCCATCTGCTGCAAACACCCTTTTTGCTGCAGATTCCATTTTTCCTCTGCATAAACCAGATAGCAGCCCAAGGACAGAATCTATCTACTGCAGATTGCACTTTGCCTCTGCATAAACCAGATTGCAGCTCCTGCACAGGTTATGCAGCAAAAACCAATCAGTTCTTTTGAAGGACAAAATTTTCAAGTTAAAAATCACTTCCCTAACAGTTCACCAGCCTTTCTTCATTGAATTACATCTACAAGGGACAAGATTTAACAATGTCAAAAATTGAATTTGGGGAGATTTAAGATAAAAACAAAATCAATGAAAATGAAAGTAAATTAGCAAAAGCAAAATAAAAGGACTTGGGATGCCTCCCAAGAGGGCTAATTTATAGTCCTTAGCTGGACTTTTCATGAATTTCACTGAAAAGAGGTGAGGGATTAGAAAGCTTGTAACAACTTGCTCCTATTATTGGGTCTCCAGTTATGTAATGCTTCAATCTATGCCCATTGACCTTAAAATTCCCAGATTTTTCACTCCAAATTTCAATTGCTCCATAAGGAAAAACCTTAGAAACTCTATATGGACCAGTCCACCTTGACTTGAGTTTTCCAGGGAATAATTTCAATCTTGAGTTGAACAACAAAACTAAATCACCTTCTTTGAATTCCTTTTTCCTCAGATGCTTATCATGCCAAACTTTAGTTCTTTCTTTGTAAATACGGGCACTTTCATAAGCATCCATCCTCAATTCCTCAAGCTCATTAAGTTGTAACAACCTTTTCTCACCAGCTTGCTTAAGATCAAAATTCAAGGTTTGAATGGCCCAATATGCTCTATGTTCTAGCTCCACAGGTAAATGACAAGACTTACCATACACCAACCTAAAGGGAGTAGTTCCTATAGGGGTTTTGTAGGCAGTCCTATATGCCCATAAAGCATCATCTAGTTTGATAGACCAATCTTTCCGAGAATTGTTCACTGTTTTCTCCAAAATATGCTTGAGCTCTCTGTTAGAAATTTCAACTTGTCCTGAAGTTTGAGGGTGGTATGGGGTAGCTATCTTGTGCACTACACCATACTTCCTAATTAAGCTCTCAAATTGCTTATTGCAAAAATGGGAACCCCCATCACTAATTATAGCCCTAGGAGCTCCAAATCTGCTCAAGACAAATTTCTTCAAGAATTTCATTACCACTCTAGCATCATTAGTTGGAGTTGCAATAGCTTCCACCCACTTTGACACATAGTCAACTCCAACTAAGATGTATCTATTACCATATGAAGGAGGGAATGGCCCCATAAAATCTATTCCCCAAACATCAAATAATTCCACTTCAAGAATATTATTTAGGGGCATTTGATCTCTTTTTGACAAATTTCCACTCCTTTGACATTTATCACAATCCAACACAAATTTCCTCACATCCTTAAAAAGATTTGGCCAAAAGAAACCAGCTTGCAAAATTTTACTAGCTGTTTTAGAGATTCCAAAATGTCCTCCATAGTCAGAAGCATGGCAATGATGCATAATACTCTGTATCTCCTCTTCAGGAATATATCTCCTTATTAAACCATCACAGCATCTCCTAAAGAGTAAAGGGTCATCCCATCTATAAAACTTCACCTCATGTAAAAACTTTTTCTTTTGTTGCCATGTCATACCTAGAGGTAAAGCTCCACAAGATAGATAATTCACAAAGTCTGCATACCAAGGTAGTTTAGCAACAAGAGAGAAAAGTTGTTCGTCCAAGAAAAACTCATCAATAGGGATTTCATCCAATTCTTCACCATCCAATTTCAACCTACTAAGATTATCAGCAACTACATTTTCAGCTCCCTTCTTATCTCTAATCTCTAAATCAAACTCTTGTAGCATCAGAATCCACCTAATGAGCCTAGGCTTAGCCTCCTTTTTACGGAGCAAATACCTGATGGCTGCATGATCCGAAAATATGACCACCTTTGAGTCAATAATGTAAGGTCTGAATTTTTCCAATGCAAAGACAATTGCTAGAAATTCCTTTTCAGTTGTTGCATAATTTGTTTGAGCCTCATCCAGTGTTCTACTAGCATAATAAATAGCATAAGCCTTTTTGTCCTTTCTTTGACCAAGAACAGCCCCAATTGCATAGTTGCTAGCATCACACATAATTTCAAAAGGTAGGCTCCAATCAGGTGGTTGCATGACTGGTGCAGTGATAAGAGCTTGCTTCAACCTGCAAAAGGCATCCAAACACTCTTGGTCAAATACAAATGGTGTGTCATTACTTAACAAATTAGACAAAGGTTTGGCTATTTTAGAAAAATCCTTGATAAAGCGTCTATAGAACCCGGCATGTCCTAGGAAACTTTGAATTCCCTTGACATTGGTAGGAGGAGCCATCTTCTCTATCACTTCAACTTTGGCTTTATCAACCTCTACTCCTCTGTTAGACACCAAGTGTCCAAGCACTATCCCTTCCTGGACCATGAAATGACACTTTTCCCAATTTAACACAAGGTCAGTATCTGCACATCGCTGCAAAACTTTAGAAAGGTTAACCAAGCATATATCAAATGAAGATCCATAAACAGAGAAATCGTCCATAAAAACCTCCATTATGTCTTCAATGAAATCTGAGAAAATTGCCATCATGCACCTTTGAAAAGTGGCTGGTGTATTACACAACCCAAATGGCATCCTTCTATAAGCAAAGGTTCCATATGGACAAGTAAAAGTGGTTTTCTCTTGATCATTTGGATGGATAGGGATTTGAAAAAAACCTGAATATCCATCTAAATAGCAAAAGTAAGAATGCCTAGCTAGTCTTTCCAACATCTGATCAATGAAGGGAAGTGGAAAATGATCTTTTCTAGTGGCAACATTTAATTTTCTGTAATCTATGCACATTCGCCAACTAGTCACTGTTCTGGTGGGAATTAATTCATTATTTTCATTTTTGACAACTGTCATTCCACCCTTTTTTGGGACAACATGTACTGGGCTCACCCAAGTACTATCTGAGATAGGGTAAATGATCCCTGCATCAAGCAACTTCAAAATTTCCTTTTTAACAACTTCTTTCATATTTGGGTTCAACCTCCTCTGATGTTCAATAGATGGCTTACAATTTTCTTCCAAAATGATTCTATGAATGCAAAAGTGTGGGCTTATTCCCTTAATGTCATCTATGGTGTATCCTAAGACTTTTCTGAATTGCCTCAACACTCTTAACAACTTATCAGCCTCTAAAGTACTCAAATTTGCATTTACAATTACTGGATAAGTGTTATTAGTGCCAAGAAATTCATACCTGAGCTGAGAAGGAAGTTGCTTAAGTTCTACCTTAGGTGCATCTTCTTCCTTGAATGATGGTTGCTTAGTTTCTACTTTTTCCTTTTGTGTGAGTTGAAAAACTGGAGCAGAAATGAATGGTGGACTACCCTCTAAGTGTTGAGCATATGCAGCTACATGAGGGTTGTCATAGTCTATGCCTCCTCCATGAATCAAACAATTTTCAAGTGGATCTTCTGGATATTTCTTTCTGAAGTGTTCTTCAACCAGCTCATCAATAATATCAACTCTCAAGCAAGTATCAGCTTCAGAATGATGCTTTTTCATAGTGTTATTAATATTGAAAACCAATTGCTCTTCACCAACCCTAAGAGTCAGCTTTTCTCCCTTAACGTCAATCAATGCTCCTGCTGTAGCTAGAAAGGGTCTTCCCAAGATAATTGGGATATTAAAATCTTCCTCCATGTCCAAGATGACAAAGTCAACAGGTATATAGAACTTTCCAACCTTCAGAGGCACATTCTCCAAAATCCCTTCAAGATACTTAATTGACCTATCAGCTAACTGAAGAGAAATATGGGTTGGCTTTAGATCTCCCATATTGAGCTTCTCATAAATTGAGAGGGGCATGAGGCTAACACTAGCCCCTAAATCACATAAAGCTTTTGTAGAACATGATTCTCCAATGTGGCATGGAATTGAAAAACTCCTTGGATCCTTAAGCTTTGGGGGAAGTTTCCTTTGAATGATGGCACTACATTCTTCTGTCAAAGCTACGGTCTCATGGTCTTCAAGTTTCCACTTGTTTGAAAGAATTTCTTTCAAGAATTTTGCATAAGAGGGCATTTGTGAAAGAGCATCAACAAAAGGCACATTTATGTAAAGTTTCTTCAAAACCTCTAAGAACTTCCCAAATTGCTTATCAAGCTTGGCTTTGTGAAATCTCTGTGGAAAGGGAAGTTGTGGCTTGTAGGGCTCAGGAGGTATATACTTCTCTTCCTTCTCTTCAATTTTCTCTTTACAATTTTCTGCACTCTCTTGTTTTTCACTCTCATCAGTATTTTTCTCATTTTCTCTCTTCTCATAATTTTCACTCTTCTCATCATTTATAACTTTTTCACTTCTTAAAGTAATAGCTTGACACTGCTCTCTTGGATTTTCTGGTTGACTTGGAAGCTTTCCAAAAGACTTAGCACCTGATGAAGATGCTTGTTGTGCAATCTGGTTTTCCAGCATTCTGTTATGTGTTTGCATCTGTTCCAGCCTTGCTTTCATCTCTCTCATCTCCTCATCATGCTTATTTTGGTTAGCAAGAATCTGTTGCAATAAAGCTTCAGTGGTGGAATTTCGTTCTTGCTGTTTTGGTGGAGGGTTAGTATTTTTCTGCTGAAAATTAGGCAGTGGTTGCCTATTTTGCTGATATGGAACTCCTTGTTGCTGATGTGGTTGAAAATTCTGATTTTGAACTTGATTTTGCTGATTTCCCCATGAAAAGTTGGGATGATTCCTCCAATTTGGATTGTAAGTTTGAGAATAAGAATTCCCCATTTGTTTGTTTCCATAATTACCAACATATGCTGCTTGTTCTCCATAATCTACTCCACACCGGTAGTTTCTCTGCATAAGCCACTTGTTGTGAACTTCCGGTGATGATGATGAACCAACCAACATACTCAAATCTTCCATCTTCTTAGCAAGGACATTTGTAAGTGCATCAAACTTTGCATTAATCATGTTGAATGGATCAAGATCATACATTCCAGCAGCTTGCCTTTTTTGAGTTGGAGCTGGTCCTCTTGGACTACTCCAAAGATGAGTATTCTTTGCAATTTTCTCCAATAGCTCATAAGCTTCATCTTCATGCTTCATAATAAATTCTCCTCCTGTTTGAGCATCAATAATTCCTCTGATTGCAGGAGTGACATTGGTGTAAAAATTCTGGTTTATCATCCATTTCGGAATGGCATGATGTGGGCATAATCTCTCTAATTCCTTCCATCTCATCCATGACTCATAGAGAGTTTCATCCTCTCTTGGTCCGAAGTCATCATTTGATTCCTCAACTCTTGAGTTTTTCCAGGTGGAAAATATTGTGCAAGAAATGCATCAGTGAGTTGCTCCCAATTTGTAATGGAGTTGTGAGGTAAAGAATCAAGCCAATCCAATGCTCTATCTTTCAAAGAGAATGGGAATAGCTTCAATCTTGCTGCATCATCAGACACTCCAGGTTGTTTTTGCATGTCACAGATCATAGCAAATTTCTTCAGATGTGTGTGTGGATTTTCGGAAGAATGTCCTCCAAATTGAGAATTTTGAATCATTTGAAGAACTCCAAAATCCATCTTGTACCTATTTGCATCAATTCTTGGTCTTGCTATACTCTCTCTCAAGTCATCAAAACGAGGAAAAGCATGATCCATCATACTTCCCCTAGGCACGTTTGCATTAACAACTTCTTCCCCTTGGGCTTCATTTTCATTATTTTGACCATTTTCAGCATTACCAACACCAATTCTAATTCTTTCATCAGCCATGTCTGCTTCAATTTCGGTTTCTCTCAAAGCTTCTTTCCTTTTTCTGGTTTCTTTCTTGTTGGCCTTACAAAATTTCTCGATTTCAGGGTTGAACAATAAGGATGTGTCACTTGAGCTTCTAGCTCTTCTCATAAAAGATTAAAAGTACCTGAAAAAGAACAAACAAACACAAAATGAAAAGATAACAAAGATAAAACTATAAACAACTAAAATAATCAAGAATTCAATCTCAAACAAACAACTCCCCGGCAACGGCGCCAAAAACTTGATGCATCCCTACCGCAAGTGCACGGGTCGTACAAGTAGTATAGAAAAGATATCGATCCCATGAGGAGTCGTGTTAATGATTGAATTTTTGATATAAAAAAGTTGAGTAAATTGAAGTATTTTTGAAATTGAAGTAATGAATTGATGGGTAATGGAGTATGAAATCTAAATATGCAAAATTAATATTCTATTCAACAATGTATTAATTAAACTAGAATTGCATCAAATTGAAATAAGCAAGTTCAAATATGGCAATATTCAAAATGGCAAGTAATTAAATTCGATTAGAAATTAATAATGGTAAAAAGGCGATTCCGGAGTTCGGGATTTCATATTCGAGCTATTTTGTGATTTTAAATTGGTTATCCAATCTTATGAAACTTATGGGTTTTAAGGAGATTAATTCTTAAATCCTTTGAATTCCCTTTCGAGTGAGACAAAGAGTGCCTTAATCAAACTAATCCTACTTTCGTGGAGTTAGAATTAATTAAGACCCATTAAGTTCTTTAATTAATCTGTGAGTCCTCTTAATCTTTAGCCTATTTCTAGATCTAAGTTAATTAAGTCCAATTTCTTGATTATCTATCACAGGGCCTTCTCCTTTCGGTGCTTCAACCATGGATTAAGAACATCACTTAATGGGATCCTACACTAAGCATGTCATTAAGCATACAAGAAATGAATAAAACTCATTAAGATCACAAAATATGGATTACCCAATCAAAATCCACAAAATATCTCAAATATTACAACCCTTACTCCAGAATCAAAGGTAAACTACTCACTATCCATAATGCTTACAAGATATATTGAGTTTAAATGGAAATAAAGCTTTAATCTAAGCTAAGGAATAAGAAATTAAACACTAGAAATGTAGAAAAATGTAAGGAAAGAAAGAAATCTGCAAATCTTGGTTGAAAATGGTGTGGAAGGTTAAAGTGACTCCTCAAATTCTGCCTCTCTTCTCCCTTTCTTTTCTGCTCCTTGCCTCTCCTCTAAAATGGGAAAATGAGACTATATATAGCATTTTTCTGACATGGAGCCCTAAAATGGTATGTTCTAGGAGGAATTATTAGAGGGAATCTCCTGCCAGCTCATTAATGAACTCTTTATGGGACTGCATAAGTGGACTGCATAAGTTATGCAGTCCCTTATGCGATTTTACTGTTCTGAGTCACTTATGTGAAACTGCATGACTTGGTGCATAGGTTATGCACAATTCCGTGAAGGTGCATAAGGGAGGCGAGAATGTGCATAAGCTATGCAGTCTCCTTATGCACATTTCGGTTGGTTCTGGAATAGTGATTTTTCTCCTTATGCAGATCTGCATAGCTTATGCGGCAAGTTATGCACAATTTGATCAATGCATATTTCAGCTTGAAAACTTGTTTTTGACATCTTTGGCTGTAGAAGACACTCCTCAATGGCAAAATTCTCTTCAGTCCTTCAAAAACACCATTTTTCCTACAAAACAAAGTAAAAATTACAAATTGATGCAAAATTGACAACTATGAAAAACTAACTAATTAACTAATGAAATTAGCTAAAAATGACTAATAATCAAATAAAAATGGTTATAAAATTAGACCTAAATGACTATGCAAAATGTATGCATCAAGTCACATGCTGCTTTTCCATTTCAACTCATACATGTTGATCTTTGGGGGCCATATAGAGTACCATCTATGACAGGAGTCAATTATATGCTCACTATAGTTGATGATAACACTAGGACAACCTGGACTTTTCTTCTTCATGATAAAACCCAAACTCACCAAACCTTGTTCACTTTTCTTAACATGATCCAAACCAAATACAATGCCAAAGTCCACACCATCCGTAGTGATAATGGTACCGAATTTATTAATTCCAATTGTCAAGTTCTATTTCAATCTAGAGGAATTTCTCACCAAAAATCTTGTGCATATTCCCCTCAACAAAATGGCATAGTTGAACGTAAACACAAACATCTTTTACAAATAGCCCGTGCCCTTATGTTTCAGTCCAAATTACCAAAAAATTTTTGGGGAGAGTCATTACTCACAGCCACTTACATCATAAATACGATCCCTTCCAAAATTCTTGCTTGGAAAACACCTTATGAACTTCTAAATGACAAACCACCCGATTATAATGCTATGCAAACATTTGGTTGTCTTTGTTATGCAACCAATATTTCTCCCCACAAAACCAAATTCGACCAAAGAGCTTATCGTTGTGTCTTTCTTGGTTACCCATTGGGTTACAAAGCTTACAAGCTATACAACTTAGACACCAAGTCCATTTGCATTTCCCGAGATGTTATATTCAAAGAGCATATTTTCCCTTATCATACCATGTTAGGAACATCTTGTGACATATCATTACCCAAACCCATTTCTGATCACATTACGCCTCAAGATACTCAACCAATTTCACCACATTCACAGCCCATAGATTCACCAAGCCCACCTAACAATTCAAATCATTCTCCTGACCTTACACAAATCAATTCTCCAATCCAATTATCTTTAAGAAAGAGCACACGGCCCACTACCAAACCATCTTGGTTACGCGACTTCATTGCTTCAATCCAACCTGTAAATACTCTCACATCTACTGATTCGGTTACAACTACAGTCGATGAGAACCTCACAAATTATAAAGGTACATTCTCTCCACCTTTTACCTTCCATAATTCTATTTTTGCTCCTGACTTTCTCCAATTTACTGCAAATGTGTCAAATATCTCTGAGCCTACTTCTTATTTCAAAGCTAAAGATGATCCAAATTGGGTTAGTGCTATGAACAAAGAGCTTGATGCATTGGAAGCAAATCAGACATGGGAACTTACAGAATTGCCTTCTCACAAGAAAGCTATTGACTCCAAATGGGTCTATCGTGTGAAATATAATCCGGATGGCACTGTTGAGCGCTACAAGGCTAGACTTGTAGCAAAGGGATACAATCAACTTTCGAGCATTGATTATACTGCCTTTTTTTCTCCGGTGGCTAAAACTGTTACTGTTCGGGTTTTCCTAGCAATTGCTGCAGCTCGAGCTTGGGCCATTCACCAGCTTGATATCAATAATGCATACCTACATGGTTATATTGATGAAGAACTCTACATGAAACCTCCAGATGGTTATAATCGTGCCAAGCCTGGTCAAGTTTGGCGTTTGGTTAAATCCTTGTATGGATTAAAACAGGCTGGACACCAATGGAATAAGGAACTCACATCAAAATTGCATCAATATGGTTTTACGCAATCGGCACATGATAATTGTCTCTTTGTCAAAGGCTCTAATGCTAATTTTCTTGCTTTGCTTGTCTACGTTGACGATATTCTCATAACTGGTGCAAATGAAGCTGAAATCCTTCGAGTCAAACAATTTCTTCATCAAACATTCACTATAAAAGACATGGGTTATGCCAGATATTTCTTGGGTGTTGAATTAGCACGATCATCTTCTGGACTTTTTCTTAACCAACGCAAATATACACTGGATATCTTAAAGGATGCAGGGCTTCTTGATGCCAAAGCCACTGACTATCCTATGTCCAAAGGGCTCAAGCTTGATATCAAATCGGCACCTTACTCTCGAATCACGAGCGTTATCGGCGTGTGATAGGGCGGTTACTATATCTTAGTCTTACACGCCGGATATTACCTATCTTTGTACAACGTTTAAGCCAATTCATTCAAAGTCCTCGACAGACCACCTTTGGGATCTTTGTCCTTCATTTGCTTCGATACTTGAAGGGTCCCCAACCAAAGGATTATTCTTTCCCTGCAGAACTCACTTCGATTAAAAGCATTCTCACGATCTTGTGGGCAAGCTGTCCTATGACCGAAAATCTCTAATCGCAGCTCAGTATATTTCTTGGCTCATCTTTGATTTCATGGAAGTCAAAAAAGCAAACTACCATTAGTCGATCTTCTGCTGAAGCAGAATACCGGAGTATGGCATCAACTGTTTGTGAATTGCAGTGGCTGTCTTACTTACTCAAGGATTTTCAACTTTCCATTTCTTTGCCGATTCCTTTGTATTGTGATAACAAGGCAGCGATCCATATTTCTGAGAATCCTGTTTTTCACGAAAGGACCAAACACTTGGATATTGATTGTCACATAGTTCGCCAACAGGTCCTCAATGGCTTTATTCAAACAACACATCTTTCGGCCAAACATCAGCTTGCTGATTTCTTCACAAAGCCATTAACTTCACACCTTTTTCATTTCTTCCAGTCCAAGATGGGATTGGTTAACTTAAACCCATCTCCATCTTGAGGGGGGGATGAAGAATATAAGTTATCCATAAAAGTTATAGAAACAGAGTAGAACAGAGGAGGCGGGAGATTTATTTTACAAGTCGGTTAGTTAGCTAAAGTTTGTTAAAACTATTAGGCTGAGTTGTCTTTTATTGATTGGACATGCGCTAAAAGCTAAATGTGTATATATAGATGTAATCAGCAATCAATAACAGAATTCAGTTTTCCATAATTTCTCTTTTCAAGGCCTTTTCCTCATTTACACATCCAATTTTTTTAGTTAAAATTTACATTATGTTTTTATTTAATGAAAACTTTTATTATTTTTTTTAAATATCAATTTCTTTACATATATAATATTTTATCCATTAACTCATTTATATATATACCTTCATAATTGTCTTTTTCTCAATAAAAAAAAAAATAAAACAATTATTTTAATGAAAGAGTCGATAGTTGGATACAACCATCAATGACAAAGAGTCGATAGTTGGATACAACCATCAATGACATGAAACATATGCTTCAATTTTAATTTCCTAAACAATTAAATTCATGTATAAAATAAAATGCAATAGGTTAAAAATTTGCAAGTCAACACAATGGGCTTGCCGTAATCAATTGTCTACTAGTTATTAAAATTAGCATAAACAACACAAAAAATAAAGACACAACTTTTTCAGGAAAATGTAATCATTATAAAATATAAATGAAGATTTTTTTTCATGTTAATTAAGAAAACAGAAAATTCAATCTATTAAAATACAAATGAAGATACTAGCAAGTGCTAGGTGTATTAATAAAATTTATTGCTCTTTCAAAGGAAAAATTCATAATCAATTCTGAGTAAAGGTATTATTGAGAAAGGTAATTACGAATTCTAAAAAAAATGATTTTTTATTAATAATAAAACAAACGTTAAAAATACCCTGATGTGAAAAACAAAAACAAATGAAGATTTTGTCATATTAATGGTATACATAAGGCATGTGGATGCTATTTTTCTTCAAGATTGCGTTATGAATATTAGTAATGTTTTGGTAAATTTAAGGCAAATGGCGTAATTATCCTTTACTTAAAGCTTATAAACATTTAAAATTTTAAATAGTTATATATTTAGTTAAAATATTTATAAGTGATTAATAAATAATTAATGCGTTTAGTAAAAAATAGTTTATAAGCACATTTATTATTAAAATAACTAAAAAAATATTAAAAGAGATTTATAATGAAATTTTAAAAAATAAATGAGAATAGTACATTAAAATATTTAGTCAAACTAGCTTATAAACACATGACTCATAAGCACCAAAATAAAAAGTTCGGTCCCTAACTTATTTTTCTTAACTTATAAATTTAATTTGTAAGTTTAAAAATTATTATAAATAAATAGATCAGCTTATTTTTAAAGTTTATCATTGTATAAGTTAAGATAAACACTCTTTTAAAAGAACAATTTAAAAAAAATAAATAAATACCTTAAATGCCCTACTTAATTATCTAATATGTTGTCTAAGAAAAAAAAAAAAAACTATATGCTGCTAGATCTTTGTGTACCGTAAAGCAATTTGGAAGATTTGTTGTGTATAACATGTTGGAATTAATTATAATTCGTAGTCCTCGGAAAGTGTCACTGCGCGGTTCTTAGTTTCTTAATGAGGACGTCAATGGGGATTTGCTGGTGTCCTGTTGTGAGTTGTGACTCCATTGTATATATTATTATTTTAAATTTGTTCCTTGTTAACCAGATTTTCATATAACTAGTTGATACTTATCGTAAATAATCTCTATTTTTATGTAATAATATCGAGAATCAACTATAAATATAAAAATTTAATAAATAATATCTTCACTCTAATAATCAAATTAAAAAATAATCTTCGACAAAAAATAAAGTCACATATATAATGCAAATGAATTTGATGCTTGATACTTATGGTGGTGATAAGAGTTTCGGAGCTAATTATAGGAGTTGAGAAACTCGAATTAGGCATGATTAGTTGAGACTATAGGAACAGGTTTTCGGAATCAAATGTGAAGGGCCATTCGGTATAAAGATACGGAGGCTGTCTATAAGCTCAAGTTTCTTAGAAGAAACAAAATTTCTATAACCTTAATTAAAATATAGGCTATGAGATTTATGAATGATCAATATACTCAATATTTTAATTATATACATTTCTTAATTTTTGTACAATATTAATAGGTAAAATTTCTCCTTACAATGTGCCATTAAGAGGCTAGGCCTTTTTTGTCATAGCCAAATCCAGTTTCAATGTATAGTTCTATATATGAGGGGTGTACTTCATCAATCAAGCTTAAGACAACCCAGAGTAATTTTAAAGTATAATTATGATTGTGTCATGATATTATATGAAATGATAAGCTAATTACATATTGATATATACAGTATGTAAAATAATAGTTTTCTTAAAAAAATAAATTAATCATCAGTTATAATATTTTGAGACTCACTTATATATTCATATTTATTTATTATTGGATTATCTGTCATCGCGAGTTATCCTTTATAGAATTACATGTATGTTGTATAATTTCTCCTAGTCTTGATATATAGTCCTAAACGTGAGTAGTTATAAATATTTAATTTAAAAATTATTAAATTTATTTTCATAAGTGAAAAAATAATTGTTGTCCTTTGCTTGTCCTCACAGTCGCAGCAGCCTCTTGGTGATGAGATGTGGAAGGATATAGATTTCCTCCAATGTCCATCAAGAGGAATATTTAGAAAAAAAAAATTGTGCAAAAGCCTCAGCTGGAGCCTATTTAAGGACAACGAAGTTGTAGATTTTGCTCCATAGCAAGCCATAGCGTCGATATCCAAAGTATTGTTCATCTTTCTCCTCTCCTTTTCCCCTATTTATCCCATCTCAAGCTATGGGCAGCACCCACTAGACCTCTAAACCCAGAAGAACTAAACCTCACCCAAACCATTGCGAAGGATTCGTTCCCTTCCTCAAACAATACCACCTTAAACTTTCATTACGTAGGCTTAGATGAGCCTGACAAACCCCTTCTTCTTTCTTGGGTATCAAAACCCACCAACAAACCACCACCTCGACGAGCTTTAGTCATCACTAGATTTAATAAACAAACCCATGAAATTATAGTAGACTGGTCAACACGCTCCATCATATCTAACCAAGTTTATAGCGGAGATGGCTACCCTACACTCGGTCCTGATGAACAAAAAGAAGCCATTAAGTTGCCATTAACAGATGACCGTTTTGCTCAATCCATTAGATTGAGAGGTCTTAACCTATCTGCCGTTGTTTGTTCTCTATTTACGATGGGGTGGTTTGGAAAAGATCGGAATAGAAGGGTGGTAAAGCTACAGTGCATGTTTTCATATGAATGACAATGTTAATATGTGCCTTCTTCCAATAGAAGGGATCAAAATCATTGTTGATCTTGAGGAAATAAAGATTGTTGACTATAATGACAGGGTAAAGGTTCCAGTTCCAAAATCTGAGGGAACCGATTATAGATTATCCAAACAGAAGCCACCTTATGATCCACGCATAAATCGAGCAGCCATCGTGCAACCCGATGGGCCTGGGTTCCAGATTGATGGTCATACCACCAGGTAATTTATTCCACTTTTACTTTTCTTTTTTTTTTATTACAATTTTACATGTTAAGCTCTATGTACTGAGGTAACTTAAAAAATTCAATATGGATGATCTTCAGCTGGATGAACTGGGTTTTTCATTTATCATTTGACGCACGGGTTGGTCAAGTAATATCCCTAGCATCCATTTATGATTCAGAAAAGCACAAACATCGCAGTGTATTGTTCAAAGGGCATGTATCTGAGCTCTTTGTGCCATACCAAGATCCAACAGATGAATATTACTTCAAAACATTTTTTGCTGTGGAGAATTCGGGTTCGGTCTATCTGCAGTGTCATTAGTGCCACTGGCAGATTGCCCCAATAATGCTGTGTTCATGGATGGATACTACGCTGGACAAGATGGCAAACTGGTTAAAGTACCAAATGTGTTCTGCATATTTGAAAGGCATGCGGGTGATGCCATGTGGAGACACACTGAACTAGACGTTCCAGATGTAGATCCTGTAAGCAATTTTGTGAAGTGATTCAATTTTTATACTATGTTTTTCTATATTCTTTTTGTTTATTGAAGAGACAAGGATGCAAGGTTTATGTTGTTAAATGCTTTAATGTATGGTTTTGCAGAAAACTGAGGCAAGACCAGAGGTGAGCCTAGTGGCGAGGATGATTGCCACAATCGGAAACTATGATCCTGCACTAGACTGGGAATTCAAGCCAAGTGGTTCTATTAAAATCCAGGTAGGATAATTTAATAAGCCAATAATAATTGTTTATATACTAGATGATAAAAGTTAATTATAGTTTTGGCTTCGCAGTAATTTATACTTGAACAGGTTGGCTTGAAAAGTGAAGGCAACAACACATACTCATGTAGAGCAGATAAAAGAGGATGTTTATGGAACATTGCTAGGAGATAATACAGTTGGTTTGTACCATGATCATTTCTTGATCTACCGTCTAGATGTTGATATTGATGGTGTTGATAATTCATTCGTTAAGCAAAATTTGGTAACGAAACAGTGTCAGATAATACCACACCAAGGAAGAGTTATTGGACAGTCGTCAGTGAAACGGCTAAGACTGAATCTGAGGCAAAAATTCAATTAGGCTTAAAGCCAGCTGAGTTGGTGTTTGTGAATCCAAATAAGAAAACTAAACCCGGAAATAGTTATGGTTATCGTTTGATACCAGGGCTAACCACGCGTTCACTTCTGTTGGAGGCTGATTGCCCACAAATACGAGGTGCCTTTACCAAATATAATGTGTGGGTTACTCAATACAACAAGTCTGAAATATGGGCAGGGGGACGCTACGTTGATCAAAGCCATGGCGAAGATACATTAGCTGTTTGGAGTCTAAGGTTACTCATATATATGCTTTATAATTAATTTATAGAAGAGATTGCTTCACTAGAGAGACCGATCTTACTCATATAATTAATATTTTGGTTTAAATATGGAAGAGATTGCTTCACTAGAGAGACCGATCTTACTCGTATAATTAATATTTTGGTTTAAATATGTGCAGGAATAGGGAGATTGATAACAAGGACATGGTGTTTTGGTATGTGATTGGAATTCACCATCTCCCTTGCCAAGAAGACTTTCCATTGATGCCAACATTGAGTGCTGGATTTGAACTTCGGCCCACTAATTTCTTTGAAAGCAGTCCTGTGTTGAAGGTTAAACCTCCTAAGCCTGTAACTTTGCCTAAATGCAGCGCCATCCCTTAGTTTACTTTTCTTTTCGATTCCTGTTTTCTGCAAAAGCAAATGGAATTGTAACTCGCTCATCGTGATTATATTCTGTTCTTTCAATAAAATTTCCATTTCAATAATTTAGTATGCATTGATGAGTGCCAGCCGGCTCTTTCTGTTGGTTGAATTTCATTTTGCCTCCGCCAAAAAAAAAAAAAAAAAAAAAAAAAACTAATTAATTAATAGGCTTCAAGTATAGATAAGAATACAGAAGTTCATTAGGCTTAAATTTCTGATAATTATTAATTTCAAATATTAAGCTTATCGGGAAAAAAAATGCTACCCATATTATACTATATATGGAATAATTAATATTCATACTCCACTATGTATGAAATGATTAATTAAAATTCCTTATTTAATTTTTTTATACGCAAATTAATAAAAGTTTTTATAATTATTTTATTTAAATATAAATATAATGATGTTATTACAAAAAAATATAATATAATATTTTTTGTAATTAATATAATAAAAAATTATATTAAATTAATAATAACCAATTGAATTATTTAATTTTAATAATAATAAAAATATATAACAATATTATTAATTAAAGATAATATTTTATTTTATATATTTTTAAAATGCTATATCTTGTCACTATTTTTTTATTAATTTGATAATTTTTCGTAAAATAAGTTTTTCACTAAAATGATTCGCTTTAAATAGATTTATAATATAAAATATATAAATTTCATAAAAATTAAATTTGTAAAAAAATATATACAATATATGTATATATATTGAAATATCACATTTTTTATTAATATAATAAATTTTAAAAAATAAATATTATTTATAGCAATATAATAAAAATATTTATTAAAGATATGGTTTAATTTAAGGTTCATTAAATTATATATTTTCATCATTTTAAAGTATCACTTTTTTATATTATCTTAATATAAAAGAAATATAGTATATTCAAATATTCTTTGTTTAGTAATATTAATATTACTCTATAAAAATAATATCAATAATAAGAAAAGCCTAAAAGTAGTGCAAAAAGAAAAAAAAATGAAAACAAATTATATGAATGTGATATATAAAATTATAGGTAAATGGAATAAATGTAAGTTAATATATTATAAGTTATCTAACTATAATAGCTACTTATAATAACATTAAGGGGGTAATCAATTATAAATTTGTAACTTATATATATATAATTAGGAAATTAATAACTTCATTATAATTGTAACACCTGAATTTTTGAAGAAATATTACATATGGTTATTATTTGAATAGAAATATAATTTATAAAGTTTTAGGGAGAAAAGTTTAATTTAATTTTGGACCTAAAAGTAAAGTTTTAGAAGTTTTGGGGTATAAAATATGATTTTGGAGAATTCAAGGACCAAAATGAAATTTATTCTAAAAGAGGAACGGCTTGTAGCCCCTTCTCCAAAATTATAAAAAAAAAAAAGGGAAATGGAGAGTAGAAGAATCGAGAAAGAGAAAAGAAAAGGAAAAAGAGGGAAGGAGAAGAAAAAGAAGAGAAGAAGGGAGATGATGGCTGGATTTTTTAGATTTCTACAGCAAATATGGATGCTGATAAGGGGAAAAAAGGGAGAGTGGTCTGAAAACCAAGAAATTAGAGAGAGAAAGGGAGGAAGATAATGAATAAAAGCAAAAAAATGAGTTGACCAAGGGCAGTAATTTTGTCTTCTATCTAGGCGAGTTGGGTGCATCTTTCACTTCTGATTTTTTTATATGTTTTAGGTCTATATGTGTAAAAATTATGGTTAAAATTTAGTAATTTTTTAATAGTTGAATTTGGAGAAATAATTTGTTGAACATAGGCTATTTGCATTTGAAATTCTGAATTTTGACTACTGAAATTTGAGGAAAATAAATAGTTAGGATACTTAGAAAATTATAAAATTTGGAAAAGATTATCTTTAGGATATTGGAATTGTTGTGGTAAAATTTAGTGAATTTTGAACTTGTGGTTTATGAGATATAAATTATTTTATATGAGTTATCTAAGTAAGAACTATTCTGAAAAATTTAGAATTTGAAGGGTTTGATAGATATTTTGATATCTCATGATGTATAGATAATTTGATACTAAAATTTTTACTGATATTGTATTTGGATGTCTTGAACATATGGTTAAAATTTGGGATTTAGCTGACAGTTAGAATATTTTATATAAATTTGAATGTCAATTTTAATATTAAGGATTGGGTTAAATTGAATATATTATTTTGATGGAACTAAAATTATTTTAAGATAGTATATGGTGTTTAATGAACTTTTAAGTCATTATGGAATATTTTTGGAAATAAATATAGATGTTTAGTTGAATTTTTGATGATATGGATATATTGTAGAATATTTTAATTCAGATTTGAGTATGAAATGTTAGAATTAATAATTGTATGAAGATATAAGTTGAGAATTTGTGTAATTTGATATAATTATTGAATGGTGGATTTGAGTTTTGTGACAGGGTTGAAGAGGAAATATTGATGAATATTTGCTAGAAATTTAATATGGAATTGAAATTTTATTGATTAACTTGATTATAATTATATCATGATATTTTAGTAAGAGTTTTTGATATTATGATTTTAATTGGATTGTAGAAGAGTTCATGAATCGAGCTGAAGATTAGAGTTTTGGACATAACTTAGGATGACTGTAGGGCCCAAATGGGCATTGTATTATGTTGTGTTGTATTCTGTTGTGGGCCTGAGGCATTTGGATTGTTGAGATATAAATGAGATTTTTTCTTGCAAGGAGGTTAGGTCCTAAGTATAGGGAAAACTCTATCGAATTTTTGATACAAACTTAAGAAGTCTTTTATTTCTTTAATTAATTTTTGTTGGTCTATTATTGATAATTATTTGGTATGTTTGCTTAGGTAATCCAAATAAAAAATTTTCTTCTTCTTAGCAGAACCAATAAGCATTGAGTTGCACTGTGAGTTTGATATTAATTTTATTTGTAATTTTAATATTATTAATTTATATTCAAGGCATACTCATATATTTACTTATATATATGTATATGATTAGTTAAATGCTAGGCACGCTCCATTGCTGCATATGTTATTGAATTTGTTTGTGGATGTCTCCTTAAAATAAATTGGAGCTGTGTGTTTATGTATTGACGTGAGTATGGTGTGGATATGAATATGAGTAGGACGGGTAGTCGCGGTTGGAGCTTGACTCACTGCGACCCAATCCTTATATATAGATAAGTCGGAGTGAGCATGGCTTTAAGTTGATATCCCTGGCCCTCGCAATTGGATTATTAAGTGAAAGTTTAGGGTGAGCACTGCTTTATGTTGATCTCGCTTACCCTCGTATTTGGATTATGAAGCGAAAATTCGACTTGAGTTGATTTCGTTGGCAGATATTGAATTAAAAAAGCTATATAGGGGATCAGCTCCTATATATGCGTTGATATGACACATGG
Source organism: Hevea brasiliensis (assembly GCF_030052815.1). Lineage (NCBI taxonomy): Eukaryota > Viridiplantae > Streptophyta > Magnoliopsida > Malpighiales > Euphorbiaceae > Hevea > Hevea brasiliensis. The sequence continues at coordinate 73,115,306 of NC_079507.1, read as the reverse complement.
GTACATATATGCATTAAGTTATCTCTGTAACACCCCTGATTTTTTATATATTATTATTGGGCTTCGTGTAGGTATCCTCAATTCGCGGAAATTCGACAGTTGTCCGGATCTGTGAATTTCCGGCCAGACAGACCAGCTACCGGAAAAGTCTCCGAATTGGATCGAGGTTTTGGCTACCCCACCATTGTCAGGCATCCCGAGCGCGTTCCCGAAGTCGGAATCGGCAAAGGTAAACCCGAACCTTGCTTTTTCGTAATTTTCTAGTGCTTAAATAGGATTAAAAATTCATAAAATATTCGTGGTAGCTTAGAAAATTACGATTCTTTTTGCAATAGCTTAGTAATATTTCTAAGGACCGCGGGGCAGGGTTTTATAATTTTTAGAGCTTATTTGAGCAGTTTTTGCAAAAATGATCAATTATAAGGACTAAATTGAAATTTTACATATTGTGATGAATGATTGATTTGATGGGCCCAGGAGGGGCTGTGTGATGTGATTGAGTTGTGGATATATGGATTGTGGATATAGAAGTGTGTTTTGAGCCCTTTTGCAGGTTGGGTAGGTCCTAGGTATAGGGGAGACTCTGCCAGATTTTCGGCACGACTTAGGACGTATTGAGTCTTTTCTTGATTTGTATTGGGTCATTTGTATTAAATAATTATAATATAATTGTCAGGTGAGCCGGGACAGCCTTCTTCCTCCGCCCAATCACCACAATGATTGCCGTCAAGTCTGTGAGTAAAATATTAATTTTAATTGTAATTTCGATATTATTATATGTTCAAGCATGCCCATGCATCACTTATATGCAAATATTTATGTAGTTAAACTCTAGGCACGATTTAGGTTGCATTCATAACTGTTAGCGTGCCATGGATGTTGTTGTGGTAATTTGGAGCAGTGTGCGTGCGTTGGCGTGCGTGTGATGTGGTGTGGACTATGGATAGGACGGGTAGACACGGCTTGAGATCTTCGCTGGGACCCGGTCCTTCGGGGTAGACACGGCTTGAGTTCTTCATTTGGGACCCGATTTGGTTATTAAGTGGAAGTCCGAGCTGAGTTCTTCGCTGGCACCAGGTTGGATTTAAGAGAGCTGTATAGGGGATCAGCTCCCATATATTATGATTGATGTTGCAGGGTGCGTGAGTGCTTCAAATTACCTTTTTGTTGTTATGATGTGAAAATATGGTTGATGTTGCATTTCACTCCACAGGTTGCATTAGTTCTAGATAGTTATAGAGATTATGGTTAAAATTGATATTTTACTCTCTGAGTCGAACGCTCACTCCTGTTCAATATTTTTCTCAAAGCTACAGGAGGATTTTATTGTGGTTAACCTGCTTTTCTCCTTCGCAGGTTGTTTATCAATAGTTTTGTAATTTTATTTACTCCTAGAATTTTCGCATGTGTTAGAAATATTTAAATGATTCGGGTCTGTAATATAAATTGTCATGTGGACCTGTAAAATTATATGCATGTTTGATGGATTGGATGAGGGAGCTGAGCTCCCATTTATTTTATCTTTGATATGAGTATGTGGAGGGTGAGCCGAGCTCCCAATTGATGATATATTTTGTTTACAGGTCGGGTGAGTCAAAAACTCCCCATTGAAAGGTCCACTTTATGGCCGGACTCTGTCCGGTTGATTTCTTGAAATTGGGCCCAAATGGGCCTTAGAGTTGGGTTAATGAACAGTTAGGCTTACTACGGGCCTCGGGGGCTTTAGGCTGGCTCAGGTCCTAGTGCCGGTCCGGTCCATAGGTTGGGTCGTGACAAATGTGGTATCAGAGCTTAGGCTCCAGATTCATAGGGACAGAGTATCTAAGAGTTGGGTAGAGTCTACGAGGAGTAACATGCGGAGTAGAGGATTACATTTTCGTCTTTTCCTGTAATTCTTTGTTTCTAGATTCTACGTTATACCTCGGGAAATATAAGATTACCTCGATTAGTGTCTTGATTTTCGTGGAGTACAGAAATGTGAAATAGAGTTAGTAGACATGTGAGGTCTATCATGAGGATACGTACTCCAAGAAATGTTATATTTTTGTCGGTATGGGTTTAAATGGTGTGCCCATTTCGTAAGGCACGAGTACATAAAAGTGAGTCTTAAAAATGCAGTTGCCTAGATAAGGATGAGGATACCACTCTTGGCGGTCATCGGTAGATGACCCAGTCATAATAAGTTTGTGATAATAGAAGATTCGGAGAGATAAGAAATTAGGAGACACATGCACGGACGTATCGTAGTAACTATACAATGTTCTCGATGTCTGCTCTGTAAGCTGCAGATTATAGTACCGACATGAGATTATTGTGTAGAGCTGCATACTTCCTTGTAGTGCTTATGATGAGGATGTTTTGCGATCTGCTTTGGTATAGTAATACCATAACAGAGTTCTATATCTGAGAGGAGTTGGGAACTCCTAGTTAGGGGTCTAGAGTTAGAATATTGAGAGGTCACGGTGGGGTGATAACTAGAGTCGTGGACTCGATTACCCTAGCATGAGCTAGAGTTACAATAAGAATTGCCATCAGACCAGAGGTTTCGGATTAGTTGCAAAGTAAAGGTGACACCTATAGAGTGAGATTATCTAGTATTCAGTATAGAATTTTGGATGGTTTTTGTAGTATGACAAACATTTGGTTAGAACTTAGTGAGAATAGTATACCTTGTGTGTATCAGTATGAAATAAAGTACAACCCTACTACCTAGGGAAAGTCGGAACTATGAATTGATGATTCACAGAGCTATAATATGATAGGAGAGTCATTAATTTGACATGATTTTGGGCAAGGTGGTAAATGTAGTATCTTTGTTGCAGCAAGTTAGGGTATAGTCCTATCTTTTCAGAAGGGATCGAAAGTTATTACTAATAATGGTGACCAACAAAATAGTACTGATGGGACCGTAGAGTGTGGTAGAGAGAAGTTGGCTCAGGTATCCTGCGGAGGATGCAAGTTCTATTATAGGAATCATATATAATCAGATCAGGATGGATGTAAATCCTTTGAATTGGATGACGGGTTTGGGTGCCCGGAACCTTAAGTTTTGGCTAATTAAGTAAACATGGATAATAATAATAATAACAAATAAATAAAATTACTACAGAATCAGTTCTCGAGGTGGTAAGGGTATTATGTAAGCTAAAGGATAAGAATAGAGATCATACAATAAAAGTATGATGTAATTTCTTTGAGTTCCTTTCTAATTTCAAATTATTCAAAACAATAGTATAATCTAATTATAATAGTGTTAAGAGTAATAAATTAGCGAAGATAAATCACAGAAGGCCAATGGATAAAGAAAGTGCAGAATGAAAGTTTGGACAATTGATTGCAGATGCAATATAATCTAAATGCTAGTGGAAGTACTAGCTAGAGTGGTCAAAGGACCAAATCTGAGTAGCACGGACATATGATAACGCGATAGAGACTACGAAGATATAGTTAGCAAATGCGGCTATTATGTTAGGACGAAGAATGGAACCAGGGATAGAATAGTCAAGTTCTATTTTGGGTAAGACAAAGGAAATAAATGAAAGGACAACCTAAAGAGCGCATAATAAAAGGAACAAAGTTAAGATATAGGATAGGCTAAGTGTTATTCTTGGCAAGGAGAATGACAAGGATGGAAAACCCAAAATGGGACCACATTAGTGAGAAAAGTGATGGAGGTATGGAATATAATAATAATGAGTAAATGTTAGAAGGTGTGCGATGGTATTGCGGACTACCTAAATAGGTAGAGAAAGAGAAGTTAGTAAGCGATAAGTTGAATAAAAGTCGGTCTAAGGGATCAAATAGGTATGATGAGAGGAAAAGAATGATAGATAATGACACATAGGTTTTAGGTTAGACTTTTGAGATAGTGAGAAGGTAGTTAGAGGTTCGTTATGAATGTCAGCAAACATTTTTAGTGTGATCAACGTAATCACTTTGCGATGGCGCAATAACGATGAGCAACGATGAGGGTAGAATAAAAAGTGACAAGTATGGATGGTAATAAATCACTAGAAAGTTTAAGGATCAAATTAATGACCATAGATAAGGGTGGAATTAGTGTTTGAAGAATCTATTAGCGAGAGAAATCTTTCAGGATTCAACAAGGGTTAAGGGCACAATATAAACGATGATAGATATGAATCATAGGTCGAGTATAAGTAAAGTTAATAAATTATAAAATATTATGTCAGGAAGGACGATGGTATAGTAAAGGGTTCATGCAAATGATACCTTATAGGTAGAGCACAATTGTGCTAGAAGATGATGAAATTTGAAGAGAAAAACTAAGAAACATAGGTTAAACATTATTATATGGACAATCGGGCGTAGTTGAATATAGAGGATATTTTTCTTTCTTTTCAAGTTTAGCTCGTGTTTTTATTCAGGCGTTATATAAGGAGCGAGGCAAGGAGACCTAGTTATTTGAGATTTTGATAGGCACCAATTCATATACAATTTCTGATATGAGAATGACAGTAAGTGCATACCTAGTGTTAAGTATAAAGGACGATCAGTAATGACAGAGTTAAATTGAGTTAGCTACTAAGGCTTGCATTGTTTTAAACTATGAGCTAGATGAAGTACTATTTATGGATGAGTTTCAATAGATGAAATTGTTCTTTGATGGGTAATTTGAGGTTGAAGTTTAGAAAGCTATGGGCGTATATATGATTATATTAAGGAGAATGAACACGTGAACTATCTTGTTTGGAATTAAGGCATGACACATATTTCCTACAGAGTGTTAGTTCGGATGGAACTTATAGTTTATGGGGCTCATATTCATCCAGGATAAGCAATTTTCTACTAAGGCTGGTAGGGAATGATAATGTTCTGATAGTTAAGTTGGAAAAAAGGGGGTACAAAAAAAAAATTCTCTATGGGTAATTATAAGTGTTACATAAGGTGAAGAATGTGCTAGTAGGAGTAAATCATAGGGTTAGAATTCTCGAAGTAATGAAACTAGTAATCAAGATAAGACTAAGAAATAAAAAGAAAGTTAAAGTTGATGATGGGATAGACATCTTTGAAGGAAAAGGTGTAAGGATGAGATAGGACTAAAATTAAGGAATAAGTACTGAGTTGAAAAGATACCAACAATACCAAAAATAGGAAAAGGGAAGTGGATAAGATCTAAAGGACAGGAAGAGAGCTCGATAGAGTCAGTTATAATGATGAGGATAAGGAGTGTCTAACCACTGCCCCTGTGTTAACACTACCTATGAGTGGTGAAGGATACACCGTGTCTTTGTGGCGCCTTGAGTTGGCCTAGGGTGTGTTTTGATGCGGAATGGAAAAGTAGTGGCTTATGCTTCAAGGCAGCTGAAGAGGCATGAGCAGAACTATCCCACCCATGATTTGGAAATGGCGGCTGTAGTCTTTGCACTAAAAATCTGGAGACACTACCTGTATGGTGAAGTGTGCGAGATATACACCGACTATAAGAGTTTGAAGTACATCTTCCAATAGAGGGATTTAAACTTGAGACAGAGGAGATGGATGGAGCTTCTGGAAGACTATGATTGCACCATCGGTACCACCACAGGAAGGCCAATGTAGTAGCAGATGCTTTAGCGAGAAAATCTTACGCGGTTTGGCGCACATTTCACAGAGAAGAAGACCGTTGATTCGTAAAGTACATGAGTTGATGGATCAAGGTTTAATCCTAGATCTTTCGGATGAGGGTCTTGTTGGCTCATTTTCAATGAGGCGGACTTGCGAGATAGAGTTAGAGTTTCCCAACACAGAGACCAACAATTAATGAAGATCATAGAAAGAGTACAGCAGGGTGAAGGTGGTGAGTTTGGATTTGCCAATGATGGCGCCCTAGTGCAAGGTTCTAGGATATGTGTGCCCAATGTGGACAACCTCAGGAATGAAATCATGCGAGAGGCACACTATACACTGCATGATGTCCACCTGAGTTCCACCAAGATGTACCATGATGTGAGAGATAGCTATTGGTGGAATGGCATAAAGAGAGGCATAGCAGACTTTGTGTCCAAGTGCTTAACTTGTCATAAGGTGAAGTTTGAACACCAGAGACCGTCAGGGAAGTTGCAAGAGCTCCCTATCCCAGAATGGAAGTGGGAAATGATTTCTATGGATTTTGTGACTGGGTTGCCTCGTACCACGCGAGGATATGATTCGATATGGGTAATTGTAGACCGCCTAACCAAATCAGCTCATTTCTTGCCTGTGAAGACTACATATTCTGTGGCACAGTACGCTCGGCTCTACATTCGAGAAATAGTCAAATTGCATGGAGTTTCGGCTTCCATAATATCTGACAGAGGGCTGATTCACTTCGGTTTTGGAGAAAGTTGCGGGAGGCACTTGGCACACGTTGAACTTCGATGCGGCTTTCCACCTCGGACAGACGAGCGAGTCGAAAGGACAATCCAAACACTGGAAGACATGCTTCGCATGAGTGTTTTGGATTTTGGAGGTCAATGGGATGAGCAGCTAGCTTTGGTGGAGTTTGCCTACAACAACAGTTATCACTCCAGTATAGGGATGCCACCCTATGAGGCACTATAGGGAAGAAAGTATAGGTCTCCTCTGTGTTGAACGGAAATGGGGGAAGCGAAGGTGCATGATGTAGACCTAGTGCAGTACACTTCAGAGATAGTTTCTTTAATCGAGAGCAGTAGCGACTTTCAGATGGCGGAAGAGTTATGCAGACCCAGACGGAGGGATGTGGAGTTTGCGATGGCGACTATGTATTCCTGAAGATTTCTCCAATGAAGGGAGTCATGAGATTTGGAAAGAAGGGCAAGTTGGCACCTCGGTATATTGGACCTTTTGAGGTTACTAATAGAGTTGGAGCAGTTGCCTACCGGTTGGAGCTACCACCCAACCTTTCTCACGTTCATCCCGTGTTTCACATCTCTATGCTCAGGAAATACATTCCCGATCCTTCTCATGTACTCTGATCGGATGTAATAGAACTAAAGGAGAACTTGACATTTGAGGAGCAACTGTAGCCATAGTGGACTACCAAGTGAGACAGCTAAGATCAAAGCAGATCCCTATGGTTAAGGTTTTGTGGAGGAGCCGATCGGTGGAAGAGTGCACACAGGAGTCGAGCGGGACATGCGTAGTAAGTACCCTTATCCATTCAATGTGTAATCATGTACTTTATTACGCCTTGTGTAAAATTCGAGGGACGAATTTTTACGTAAGGGGAAGAATGTAACACCCCTGATTTTTTATATATTATTATTGGGCTTTGTGTAGGTATCCTCAATTCACGAAAATTCGACAGTTGTCCGAATCTGTGAATTTCCGGCCAGACAAACCAGCTACCGGAAAAGTCTCCGAATTGGATCGAGGTTTTGGCTACCCCACTATTGTCAGGCATCCCGAGCGCGTTCCCGAAGTCGGAATCGGCAAAGGTAAACCCGAACCTTGCTTTTTCGTAATTTTCTAGTGCTTAAATAGGATTAAAAATCCATAAAATATTTGTGGTAGCTTAGAAAATTACGATTCTTTTTGCAATAGCTTAGTAATATTTCTAAGGACCGCGGGGCAGAGTTTTATAATTTTTAGAGCTTATTTGAGCAGTTTTTGCAAAAATGATTAATTATAAGGACTAAATTGAAATTTTACATATTGTGATGAATGATTGATTTGATGGGCCCAGGAGGGGCTGTGTGATGTGATTGAGTTGTGGATATATGGATTGTGGATATAGAAGTGTGTTTTGAGCCCTTTTGCAGGTTGGGTAGGTCCTAGGTATAGGGGAGACTCTGCCGGATTTTCGGCACGACTTAGGACGTATTGGGTCTTTTCTTGATTTGTATTGGGTCATTTGTATTAAATAATTGTAATATAATTGTCAGGTGAGCCGGGACAGCCTTCTTCCTCCGCCCAGCCGCCACAGTGATTGCCGTCAAGTCTGTGAGTAAAATATTAATTTTAATTATAATTTCGATATTATTATATGTTCAAGCATGCCCATGCATCACTTATATGCAAATATTTATGTAGTTAAACTCTAGGCACGATTTAGGTTGCATTCATAACTGTTAGCGTGCCATGGATGTTGTTATGATAATTTGGAGCAGTGTGCGTGCATTGGCGTGCGTGTGATGTGGTGTGGACTATGGATAGGAGGGGTAGACACGGCTTGAGATCTTCGCTGGGACCCGGTCCTTCGGGGTAGACACGGCTTGAGTTCTTCGCTGGGACCCCGATTTGGTTATTAAGTGGAAGTCCGAGCTGAGTTCTTCGCTGGCACCAGGTTGGATTTAAGAGAGCTGTATAGGGGATCAGCTCCCATATATTATGATTGATGTTACAGGGTGCGTGAGTGCTTCAAATTACCTTTTTGTTGTTATGATGTGAAAATATGGTTGCTGTTGCATTTCACTCCACAGGTTGCATTAGTTCTAAATAGTTATAGAGATTATGGTTAAAATTGATATTTTACTCTCTGAGTCGAACGCTCACTCCTGTTCAATATTTTTTCTCAGGCTACAGGAGGATTTTATTGTGGTTAACCTGCTTTTCTCCTTCGCAGGTTGTTTATCAATAGTTTTGTAATTTTATTTACTCCTAGAATTTTCGCATGTATTAGAAATATTTAAATGATTCGGGTATGTAATATAAATTGTCATGTGGACCTGTAAAATTATATGCATGTTTGATGGATTGGATGAGAGAGCTGAGCTCCCATTTATTTTTATGCTGATATGAGTATGTGGAGGGTGAGCTGAGCTCCCCAATTGATGATATATTTTGTTTACAGGTCGGATGAGTCAAAAACTCCCCGTTGAAAGGTCCACTTTATGGCCGGACTCTGTCCGGTTAGTTTCTTGAAATTGGGCCCAAATGAGCCTTAGAGTTGGGTTAATGAACAGTTAGGCTTACTACGGGCCTCGGGGGCTTTAGGCTGGCCCAGGTCCTAGTGCCGGTCCGGCCCATAGGTTGGGTCGTGACAATCTCTTTGTGCGAATATTGATTAAATTATTTGAACTATGTGAACGTGTTGCATTTCATACATAGGAATGCATTAGTTTTAGATAGTTATAGAAATTATATTTAAAATTAATATCTTACTCTCTGAACCGAATGCTTACTCCTGTTCAACTTTTTTTTTCTCAGGTGACAAGTGATTTTATTTGTGATTAACCTACTTTCTTTCCCCAAAGATTTAAACAAAAAATATTTTGATTTGCTTTTATTTTCTTTTATTTAAATCCAGAATTCCACACGAATCAATAGTTATATTTTTAATTGGGTTGTAATAACTTAGTTCTAAAGTTGTAAAATTAATTATGTGAGATTACATGGATGTATAAGATATTTATTATTGATGATGGGGGAGCTGAGCTCTCAAATATTGATATATGTGATTTGAAGATTGTGGGGATGAACTGAGCTTCTCATATTATTAATATTATTTATTTACTGGTTGGGTAAGTTAATGCTCCCCGTTAAATAGTCGAATTTATGATCAGACTCTGTTCATTTATTTTCTTGAAATTGGGTTATCTTAATGAGTTTTATGAATGGATTACTATAAGTTTTAGGGGCCTTATATTGACCAAAGTCCTAATACTAGCCCAACTCAGAAAATCGGATCGTGATAATATTTTAAAATAATTAAATAGCTAATTAATAAAAAATAGAGAAAACTTAATAAAATTAAATTAATTATATTTCATATATATTGTTACTTAGAACGCCACATAGTAAGCTCTCTTTTTAGAATATCACATGAAAAATTTTTGAAAATGTTTAGCTTGCTTTATATATATAGATAAATCATAAATGTACTTTTGAGTGAGAGTGTTTGCTCAAAGGAAGAGATTCCTTAATTTTTTTTTTTTTAAATTTATTAGGATATCTCTTTATATCTGTTTTATGATCTACAGAAAATTAATCCATTTAGATTTCTTAATTTTTATTTCTTAAATGTTACGATAATGAGCTTGATCCTGAGAGATGGAAAGATTCCATTTTGAGCCATGCAAAAATATGATTTTTTTTTAAATTATGAATCAATATGATTACAATTAAAATATTTTTTAAATCATAAAGCTAATATTTGAGCACTTAAAATAATAAATATATATTTGTCATTTTAATTAGTCAACTATCAATATAAATCATAATTTCAATTTCGATCATTGGATATAATTAATATTTAAAATTTTGAAAAATTTATAAAAAATTGAAAATGATGTTATATTATTAAAAGGTTTTTTTTATCACTAAATGAATTTTAATTTTCAAGTTCTTAAATTTTATCATACCATGAATCAAGGAAAAATTATCATAATTTTAATAGCATTTTATTCCTGTTACTAATTAGTGTATATTCTACCTATTGAAACAAAAAATCTTACTAAAGAAAAAATCGACAGGTTTTAAATATTTAATAAATTAAATCATCTGTACCCCTAAAAAAAATGTTCAATTTAATGTTGGTAAAATAAATTCTCAATATTAGTTGGACCGGGTCAGGGTCGGTTCTAATCAAAATCCCATCTCAAGCTATGGGACTGGGCAGCACCCATTGGATCCTAAGCCCAGAAGGACTAGCCCTCATCAATAACATGATCATAGTTTCCCACGGTGGCCAGATCCTCACCACCAAGCTGATCTGCGTCTCACCACTTTGTATCTGGAAAACAGCCAAATTTTTCACCAAGGAATTTGCAAACTGGAATTTCTAGACCAATTTAAATACTGTTGGATTGTCCTGCCAATGTTCCAGGAACATTAATTTCTGTGTAACAATGCTCCGTCGCCACTATATCTCACAAAAATACAAATGGCGTTAGATAATTTTTGTGCCTGCACGTCGCCCCAAGTCCACGAATTTGGAATATTTAAAAGACAGTTTATTCTGATATGATGGAGCTTGTGGCCAAGTCCACAACAAGCTTATGCTTCTCTAGCAGAAGATTGGGTGATGAATTGACAGATCCGGAAACTAACTATTTAGCACTATATAATTGACAAGGCATTTAAAAACTATTATCATAAAAGGTGGGGACAACATTTGTTTCAGTGCCACATTTTGTTTACATTAATATTTAAATCATCCATTCTAAACGGGGATGCAAAGATTAATTTATATTTTATAAGAAAGTCCATTTCTTGCTCTGGAAGCAAGAATAAATAATTGTCTTCCCCCGCTTTTAAAATCCAAAATGAAGAATGTGAGGACACTAAATGTGGAACCAAAAGGAGAGAATACATAGCGAAACTTCATTCTTTCAAGCATCTCACAGAAGTTCGAAAGTCAGGAGTAATGTAATGATATACTCCAAATTTAGGTGGTAACCAACATTTTGTTTTACTAGCCATAAGAATATTAATGAAAACTTATCAAAGATTACATGAGAAATACAAGATAGGAATCTATTGCAGCCTAGCATATCTATATAATTCCATCTGCAAAAACAGTACAGGATTAGAATTAAATTCCATCTCTTTCTCTCTTTGATTCAAGGGAATGGAGAGGGGGAAGTCCATGTTTAAACTTCTAAATCCTGTATTACATTGAAATATTGAATCATTGACCGACTGGCTATAACACTTTCTGTTAACTACGAAATAAATATAATCTATCAAGTTGGTAGCGAGGGAATGAGCTATTTTTATGTTCTCTGAATTTATTAACGAAAGTTTGCATTTCTGGTTCAATTCAATGTCAATGCATTCAGAGTTCATAAAATCCACAAGTAGGGATTGGCTCACTATTCAAGTTTCTTTTCTGATCTGCAATTTGTATCCCATTGCGGTTCATCAGGGAACATAATAACATTGAAATGAATGAGAATTGAGATAGCAAATTTAGCAATGATTTTTTTTTTCTCTGGGGCAGGGGAGAATGATAAAGTTTAATTACGATCAAGCACAATATCATTATTAAATATTCATCAATTTCTGCAGATCATGTTTCATCCACTGGCAACATAAGTTTTTGTACAAGCATGTCATTGGAAAGAAATTCACCTATTGAATACTGACAAACAATTCCATAGTTAGCATGTTCTTGCCTGTATCGTAGATGTTGAATTTGTGATCAGTTAATCTTGCTCAAGCAATGGGTTACTTTCGAAAAAATTCGCAGGTCGAAGCTCAAATCCATCATGAAGTGTGGGCATCATTGGGAAATCTTCTTGGCATGGACTGTGGTGGAACCCTACAGTGTACCATACAACTATATCTCTGTTCTCAATTACTCTATTCCTGCAGATTACACAAATCAATATAAAACTTTTTTTTTTCTTTACACTTTAATTGATGAAATATCAAATAACTGCCTATATTACCTGTGGCTCCACACCGCTAAGCCATCATCTCCATGGCTCCGGTCGGCGTAAAAGCCACCGGCCCATCTCTCGGATTTGTTATAGGGAGTCACCCACACTTGGTATTTCGTATAAGCAGCCCTAATTTGGGGATAATCATCAGTAGAGAGAAGAGAATTAACAGGTTGTCCAGAAATTAACCGGTAACCCACTTGATTTCCGAGTCGGGTCTTCTTATCTGAATTCACAATCAGTAGCTCAGTTGGCTTCAAACCAAGGTGTATCCTAGCCTCAGCTTCAGTTTTGACTGTTTCTCTAACAACCGTCCAATAACTCTTTCTTGGTGATTGGGCGTTAAAGGGTGGTAGTTTTGCTGTTAGTTGTTTGGCTTTGACGAATGAGTTATGGTTGCCGTCAACATCGAGATCAAGGTAGTACGTGAGAAAGTGATCGTGGTTGACGGCGACGGCGTTCTCTGTTATTAAGGTACCGTATACATTTATATTTATTTGATCGTTATTTATGTATGACGTGGCCTTCATCTCCAATATACCTGTTAGAGCCACCTATAAATGCACCGGCAAAATATATCAATTCACCCATATATATATTAATTGTTATATTGAGCTTAAAAAAAATAAAAAAATACTTAATATCATAAAACAAAAAAAAAATCTCGAATTTAAACGCATCTCACCCATTTCTCAATTAAAAATTAAGAAGGTTAATAATGTATAATGACATACAAGAAGAGATTGATTTGTGTCGTATGTAAAATAGCGATCCTCTTTTACTTATATTATTTAAAATAATATAATATTTATATTAATATTTATTATAATATTAAAAAAATAATTAATAAAAAATTATTCATCTTAACTTTTTAAATTAAGAGAATATTTTAATTAAAATTAAAAAGATAAACCACTGATAGCTATTTTTAGTTAATAATTTTATTATAAATTACTATATAAATAGATGAGCATCAAAAGTTAATTTTTACCTGATAGGTATTAAAATATTTAACGGTTACAGAACATTATGTTCAATGGCAGCTTTCTTCTTCACTCCTTTTCCTTGAGCTTCAATTTTGGGAATCCAAACAATTAACAGTTAGGATTTTCTTTGTAACTAAACAGAGAAGACAAACCAAAAATAGACCAAAAAAATTGTAAATTGTTTACCGCCTGGAATTTATTTACAGCAAAGGGGAGGCTACTATACTGAGTCGTGTGGCAATGGAGAAGGGCTCTTGGAAGCTCCATCAACGACAGGAGGGAGAGAAGAAATGGACAAATTCGGGTGCTTTCCTCTCCCTCTCTATCCTTTGTGATTTGAATGAATATTTGGATAGCTGGAGGTGAAATCGAGCTTGGGAGGCAATGAAGGAACTCAAAAGGATCAATAACGGTAAGAAAAAAATGGTGGCAGGCTTCTCTCTGTAAGCAATGAAGCCATTTTTTTTTTTTTTTTTAACTCTGAAACTAAAATAATAATAATAAAAAAAATAAAATCTAGCTCCCCTTCAAAACCTTAAAACATCCAAGTTTTTAATCTTCCTCTTTTCGTCAATCAACAAGTTGACAAGAAAATTCGTTGGAGAAGAAGACAGGGAAAGGGAGAGCTCCTTGTCGCAGTCTATAGATTGGGGGATGAGAAGCTGCTAAACGCTACATTGATAGTGAGAGAGAAAGCAGAGAAAATCTGCAGACGTTAAGAGTGAGAGTGAGGAAGCTAATTGGAAAGGCCTATTAGAATCGGGTGAAATGATAATTTTTGGAAAAATGAGTGAAATTCTTAACTTCACCGAAGTTTGTACACTCAATTAATAAAAAATATATATATATATGAACACACATTTATGTGAGAAATTTATCATGATTTTAGCTAATATATCATTTATTAAATTAGTTGAGTGTATACAGAAAGTATAAAAAAGACTTATTATTTAATTTTGCATATTTTATTATAACAAAATTGAGATAAACTTGTTAAAAGTTTCTACATTTGCTTTGTTTTTAGAATATAACTATTGTATTGATATCTCATGTAGATTTTATTATAATAAATTATTAAAATCTAATAGTCTAATTTTAATGTTAATTTTATTATTTCTCTATAAAAAATTAATTATATGAAATAATTTCTATTTACTTTGAGATTTAAAATGGTATTAAGCCTTTTTAAATGATGATATTTCAAGTTTGAAATTAAATTGAAGTTAAATCTAAAAATAAATAAATAAATCAAATATGCACTTAATTATTATAATGATTGAAACAACAGAATATAGAAGCTTACTCCAACTTTGATGGAACCACTTTTCTTGAACTCCCAATCAAGAATATAATCGTAGTTTCCCACTGTAGCTACCATTCTTACCACCAAGCTGATTTCTGGCTCTCCAGTCTGTATCTGCAAAACCAGCCAAACTATTATGTAATCATACATATAAACATATGTCCATATTGAAATCATTTTGTAAACATAACTGGATCATCTTACCACTTTCCCAGGAACATTAATTTCTTTGTGTCTCATTGCTACATCACCACCATATCTCTCAAAAATGCAAATCACACTGGACATCTTCTGTGCTTGTCCATCTGCTCCTACCACATATCCATCTAAATAAGCTGCATTGGCTGGACAGTCCACCAGCGGCTGGAGGGTGTCAGCAGCTCTCCCAAATCCGAATTCGCCTACGTCCATAAAAGTCCTAAAATACCATTCACTTGTAGGATCCATATATGGAACGAATGTCTCAGACACATGACCTCTATATAGGACAGGACGAAATTTCTTCATTTTTGCATCAAATATAGAGGCTGTTGATATAACTATTCCTGCCCGGGCATCAAATGCTATATGAAGATCCCAATTAGCCCATCTAACCCTGTGGCCATCAATCTTGAACCCACTATCTGATACATTATAAAAGATAGATTTAGGCTTTGCCCTGGAGCGAAAATCAGTACCTTCAGCTTTAGGCAAAGGGGCTCTAAATCTGTCAATGTATGCAGTAATCTGCATAGAATCAACATCAACTAGGATACTAATTCCCTCAATAGGCCTTGCAAATACATTAATCGATCCTCCTCTGTAGAAGCATGCAACTCTAACTGCACGTTTTGTAATGTGTTCGCCATACCAACCAACAGTGAAAGGTACGCAGGAAACCTCGGATAAATTTAAGCCCCTTTTTGTTACGGATTGAATGAATTTTGGATACTTCAAAGGCAGTTTGCTAGCTTGGAAAAGCTCATTAAAAGTGAGAGGAGGGTACCCATGACCAGTATAGACATCGTCTGATATGATGGAGCCTGTGGCCAAGTCCAGAACCAGCTTATGAGTCTCACCCCTTGCTCGAACAACTACCATGGATCGACGAGGAATGAATTTATTTGGCTTAGATGAGGATAGACACTTGAGAACATCTTCTTTGTCGGGTTCTTCAACATCAGCAAAATGGAATGTTAGATTAGGAAAATGTCCAAGCCTTGACTCTTGAACAATGAGCCTTACTTGGTTGATTTCATCTGGACTGAGAGGGTCTAGGGGGTGATAAAGGCTGGCTACAAAGCAGGATTTCATGACAAAAACTAGAAAAAGCAAGGGAATAGCCATGGATGCTGCTGTCTAAAGATGGGTTATGAAGTGAAACACTCATTAGCACTACATAAAAAGAGGCATATCCTAATTTATTGTACCTACTTGCCCACTTGATGACTGCACAAGGTTTACAATCTGTCAAACTTTCTTGCTAAGCAGGGAATGGACATTTAGGTTTGCATATTACACAAAGTCCTTTCCTTGCACCTTTACGTGCAATGGAAGCAAGAATAATTTGACTTACTTTGCCTTTAAACTGTGGAACTGAAAAACGTGGAACTGAAAAACTTTATGACACTAACTGGCTTTCCATTAAAATCTTGTGTTCATTGCGAGCAAGCCGCATCCTTCAAGTTTCAAATTAGTTGCGGAGCTGACACTAAAACAAGATTGGAGTAGAATCAAGCTGTCGTTTATCAAATTAATAAATGAAGCTTATAAATTACTTTTGAGTTTCAATTTCATTAGTTCAAGCATCTCTCAAGATTTCAAAATGCCCAAGAGTGATCAACACTTCCAATTTATGCAGTCCTACAAATGTAGGAATAGAGTACAAGATAAGAAGGAAGAAAAGCCATTACAGACAATCTTGGGTGCACTTTAAGCAAAATCCACTATTTTAAAACCATTATTTATGCGCAGAGCAGTTTAGCCGGTGCATAGGCTGAGGTGGTTTGACTTTAAGCACCGGATTGCTCTCAAAAAAATTAGTTGGCCGGAGCTCAAATCCACTGCTTAATGTTGGCATTACTGGAAAATCTTCTTGACTTGGAATGTGATGAAAACCCACCGTGTACCATAGCACAATGTCCTTATTTTCTATCATCCTATTCCTGTGTTAGCAATCAATTATTAGAATTAACCCAACAATTATTTTTGAAGAAAGTGGGGTGAGTCCATAGTCGACCCAGGCCGTTGGCTCAAGAACCAAATGATCCCCTGCCACAAGAGCAGTTAGCAGTGGATGTGGGGAATAACTTCCCCTTCCCCATGTTGCTATGTTTACGCGAGCATGAAATGGCCTAGGTGGCCAACACACGCATAACTGCATGCAAGTTGCGCTTCAGGTTAATTTTTGCTAAGGTTGCAATTTGGATGAAAATTTAAACTGGCCGAGAGGAAAGGTAGAAAAACTGGTTATTCTAGGCTTTGTTCTTATCAAAGTAAAAATGTTCTTATATAGAGCACTATCATGGTAGCTCTTTCATTGATGTTCTTGGTATGCAAAGTTTCTTTCTCCGAGGTCGTTCCATTGAATTTGATTATGTTAAGACAAGTTCAAAAGTCATGGAGCATGGAATTATGCATGAAATGGACACTTCCATGGATTCTTTAATTTCTAACCATTTTTAATAAAAATATGTTTATGTTCATGTTAATAGAGATTATTTTAATCGAATTAGTACCTGAGGCTCCATGTAGCTAGGGTATCATCCCCTCGGCTCTGATCAACAAATAGTCCCCCTGCCCACTTTTCGGACTTGTTATATGGTGTAACCCACACATTATAGTTAGTGAAGGCTGCCCGAATCTGCTCGTAATCATCCTCTGATAAGAGGGGACTTGTGATTGATCCAGGGATCAGGCGGTAACCAATGAAATTCCCCGTACGGGTCCTCTTGTTGGGATTAACTACTGATAGATCAGCTTGCTCCAAGCCGAGCTTAATCCTTGCATCGAACTCTGTTTTAGCTGTTTCACTAACAACCCTCCAGTAACTTTTCCTAGGCAACTTGTCATCATTCACTAGTGTCATTTGCATCTTGGATTTGACAAATGAATTTGCGTACCCATCCACATCAACATCAAGGTGGTAAGTAAGGAAGTGATCATGATGAGGACCCAAGGTATTTTCTGCTAATAGTGTGCCATACACTTCCTCCTTTATTTGGTCTTTGTGGGTGTATATTGATCCTCTTACTTGTAGCATACCAGTCAGTCCAACCTGTTAAAAAAAAATTATGATGTATAAGAATCCAGTTCTTTTTTTTTTTTTCGAGGGAGGGGGTTAATTGAGCAATAGAAATGATCTACCTACAGTGACTTTGATAGAACCACTCTGCTTAAATTCCCAATCATTTATGTAGTCATAGTTGCCCACAGTTGAAACCATCCTCACCACCAAGCTCACTTCTGGCCTAACCTCCCGTACCTGATAGATGAACATCCTCTCCCATTCAATCAAAGCAACAGCACTAAAAAAAAAAAAAAAAAAAAAATCACCTACCACATTGCCCGGGATTATAGTCTCAGTGTGACGCCACATGATATCCCCAGAATACCTCTCAAAGATGCAAAAGATATTAGGCATTTGCACAGGCATCCCATTTTGGCTAGCAAAATAAGCGTCCATGAAATATGCATTTTCTGGGCAGTCCCTAAGTGGCTCCAGTGGCATTGCAGACAGACCATACCCATACTCACCAGCATCAAAAAATGTCCTATAGTACCATTCTTTATTTAGGTCCATATATGGCACGAACAGCTCTGACACAAACCCTTTATATAGAACTTCACGATACTTCTGCTTCTCAACATCAAATATTGATGCCAATGATATAACTGGACCTGCTCTAGCATCGAAACTTAAATGAAAATCCCAATTGGCCCACCTGGTTTTTGGTCATATATAAAAAAATGATATTCTAAAATTGTTTATAGCAACAAAGATAAATATTTTTTAAATTATTAAGGGAAAAAAAAAATACTGTTATGGGCCCAGAGTATATCTGTTGGAACTAAAAGGTCATCCTGTGGCCCCTCACTCTTACCTAACCTTGTGTCCTTCGATCTCGAAATTTGGGCCATGAGGTTGCACCACGGTTGTCCCCTTCAACGTTGGCCCAAGAGGCGGCGTTTGCATCGATTCTCTGTAATCAGTTCCATCCGCCTTTGGGATTGGAACCGTTGATCTATCTCTAAAGTCCCTGATCATCATACGCTCGATGTCAACGATCAAGGAAATACCCTCAATTGGCCTCATATACAAATTAACTGTTCCATCTAAATAGTAACACATCACCCTGACGATCCTTTTGGACATTTCTTTCTCTCCAAACCACTCTGCGGCATAACTCCCACACGCCACCTCTTCAATCTTGAGTCCTCTCTTGTTAATTGATTCCATAAAGGGTCCATATTTTAACGTCAATTCAACGGCTGCGCTTAGCTCTTCGAAAGTGAACAAGGGGTAGCCATAGCCATCATGGACTTGATCAGAAATGATCTGATTGAATGTCAAGTCTACGATGATTTCATGAGTGGTTTGGTCTATTCTGGCAATTACAAAAGCTTGGCGATGTGGGTTTTTCTTGAAAGGGTTTCTTAACCATGAAAGGACAGTGGGTTTGGGTGGTTCTTCTAGGCCTACGTAATGAAAGGTGATGGTGTGAGATGAGGTGGGATATGAGTAATGGACAATAGCCTGAACCCATGTAATTTCAGCTGGGGTTAATGGGTCCAGTGGATGTGGATGCTGGCGTTGGTGAGTGGGGATAATGGAGAGGGCGGAGAGGAGAAGGAAGAGGAGAGTTTTGGAGAATGGAGACATGGGCGTGATAACCGGACAGTAATGGAAGGTTTTCGTCATTGGCGTAAGATTTATGAAGGTCTTAGTCTCTTCCCTTTGTGGGTCTTTATCCTCACTTGCGTATGCCAAGTCTTATGTGGAAAAGGTTGGTGTTTTGGATTGTTGTGACTAAAGCATCTGTTTTGCAGGGCCACACCACTGATTCTTCGCTCATTATTGTCTGTTTTGCAGGGCCACACTATTCACCCTTCACTAACCGTATTCCTGCATGAAATGTGCTTTTTCTTCCCATATATTCACCAACATTAAGCAATATATGATATGAACTTGGAATCTCAAGATACAAATCCGAGCTTTTACTACTGAAGTAACATATAATATCGAATTTGAATACATAAGACTGTGATTAAATAATATATAAAATTAGATTACAATATGACAATAAATTCCATTTCATATTATACCTTAAATCTTGAGGTTAATTAAACAATAGTAAAGATTATTTCTTTCCTATGAATTTTTTTATATATATAATTAAAAACAAGTTTTTGTTCAAAATAATAAAGAAATAAAATAAATTCATAATTTTATTAAGGGGGCGGCTACTATAAGATTGATTTTTTATCATAATGATCTAACAATTTTTATATCAAATATTTATACCGATATTCATGAACATATTATTTCAGTCATGTGTATACTTTAATTGATGATGTACAAATCTTAGTATAAATATTTGTTTTAAAAATTACTAGGCTCTCTTTTTATTATGTAAAGTTGATATTACTTCCATTTTCTTATAACAAGCACGCAAATCTAAGGCACACACACAAATTGTACAATCACACAGTATTGAAAATAGAAGAAGAATAACATAGGATTTAACGTGGTTCAACCGTGAGGTCTACGTCCACGGGCAAAACAAGAGAAAAAGTTACACTATGATGAAAAGAGCAAGATACAATCAATCAGAACTCTAAAACCCTAACTCCAGTGTGTTTCCCAAATATCTCACAACTCTACGGCAAAGGGTAGAATATTATAATATTTATACTGGTCCATACCGCGAGGCATTGCCCCTGCACCCCAAAGGAGATCAATGGTGAGTTTTGGGCCCAGGCCCTCTGCCACCACCACCGATCTCACTTTTTATCCCAATCGGGTTGTAGAACGAAATTTTCGGGTCGGGTCACAATTCAGGCCCATGAAAAAAATATCCAAAATTTCAAGCCATAAAAAATAACAATTCTTCCCATTGGTTTGAATTCTCTCAATCATCAACAAAATAACCACAAAAACACTTTGTCTTGCCATATGCCCTCGCAATGGCACTACTGAGCACTACAAATACCAACCAAGTCTAGGCAATGCCTAAACTTGCTGACTGGAACTCCCTTGGTCATCATATCTGCTGGATTATCACGTGTAAAGACTTTCTGCACAACTACAGTCCCCTGAGATATAATATCTTGAATGAAGTGATATCTGACATCAATGTGCTTAGTTCGCTCATGGTACATCTGATTCTTTGTTAGATGTATTACACTCTGGTTGTCACAAAACACTGTTGCCTTGTTATGTACAACCTAAGATCACCCACCAAAACTTGTAACCATAAAACTTTCTTTACTGCCTCTGCTAAGGCCATATATTCAGCTTCTGTGGTAGATAAAACAACTGTAGCTTGCAATATTGCCTTCCAACTGATAGTACTTCCAGAAAGAGTAAACAAATAACCTGTCAAAGATCTCCTCTTGTCTAAGTCTCCTGTAAAATTTGAATCCACATAGGCAACAACTGAATCACTCATCTTGGCCCTATCAAATGTCAAACCAACATCTTTAATATCTGTCAAATACCTCAAAATCCATTTCACTGCCTGTCAATGCTCTTTCCCAGGACAAGCCATGTATCTACTCACAACACTAACTGCTTATAAAATGTCAGGTCAGGTGCATACCATAGCATAAATGATGTTACCAACAACACTCGAATAGGGAACACTAGACATGTGCTCCATCTCCTCATCTGTTTTTGGTGACATATCTGCAGATAACTTGAAATGGGCAGTAAACGGAACAGTCACAGGCTTAGTATTATTCATGTTGAAATGCTTAAGCACTTTCTAAACATAGGCTTGTTGAGACAAGAAAAGCTTCCCAACACTTCTATCCCTGGTAATTTCCATTCCCAGTATCTTCTTTGTAGCACCCAAATCCTTCATCTCAAACTCATCACTCAACTGCTTTTTTAGAATATTAAATTGTGACATGCTTTTAGCAGCGATAAGCATGTCATCCACATACAATAGCAAATAAATAAAGGAATCATCTGAAAGCTTCTTATGATACACACAACTATCATATGAACTATGATTAAAGCTATTACAAACTATGAATGTGTCAAATCTTTTGTACCACTGCCTAGGAGACTGTTTCAGACCATATAAAGATTTCTTAAGCAAGCAAACACGGTTCTCCATACCTGGAATGAGAAATCCCTCAGGCTGACTCATATAAATTTGCTCCTCCAACTCACCATGTAAAAATGCTATCTTCACATCTAGTTGCTCAAGCTCTATATCATGAAGAGCAACCATAATAAGTAAGACTCTGATAGAACTGTGCTTCACAACTAGAGAAAATACTTCATTAAAGTCAATCCCCTCCCTCTGAGTAAAGCTTTTTTGTTACTAACCGTGCCTTATATCAAGGTGCTTCAACCCTTGGAGTGCCTTCCTTTTTCTTGAACACCCATTTGCAACCTACCACTTTTTGTCCCTTAGGCAATGTACAAGCTTCCAAGTCTGATTCTTGTGAAGAGATTTAATTTCTTCACTCATAGCACCAACCCACTGATCTGCATCTGAATAAGAAATAGCTTCTCTATAATTATTGGGTTCATGCACATCAACTATCTCAGTAACTGATAAGGCAAATGCAACTAGATCTGCATATGCATATCTCTGCGGTGGTCTAATCTGTCTTCTCTCTCTACCAGTTACAATGCTATATGGTTTTTGTTGCTGTTGCTCAGGTGCATCCTCTTGTTGATCAGGATCTTACAACTCATCTTCTGAATCACTGGACTAAACTGCTAAAGTATCAATATCAAGCTCCACCTATTCTCTGACACCGTGATCTGATTCTACTATTGACTTTTCCCTCTAACTATCCAATGAAGCAGACTTATTAAATATCACATCCCTGCTGATAATTAATCCTGGAGACTTTGTATTATTGCACCACAACCTGTAGTCTTTCACTCTAGATGCATACCCTAGAAATATGCATTTTCTTGCCCTCGGCTCAAGCTTACCATCTCTCACATAAGCATAAGCAGGGCAACCAAATACTCTCAGTTGAGAGTAATCAGTAGGTGAACTGGATCAAATCTCAAAAGGAGTTTTGCACTCAATAGCTGTAAATGGAGATCTATTAACCAAGAAACAGGCTGTATTAATTGTTTCAGCCCAAAAATCCTTTCCTAATCCTGAATGTGAGAGCATGCTTCGTTCTTTGTCACAAAGCATTTTGTTCATGCGTTCTGCAATACCATTCTCTTGTGGTGTCCTTGTACAAGTGCGATGTCTCACTATACCTTCATTGCTGTAGAATGCATCGAACTCACGATTGCAAAATTCAAACTCGTTATCAGTTCTAAGACGCTTGACCTTCTTTTCTGTCTGCTTCTCAATCATCGTCTTCCACTTTACAAAGGTTGAAAATGCCTCATCTTTTGTTTTCTGAAAATACACCCACACCATCCGAGAGTAATCATCTATCAAAGTCATGAAGTACCTGGCACCGCTCTTGAAAGGGATTCTGTTAGGACCCCATAGATTTGAGTGGATATAATCCACCGTTCCTCTGGTCTTGCGTATTGCCTTTTTATCGAACTTAACCCTAGTCTATTTGCCAAACACACAATGCTCACAAAAGTCCATAAATTTTGTTTTCTGCCCGTCTAACAAATCCCACTTGCTTAACACAGATAATCCTGTTTCACTCATATGACTAAGACGCATATGCCACAATTGAGTCTAATTCTGATTATTACTTCTGGATGCTACTGCAGCTTCCCCTGAAGTTGTACTACCCTGAAGAAAATACAATCCTGAAATCAAACTACTCTTCATGAGTACCATAAAGCCGTTGCACACTTTGAGAACTCCATTCTCTGCATGATATCTGAATCCATGAGAGTCAAGTGTCCCAAGAGAAATCAGGTTCCTCTTTAGTCTTGGAACATGCCAACACTCTATAGTTCTGACAACGCCATCAAACATCCTTACCAATTCCTTCAACAAATAATGCATGATCATTGCCCTGAAACACCTTGTCTCTCATCTGTTTGTAAGTGACAAACTAGTTTCTGTGTGGACACATGTTATAAGTAGCACCAGTATTAAGAATCTAAGAATTTTGTCCATGATCTAAACTCACGGACTGCACTCAAAACAGTTGGCCTTTTTCATTCTTGACTTAGCTCTGGCCTTAGATTTCTTCCTACTGGAAGAACCCTCCCTTGAATGTGTTCTTCCCCTGCTCACCAAACCTTCCCCCTCAAATCTTTCTTTATTATCTGAAATTTTTTTTTCAACTCCTTTGATTTTAGAGAATTACTAACATCGTCTAGTAAAATACTGTCTTTCCCATATAACAAAGTATCAACAAAAGTTTCATAGGAGGTTGGCAAAGAACATAACTTAATAAGGGCCTGATCCTCACTATCAATCTCAATATCAATATTCTTCAGATCCATAATAATTGAATTGAATTCATCCAAATGTTCTTTAATGGGCGTACCTTCGCTCATTCTCATATTGTACAGTCTTTTTTTCAGATACAGGAGGTTGATCAGCGATTTAGCAGAGTATAACTCCTCTAATTTCTTCCATGCCACAGATGCTGAGCTTTCATCAGCAATCTCGCGTAGGACATTATCAGTTACGCTCATAAAAATCCCACTCAAGGCTCTCTCCTTTAGATCGGCCTTCTCCGCCTCTTGGATACCTTCGGGAAAGTTATCCTCGATTATCTTCCATAGACCTTGTAGGATCAAGAAAGATTTAATTGTAATCTTCCACAGACTGAAACTCAATCCACCATCAAACTTCTCCATCTTATACTTCATTGAAGACGACGCCATCTGTGAACCCTAGGTTTTAAGCATAAAGCTCTGACACCAGTTTCTTATAACAAGTATGCAAATCTAAGGCACACATACAAATCGCACAATCACACAGTATTAAAAATAAAAGAAGAATAATACAGGATTTAACGTGGTTTAACGGTAAGGTTTACGTCTATGGGCAAAATAAGAGAAAAAGTTCCACTATGATGAAAAGAGCAAGATACAATCAATCAGAACTCTCAAACCCTAACCCCAGTGTGTTTCCCGAATATCTCACAACTCTATCAGTCCGTGCTCTCCGCCACCACCACAGATCTCACTTTTTATCCCAATCGGATCACAGCGCGAAACTTTTGGGTTGAGTCACAATTCGCGCCCATGAAAACATATCCAAAATTTCAAGCCACAAAAAATAACACATTTATTTATATTCTTTAATTTTTATATAAGTTCAATGTACTTTTTATTAAAGGTGGTGTGACAACAATAAATTTAATCTTTTATAATAATGAGCATAACAACTATTATATCAAATATTTATATTAAAATTTAAATATATATTATTTTAATTATATATTAATTAATTTTACATAAAATTTTAATATAAATATTTAATTTTAAATATTATTAAAATTTATATTTATTTACAATGCATCCATTCAATTGAAATTAAAAAATTAGCTGAGGATATTGTATTAAGGGGGGAAAATAGCACCAATTAAGTGGGCAATTTTTGGGTCAAAAAATGAGCAGCATACCCTTGTTTTTTTCAGAGGTCCGCTGTAAAATCAAAGCTCAAGCTGAAGCCACAGTTATACGCAAAGTCCAGGCCCAGCAACCCAAATGCAATCTAATAATATTGATTTTTTTTTTTATATATAAAAAATGAAAATTTCTGAAAAGCGCTCGCTCGGTCTAGGAAGCTCTAGAACTTGAGAGACAGCTCTGTGTTAGTTCATTGCAGGTCTCGCTCTCATCAACGCAATCTCTCTCGAAGCCTCTAACTGTCTTTCTCTCTATCTTTACCACTACCACCTTCTCATTAGCAACTTTCCATCTCTCCTTCCACATTTTGCATTTTCATATCAGGTTCGTAGCTCTTTCTCATCTTTATATATGGGCTTAATTTTAGTTACACGCTTCTTTCTTGTTTCTTTTATTGCAATTATATTTTGGACATGCCATGAAGTAGTGATCCTTGCTTCTCGTTTTCTTACTTGTTTCTTTAATCAAATTAAGTTAATAACTGCTACTGAAGTAAATGAGCATCTCTGAATTTGGGTTGTTGTTGTTCTTCTTGTTTATCGTGGAAAGGATGGCTTCTTCTCAAGCATATTTACGTTCTTTTCAGTTGGTGAAATTCTTTTATTCCGCCACACTGTTTCCGTTTAGCAAAATCTTTGATACGGATAACTGTATCAATATTTGAATATTGATGGCTTCACATATAACGTACGTTAAGCTTTTTTAGAGTTAGTTCTGGAAGGTTATTTAATTGATTTGTTTCTCTGAGTCGATAGATTATAGATATAGCTATACAAAAGCACACATACTAAAGAATGAATTTTTATTTAGAAATATATAAAAAAAAAATGAGGCTAGCCTATGGGAGTTGTCTGTCAAAAGACTATAGGACTGCAGGGGATATTCGGTGTCTTTTAAAATATATACTTATTAAATGTTTCATGGTAAATTCACCATGAAACCATTTACACATGCTTCATGAAAGCCTAATGCAATTACTAGATAATTTAGTATTCATTTAACCCCTTTACATGGTTTGGTTAGGGGTCTCACCATTTGATATGTCTCCATAGATTTGGTTAGAAAAACCTTAGAGGTGTTTGTTGAAATACCCAGGTGAACCAATTTTACTGTTATTTGATGAATGGGGACCGTGTTCTTCATGTCCTTGTAGATTGTTAGTCATATTCTCAATATATATAGGAACACTATGATTGCCTGTTGTGGTGTTATAACCAAGAAAAGGGATACGACATTCATCAGATGGCTTAGGCAAATAGACATCTGGCCTATTTGGTGGCATAACGAGAACAGAATCAATAGCGATACATTTCTTGTCGCAATTTGACATTGGAGATCTAGTTGCAGACAAAATATGCTGAAGATAATCACACTTTCTTTAAAGTTTCTTATTGTTTTTTATTATGAGCTTTCTTGTAAGCTTGGTCTAGATATCTTTTAGTGGAAATCTTCCAAAGGCTCTGTGGCAAACATAATCTGTTCTAAATATATATATAGCCAGTGGGAAGTTGTTTCCTTGATTCCTAAATGCATTTTGGTGTATGGGACAAAACTGTGTGCCCATGTACACGCTTATCATCATTAGAGCTTAATCTTGGAGAGGGAAACATTCCAAGTTTACCTTATCATTCATATTTTCTTAATATAGTTGAACGAGAAGGATGCTGAGAAAAGAAAGCAAACAGAGTGTCCTGTCTCTCCTAATGTCAAAAAACAGGAGGATAGGAAGAGAGAAGTGTACAAATTTTCTCCTACCAGTATTAATTTATTTAATTCTGAGAATCTGGAGTCAAGGTCCCAACTGCAGTTCTGCCTTTCATGCTTTCCTTTATTGATTTTCATAACTTATGGGCGTGATTTGTTTTTCTTTTATTATGAAGTGTCGTATAAATTTATCATTGCCATAAAATTTGTCAAAGTGTAGAAATGGCCGAACAGCAGTACATTGTGGTATCTGATAGTGAAACCATCGGAGAGGAGAAATCTTCTTCTGCTTTTCCTGAAATTGCGATTGGAATTGACATTGGCACATCACAGTGCAGTATAGCAGTCTGGAATGGCTCCCAGGTAGAACTCCTTAAAAATACTAGAAACCAAAAGTTGATGCTATCATATGTCTCTTTCAAGGAAGATACTCCTTCAGGAGGAGTCAGTAACCAACCGTCCCATGAGCTCGAAATGTTTTCTGGAGCTGCAATCTTCAATATGAAACGCCTAATTGGCAGGGTTGACACTGATCCAGTTGTTCAGGCAAGCAAAAGACTTCCATTTTTGGTACAGACTTTGGATATTGGTGTCCGCCCATTTATTGCAGCCTTGGTAAACAATGCTTGGAGATCCACCACTCCTGAAGAAGTTCTTGCAATATTTCTGGTGGAATTACGAGCCATGGCTGAAGTTCAGCTGAAGCGGCCTATAAGAAATGTTGTTCTTACCATTCCAGTGTCATTTAGTAGGTTCCAACTGACCCGGATTGAACGAGCTTGCGCCATGGCTGGTCTTCATGTCCTCAGGCTGATGCCTGAGCCAACAGCTGTGGCATTGTTATATGCACAGCAGCAGCAACAGACTGTGCATGAGAATATGGGAAGTGGAAGTGAGAAGAACGCCCTCATCTTCAATATGGGTGCTGGATATTGTGATGTAGCTTTGAGTGCTACTGCTGGAGGGGTTTCGCAGATTAAAGCCTTGGCAGGAGCTGCTATTGGAGGCGAAGACATCCTACAGAATATGATGCAGCATCTATTGCCAAAATCAGAAAGCCTTTTCTTGAGCCATGGCATCAATGAGATCAAATTGATGGGATTGCTTCGAGTTGCAACCCAAGATGCAATCCACGGGCTTTCTTCCCAGAACAGTGTTCAGGTTGATGTGGATTTGGGAAATGGGAAAAAGTTATGCAACATAATTACTCGGGAGGAATTTGAGGAAGTGAACCATAAGGTGTTTGAAAAGTGTGAGAACCTCATAAAGCAGTGCTTACAAGACTCAAAAGTAGACATAGAGGATTTGACTGATGTAATACTTGTAGGGGGATGCTCATACATCCCAAAAATAAGAAATATTGTCAAGGATATATGTAGAGCAGAGGAACTCTACAAAGAAATGAACCCATTGGAAGCTGCCGTCTGTGGGGCAGCTCTTGAAGGAGCAGTGGCTTCTGGAATCAGTGATCCTTTTGGAAGTTTGGATCTATTAACAATCCAAGCTACTCCTTTAGGCATTGGGATAAGAGCTGATAGAAACAACTTTGTTCCTATAATACCTCGAAATATGACAATGCCTGCAAGGAAAGAGCTGTCCTTTACAACCACTCATGATAACCAAACAGGAGCACTTATCCTTGTTTATGAAGGCGAAGGAAAAACAGTAGAAGAAAATCATTTACTGGGCTATTTCAAGATTGTTGGAATTCCCCCAGCACCCAAAGGAGTTCCGGAGATAAATGTGTGCATGGACATTGATGCCGCGAATGTGCTGCGAGTTTTTGCTGGAGTGACGATGCCAGGGACTGAACTTCCAGTGGCACCTTTTATGGAAGTAAGGATGCCTACAGTTGACGATGGACATGGTTGGTGCGCTGAAGCGTTGCATAGGGCTTATGGGTCTACACTAGACCTAGTTACCGTGCACAAGAAGGTTTAATTATGATGGTGATCAGAGAAGAAAATCTAGGAAGATGAACAGCTTATAAGAATGATATTATGTTTACATATTTCCAAAAATGTGTGAGGAAATAAAACTTGTTATCTTAACTTTGATATAATGTTCGTTCATGCTCTATTTTAAGTGTTATTCAAAATTTTACGAGAAATCTAGTTGGTTGGGATGTTAGTTATGTTCTCCCTTCCTTTGATTGCGTACCAGTGATGATGAAAATTTGTATTTTAGTGATTTGCTGTCTTCAACATTCTGTTAAGGGGAATTAGTTGATAATTACGCCTTTATTTCTTTCCTTTCAGAATCTTACATTGATTTTCTCATACTTGGCAAGAAAACTATGACTACCTGAAAGATGGCAAGCCTTCAGTGAGACGGGTCAACAAAGGCTGATGTTTTCTGGACAGAAGTTTCTTTGATTCCTACCTCGAAAAGTGGCAAAAATTCAAACTGCAAACTTTAGCTTGTTGATTTTTCATTTGGAATCCATCTACAATGATATTCGCTAATAATTTAAAATCATTTTTCTGAGAACAGAAGCTCATAGCCCTGTTAGTAACAATCATCTAGGATTCACTCTTCTTTTCCCTCTCTTTACTACCTTAATTCTGCAACAATAAGACCATGTCTGTGCACTGGTCGGTAATCTACAAGTGAAGATGACACCCTACATCAGCTTGATGGATCATGTTGTTACCGATGGCTGCTTTTCAACTCTTCATGATCTTTTGCGGGTAATTTTTATCCCATTGTTAAGAAAAGCCATTATCATTTCAATGCTAACACTACCAGTATGCATTGGGTTGAGATGAGTATTAATAATCCTAATATACAAAGTTATAAACTACTGTGTTATTTTTAGTAAGAAATTTTTGTTTCAAAATTTTAAATTGATATATTTTGTATCAAATATATGTTAGAAAAACAAATTTATATATTATATTTAATCAATAAAATTAAAAATATAGAGAAAAAAAATAAAAAAAAAGGGTTATTCCGAACTTGGCCTCGAAATTTGTTATAAGTTTTAGACGAACTCAGATTCGATAACTCGTATCAATTTGGACTGAGCTGGGGCCTAAGCTCAATAAAATTAATTCAAGCCGAGCTTAGTTTTGCCTTCAACTCAGCCCAACCCAGCCCAGCCCATCTACATGGCAACACAAAAGTAAAAGCCCCTAGTTTTGGTCTAATTGGTATCCTCTCTAGAATATAACCACGTGAAGACATCCAGATCTTCTCTGCTTTAACAATTTCAGCCTACAATCTACAATCTTTACTCTTCAGGGGGTGATGTTGGGATTGTCTATGGAAGAAATGGATGCAAGCTCCCCTCCCCAAATTCAGTAATTAGTTTCCTCACACAAGACTTGAATTATGAACTTCAATTATCCGAATCTACGATGCTAATCTCAGAATAATAGAAGCATTGAAAAGAACTAATTTGTTAACAAGCATTGGGGTTCCAGATGAGGCCATTGCCTATGTAGCATCAAGCCAAAAAGCTGCTGGTAAATATACTAACATACATTCAGAAAGGAGTTAGGTTCCCATATGTGTGTGTGTTGATAACGAGGCAATGGCAAGGGTGGTGCAGGAGGCAATGATAAACATTTGCCTTATAACATTAAATGGATGCTTATTAATTTTCAGTACAGCTTCTATTGTTGTTAATTGATGGGGTTTTGACTAGAATTCAAATGGTAAAATCGAGTCTGATAGCACTGAGTAAATTGATTGTTTCTACTCAGAAAATTAAAACTGATTGTTTACTGAACCCATTTTAAGTGAGATATGAGAGAGACCCATAGAGCTAGCAAAGCAAAGGACATGAGTTGGGCAGACTGGCAGGGCATTAAAAAAAAAGCATATGCACTGCCCATTAACTGAGAAATTGATATTATTTTGTGATGAGTTGTTTTATTGGGCTATGTGCATCACAAAGCAAAGAACAAAAGCCACAAAAATCGGCAGTCGATCAGAGTTGCAAGTAAATGAGGGCGACCCTTTCTGTGGTCCTTGCCGCCTTCCTTAATGAGAAACACTTTCATGGCCAGAAACAACAAAGAATAAACTCCAAACAGAAACAGTTCTGGTACTAGAATCACAGCCTTAGTTTGTCCACACTGACACCCTTGTCAAGCTAATGACAAATACTCCAATGGAAAATAGTGCAAGGCAATAGAATCCAAGCGGAAAAACTCCAATACTCTAACGTCACTTCTAAGTATGAGTACCTTGATGCCTCAACGACACCACCTAAACGACAAAATCCCAACTATTATATTTGCTGAATCCAATTCCCAATACTCTTATCGCACTAGAATCAGAAGCTACATTTTGACTTCCCTCTAATAACAAAACACGACACATATTCCTACTACCTACTCTCCATCGTTGAAACCAACCCATCTATCTATTATATATTTATTTTACAAAACTATATGCACTGACCAAATTCATTAACAATACAATATTACAAATACAAGAGCTAGCGCGTAACGTAAGTTTTCAAACTTGGGTCTCTATTTATTATAAAATTCCAAACAAAACAAGTCCCAGATTCTCAATATATATATATATATATATATATATATATATATATATATATATATATATATATATATATATATATATATATATTGCTTTGAAACAGAGATCTTTTCAACGTTTGCATGGTCTTTGCTGGTATACAAATATACAATAGTAAATTTCCAATGCAATGTTCACCGTTTCGACCACGCTATCTTCGTCCTATGCCTCACCCTCCAAAAACGTGGACTTCTTGTTGATTTATATTTGAATGTCTTAGGCCACAGAGTTCGAAATCAGACATGATGCACAAGAATTCATAACCCACCTCGCACGTAGTCTCTTCTTAATTGCTTTGGTCAATCAATGCACCACCATATATCATATAGTTAATTAATAAAGCATCATTTCAACAAATAATTAATCAATTATTAGTACTTGTGTCAATGTTGCCATTGACATTTGACACTTTAGTTAATGTAATAGTAAAATACTAAACACTCCTATTTACTCTCTCTCTCTCTCTCTCTCTCCGTTTTCTTGTAGCTCTTGTTTTCCGCTTGCATGAGCTTCTCTTCATTTAGAACCGTTGTGATACTGACATGTGGCGACGTTTAAGGTGGGGAGAGACGATGGAGATGAGACCACCAAGCGGAGGCCGCATCTTTGACCTGTATATCATCTCATCGTACGGCCGCCTATAGAACTTCAAATAGGGCAAAAACGACTGTCGAGACTTGTCAGTCCTGTTGACATAGCATTCTTTCTTGAAAAACATGGCCGGTGATTGGAGGAACGATGGCCGTGGGGTTCGTGGGTGAGAAATTTTGATGGGCTCACTCGTGGTCACTCGCTGTGGCAGCGGAGTTGATGGGAACAAATTTTTCTTAGCGGGCCTGCCGTAGCTTCCACCACTGATGCTGCTGAGTGGCGTTCTAGCTGCTGGTGATGCGAAGGAGAGAGACCTGGCGTTGAGCGGGGAAATTAAAGCCGGGCCTAGAGGATAGGGGCAAGTAGGTTCTACTTTTGATGCTGATGTGTCGGTCAAGGTTAGGTACCAAGGTTTGAGCGAGTCAAAATGGTGGGACACAGTGAAGGAAAATCTTGAGGAAGAGCATGAGCCGATCTTGGACGTTGATATTATTGGCGAAGGATCGAATCGGAGGGATGAGGCTCGCGGGTAGGAAGAGAAGTCACTGAACTCCAATGATTCTTCAAAATCCAACGACGATACCACTATAATCACCGTTGACAGCTCAACAAAGGGACGAACACCCTGTAACAATTAAAATTTTGCGGTCATATTTACTATATATTGTTTTAAAAAATTGACATAAATAAAAAAAAAAAAGACTTTTTTCATATATGAATTATTATTTTTTGAAATTATAAAATATATATTTAATTTATTTCATCATTAGTTATATATTTAATAAAGAATTAATAATCATATAATTTTGAAACTGTGGAAACAATCGGTGGATTAAGGACCCACGAACACAGAAGAACGTGTATGAACAAGAAACTGAACATAAAAGCGAATAAGATTTGACTTTAGCTTAATGGCCCAGGAATGCAAAAAAGCACAATTTACGGTCAAACAGTTACCAGAACTGCAGATCCAGCTAGTTTCAACAGTGACTTGGGGAGATAATGAGGACAAAACAATTTTTCGGTTGATATAGAAAAAGATTACCAAATTAGGCAGAATTTGAATTTACCTTCCATAGATAAGAAAATAGAGACGGTGGGTCTATTATGAAAGCCTTGCAAAGCCTGCATGGATAGTATTCGCCCACAATTTTCAGTGTTGCCAGTAATAAGTTCATAAAAGCCGATGCTGATCTGAAAAAGCCTGCAATTAAATTTAAATAAGAAAAATAAATACCCATTTAATTACTAAACAAACCCATTATGAGATTTAAATAAAAAATTAAAGCCTCAGCATGGCAGATGATTTATCTTTAGTATTGATTTTTGTGGCAAAAGCAGAAAAAGAAAAGGGGAATCCTGGGTATTTCTGGTGAGGATCAAAATATTTAAGTGCTGCATCAGAGAAATTGACCGATTCTAGGAGAGAATAAAAACCGATGAGGTTCAATTCCCGAGAATACCCCTACAAAAATGGACCAATAAGAGAGCCATGAACGTGACACTTAAAGGGGTACTCCAGACATTGTCTCAGAATATCTCAGACCCCTGCCGGTTCTCCGACATGGCTGCGTGCCTGGTCTCATAAATTAGGCTGCTTTACAAGCGTGTAATACATGCATAGCTTGTAAAATTACTTAAAACTACATCAATTTTCAAAAATTTTCATATTGTCGAAGGGTGATGTGTCCAATGGCCAAAGGGGCTTACTTGCGTCGAAGAGGAGTACAAATTGTTCAACGTTTTTTGCCATTGATCCTATGGCCACCTCAAGTGTAAAAACCAGCAGCCGAGTGAACCTGCAATTTAGGGGGAAAAAACTAGGAAATAAGCAAATAATTCAAACCTAAGAAAAGGAAATGTAGCTTATTTGGGTTACTCACAGTTTCTGCGAATGGAATTTGTGGTAATCTTGCTTCATGCGAAAAATCTGCACAAGAAGACGCAAATGGAAAACATTTGTCTCAGCTCAAGCATTCAGTTACATTCCATATTGAAGAAAAAAAGAGAGGGAGAGAGAAAGATCAGAGATAAAGAATCACCACAACAGGTCTGGAATCTTCATCATGCCCAGCCACATAGGCAACTCCTTCAGCGAGCTCAGCTGAGAACTCATCTGCTATTAGTTGCTCTGCATTAAAAAAAATAAAATAAATCAATAATTTTTTTTTTAAAAAAGTGAGGGATTTAAGTTTTGTTTCTAGTTAACTTCTTCTTTATTTTGAATTAAGGGCATCTTCTTTTTTTTTTTTTCTTTTTTTGTGCAGATCAGGGCGTCAATAATTACAGGATTTTTACTTTAACGACCAAATATTCAAAAGGAAAACAAAGAAAAGCAAGATTCTAGTATAATGAAACAAAAAGAAAAGCAGACGCTTGTAAAAAATGTAGAAGCAGAGAAATTCATACAAGGCTTTTTGAAGAGAATAGAAGAGAGAGGAGAAGGAGAAGGGTCTAATACCAGTGCCTATACTCTCTCTCCAAGACAGGCAAGCCCTTAAGTGCTTAGCAGCCTTCTTCACATTATCACCTTTTGCTTTCAGAAACCGTTCTATACAAGCATTGTTGCAGAACTTCTCCTGTTATTATTAGGAATCATACATCAGAGAGGATAAAGCTCAAAGAGATAAGTGCAAACGAAGTACAAGGAAATGATTACATGTACATATAGCCTTTATGTTTGCTGATGAAACTTTAAGACATCAAACTTTTATTAGTTGAAACTGCAGAAACCCAGCCACTACAGTAGAAACACTACATAGCCTAACAGGGTAACTCATAATTATAGAGACGAAAAACCAGCTAACGAAAATGCAGAAAGCAGGCAAAGAACAGTGGAAAAAACACAAAACCCACCTGTTTCACTGTGAGTGGAGATTGTTTTCTTAGAAGCTCGAGAACAGCTTCAACTCTCTCGTTGCCCTTGTGATCTCTAAGTTGTTGCTGTTCTTTCTTACCCATTTCGAGAAAAACAGAGTGATATCAAGAAAACACTACAAATATACCAAACTTCTTCTTCACGCAACCATTAAAAACTTGCACTTGCAGCGGACAGAGCGAGAAACTGAAAGGGAAACTGGCAAACTTTGAATAGAGGGATGGAGGAGGACAGGGCTCTATATAGCAAAGGACAGCTAATAACGCCGTTATGTAGCGGACAAAATATTTAAAGAGTTTCAACGTCAACTTTGGTTTCTTTAGTCAATGATGTGCAAGCGATTCTCAACGGAAAGCGTCACTGTCATGTTACCCGTTAATGTTAGTGCCATTAACCATTAATCTCTCTCCTTTCAACCAAAAAAAAAAAAAAAAAAACTACTAGTTCCTGTCACCCTTTAATTCTCCCTTTTAGGACATGCATATAATTTCACTCCTGTTTAGGAAAGGAAAATATCAAAAATGTCCCTGTTCTCATCATTAAAAGACTTCATTTATGGAATTAAACTTATAGTCCAAGCCAACACTTGAAAACATAATAATTATAATATTAGTGAATCATTTAGATACTCATACTAGTGTTTTTTTTTTTTTTTTTTACTTAAGGTCAAATATATCTTTAAGGTAATTTTTGCATATTAAAATTAAGTTTCTTCTTTAAATTATTTTAATAACACACTCTCTCATATTTAATGCATTCAAGGAAATAATTTTAAATTACTCTTCATTGAAAATAGTCTTAATTAATAAAAATAATAATTTTTATCATTATCAATTCAATTTTTCTAATAGATACAAATACCCACTCATTAATTTTATTTAATAAACTCCTTATACTCACTTATTAAGATTCATTTATTATACTGTAGATAACTATAATTTTAATGATAAATACACATTCCCTTATACTAATGGGTGCATTTATTATTATAATTGTAATTTTTCATACTAATAAAATGAATTAAATAAATGTTAATGGTACATATTTACACCCATTATAAAAACAATTATCAATTAAATTTATATGAAGAGTAATTATTGAATTTAATAATAACTCATATATATATTTTCAACAAGATGCATCTAATATAAATTTGAATTCATATGAGAATGAATTTAATAATCGCTAGATTAAATATTTGCATCAAGTTTGTACAAAGTTAATTAAAGTATGTCTATGGAGTGTATGAATCTATATGTAAATGTTTAGGGTGCATCTAATATAAAATCGAGCTCATATGAGAATGAACTTAATTACATTAGATTAAATATTTATCTCAAGATATATGCAAAATTAATTAAAGTGTACATATAAAGTGCACAAATTTATATGCAAAAATTCAATTTAATAGTGGATACACTTATTTTTATATGAGCTCAAACTTTTCATAAATGCATTTAAATATTTAATCTAGTGATTAATGAGTTCATTTTTATATGAATTCAAGCTCTCCGTCACTGTATTTTATATAAAATGATGCTTTTTTAAACAGTAATGACAATAGTAATATCAATGAATGAATTATTGATGGATGCAATAATTTAGCAAGTGTGTGTTATCTGAGTAAGTTTGATAGGGGAAAGCAAAAAAATGATAAGCTAGGTAAGAGGGTAAGTAGTAGTACATAGATGAAGGATGCGTTGGCAAAGGACTCCCGTGAACGGATATTTCGGGATAATAGGACGTATGTGAGTTTTGGCTATACCTAGGCAAGTTGGTGCAATTTATTGGGTGAACTGAAGACTCAATGTGTATTTTGCTCCTTGTGTGTAATAAAACAGTATTGTATATTTACTCTTTTGGGTTGCTGGGAGTTCTGTTTTTTTGTCTAGAAAAGGGAAACAAGAATTCGAGAGAAAATCAACCATGACTCCGTCCAAAATGGTAAGGTGACTGCCAATGCATATTTAGAACCTATTTGACATTACTATTAAAATTATTATTGAGTGAATTATTTTTTAAAATATATTAGTTAGAGAGTATTAAAAAATAATTAAAAATTAGATTTGATCAATTTTAATTATAAAAATATTAAAATAATAAAATAATTTTTTAAAATTATTTTTAGTCTATTCATCTCTCCTTTCCAATTGTACATTATGAGATCTACAGCCTACTACAAAATTGCTACGTACTTCCATGTCTTGTGGTAGATTATTGTGCTACACCAATTAAATCTAATTCCCTTTACTTAAAATTTTACGATAATTCAATTATATTTAATTATATATAAATTTTATTATAAGTATTTTTTTTAATTTAAATTTATATAATTGCAACCCGTCGATAAAAACACCGTTAAATCTCCAGACATTCTCCACGTGTCCCGCTTTTTTTATAACCCTAATTTTCTTCTTCTAATTATTTGATTTTATTATTTTGGTTTAATTGAAAATCGAAACAGCGTCTAGGCTGCCTCGACTCGTGGAACCAGCTTGCTAGCTGCTTCTGCTCCACTCCCAAGCTAACATGGAAACCTTACGCTCAAACTCCGTGTACCGCATACTATCATTTCACATTTCCCTATCTCACGCTCGTAATGAGAGCGTAACTAGAGCAAAAGTGCAAAAAGCTGAGCAATTGGAATTCACGATCTCAGCAGCCGAGTGAGAATATAATATAACAATTGCAGGGGTAAAAGCAAGTAATCGTCTTAACTGAGTTTTATTTTTATTTATTTTTTTTTAAGGGAAAGAAAAATGTAAGCTTTATCGTAGTAATTAATTAAAAAAAAAAAAAAAAGGAGAAAGTGTTACTCAGTGAGAGAGATTTGTTTCAGTTGTCATCATTCAAATAAGTCACAGATTCTCCCAAGTCTTTATTTATATTTTATTATTATTGAAAAAAATTAATTAATAAAAAAAAAGTGGATATTATAAGGATGACAAGGTGGAATGTGAACAGGATATGTATGTAAGCATCCCACGTGGCCCAAGTGGCAATAAAGTTGGTTCCCTTAATCCTTGATTTCACCTACCACACCATTTGTCTTTAGATTTCAAAATTTGAAACCATATTAGTTAAGCTAAGTTGTATAGAAGATGATCGAATCATTACCCTTTTAAATTCAAACCATGCATTATGTATAGTTAGTGCTTTGCTTTCCCTCTCTTTTTCTTCTTATAATAATAAATTCTTTTTTTTTTTGGGGGGGCATTATTGAAAGGAAAATGGGCAACTGGCCAAAATGGATTGGCAGTGGGCAGTTTGTCTGGCATTTGGACGCAACTGAGAAAAAGGATCCTGTCTGTCTGTCTTTATGGAAATAGGCCCAATCAGAAGTCTGCTTCAGGCCGGATAACGCCATTTTTTCGTTGTGTAAACTCTAAGTCTCTTCAAATTGTTAATTTGAAAGACAAGAAAACGAATGCAATTTGCTCTCATTATGAGACCTTTTGTGGATGAGGTTCAAAGAATTGACCAATAAACGTGACTAATGATTGTAGATGCCAAAAAAAAAAAAAAAGAAAAGAAAAGTTGAAGAAAGAAAAAAGGTACTCTCCACTACCAGGGAGATTGGAGTGAAAATCATCCCACTATGCTTCCCATTTAATTTATTTGTTTTAAATTCATGTAAAAATTATGCTGGTATTTGCAAATTAAAAAAAAATATTTGGATGATTTAAAATTTAAGTCTTTCTACTTTCTATTGGGGCGCGACGCTCATAGTGATTAAGGGAGTCAAAGATCAAGAAGTGGATTATTTATCAGCCAAGTATTTTTTTTTTATGGTAAGATCCAATCTCCCAGCTAAATAGGGGGGCGATCTACCTTAGAGGGAAGCACCATTGCGAGCAGCGGTGGACCAGCGGAAGCTAATATTAAAAATGTCTTTTAATTTTCATATAAATTCGTATAATTATCAAAGGCATTTAAAAATGAAAAATAGGAAATTTTGAACCTTTTCTTCTCCTTGAATACAGTAGAAAGAAGTAGTAGTGTTAACGTTGTTAAAAGGTGGTAGACAAAGTGGAAAAGAAAAAGGAAATATGATTGCAAATTGGGGTGAAGGCATGCATTTTTTAGGAACCGTTAGAAAAAGATGGTAAGCTAAGCACACCATAGCAGCTTTTGTAATGCCATTTGAGCCCTTCCCAATTGTGGGCTGTCTTCTTGACCAACGCCTAATTTCATCGTATGGGACCCATATGTCTAATGGGCCCCCCCATTTGCCCCCAAAATTTCTAATTTTTCACATCATGACTTGTTGGGTCTTGGTTGTTGAAATACAATTGATTTTATTTTTAATTTTAAAAAAAATTTTACTTACCCCCTAT
Source organism: Hevea brasiliensis (assembly GCF_030052815.1). NCBI lineage: Eukaryota > Viridiplantae > Streptophyta > Magnoliopsida > Malpighiales > Euphorbiaceae > Hevea > Hevea brasiliensis. The sequence goes on along the minus strand of NC_079507.1, from coordinate 73,075,931 downwards.
TTGAAAAATTAAAATTTTACAAGAATTTTATACTGAAGAGGTTCAAAGGGGATTAATGGTTGATCATTTACATGGTTAATAGAGATAAAAGAAAGGGGTGGGTGGGGGGGAAATGATACTTGCATAGATTGATGGAGAATGAGTGGTTAGTATGTTCATGTTAAAAATAAAATCAGACAATAATTCAAGAAAAAGTCATGTTTATAATTATTATATGATCTTTTAGCTTTAATCTTTTGATTTGGGTAGTGGGTTAATGGTTTGATTTGATATGAAAGAAAAAAAAAAAATATATGTACAGTTAAGTGATTAGACCTTATTGTGCTGGATATTCGGTGTGCTTGTGGAATTAGGTAAATTGTTACATTCATCTGTTACGTTACATGGATATATGTGACTGCTTTTTATTTTATTTATCAAAATTCAAATATTAAGACCATATTATAAAGAATTTTTTTAATCATTTATTAATCTTGAACATGAATAATTTATTTTTGCAAATGAAGAAGATAGATTTAAGAATAAATTGTAAAATTATCTCATAAGAAAGTATTTAAAATCTTAAAAAAAAGAAACCTCCTAATGACGAAAGGGCTGGAATTGGAAGGGATAAACATGGATTTTTGTATTTTGTTATATTTATCATATATCATAAGAATTATTATTATTATATTATCATAGACAGTACTTCTTGTGCATGAGTTATGACCTTAACTATTAATGTAATTCGATAAACCTCGATAATTTGGAGTGAGCGGACAATGAAAAAAAGGGAGCATCTTTGTACATATATTTGATCCCAGTGCCACCACCATGGCAACCTCATTATAGTAAAAAAGATTCTGAAGATCAGGAAGACAGTGTCCAACTTCAAGGGCTGCAACAATTAATGGGCAATTGAAGATCCACCAATACACTCAGGTAGTGGTAAATGTTCTGATGAGAGGCAGTAGTCAGAAAGAAATTAATATCAATTTCAATAATTAAATGATTTTGAACCCTACCACTGAAGAGGAATCTATCATGTTTGTATGGTAGCATATTGTTGTATATGATTCTTTCTCTAACTAGTTTTAAAGAGGGTACTATGTGGCATATGAACTTGTTTGAATAATAATTAGCTGTGGAAATTCGTACTAGTGCTGCAATCAAACTTTCAAACTTAAAATGATGCTATATTCACAGATGATGAAGATGAGATTTCCGCTCACTGCATGCGATATCACAGAGATTCTGCATTTTTTTTTTTTTGTTTCTATTATTGGAGTTTGATCATCATTTCATTAACATGATAAGGTCTTTCTAAAGTAGCAAAAACTAAGTAGCATTTTATATTGTGACATCAGATAATAATTTATTGATTACAGACTAATATCGTCAGATGTTGCTCATTTGATAGATTATTTCGTACGCAAAATGGGCAGTCCTGCAATGGAAATGTCGGTTGGGTGATCCAGTCCAACTTTGATAATGAAGAGTAGGCCCAGGACCAAAAACTTGTGAATCCATAAGGTGCCCCTGTCTTCGACTTTTGGGCTTTTGAAATCTCATCGGCTTATAAACCAAGCATTGAAAAAAAAAAAAAAAAAAAAAAAAACTGACATTACCACGCATGTTAATCCAATTAGTAAGAATGTGAGTCTCATTGCATTAGCAATCAGATTTAATTTTATATGAGAACACCTCAAAATTCTTTACATGTCTATGGGGGAAAGTGCACCCTTAAGATTTCTCGAATGAGAAAATTAAACTCGATATACGAAAACTGACCAGAATAGCATAACTGTAATATACCAAGAAAAAGAACAACAATCGTAACATACTTTATAAGCAATCAATTTGGGATATCTAATTGCTTGGAAAGATTTTTTTTTTTTTCTTTTTCTTTCTTTGTTTTTAAGAACTGGCTCAAATTTGGTCAATCATGATGCCATTATCTTAGTACGTATCCACAGACAAAGGGAGAGAACCATCTACCATGGCCTAAAATGGGAACACGTATCTAACACAGAGCGAGAAAAACCACTCCATAATATTATTTCATTAGAATTTAAAAAAAAAAATTGCAGGACTTAATATTTGGAATTGAAGGAGTTAGGAGTACAAAGTTTATAATATTTATGTTTGTTCACTTTATAATAAAATTATAACATGATATTAAAATTCCAGGGCAAGAACTTTGTTTTTTTACTGGAACTATTTAAGGGTTAAAATTAATCATTTGATTTTTTTCAAAAAGAAAAAGAAAAAGAAATTGTAATGCTGAAATTGAGAAGCCTTTGATTGGCCTTATCAATCTCCTTTTACATGGATTATAGTGCAAAGTTGGAACATTCTAAAGGCAGTGTAGTTGGATTTTGGCATGGCTAAATCTAACTTTCCACTCGGCAAAACTAAGCCTCTGATACACTTTTAAGGCACACAAAGGGACAGGTGGAGATTCAGATACGTGTACAAGACTCTTCACTACAGCATAGTGTTTTCTTCAAACACAAAGAAACCCCACGAGTGTCTCACTCTGCTATATACCTAAAAACAATGCTGCCGACACCAAAATGAGCCTTCAGGCAAAAGGGAAGTCAGTGAATATAAAAATTATATGGAGAGGGGAAATTTGCCATTGGAAGTGTATAAAGCACAGATGATTGGTGAGGTGGCTTTGCTTCATCTACTACAAGGGAAAAATGGCTTGAAAATGACATTGCACCAATGCCCAAATGTGTGAATTGCATGATTGCCCTACAAGGGAATGCGAAAAATTTGTCTTAGCAACAGTGGCCTTATTAAGTTCACCCTTGTCTAAGCAAACTACACAGTTTTTTCTGTTTTTTTCCCTTTTCCCTCCCATTCTCTCACTTACATGAGCCACACCCACCTCTCCAAATGGGGTGGCTGCAATCACTCCTCTCTCCATTGAAGAAGCTGTGGTTTCGTATGCATTCAAATCCTAAAAAGAGTATGTTTTTGTTCACATTCACTGCTATATGTAGCTGCATTTTCAGTTTGGGTATCTTCTTTGTGGTGCTAATTTCTGCTTGTTTTTACTCTTTGCTCACAGTTTAATTTATCATTCTTAATATCCTTTTTTTCTTTCCCTTCTCTCCTTCTTGGGTTCTTTGCTTTTATTGAAGAATGAATCCAAAATCATCCCAGCAATCACCAAATTTTGCTTCATTTTCATTACCAATCTCCATTATCTTTCTTATTTTTCTTCTCTAATTTCACATTGGCACTTACATATTCTAATTGCTTGAAATAATTAAAGATAAAACGTAGGCAACTTCCATTTCTTTCTATTCCGATTGCACTTAACAAATCATTCATCTATGACCAATCTGCTTTCCAAGTTTTTGGTTGAATGAATTGTATTGTCTCTCAATTCTCAAAAAGATTTCTTTAGTTTTCCTGCAATGTCACAATTTTGTTAACAGAAACTTGTTTAAAATTTCTCAGGAAGAGGGATATACATTCTATATGAGGATGTGAAATCTTGTCCCTATGAAGATGTTCATGTCCTATGGTCAATACTAGTGGAATCAAATGCACCTTCCTTGCCATCAAAACAATGAAGGCGTATACTCAGTACAGAGTTTACAAAAATTTAATGAGAGATGTCCAGTCAATTTCATGTACATAAAATATTTATGATGTTTAATATACTCTGGTGAAAAGGCCTTTTTGTTTTCTATTTTTGCCTTCTAAGTTTCTTGTCATCTCAGTTACAAACTATACTAGAACATCACTTTCCTTGTTTCATTTTTATTTTTATTTTTATTTTTTTTTTCTCTTTTTAATTTGTAACTGGCCTTAACTACTCTAATACTGTGTTTATTCAATAATCCTAAACGTGCTTAATACTTAATTAAGAGGGATTGAGTGAAGGGCAACTCTAATCTTATTCTATTTTAGCTTCTAATTATTGTTGCTTTGTCAGTTTCAGCAGTTGGGGATAGCAGTTTGTTTCTTGTTTTCATATCCTCCTAAAGTTGACCTTTGAAAACTATAGAATGGATAGGACAACCTACATGATTTTCCAATTATTCAATAAAGTCTTATACAATCAAAACCTTACTGTTCCATATACTTTTGTTCTAGAAATTGGCCAAATAGACAAAGAAAACTAGTTTTTGGTTAATTATATAATTGTGTTTGGTTAAGGCAACAATTTTCCCCCTTAAATATGCATCACGTTTTGAATTAACAAAATCTACATAACTTTGAACATGCTGCTAAGGAATTTAAATTAACAGACTTTACCTAACAAGATAATGTATTCCAATTCAAGAGTTGCTTTCTAGATTTAAATAATTGATTTTCAATAGGGAAAAGGCTACCTAGTTAAGTACTAAAGAACTGAAAATTTTCTTCTATCTTATATAAAGATGAATACAAGGCAAACAGAAAACATGAAGAAGAAGTTTCTTGCCTATGCCATATTAATTGTTAAGAAATCAAACAATGACTAGATTAATCTTTCCCTTAATTTTTCTAAGTTTTTTTTTTCTTTTTTTTTTTTTTTTAATTCATACTGGGATATATTTTATGTAAGTGTGGGTCAGTGATGACATGCTTACCCACACTGATGTGAAAAATGGGTTTTCTTTTTTAGATGCCAATTGAAATTGTTGGTATTCCAAATTTATAACCCCTTTAATCTAGCATGGTCGGCGCAAGAACCTTTTTTTTTTTTTTTTTATCATCGGCAGGAGAACATTAATTTGTCGATGAGTTGCTCCCAGCAAGCCACCTCATGCCCTTTCTTTCAGTCTTACAAGACTTTCAATAATAAAAAGACTGGAACCCTGTGGCATTTTTGAACCATGACTTGGTTCTTTAGTCAAGCACAACTGCATGAATGAAATCGAAACTGCTAAAATCGAGGCAGTTTGGTTATTACTCTCTCTCTCTCTCTCTCTCTCTTTGTTTTTTTTAACCTAAGCCATTTATATATTAATTAAAATTTTTTAGTTATATTTGACCCTCAAACCAATTAAATTTGTTAACCAATCTAAAAGACTAATTAATTAACAGGTTCGGTAATATAAACTGGAAAATATCAGCAACACAAATGACTATATTAACCACCAACATACACATCGAGTTCTCTTGGAACTTTTGATAACTTAAAGAAAATGCAAGAGTTATTATCAAAGTGGTCAAGGGCTTCTCAATAGAGCAGTAGCCATGAGTTACATAAAAGCATTTATGAAATCTTTTTTTTTTTTTTTTCTGGATAGGAATCTATGACATTCCTAATTGGAAACTGAGTGCAAACCTGGCAAGCAGGATGCCAGTGAATAATGATATAACTGTCCCTTGTATAGAGGAATCCTAGGGAATTCTTCAGCAATGCTTCAAATTTGAAAGGCCTTTCAATTAACAACAGTTCCGCATAAAATTAACAAATTTTCAGCCAGAAAAAAATGAAAAAAGGTAGAAGATTTAGAAGCAATGCTCCCATCTGGATTAAGATCTCTCATGTTTATATAAACATGACCTATCATGTTTAGGTCATATTTAAGCAAATCTAAATTACAGGTAAGGGATTTCAGATAATTAGGACTTAAGCATTACTAGAAGAAATTAAGAAACAACCGAAAATACGTATTTGGAATTAGGCACTTCATTTTGGAAGCCAAATGTTTGTTATCTTCTTTCTTCTGCTACTGCAAGCCATACTTCAAAATTTCACAATATGTTTATTCTGCATGACCTAATTCAATCCTCAAAACTTATGAAGCAAATATCTAGATGGCTATGTTGGGACTTGTGAGCAAGATAATCATGATAAACGATAGAGAAACAAATGGGAAAGTGATGTATGAGCACATGAGGATGCAAGGTATTCATACACAGTGATAATTGGTTCGAAATAAGAAAAAAAATAAATTATAAAATTTTTCCCTCAAATGGTTTTTATTATGTGGTACAGTCAAGCCTTAATAAATGAAACTTGCAAGGCTCATGTCACGGTGTTTTACCGCTTGAGAGATCCCAGCATTATAAGGCTGATGGAGATGAGCGGTCAACCACGCCTGGCAGCCAATCGTTAAAGTAATCTAGGCAGCCTGTCTCTACTTGGGAGAGGGCACCAAGGGGAGTTACAGTAATCTGAAATGAATTCAAGTATTCTGTTAATTATGGACAATGTTATCCAGATAAGTTTCAACACATAAAACAATGATGGTGAAATACGCACATATCCGTCCCGAAGAAATTTGTGATCTGTATCATCATCATCAACTTCCTCTCCCTTTACCTGTAAGAATTGAAGGGCCAAACATTTCTTAAATTTAAGAACACAGTATTCTAAGAAAGAAAAGGGCAGAAAGAAAGATTAGAAATTTTAACATTCCTCAAGTAGTGTGTTTTCTAATGAGCACATAACAATTATCTGAGCTATCCATAAACAGTAGCCCGAATCAACTACATTTTCTTTCATTTTGAATTGCTGATTGATAATAATGTAATCAAAATATTTAGTTCAAACTGAAAAAGTTCAATAATTTGACATTAGTCCTTGTTCAATTGATTCTATATTCTATAGGTCCACTTGTTGAGCCATGTGACCTACCAATCCAATTCTGCTCACTGGGAAGGATGCCTTCCCCTCCCAAATATGAGCAGAAAGTGGTCTTAGGAGAAAAGGAAAGGAGATAAAGAAAATCTTAAAAAGGAAAAATGTGATGAAGGGGTAAGGAGCACACTGCATTTGTTATCCCAAATGACAAAGAATCTCACCCATCATTTGTCCAGGTAAAAGTTTTACCTTTAGACAAAAAATTGCAAATAACACTATGACAGGAATATCTATTAAGCAGAAAAATGGGAACAAAATTAAATAAATGGATGAACATTTACTAAAGAAAGGAACCCACTTCTCTCCTAAACCACATATGTTCTTGTGCTACATTTGATGCACCAGTTTCTGTTTGCACAGCTGAATTTGTGTCCATTGTCATTGTTGATAACATTTTCCCTCCTTCTGTGCCAGAAGTAACTTGCTTCCACCCCATCCTGAATATGCTTTTACCCTGCTTAGTCAGCTTATATCCCTTATAAAGGCACAAGAAACAGCAAAAACACAGAACCACGTTTCAGTTTTCTTGCCTAACAGAATCACTAATAATCTTATGATAAGCTACTAAGCTATAATGCGACAGGGCATATGCTCCAAACTAAGAAGGATGTACATGCAACACATAAAAATATAAGAATGACAAATAAAATGGGTTGTGACACCAGCCCTCCTTTCTGTCATCAGACTGACTCTTTTTTCATACATCCCACCAAGAAAAATAAAATTAATCTGATATGGGCAGACAAACATATTTCAGCTAAAAAGCAAGAATCACATAGATCCAATCTACATGTGCAAGTGCACGAGCCTGTACATTTAAGGTTTATAACTGACAGTTCCATTAGTTCAAAACAAACTGAACCATGCACAAAAACAATTTATAAATCAATAAAAGAACATGTCAAACAGGATTCAATTGACGGTTTAGTACAAACTGAGGGGAATTATTTTAAAAAATTTCTCTGATTTTTTTCCATTAATAGTTCCTGATCTGGCTTCCTTTTCTGCCCAAGGTTTCCATCAGCATTCACCAAGATGCGAAATGAAATGAAGATGCATCCAATAGAAATGTCAATGCTAAAATGTTCCTTAAGTTTATATGCATCACTGATACTGCAATATTTTAACAAGCTAGCCTGAAATTTACCTTATGATTAGCAACATTTGTTGGTAAATCAATATTCAGAAAACAACCTGAAGGATAAGTTTGATTCTTAATCTCAACAAGAACAGCACCTATGATAGGTGTGCAAGCTTCAGCTGCAATTGTGAAGTCCTGAATAGTGCTTTTACCTCCAATCCTACAGGCACCAAAAATAGTCATATGGGAGAACAAATGACCCTTTTTGCATGTTAAAAGAGCTAAATAACAATTTCCTGAGGTCCAATTTCAATTGTAAAATAGTTAATATGAACAAAATCCTTCTCACTGATCTGGACAAAAGAATTGAAAATATGTCTGCATACCAATCGTATGAAATGGAGACAGAAGGTATATCATTGAAGAAGGCCTCCCGAGCACCAGCAACAGTACCAGAGTAAACACTGAAATTTTATTGAGGTATCCATAAGCATAATCTGTGCAGGTAACTAAAACAAAAATACATTGTGGCAAGATACTCATAAGCCCCAGTGGTTACAGGGACACTATCTTGTTTGATCGCCTAATGTTAGGAAATGCTTCCTGTCCCCCGAACTCAATTTCTGTTCTCTTACAAAATTTTAAGAGAGGGGGTGAAGGAAGGAAAAGGAGAAGGTACAGTGAGGAAATGGAATTATGCAGCTGAAAATTTTAGGAAAATAAGAAAGGTACAGAAATGTAACACTACTAACATGTGATAGCCGCAATTGCTCCCCATGTTTATACCACTGATTACCTGTTTGAAGAAATAGGAAAATATATTAGCACCTTCATACAGCAGCTTGTTGATCAACAGAACCTAAACATGTAAAAAGGATGTGTGCAAGTATATTGTTCAGCGCAGAGCAGAATGTGCAACAAAGTGACCTAAACTAAGAAAGATTAGAGAATATTGATTAAGGAGTAATATTGTCTTGTCATTGGTGATTGCAACTCCTAAGCCATGAAAGTGAAACTACGAAAGTCATTTGGTAGGGACACATTATAGAAGAAGAGAAATATATACATTCAAAAATGGGAGCAACAAGTTACAATATTAAATAAATCCACTCTAGCAGTTGGTTAATTCAGATTTCCATAACTAAAAATTAAAGCACATAGCTACCAGATCAGGAATTGTAGGAAAGAGTGCTTTGGAGACTCCTAAAGAAGCACAATCAGCTGGAGTGCCTGCAAATTATATGTAAAACTTCAATTTTTCTAGAAAAAAAATACTTAGAATGAATCTAAAAACAAGAATTAGTAGTAAAAGTAGTAGATGTTGAATGATGGTCCATAATTACTTAAATGAATCTAGAAACAAGCATTAGTAATAAAAATTGTAGATGTTGATTTATGGTCCGTGTTCTTAAGGAAGAAAAATAAAAACTCAAGAGTCAGTCTATGAATTCCACGGGAATTAAAATAAAATAAAATAAAATAAAATCATGAGGAAATTAATGCTTTTTTTCCCCTACTAAAAACAATGAACTACGTAGAAAGAAGAAATAGTAGAAACATAAACACAGACAAATTAGTATATGAAAGCATTCAGCATAATGATAAGTGCACACAATCACTAAAACCTCGGTAGTTATAAATTGTTCATGATCAGTTAGCATTCTGAAGTCTTTTATTCCACTAAACAAATAGCCTTCTGCATGATATAAAATATTGTGAGGAAGTGTTTCAAAAATAATTGTTTGAGAGTTCAAAATCAGTATCAATAAATTCCATGCGAAAGAATGATCAGGAAAGAATAGGAAACAGATAAAGTTGATGCATGTTTATATCCTAATACTTAAGTGAGATTTTAACTAAGATGAGGAGCATATAAAGAAAAACAGACCAGAAACTGCAAAGGCCGTTGCTCCTTCAATGTATACTCGCCTAGCAGATATGGGATGGCGCCAAGTAATAGAATGACTGACGGCCGATTTTTCCCTGAAAGTTGTTAAACAATAAACATCATCAATCCATTCGAAATTGCATAGCAATTCTAGAAATTACAGTTCTTAAATTCTTCATAAAAATAATTTTATCAAACAGTTATCGCACAAAAATATCACAGATAGCTTATATTTACAGAAATGTCATTCTCTCATTTAAAGAGAAAACTACAATTGAAGTCATAATTCGAGCAATCGCAGCTTAGAAAGTCAGAAGTCAAAATAAACGCACGCACGTACAGGTATATGAGGATAAAGAAAGAAAAGATAAACGTACGAATCAGGCGCGCAAACCAGTACGTGGAAGCGATGAGTGGAGACGAGGACGCGAACCAGAGAAAGAAGTCCTGGTGCGTCAATACCGTCGTCGTTGGTGACCACGATCGTCGGCTTCTGATTAGAGTTCAAAACGGCAGTATCTTCCATTTTTGTGGACGGATGTAACAGCAACTGAGATCCTGAGAGGAAGAAAGGAAGGAGAGTGCGTTTTGCAAACGCCAAAAGCAAGAAAGAATGTAGTTGGTGGATTGAATTTAACACTGCCTCTATTTCATCTATTCTCAAATGCAGATGCTAATCAATCATGGCAGCCCACTGGTGTGGGAATATTTTATTTTTGCTTTCTTACCAATTGGAAAGGAATGGCAACGGGTGCGACCCGTAAGAGTGCAGATCAGGGCGGGTGGATTTTTTGACAGCGATGTCAAACAATTAATAATAATTATTAAAAAATAAATTATAAATGAGAAATATATAATTTAAATAATAATGATTTTTAAAATTATTATATTTAAAAATATAATTAGAAGTAATCACGGTTTGATTTCAAATTGACACCAAATCAAAACTAATTTGATTAAAATCAGAATGAAACTAATCAAAATCAGAATCAATTTTGAATCAGACTAAAACTGTTTTTCTATGGTTTGATTCATATTCATATTTTTCAGGAACTGAGAATTGACGGTTTCAAACTAGATTGAATCAAAGGTTTCGAATAAGATAAAATCGGCTATTTAAATACAAAATAATTAAATAAATACCTCACCTTACTTCTAATTCATTTATATATATATATTATTAATTATCTACACAATTATTCTCTACACTCTTTTTAATTCTTAATACTTTTTCAATTCTTCTCAAATTCTCTAAACAATTATTTTCTACACTCCTTTTAATTCTCTGAATCCTCTGAATTTTTTTACTTTATTATTTTATATGCTCACTGAAATTTTCAATACTATCTCAATTATTCTATTATTATTTTATATCCTTAATAAAATTTTTAATACCCTCTGTTTTATTTTTTTTCTCTTTATACTTTTTTAATTATCAATTATCATATAATTTTTTTTAAAAGGCAAGCAATTGAATTAGAAATTTTGATTTCTCTAAATCTTAAATAGATACATAGGTCAAATTAAATTCATACATTTTTTTCTAATTTCTTTAAAAAAAATTAATTTCATCTCTAATTTTTTAATCAAATTCAAGTATTCATTTATTAATTTTTTCTTAAAAATAAATTATTTTCATTCTCTTTTTTCTTCTTTTATTTTGATTGAAATATTTATAAGAAAAATTAAAATATTTTTACAAATATAACTTATATTATAAATCAATAAATTTTTTTTTTTTTTTTATCTAAGTCACCCTTAAATCGCTCTCAAATTATCTTTAAATTATCTTAAATAGTTATTTTTTAAATCACCTTTCCAATCGTTTTAAACCAAAACTTGAACCACAATCAACAGTTTATGAACTGTCTTATAAATCATCTCCTAATGATTTAGTTCAAGTTCATTATTTCATTAAACTTGAATTGACGATTAAGTAATCGTAACTTACGATTCTTGAATTGTAACCACCCCTATTTATAATTATATAAAAATAATTTAATTTTAGCAAACAATAATACTGTATTATCATGGGCAGGTAATGGAAATTCAGAATGGAAAGGTCAACTCTGTTCCCACTACATTAAAGTTAGAGTATGATAATGAAAAATTAATAAGATTTAAAGCGGTTCAGAAATAATTGTTTCCCTAACACGTTATATCACTTTTATATATTTTATTATTTATTTTTCTTTTGTGTTAATTCTTATTTTCTCTGAGTTAACCTTTTTTATAAATTATTATTTATTTTTTATTATAGTAATATTAATAATTTAATTTTTTATTTAAAAAATACATTAATTAATTTTTATATTGAATTTTTCCAATTATTTAGTGATTAATGACATTTTGAAGTTTTTAAAGAATAGAGATAAAATATTATTATTATTATTATTATTATTTAATTTCTGTATTAATAATTTAATCTTTTTGTTTTGACCTTTAATCGCCAATACTTAAAATAGTATAAAAAATAAATAATTAACAGAAATTAATATATTTTTTAAAATATAAGAATTAAACTATTAATTTTATTATAATATAAAATTTACATATATATATATATATATTTTTAAGGCCACTGCGTGCCGACAACTGACCTTTGGGACGGCCTAAGCCCACAGCTCAAATGATTTGTTTAAAAACCATTGGCCCATGTGTCTGATATGGAAACCCAAACAAAGGAGAGTTCCAAAATTGGGCTTCCAATTAGACACAGGTATTCAAACATACGTTACTGATTTTGGGTTATGCTAAAAGTAGGGGTGGCAACAGTCAGGTCTGAAGTTTGATTGGTTTTGGATTGATATCAGCGATCTTGGTTTAAGATTCATGGGAATTATAATTTGATTGTATGGTTTTCATCGGTTTTGATCTTAGTTCGATTTCAAATTTAACTTGATTTTATTTGATTTCAAATAGTTAAAATAAAAAAAAAATGTTTATTTTGTAAAATAAAAATAATTAATTTGAAATTAAATCAATTAATTTCAATTTTAATTAGAATATACTATGAAATAATTTATAATTTTAAAAAATTACTGAATTTATTTGACAGTGAGATTTATATTTAAGAATTTGAGTAATTCTTGAACAATTGGAGGATATACTCTCATGCTCTATTTATTCTTACAGATACAAAGACTACATTTACTATTGTTCAAATTTCTTCGTAACTGTCTAAAGAAGATTTAGTAAATATCATTCCACGATAGTGATAATTTATCTTATTTCATTTCAATTGAAAATCAAACCATATTCAAATCTAGCCGAAATGATTCAAATCAATAAAAAATTGAAGGTTAGGCGAGCGGATTTCTTGGTTAGGATAGGATCATTAATCCGAGAAATTTTTTTTTTTCAAAGAGAAAATGAATTTTAGGCTGATAAAATTTATTGATCAATAATCACAGGCTAGGAGATTACAATTTTAGGCCATCAAAAGTAATACATGTTAACCTAGGTTTATTGATTTTATATGATTCATATTTCATCGTGCCACCACTTGATTTTTCTGTTTCTTTTCTTTTCCTAGAAAATCATAGAGACCATAAATGGACCCAAACACCCCAAAAAGCATATCTCCCAAATCCAACCAAACCCATTAATTTTACAACCTAATAAAATCAATTAAATCAAATCAAATCAAATCAAACCAATTTAAGCATACCCTAAATTTGAGGTACACATGTATAATGCATGTGTCTTTTTGCCTTTCAACCACCCACAAATAAGGGCAATATTTTGATAATAGGACACTCATGATTTTGATGCTTCACAGCAGTGTACAATACACAGAGAGGACGAAATGTGCCACTGCCCTTGATCCCTAACACACCAACCACCATCAATGTTGCCAATTGATTCCACCTTTTCTTGTTATTGGACTTAAAGTCATACCATGCCTTGCTTCTATTTGCAGAAACTCTCATTTATTATTGATGTCAATGATGATCCAGGTGACCATTTTATTATGTAATTGTGCATGCTGAATTTAAAGACGTCAATTATATATTTTTTTCCTTGTGAAACCAATTTGGAAAGTTGAAGCACACATGAACACGAAATTTTATAATTATTATATCTGATCATAATAATTTAAATTTTGTATTCAATTAATAATTCAATTTAATGTGGGAGAGGGGAAGGAAAATCTTGATTCAATAATTTGATGAAAATATTTTAAATATTTTTTTCAACTTTATAACAATAATTTCATTATTTAGAATACCACTTTCTCTATTTTCCACTATATCCATTTCCATTTCCTTAAAATATATTTTTTTTCCTTTTTTCTTTTTCATTTTCATTGCAACTAAAAACTGTGGAGAGAGATATGAGAATCTACCCATTTCCCAATTTTTTAACCTCAATCATAAATTTTTTTTCTTTTTGTTCCAAATTTCTTGTCCCTATCTAAAAAGTTTCAAATAACGATAGCCACAAATTCTGTTCAAAGACGTTACACGATTCAAGAATCACCCACCATTGCGCGCATGTATGATTAACTTGCCAACTTTAGGGTCACCTTAGTCCGGATATGAAAATCTGTTTGGTTGGAATAATTTAATTAGAAAATTTAAAGTTTCCTATAATCATAAAAATGTATTAAAAATATATCTAAAAAATAATATTCATATTTAAAGAATTATTAGATACACTTAGTATTTATATATCCTCCCTCGTATAATATATAATACTCACCTTCTACAATCAAAGAATAATTTATTTTTTATTTTTGTATGAAGTATTATTTTAATACTCTAAGTAAATTTTAGAATATTTTCCTTATTGTTGTACTTTGTAAAAGTGTAATTCTTGTGAAATAGACTATTTTGAATCAAATGAGACCAATATATACGAGTGGCAAAAGTTATTGAATTCGATTTGACTTGTTTTAAATTTGATTAATTTTTTTTGATATCACTTTAACCTTCGTCTTGCGTGAGGAGATAGAGACATAAGTATCTTCTCTCTACATAATAATATATTATTATTTTTTATTAAAAAAAAATTTATTTTTATGTATTTATCTATTTAAAATTATAATTTAAAAAAATATAAATATATTATTAAAATTATATTTAAAATTTATATTTCAACTTATATTTTACTTTTAACAAATAAATTTATATTATATAATCATAAATTGAAATGAGAAATAAAAAAAAATCCCATTAGAAAATTTATCCATTTTTCAGTGAATAAATCTCACACCGATTCTGAACTTATGTAAAATAAGAATTTATTTATTTATTAAATAAATAAATTTTATATATTTATATTTTAAAATTATAATAAATTTGCTCTAAATAAAAATTTCTCCTAAACAGAGGGGGCAATCCGGCAACGTTCCTAAATATATACTCACCACATTTATTATTATTATATTTGGAGGGAAAAATGAAAGTTAATAGTAGAGAATAGCGTAGGGAATCTCACACTAACAAGGAAGAAGAGACTGTTGAAAATGGATAAAAAGAAACAAAAACAGGAAGAGGCCAATCACAATGAAAACAAGAAAAGTCTGCGATGGTATTTTTGTCTCAAAAACAATCCTTTCCCAGAGATAGAAAATCCCAAGTCGCATTATAATATTACATCTTGGTTGTTCCAGGTTTTGCGAACTGTTGCAGGCAAAACCAGGGAGAGAGAAAGAGACTGGGTGAGTTTTGTTTTTAACAGCTCGTGGAAAGAGAGAGTTTAAAGAGAGTGAAAAAGAGAGGCTGTTTTGTCAGGTTTTGTCTTTAGGTGGGTTCAACCTTGTGATATCCTTGCCTCGTTGTCTCTGTGTAGTTGGCCATTAACTTGTCCTTTAGAGTTTTGATGGACTCACCGAGGTACCTCATTTGCTTTTTCTCTTCATTCTTAAAAACATTTCCTTCGCCAAAAAGTACGGTTTTTTTCCTCCATTAATATTGTGCTCGTCACCTATTCATCTTTTCTCCTTCTTCACTCTTCCTCTTATCTACAGAAACACTGTAGCTAAGGATAGAAACAAGGAATGAATAGTCCTGCAAGCCTTGAGCCAGATTCTGATGACTTTGTTGAGGTTGATCCTACTGGGAGATATGGAAGAGTAAATTACATATCCTCTTTCTTGCATTCTTTTTGTTGTTCATTTCCTTCTCTGAAAATTTCTGAATAAATTTGAGACCTGTTTTTTTTTTCCTCCTTCTTGCAGTACAATGAAATTCTTGGCAAAGGAGCTTCAAAGACAGTGTATGGACTTTCTTTTTTTAATTTCTTTTTTCTCACTTTCGTGCAAACCCCTCTCGAGTTTCTTCCAACTTTGGACTATTTTGGTGGATTCGCTTTTAAAATTTACTTCTTTTCTTTTTAATTTCTTTTTTGAATGTGATATATTTGTTGTTGCAGTTATAAAGCCTTTGATGAGTATGAAGGAATTGAGGTGGCATGGAATCAGGTGAAGCTCTATGATTTCCTCCAACGTCCTGAAGATCTTGAGAGGCTTTACTGTGAAATTCACCTACTCAAGACCTTGAAACATGAGAATATCATGAAATTCTACACTTCTTGGGTTGATGCAGCTAACAGGAACATCAACTTTGTCACTGAGATGTTCACCTCTGGTACTCTCAGACAGTAAGCATTAATACAAGTTTCTAAAACTCTAGTCTTTCATTCTGTTGGTTTTCTTTCATCTGGATCTTTGAATTTTCAATGTTGGTGAGTTTCATTTTTCATATGAATTCTATCTTTAGGTATAGGTTAAAACACAAGAGAGTAAATATTAGAGCTGTGAAGTATTGGTGTAAGCAGATATTGAAGGGGCTTCTCTATCTCCATAGCCATAACCCTCCTGTAATCCACAGAGATCTCAAGTGTGACAACATTTTTGTTAATGGCAACCAAGGAGAAGTCAAGATTGGGGATCTTGGTCTCGCTGCAATCCTTAAGAAATCCTATGCTGCTTGTTGCGTTGGTAAGTAAAGTCTCAAAAGAACTCTCTTATTTCCTCCGGTCTTATCAATTATCATATTAAATTTGATAGTTTTGCTTGTACTTTGAGGCTATTCATTTTACTACTTTTCTCTTTCAGAATGCTATATTAAATCAGAAACTTCAGCTTTTCAAATTTCAAATGGATTGTGAATTTTTTATTTCTTTTGATTTTTTTCTTCTTTCTTTCACTCAGGAACGCCAGAGTTCATGGCTCCAGAGGTGTACGAAGAGGAATACAATGAATTAGTTGACATATATTCTTTTGGGATGTGTGTGTTGGAGATGGTTACCTTCGAATATCCATATAGTGAATGCAGCCACCCTGCTCAGATATACAAGAAAGTTATATCTGTACGAATTAAAAACCCTTATCTTTATGTTTTCATGTTGAGTTTTTTCTTCAGAAACCCTTTTCACAAAATTGCATTTTTGATATAGGGGAAAAAACCAGATGCTCTATACAAAGTAAAGGATCCAGAGGTGCGACAATTTGTTGAAAAATGTCTAGCAACCGCGTCAAGTAGACTCTCTGCCAGAGAACTTTTGGAGGACCCTTTTCTCCAAATTGATGATTATGGATATGATTTGACGTCATTAGATTACCAGGGTGATTGTAATGAAATAGGTGCTCTAGTAAGACAACCTTTCTATGGAATTAATCACACTAGCAACTCTTTGACTAATGGTTATGCCCATTATCTTTGTTATGGTCCTGAGAATGAAATAGAGTACCATAAAGTTGAATATGAACCAACTGAAATTGATCTCCTTTTTTGTCAAGAAGATGAACATTTTGAAAATGTTGACATTACAATCAAAGGTAGGAGGAGAGAGGATGATGGCATCTTCTTGAGGCTCAGAATTGCAGATGAAGAAGGTTAGTAAATTTGTAATTTTCTGTTCTAATATTATGCTTCTACATAATAATTGAGACCATAATTCAGCATATGAACTGTATCAAGAACTTGAATCTTCTATGTAGGTTGCATTCGAAACATCTACTTCCCATTTGATATTGAGACTGACACTGCTCTGAGCGTTGCAGCTGAGATGATTTCTGAGCTTGATATCACTGATCAAGATGTGTTGAAGATAGCAGATATGATCGATGGTGAAATTGCAAGCTTGGTACCTGAATGGAGAAGAGGACAGGAGAAAGAGGAAAGTCTACAGTGTGCAAATGCAACTTTCTGTCAAAATTGTGCTTCATACGGTTACCTGTTGGATTATTTGTCGTCAAATAGTCCAGGAGCCAAGAACTTGCAAGTTCTTCAATGTTCTAAACATGGAAGTGCTAATCTACATGGCCGATTTGAGGAGATCACATACCAAATTGAAGGGCCAGAAAAATGTCCCAGCACTGACTGTGCACCATTTGGATCAAGCCAATCCAATGGCATAAGTTATACGGACATCTGGGCTCAGCGAGATGCCCCAGAGTTAAGTTCACAAGGATTAAGAGAGATTCATTGTGATGATGAGGGAAATGATGCAGTGGACCAATCAATCTTTGAAAAGGAAGAGAGAATCATAAATATGGAGAGTTTTTCTGAATCCAACACAACAAATTGTGTCTCTTCAAGCGTTTCGGCAGCTTGTGCTCACTGGGATGATTATGAGAATGAAATTAGGCAAGAACTGAGATGGCTTAAAGCAAAATATCAGATGCAGTTAAGGGAGCTTAGAGACCAACAATTGAGAGTCAAATCAAAACCATCAAGCCCAGATCCTAATTCAGATAACAAAGATCACAATATGGACAATGGAGTTCATTTGCCTTCAATTTTGACTAAAGTAAAGAGAGAGGAATATAAACCTTCCCTGAAATCTCTCCCCTCTGGGAAGCATCTCAATTCAACTTTCCTTACGGATGCGGAGAAGAGATGTGCCAACTTAGAATACCAAGTAGTCCAAAATTTCGAGGCAATCAACAGGGGATACAGCCCTGAGCAAATGGTAACTGCTAAGAGTTTCTACACTGGAGATTTACTTCCATATCCTCTTCACAGGGCAACCTCCCTTCCAGTTGATGCTCTTGATGTTTAATAACTGCACAGTTTTCTACCCACTTCACCAAGTGTGTCATTAATAGCTAGGATGCTTCTCTCTTTTGATAAGGAAAAAAAAGAGGCGATGAAAAATTGAAATTAGCTGTACAAGCAGAGATGTGGTTTTTACAGCTTTCACAGTCTCTCTCCACATAGGATGTGTTCACTTGGGTAAACATTGAATGTACATTACAAATTAACATCCAAATGAACAAGTTTCCTCAAATTCTGTCTCACATCTCCTAAAATGAGAGAGTTTCCTCCTATGTTCCCATTATCTCCATTGGATACTCTGAACTTCTATGAATAATTACTCCCGGTTGGCCAGTTGAATGCTCTTGGACAGGAAAATATCAGTAGCATGATCGCGTCAGTCTTCGTGTTCTGGTTGTATTCTCTCTTTTACCCTGGAAAGGCTGAAAAAAAAAAAGAAAAAGCCTTCACGAGTTCTATAGCTGGGACCATTAGATCATAAACAAACAGTTACCACTCTCTCTACAGATGGCCAGTTTTGCATCTTCCAACCCCTCTATTTCTCTACCAACTTTCACAAAGTAAACTTTGAAAGTACTGGTAATTCAAGGAAAATTAGAGGGTATTTTGAATATGAAAAGTAGAATGGTCCCAAGTCCTTCATTGCTTTCTGTGATTCAATATCCCAAACCTAACAGCCCTGCCTACCATGTGATGAGTTCTGCATATTCAAATTGACAACTTGAGCTAGATATTTCACGGGTATGTGGCTGATGCAAGATATGGCACTATACCCATAGGATCGATGTACGCCTACAATGTCCGGTAACTGTGGGCCACTAAGGAGGAATCCATCAAAAAGCATGAAATGCCAAAAAAATTTTACCTTCCAAATGGGGGCGAACGAAGAGTGACACTGTTGGCTGATAATTACAATTGTGATCAAATCTAAACTAATCCCAACTTGCGATAAACCCAACTAATAATGATGATATTGTACATGTACTATGAATGATTAATTAATGGAAAGAAGAAGAAGGGTTGGTTGAATAGAAGAAATGGGAAAGAAGTGGAATCTTCAAATCTTGCATGCTTTTTCCCTTACTTTTCTAATTATTCATTAAAGTTAGATTATGAATTACTTGCTTTTGGGAACTTTAGGTCTATTCTAAACCATGGCTGTGAACTAGACATTAGGAAAAAAGTTGAGTCATGGAGAAAAGTAATCTAACACGTAGAGAGATCCCTTTATCACTATCCTATTTACTACTTTTTAAAAGAGTCCTTGCAAGCCCGGCTTCCATGTTCAATTCAACACCAGAATGCAGAGGGAAAAAAGAAAAAACTCAAAGCAAGATCTCCAGCTCATGATGTGAATTATAAACAGATGAAAGCAGGTAGTATCATAATATTGCCTAGATGTCCTAGTGTAGCATTACCCTTAATCTTTTGGCACTAAGGTCTACCTTTATGAATTATTGTCCTTCCTTTCCTGGCCGCCTCTTAATATGACCCACCCAACTGTAATACTATGCCTCATTATATTAGTTTAAATTGCCCAAAGCTAATTATCGAGGAGAGATAAGATGGAACAACTCGCAAATATATTATAACTAAATTATATCTGAGTTTGACATATCTTTTACGCTTTGCTTGAAATGAAAGAAGATTCTAAATTAATTCTGTATTATTTTTATTTTATTAAACAAAAAATAACTCTCCATTACTAACTTTTAATGTGTTAAGAGTATAAAATAAATAAATTAATAAATTCATGCACATGATGTAAGACCCCAGTTCATAAGGTCCCACCCGCCACTGTGTTATTTTGGGTAAAACCCACTCAGGAATCAGTAATCTAATCTGCTGCATCATCATGTATTTTGATTATTAACATTGCTTAACGAGATTATCTAGTGATGGATTTGGCTTATGAAATTTAAATATGAAGAGATAATCATAAGCTTGAGAACAAATAAACACCAGAAATAATTAGAAGATAGTCAATCTAGCTAGCTTATAGCTCCTTATGAGTTATGGCATTGCCGTTCACCGGGATCTTCTTCATCATGTCTGAACGGATAACATCAAGATGTAGTTATTGACCTCAAAGATGGGTAATTTGTTAGCAATTCCTGCTCTGACAAAGTATCATTCTCATCCTGTGGAGTCCAAAGCACCTCTAAAGCCTAGTAGAATTAAAGACAGCTTTATTAAAAACTTAAATTATATATGAAACATAAGTACAATTGGTGTATTGCCACTATAATTACTGATTAGCCTAATTCAGGTAGGTGAGGGGGTAGGAATTCTGATAAGGTTCAACTGAAAAAAATTACCAGAATTTTGCAATTATCAATGGTCTTCAAACATTGCAGGATTTCCTTGACATCATTGGTGCTTCTAATGGCAGGAACTTTGGGTACGCTTTTGATAGCCATCAAGATTGTAACCTGAGAATGAACTCAAACAAGAAAAACGAGAATAGCTAAAGGGCAAAGGCAACTTAAACCATGGGCCGTAGTAGCTTGGGAGAAGTAAAGCATATTCTACCACCGTGTAGTGAAGGTCGACATTGTTAAAATTTCGCAGTAATTCTATGTTAAATTTGGCACGTTCTTGCCTTGACAATTGGTTAAATCGCTCTATCAAATCATCATCGCTCCATTTCCATTCCATTTGTACAAAATTCGCATAAATATATGTATTCAAATTGAGATGATATGAACTTGTTAACTTACAGATGAATATGCAGAGATGAAGTATTGTGAATGCTGGAGTAATGCAAGTGTGGTCATAAAAAAAAAATTATAAAGTAAAATAAATTTAATTATTCGTTTCATTTGGCATACAGAGTTAACATTAATTATAAATTATACCAAAAATTTGCATTCTAAATTTGTGATTAACCTACCAATATGTGACGCCATCCATCCACTGAAGATTTGCTTGTGGCTTTTGCATTTTAATTGATGTGCCTTTGCAGTGAACCAGCCTCTCCTCCTGCCTTTGCAGTTTAATTTTATTATTTTATTAATTAAAAAAAAGGACAAATTAAAATATTTATTCGCCATATCAAATTTCTGAAAACTAGTGAGAACGGTAAACAGAAAGCAGAGAAGGCATTATGGGCTGAGGCCATGCCTCGTAAAAAGGCCATATCAACTAACAGCCAATAACCCAATTCAGTAGGACTAATACCAGTCCATTATTAATTCATTTAATAATTGCGATTGACAAAATATAGTTGATTTTGTTTGAAGAAAAAAAAAAATCTTAATTTTCTTTTTCGAATATCCTTAAAGTTGGCCCAGATTATTAATAAGAAAATAATTCAAATTTAAGCAGTTGATGGAAATCATAGGTATATTTGAATATTAATTAAAAAGAAAAACAAATAAGAACTGGATACCTAGTGAAAATGCTAACAAGAGAAAGCACGTATGCAAGTGCTATTGTTATTAGGAGTACAATAAGAGCAGCCTTCATGGTTGCTATAAATCAATGCTCTGAAAGCTAAGGTATTTGATTAATGGAGTTTAAATTTTCTACGCTATATCAGTATATGAAAGCAAAACAAGGGCAAAAAGTGTTGACTGTTATGTGAGCTCCTACGAAAACTAAAAAATTCTCGTCACTATCTGTTCATTTATTTATCTATTTATATACGAGACTACACCCTTTAATTTTCATTGAATGCTTGGAAATTGATGTTGAGAGCCTCCAGTCACTCATTCTTGTGCTACTCCAACTTGAACCTGGTTTAGGAACATATGCCACTATTTGTATAAAAATTGCGTACCCATGTGCATTATGTTTTCAGTGTATCATATATATTTTCTTTAAGATGTTGCAGAATCTCGCATCTCATGTGTTATAAACGAGTATAAGTACTTTATAGTGCATCTTGTTGGCACATTGTCAGGTGGAGAGATTAGTCCACAAAGTGCTATACTCATACATAGCACTGGAGTTAAAGGTTAACTGTTGACACTTGACCCGTATGACAAACAATGGAGATTCTTAATTTATTATTTCATTAATATAAATTTCATAAGTTAACATATGCAATTATTAGACATATCATCCTAAAAAAATATTTCAATTAAGGGAGATTTGATTTCAATTAACTTCAGTTTGATTCTAATGGCGGACAAAGGGAATTTCTAAAATTAGTTTAGCCATCTCTTGATTCTTGAAACGGTCAAATATTCTCTCCAACTGAGGGCACAGTTTTGATAATTCAATTTGACTTTGAAGTTTGAACAAATCTGCATTTTTCTGTTCTTTGGCAACTAAGCATTGGCCTGTCAAGCTAGGCATTTCATCTAACAGAAACATACCAATATTGAAAAATTAAGCAAACGATGATTGTGAGATCATACCTGCTGAGCCATAATAACGCTGCCTCTGTTGTGCATATACTCAATAGACAACCATTGAAACAGCTCCTACCACAGCAGCCAGCAGCAGTTATAATAACAGCTTCCTTCCCTCTTCTTCATCTTCTCATTTTGAGATGAAAATGAACTGAACCCTCTGCTTCCATGGCGTTAATGATTTGGTGTTGGGAAATGCGACGACGAATGAGAAGATGGTGATGATCGCTTAGAGAAAGATTTGCTGCCCATCTTGCCACCAGAAGCAGCAAAAGCCATGAAAAGGGATAGTCATAAAAACGGAGTAAGTGCATGAATTGTAGGTTTTGGTGATTCCATTTTCAAGTGTGGGCCTGGAACAGTGGAGAGCGGGGATCGTGTGCCTAAGGGTAGAGAGGAAACTTAGCGGGTGGTAAGTTTTTTTTTTTTTTTTTTCTCCGTGTGGATAGGTTGGCGCCTTCCACTGGGTCTGTTGGTATCCCACACAGATATTGAAAAGCCTATAAATACCCTTTGATTTCCAAGGGTGAGTTTTATTTAGGTGGTCTATGTGGTAACAATTCATGATGTTTAACTGTTTATATCAATTGGCTGTATGTAAGAACGGTGGTAAACCCAAATTTTTTTTCAAAAATATAATACTTCTTTCTTTTGTAAATTTTTTTTAATAATTCTTAAATTAATTTTTTAGTTATATTATATCGAATATTAAGTGAATAACTATTATTCATTTTATTTGAATTAAATGAGAATAATTTACTTATATAAATTTTATTTTGTATTTTTAAAAAATAAATAATATGTTAAATGTTTAAGTTATGGTAGCTCATTTTATCTCAATTTAGTATCTATGAATATAATATTTAAATTCATATACTGTAGGGGTGAGGGGACGTGAGGCGAAATATCATCCATTAGAATTATATAAAATGCACCAAGTAATGCCCAGGAAAGATGGTGGAGTCACAATGGTATCACTTAAGTACCACCTCCTTAGACAGCATTTCCTAGACATGCACTTCATACAATCCTAATAGAATCAAACCACTGGTAAGTACCGTCTTCCCATAACGCTACCACGGTACTAAGGATTTATGCCACGAAGGCATAGATAGACAGGAGTCGCCACCCGGGTAATAACCGGGACATATTCAGTGTTTCTTCCGAGGGTCATGGATGGCAACTTACTCCTTGCAGAGTTTCCACAACCGTCATTACCATAGCCCAATGTCTAGGTTCGGGATAGTGGGTACGTAAGGGGAAGGTGTTAGGCACCCCTTACGCCTGGTCTAACCTCGTTAATTCGAGTGCCAGTCCTCTACTAATGTTTCTAGAAGTCTTGTTTATTATTCCTTTATTAAACTTTATCCTAAAAAATGCAATTCTAATCCTACACACGCAAGTAATTCACAAAAGGGTGGTTGTTTACACACAATTTTCATGCACAAGTAATTCTTATCTATGGGGTTGCTAATTATTTAAATGATATTTACCAGATGACTAAAATTAATTTATTATTGAGAATTTAATTTACAAACAAATTCAATTTCAAATAACCCTACGTTTCTATTTAACCTAATTAATTAATTTTCACCAAGTTACCCTAAGGATAATTAAACTAAGTTAATTATGTACATGTGTAATTTATTCTAATATCACATAAGTCCCAAACAATCACAACCTAAAAAAGATTTCTAACATGCAAATTTATTTTACAATTACCAAGTATTAAATTAAATTTATTTTACATGCCAATGTTAGTTTAATTTACAAACAAGATTAATTTTAATTTACAAAGTATTTATTTAAATTAATTACATGCAAAAGTCAGTTAAATTAAAAACAAAGTTAATTTTAATTTACCAAATAAAAGTTCTATTATTACTACAATTTCATACCAATGGTTATTCGAGAAGTTTAGAGCTACTTACCTGTTGGTAAATGCAGTTGCCATTGGGGCAAGCTACCCTTAAAAAAGGGTCTTCTCTGAGTATGGCAATGATATCCCTGGCTTACTCCCGTTTAGCTCCATATAAGCTCCACACAAATGCCCTCTTTGGTACTTACCTTAGAGCTACTTACCAATTTTGTTTGTAATAAAAAAAATAAAGAAACTAAAGAAAATAAAAGAAATAAAGAAAATATTAATAACAATTTACATTAGATTCTAACTCTAGTCTCCTAAAGGGTTAAGATTCCTAATTAGTTACAACTACCTAATGGTCTAAGTCTTCTAACATGATCCAAATACTTTATAACACTTCTTGAATTAAAAGAATACAGAAAATAGATCAAATATCAATTAAAACCTAAGAAAATACAAGAACATGCATAAATATACAATTTTCAAATTCTGGCAGATTAACAGTAGCAAGAAATTCGATTTTTTAAAAATAGTTAAACATGCTTAAAAATCGTAAAAAAATTACAGAAGATAGCCTACATATCATACAATAACATAAAATTTATAAATCAAACAAAACCCTAGCCGAATGATCTATATAAATCGTAACTCTTCTAAGTGACAGAATCGTACTACTTTTTTGTAAAATTCATAACTCATTAACCACAAAAGATATGAATGCAAAACCAATTGGAAAAGATTCATAAGATTCTGAAGTTAATTTTAGACACTAGATTTGCACAAAAATATTAAGGAACAAGGGAGATATGGGCTCCACAAGTCGGATATCCTGCAAATCAGATTTTACAGGAACCCTAACTTCAAACAGCCATAACTTACAAAATATTAAAGCTTTTTTAGTGATTCTTGAGCCTAAAGTTAATGGAATTTCGTGTAGAATATGAATATAATTTTTACAAATTTTTTACAGATTCAGAAAATAAAGAAAACTAATAAAAATACGAGAGACAGAAACTAAACATGTGCAGAGTTGTGTATCCCCTCAAATTAAACATGATTACATGATCTATATGAACATATAAAATAAATTGAAGACAAAGAGCATAGAATTAAAATATTGTGTGGCATAGATCTTGAAAAGAAAAGAAAACAACAAAAACTGACCTTCCAGAAATCTTGTATGAAAATCTTCTTGAATAAAAGAAAAAATAAGGAAGAACTCAAAGAGTCTTGAATATCTCTAAATTTCCTATAGCTCTGAATTTTCTCTTCCTCTTTCCTCTCATCCTCCCCTTCTTCTCTTCTCTAGTAGGGTATTTATAGGGTTTTGGGAGAGAGGTGTGATAGGGTTTGGAGTCTTAGGGTGATAAAGTTTAGACGACTTAAACAACTGCGATTGCAGAATTCGAATAAGACTGGAATATGGGTGAGGTTTTTCAATCAATAGGAAGACAGGAAAAAATGGAAGGCACCAATAGGGAATGAGGAAGAGGTGTGGTAGGATTTGGAGTCTTAGGGTGATAAAGTTTAGACGACTTAAACAACTGCGATTGCAGAATTCGAATAAGACTGGGATATGGGTGAGGTGTTTCAACCAATAGGAAGACAGGAAAAAATGGAAGACACCAATAGGGAGTGAGAAAGAGGTGTGGGGTCAAGGAGGAGAGAGATATTTTGTTATTTTAATTTTTAGAAAATAATTAAATGGATCCCATTTAAAATTCCTAACTAGGCTTTCTTAGGCCCATAGAGCCCAATTAAACTTAATTAGATCCATTTAAGAACTACCCATATTAAATTTAAACAAAATAAAATTTTATTTAAATTTAATTAAATTAATTTTCCCAAAACTTTATTATCATTTTTATTTTTTTCAAGATCATGCCACGGAATTAATAATTCAGCTTCATGCCTCCAATTACATCTTACAGTTATATAATTTTTCATCATCGGGTTTCCCACGGCCTCAATGCACATACTCATCATAAAATAAGGGTCTACAGTTTGCCCCCCACTTTGGCGAAAGTTGAAATCAATGCGAAAACATTGCTAAAGTTTCGTCAAAGTGAAACTCAAATTTCTAATAACTATGAAACATTGGCTATGAGGATCAAGTATATCTTGCTCGGTCGACATACTCTATGTTATGAGACTAGCTACGGTCTCATAATAGTAATAATTGTGTCATGTGAAAAACGAGTGTATCTTGCTCTGTCGATACACTCTGCGTCATGAGACTAGCTATGGTCTCATAACAGTGATAACTGTGTCATGTGAAAATTGAGTGTGTTCTGTCAATACACTCTGTGTTATGAGACTAGCTACGGTCTCATAACAGTGATAACTGTGTCATGTGAAAATTGAGTGCATCTTGCTCTGTCGATACACTCTGTGTTATGAGACTAGCTACGATCTCATAACAGTGATAACTTTGTAATGTGAAAATCGAATGCATCTTACTCTGTCGATACACTCTGCATCATGAGACTAGCTACGGTCTCATGATAATGGAAACTCTGTGTTTTGAAATGTTGTGGATTCGTATTTAGGACCGCAGTCCTAAACTACCTACGTATCTCCCTTGCTATCCTGAGGAAGAATCAGACCCACTCGTAGTTCGACACTTGAAACTGTGGTGATGCATGTTCTTCTACGCCTTACACACCTATAGGTGACATGTTGATGTGTGTTCTTCTACGCCTTACCCAACTATGCCATATGCCCTAAACAACGTCTAAGGACTTACCAAAAAATATCTGTTATGAAATGTTATGGGTTCGTATTTAGGATCGCAGTCCTAAACTACCTACGTATCCCCCTCGCTATCCTGAGGAAGAATCAGACCCCCTCGTAGTTCGACACTTGAAACTGTGGTGATGCATGTTCTTCTACGCCTTACACACCTACAGGTGACATGTTGATGCGTGTTCTTCTACGCCTTACACAACTATGCCATGTGCCCTAAACAATGTCTAAGGACTTACCAAAAAACATCTGTCATGAAATGTTGTGGGTTCGAATTTAGGACCGCGGTCCTAAACTACCTACGTATCCCCCTCGCTATCCTGAGGAAGAATCAGACCCCCTCGTAGTTCGACACTTGAAACTCTGGTGATGCATGTTATGCTATGCCTTACACACCTATAGGTGACATGTTGATGCATGTTCTTCTATGCCTTACACAACTATGTCATGCGCCCTAAACAACGTCTAAGGACTTACAAAAAAATATCTAATTCATGATTTGAAAAAAAAAAAAATTAGTATGACTGGGTCTCAAAATTCTCTCTGATTTTTATGCTTCCTGTATGCTACTTCCTATCATGGGCATGCTAATTTTATTAGATATTCTAAAAAAAACTTAGTCCTCTGGGGGACCTCTTTTTGCAAAAACTTTCTTATAACCTCAAATTTTTTTGAGAAAAATTAATCACCAAAAAAGACTTCCTTAAGGTCACAATATAATTTCTCTCTGATTTTTCTTTTTCTTCTCTCCCCCCATGATTTCTGTCTTGACTCATTTCTCTTCCATGAACTTCATTCTCTGTGCCCTAAGTTTTGCCTGAAATGCCCTTTTGGGTTTTCATCTCAGCGGGCTTGCTCTAACTTTTGCCTAAGCGGCCCTTTCAGGTTTTCCACTTAGCGAGCTCTCTTTTTTTCTTTTCTTTTTCTTGTTCTTTTTCTCTTTTTTTGAAATTAGACAATCACCAGGATATTCATATCAAGCACCTATTCTATCATGCTCACAAGACAATAGGTTAAATCAAAATAATTCAGTTCAATTACTTAATCTTTTGATATATCCCTCAAGACACAAAACATTCACAATCATAATTCAATAAAACCTATTCCTGGTTAATGCAATAAAAATTTCTTTATTTATTCAGGTACACCATTACTCCCTCTTACATTTAGTTTTGCTAAATTTCTAACCTTTCAAAGTTAGAAATAAGCTTTATAACCTGTCGAATGGCCTTTTTAGGTTTTCCATCCAAATCTTCTCTCATCTCTCCTTTTGCCTAGACTGACTTTTGCAGGTCTTCAATCTAGCATTTTTTTTTCTTTTCTTTTTTTTCTTTGACCCTTACTTTTGCCTAGACCGTCTTTTGTAAGTTTACAGCCTAGCGGGCCTATCTCACACAAAGTACCGTTTGAGCTTGTCTAAGTTGACTGGTTCTTGAAATTCATTCCCATCCAGGTCTGATATTCTTACAGCACCTCCTGACAAGATCTTTTTGACTATGTATGGACCATCCCAGTTTGGCTTAAACTTTCCTCTTGGATCAAAAGGGATGGGCCGAGCTTGTTTCAAGACCATGTCTCCCTCTTTGATCTTTCTTGGCTTCACCTTCTTATTAAAGGCTCTTGCTATCTTCCTTTGATAAGCCTGCATATGACACAAGGCTCGCATCCTCTTTTCATCAATCAAAGCTAGTTCTTCATATCTCTTATAGGCCCACTCATTTTCTAGGATCTCATCACTCTTAAGGATTTGACCTCTTGCTTAATGGATAGCACTACTTTAATTCCATACACTAAAGAGAATGGGGTTGCCCTCGTGGATGTCCTTGTAATACTACGATAATCTTAAAGAATATAAGGGAGTTTTTCAGGCCAATCCTTATATGTTTTGAACATTTTTTCCCAACTAGAATATTTCCATTCATATGGGGACCACACATTTCCTGCAAGTATTTCTTTCATTATTTGCTCAACCTGTTTTTCTATCACACATAAGAGTTTGTAGAATTGCCCCCCAGCTAAAATAAGTTGAGTGGCTAATCCATGAATTGTTGCTCTATCTCTTTTGTAGGCTTATTGCGAGTATTCTCTCACTTCCAGAGACCTCCTTATGTCTTCATATCATTTTCCTTCTCCCTCTAGGTCCACTTGTGCTACTACTAATCCTTCATAGCATAAAATTTTACTCCTCATTAGGATAACTGGCTAAGTCAACTTTTGATCACTCTTTTCCTATAGCGACACCAGCGTGGCTTGGGAATCGGCCATCTGATTTTAAGCTCGAGGCATGTGCTTCTTGGTACTTTGTTAACAAGGCTATAAATTTATCTCTTTCTTCTTGGGTTAAATCTTCAGCTAACTTAATGTCTTTAGGATTATTTGGTGTACCCAAATTAATAGAGATCGATTTTGATGCATTAACAAAAATAGATTCTAAATGATTATGAATGCCATGCATATGCCCATTAGAATAAACATCAAACAAGTAAGCAGAAGGACTGGGAATGTTATTGATCTTGGCCTCGAAATCTTTATCAAGTACATCAGAATTGGAAACATCAATATCACTACTGTGACCATTACAAAAAATAGACTCAAACATAGGGGTGTAGCTTTAGGTGTTTGGCTTTTCATGCAGTCCTCAGATCAATGGTGCTGATTTTCTGCTTTAGCTATTTCACATGTGGTAACCCCTAATCATATGTCAAGGTAATTGCCCCCTCTTTCAAGAACTTAGGAGGCTTTAGCTCTTCTTCCTCTTCTGTTAGCTCATAGCCTAAACCATGACTCGTGATCTGCCCCTGCATCTCAAGAAAAGTCACCAGACCATCTATACTTTCTCCTAAGCCTATGCTAAGAAACAACTTCAGCCCTTTCTTCATAGTAGCCACTTTTATATCCATCTAGTTTTTATAGATCCCAACAACTTGAAAATCAGACACTAGTGGAACTGAACCATCTAGTTGTAATGCAATTGTCTCCTCATCAGAATCAGTCCAGACATTCAAAGGACCCTCATCATAGCTAGAATTATCACAAATGTCAACAACCATTATAGACTGAGGTTTATTGGGCTTTTGGATGGGTTGGATAGGTTCACTGGGCTTTTGGATGGGTTTGATAAGTTCATTGGGCTTTTGGATGGGTTGGATAAAGTCAATAATTCTGTTAGGGTTAAATTGGGGTAATGGAGATCATGTAGAGACTTGGTGTAGGTAGAAATTTTGGCTAGGCATAGGGCTTTTGGGTTGATTTTTTGGGTCAATTATCCTTTTGGCATCAATTGGGTCTTAGATATCATGTTTAAGTTGAAAGCATCAGTCGGTGTCATGACTGTGGGCTTGGCAGGACCGGTAACATTGGTTGATATCATAGCTAGGTGGAAGTGAATTTGGTAGTGGTCTAGGTGCTAAGAGCTATAGGAGGTCTTGAGCTTTGAGATGCTCCAAAACTTCGGATAAGGGTTGGCTAAATTGGAAAAATCTCCTTGGGGTGTGAGACACAATTTGAACCTCAATAACTTTAATGCCACTTAATTGGCCTACCTTGGGGCCTCTTTCTAAAGTTGACCACAATTGTCTCTTCTAGCTCAAACATCTTGGCATTCAATATTTCATCAAGCACGGCCATAATTTCTTCCATCTTAAGTAGTGTAGGTGAAATCCTTACTAGTCTCTTCTCTTCCCTAACCCAAGTGACCTGATTGGAAGTCTCTTTGATGTGTTTTGAGGCTATGTTTGCTAAAAAAAAGGATTTAAGGGTTAACCTAAGTATGCTATATACATGAATGCAATGCATGAATGGACCATTTTCTTCTTTTTTTTTTCTTTTTTTTTCCTTTACTTTTACAAAATGAAAACTGAACCATACCAATAGAACGAAAACTAAACCAAAATCAGACCATATAAATTGAACTAAAATCGGACCAAAGATTGACTCAAAACCAAAAAAATCTCCGTAATGAATCTTCGCCCTTATGCCTTCAACTCTCACGTGCAGGGTAAGAAAAAATTCTATCCTAGGCTATGGTACACTGGACACACCAACAGGGGGTGGTCCAGGACGATCCTTCCCTCACAAACAAAGGATTTATATCCTTAAAGTTTAACCATAAGTAAGCATCCTCTTGCTTAACATGGGTTTTAAAATGGACTTGGGCCTATACACACATTGGGTTTATGCATAGGCCTAGGTTCATCTCAACTACCACTAGAACTTATGGTTTGAACAGTATGGATACGAATCCAACACAACAAAAATCTACGAGGTACCTAGGGTTGAAATCTATGGCTCATGGGCTTTATTGGGTAGAAAAAGGGTCACCCATGCGAGAGCTTGTCCATTAAGCACAACGGCCGGAGCTGTGGCTCTTTTATATACTCGAAGGTACGGGCATGGGGTGCTAGCATTCACCAATTCGTCATAGCTCGAGTAGAACCATGGTCTCCTTGGCTAGTACTAACGAGGCTAAAAGGGTAAGGGTGATCCGTGTGATAGTGTAGTGCAATGCAAAAAGTTTAACAAAGGAATAATATTAGATTAATAGAAACATGTTGGAGTAACTATCCATTTAATCCCCAGTGGAGTCGCCAAACTGTAGGGGTGAGGGGACGTGAGGCGAAATATCATCCATTAGAATTATATAAAATGCACCAGGTAATGCCCAGGAAAGATGGTGGAGTCACAATGGTATCACTTAAGTACCACCTCCTTAGACAGCATTTCCTAGACATGCACTTCATACAATCCTAATAGAATCAAACCACTGGTAAGTACCGTCTTCCCATAACGCTACCACGGTACTAAGGATTTATGCCACGAAGGCATAGATGAGAGTCGCCACCGGGTAATAACCGGACATATTCGATGTTTCTTCCGAGGGTCATGGATGGCAACTTACTCCTTGCAGAGTTTCCACAACCGTCATTACCATAGCCCAATGTCTAGGTTCGGGATAGTGGGTACGTAAGGGGAAGGTGTTAGGCACCCCTTACGCCTGGTCTAACCTCGTTAATTCGAGTGCCAGTCCTCTACTAATGTTTCTAGAAGTCTTGTTTATTATTCCTTTATTAAACTTTATCCTAAAAAATGCAATTCTAATCCTACACACGCAAGTAATTCACAAAAGGGTGGTTGTTTACACACAATTTTCATGCACAAGTAATTCTTATCTATGGGGTTGCTAATTATTTAAATGATATTTACCAGATGACTAAAATTAATTTATTATTGAGAATTTAATTTACAAACAAATTCAATTTCAAATAACCCTACGTTTCTATTTAACCTAATTAATTAATTTTCACCAAGTTACCCTAAGGATAATTAAACTAAGTTAATTATGTACATGTGTAATTTATTCTAATATCACATAAGTCCCAAACAATCACAACCTAAAAAAGATTTCTAACATGCAAATTTATTTTACAATTACCAAGTATTAAATTAAATTTATTTTACATGCCAATGTTAGTTTAATTTACAAACAAGATTAATTTTAATTTACAAAGTATTTATTTAAATTAATTACATGCAAAAGTCAGTTAAATTAAAAACAAAGTTAATTTTAATTTACCAAATAAAAGTTCTATTATTACTACAATTTCATACCAATGGTTATTCGAGAAGTTTAGAGCTACTTACCTGTTGGTAAATGCAGTTGCCATTGGGGCAAGCTACCCTTAAAAAAGGGTCTTCTCTTCTAGTATGGCAATGATATCCCTGGCTTACTCCCGTTTAGCTCCATATAAGCTCCACACAAATGCCCTCTTTGGTACTTACCTTAGAGCTACTTACCAATTTTGTTTGTAATAAAAAAAATAAAGAAACTAAAGAAAATAAAAGAAATAAAGAAAATATTAATAACAATTTACATTAGATTCTAACTCTAGTCTCCTAAAGGGTTAAGATTCCTAATTAGTTACAACTACCTAATGGTCTAAGTCTTCTAACATGATCCAAATACTTTATAACACTTCTTGAATTAAAAGAATACAGAAAATAGATCAAATATCAATTAAAACCTAAGAAAATACAAGAACATGCATAAATATACAATTTTCAAATTCTGGCAGATTAACAGTAGCAAGAAATTCGATTTTTTAAAAATAGTTAAACATGCTTAAAAATCGTAAAAAAATTACAGAAGATAGCCTACATATCATACAATAACATAAAATTTATAAATCAAACAAAACCCTAGCCGAATGATCTATATAAATCGTAACTCTTCTAAGTGACAGAATCGTACTACTTTTTTGTAAAATTCATAACTCATTAACCACAAAAGATATGAATGCAAAACCAATTGGAAAAGATTCATAAGATTCTGAAGTTAATTTTAGACACTAGATTTGCACAAAAATATTAAGGAACAAGGGAGATATGGGCTCCACAAGTCGGATATCCTGCAAATCAGATTTTACAGGAACCCTAACTTCAAACAGCCATAACTTACAAAATATTAAAGCTTTTTTAGTGATTCTTGAGCCTAAAGTTAATGGAATTTCGTGTAGAATATGAATATAATTTTTACAAATTTTTTACAGATTCAGAAAATAAAGAAAAATAATAAAAATACGAGAGACAGAAACTAAACATGTGCAGAGTTGTGTATCCCCTCAAATTAAACATGATTACATGATCTATATGAACATATAAAATAAATTGAAGACAAAGAGCATAGAATTAAAATATTGTGTGGCATAGATCTTGAAAAGAAAAGAAAACAACAAAAACTGACCTTCCAGAAATCTTGTATGAAAATCTTCTTGAATAAAAGAAAAAATAAGGAAGAACTCAAAGAGTCTTGAATATCTCTAAATTTCCTATAGCTCTGAATTTTCTCTTCCTCTTTCCTCTCATCCTCCCCTTCTTCTCTTCTCTAGTAGGGTATTTATAGGGTTTTGGGAGAGGTGTGATAGGGTTTGGAGTCTTAGGGTGATAAAGTTTAGACGACTTAAACAACTGCGATTGCAGAATTCGAATAAGACTGGAATATGGGTGAGGTGTTTCAACCAATAGGAAGACAGGAAAAAATGGAAGGCACCAATAGGGAATGAGGAAGATGTGTGGTAGGATTTGGAGTCTTAGGGTGATAAAGTTTAGACGACTTAAACAACTGCGATTGCAGAATTCGAATAAGACTGGGATATGGGTGAGGTGTTTCAACCAATAGGAAGACAGGAAAAAATGGAAGACACCAATAGGGAGTGAGAAAGAGGTGTGGGGTCAAGGAGGAGAGAGATATTTTGTTATTTTAATTTTTAGAAAATAATTAAATGGATCCCATTTAAAATTCCTAACTAGGCTTTCTTAGGCTCATAGAGCTCAATTAAACTTAATTAGATCCATTTAAGAACTACCCATATTAAATTTAAACAAAATAAAATTTTATTTAAATTTAATTAAATTAATTTTCCCAAAACTTTATTATCATTTTTATTTTTTTCAAGATCATGCCACGGAATTAATAATTCAGCTTCATGCCTCCAATTACATCTTACAGTCATATAATTTTTCATCATCGGGTTTCCCACGGCCTCAATGCACATACTCATCATAAAATAAGGGTCTACATATACTCATAATTCATTTTTTGAAAAATTGATATTATAAATGCTTCTTACTCAAACACAATTTTGTTTAAATGTTTAATATTGAAATTTCTAATAAAAAATAAGATTTGTGGGTAAAAGATAAATGAAAATATATTCAAAATTCATAATTATTAAAGTTATTTTAAATTATGTACTTAAATTTTCTCCCAAGACTTTTATATTTTAATGAATACATTTATTAAATTATCGATAAATATATTAAATATTTGATGTAGTTGATTTGAAAAAGAAAGTTCTCATAATGAGATTTCATCATCTGGAACTGGATAATCCTACTTAGACGTTGGAGCACGATAACTTGCGCAACCAAACAGTGTCTTAAAGTATTTGCACCAACCCTACGATATCTCCATTTTCAACTTGTCCCCAAACGCGATCTCCCATCGTCGCCAGGGAGAGAAACTAGTTGCAAAGAACCAACCGATGATTTTTCCCTAGGTCAGGCATAATTCATAAAGTTCCCGCTGGATCAAGAACACATTTTTTAAGTTTCCAACACTTGGAAGAAGTCTGTAAATTTCTCTGTGCAAAGGCTCCAACCAATTGTCATGATTGTGCTGTAGAATCCAACAATGTGAAATGTGAATATGAATCCAAATTCATTTAATCCACAGGAAATCAGTGACTCCTGGCTCGGATATGAATTTGCCTTATAAATGCTTTTCTTGGTGCGGCGTTATAGCTGGATGCTAGCTGACTGGAAAAGAAAGCGAAACGCGGTAGCTTACTGCACACGGTTAACACATGTAGCCTTCATTGCGTAGCCTACCTAACCGTCCACCTGATTTCCATGTAAATTTAAGCAGGGGAACAAATGAATGCGTAGTAAGTCACAATTAGGGCCTGTTTGGTTTAACTGTTGAATACAATCGATACCGTACTGATAATCATAGTACCGATAAATGATAACGATAAATGATGATAATTGTTTTATGTTAAGTGTTTGGTAAAATTATATTTAACTGTTGCTGTTGATACGTGAAATGACTAATAAGAGTATATATCATATAATTTATTTTATTATTTAAATAAATATAAAATTATAAATTTATTACATTATATTAAATATATAATTATTAAATTAATATATTATATTATTTAAATAAATATATAATTATTAATCTTTTATATTATATCATTTATTTTATTATTGAAATAAGAAAATAATTATTTTTTAAGATAATTAAATAATTTTAAAAATATAAATAAAATAATAAATAATTATTATTGTTAATATAAAAATTTATAATTAATTTTAAGTTTTTAGATATAAATAAATATTTTATATTTTATGTTATTAATAAAAAATATTTTATCAAAATTAAAATACGTTAATTAAAATGTTAAAATTTAAAATGAAAAAATAAAAATATTAATAATATTAATTTTCTAGTTAAATAAAAAAGGATAATATGGTCAAAATAAAAAATAAAACCAAATCATTTATCACCGATGAGAAAAATTCTAAAAATAGAGTGATATAAACCGAATGATGGGTATCATATCGCTTGCCCATATCGCCTCTATTTTTTATTTTTAAACACTATAGTTTGCTTGGGTGTCTATCATCATATCACTCCAACAGTAAACCAAACACCCCCTTAATCCATCGCATAAATCCGTGGATAGCAGATCATTCAATAGTTAGTCTGGTAGATTTTTTTTTTATGAGATTTGATTAAATCAGGGACGCCAACAGGTGATTTAGATTTTAATTTTAAGGGATCTCAAATCTAAGGGAATTATAACCGTCATATTAAAGGGTCTTTATTTTTTATTTAAAAAAAAAGATAAATTTTAAATAAAAAAATTTAATTATTTTAGTTTCAATTATTACCTTTAAAATTATAGTATTTTTGTGTTTATTTCAATAAATATAAAATAATTTTAAAATTTTAGCCTCAAAATGCTAATAAAATAATAGTACTAACAACAAAATGATAATATTTATGTTAAAAACATATAATATATAGTACTAGTAATTATACTATCTTTTACTAAATTTTTAATTCAATATAGTTTCACTTAAATTCTTTATAAGAATTAAAATTAAATTAAAATAATAAACATAAGTGCTCAACTAAATTTCTATAATTTTTTTTAATACAATTATTCAATTTGGTTCATGTACAAATTTCGTCCTTACATAAGATTCATGATCAATTCAGATTCATGGACCAATTTCATACTTAATCAGGATTTAAGCCCT
Organism: Hevea brasiliensis; assembly: GCF_030052815.1. Classification (NCBI taxonomy): domain Eukaryota; kingdom Viridiplantae; phylum Streptophyta; class Magnoliopsida; order Malpighiales; family Euphorbiaceae; genus Hevea; species Hevea brasiliensis. The sequence continues at coordinate 73,038,582 of NC_079507.1, read as the reverse complement.
AAACTGGCATAGCCAGTTATGGTACAATCTAATTCCCCTCAAAGGTTAAAAATATAACGAACAGTTGACCCACAAGGGTGAATGAATGTGTCCAAAAGAATAAAGGAAATCCAGCACGTAAGAACAATCTAGGTTTTACCAAAACTGCTTTGCTTTAGGCCCAGAAAAAAGTAAAACAAGAAACTCTGTGACCTCAATCACAGGGAACAAAACGCAGGCTCGCTCTCCTCACCTGAATCCACAACAGATACTGTCGCCTTTTTCGCCCACCACGCGTTACTCGCTTCGAACGTAAATCACGCGTATCCTGCCACGTCATACATGACCCACTGGAAAAGTGGGCCCCTGTCCATTTGGCGAGATCCGGGAGGTGATGCATTGATCTCCAGCAGCAGGATTTGGAGGGAAAACTGGAAAAACTAGTTACGAGGAAAGAGAAAACGTAAATAAGAAAAAAAGAAGGGAAAAAAGAAATAATAGTAACAGAGGCCACCCCAATGGCTTATTAGCTTCCCTGTTTATATTGGGCCATGTCTATGGAAACATAAAATCTGTCTCCCCCCCACCCCTTTCCTTCTTCTCTGTATCTGTCTATCTCTCTTCTTCTCCCTCGTTTCTTCGCCCGAAACTTGCGTCAATAATCGGTCATGCATGCCGTCTGATTGCTGCTAACGGAACCCGGCGAGGTACTATTATTTGCTCGATTTTCCGTTTCGTCGCCGATTCGGTTTTTTTTTTTTTTTGGGGGGGGGGGGGGGCGCGTTTTGGGTAGTTGCTGGGTCAGATCTGGTTGTTTTTGCTCTCATATGTTGATTTGAGAGAGATTTTGGGTTTTAAAAATTGTTTCTTCGGCATCTATTACTCAATTTGGGATGGTTTTGAACGGAATTTTAAAACTATAGGGGTTTTGGGTGTTTTTGGCTGCGTCTATGGAAGAGGGACGAAGATATGGTGACCCGTCAGGGTTTTTGGTGAAAAATAGGAGCTCTTCGGGTTGTTTGATTGTGAGAAAAAAGGGTAATGACGGTGTAGGAGGAGTGGGTTCTTCTGGTTCACGAAAGGTTTTTGAGTCCAAGAAGGAGAAGAAGAGGGCTAGGATGGATACGAGTGATTCAGGGTCTAGTGATGAGCTGCTAATGCCACCTCGAAGAAACCTAGACCCTGGAACTTTACGTGTTTGTAATGGTTCGAGTTTTTATGGTAAGGATATTGTAGAACAGGATGATACTGGTAGGAAGAGGAGTAGGGGAGAGAATGCTAGGAGTAATGAGGTTGATGTGATCGGTAGGAATGGGGACGACTTCAGTGAGCGGATGAGGAATAGGTTAGATGTGTTTGAGTTTGACGGATATGATGGGAATGATGGAGAAATGATGAGGAGGAAGCACTTTGATGAAGGTGGGATGGAAGGGAGGAGGTTTTTTGGGTCAGTGATGGTGGGGAGAAGTGGCATTGAAAGGGAATACGAGACGGGATTGACTAGACATCCTATTGTTGATAGAAGAAAGAGTTCATATTTTGGGAGGACAAGCAGGTTAAATAGGGGGGATCATGGTGACAGAGATTCGGTTCATCCATCTACATCATTTTATAAGGATAAATATGATTCAGATGAGCCAATTAGGGTTCAGGGGAAAAATGGTGTCTTAAAGGTAATGGTGAATAAGAAAAAGTTGGGTGGGTCTTTGAAAAGTTATGACCTCTTGGAATCAGAGGAAAAGAGAAAGGGTTTGAGGATGGAAGATACTGTCAAGAGGAATGTTCTAATCCGTCCTTCGTTTTATCCAGAGTCTAAAAGTGCTGACAAAGCTAGTTCATTTGTTGGGACACTGGAAAAACCAATGAATATGCCGAGATCGTCAGCTAAGAACTCGTCAACTAGGAATGGTAAGGTCAGAGATTCAGAGGATAGTGATACATCTTTAAAATTGGGACTGAAGAATATGGAGGCTCCTAATTCTTTGAAAATGCCATTGCCAACTAGGAATTGTAAGGGCCGTGAGGTAGATTCAGAAGACAGTGATACATCATTGAAACTGGGGCTAAGGAATGCAGAAGTTCATAAATCTATGAAAGGGACAAGCATTGGTGGTGAAATAACCACATGCGATCAGTTTCCATCTACTAGAGTTAAGGAAGGCAAAGTTAAGCGTGGTAGTGGCACAGAAAAGCAGAAGTTGCGAGAACGAATCAGGGGAATGCTTCTGAATGCAGGCTGGACGATAGACTATAGACCAAGAAGGAACAGAGACTACCTAGATGCTGTTTACATAAACCCCACAGGAACAGCTTATTGGTCCATCATCAAGGCATATGATGCACTTCTAAAGCAATTAAATGATGAAGAACTGGCAAAATCTAAGGTTGATGGTTCTCCATTTACACCACTATCAGATGAGGTGCTCAGCCAACTAACAAGGAAGACTCGGAAGAAGATTGAGAAAGAAATGAAAAGGAAGCAAAGGGACAGCAGTGAAAGTGAGAATGCACGAGAAACTGCTGCAAGAAAGTCTTCAAGTTCCAGGCATGATGAGGAAAGCATGGATAGTGGCAGCCATGAAGAGAAACTGAGCTCCTTCATAAAACAGGGTGGTAAGTCATTGAAGAGTAGAACAAATGGCAACGGTTCTCTCAATGTAAACACAAAAGGTCAAAGTTCCACTCATCATCTGCATGATGGCATGGAGAAAGTGCCATCTGGATCCAATTCTCATCAAGGAAGAAAAAGTAGAAAACTTGGCAGATGTACTTTGTTGATACGGAATTCTAATGAAAGGCTAAACTCAGAGAGTGATGTCTTTGTTCCTTATTCTGGCAAACGGACACTGCTCTCCTGGCTGATTGATTGTGGAATTGTGCAGTTGAGCCAAAAGGTGCGCTACATGAATCGTCGACGAACAAAAGTAATGCTGGAGGGCTGGGTTACAAGAGATGGTATTCATTGTGGTTGCTGTAGTAAAATCCTCACAGTTTCAAAGTTTGAGATCCATGCAGGGAGCAAACTACGCCAACCATTTCAAAATATATATCTTGATACTGGGGTTTCCCTTCTGGAGTGCCAGATTGATGCATGGAATAGACAGGAGTCGATTGAGCACGTTGATTTTCATTCTGTAGACATTGTCGGTGATGATCCAAATGATGATATTTGTGGCCTCTGTGGCGATGGTGGGGATTTGATATGTTGTGATGGTTGTCCATCAACATTTCATCAGAGCTGCCTCGATATACAGGTATTTTTGCACTAAATCAAATGCTATTGCATTCTTTACATGCAAACTGTGCATACCTTCTCTTGTGTATTTGCATGTGCCTTTTTTTTTTTTTTTTATACCATCTAATATTGTTGTGGAAAGAGGGTTTAGAGAAATTCCTATTGTTGAGAATTTCTTGGTCTTTGCTATGTTGTGCAGAATGTTAGGAGCACCCCACTTATTCCTGAATTGTAGTGCTGAAGTATCAATGTTTATATACCTTGTTTCCTATTTATGCTTTGAGCTATTTCAAGTTTTTTGAATAAAACATGGAACTTTTCACATTATTATTCTTGGTTGGATGTGCATTGCTTCTTTGAAGCGAGGAAACAAGTGTAATGTAGATCACATATCAGAGCAGACTCTGTTAAGTTGTTAGTGACAGTAGTGTTTTTGTTAAGTATGTGAGCTTAGCAGCTGTAATTGCATCTATTTGTTATGCTTTTGGTATTTATGGTACTCATGCTTGTCTTCTCATTGCAGATGTTGCCCCCATGTGATTGGCATTGTCCAAATTGTACATGCAAATTTTGTGGGATAGCCAGTGAGAACATTTTTCAGGGAGATGATGCAACTACTTGTGAACTTCTTACTTGCAGCATGTGCGCGAAGAAATGTATTTATCCTTCTTTTTACTTTGAATCTTGTTCCTGATATGCTTTTTCATTTCTATCTTTTCTTATGGTCTTCGAAATTTGAAATCTACTTCTGTGTAGATCACAAAACATGCATACTGGAGATTGATGCTCTTTCCACTGATACCGGTAGTTCATTCACTTGTTTTTGTGGGAAGACATGTAGAGAGGTATATCTTTTTCATGAGAATTTTATCTTCGTATTCTTCTTTCACTTCTGTAGTAATTTTTTTTCTTTTCCTTTGTGATATGGCAACTTCTGCACTAACATAACAGCCTGGTCAGTGGTATTTTTTCCCTGTATAGACTTATACTGTATAGACTGTATGGACTTAGATGTACCGTATAGACTTATACTCTTGTTGTTTGCACAGCTTTTTGAGCAATTGCAGAAGTATCTTGGGGTCAAACATGAACTTGAAGCAGGATTTTCATGGTCTCTCATTCATAGAACAGACTTAGACCTGGATATATCTCCTCAGGGATTTCCTCAAAGAGTAGAGTGCAATTCGAAGTTGGCTGTTGCTCTGTCTGTTATGGATGAATGCTTTTTGCCTATTGTTGACAGGAGGAGTGGGATCAACTTAATCTGTAATGTTCTTTATAACTGCAGGTAAGTTTTCTGTGTTATTGGATCATGGTTAAACATTGTACTACGGTGTTCCTCTAAGCCTTTTATGGTAGCACATATATTTGCATACTTGTGGGCATGGATGAATGAAACATTTTCAGGTCATTGGTTCTTATTTTTTTGTCTCTATATCAGCATATGAGAAACTCTGTGTGGGGTCGTGCATGAGATCCATTCGTTGACTTTTCAGTAGTAATTTAACTTATTTTGATAATTATTTTGAACTTTTCTTTTTGTCAAGTGGGCTATCCTCTTCTTCATTTTTTCCCTCTGTTAATTGCTTTTCTCTTTATCATGTGCAGATCAAACTTTAATCGGCTGAATTATACTGGTTTTTATGCTGCTATTCTGGAGAGGGGTGATGAAATAATTTCTGCTGCATCCATCAGGTTTAAAGTTATTGGTCATTTATTGGTTATATTCTCTATGCAATTTATCGCCTTGAGGATATGAAGAAAGAAGTGAAGTAAGAAGTAAAGTTGGAGAAATAATACTGAATGGAATTCTCTGGAGTGAAAATTATATGGTTGCTGTTAAAGATTGAGTTAGTTCATCTATCAGGAAAAAAAAAAAGAAAAGGAAAAAGAACTATGGGGGTTGAGGTTGGATTGTTCAATGCCTGGAATTAAGTTTTCTTATCTGGAAAGTCACATGGCATGGAGTCATGTTCTTAAATGCTTCTCTTAACACATCTTGTTCCTTGTATTGATCAACTTTCCTTGCAAGTTTAGTTTTACGGTTTTAGTTTCTCTGTTAGCTAAATATTAACAATGCCTCTGTTTATTGCCTTGTTTAGATTTTAGCATGGAGTTCTTTGTTCATTTGGTCTTAAGATCTATGATATGTGGCGTGGATTAGCATAAAGTTGAATTATGACAATTATGTGTTGCCCATGGTTTAGGTTTCATGGAACTCAGTTGGCAGAAATGCCATTCATTGGAACACGCCATATATATAGGCATCAAGGGATGTGCCGTCGGCTTTTTTGTGCCATTGAATCGGTAATAATAAATATATGCACTTAGCATTTGCATATCTAAACAATTTGAAATATGGATTTTGCTTTCATCTTTCCTCCAGTTTACTTTTGTCCTGCTTTGTTTCCAGAATTTACGTTAATCTCTTCTTTCCTTCCCAGGCACTGTGCTCCTTGAAGATTCAGAAACTGATTATCCCTGCAATTTCTGAACTTACTCATACATGGACAAAGGCTTTTGGTTTCACCATTCTTGATGAATCACTCAAGCAACAATTGAAGTCTATGAATATATTGGTGTTCGCTGGCATAGATATGTTACAGAAGCAGCTATTGGACCAGGAAAATATTGATGGGAACAGGACTACCAGCTCAGGTTTTCGTCAAATGCATTCTTTTTACTTTCCACTAAAATTTTATTTTTATCTTCCTTTATTCAACTTTGCATTTCTTCCAACAGGTGCAAAAAGAATGGAATTCAAAGATGGTGAAAGTATTAAATGTGAGGTGGCAGTTAAATCTGGTATTGATTCTTCTGCCATGCTTGATGATCTTAATGAGTGTGATAATGGTGGTTTGGGATGTCCCAGTGGTTAGTAGTTCTTTAGATGCATCTCTGGAACAAAAAACATTCTGTACTGATTAGGGAGACTATAAATGCAGATATTGATTCAGGGGATAAGTTAGATGAAGCTGCTTTGGTGAAGAAAAGTCAATACATCTCTGACACAAGTCATTATCTGGACAAGATGGCCAATAAAGCGAATTCAGATTCTCTTGCTGGAGATAATAATCAGTCTTATAATCAGGGTGATGCATCTCCTACAAATTCTGATTCCCGTTTTCTGGGTGTTTCCTTAGATGATACTTCTGTGATGAGCAGTTCTTTAGTTGCTTCTAGTGAACTTAAAACTTTAGGTGCAATTGGGAGGAATACATGTGCTGATTCTGAATCAGGGGACAAGATAGATGAGTTGCCATCTGATAGGAAATGTCTCATTATCTCTGATACAAGTGGTGATAGACAGGAGGAAAATAAATTGGAAGTGGCTTCTTCTGTCAAAGATAATATTCAGCCTTGTGAAGAGGGCGATATTGGGATTGCCCATGCATTAAAACTAAATGAGTCTACTTCTGATGAACTTAAAATCTCAATAGAAGGGACTAAAGCTGTTGATTGTCATTTAGAGGATGAGTTTTCAGAACTAGCTTCCAAGGGGAAACATCAGTTTGACTCCGGTGCAAATCATCGTGCAATGGAGATGCAAACTAAGCCTGTAGTGAATTCTCACATTGAGGATAGATCCCAGTCTGGACCAGAGGATGTACACACAGTAAATGTTGATGTGGCTGGTCTTGCAGTTGTCCCTTCCACAATAGAAACAACAGTTGACAACTCCAGTGAGAAAGTAGATAACTCCATTGAGAAAGTTGGTAACTCCATTATCTCCGTTTTGATGTCCAATGGTGCTGATGAGAGTTCCATGCAAGTTAACTTTGATCCAAATGATGAAATAGCCTGAGAGGGGAAGCAAGTTAGATGTGGCTTCAGAAGCTGTTTCTGAAAGCATTGTGAAGTGAGTGTTCCACATGCTGTTGCAGATAATTTCAGGAATGACGTGTGGTTGAAGGGAAAACTGAATCATGCTCTGTTTGATGCTTTCAGAATATTCATGTTCAGTGTTCTCTTTGCCACTTGAATAAATTATCAATGTGGAATGCAGCGATTGTACATGAGTGCTGGGCCATTGGTGCTTCTACCTTTGATATTAGCAAGAAATTATAGGTTTCTGATGAGAAGTAATTAGTTTTGCTGCGTATGATTTTAAAGGTTCTGGTTTAACTGTCGAGGATATCAAAATTAACTCGGTGCTGACACCTTCAAATTGGGCTCTTGGTGGAAGTAATTGGTGCCATATGAGCTTGAAGTCTGAGGAGAAGTTGCTTCTGTGAAAACACATCTTCTGTTGGTTGTTGGGCAGATGCTTTGAATTTTGCTGGCCAATTTTCTCATGCCTTTTTCAGCGTGTACATATCCGGATCTGCCAAGTTCCACATTCATAGTTTCTGTGGAAGTCTTGTATTAATTCATTTTTATGTAGCAACGCCCTTTATATCTATGTTAACTTGTCACATCAGGTGGTTGCAGACAGATTTTGAATAGCATTTTTCTTGTAATTATAACCTTCGTTCCATATGCCAGCATTTGTTCGTATAATTTATGTCAGCTGCAAGTTCTGTGCACATCTCAATTGGATTGGACTGCATGCTTCTTACTGAAGTAACATGTTCATTTGATGGTACTTCTAAGTAACTTTCTTACGTGCTTCTGGTGTGCTTTCTGCTTATGTGCTGCTTAAAATTGGCCAAACAAAATGTTCATTGTGGGCTAATGTTTCTGCTGTACAGTCTCTTCCGTGCACTTGGGGAGGACGTTGGATTTTCTCTATAGTATTAGTAGCGGAATTGTCCTTTAAATACTAGAAGAATTGTGTTTACCCCCGCGTATTTTAAGTGAATTAATTAAAGATGAAGTACAAGGCCAGACTGCCAATGTTTTTGTCTTTATATCTCCAAACAATGGATGGGTTATTTTTATTTTCTTAATGAATGTTGGCCGCTGTGCTTATCTGTACTCTGTATGCAGAGACGTGCAGGCACGTTTGTTTGGTCGCCTTGAGTTTATAAATTTGGGCCGCTGTGCTCATCTATGTTCTGTAGAGGCTGCAAGGCAGATCCAGTAGCCAGATGCAAGGAGACGCTCTGGAAAAATACGCAGGCGTATTCCCTTATCTGTGGCGGGTTCTGCATCGAGTTAAACGTAGATGGGGATTTCAAAGGCTTGCCCTGGATGAACCTAGTGCTAGAATTCATCATCGGAGATTTCTAGTCAGGAGGTGCGACTCGTAGTTGTTCTGTCCAACAAGTAGAGAGAGTTTCTTCCTTTTGTTTCGCTTGCGTAATGCTGTAGGAATAATGCTCAATCTGCAGTGCAGCTACCATTCATTTGTTTTGTTTTATTTCTATTATCCTTCAAGATTCATAGCCATAATAATTGTTCAAATCACCCACTAATGTTAATGTATAATTGCAATTGAAAAGGGCTCATTTTTCTTCAATACAAATTAATGTTAGTTTTGTAAACGCCATTCACTTACAATCATGTTGGGAGGAAAAAAAAAATCATTTCTCCTTCTCGACCACCGCCATCACTGACATGCTATTCTCACCCTCCCTTTCTTCTCTGCTTCTTATCGAGAGCCAACCCCCTTTCCCAGTTCTTCCTCCACCCCACCCCCAACCTTTGCTTCTCTGCTTTTGATTGGGATCCCGGATCCACCCACCCTCCTTTTCTCGGTTCATTCTCCTTTGCCTCTATTGAGATCCATCCAAACCCCTTTGCTTGCTCGCTTTAACCACGACCATTCAAATCCTGTTTTGCCATTCAAAAAATCCTTCACTGGAACAAAAAGCTCAAAATAACTGGAGAGGCTCCACTTATTGTGCAATCAAGTTCAGCAAAGATGGCGTCAGCAAGACAACTATTAATGACTAACGTTAGCTCCTCATTGGCTTGCATCAGCATTCAAAAACGAGTTAATTACACTCTCCTTGTTGAGGTTATGAATGATGATTGATGTCTGAACTAAGCACTAGTGCATGAGAAAGTGGTGATTCAATTTTAGCTCTTCTATTTTTATAAACTCAAGTTGCTCATCTATTACAAAAATTCTTCAGCCGGACTTAAATCGTTCAATATCACAAACATGAACTCTTCAGGAAGTGGTGCAGTGTCTTTACAACCTCTCTTGCTGACTTCAGGTAAGCCCTTGGCAATAGTTTCCCAGATTTTGTTTTCTCATTAGGAACAAACAATGATTTAATGGCCCCAACAACTCCATCTGTTTCCTCTAGATCTTTTGATTCCTCTTTAATGGCGTTGAAATGCAATTTAGATTCTGAATGGCAAGAAATGAAGCGCTACAGATTAGAATAAGCCGACGACTCGAAGAAGCATCTTGAGATATGACAGAACAGAATTACACCTCAATTGCAGTATACCTGTTATGTTGCAAAAAGCTGTTAAGACAAAAGGTTGGCAACAACAACTCGATCCATCGCTGAGACTCAGTTGTTGATTCTGATTTATTGGTGTGGATGGATCATGGATAAATAAATAGAAGATAAAAGATGGAAATGGGTATAATTTTGTACTATGATAATATAATTGCAATCTTCTTACCTAACAAGAATGATTCAGCATTCATCAATAGTCCAGACTACACATTGATGGGTTTTTGCAGTAACTACTGAAATCGTAGGCATCGATAAAACTTAGTCTTAGCAAGATTTAAGATAGTTGTTGCTTACAGAGGCAGTGGCTCTTGGGCTTTGAGGTTTTTCTCTATGTTTGGCAACTATCCAAAGGGAACACCTTTGCTGCAAGAATCATGGCCATTTCTTGTTCCTGGTAATTCAGCAGCTAAATCCAATGCTTCCCTTAAACCAAAAACAATCTCCTGAAATTTTGCTACCTTATCACATAACATATATATATATATATATACATATACACACACAATGAAACCAAAACATATAAGAAACAGGAGAAAGCAAGATACCAGCATGGTTCCTTCTCCGCACACAGACTTAAGCTTCCAATTCCTGCCTCTGTACTGTTCTCCATTCAATTGAAACGCTTTTATCCATATGGATCCAGGAGCCATTTAACATAAAATCAAGGATAAATTAGCCACCGAAGATACGGGCCCGATAAAACGACGTCATTTAAGCTGTCGATTTTGGACAGCTTGAGGGGTGTTTGGGTCATTAGACACTCCTCTGAGCTCCCGCAGTCCCACTTCTCAGCATCTTTGCTTTTAGTGCCCAGATTAATAGCCAACAAGCGCATCTGTTGACCTCTGAAGTCTGAACATCGACGCAGCCTGCCAGTGCCATCTTACCAATCTGCTATTAATATCTCTATTAAGCACGTGAATTTTCTCTCAGTTTTCTTTCAATAGTATCATCTTTTGGAAAACCCTAGCTATTTCCACCCGCTTCCCGAGGATGGCTGGTGGCTCGGATCCCAAATCCTCCTTCGATAAGCCTTCCTCCTCTGCTTCCCAGCGCAAATCCCGTTGGGAATCCTCCACTTTCACCGCCAATAATCCGTCGTCGGACTCCAAATCCAACGACAAGAAACCAGCTAAACCCGCTTCGAATTCAAATCCTTCGCCTAAGCCCAACACAGGCCCATCACCCAAGCCCACTTCCGCCGCTCTTCCGTCGGACCCAGCTTCTGCTCTGCCGGGACGCTCATTCCCTTTGCCGGACCTGGGCCCGCCTCCTCCTCCCACCTACGGTTTTCACATGCTAGAGCGTCGTACCATTGTCCTCGCCGACGGTAGCGTCCGATCTTACTTCGCTCTGCCCCCCGACTACCAAGACTTCCCTCCTCGTCCACCTCTACCCCCGCGGTTCCTTCCCATGGGACCTACTCTCGACTTCCCCGGTGCTGTCAGTGGTCACCGCTTCCCTCCAATGAGTCCTGAAGGGTTAGGCTTTCGCGATAATAATCAAAATCATAACCCTTCTACGAAGAGGAAATATGATGGCGGTGAGGAGGAATTCAGGTTTGGGAATAAGCCCAACGGGCTTTATCCGGGACCTGATTATCGCGGTGAATTTTTGGCGGGGACTAGCAGCCCTTTTAGGAGAAATTTAAGTGATGAATCCAGAGCGGGAAAATATATTAGGATTGCAGGTGATAGTGTAGGTGTTATCAATAATCATCTTGAAGTGGACCAGAATAAACTAAAGAAGGCTTTTTTGCATTTCACTAAGGTGATTAATGAGACTGAGGCGGAGAGAAACCGTTACTTGGAGGACGGGAAGCAGGGTCGCCTTCAGTGTTTGGCCTGTGGCAGGTTTGCAGTATTTAGAGTGTGTGTGTGTGTGTGTGTGTGTGTGTGATTGTTTCCTATTATTTTGTGTATTGGTTACTGCATATTACTGTAACAAGCAACTTTTCGAGTTTCATTTATGGAAATGCTTATGTGAGTTCTGAGAGAGCATAAATGAGCGTTTGGCTGTCTCAGGAAGGTTTTCTTTTTTTTTTTTGGATATCTTAGGTTGTGCTTTGGCATAAAAATTAGTGTAGGGTTACAGCATGGTTGTGTGTGAATTTAGTCAGCATGGTTGTGCGTGAATTTAGTCATTTACCTTGCACTTTCTTTGTTATATTTACAAGAGGAGGGGTGTTAGTGTTTTTAAGCATAATTAGAAATTAGATACATTACTTCAAGAAATGAAGATTTTTGACGGTTCATGTTGGTAACTTGCAACCAATTCTGGCTAAGAGCTTTGGTTAATTTTCAATACTGCTTTTCTGTTGAGCAGTTTTCTGATGCGCTTGGGTTATCTTTTCTTTTGATTGGGTGATTTGATGAAAGTTATTGCCCTTGCAATGGAGATTCTGAATAATTATCGTTAGCTACTGCTTTCCCTCATTCTCCTCTATTTATTTCTTCTCGATGATGCACAACTTATATAATAAGTTCATCAGGCTTGCTTAGATATATATGCTTACTTTACAAAACAAAATGCTGGTTGTTCACTTCATTGGCTAAGCTTGGATAGTCGATGCAATTTTAGTATGTGTTATTTATGTAGAAATGCAGAATAAAACTAGTTCTCATTTCCAGTGCTTTAGTGATCTGCAAAGTTAGTTGCAGTCAGTTCCTTTTGTAGTATTCTTTGGGATATTAGTTTACCAGTTGTATGTGATAATGTGCATGTTACTGGGGCGTTGAATGATCTCTCTCTCTCTCTCTCTCTCTCTCTCTCTCTCTCTCTCTTTCTCTCTCTCTTGTGGTAGCTTTAGGGTTTGTTCTGATATGTTATCCTTATGCTCTCTTTGTTTTACGATTATATTTTCCCCCGTTATTTGTAATACCATATAATCTTGAGTTAGCATGTCTGTTAGCCAGAGCATATATGGTTAAAAATTGTGACATTTTGTTATGAACCAGCTTAATCAATGAATTATTTGCAAAGTTTGCTACATTTGGCTAGTTATATAGTGTATTGAAGTAGGTATTCAAATTTCTAGCTAAATCATTATGATCTAGGATAATTATTTTTAAGTTCTAACGGATGCTATTAAGTAGGAGTTTTGCATTCATCTCAAGCTGCCAGATTCCCTCTCCCCTGGCCCCCTCTCTCTCTCTTTCTCTCTAATTCATGCAGTTGAGATATGTATATGTTCTTTGTCCCCTTCTCTATATATTTATGAGATTATCTCTGCCTGTTAATTGTGACGTAGCCTAGTTGTTCTCTTTAATTGGGGAGCTTCTTGTAGTCGTTATTTCCTTTATGCGGTATCTATTTTTCTATGAGGTATAAAGCTGTCCTTTTGAGTAATGTCGTGTGTTCGTCCATTTTGTTGCAAAGTTTTACCTTTGAGATAATTTTACTTTAATAATATTTGGTTTGATATGATGCTGTTTGTTTTAGAAGTGGGTTTGACACTGCATTTATGAGGTTAATTGTAACTTGGCTATTAGCAAGATAATTGCTTATTAGTCATAAATAGTAGTTTTACTTGCATGTTTTATATAATGTTGCTTTAAGCTCTACTTTGTTGTAGTATAGTTGCAGTGTAGCAAGGCTTTGTTAAGTGTGGGATTCTTTCTTTTTCTCAATCTTTTTGTTATGTAAGTATAAATCATTTTCCTTTTAGGTGTGAATCTTTACTCATACTTGTTTTTGTATTGTTCTTAATTGCACTAACTAATGGCTTGTATCAGACAATCCACTCCTGTATTCAGTTCCTTTATGTTTAAATACTTGTGTTCTTATATAATATTTTTAAGGACGCTGAACAAACATTAGACATGCTTTAAGATGTGTTTTGAGTTCAATTGTGGTCTTTTAATTGGTGTTGCTTGGACCGCTTCTCTTTGGGAAGTCAAAATGTTGATTTCTACTCTAGTTGTTACATAGGGGACAATGCTATCTCTGTTGTGATTCTTGTGAATATGTTGACAACCAAATATTAGACACACAAACTTCTATAATAATTGGGAGTAGAAATGAGACTGTGGTGGAATGTCATGGCCTTGGTGGGGAAGTGCTGTGCTGTGACTATATTCTGTTATATTGACCTATTATCTACAAGTAGAAGTAGATGGAGCAGTAAATGAGCTTGGTTTTAGGGAACTTTTGGAAAATGATTTATCCCTGTGGTATTTGCGACCATTAATTGTACCATGAAGTGGGAAGGAGTCATCATTTTCGTGGTGTGCAATGGTTAGAGTGAGATATAAATGAATATGGGCTGTGATAATAAAATGGAATGATAGCATCATTGTTAGAAAAAAGGAAGAAGCATTATGGAATCATGTGGTTGTCCTTCATTGGATTCAATATTATGTTTGTATGCATAAAGCTTGGGTTTTAGGGGGCCCCCCCACTCCTTCTTCCACGTAGTTTACCATTAAACTGTGTTAAAATGTTAGGCTTTGTTATTGATTTACTAACTTATGTCCAGAATTGCCAAAGTCTTGTATCTCTAATTTTGTTGTCAATTTATCATTTATTTAGTGACTTACAATTTCAATTAGCAATATGGCGTGCTTTTAGTCTTACTTGGAAATTGTGAATTCTACACACACACACACACACACTCTTTATTATGTGCTCTTCTCCCATCTGTTTCATTTGATTGTGTCAATCTGTGATATACTTGGCAACCTGCCTTTCTGGTTATGCCAACCAAACTTTCGCTGATGCCCTATGTTTGATGTTATACTGGTTTTTCTGTGAACTTTGATTTACTATATGTCTATTTTTGATAATGCCTACATCATTGTTTACTTTCCTTTTCCACAATGTTAAAACAGTCCACTGGGGAGGGGGAGGGTTCCCTTCGAGATATTCCCCATAACATTCAAGTGATGAAAAAAGTGCCACCACCACCTTAATTGATTTACTTTTATTCAAAGGTTAACTCTTCCTGATTACTTGATTTGAGGTTGATGTGTTATCCAAGTGAATTAACCTCCAATTTTTTGAATTTTTTTTATGGTGGACCTGATCTAATACCCATCTGTTTCTGCCTTCATTTTCTAGAACTGCTGAATTTTCTGTCTCTAATTTCTATGGCCCTTTTGGCTTGAACTTGTAAACTCACTGCAATATTTGAGAGAAGACCTGAATTATTATTCTTCAATGTCCTTGACATGCAAAATTACAGGTCTTCTAAAGACTTCCCAGATGTGCATGCTCTTATAATGCACACTTACAATTCAGATAATGCTGACTTGAATGTGGATCACTTGGGCTTACACAAAGCTCTCTGTGTTTTAATGGGATGGAACTACTCAAAGCCCCCTGATAATGCAAAGGTCTATCAGTTCTTACCTGCTGAAGAAGCAGCAGCAAATCAAGATGATTTGATTATGTGGCCCCCTTTGGTGATAATTCATAACACAGTTACAGGAAAAGGGAAAGATGGGCGCATGGAAGGTTTGGGAAACAAAGAAATGGATAACAGAATAAGAGGTATAATGCGCCTCTCTGTTCCTTTTTGGTAATTAATACTATATGTGTTGGTGTTCATCTGGTTAAGGTAATCCTTTCATTTAATAGGATGTGCTGTGGCATTCCTACATTGCAGCAGTTCCTATGACTAGCAATGTTATTAGTTACACCAACACCATTTTGGTACAATGTATGCTTTTGGGAATATGAATGGTTTTTACTTGAACAAAAAAATAAAAAAAAATAATCTTATTTTAAAACTTTGTAATATATTCTAAAATCCTCATTGGTGATGCCCATGTACAGTACCTTTCTACCTAGAGAAGTGGCTGCTATACAAAGTATAACTGATGGATCTTTGGCCAAAACATAACAGGAAGTATTATTTTGAAAAATTGCCAAGTCTTGGACATTCCTGCTTCTGTGAATCCCACTATCTCTGTAATCCTGTGACCTATCCAGTAAGCAAGGTTACTGGCTTAGAAGAGTATTATAAATTTGGATCAGTTAGTGGAGATTGACATGGCCAGTAGTTTGGAGTAGAGATGGAAGAAAAAAAGATGATTGGACATAAAGAAGATAGACAGAGAAAAAGAAGAAAGAGAAAATGTTCACAATTTACATGTGTTTAAACAAAAATAAAAATTCTCATAATTCCAACATTAGAAGTCTAAGAAATGTTTGTCTCCATTATAAGGACTTGAGGGCCAATGGTTGCATTGCTTTAGATAGTGCTTAGTGACATAGATTTGCGTAACTGATTGGGTTGAGAGTTGAGTCAAGTTCAGGTGATACAAAGTTGCGATTTTTGGTTAACTCAGTTGCATGGGTACCTTGAATCTTTACTGGTTATCTTTTCATTTATATATCATTGTGTTTTAATGATGCTTGCAGCATGTTAATAGTTATGATTTCTAAGTGTGTTTGATCTTTGGTTGTTGGTTGGATATCTATTTTGTTCTTTTTCATGATATGGAGGTGTACTTCTAATCACTTTTTCTGCTTTACATTGAAATTTACATAAATGGCTAGTTCAGTTGGTTCAATTTGAACATACTCTATCCAAGTCATCTCTACCTGTTTTTATGTTTAGTTAATTATTGTGAACTGTGATACATAGTTACATACTCTAGCGGAAAATAGGCATGACTGCTAATTCTCTCATGCTACCATAAATGTATGATGTGATATTATCCATTCAATGAGTGGTCTTTCTGGAATATGAGATTAATTTTGGGAAAGGTAGATCTTATCATTAATAACAATAGCTGTTGAGGGTCACCAGTCATGTGTAAAATCATATGTTTTATTGAAAACTTCTTTAATGTTTGGTAATTTATATACTTCTGTCCAATGATCACTTTATTCATTCTCTTGCAATTACAGTAACTGCCCCATTAGCTTGCACAAGTGGATTAAGTTGACATAGTTTTGTATAAAGCCGAGCAGAATGCTGATTATTTAGTATTCTCATAACAAGGATATATTTTTTTTTTCCTTTGAAAATTTTTATGATTAGGTACATTCGATACTTTGGCTTAAATTCTGGCCAGTTGGTCTAGTTTTGTGAAGTTGCTCCTATTCAACTTTGATATTATGGGATCATAAAGGATAGAAGGATATTTCAGAATTAAGTGTAGTGAAATTGGTCTTGGATTTTACTAATGATATACAACCATAGATTTTTGCATAAGATAATTACTTGGGATTTGGCTTTTCTTTCTCTTTTAGAGAAGCTTATTAGCGTGTCTTGAGACAGCAGCTGATTAAGTGCATCTTGATCTCTGACAAGAAAATGGATCAGACTTAACTCACTCTCAAAAGTTAGCTTAAGGTGGGAGGTGGGATTGTCCAAATTTTTATAAGAGGCACATTACCCACATGTTTAACCAATGTGGGATATTTAGCACTCTTGGTTTATTCCTGGTTGATGTGGGACATGCCTCTCTCATGCCCAACAATGAACATCAGGAAAGTAAAGTTTGCACAGAATTGAACATCTGTGGGTGGCTCAATATCGAGACAAGGGTTAGCTCTGATATCATGATAATAAAATGAATTGGGTCTAATTCGTCCCTAAAAGCTAGCTCAAGTGGAAAGGGAGAGGATTGCCCAAGTATTTATAAGGAGCACATTGCCCACATATGGGATACTTAACAATCTCCTTCTCCGCTAGTGTAACATGATTGTGGGAGTTCAGCTTGTTAATGTTTTAGCGTTGCCAGGGAGTCAGGCTTTTGCTAATCTCATCCTTCGTATGAGCTATACGCTTATCTTGGTGAAATTCATGACAATAATTACGCCTGAAGCAAACTTATGTCATAGGTGCTTAAGTGGTATTATACCCGTTCTTTGTCAAAGATTGAGCTTTGCTTGTCTTGGTTTAATGTCACTATCATGCATGTACCTACTGGAGTTGCATATTTTGTACTTTATGGTAGGCTGAGCAAGCAGAAAAATCATATTTTAATAAGAAAATTAATTAACTTTTTTATGAGCATGGTATTGCCATTGAAAGTTTTGAAATTTTGTAATGTAATTGGTTGGCTCTTTTAATTTGCATGTCCTGTTTCTCTGACCAATTTGGCTGTGCACGCTGCCTGCCTTAATAGGGGACTAGCTTCTGAATTTGAGTGGCTAGATTACTGATCCTCTTCATACCTAGTTCAGAAAACAAGTTATTATTGTACTTTTGTTTTATACGTGCGCATGCATGTTATTAACATTGCTTTGCATCATGTGACAATATGTCTTATACCTGAGAAACTTGTCATATCGGCAGCTAGGGATTGAGGTTGTCTGGATTTGAAGTTTAGAAGGGGAGGTTGCTCAGATGCTTGGTGTTTCTTTGAATGATTATATATGGGAACATTCTTCAATCTACTTTGTTTTGTGTCTAGTGTTTCTTGAAATCAAGCCTATGGCGGTGTAGCTACTGTGTGAATGCCAAATTCATTTTGAGGGGTATTTTGAATTTTGATAGAATAAGGGTTCCCTGCAAAAGTTCTTCATGGGCTCAAGAGTTGCTTACTGATATTTCTGGATGTCTGGTGGGAATTATTTAACATTAGTTTTAATTCTAAAAATTGTATCCATTTCAGATCTTGGATTTGCTAGTGGCAAGTCAAAGTCTTTGTATGGAAGAGATGGTCATCTGGGCATAACAATTGTAAAGTTTAGTGGTGACCAGTTGGGCCTGAAAGAGGCTGTGCGGCTGGCAGAACACTTTGAGAAGGAAAAACATGGGCGTAAGGCTTGGGGTTGCATACAACCCATCAAGATAGGGAAGGATGATGAGAAAAATCCAAACCTTGTGAAGGTAGAACGGAATGGGGAGAAAAAAAGGATTTTATATGGCTATCTTGGAATGGCTGTTGATCTCTGCACGGTTGATTTTGAAACAAGGAAGAAGGTTTCTATTGAGAGCCAGAGGGAATACAAAACATCCAAGTAGATGAATTGGTTTGGTGACAAGTAACTCATTTATGAATTCTGATCTCTAGTTTCTTTTTTTTTTTTTTTTTTTTTTTGGGATGTAATGTAAGCTGATTGCTAGTTGTGTCGGTGGTGGTGCTAAATTTGTTAGTTGATCTACAGACAATTGTGATATACAAGAACTTGTAGTTTCAGGTCGAGTTATAGATTTTTTTTTCACTCTGTTGTTAGCCCAAGCAATGCTCAGATGTAAGTTGTCACTATTTGTGCAAACTGTATTAGCCAGCATTGGTTGTGTAACCCAGTTGGCCTACACGGGAGCTGGAAGTGCACAATTACTTTGTAAGGTGCATGAGAAATTGAAAGGAAGCATCTCTGAAAAATGCTTCACATGCTTGCTTGTGGAAAACTTGACACACTGAATTGGAGATCTTTCCTATGCAATTGAAAGATGACAATTTCCAGAGACTGGACGGTTTGATAGGGACTGTTGGCACGTATTCAAGAAAACAATGAGGGGCGGGGCAGGAGTGAGTCTTGTGCTCTCGTGAATGTAGCTAGCACAGATTTATCAGTGGTCCTGGTGGTGGTTAAGTAATAATGACTCGTCGTATGGCTTGAAGATAATGTGGATTTGTGTTTTGCCTTTGCTAGGGCCGAGGAGAGACGATATGATACAACTCTGCTCAAGTGAATTTTTATCTTAAACATTTAAGGTATGGATTCGTTTTCTCCACTCTAAATAATTTTGAGTTAAATCTTTAGATTTGGCTTGCTTTGTTTTTATTTTCTTAAAGGGTTGTATTACATGATTAGGCAAAATGATCAATTTAGTCTTTACTTTTTAAGGGAGTTTAATTTAATTTATTTTTAACTTTTTATTTAATTTAATGTAAAAGTTTTAATATGAACTTAATTTAACTTAAAATTTAAAATTTATGAGTTAAAATTTTTGATTTTTTTGATTTAAATAAAAAATTAATAAATTTAATTTTTTAATTTTGAGATTATATTTTTTAATTTTTTATTTTAGACTAAAAAATTAAGAAATTCAATTTCTTTGAGTTTAAATTAAAATTTTTAAGTTAAATTAGATAAAAATTAAAAATTATATTAAATTAAGCTTTTATAAGTGTAAGATATAATTGAGTTTTAATCCTTCCACGTTACATTTTTTTTTCTCTCCTAGGTAAAGAGAATTTTATTACATAAGAGGGCATAAAAATTCAGGTTTTAAGGCCCAATTACATGAATCAAATAATCCATTCCTAATTCCCCTAATAAAATCTAGGTGCCTTAAAAAAAAAAAAAAACTCAGCAAACCCTTAAGCTTAGTTTACTAAAACAAACAAGAAAACTCTTAAGCTATTCGGGTTATCTACTCGAAAAAGAGGTTCCGACAGACACAAGCCAATAGTGTCGCAAGCCCTTTTAGCTGTAGGGGGGCTCTCCAATAGTGGTTCACCAAGATGAAGAAAGTCCAAACATAGATCACCCAGTGCCACCACATATCGACCTAACCAAGAAACATTTGGTGCACCAAGGAACTCAGGTTATAGAAACCGGAGGAAAAGACAGGCAGTGACCAACAAGAAAAGTGGAAAGGCAGAGCTCATCTTACGATCTCACTTTCTTTTAGCCATTGAGGGTCGACGATCATCATTGTGGCCAGTGAAAGTATCCTTGAGTTACCAACGCCAAAGCTAAACCAGGTTACTCTCTTGCATGCAAACCCAGCAACAACCAACCCAACTACAAGCTACAACCGGAAGCTTCCAAACCTATAAAAAATATCACCACCTTCAGAAAAACACACATGCAGCCATCAATAAACCCAATCAGGCCCACAGTAACATCCCTCACCAAATCAAGCGCAGGACCTTCAAAAAAAAAAAAGAAAAAACACCATATCTACAAACCACCACTCTTCAAGGGGAGGGGATAAACTCACTATCGAGTAGAGGGGAAGAGGCTGCTTGCCTTTGAAGGGCAAAGGAGGCTGCTAAACTGTAGAAAGAAGGGCTGAAAACCCTAGTTCAAGGAAACAATAAAAACCAGATAGAAAAGTGATAAAAGAAGGCAGAATGGTTTACCGATATTAGAGTGTTATTTCATTTTATTTTATTTTTTTTGGTTACCATACGAGAGCCTGCATTGTTAGTGAATTAGTGTTAATAAAGGTTTTACTGATTAAGGATTGCGCACTTTACACTTTTCTCACTCTGATCCTAAGAGTAAGAAAATGGTTAATTAGATTATCCTAGTTGGGTCTACTTTTACCAGAATTGCTTTGTATGTTATGTATTCATTAGCCTGAATAACTGTATGCTCTCATCTAATACTATTGTCACCTTGTCCTTCCTAATCTCGGCGTTGTTTAGTTAAAAGTAGCAAGTATTTTAAACGTGTGAAAGCTTCCTCCTCACTTTACTAATTTGGCCTTTTAGTTTAGGTGTGAGGGGGAAGCTTCTTCTCGCTGTTTCCAAATCAAACCCTGAGACCTGCGAGAAACCATTGTGTGGGACTTGGTGGTGAATGGGAAATTGGATAGAGAGTTGTAGCTTGGGTTGGAGCCATAATCCATGGTTTAGGTTCCCATAATTGGGCCCTGTCGTGGAGGGCCATGTAATCATGTAAAAATCCATAGGTTTTTGCCATAGATGGGCTAGTTTCTGTCACCTTTTCATTATTATTATTATTATTATTATTATTTGGTTCGGAAGCCACCATAATACGTATTCAACTTAATTTGAAGCCAAAGCTCTTTCATATGTCTTTTCAATGCGTGGACATTAGTATTTGATGCCATTCTTAATTAATAATTATAATGGTTTCTAAATGGGATAGATTTCTTATATTGGTGCACACCAACCTCCATGTTAATGTTTGCATGTACGAGACGCTCAAGACTACTTGATTTAAATCCCAACCCTAATCACATTTTCGTGGCCAATCAATTTGGGCACGCCTACTGGTCGACCACTACCACTCCTCCTTACCCATCATCAAAATTTTCTTTCATTTACTGGAAATTTAAGTTTATCCATCTCTTTCAAAATTCAAATTCCAATCGTCCTCGCGAGCGTTTAAGGTTAAAACAAAGAAAAAGAAACACAACTCAGGTGGACCCCAACCATCAATCAGCAACTACTCCCGGTTAACAGTGAAGAGAGATTAGCGGTTTGCAATTTGCAGCAACCCAAACCCACGGTCGTGGTGGCTATCATAAAAGCCTACGTGTCGTTTTGCAAACAAAGTGGGACCCACCAGCTTCTATCCTGGTTTGAATTTGGAACAGTGGTTGTTGAGGGATATCCATCACCCCCATCATACATCTATCATCCTCCCAACACCCCCCCCCCCCCCCCCCAACCAGCATGGCGCAATTAGCATTGGCCTTGAAAATAAATTTTTTTTTTTTTTTTAAGAAGAAGATATTTTAAAAACACGAACGGATGCGCATGCCTGATTCCAGAATCTCAGGTTTCACTCGCTTCCCCTGTGACTATGTAATTATGCTGATTGTTATAATAATAAAAAAAAATAAGCGAGACAGGCCATGTCTTTACTTTATCTGACTCCTCCCATGTGGTGTGGTTTTCATCTCACCTCTTTCTTTCTTTCTTTCTTTTTTACGATCTGACTTCGGTTTCTGCGAAAGTTATCCCCCTCTTGTCTTCTACTCCATCCAAACATCCCCTTCCCCTGTCTGACGTCACTTCCCCCACACTCTTTGTCCTACGCACCACCCCACTCTTTATCCTACGCACCACCCCCCTCTTTTCCTGCGCATCCACTGCGCATTCTAGATTCCTCCCCCCACCGCCTTTTTCCCCGCAGTCGCCATTACACGTGTCTTGTCTTCTTCTTTCCACGTCATCACTGTTTCTCTCCCCCTTTCTCTTCTTCTCTTCGCTATCACCTTCGCTTCTTCTTCTTTCTCCCTTGTTCTCTCTCTCTCTACTTCTAGGGTTTGTTTCTTTTTCTCTTCTTTTTCAGCTGCTGAGTTTCTTGCCGTGCCCGATTCTCACTGGACTATGGGGTCGATCCCCGATCCAGGCGAGTTAACCGAGTTGACTCGCCCGAGCTTTGACGAGTTCCAGCGCCAGACCTCGCTCATGACTAGCTGTACTCTTCTCTGGAAGGAACTTTCCGACCACTTCACCTCTCTTGAGCAGAACCTTCAGAAGAAATCAGAAGCCCTCAAACACAAATTCCAGACCCTGGACCATGACACCAAGGCTACGCTTTCCTCCCTCAAGAAGCGTGAGGTCACTATTGATGGTAGCGTGGAGATCGCACTCGAGCGCGTCGAGGAACACAGAGAAGACGCTCTCAAGTCCCTCGAGAACCAAAATTTTGACCATCCTGATGGCGAAGTGGATGACGGCGATGCACTGTTACAGCTTCTCAAATCCTACTGCTTGAAAATGCACTCCAGGGAGTTCTGGAAGTTTGTGATTACCAAGAAGAAGGAACTTGATGTATTGAGGAGCCAGATTCCGTTGGCTTTGGCTGAGTGTGTGGATCCTGCTAGGTTTGTCTTGGAAGCAATTTCAGAGGTTTTTCCCGTGGATAAGAGAGGAGAAAGGACTGAGAAAGGGAATGATTTGGGATGGGCTTGTGTGCTGATTCTGGAGAGCTTGATTCCAGTGGTGGTAGACCCACTGATAGGCAATTCCAGGCTGTTAGTGACGCCAAGCGTGAAGGAGAAGGCCAAGGAGATTGCCGAGACTTGGAAGAGAAGTCTGGAAGAGCGCGGTGGGATTGAGAATGTGAAGACTCCTGATGTGCATACTTTCTTGCAGCATTTGGTCACTTTTGGGATTGTGAAGAAGGAGGATGTTGATTTGTACAGGAAGCTCGTAGTTGGGTCCGCTTGGCGCAAGCAGATGCCTAAGCTTGCTGTCTCGCTTGGTTTGGGTGATAAAATGCCTGGTATGTTGCTTCGATATGTATGACTTAACTTATTTTCCGGTTTTATTAAATTATTAGTTGTTCTGTAAAATTGCTACTTTTCTACCACCAAGGCGCTATTTCTTTGTATCCTCAAACGTAGAAGCATGTAACTTTTCTTTATATTTTACCGGAGAGCATTTGGAGGTTGACTGTGTTTTTTTAGGTCAAATTTGAGTATGTGAATTGTGACCTCTTGTTTGTTTGTATCTGAACGAAGAAGCGTGTTTTGTGAATTGGTGATACATATAATTTTGCAGTAAAAGTTTCTGAGGAACGTGGACAGAGGGAATGTTGTATAATTTGTTGTAAACATCAGGGCGGGAAATAAGCATGGTAAACTATTAATAGCAGCAAAGTGATCACTTTGGACTTTGGAACATTTCTATATGGATGATCATTTGTGTGTGTGTGTGTGTGTGTGTGTGTGTGTGTGTGTGTGTGTGTGTGTGTGTGTGAGAGAGAGAGAGAGAGAGAGAGAGAGAGAGAGAGAGAGAGAGAGAGGAGAGAAGAGAAGGAGGGGGGGGGGGGGGGTGTGGTTGTTGGGATTGAGCATTCATTGGGGTAATGACATGATAAGGTGGGGTTGCAACCTGTTTTTGTCAGTCAAATTTCTTATATGATTTGATTGGTAGCATTGCACACTTATCCTCATTTTTCAAGTGTGGTATGAGGAGTCTATAGGTCATATTGATCATTCAGCATTCTGGTGAACAAGGGGCTAGCATCTAGACAGCTTTGTTTAACTTGTTCCTTGGGTGTTGCTTGTTATGGCGAGAATAGCTTATTGCACCTTGCTGTTTTAGTGCTTAGACTGTGTTTACCTCATGCTGTGCAAGAGAGAGAAAAATGGGGGAATGGTCTACATGGATAAGCACTTTTTGTTGGTTTTCTAGTACACTGGGTTATTCATTAACTAGAGAATGATAACCATATGACGAAGAACAGTGGGCATCTTCGTTTGTGACTTGTTCTGTGGGTTTCTTACAGCTCATCCATTTCCGTGGAAGTTAATCAATCATCAATTAATATCAAATTCCAATGACAGTGTGTTACTTGTCATTCCAAAATACACCACCAAAGGTCCAATATGCTTGGTCATTCTAAAGCTTCTGTGCTCTATTGTGACAAAAATAGACAAAAATAAGTTTATCTTATGTGAGGCTGGTGAAGATTTGCACGTATAACTTTTCAAGTACTAACATTCTAATCTTGTTTTTTCTATATTAGCCGGCAATGGTGGATAATTTTAGGTTATTATTATGAATGAATTATAGATTTGGTTGTTTGGACGTGTGTCATTGTATGTGAACAGTTTACTTCAATTTGTTTGGTATGAATATATCTTTAAATATTTAAAATATCTGATAGATATTTACAGGTATTATTGCATGTTTTTTTCCTTTTCTGAAATATCCTATGGGTTGCATCAAGAATGCCTGATGAACCTTCTAAACTGTCGTAAAGCTATTGTACTTGATTAGTGGTGATTCTGAACTGTTGTCATGTACAGATATGATTGAAGAACTAATTAGTAGGGGACAACAGCTTGATGCGGTGCATTTTACATATGAAGTTGGTCTTGTGGACAAGTTCCCCCCTGTTCCATTGCTAAAAGCTTTTTTGAAGGATGCAAAGAAGGCTGCAGCTTCTATCTTGGAGGATCCGGATACTGGTCGAGCTGCGGTATGAATCCTTCACTTTATTATCCTTGTTCTAATTTTAGGTGCTTCTTATTCTAAACAAGTTCTGTTTTTGTTGGTTAAACATTGGATATCAGGTTTCTCTCTTGGATATGTTCATTCTGAAAAATATGTTTACCCTCCAGTTTGGTCCAGTGCATAACCTACTAGCCATCAATTAACATTTGGTAGAAATAGGACAACTGTGAAAATGTGTTTTGGACAGAAACACATATTTTGATTGATAATTACTTCCATCTAATGCATTTGTTCTCTGGTTGAAATGCATGGATTCTATTTTATGCTCCTTGTGTTTTAGATGTCTGAGAATACTCTGTCTCTCTCTTTCTTTCTCTCTGTCTCTCTCTTTAAATGAGCAGTAATGACAGCAAGTAACATGGTATCACGTCATTTTACAAGCAGTTTGAATTTGGAGGTTAGATTTTGGTAGATTTGGTTTGCTGTAAATCAGGCCCACAAGCCATTATAGGTCCACAATGTTTTGTGATGATGGTGTGGCAGACCTTGATGAACTATGATAGAATATACTCATAAGTTGTCATCCATTGGCAAAGAAAGTTTAGTATTGCTGAATTAATAGGCAATTGCATTCCAGAATGTCTTGAGCTTAATTATGTAGGGAAAAAAAAATTAATTGTTTACAGGGGCTTAGTAGTCCTTACCTATGTTGTATGCCTCAGGCTAGGGTAATCTTGGTTTTTATTTTCAACTTTAAAACCCTAGGCTAGGATGAAATGTTGTATAGCCTTACAATAGTATCTTGGATGATGATGAGATTTTCTTTTGCCTTAAAAAGATAAGGTAATTGTATTGGGTTGAAATGCATTGATATTAATGTGAACAAATATATGAAGATAACTGCATAGTGCTTAGGCTATGACAAAAAGACTGCTAAGCTACTGAGTTTTTTGTGAATACATAATTCTTGCACTGTTATGTTGTGTAGCTCCCATAAATTCTTGGAAGACAAGCTTTAGAAACATGTATGTTTTTATGTGCTATTATTTTGTAGGAGTAACTCATTTATTACCAACTTATTAGTAGTTATTTTTATCAATCTTGTAGCACTTTGCTGCCCGGAAGGAGCAGTCAGCTCTCCGGGCTGTCATTAAGTGCATTGAAGAATACAAACTAGAGGCTGAGTTCCCACCAGAAAACCTCAAGAAACGCCTTGAACAGCTAGAGAAGACCAAGACTGAGAAGAAAAGGCCGGCTGCAGTCCCTGCCAACAAAAGAACACGTGCCAGCAATGGCGGCCCAATGCCTCCAGCCAAGGCTGGCCGCTTGACGAATGCTTACGTATCATCTTTCCCCGCACCTCCAACATTTGTCAGGTCTCCGTCACACACTCAATATCCTACTGGTGTACCAGCATATCCTTCTGCCGCTGCAGTTTATGGTAGCAGGAGCCCTCAATCTCCATATGCCTACTCACCAGAGGCAACTGCCCCCATTGCTGGATCATATCGTGGGGCTCCTTTGAATTATCCTCCATATGGAGGCTATGGAAATGGTTTCGCACCAGCTTATCAGCAGGCTTACTACCTATAGACATGACTACTTGTTGAAGATGGTGACCACTGATATGATGACCCCAATATCATTTGCTTTCTCGACTGGCTTGTTTGTAATCACTAACCTTTTTAATGGTAGCGATGCGTGTGTGAATTATAACTTTTCTACTTCTTGCAGTGTCATTGTAAGTTGTATTTCTAATGATCAAACTGTAGCACTAGGTACTTGTAAAAGTAATCCTGATGGAAACATAACAATGTTGATGGACTAAAAGTACGACCTGTTATTAGGGTTAGTTGTAGAAAAGTTGTTCCTTGCCGTTTTGATTGTGTTTTGATTCTCCTTTTTCTTATGGGTTCAAGCTGGAGCCAGTGCCGTCTGTCTTGACAAATTCAATTGTTAGGGTTTATTAAGAATCTAATAAATCAAAACTGGATGGCATTTGATTACCCTTAATAAGTGTATCATGTAGGGGTCTGCGATGTCCTAGTATGATTAGCGGGTGGTGATTCGACCCGCATCACTAATAAATGTTTTGGCAGGTGTCTTGTGAAAGGCAGCCTAAGGATCATTGCGTTTTATATATTTGTTTTTATAATCCTCTTATTCTTGTGAAATGTTACAAAGTGGAGTATTTACTTGCTGTGTATTGTAATAATTTTCAGTTGGCAGATCAGATTGTTTCACGAGTTGTAAGCTTTTTCTTTAAGCTGTTGCTCAAAAAATGTTGCAATGTGAAAACCGAAATGCAAAAATAGAGCGTCTTAGGCAAAACTTATCTCATTCAGTGAGATTGTAGTAAATTGCTTTGTGTGAATTCGTACATTTAGGTCGTGAGATGGCTTTATACTGCTAACATTTAGTTGATTGTTACAAAACTTTCTCAAGTGCTAACTGGAATGAAAACAGAGTTTAAAAAAAAAAAAAATTTATTTTCTCATATAAGTTTAAGCGTCATTTTTCGTAGAAATGATTTTTCAGAAAAGCCTCTCAAGAAAAAAAAAATTGAGGTTAATTTTAATTTCATCTAATATAAAATATATTTATGAATCATGCCCATTATCTGCCACGTATTAGGCTGATTTAACCGTATTAAGCCACATTCGCATTCAATCAGATGACAGAAAATGCTTTTATTTTCATCTTTCTTTATACCCCCAACAGATAGCACACACAATGAATAAGAAACAAATCTATTCAACATTTCCACCATAACATACCCATGAGAAATACTGTACTCGAATTTAGTGTTCAATATCAAAACTTTTAACTGAAATTTCAATCAAGCGCACAGATTTCAGTCATTAGCTGTTGCTAGTTGCAAGGACAGCAGCTCATCTTCAGGAATGGTCCTAATCCGACAATCTGACGTTGGATAGGATGCACACAACAGTGTATACCCACGCTCCACCACATCATCACTAAGCATACCTTCACTCTGGTCAACTGTGCCGCTTATTAGCTTAGCTGGGCAAGTCATGCATACCCCAAGCATGCAGTCATAAGGCACCGACAGTCCAGAGTCCAGTGCCTTGGATAGTATGGTCTCATCAGGTTCAACCTCCAGCTCTGTGGATTGACCCTCATGTTCAATCACCACTTTGTAAGACCTAACTATAGTCTTCAGGGATCTGCCTGTTCCGTAGTTGAGTTTAAGGGAAGGAAGTTTGGTGGGTAACAGTTGTTTGGCGAGAGTAAAGGACGGAGATGAAGTGAAACAAAGGGTTGCCATGGCTTTTGTGAGGTGGGAAATAAGGGAAGCTTCTGTTAGTATTGAAGCGATTTGTGGTGGCTGATAGGATAAGGTTTTGCTTCTTGTTGAATATCTCTTTCAGATGGCATTTGGCTTTAGCCCATCTGGCAGAGTAAACAAAAAGTAGAGTACCCAATTTAAATAAATTACAATATCACAAATTTTTTTTTTTATCACAATAATTTTCTTTACGATCAAACTTGAGTTTTTCCCATAATGATAAAATAGAATATAAATTATTTTCTATATAGTTATAATTAGTAAGTAAATTAGTATTTATTTTACCTCATAAATAAAAATATTATTTAAAATAAATTAAAAATAATAAATAAGAGTAATTTATTTATTTTAAAATTATTATTTAACTAAATAAAATATTATATTATTTTAAAATTTGTTAAAAATATCAACATTATTCTATTTTAATAATTATTATTTTTATAAATTAAATTATTTTAATTTAAGTAATTTTAGTAAATAATTAATTATATACTTTTAATTTAACTCATATGTTAAAAAATATAAAAATTAAAAATAAATAATTAAATTAAATATCCTTTTAATTATAAATAATAAAATTTGTCATATCGTAGGGTTTATGTTTGATATCATACATAGTAAAATATAAACTGAAAATTAAATTTGAATCAAATAAGTAAAAATAAACATATCTTTAGAGCCGTTAAATATAAAATCATAATCTATTTCAAAATTATTAACATTAAAATATGAAAATGAATCGACATTCTCATTGGAATTAATTGTTAGATACTTAGATTATGTGCGAATTAATTTTCCAAATTAAAAAAAAAAAAAAACAATAAAATGCTTAATAACAGGTCACATTTAATCACATCACATTCACTGTTAACTTGGTCATACAATCAGGTCAGATACATACCCAAACCGTCCCGCATTAAATCCAACGAATCCTCCGATACTTCCAATTTTGATGGGGAAAAATCTTATCATTATGCTGCCACTCACTTAGAAGTGTTCAATTTCGGTTTAATTTAGATTTTACCTAGAAATAAGAATCGAATCAAAATTTTAGTACGATTTTAATTTGATTATTTATTGTTTCAATTTTGATTCGATTCTGTATAGTTTCGATTTGATTCTTAGTTCTTAAAATAATTTTATATAATTATTTCTTTAAAAAGTCATAGTTGAATTAGTATTTAAGTTTTGAATTGAGTTATTAATACATAATATATCATATAATATATTTTTTAGCTATACCTAAATTATATAATCTTTAACTATAAGGTGCATATATAATTTAGGATTAAATATATTATATAATATAATAGTATAAATATATCATATAATATACATTTTAACTATTTATTAATCATATAATATTTAACTATACGATACAAATATAATTAAGAATTTATATATATATATATATATATTAATATAAAATAATAATATATTTATAATTAAGAATGATAAGGTAATTTAATATATTTATAACTAAAATTATTAAAAAAATATAAAAAAATAAAATATAATATTATGTTATATTTAATTCATAATTATATATACATATATAAGTATACATAATTACATTGAAGGTGTATAATACATCTAAAAAAAACATAGACAACATATATATAAATTCGGTTCTCGGTTCGGTTCCGATTCGATTTCAGTACGATTTCGGTTCGATTCTTAATAAAAAATCTAAAATCAAATCAAAATATCAAAATAAATTCAGTTCGATATAATTTCTGTTTATTTAGTATGATTCTTCGGTTCAATTCGATTCCTCTAAGAACCGTGCCCAGCCCTACACTCACTCATCCCCTTCCCAAACAATAAATACACAACTGGGCTGGCAACGATGACAACCTATTCATTGCTATAAATATAAACCTTCATCCCACAGCTTCCACAAAAAACATTAACTTTATATTTTCTCATTCAATTTTTTCATTGTCAAAGCCTAAAAGGTTTTTTTTTTTTTTTTTTCTCCTCAATACTAATGTTTATAGCTCCTAGTTACTTTTTTTCCCATTAATTATATGTATTGATTGCTAAAGATTGAGATCCTCTGGAAAAAAACAATTCAAACCCTTCTCCTTGTTAATAAATTTATTAAATAAAACAAAAAGAAAGGTTTTATATATGGCTGCAAAAGATTGGTATTCAAGATGAGGAAATGGGGTTGATTGATTTCTGTTTAGGTGGTGTGAGAATATTTGATTTTTAATATTTGTTTTCTTGAATTGCAGTAATCTGAAGCTATGGCTGTTGAGAAACACAAAATCGCTAAGGATGTGACTGAAGTAAGTTTGGATAATTTCCATCTTCCTTATACTCTTATGCAGATAGATAATGTCCTTTATCTGTTGTTTTTTTTCCCTTTGCAGTTAATTGGCAATACTCCATTGGTATATCTCAACAATGTTGTGGATGGTTGTGTTGCTCGTATTGCTGCTAAACTAGAGATGATGGAGCCATGCTCTAGTGTCAAAGACAGGTCCCACTTTTTAAAGGCTTTATGTTTCTTTTTCACCTTGGTTTTGACCATTATCACCATGGAGATTATAATTGCCTTGAAACATTAGTTTTTGTTAGGTTCTGATTTTCCTGGACTAATATGCAGGATTGGTTACAGCATGATCGCGGATGCAGAGGCCAAGGGCCTCATCACACCAGGGCAGGTTAGTTTTCGTTTTGAAAATGAATTTCTTGGTGATAACATTATCGCGGTTAGTATAGGAGAAATATTTTGGGGTTATTTGTCTTGTGGAATCAAGTTGTTGAATATCTGTTGATTTTGACTGCTTTTGAAATGGTTGCTAAAGAGTGTTCTGATTGAGCCTACAAGCGGAAATACGGGCATAGGATTAGCATTCATGGCTGCTGCCAAGGGATACAAGCTTATCATCACAATGCCTGCATCAATGAGTCTTGAAAGAAGAACTATTCTCCGTGCTTTTGGAGCTGAGTTGGTGCTTACTGATCCTGTTAAAGGCATGAAAGGGGCTGTTCAGAAGGCAGAAGAGATTTTGGCCCAGACTCCCAATGCTTATATGCTCCAGCAGTTTGAGAATGCTGCCAATCCAAAGGTTTTTCCCCCCTCAAATCAGTACTTTTGTCTTGGTATATGCAGTTGGAGGTTTAGCGTGAGTTGAATTATTTATTTATTTGTTTATTTTATTGATGTAGGTACATTATGAAACTACAGGACCAGAGATATGGAAAGGATCTGGAGGGAAAGTTGATGCCCTTGTTTCAGGAATAGGTACTGGGGGAACCATAACAGGCGCTGGGAAATACCTAAAAGACCATAATCCAAGCATTAAGGTAGCATTAACCCTCTATTATAAAAGTCAATTCACAGTAAAATTTCTTCATAAGCATCCACTGAAGTACACAAATTGTAAGTTGTATCTGTTTCAGAATTTTGCTTTTCTATTGCTCACAGTTTCTCATTTGTTTTCTTACTTTTTTTTTTCTGCAGTTGTACGGCGTGGAACCAGTTGAAAGCCCTATTTTATCTGGAGGAAAACCTGGTGAGCTATGTTAAATTCAATGCATCTCTTGGATAATTCCCTGTCACGGTTCTGTTGCTTCATATTCTACAGGATCAACAACTTAGGCATGACTATGCAGTAAGCTCCATAAAGTTCTTGGCATGAATGCATAAGGAATGACCTTTAGTGGTTTGATCTGCAAACTGCAGGCATTTGTATGGTACTATGCACATGTGATCTTATTTATTGGCTATCTTTTTCTAGGTCCGCATAAGATCCAAGGAATAGGTGCTGGTTTTGTCCCAGGAGTTCTGGAAGTCGATATCATTGATGAAGTTGTTCAAGTAAGGCCGAAGATTTCTTGATTACTCTTAATTATTCGAGAATTGCATCATTTTATATTGTGAATTATGCACTTTTAATTCTGTGAGAAGGCGTTCTTAAGTATAGTTTTGATTTCAGATTAGAAAAATTGCATTGCTAATAATTTTGCCATACCTACTTGAAATCTGATATTTGTGCCATTTTAGCAGATATACAGAACCTTATTAATAATTTGAATATCCCAACTGTTCCCCAACTGAATTTGTACAATATTGCAGATATCAAGTGACGAAGCAATTGAAACTGCAAAGCGTCTTGCCCTAAAAGAAGGTTTGCTTGTAAGTATTCAACTATGGTTTGCAAATGTGAACATAAACAGTGTGATTATAAAGAGAGCATTTCTATGATATTAATTGTATTTTTTTCCTTTCGAGTTATCCCATGTTGTCCATTTTTGGTAATGGGACCTTCTGGTGTAGGTGGGAATATCATCTGGGGCTGCCACAGCCGCGGCAGTTAAGATTGCAAAGAGGCCAGAGAATGCTGGAAAACTCCTTGTTGTAGGTTCCATCAATCCCTTTTAAATCTTAGTAATTATGTTAAAGGCTTACAAACATTGGCCCACTTGCCTAGAGCACATGATATCTTAGCAGGACCAAAAAGTTGGAAATTAAAAAGTTATCATGGATAACCAATTTGAGTTGTGTGCAGGTGGTGTTTCCAAGCTTTGGCGAGAGGTATCTGTCTTCTGTGCTGTTTGAGTCAGTGAGACGGGAGGCTGAAAGTATGACATTTGAGCCCTGAGCGTTCACTGGTTTTAAACCAGTTTCAGATTCTTGCAAAGCTTTCTGATGATATGGGACTGTTGCTATGTTACTTCTGCTAAATTGCCAACACCATTAGCTCCAACCTCAAATTATTAGGGAATTTCCGCTTCTAATTCAAAACTTTGATCTAATTAAATGAATGAAGTCTATGGAATGCCTGGCGTTCTACTACAGCTACGTTTTTTTTTTTTTTTCCTTAAATGAATTAAAAAAATTATATAGTATGTGCCTTTATCTTAATTCTTATCTCATAACCAGTAGGAAGTAGGAACAACTCCATAATAAATGAGACAAAACAAAATAAATTATTATTAAAAAGGTTGATTGTAGATAAAATATTTAATTATTTTCATATGAATAAATCTGCATACTCCTATATCAGTGTTCTGTAACTTTAATATATTAAAAATATATTATAAATAATATAATATATTTTGACATTAAGTTGATATAATTGATGCAAGAATAACATATAAATTTTTATAGATTATCATTCTCAACTTTCATTCTGCATTTGCTCCTATGGTGCTTATCAACTTGAAAGCTGTTGGAAAGATAAATATATTCCATGCAAATCTAGTGTCTTCGAGACGTATTAAGATTTTAAGCGAATAATCATAATACTAATGCAAGATTAGCAAATATAAGTGAAACACATTCGATGATAAGAGTCATATATAGAAAGTCTGTTGGCAAGCAAAATCTGATAGATATCAACGAAAAAAAAATCCATCTCTTACAAAAATGGTACTAATGACAAGAATGAATTACTTTTTCACGTATGATAATTAACAAGTAAACCATAGTTGTAAATTCAAAGCATATTTGTGATTTCATTCAAAACAAACTTTTCAGGCACGTCAACAATAAAATCTCAAAGGATCAAAATTGGAATCCATATTCTTGTTCTGGAAATTTAGTATAACTACAAGGTTATCCTTGATTTAAGATTTATAAGAGATCCCTCCACTCCAGCATGATGTATAATTTGCGAAAAATTTGTTAACAAGAAAAAAATATCACCAATAATCTCTGCAGGAACACTGACTACT
Source organism: Hevea brasiliensis (assembly GCF_030052815.1). Taxonomy (NCBI): domain Eukaryota; kingdom Viridiplantae; phylum Streptophyta; class Magnoliopsida; order Malpighiales; family Euphorbiaceae; genus Hevea; species Hevea brasiliensis. The sequence goes on along the minus strand of NC_079507.1, from coordinate 73,004,487 downwards.
CTGAAAGTGATGAAATCGACTGTTATCTCTAACAATAATGTCTCTGCCAACAATGCCTGAGATAAATTTGAAGGCACTATGACAATCACCACATATCCTAAGGTTTTTGGTAATTCTTATAGGTACTCCAGGAGGGATAGCTACAAGGCCAAAGGCGAGGGCAATCTTCTCGCTGTGGTACCAAACTTCTGTAATTTTCTCCTCTTCTTCTAAATCATAAAGTGCATAGTTTGTGTCAGGTATGTAGCCAGCCGCCTTCATTTCCATTCTTAGCTTAACTAGCATTGCCTGTATCTCAGAGTTCATTGCGTGGGATGTATCCTTTGCTTGGAAGACGTGGATCCTATTCTTTGCAGTAAGCCAACTACAACCTGCACCCTTCTTGATCCCAACGTCCATCATTTCTTTTCTCACCAGGGTGGCTTCCTCCCACCTGCATTAAAAGCCCACACAATTTGTTAACAAGTGGAGAAAAGGAAAACAAAAAGGGTAGCAAATTTTAGATGCAGTGAAATAGTCCAATAGGTAGTAGAAAAGGCACTTCTAAATCTGAAACTCCCACAGAAACATGAGTTTATACTTGCAGTTGTGGAGATTACTTTATGAGGTCCAGCAAAACAGATGGTCTAATATTGCTATTTTTATATCTCCTAGTTCCTAAGTCTACCCAGCGACGGTGTAATATAATGCTAGTAGTACTAGTCCACAAAATAAAGAATCCAAAACATCTAAATCAAGTACAGTTAAGCCCTTAGATTCTAAATTTTGACTAGTAACATAATGTCAAAATGACAGATATCTTAGAATCCACAAAATTTAGAAGTAAGCCATGTATAAATTAGTCCATGGACTTGAAAAAAAAAAAAATACATAGATGATAGAATTATCTTGAAATTAAAATGCTCCTGCACTTCTTGAGACTTTAACGTCAAGGGAAATGATGTGATCAGCCATAAACAATTATCTTACCTGCCAGCAGCAGCAAACATATTTGAAAGCAGCACATGGTTGCCAGAATCTTTTGGATCAAGTGCAAATAAGTTACTGGCAGCAATTTTTCCCAATTCTGCCTTCCCATACACCCTACAAGCATTTAAAAGAGCTCCCCAAACCTCAGTTGTTGGATGCATAGGCATTTTCTTTACAAACTCATAGGCATTTTCTACCATACCAGCTCGCCCTAACAAGTCCACAATACAAGCATAATGCTCTGACCCTGGTTCAATCTTGTACCTGTCTCTCATTGACTCAAAAATTTCCATGCCCCATTCAACTGCACCTCCCCTACTACAAGCTGATAATACACACACCATGGTCACATAGTTTGGTGCCACCTCAGATTTCATTTCTTCAAACAATCTAATGGCCATGTCAGCATGTCCTTGGTGTGTGTACCCACCAATCATTGCATTCCAAGTAACCATATTCCTCTCGGGCATCTCATGAAAGGCTCGCTCAGAATCCTCAATGCTCCCACATTTCCCATACATGTCAACAAGGGCGCTGCCAACAAAAATATCAACCTCCATGCATGCTTTCACAGCAAGTGCATGAACTGACCGTCCCAATTCAAGTCCTGCAAGCCCTGCACAAGCACTGATAACACTAGAAACCATATAATCTGTTGGCTCAACTCCTTCTCTCCTACCCTCCAAAAAAAACACACAAGCCTTCTCTTCCTCGCCATTCTGCTCACAAGCAGCCACCATGGAGCACCATGAAACAGCATTCCTCTTCTCCATCCCACCAAACACCATCTCAGCCAATCTAACCTCCCTACACTTTCCATAAAAATCAACAAGCCCATTTGAAACAGAAACATCCGCTTCAAAGCCACTCTGAATCACAAACCCGTGCAACTGTCTCCCAAGGTCCAAATACAACGGATCAGCACATGCATTGAGAAACGCACAAAAAGTTATGGAGTCAGGCTCTCCACCCATTCGGCGAAACTCTATGAATGCATTGACAGCATTTATAAGCCTCCCATCAAGCACCGCATTAGAAATATAAGCATTCCACGTAACGACATTTCTCTCAGGCAGCTCATCAAACAGTTTCTGCGCTTCATGTTTAAGCCCTGTTTTCGAATACATATCAAAAGCACTGCACCCAACGAATACATCGTATATTTGTCCAAACTTAACCGCAATCGCATGCACCTGTTTTCCTATGAAGGATAACCGAAGTGAAGCAGACGCTTTAAACGCGCAAGGAAAAGTGAAATCGTTGGGTTGGATATTTTCGCAGCGCATGTTAAAAAATTGGAGTAAGGCAGACGAAAAATGACCATTTTGAACGGAGCCGGAAATGAGCACTGTCCAGGTGACGACGGACCGATTTGGGGTGAGTTGGAGGAGGAGGTGGGCCGACTTCGGAAGGTCGAGTTTGGAATACATATTGATAAGGTGGTTGGCGAGAAAGGAAGGGAGTGGAGATTGACGGCTCTTGATGGTCTGGGCATGGGTGGCTCGGCCAAGGAGGGAGGAGCGAGTTTTGACGGCAGACTCGAGAAGGAAGGCGAGTGAATTGGAGGTGAGAGAAGGCATGGATAGTTGCAGTCATGGTTTGCCGTTGTGGCGCCAAAAATGAGCCTTGAAGCATTTTAAAACTTGAGAAAATGATAAATATAGAATTTAAATATTTATATAATTATTAATATCTTAAAATATAAATTATTAATAAAAATAATTTTATTAATACAAAAATTAAATTGGTTCAGATATTTTGAGATAAAAATAATTATGTTTAGAATTAGTTCGGATAATTAAAGATAAAAATAGAGGATAAATTTAATAATTAGAATATTAAGCGATGTTTGCGAGTAGGCGACCGTTGAGAAACCAATGTTTTTAGGACAAGACGATCGAGTAGTTACCGAGTCTTGATCGGACCCAAGAGAAGGGGATCTTCTTTTCTGGCCAGTAACAGAAAACACCTATCTCTGCATCTTCGCCGAGTGTTTCTCTTTCAGTGCCACGATGCCGGCTTTCTCGCGCCTCTTTCTCTACATCCATAAATACATAACCATCCATCACCTCTCTCTCTGCTGTCTCGCTCTCTCTGAGGGGAAGAGGATTTTCTCGGGGGGACGGAGAGCTGAACCAAAGGCCAAAGAACTCTCTCAGATTGTTGTTAAATTATGGAATCCATCTGCAAAAGCAACCATCTTACTGTTCAAAAGCCAGAGGCTGTCTCTCATCTCCAAGAGGGTATCGCATTGCTTTTTTCCCGATGGAATGGCCTGCAAATGGCTATCCAAAACCAGTGGGGTGGCCGCGATTCCCTCCAGAAATCCCACCGGCTCGCCACCGATATCTTGTCTTGGTTCTCTCAATCTAGAGGTCATAATTTAGATTCCTTCTTTTTTCTTAATGTTGCCTTGGTTTTGCTTGCGTTTAATGGCATTTTTATATTTAATGTAATTACAGGACCAATTTATGTTGAAGATTTGGAGAATTTGCTCCATGAAAGCTTGCTGCTTTCTTTCAACACAGAGATTGAGGACGGCAGCATTGAGGAGGTGTATACATATTCCCTTGATTATTCAAGTTTCTCTGTAAACCTATTATTCGCTTTCTTCAATTAGGAAAATTATGTTATGCAATTTTTTTTGACAGCTTCTTATTATTTGTTAAGATATAGATTTTAATGGAATCATATAGTCCTAGTCAACGATCTTGTGAAAATCAATTCACTGGTGCAAAACCCTTCATATGACCGATTTCTGGGGCTTGAATCCGTATCGTTTCTGATTCTTTTGAAGTCATTGTTGCGTTGGCACAATAGAGGATGATGGCTTATTCATCAAACAATATGGATTTGTCATCAATGCATTAGTTAGTTTAGCCTTTCTCGGATTTGTACAGTTAGGACTGCTGTTGTGGATCACTAGTGAAAGAAGATATGATTCTTGTAGCACTAGAATGATTTATGGTAGCTTATATCGAGTACATATCTCCAATAATCTATCTTGATGGTTTTCTTGCAGTTATGTGCAAGAGAAGACCTGCTGCTTTCACATAGCTGCATTCTTTGAAACATATGGAAGTCTTTTAAATGATCTTTTTTTTCATGGAATGTCATCTAGTTTAAAATGATAGTGAATGAAAATTTTGTAGAAATTTTTTCACAGTATTACTTCTAAAGTGTAAGTGATTATTTCTTAGATATTCAAGTATGACCTTGACAAATCTAATTTAAGTTGAATATCCAGACACCATTTATATATGGTGCATTTTCATGTAAGTCTGCTCAAGCTTGGCCATTTCTGCTAATGAATAATTTTAACTCTGGGCAGGTTGCAGAACAACTGATAATGATGCATGAAGAATACTTGCACAGAAATCATTAGACAAAAAATCGAGTCGTCCAAAATTTTGAGTTAGAAGCTTATCAAAGTTCATGTTCAAGCAGGTAAGCAAAAATTATTGCTTTTAATCGGAAAAAAAATAATTCTTTCTTATCTGTTTTTAGCCATATATGACCACTTGTGTGGAACAATGTCCCGATCTTATCTTGCAGTTGCTTGCTTCTTTTATTTCCCTAAAATATTAGGAATTTGATTGATGCTTATCAGCAATTTGTTTGTGAATAAGCAGGCAGCTGTAATATCTAGCCGAGCTTATTTTCAGAATTCTGTGATTTTGCCATTGGGGTTGTTCTGCTATATAATTCTTAATCAGCTTCGTTGCCCACAGACAAGCTCGTGCAAGGGTCTATTCATGTGATTGCACGTCTATGTTATGTGTGTACTAGTGATGTACAATAGTTGTGAGAAATTTATTTAAAAACTAACAGCACTCGGAAGTGTTCCTACAGAAACCCTCCTTTATGGAAGAGGGAACATAATGGAAAACCATTACTTGTAAGCGTTCATACAAGACATCCTTATTTTGGTAAAATGTCTTAACTTCATACTTAATAAGGATTAGCAAAAGTTTCCCAATGGATAAACTTCATTAAGGGTGGTTTTGGAAAGGTGGATTTTGACACAACGGATTTGTATTTAAAATACAAATTAGATGTTTGGGGGCTTAAAATGAAATTTAAAAATGATGAATTTCATGACAAATTAAATGGTGTCATTTGAGCAAATTTTAAGCACGTAGAGGATCCGATTCAATACTGGTTTAACCTAAATTTAGTTTTCCATTTCAATCTAATTTTAGATTCCAGTTTCCATTTTGATTTTGTATCAATTTAGTTCAAACCAATTTTGTTTTCCATTTTTTGTTCTGATTCAAAGTTTGATTCTAATCCAAACCGATTTTTCAATTCCAATTCAACTCAGTCCCTTTTTTGTTTTGGTTCTAGTATGATTCAGTTCAAACCAATTTCTATTTCGATTTTGATTATGATTCAACCTTTCTGTTCCCTCCTATTCGATTTTGGTTCAACCCAATCTCTGTATAGCTTAATTTTTTTTTTTATTTCAATTCTGTTTTAACCCAATTTTTATTTTTAGTGTTGATTTCAATTTCGATTTTTGTTTAATCTGGTTCCAGTTCCCAACTAGCTGATTGAACCAGTAATTTTGGTTTGATTTTGTTTCAAACTTTGGAGGGCAGATAAATTTTGATTTGATTCTAATTCAAAAGCAATTTCAAGGTAGAGACAGTTCAGTCAAGTTCCAATTATGATTTGACCGTTTGATTTAAAATTATGGACTGGAGATCAATTTAATCAATTTGACTTTGATTTGTTCATCGTCATCGTACCAAAGCAAAATATATTATTTTATTAAAAAATTAAAATTTAAATCCCCTTTCATGTTTAAACAGTTAAAATTTTAAATGCCAAAATTTTAGATATTAAATTACAAACTTTAATTAAAAAAATAAAAGTTAAAATAAACAAATAAATTTTAAATATTGAATTTTAGATGAAAATTTAAATTCAGCCATCCAAAGGGAAGCTAGCAAAATTTCTAAATATTGTTGTGATTTTATTTTTCACAACCAACTTCCAATTATAGCCTAATTAGTTAAATTTGAAAAAGAAAAAAAAATTAATGATGATAATTATTTTTAACTTCGACTTATCCACCCTGCATTCATTCATTCATTTCTTTTCGTTTGTGTTGGAAATCCACCTTAATAATAATAATATACTAATTTGTTTTATATATTTAAATATTATAAATTTTAAAATATATATATTATTAAATTGTGTGCAAATAAATTTATATTATATAATCATAAATTAAATAAATTTAAGTTTTTTTTCAATTTTTTTAAAGAAAATAAATTACAGTTGAAGCAATATATAATGAGTGATTTTAACTAAAAATATTTTATTTAAAAAAAATTAACAGAGTGTTTGATTTGATGCTTATCTTTAAGTTTTGATTTAAATTTTATTTTTTTTAATTTATAAATTAATTTAAAATAAATAATTAATTATTTAATAAAAATTATCTAAAATTAATTTTAAGTAACTTACCTAAAAGTAATTTAATTTATAAAAATAATAAAATATATATATAATTTAGTATTATCATTAGTGAAATAAAAATAGTATTAATATTTTTAAAAAATATTAAAATAATATAATTTTTATTTAAAAAATTTTAAAATAAATAAATTAATTATAAATAAATATTATATTTATGATTTTTAAATTATTTTATATAAATTTTTTAATTTATAAATTAAATTAAATAATAATTTACTTATAATTTTTAATTTATAAATAAATTTAATAAAACCTATAAGCTGAACAAAATATTTTCCACATTCATGATCTCTAACCAGATGTGTCACGGAGTTTCTGATTTAGCCGAGCTGCAGAACGTCTGTTTAAAACGGTGCCTTTTATTTTATTTTATTTTCCAATCACAAGAGTGTAAACCACGCGCCGATGATCGCGTGAGAGTGAGACCACGTAACAACCCTCATTGATCCTTTAATGGGTTACAGGGCCTTGCAACAAGGGGGGGATGGACGGATAGGATTGGAGATGCACACACACAGGGCAAGACCGACAATTCACCCGCGCACTTTCCATTTCTAGGCGTCCGTCGTCCTCGTCCATATCGCTTCTTCTTCTAACTCGCTACTTTACTAATCTCACAGGGTCTCCATTTCTTCTCAATTACAGTGTTCTGTTCACTCAAAGAGCTGTGAGTGTATTTTCTTTTTTCTATGTTTTCTTGATGATCTTGATTCCACTTTCCCTGCCTTCAATTTACATTTCCTCTGATTTATCACTTGCAGTTCATAATTGTGGTTTCACTTTCACTTATCCTTTTTTTCAGGTAAAGGGATTATTGTTTCCTGACTCGTGATGTCCGACTCCGATCCTTTTCGCCTTTTTTCAGATCAAGTGGGAGAGTATGCTCCAGAGTAAGAATTTTTTGTCATGATCTCCAACCCCATTCCTATTTCTTAGATTTACTTAGTCATTTTCGATATTATTGCATAAAAAACTCATCTTTTTTCTTTCCAGTGCAGTAGAATGAAACCCAGCATGTGATTAATTGGCTAGATTGGATTTTATGTGTATATTGATACTTCTTTAATTATGGAATGTAGATGATCCACAACTGCCAAATATTTAAGTAATGTCATATATGCTGTAAAACTGCTTACAAAATTGTTAGGTTTTTTGTATATCCTGAAATTAGTGATGATCCAATCATTTACTTCCGTTATTTGATTGTTGCGCTATGTTTGAAGTTTGATTGTTTTTTTTATCAGTGGCTACGGCTCACCAGTCTCAATGGGTGGTCAGCAGAATTTGCAATTTGAGCTGAATGAGCAATTTGAGCTGAACGAACAATTTGTGCAGAATGATCAAATTGTGCAAAATGATGTCCCCAATGAAAGTAATGGTGGCGCAATTCAGGTAGAGGAGAATAACTTGCTTTGGCCAGTTCTACCTGGTGATTCTGGTGAAGGCTTGCCATATGCTCCTATTGATTGGCCATATCCTGGTGATATTTGGACCTGGAGAGTAGGAAAGAGGTTTAACACTTCTGGCTACTTCCAGGATAGATTTCTCTATCTTCCAAAACGTCTTGGGAAACAATCTTTTGCAAGCAAGAATGCAGTTGCAAATTATATCAAATCAGAATTCCCAGGTGCAGATATTGATGCATTTTTTGCATCCTTTGCTTGGAAGATTCCTGTAAAATTTCAATCTTTACCAAAAGGTTTGCTCAAATTTTTTATTCTTAACCCTATTCACTAATATTTCTATTTAGAGCTTGCCAGCTTGGTCTTAGGATTTGCGGCTGCTGGCTGCCAGAATGCTTGCTTGGCCTAAAATTTCATCGGTCTCTCTCTCTCTGTCTCTCCTTTTCTCTTCCTCAATGCTGTCAATAGTTTCTGTGTGTGTGCATGTAAGTCTGGATGGCGGACAAAACATTGCAAAATAAACACTCTGATGAGATGAATGGGGGGCTTCATCAAGTCACCTTTTCTTTGGAACTTTTACCATGACATTTTAATTTTTAGTTGCTCTTATTTTCTTTTGGCTACAAATTCATGGGAGGGGAAGGGTAAAGCGTGTTGCATCTTGATTTTAAAGAAGAGGGACAAGATTTCAGATACAGCTATAGGCATTTTATTTTCTTTTTTATTTTTCTTTGACAAATCTGATCAATATGTCCCAAAAGGTTTCTGAAATCATTCTGAACCCCTTTTTTTCATCTCATTTTGAATTCCTTCTATGAAGCTAGAGAAGGACTTCCAGTTCTAGCTCTGAGAGAGGAGGAGAAGTTCTTCCTGTGGGAGGCTTTTGTTTGTTTATATGTGATATGTTTAAATATTGTTTTCCGTTAGCATTATTTGTTTTAACTAGTATTCTTATAATACAGAGGAACCTGCCTTCACTATTTTGGAGAACCCTTTACTGGATGAAAAAGCGGCAAGTCAAGAAGAAAAGAAAGAAGAAAACCTTCATTTAGGCTGGGGAAAAAGAAAAAGAAATGCAGGATCTACTCCCAAACAAGCAAACCAGAATGGAGCAACATTATCATCTACACCTAAGCGAACAAAACGGAGTGGAGCTAAACTATCCCCCACCCCTAAACAATCAAAAACTAAATTATCACCCACTCCTAAGCGAACAAGGAGTGAAGCTACATTATCATCCACAGCAAAGCGGAAAACTAGACATTCTTCTAAACGATCTGTCCCTAATGATGAAGGTGGTGTATTTAGCACACAGGAATCAGCAGCTGATCCGATTCCAGAGGATTTTGATAACTATCTCAACTCTTTGGAAATCATTCTCGCCCAGCCTGTTTCTGAAACCCAGGTACTCTCTTTAGCAAGCGTGGATTCTTATAGCGCACAAAATGAAATGGCAGAAGCTCGAAGTAAGCTTTCTTCTCTTCTTATTATGGATTTTCCCTCGTTGGTTTCGTCCAACAAAATTTCCGAACTTACAACTCTGGCATCCAAACTTCGAAAGGATCCTAGCTTGAGTGCTGAACAACTTGTTAAATTGAAGTTGATTGAAGAAATTTCATCATTCAGCGAGGTTTTTCTGGAGAGTAGGGAATTGATAGAGCAGGTTGACGAATTCTTTGCCACCCTTGAGGGTAAAAAGGCGAAAGTTACTTCTTTGAAGAATGAGTATAATGAATTGAAGGAAAAGGCAGACCAGCTGCAATCACAGGTGGATTCAAGCTTATTGACTGTGCAAGAAATTGACATTCAAATAGCTCTACTTCAATCCAGGCGAGATGAGCTTACTAATGCAATTGAGACTAACAAGGCAGCAAAGGTCGAGGTGACTTATGCTCAAAAGGTGGTGGCAAATGCAATTCCAAAAGTTGTGCGTGAGATTCAGCTTGCCAACTGCCAAATGCCAGAATTGGAGCTGAAAAAGACAAATGCAGTAAAGCGAGAATCGGAAATTCTAGCAAAATTTGCCCCTCTGGAAGGTTTTTCTCTTTAAGCAATGGCTTTAGAGCTATGGTTCCTCCCTCCTCTTCCTAAGTCTTTGGAAACATGTTTATGGCAAATGGCAATTACTTTCTGTTGCATGGCTCGATCCCATGTCGTTTTGTTGTAATATTACAATTTACTTTCTGTTGGGACTTCTACTTAATTTTTATGAATCTATCGATATATATGAAAATCTCTCTAAATATTGATTAATATCAATAACATTAATTAAAATTTTATTTCTATTATAAATTTATTCAAAAAATGATTTCACCTATATAAAAAATTCTATTGTAATTCTTATATAATAATTTTTTTTTATTAATTACCTTTACACATTGGACCACCTTTAATATTCAAATCATCGTATCAAAAGGCAACTGTTTTGATCGGGCTATCTTTTCTATTTAAAATTATAAATAATTAAAATAAAAAATAAATACATTAAATTAAAAAATTAATTAAGTAATATATACAAATAAATGTGATTTCTAAGAAATATAAATAATTTTTTCTTTCTATTTTTAATCAGTGATCTGCTCTTTCTTACAACTCTTAAGGAAAGGTTATTGATTATTGTAAAATTTTGGCTTTTTTTTTTATTTGAATTATTATATTTGCATGTGGTGCATATAAAGTATAAACGCATTGCAAATTAGTTTTAGGAAGTTTATTAACTCAGAAGGCTTATTAAGGGAAATAGAAGAGTGTAGGTAAAGCAGTCAAAGGCTTTAGTTAGGCAAATAGGAGTTTGTAGATCACGCAAGTTTTGAAGGGAAATAGCCGGTACACATTCAACAAGGCAGTAATTTTGAACAATACCATCCCCATTTCCAGCCTTACCACTGTCATGGATTCTTGCCTTACCAATCTTTGATCCAAAAGCTTACTAATTGAAAATCTCAAATTAGTTTTACGATTTTGTTCTTAGGAAATTCCTCTCCTGCAGTCGTGGCAATCGTACAACTTGAACGTGGAGAGTGGTGATCCCTGCTATGACCAGGAATAAACGAATAAACCTTTTTAAAAGCGAGAAGAAAGCCCAAGCTGCTAAGCATAAATTCTTATCAATATTGAAAAATGTTGACAAGAGGCTCACAGTAATGGGAGATTCTAATAAGGAAAAAAAAAATCATTTTTCATGCAATCTCAGAATTTTCAAGGATGACCATAAGCCACACGGCACTTCTCTTCTGTTGTAGAAAAAGTGAAAAACAGGTGTTGCCATCTGAAAATCTGTGTCCCAACCAAGCAAAAAAAAAAAAAAAAAAAAAAAAAACTTTTCCATGCAAAGTATATCACCTTGACGTGTCATTTTAAAGAAGAAAATGTGGGGATCAATCATAATCAACCCTATCTTAAGTGAAAAAAGAAATGAATAAATAGTGATGCTGAATAGCAAGTAACAAATCCTAATGTTAGGCTTTCTTTGTCAAAACTCTAAACGATTACTACTTTGTGAGCCGCAAATGTTTTCAAATCACTGATGTATAAAGGTTTAGAGTGATGAAAAGAATTTAGGAAAAGAAGGCTAGAATATAAATGTTTTCAAGTCACTGATGTATAAAGGTTTAGAGTGATGAAAAGAATTTAGGAAAAGAAGGCTAGAATATGCTTAACGTATAAATATAATGACGGGAATGTAACATCAGCATAACACTTCCTACCTCTAAAGAATTCTCTTTCAGATGCAAAAAGAGAAGCGAAGGGAGGCGTTCTTTCAGGTATCAGTATCAAAGCATATTACCCTAACTTCACAGACCACCCAAGTTGGCGATACGGCCCATGACATACAGTCCGTCATATAAAGTCAATCCTTTCAAGACAAAAATAGATCCAAAGACTAATGATGGCAGACTAAGAAGCTGATCATAAGGCCATTCTTGAGAAAAATGAAAAACAAATTATATGTTCAAATGATGGGCTGAAGTTGGGCAGCAGAAATAAATTCTTAAGAGACCAACACTTCACAATAATCATCACCCCCAAACAGAATGTCAAACATAGTTTAGCTCAATAACATGATTGTGAAGAAAAATTCTTGCCTAAATCCAATTCATGTGTGGTGAGATTCACATATTTGTGTCTTAAATATGCGAGGGACTATGCCTAGAAAAGTGTTTCCCAATTGTGAATTCATTCAAAATAATGATGGGGAGTACTATTTATAGCATAAAACTAGGAAACATAAAATGGATCTAACAAGGAATTCTTCCAACATAACATACCAGTAAAGAGATGTTATCACATAAATCACCTGGTCAATCAGGGATAGAAAACGAGCCAAACAAGTCACAACTACTTAAAGGTTATATAGGCAATAAAAAAAGAAACTCTTAGAGAAAAAGGTCTGTCATACACACACACAAAAAGAAGAATGGACTACAAGGCTTCGAAAAATAATATAATTTATCATTTCTTTGCCAAAAACTTGCTAGCAGGCATATTTAAAGTGCCAAACTAGAAGACAGACGCAAGACTCAGTCGAAGAGTAGTCTGTAGTTGGACTTGTAAAGTTACACCTAGTGGATGAAAAGCATATATTCTTAACCAAGAAGGAAAAAGAGAAGCAGTTTTCAGCATCAAAATGTGTTATTCAGAAATGCAATCAAGAAGTCGAAAACATCACTGACTGAAGCATGTCAAACACCATCATTTTCTAGAACTTGTATGATTAAAGAGACATTGCCAAGGAAATCCAGCCAACATGCTTTGTTTATAAACCAGAAGATGCGGGAGATTTAAACCAATTGAGAACTTTCAAGTGTTAAATTTTACATGATAAGGAACACAAGAATACCAAACAACATTATTCAATTAAAGATAAAACAATTCCATGGCTAAGCTGAAATTTCAATGTATCTATCTTCTAATCAATTTCACATCTCCATTCATTGCATCAATTTCTGCTCCTCTCATCCTCTCTCTAGAACCTTATAAATGACAAGTAATTTCCAAGAAAAAGACCCAATAGAAAAATCCTGACCATGCCAAAACAACACAAACCCACTAACTATCCAATTTCAATCTTCAATGCCATAGCTACCATACTCGTTATGCAAAAGCTTAAGAAAACTTGTTTCATTCAATAATAAAAGCAGACATACAACCTAATCCCAACCACCAGCAGCGTCAAAAACAAGCTTCCACAACAACATTCATTTAAAGGAAAAACACAAGAGAAAAGCTAGAGAGCAGTAATTATTATTATCACTGTACAAGCACAAGCCTAGCGTTGTTATTATTGCTGTTATTGTTTCCCATACCTCCTCTAAACTCCCCATTATTATCATTTGCGTTCTCCTCCAGTTCATCTCCCTTAGGAACCGTCACAATCAACTCTCCATCTGTTAGAACCGCGCTAGCGAGCTCCGGCCTCGTTGATTCCGGCAGCCTGAACCTCCACATATCCAATTCCAAATCATCCAATGAGGATAATTCCAGATACCCATTTGGCCTAACCACGATTTTAGTGACCCCAGGGTGGATTTCGATCGTATGAGCTCTGACGTCCCCGATATTATCGGTTTCCACCACGAATCGGAAGCAATCAGGATTTTCCTCCACCGATACATCGGCGTCCGAGCGGAAAGGGAGCTCCAAGACCCTGCTGAAGATGTGGGGTAGCCTCCTTAGCTTCTTGTGGGACCCACCAGAAGATGGGACCCTCCGATGGCCGACGTTATTGCCGGTGGTATTATTGATGTAGTATTGGATTGCTATGTTGTTTCTTTTCTTGGGCATTGGATGCACCTTCATGGCTTCTTGGTTTTGATGGCGGTGTTGGTTGTTTGTGAGAGAACAAGAAATGGAGCGAGATTGGGCTACAATTAATAGCAGCAGGATAAAGATGCTCTGGAGATAAAAGATGGGTAAATTTGATTGCTGCTGGGAATCAAAATCTTTGAAACGATTTTGCTTAAGGAATGGAAAAGGCGAAATAATGATCATAAAAAAAAAAAATTGAAAAACGAATGGTGGCACTGGCACTTCTTTGTCGAGATTGAGGAGAAGAGAACCTAAGGCCAAATGGATCACGACCCTAGGCCTAAGAGGGAAATGAGAATTGAAGATAGGGTTATATTTGCTAAAATATATGCTGCTATGTGTATTTTTGATTGATTGTTCCGTTGTGCGTGTACGAGATTGGTTCCATATAAAAGAGAACAATATTCTGTTTCAATTGAAAATTTGAGAGGAAGGGAAAACAAAATTAATAAAAAAAAAAAAAGGTTGGTTCATGAAATCTCCTCCTTTGGGAGTGCAGAGTGAAATGGAGGAATCACTAAGGAGATAAAAAGGATATTGAGTTAGGCTTTTGTCCCTTTTCCCTTATAAAATTACAAAGAATGCCATTTTTCCCTGCAGAATTTTTTATTTTTTTAAGAGAAAAGAAAAATACACATATAAATTTAATTATTGAGTGCCTGAAAAGGGTACTTAGTGATATTTAGATTTAAATTTTAAATTTTAATTAAAATCAATTCTATATATATATAAAAAAAAAAATTTAGTCTCTGAAAAATGTAATTTTGATTTGAAGGGGATATTTGCATTGTTAGAATTGATTCAAGCTTTCGTTTATATTGTTGTTTGGTAGTTAAGACACATTTTCCTCGAAACAAAAGAGTTATTGTTTTTCAACCCAAACGCGGCAAAAGAAGGTTGCATGCAAATTGCAAATTGCAACATCCATCCACCATGGCAGGCATCAAGAAGAAGTCATGAAAATTAAAACTTGATTAAAGAAACTACAATTCAAGTCTATAATCTTTTCCCATTTCCTTTTCTAATTACTTTTCAAGAACATACAAATAATTAAAATAAAATGTTTTTTTATTATTAATTAGGATTTTTTTTTTGAATGCACTACAGATCCATGTAAGAGGCTATACATTTAAAATTATTTAAAAAAAATTAATTTTAATATATAAAAAATAAATAAATAAATTACTTACATTAAAAAAAAAACTTTAAAACCAACTTCACAACTTGAAGTCCTACATTGATTATGCAATCTTTAAGGTTTAAATGTTCCAATCACTACTCGTGGGTGTCTACGTGCTCAGAGTCATGCATAATTATTAATTGATAATGCCAGAGAGCCAGTATTCAAACCCCTTTTTATAATGAGTGTTTATTGCCCAAGCTCCCAACTGTTAATAATGACGATCTTCATGCATGCTTTTTATAAAAGGCTTTTTTAAATTAAAATTCTCTACTTATTTGGAAGCCAACATCATAAATTAATTTCCCCTCATGAATAACTAAGTTATTTAATAAGAAATGAAGGAAATTATTTTCTTAATTTTTTTAAAAAATGAGATAAAATGATAATAAAATAAAATAAATTTTCACACTTATTAAGAAATTGAAATTACTTAACCAAGTTACCCCAATCAAATAAGACACAACTTTCTAATTAAATTAAGTTAAATAGACCCATTTTTTGACAAAACAAATTAAAATATCATTTTCTTTGATTTTTAAAATTAAAATAATAATTTTAATTGTAAATAATTTTTGCTCATTATATTTTTCAATTTTTTTAAAAAAATATTTAATAAAAAATAATAAATAATGTTTCATATTTAAAAATTAAAAAAAAAATACAAATCCTTATGGGTCAATTGCTTTCTTACTTAAAAGATACAGAATATTTTACTACTCGTATTAATCTGATTGAAAGATTTATTTTATTTTATTTTAATTAAAAAATACAAGATTTTTTTTTTATTATTAATAGATTTTATTAACAAATCAACATAGTTAATCAATGGAAATACAATATTGGAGCAAAATTTAATTTTAAATTTATTTAAGCTTATTTGGTATTTAAAAAAAATTACTAGAGGCAACAAATTGATTCTTGCGCTCGTTTCATGGTTTTTTTTTTTAAATGAGAATTAATAAAGATGTCGTAAGCTTCATATATAGACAAGAGATGAAGTTTCCATGATGCTTCCTAGAAGGGATATGTGAATGAAATCAATACCTATCTCAAAATTCAAGGCTCGGCATTTTAGTTTGGTTTAAATTTGTCTTTAATATGATTTTGGTCAAACTGGTGCGGTAGGGTCATGAAAGTGCCGATAGTTTCTGCTTCTTTTCCTTCCCTTGCATGGCGGTTGATCCCCGGAGTGCCCTTACGAGAATGTATTACCCTCTGTTAGCAAGCCATGGAAGCCAAGGCCTAAAGGGCCATATCGCCAGGTGCATATCCAATGTTAGAACCTTTGCTTGCCTACTAGCCTACACGCTTACAAGCATACGCGTTGGGAGGAAAAGGAAAATCAAGGTCAGCCTATTCAAGACATGATAGTCTGAAAATGTGCCTTTATTATGTTATGAACCTACAGGCAATATAAATTGTAAAATTTATTTGATATTATTGATAAAATTATTATTAATTTTTTTTAAATATACTAATTAGAGAGTATTAAAAAATAATTTAAAATTAAATTTGATAAATTTTAATCATAAAAATATTAAAATAATAAAATAATTTTTTTTAGTAATATTTAAATTGATACTTTTATTCAGAAAAGCAGTATAAATCCCCCAAATTTAACACTAAACAAGCACATAGACTTGTTAGAGAAAAAGCTACAGCAATTAAGGGTGTGCAAATGGTAGATTCGGTTTCGAACCGAACCTATAAAACCAAAAATTAAAAATCAAAAATTTTAAAAATCGAATCAAATCAATTAATAAGAGAAAATCAAACCGAATCGAACCGATAAATATCGGTTCTATTCGATTTTAAATCGATCAAATTGAAATTTATAAAATTTCATATTTTTAACATTAAATCTAAATAATAAAACATAAAACAAAAAAAAAATTAGAAATCCAAACTCAAAAATCTTAAAGTTCGGTTGGATTTTCTTTAATTTCGATTCGATTTGATTCGATTTTCTTCGATTTCCTATATATATTAATAATTTCGATTCAGTTCAATTTTTTTTGATTTTTTATGAAAATAACCGAATCAAACCGATTAACCAAAATTATCAAAATTATAAACCACACCGAATCGATTAAATTTTAAAACCGAACCAATTGAAATAAATTGAATCAATTCGATTCAATTTTTCAGTTTAAACCGAAAACTGCTCTCCCCTAACGGCAATTACATCCACGAATCTATTTTCTTCTCTAGTCAAAAGTTGGCACAAGTCAGGTCCTAAAACCTTTTCAAGAACTCTGATCTTGGCAAGAAGGTTAGCAATTTTTGAAAACTTTTTGAAGGAACTCCTTCAGGCACAGGATCAGCGGCCTCAAAATGCACGCCAATTTGGGCAACAGCATGCTTCGTTTCATACAACGAGCATTGCTCCCAACTGTTCAGCTCTACCTCTACCTACCATCGTTCTTCTTCCTCATTCGAGGCTACTTTATTACAATATTTGGCAGCCCCAATCAATGCCCCTAGTTCCACCACCAAGTTGTTAAGGCGCCCGGCATGTTTTTCTGCATTGTACTAAACAGCAATAAATTTGGATGGCAACTTGCATACATATTCTAGGCTCTACTTCATTGGAGTTGCCCATTGAAAGAAACAAAAAATTGGCCTTGGAATTTATCATACATTCTTATTTATCAGGACATGATGTTGGCTTTCCGATTTAAAGCAGTTCCCTTTTCTTGTTTCCTCCTAGATATCCATCAAGTTTAAACATACTGCTATGCTGGCTTCAAGTCTTCATGATTCATGATGGAGAAGCATCTGACGCCTACGCTCAGATCTTCTGTGGCTACGAGTAAGTGCTCTAGCAGGTGTGCTTGAGGTTCTAGTGTCATGGATCTCCTACAATGGTGCCATGGAACCAAAAATCCTATCTAAAGCCATCACATCAGCACCAGGGTTGAACTAAAAGAAAAGATATATCAGATAATATGATTATTTTCCAATGGTATATTTGATGGAAAGGCTCTTTTCATATTCCAGTTAAACAGAATATTAAACATTGAAAGATAAAGAAGAGCAGCATCTTTCCCACCTTTTCTTTTTCTTCCCCGCCTTCTAAAGTGCGCAAGCAAAGACAAAGAATTGGCAGAAGAAATATAACCACAATTAAAATGCTTAGCAAAAAGCAATTGTATTACCATTATTTTAAATAGAAAACCAACTTTTTTAAGATGCTGAGATCCGTACTCTCGGTGAAAAGAGTTGATCCCAATTAATCAGGTTCTTCACATATCATATTATCATTTTGCTGTTATGCCAAATTATGCTCCGTAATGTTGAGCGTAGAAAGCCTGCTCAAAATAACCTGTCAGAGGTGCCAATTCCTGGTTATTAGCAAGCTCAGTTCGTAACATGGCATGTCAAGGATAACTTTATATCCATATCATGGAATTGATGAACTGCAAGTTTAACACCATACCCTAGAAATGCCATAGACAAAGGCCCAGAAAATTGCAATACTTCACAACTCTTTCAGCACAGAAAGAGGCCACAGGCAAACTCAGCACTGTCAATCTATCAATATAGGCAGGACTGGGGGACAAGTAGAAAATCTAATCTCTGTTTCGAGTGGCACACCACTAACAGTTTCATCCACCTGGAGCACTCTCTTATGTTGCCTAAAACATCACAGCATCCATGGATGACTCTGTTGAAAGAGAATGCTTTTGACTTACAGAAGTGCCAGGTCTCCTTCCCACTAGTTTCCATACATACTGGGCTAAACATCTGGCCATTTTCTTTTCAGAATTGTCAAAATTGAGGATCTAAATTTCTCCATCACTGTAAGTGTGCACTTTTTGTTATCACACCTCTGGAATGGAGACCCAGCCCGTGACAAGTGGTATTAGAATTGACCCTATTCTTCAATTGTGTGGGTTCCTCAGGAGAGACAGTAGGATCAAGGTAGATCCAGAACAAGGAGCCGGTGCATGACAGATGGCTTATCCTATGAACCAACTTGCCGTGATCAAACCTGACCAAACAGAGGTTAACATACATCTGTTACATCAACAAAATTGGGAATACGTTTGTGCTGCACATCTCTAGTTTTTGTGCATCCATCCTTAGTTTCATAGTGATTGCCAGTAATTGTATCCATGCCTATATTAATATAGAAAAGTATGGTTAACACACTTACCAGCATTCGCTTTGACTCCACATGAGCCTTTTTTCTATCAGAATCACTGTGGGAAACAATGCGTGAATCACTCTGTGAGTCGCAGTCATTCATCCTTTGACCATGAGCAACATTTTTCGATAACACCACCTTAATAGTGGTTAATCTGAGTTTGAGTTATGAAACACTTTCTCCAAGTAGAAATGTGAATGCATTTGATTCATTGTCCAAGGATCATCATTATGTCTCACAAAACTATCAATGGAACATCCATTCATCAGCATGTAAAACTTCAGTGGAGCACAGATACCAAAAATGGAAGGGAAGAAGAATGTTAGAGAAAGCTGGGAAAACAGGAGAAAAATGATTCTATGCCTAAACAAGGGATGCTTTATGCTAAAATGAGAGAGTGCAGACAAGTAACTAAAGTTGTTCCCATTTTTAACAACTGAATGGAACATGACTGGAGGGCAAAAAATAATATAAGCAGCATCGCAATAACAGAGAAAAAGAAAATCCAATATTATTAGAGACCTGCCATAAATAATTGTCTAAGAATTCTAAGTATGGGTATTGATTAACACATGAAATTGTTAGCAGGAAAGAAAAATGATGAAGCACAAAACTGTTGCTTCACTAATACGGGTCCCACTTATGTCATATCAGCTATAGGAGACCTGCAAGCATGAGAAAAAAGGGCCAGAGGTCTACCAAGAATGTCTCCAGTAAAGATCCTCTGATACTCAAGTTAGAAGGGGCAGTATTCTAGTAGAGAGAGAAAGAGAGTAGAGAGAGAGAGAGTGTCTGAGAGGAAGGAGCCCTTTTCCTCTTCCCTAGCCTTATTTACAGGGAAATTTGATAATATTATACTCAACTCAACTCAACTAAACCTTTATCCCAAAAATTTGAGGTTGGCTATATGAATTCGTTTTCTCTACTCTAAACGATTTTGGGTTAAATCCTCAGAAATGTGTAATGCTTCTAGGTCATGTTGTACTACTCTCCTCCAAGTCAATTTAGGTCTACCCCTTTTTTTCTTTCTATCCTCTAACCTAATGTTCTCTACTTGTCTAACTGGAGCCTCCGTATGTCTACGCTTCACATGACTAAACTACCTTAGATCCCTTCTCTCAACTTATCCTCAATTGGCACCACTCCTATCTTTTCTCTAATACTCTCATTACAGACTTTATCTAGACCAGTATGGCTACTCATCCACCTTAACATTCTCATCTCTGCAACTCTTATCTTAGACGCATACAACTCCTTCAATGCCCAACACTCACTACTATATAACAAAGCCGGTCGTATGGCTATACGGTAAAATTTTCCTTTCAACTTATTGGGAATCTTGCAATCACATAAAACTCCCGTGGCACGTCTCTACTTCAACCATCCGGCTTTAATCCTATGACTAACATCCTCCTCACATCCCCCATCTACTTGAAGGACTGAGCCGAGATATTTAAAGTGATTATTTTGGGACAGTACCACTCCATCCAAACTAACTCCTTCCCTATTATCAGTTTGGCCTTCACTGAACTTGCAATGCATGTATTCTGTCTTCGTTCTATTTAACTTAAAGCCTTTTAACTCTAGAGTACTTCTCCAAAGCTCTAATTTTCTATTGACTCCTTCTCGCGTCTCATCTATCAGAACAATATCATCCGCAAACATCATGCACCAAGGAATACTCTTTTGTATATGTTTCGTCAATTCATCTAAAACTAATGTAAAAAGGTAAGGGTTTATAGCTGATCCTTGGTGTAATCCAATTGAGATCAGAAAATCTCGTGTCCCTTGCCACTGTGTGCACAATAGTAGTTGCTCCTTCATACATATCTTTTAACACTTGTATGTACCTAATAAATACCCTCTTTTGTTCTAACACACTCCATAAGATATCTCTTGGAACACTATCATAAGCCTTCTCCAAATCAATAAAAACCATGTGTAGATCTTCCTTCACATCTCTATATTTCTCCATCAAGTTTCTAATAAGAAAGATCGCTTCCATAATTGAACGACCAGGCATTAAGCTAAATTGATTAAGAGAGATAGAAGTATCATGACGTAGTCGATGCTTCACAACTCTCTCCCACAACTTCATAGTATGGCTCATGAGTTTAATTCCCCTATAGTTTGAACAACTCTGTATGTCTCTCTTAATTTTAAAAATAGGTACTAAAATACTCCTCCTCCATTCATCAGGAATTTTCTTTGAGTTTAGAATCTTATTAAATAATTTAGTTAACCATGCCACTCTCATATCTCCCAAACACTTCCACACTTCAATTGGTATTCCATCGGGTTCACAGGCTTTACATACTTTCATTCTCTTAAGTGTTTCCTTTACTTCTAAAAATCTAATCCTTCTAGTATAATTCATATTTTTTTCTATTGCTCTATAGTCTATATTCACGCTATTACCATTTTGACTATTATTAAAGAGATCATTAAAATAATTTCTCTATCTTTCTTTAATGTCCTCATCTTTCACCAACACTTTTCCTTCTTTAGCCTTAATGCACCTAACTTGATTGAGATTTTGACATTTCCTTTCTCTCCTCCTTGCTAATCTATAAATATCTTTCTCCCCTTCTCTAGTTTCAAGTTTCTCATATAACTTTTCAAAAGCCTGTACTCTTGATTAACTGCCTTTTTTGCCTATTTCTTTGCTATCTTGTACTGTTCATATGCCTCATTATTATCACATTTAGGTAATTTTTTGTACCATTCCCTTTTTCTCTTCACTGCCTTTTGTACTTCCTCGTTCCACCACCATCTCTTTTTGAGGGTGGTCCATGTCCTTTAGACTCTCCAAGTACTTTTCTAGCTACTTCTCTAATCTTTGATGCCATCTGTATCCACATATCATTGGCCTCCATATCCAGCTTCCATGCTTCGGACTCGAGAATCTCATTTTTGAACTTCACTTGCTTTACTCCTTTGAACTCCCACCACTTTGTTCGAGCTACACTATTTCTTCTGACTTTACTTAAATTATTCCTAAACTTGACATCCAAGACCAGTAACCGATGTTGACTTGTTAAAGTCTCCCCTGGAATGACCTTGCAATCCTTACATAGAGCTCTATTTGTCTTCCTAGTTAAGAGGAAGTCGATTTGGCTTCTATGTTGCCCACTTTTGAAAGTCACTAAATGTGACTCTCTTTTTATAAAGTAGGTATTTACTAGTATTAGGTCGTATGCCATAGCAAAATCCAGGATGTTTTTTCTCTCCTCATTTCGATTGCCAAAACCAAAACCTCCATGAACATTCTCATAACCTTGCCTATCACTTACTACATGTCCATTCAAAACTCCACCAATGAAAACATTATCTTTATTCGGTATGCTTTGCATTAAATCATCCATATCTTCCCAAAACCTTTGTTTACTCTCACTATCTAGTCCTATTTGTGGGTCATAAGCACTAACTACATTTATTATTTCTCCTTATAGTACTAGCTTTACTAGTATAATTAAATCTCCTACTCTTTTCACAGCTATTACAGCGTCTTTTAATGCCCTGTTTATGATTATGCCCACTTCGTTCTTGTTTCTCTCCTTTCCGGTAAGCCACAATTTGTACCCTGAATTACCCACTTCCTTGCTTTTATCTCCTACTCATTTAGTCTCCTGAATGCAAGCAATATTCACCCTTCTCCTTTCCAAGGTATCCACAAGCTCCATTAATTTTCCTGTAAGTGATCTAACATTCCAAGTACTAACCATGATCCTCCTCCTATCCTGTTACTTCCTAATTGGTCTCCTTCTATGATATCTTCTATTATTTTCTATATCTATCTTGTGTTTTATTCCACTATCTGCTCTACTATCTGTCCTATAGACTAACTTCTTTACCCACACCCGTCCATGATGTGAGAACCCTTGCTCACTTAACACCACACACAGGCGCTGGCATGGCTTATCGCTTTCAATGAACGCCCTACACCCTTGCATATTTCTCACTACACCCGGGCTCCAATGTAGCGCGTTATAAGTAGAGGATATCCCAACGTTTATATCATTTGAATCCATATCATAAGGTGTAACGAAATTTTTACACTGGTTGTCACCTACAGCAACCCTCCTCCTTTGTCCGGACTTAGGACCGGCTAAACGTAAACTACTTAGGCGGAGTTAAATTTGATAATAGTATATTCTAGGGAATATTCCCTCAACTTAACTCAACTCAACATTTATCCCAAAAATTTGGGTCGGCTATATGGATTTGCTTTCTCCACTCTACACGATTATGGGTTAAATCCTCAGAAATGTGTAATGTTTCTAGGTCATGTTGTGCTACTCTCCTCCAAGTCAATTTGGGTCTACCTCTTTTTTTCTTTCTATCCTCTAACCTAATATGTTCTACTTGTCTAACTGGAGCCTCCGTATGTCTACGCTTCACATAACCAAACCACTTCAATCTCCCTTCTCTCAACTTATCCTCAATTGGTACCACTCCTACCTTTTCTCTAATATTCTCATTACGGACTTTATCTAGTCTAGTATGGCCACTCATCCACCTTAACATTCTCATCTCTGCAACTCTTATTTAGACACACACGACTCCTTCAATGCCCAACACTCACTACTATATAACATAGCCGGTCGTATGGTTGTACGATAAAATTCTACTTTCAACTTATTGGGAATCTTACGATCACATAAAACTCTCGTGGCACGTCTCTACTTCAACCATCCGGCTTTAATCCTATGACTAACATCCTCCTCACATCCCCCATCTACTTGAAGGACTGAGCCGAGATATTTAAAGTGATTACTTTGGGACAGTACCACTCCATCCAAACTAACTTCTTCCCTATTATCAGTTTGGCCTTCACTGAACTTGCAATGCATGTATTCTGTCTTCGTTCTACTTAACTTAAAGCTTTTTGACTCTAGAGTACTTCTCCAAAGCTCTAACTTTCTATTGACTCCTTCTCGCGTCTCATCTATCAGAACAATATCATCCGCAAACATCATGCACCAAGGAATACTCTCTTGTATATGTTTCGTCAATTCATCTAAAACTAATGTAAAAAGGTGAGGACTAATAACTGATTCTTGGTGTAATCCAATTGAGATTGAAAAATCTCTTGTGTCCCCTCCCACTGTGGGCACAATAGTAGTTACTCTTTCATACATATCTTTCAACACTTGTATGTACCTAATTGATACCCTCTTTTGTTCTAACACATTCCATAAGACATCTCTTGGAACACTATCATAAGCCTTCTCTAAATCAATAAAAACCATGTGTAGATCTTTCTTCACATCTCTATATTTCTCCATCAAGCTTCTAAAGAGAAAGATCGCTTCCATAGTTGAACAACCGGGCATGAAGCTAAATTGATTGAGAGAGATAGAAGTATCATAACGTAGTCGATACTCCACAACTCTCTCCCACAACTTCATAGTATGGCTCATGAGTTTAATTCCCTTATAATTTGAGCAACTCTGTATATCTCCATTATTTTTAAAAAAAGGTATTAAAATACTCCTCCTCCATTCATCAGGTATTTTCTTTGAGTTTAGAATCTTATTAAATAATTTAGTTAACTATGCCACTCCCATATCTCCTAAACACTTTCACACTTCCACACTTCAATTAATTCTTCTAATATAATTTACATTCTTTTCTATTGTTCTATAGTCTATATTCACGGTATTACCATTTTGACTATTATTAAAGAGATCATTGAAATAATTTCTTCATCTTTCTTTAATGTCCTCATCTTTCACCAACACTTTTCCTTCTTTATCCTTAATGCACCTAACTTGATTGAGATCTTGACATTTCCTTTCTCTCCTCCTTGCTAATCTATAAATACCTTTTTCCCCGTATTTAGTTTCAAGTTTCTCATGTAACTTTTCAAAAGCCTGCGTTTTTGCTTGACTGATTGCCTTTTTTGCCTCATTCTTTGATATCTTGTACTGTTCATATGCCTCATTATTATCACATTTAGGTAATTTCTGATACCATTCCCTTTTTCTCTTCACTGCCTTTTGTACTTCCTCATTCCACCATCATTTCTCTTTTGAGGGTGGTCCATGTCCTTTAAACTCTCCAAGTACTTTTCTAGCTACTTCTCTAATCTTTGATGCCATCCGTATTCACATATCATTGGCCTCCATATCCAGCTTCTATGCTTCGGACTCGAGAAGCTCATTTTTGAACTTCACTTGCTTTACTCCTTTGAACTCCCACCACTTTGTTCGAGCTACACTATTTCTTCTGACCTTGCTTGAATTGTTCCTAAACTTGACATCCAAGACCACCAACCGATGTTGACTTGTTAAAGCCTCTCCTGGAATGACCTTGCAATCCTTGCATAGAGCTCTATTTGTCTTCCTAGTTAAGAGGAAGTCGATTTGGCTTCTATGTTGCCTACTTTTAAAAGTCACTAAATGTGACTCTCTTTTTATAAAATAAGTATTTGCTAGTATTAGGTAGTATGCCAAAGCAAAATCCAGGATGCTTTTTCCCTCCTCATTTCGACTGCCAAAACCAAAACCTTCATGAATATTCTCATAACCTTGCCTATCACTTCCTACATGTCCATTCAAATCTCCACCAATAAAAACATTCTCTTTATTTGGTATGCTTTGCATTAAATCATCCATATCTTCTCAAAACTTTTGTTTACTCTCACTATTTAGTCCAATTTGTAGGGCATAAACACTAACTACATTTATTGTTTCTCCTTCTAGTACTAGCTTTACTAGTATAATTCTATCTCCTACTCTTTTCACAACTATTACAACGTCTTTCAATGTCCTGTCTATGATTATGCCCACTCCGTTCTTATTTCTCTCCTTTCTGGTAAACCACAGTTTGTACCCTGAATTACCCACTTCCTTGCTTTTATCTCCTATCCATTTAGTCTCCTGAATGCAAGCAATATTCACCCTTCTCCTTTCCAAGGTATCCACAAGCTCCATTAATTTTCCTGTAAGTGATCCAACATTCCAAGTACTAACCCTGATACTCCTCCTATCCTGTTACTTCCTAATTGGTCTCCTTCTATGATATCTTCTATTATTTTCTATATCTATCTTGTGTTCTATTCCACTATCTGCTCTACTATCTGTCCTATGGACTAACTTCTTTACCCACACCCGTCCATGATGTGGGAACCCTTGCTCACTTAACACCACACACAGGCGCTGGCATGGCTTATCGCTTTCAATGAACGCCCTACACCCTTGCATATTTCTCACTACACCCGGGCTCCAATGTAGCGCGTTATAAGTAGAGGACATCCCAACGTTTATATCATTTGAATCCATATCATAAGGTGTAACGAAATTTTTACGCTGGTTGTCACCTACCGCAACCCTCCTCCTTTGTCCGGTCTTAGGAACCGGCTAGGGAATATTCCCTAGTGGGCCATTTTCTTAATTAAATGTGGTATATATCATGCGTGATTATTTCATATTGTATCAAAAAAGTACACAAAATGTAGTTATGTATCTTTCAAATAATGGGCTGAAGGCAATTAATTAATTTTTGCTAAGGAAATGACTTCATCAAAAGCATTAGAACCAGTGGCTGCCAAAGCTAGAGTATAGACCAGTTTGAACTTTGAAGGTAAATTGGGTTTTGACATTATTGACTTTCTAAAGTTTTCGTTATATCCAATTCAGCACAATTCAATTTCAGCCAATAACTTTAATCATTATTTAATCTAGTAATCTCAATCTTATAAGTCATAAAAAGTTAAGAATGCTACTAGTCTCACTAGACATAGAAACCCAAATACTTCTGAATGCAATAAGCACAAAGAACATACGAATAATGTTGCCTTTGGCTTGTTAATTAACTTAAAAGAGCAAGTAGCTTTTCAACTTGTCTATTCTTTTAAACCAGAAATCCGCAATCTATTCCGGCCTATTGAAAACAACCCCAAAAAGATACTGCAAATAAGAAAATGAAATGACGAGACCTAAATATTAGGTAACTCCCTCTGTATCTGACTTCCATCCACATCAATAATATGATCAAGGCACGAACCTAAGGACCTGTTAAATCTACATGATCCATGAAAAGCAGCAGCTCCTGCAGAAAAGGTAAAGACTTGCTGAACTACAAAAGTGAAGAAGTTTCAGAAAGACATTAGAACTAAGGTTATACGGGCAAGAAAAAGAGAATATTTGCATTAACTCTAGACAGGTAGACTCAATCAAACTTACTTAGCTTCCATGTTGCTGCTAGAAGGCCATAAATTATCAGAAAAGCAGAAGTATGATAAACTTTGAGATTCAATATAGATAACTAAACCCCAATCTTGTTGCCAGGATGCATAAGAGCCTACCAGCAAGGAAACGCAGAACAACCATAACCACAAAACAGAACGCAAATCTTTGAGATGGTAGTAACTAACAGAATGCATCAGTGGAATTAATGGTAGGCTTGAACATGACAAGTGCTGATTTTAGTACCTTAACAAGTTCATCATGCAATTTTCATTTCTTGAAGCATGACAGTATTACCTCAAGTAGATAAGAACAAAAAGGAAAAACACACTTGCCAACGCTATGCTACAACCAATAAGAACACCGGCCGTAAACTCCCTAAAACAACCATAGATTTGCATGCTAGTACATTTGCTTCTTCAGGCGTCAGTTTCCCCTAGGGGTTTACCCCAATAGAAGTAAAATTAGGCTACAGAGAGTGGCAAAAAGTTCTGCTCTCACTTTCATAAGACATGATACGCCTCTTGTTTTCAAGCCCCGGTTTAGTTTGCATTTTCTCAAAGCAATTTTCCAGAATGTCAATAGCAAAGAGAAAATATCTAGGCCACAAAAAATGCATGCGGTTTCCCATTTCAAAATGAAGATAACAACTCATACAATGCTGTTCAAACCAGGTTTAAAAGAAAATCAGAAAGCTTTCACCACTAATTTATATAGCATGAATGGCCACTTGCCAAAATTCTTGCTGATGATATTGTCATAAGCTAGAAGAACAAGAAAAGTCTAGAAATTTGGGGATAATATGAGTTGTTACCTCATCTTCACTGTGAGCAAACACAAAAGATAATGGATGACGGTGATGGTGAGGGCAAAAGGCCCAAGAAGAAGAAGAAGAAGACATGTACCTGCTGGGACCGGACTTTTCAAGCTCGTCTAAAGCTTCACCCATGTGCTCCAAATTCTTGCTTTGATCTCAAATCCCAAGCTTCTTATAAAATGGCACCGCCAACGTCAGGAGATGATTTTCTAGTTTTTGGACGTTAGGTGAAAGTTCTGGGCCCAAGTGAAACCTTGTGTCTGGCTACTGGCCCAAACGGATTAGTCCTTGTGTCTGGGGGAAAAAACCAAACAACCAAAGGGGGATTAGTCGAGCGATTTTCCCTCAATTTTCTGCCCTCCAAAAACCCAAAAAAAAAAAATTAAAACCTTCCGTCCTTCCCCCACAAAATAGAGCATGTCAGCGTAAATCCCACTTTGCCTGTTGCCTTCAATTCCACCTCCATCCACGCCGCTCTCCTCCCATCTATCTCCTGTTCTTCCACTTCCACCTGCCACCTCAAGCAAGTCCATGCCCAAATACTGCGCTCCAATCTTTCCGACTCCGTCCTTCCCAAACTCTCGTCCACTTCCTCTATCTCCAGCCTCGAGTTTGCCCTCTCCGTCTTCACCTACCTCCCCACTCCCTGTCCTACTCTCTGCAAGAAATTCTTGAGGTCTTTATCTCGTAATGGTAAACCTGAAACCGTCCTTTTAGCCTAGGAAGGGATTATTCAGTGTGGGTAGGTTTAGCTTTCCTTCGTTGCTAAAAGCAGCTGCGAAGATCTCCGCATTGAATGAGGGGATGGAGATTCATGGAGTTGCCGACAAGTTGGGTTCGATAAAGATCCGTTTGTGCAAACGGGTTTCCTGGGAATCTATGCTGCAAGTGGAAGGATTTTGGAGGGGCGATAAGTATTTGATAAAATGTCTTAGCGGGATGTTGTTACCTGGAACATTACGATTAATGGGTAGGCTTCTTGACACTGCATTATTGCATTTTTCTATTGCTGAATCAAATGTTTTTTTACTGATATTCATTTTTCAACAGGTTCTATAAAGGTGGACTTTTTATGATGCCTTGCAGCTTTTTGAAGAGACGAGGAGCTCTAATGTAATGCCAGACAAGATGCTTCTCTCCACCATGTTATCAGCTTGTGGTCGAGCTGGAAACTTAAGCTTTGGAAAAGAAGTCCATGATTTCATTACTGAAAATAACATTGCGCTTGACCCTCATTGTGCACTTATCTCTATGTACGCAACTTGTGGTTAAAGATTTATTAACTAAAATGTCATCTAGAAACTTGGTTGTTTCAACCACCTTGGTTTCTGTTTATTCAAGAGAAGTGTTGAGGATGCTTGCTTGATTTTTAACCAGATGGATTAAAAGGACGTGGTCTGTTGGAGCGCAAGCTGCGCAATGATCTCTGATTATGCTGAGAGTGATTAGCCTCAAGAAGCTCTTAATCTATTTAAAGAAATGCAAGTCTTAAGAATAGAACCAGATGAAATTACAATACTGAGTGTAATCTCAGCTTGTGCACTTCTTGGTATGCCGGATCAAGCTAAACGGATCCATATGTTTGTTGACAAGAACGGATTTGCCAATTTGAAGGAGCTGTCAGTCAACAATGCCCTATTGATATGTATGCCAAATGTGGAATTTGGAAAGTGTCAAAGCAATTTTTTAGAAAGTGTTAAGAAGGAATGTGATATATTGTACTAGTATGATCAATGCCTTTGCCATCCATGGGAATGCCAATAGTGCACTAAACTTCTTTCATCGAACGAAAGATAAAAACATTGAGCCTAATGAAGTGACATTTGTAGGAGTTCTTTATGCTTGTAGGCTGTAGCCATGCAAGTCTAGTAGAGGAGAGAAGGAGAATTTCTGCATCAATAATTAATGAACACGGTATCACTCCTAAACATGAGCAATATGGTTGCATTGCAGATCTATTCGATGGTTCTATTCTCCTAAGAGATGTGCTAAATCTTGCGGAGACAATGCCTTTGCTACCCAACATTTTATATGGGGTTCTCTTATGGCTGCTTATCTGGCTCATGGAGAGATTGAATTGGCAGAATTTGCTGACAAATGGGTGCTTAGGTTGGAGCCAGACCATGATGGAGCACTTTCTTTATTATCAAATACTTATCCCAGGGAAAAAAGGTGGCAAGATGTTGGAGAAGTAAGGAACTTGATGAAACAAAGAAGTTTACTAAAAAGAAAGGGGAAGAAGATGGTGGAATTGAGCAACGGGACTCGCACAAGATCTCAATGGCAGATAGAAGATACGAACAAGCAGACCAGATCTATGGGAAGTTACATGAAGCGGTTGAGAACTTGATGTTGTTTGGTTATTCTCCAATTATTAATATTGTTTTGGCTGATTTAATTAGCACAAGTGAAAAAGGAATTGGTTTTATGGCACGTTGAGAAGTTGGCTCTTTTTTATGGGTTGATAAATGAGGAAAAAGGGTACTGCATCCGCATAGTGAAGAATCTTAGGATTTGCGAGGACTGCCATACTTTCATTTAGTCTCATGAAAAACAGAATATTGTTAGAGATAGGACTCGCTTTCACCACTACAAAGATGGTGTATGCTCTTGTAATGGTGAATTTGTTGCTGCAAATTGGAAACTTAATACCATAAATGTAAAATATTGTTGTTGGAGACAATGTGCAAATAAGAAACTTAAAAGTTAGGATGCTGATTTGCTTAACTGCACACTCATATGTGCTCTGCTCTCCTTCCAAACTTACTATCTAGGCTGCACTAGGTTAGTATTACTGACAAACCAGGCAACTAATGTTCCCAACTGATGGTTCATTTTCCAGAACTGAAAAAAGGAGCCATGTAATGTTATTGCAAAAGCACATTCAGTATATACAATTTCTTTTTAGAACACAAGTACAAGAGACATGGAGATATTCTTCGTCTTGCAGGAATGAGAACAAAAAACAGAAGGGAAATCAGAAAAGGACACTGAATTTGATATCTATCAGTTCTTTTAAGTTGGGATCTTGATATAGTCTCCCGCTGTATATTCACTATATCGGTCTTCCAAAGCAGAGAAAAACCAGAAATCTCGATTAATCTTTCTCATCACTTTGGACATTTGGTACATGAAGAGCTCAGCTACCGCTGAAGACAATCTTGTGCAATCCAATATCGAGCTCCGTCGATACTCCAGAACCCACGTGCTAGGATCTAATTGGACAACTGAGGCACCCCATTTCCTGTGAACCCACGAACTGTTGGCTTTAATAGTTGAGTATCCAATCATCCCATTTGACCACTTTTGGACAGAAATTAAAAACAAAGAAGACCAGAATCACGAATTTGATTAATAAAGATACTATCTACTGATTTTATATTGTCATTAACTGCTTGCAATGAAACAATTAAGCGAAGACCATAGCAACAAGTTCAGGGATTTACCTCTGTAACTCCGCCTGATAACACAGTAAAGGAACGTGTAGAAAACCCTATTTTCAGCAGTCCAGCAGTCTGCCAAGGCCAGCCCCATATACTCACCTCCTCCATTGCTGATTTGTACAATTCACACTGTGAATTCAATAGTAGGCCTTCCTGCAATTCACCTTTATTTATTAGACTGTAAATCAGCAAGAAATGCCTTAAAGGATATTAAATTTAAGAAGCACAATTACTTGGAAAAAGTTAAGATTCTAGGTCTAAAGAACCTGATTGATTTTCCATATTGAGCTTATATGGCTGCAGTTCGAAACTTTTCCATCCGTAACAAAACCCTTCAATTCATTCTGAATGAATCTTAGTCTCTCACGCAAATCTTTCCCAACCTGAGATCTCTTACCAATGTTTCTTACTATATCGGGAGATAATATAGGACTTAAAACCCCACAAGGTCCCCAGGAAAACCCTATTTCCGCTACAAAAAGCAAGCTCAATCCCAAAAGCAACCTTGAAAAAGAACTGAGAAAACCCCTGACTCTCTTTCTCTTCTCTTTCTTGTCACTCAAATTCAATCTTGCAATTGACTTGAGGAGTGGAGACTCCATTTTGGGACAAGAATCTGATAGGGGTGTGGACAAAATCGAAGGATTGAAATACACAGGAGTACCCTCAACGTTAGGACATGAAGAAGAGAACTTAGTGAGAGAGGATTTCTGGATGCTAACAGGCATGAGGTCAAGGGTGGCATTGATGCTCGCTAAGCAAATATCACAATTGCAGTTGGTGTCTTTTCTGCATCCAGGGTAATAACAGCTATCTCTCTCATCCATCGCGGCGGCGGTGGTGCTTGATTTCACTGAGGATGATGCAGTTGCTTGGTATGCTTTCATGGCTGATTTTTATTTTGTGTTTGTGTGCATCTGTGTTGTTCTGTTTTATTGGATTAACAGAGTTTGAGTGAGGACCAAGGGGTTTAAAATTTGAATCTCCAACGGTCGTATGACGTGGCGAGGGAGATCCATAAATGACCGAATTATTCATGGGTAATTTACAATATAATCCATGAAGTTAGGTAAAAATACAACTTCATCCCTGCTTTTTTAAAATATAACAATTTAATCCCTGAGTTTCTATTTATTCATAGTTTAGTTCTTCTGTTAAATTTAACTCTAATTTTTATAACAATTTAGTACTTACTATTCAATTTAATAACAACTTTTGAGCAAAAAAAAATTAATAACAACTCAGTCCTTAATATTTCAATTTAATAACAATTTAATTCTTACTGTTTCAATTCAACAATGCATGCTAATGGCAAAATAGAGTTGAATTTAATAAAAACACTAAACTATTAACAAATTGAAAAATCATTAAATTGTTTTATTTTAAAAAAAATAAGGACGAAATTATAGTTTTTGCCTATTCTCAAAGACTATATTGTAAATTACCCATTATTCATTCTGTTGTCCACGCTAGAAAAGATACAATATTGATGATGATGATACATGTGAAATATTGAGCCAATCTGCTTTAGGTTCTTACTGGTAAGAAGAGAGTGAAAAACTTGCATTGCACTTGTTCTATGAAGGCATAGAATAAAAAGCATTTGGGAAGTGGGGCTCTTCGTATAATTTGGATGACCCATACTGGATTCTAGCATCTGATGAGAAATAGGAAAGGGCCCATACCAAGAGCGGGGATGAGCGGAGAGAGGATTTAAATACGATGGTTCATCCATCTGGTTAATTTAGTCCTATTAAAGCAGGGCACCCTTTTGCCTT
Source organism: Hevea brasiliensis (assembly GCF_030052815.1). NCBI lineage: Eukaryota > Viridiplantae > Streptophyta > Magnoliopsida > Malpighiales > Euphorbiaceae > Hevea > Hevea brasiliensis. The sequence goes on along the minus strand of NC_079507.1, from coordinate 72,971,257 downwards.
TTCCTCTTTAATTATTGATTAAATTTGCTCATCAAGTTTGGACATCCATCCAATTTGATTTGACTAAAGAATTTTGACCATTGATTTAATTGACATTTATTTTAATTAAATTGAATTTAAATTATTCAGTAGGCCTTGGCCACTATCTCGATGGATTCCTTGCCCATATGCCAATTTCACGTACGTACATGTAAATAAAATGAACGACCAGAATAACAAGTTCCAAATTAAACTTGGACCCAAAAGTCCGAAAAAGAAGGAAAGAAAACGAAATGTTCTTATTCCCTCCGCAGGCAGGCATTCAAACTATATGCCTTACACAAGTTCTGGAATCTGATTCTAGTTGTTGCAGGAAATTAATGGTGGTACAGATCAAACACCAACACGATAACCTCTACATTAAGTAATTAAGTGAAAATTAAATATTAATTAAGCAGACGATTAATGTTGACTTGTGTGAAGGACTAGTATATGTCTAAAAAATATTAATCACGTGGAAGATGATTACTGGCGTATAATTGGTCTTACAACCACTAAAGGGTGCTTGCTTATTAGGACAGATAATTAAAATAATCTTGGATTCTTGAAATTGAACATTATTTATATATATATATATATATATATATATATATATACACACATGTGAAACAGTGATGATGGAGCAAGTCATGAGTCTTATTTTAATTTTTTTTTTTTTATTCATATCTTAACTAATGTGGAGATGGTTAGTCCATCTCTCATTTATTTTTGCCATCAAAAGAAGTCGTCTTAATGTAAACAGACTAATTGATGTTCATAATTAATTTGGTTAGTCTTTGCAATTTTTATTCCTTCATCAAGATTCAAGAACTACCATTTTTTTAAACCCGGAAAGTTAGATAAATAACCAACAGTTGAGTTGGAAGAAAATTATATTTTAATTAATATTATAATAATTGAATTTCATTATGGCATAAGGTTGAAACAGTCCTTTCTGGTGTAGTGGGAAGTTGACCCTTAATTATTGCTGTAGTTTAACATGGAAAAGTTAAGATTTGTTTATGATTTTCTTGATTTTTGAAATCCAACATTGCCCGGCAGGAAAATATCTTATTGCCATCAAGATTCACGAACAAAGCTGCAAGTTATTGTTTATAACTTTTCAGACAATTTGTAATTTTATTTATTCCTAAATTGATCTGGAAATACAAGAATGCTTAAATCAGTTCCAATTATAGAGTCATTCAGCTTAGCAAGAAAATTTAGTTGTTTATTTGTAAAGATTAAAGAAAGGGAGAAAGAAAAAAAAATATTCCCAACTTCTGCATTTAATTTTCTGACAAAATATATAAGTTTGAAGAGAAAAGCAATCTCAAATTTTTCTAGGCTGTCTTTGTCATGGTTAGTTTTCTATGGGAGAAAACAAATGTAATAGAAATAAAATAAAAAGAAAGGAGTTAACAAGAGAGGAAAAGAAATTAACCTCAGTCCTGAAACTGAGGTTTTTGCATTAAGGGTTGAAGCTTTTTTTTCAATGAATGGCACTTGACTAGTTTATGTATATGAAGCTGTGATTTTCCCTTAAAATTTTTTCTCTTTAGCCAAGAAATGGAGAAGAAAAGCATACCAAATGTGAAATGAAGCAAAACTAAGATGAAGCCTCCTTTGAAATGACAATCCCTGTACATTACAAGACAAGAAAATACTTGGGCAAGAAAAGCAATTGCCATCCATATTATTGCAGGCGATGAAGATCGCTCCCAATGATCATTAGAGTTTTGTGCCTGCCGATCTAGCGTACTACTTAGAAGAAGATGGTGAAGAAGACAAGACTCCTGATCGTCTTCTCAGCATCTGCCTCATCCCATCAGCAACTCGAACTGCTGGATTGGAATTGAATTTACCACAAAATGACATGTGAGCTCTGACTGCTTCTTCCATTCCAAACTGCTTTTTACCTCTGCTAACTTCATCTCTAACAGCTTCTGAGCACAACCCACATAGCCATTTCCCATCGAATTTCGCCTTCACCTCACTAATATAGTCTTGGGTGCAATCCTCTTTCAATCCACAACACTCACACTTGACGGATTCAATATCCATATGATCTCTTTTTCTTTTTCTTTCCGTTTCTCTTTGCTCTTTTATGGGTTAAATTTGGAAGGATGGATGGAACTCGTTGATGCGATGAGCAATAAGTGTCAAAAACTACAGGCGCTTTAATTTTGTAGTTGGATATGATTGCAATGATAGATAGTATAGAAAGTGGGTTTCTTTTCTTCTTTGCTTTAACTTGTGATGGATGGGGTTCTTTGGTGCAAGAAATAAGTGTGTGTTTGGTGTTGTGAAAGAGCTTTTATGCTGGGATTAATTGAGAGAAAGAGAGAGAGAGAGAGATGGGAGCAGGGGAAGCTGCCATAATTTCCTCCATGTTATAAGGGAAATGGAGCAGTGGAAAATAAAACAAGATTGGTCGGAGGGCGGGGGCCTCGGGTTGGCCCTTTCTACCATTTAGGTGGAATTTAATTATTTTTTTGAATGGTCAATCTTGTGGGTTAGTTCTTGCTTTTTAGTTTATAGGGTAGTTTTTCCCCCTTTATCGACGGTTACTTTCGGTTAAATAGAGCTTAGTTTGGCTTCACTGCTTGAGTTAGCTATGACTAGCTCAAAAGGTTTTAGCTAACGCTCAGCCTCTTGCTCTTGGCTGGCTCCAATCCAACCTCTTTCTTCGAATCCTATGACTGTGTTGACTACATCACTTTGGATGGGATAATAGTCTACAAGGTTAACATCACTACCATACTCCCTTTACCAACTAGCAAGCTTTGGGGTGGTTTAACTTCAACAGCTAATTATTGATCTAACGGATGCGAATCCATATTGACTTTAATAATTTAAAAAAAAAAAAATCTTGGTTAAGCAATATATATACGTGTACATTGTCATTATTAGTAATTTAATAATTTACAATATTTTTTTTTAATACAAATTTGTTTAAAGCCCGTTTGTATTATTGCATAGAAATATAAAATAATTTCTTGGTCACAGACAGTTGAATTTGACACAACGAAAAAAGTTGACAACATGAACAATAGGTTTGATATCCTCCTTGCCTTCAAATAATGCTAACAACTTTTTGGCATGATTATATTATGCCAATGGCTCAAACAATTTTTTTTCCAATGGGAAGGTATTCTCATGTGATTTAGTCAAGATTTCATATGTAATGCTTTGTTGTTTTAGGCAATCACATCACGCATATATTACATGCAAGATGGCAACTTAACAATAATGATTTATCTATGGTGATTTGGAAAAATTTTTCCAATTCTTCTTTAAACATGACGGGATGCTGACTTTGCCTTAGCATCACTATTGAAAGGGAAGCAATCAATTATTAGAGGATTGCTCTTAGATTTTCCACATTTTAATTTTATGGTTGGTTTAGCGAGGTTTACTTTCTGCCCATACTACAAGGTTGCTTTCACTTGCATTGTAGTTTACAATCATCTTGACTTCATTTAGCTTTAGGAGTCTCCATTTTGGACTCATAGAGACTAAGATAGATTTAGCTTAATTTACTACAAGAGAAAAAAACAGTCAGATTAATTAAGATTTTTACAATAGTAAATGGATTTTTCTTAAGTTTGGTTCTTCATGTATTTAAAATATAAGTATATGGAACTCATATATTTAATAAATGAATTTATTATATATCTTATGTCTTTTATATTTAGCCAAGAATTAATATTATGTAGATATTAATATTTGAATTTCTATTTTGCACAAAAATAAGAGATTAATTAAGTTATATTTAATTGATTATTTTTTTAAATAAAAGTTATTTTATTAAAATCACGAAAAACTTAGCATAGAAGATCCAAAATTAAATTCAGGCCGCCCCACTACAACCTGGAGAAACATCATATACAAGAGCAGAAATTAAAGAGCTCTGATACTTCTCCCAAATATTTGGACTAGCATGAAATAGAGCCACCCTAACAAGAGAGTGAGCAACCTTATTATCTTGTCTCTGGCAGTACCTATAAGAGACATATTCTGAATTTGTCTCAAAATAAACTGACATCCTCAATAATTTGACCAAACTCTGTGAGATTAGACCCATGACAATTTAAAGCATAAAAACTTCCTTTGCATCAGTCTCTAAATTAACTTCATTACAACAATGGGATATCAACTAAGAAAGAACTTCACGCAGCCCGATTACTTCTGTCTCCCTAGGCCAACAACAATCCAAGAAGAAACTAGAGTAACTTGCAACAAAAGATCCATTCTCATCCCTTAAACTTGCCCCATAAGATGTTTTACCTTCTTGCCTTAAAACAGCGGCATCAATATTGCATTTTACTCCACCCATTCTCAGCTTCTCCCAACACAGCACCCCTTCATCATCATTGCCACAAGAGGACTGCAAGGTTAGAGCACCATGCACTGCCCGCCATTGCACTAGGAAACTATGAGCTAAAGATACAATCCCCTCAGGCGATCGATCCTTAACATTCCATAACAAAACATTTCTACTATTCCATAAGTTCCACAAGACAGCACTGACAAATGTTACTGTATCATCATCATGAGACTCAAGAATATTAGAAAAAAATTCAGTGAAGTTGGAAATAGAATGATCAAAAACAATATAAATGTTCCAACAATCATGAGTTTAGAACAATTGACAAACACATGCAGAAGATCCTCAAAGTCCTTCCAAATTAAACACCCACCCGACACTTCAATGCCCTTTCTAGACAAACACTGCTTAGTAAGAAGAATTTCCCTCATAGCCCACTAAAGAAAATTTTTTATCTTTGGTGGAACATCTAATTTCCACACCACCTTCCAATGCCCAACAAAACCATTAGAAATAGGTATCATATCAGTATAGTAGGACAAATTATATCCTATCTTTACTGAATGAATACCATCTTTAGAAAAATGCCACATACGTTTGTCCATAGAACCTCTAATGCTCAAAGGAATATTAACAATTTTTATTCACATCCGAAGGTAATAAAAAAGCATGTAATTTAGGAATATCCCAACAATGGCTAGAAGTAACAATTAACTCATGAACACGAAGATCTTCCCTACCATAAATCCTAAGAGATTCTACTAAGAAATTAGCATTATTTGGAATTCAAGGATCATCCCAAACCCTTATACTCCTATCATTTCCAGCGCTCAATTAAATACACCTTCTAAGCAACTCTTGAGCAAGCAGAACACTCTTCCATATATAACTGGGATTACAGCCCTTTTTAGCATTTAGAAAATCAACTCTAGGGAAATATTTAGCTTTGTAGACCCTACTAAGGAGAGTGTTAGGATTTGAAAGAATTCTCTACCCTTGCTTACCAAGCATAGCTAGATTGAAACTATGGAGGTTTTGAAAACCCATTCCGCCATCCACCTTATGAACACATGGCCTATCACAAGAAAACCAATGGATATTACGCTACCCGTTCTGCTTTGAACCCGACCAAAAAGAATTTATCATATTCTGTAACTCTTCGCAGAGAGACACAGGAATATGAAACACATTCATACAATATGCGGGAATTGCTTAAGCAACTGCCTTCAATAAAATTTCCTTCCCTGCCCGAGAAAGGATCTTCCCCTTCCATCCTTGTAAACGCTTCCATAACCTATCCCCCAAGAACCCAAAATCCTGTTTCTTACTTTTAACAACCAAAGAAGATAAACCCAAGTATATCCCATGATCAAGAGATTAGATACACCAGAATACTATGGACCTCCTCTCTCTGATCTTAAGAAACATTAGCACTAAAAAATACACCCGACTTCTGAAAATTTATAGCCTGACCTAAGGCATTCTCATAAGTGAGCAAAATTTGTTTCAAACTAGAGCACTCCCTACTATTGGCTCGAACAAAAAAGAAACCATCATCTACAAACAACAAATGAGTTATACTAGGGTTGCCCCTAAAAATCTTGCTCCCATGAATATTGACCCTAACCTCCACTATTTGAAGCAAACTCGTTAATCCTTTAGCACACAAAATAAAAAGATATGGGAGAGAGAATCCCCTTGTCTCAATCCCCTCTTAGGAAAGATAAGATCAATTTCATTACCATTCAGCAAAACTGAATACTTCACAGAAGTCACACACAACATAACTAACTTAACCCACTTAGCATCAAAACCCAATTTCAATAGCACATAACCAAGGTAGTTCCAATCTACTCTGGCATATACTTTACTAATGTCAATTTTCAGCACCACTTCACCTTTTCGACCTCTCGTCTTCCTTTTCATATGATGCATAACCTCAAAAACAACCATAACTTTATCTGTTATTAATCTCCCTAGCACAAAAGCAGACTAAGTAGGAGAGATAATAGCAGGAAGAAGAACTTTCAATCTATTGGCCAACAACTTAGAGATAATCTTATACAAAATATTACATAAAGAAATGAGCCTTAAATCCTTAAGAGTGGTCGGAGGCTCACATTTGGGAATTAGCACAATAATAGTATCATTTAACTACTTAGGAAACTCACCTCTATTCAACTAAGTAATAGAATTGGCCACATCATCGCAAATAAGATGCCAAAACTTTTGAAAAAACGTTGGATTCATACCATCTGGTCCTGGAGACTTATCCGGATGCATTTGAAACACTGCCCTACAAAACTCATCCGGATGAAAAGGAGTTAACAACCACGCATTATCCTTCAGAGAAACTTTTTGCCTAATACAATTTAAAATAGGATAATAGTCACCTATTGACCCAGCAATCAAATTACTCAACCCTGTCATATCAGAAATCCAAATGCACGCCCCATCATGAAGCGCCTCCACTTTATTAGCTCTCTTTCTAGACGAAGCTTGAGCACGTAAAAAAATGAGTTTTCAATAACAAATCAACATTTTGAGTTTTCTATAAAAGCCATTATCAATATTTGAAACTAATCAAATTGCTGTAATATAACTCTTGTCATAATTTTAATGGGAATTAATTTTCATGATCGATCCTTCCTTCCAAAGCAAACCATTAAAGGGGTATAAAGTAAATAATTAGTAATTTTACAGCATCAATATCCAGAAAATAAATATTGTCAAGTACATGTAATCATCTTTAATTCAATAATTAAGCTTTTGAATAATTTCATTCTTCATTAATAAATTAAAAGATCATCGTCCACATGCACATTTCCTCGTCAGAACAGTAATCATTACATTCTCAAGAGTAAAAAGAAAAATAACTAGACTATCTAATCTAATGTTGATTATCTACCACCTTAATTGTCTCGTAGGGAAAAGCCTAAGAGTTAATTGGGATTAGCAAAGTCAATCATAATTTAATTGGAAACACTCATCCTGTCAATAAATCAATGATTGCAAAGGCTTATGTGATGCACACAAATTAATGCTTGCACTCCTAAATTTCATGTCAATTCAATAATGAAGAACCACATGCTTCACTCTTCAAGCTTCAAGCAATACATTAACAAGAGCTGGAATAATGAGCCAAAAAAAGTACAAAAAGAATCTAGAGAAGTTACTATTGATCATGCATTTGAATTGATATTTTTGAGACACATAAATGTTACTAGCGTGGCCCACTTTTACAATTATATATATATATATATATATATATATATATATATATATATATATATATTTTTTTTTTTTTTTTTTTTTTTTCTGCTGGTTTTCCCGTCCAGCAGCCATTAATCTAAACATGGGGGCAAATACATAGCATGCAACACACCCACCTCCATGAATTACAATTATTATAAATTAATCAAAGTTTCAGTTCTATCAGTATTAGGATTGTGGATTATAGGTGGATGATTTAGTAGATTTAGACCCTAATTACATATATATTCATTATTTAAATTAAGTTTCCTATAGCACTCCCAAATGGAAATCCAAAACTGCAGTCAGTTGTATACTACTGATACATGCATAGGTCCACAGACAAGCCATGGACAATTCTGTGGGTTGCTAGGCTTGAGGACTATCAAATACAACAGACTTTCAAGTGTTGGACAAGTTTTAGTCTGGTCATATTCATGCACCCAAGTGAGCAAGGACTTGTCCGGTAGATATTAGGCAATTTCAGTGGCCACAATGGTGCTTCCTATCAATGTGTTCCAGGATTCACAAGTTGATCCATATACAGAATGATGTGCTAGAAAAATTATATGTTGTGTGAACGCAAGGATAAATCTTTACCAAAATCAAAGTGTGTAACTCATTAATTTTGGAGTTCGGTTTATCTTTCCATTTTTGGTATGCCAAAACAATCAAATTGGTTTTCGAGATTTCCAATTGTATGAAGATTTTCAATGAATGAAATTAATAAGGAAGCTGAATGAAGTTGCAAGATCCTGATGATAATTTATTTCCGTTTCACTTACTCTTTTTTTTTTCTATTACACACCAAAATATTAAATGAGCCATGTAACAAAATATAACTCTTTTCCATGACTCCTTCAATCTCATTTACACACAAGAACTTGGTTAATAGTTACTAAAGCTATTATTTTATTACATATGGGTTCTTGATTCTCAGCTTACAAACTTGGCTTAAGAGTTGATGCCTTAGCCAATCCATTAATTTGAAGATATGTAAGTCAAAAGAAACAACAAATTCACCTTGTTTTTATTCTTTGTCTGGTGAATCTTATGGCATTATCTTGTGGTTCCATTAATGGAGATTAGTTAGCCTATCTTATTTTAACTGTATGTTTCTTAGCTTCTTATGCATAATCATTCAATGATTCCTCACAAGAAGGATTTTGTTTGGTTCCTCTGTTATCATATGGAGGATTATGTCAAAAATTTAGTGGGGAGGTTGAGTTTGTTAAAAATTTAATGCCCTTCACATGGTATCCCACATGCATTCTCTTGCTCTTAATTACCTTCCAACTAGGGATTCTTTCCCTCCTACTCCTACCAATCATTTAGAACTTGCAACTCCAACTTAATTTCTAGCCTAAAACACTCCCTACCATCACCATAAGGATATAATTAGCAAGTATAAATTTGTATGCTTATTGCTGCAGTGTTGCTTCATCCTTTATAGCCAAAAAAAAAAAACCATTAATCAATCACCATTTTGCTCTCCAATTTGCTTCTGTTTGTCGTCATGATAAAAAATCATTGTCATTGTCTTATATTAAAGCATAAGAATATAATAACCCCAAAAAATTGCCACAGAGAAGATGATAAAGGTAATGATGAAGGCTTAATTATTCCTTCGCAACTTATTACTCAAAAGCTTTAACTGCCTTCTTTTGTAGCATTTCTCTATCACCGAACAAATTTTTTGGACAAGAAACCACTGGAAATTAAAAGGTTTAATTATCAGAAGAATAGTAGCTACTAGCTAGAATGTGTCTCGAACTTCAAATCATTTGTTGGAAAATTTTGTTGCCTTTGGTTAGAATGGTTAAAAAAAAAAATCACATAACTAATTCCAACTAGTCTGAAATTAAAACTTAATTGTTATTTGCTTTGCCTGCTAATTTTATTGAGGTGTCATCCCTCGTTCCTGAAAGTGGGTTCCTTCCTCTCTTTTGGGCGAAGTTGGTTTGGGTATAAATAATGATGTTCTTTTGCTGCAGATCAAGCATTAATGGAAGAGGATCTTTGAAATTTGCATGTTTAAACTCCTGTGTCTCTTCTCTTGAGCTGCTTTTACGATATCTTGTCCTATTCTTGTTTCTGTGTGGGTCGTGCTTGTAGGTTGCAGTCAATTTCAGTGGTGCATGTTTTGAGGGGTAAGGGGGAACGATGATGGTGGATCGCAAGGTGCAATCCGGAAGGCTGGCCAGGGAGGCGCGATTGGAACGCCAAAGAATACCATAGTCTTTTTGACCTCTATGCTTATTGATCTTATGCAACCAATCGATTTTCTGATGTGCTTTCACTCTGTTTAATATGTAAAAAAATGACAAGCACTGAAAAATGGAAGCTGAAAATCTACTTCTTCTTATTGATTGGCTCACTATTTATAGAATATCTTTACATAAAAAATTAGTCATGCTAACTGATTAGTGAGTAACAAAACACGTGTTAGCAACTACTCTAACAACTTTTAGTTAAATATACAACTTTCCCGCTGCTATGCTATTCATCCAGGATTAGCTACTTTGAATTTTTCAACTCTATTGGCTTCAGCTTGCTCCAATACCCTCCCGCAAGCTGGAGAATGAATATCAAGCATTCCTAGCTTGTGTTGTAAAGTCAGGAAAGGAGCAGGTGTCAAGGGCGTAGTGAAGATATCAGCTATCTGTGCTGAAGTAGAAATAAGAAGCAACTTAATAAGACCTTGCTGAAGCTTTTCACGAACCAAATGACAACCCAATTCAATGTGTTTCGAACGCTCATGAAAGATGGGATTCGCAACTATATGCCAAGCGGACTTATTATCACAATACACCAAGGCAGGTTGCTTAAAAGACATTGAAAATCTGCATGTAAATACGTTAGCCACTGGATTTCACAAGTCACTGCTGCGAGAGCCCTATATTCAGCTTCTGAAGAGGAGCGCGAAACAGTTGTTTGCTTCTTAGATTTCCAAGAAGCTAAAGAGATTCCCAAAAAAACACTAAAACCCGTAACTGATCGCCTTGTATCAGGACACCCTGCCCAATCAGAATCAACAAAGTATTTCAATTGGAGTTGAGAGTTAGCAGGGAAAAATAAACCAAGGCCTGGAGACTTTTTAATATATCGCAAAACACGATGGGCATCCTTTAAATGATTATCAGTTGGGGCAGCAAGATATTGGCTTAGCTATTGGACAGCATAAGTAAGATCAGGTCATGTGGTGGTGAGATATAAGAGTCTACCAATCAATCGCCTGTAGGAAGCAACATCAGAAAGAAGAGTACCACCAATTTTGCTTAATTTCAAAGAACTATCCATTGGTGTCGAAACAGGTTTGGAAGCAAGATATCTGGCATCTGAAAGAATTTCTAAAGCATACTTGCGTTGATTAATCACCATGCCTTTAGAATTTCTAGCTATTTCTAAGCCAAGGAAAAACTTTAATGTGCCCAGATCTTTGATGCGAAAAGTCTGATTAAGAAAACTCTTTACAGAAGCAATTTCAGTCATATCATTCCCTGCCAAAATTACATCATCTACATAAACCAAGAGGGCTGTAAAGGAAGAATTAGTGTGCTTTAGGAACAATGAATTATCAAACTTGGACTGAGCATAGCCAATAGACAATAAGGTAGTAGATAGCTTAGAAAACCATTGTTGACCAGCCTGTTTTAAACCATATAAACTTTTCAATAATTTGCATACTTTATTAGGAGTAAAAGACTGAAAACCAAGTGGCAAGTTCATATAGACTTCCTCATGTAAGTCACCATGCAAATAAGTGTTATTCACATCTAATTGGTGGAGACACTAGTCTTGTGCAACAAAAATTGCCAATAACAATTTCACTGTTGTCATCTTAGCTACGGGTGAGAAGGTGTCGAAAAAATCAATACCCTCAGTCTATGTATATCCCTTCGCTACCAAGAGAGCTTTATAACACTCGATAGATCCATCAGCCTTTAGTTTGATCTTATATACCCACTTATAGCCAATGGGCTTCTTGCCAGGTGGGAGATCAACTAGTTCCCAAGTCTGGTTCTACTCTAAAGCTTGAATCTCAAAAAGCATGGCATCCTTCCAACAAGCATGTTTTATGGCTTGATTATATGTGCGAGGTGCCTTAATAACAGAAGAATTAAGAATAAAATGTTTATATGATGGAGACAAGCGATGATAGGATAAGACAATAGATAAAGGATAAAGAGTTTTGGAGGAATAAGAACTGGAGAGATTACAATGATATGCTTGTAAGTAGGATGGAGGTTTACGAACTCTAGTGGAGTGACGTGTAGGAAGAGATTCAGAAGTATGTTGGGAATTAGAATTATGAGAAACAGGAACGGAAGAATTAGTTATAGAAGGATTGAAATCAGAATCAAGAATTGTGACATTTTGAGGTAAAGAAATAGAAACAGGATTAGAAGAATTAGAGTAAGGAAACACGGACTCATAGAATTAAACATTACGAGACAAGAAGATTTCCCTAGTGTTTAGATTAAAAAGAATGTAACCTTTTGTCCCATGCTTATAGCCTAGAAATAAACATTTTCGTGCTTGTGCATCGAACTTCGATCTGTGAGCAACAAGTGTACTAGCAAAACACAAAGATCCAAACACTCAAAGATTGGAAATATCAGGAACATAGTTATGTAACTTTTCATAAGGAGTTCTATTATCAAGTAAGGGAGTTGGTAATTTATTAATGAGATACACTGAATGAGATACAACATATGTCCATAAAATTTTGGGAAGTTTAACCTGGAATAAAAGGGCTCGTGCAACAGAAAGGATGTGCTAATGTTTGCGTTCAGCAATAGCGTTTTGCTGTGGCATCTCAACGCAAGTTGTTTGATGAAGAATATCTCTAGAAGCATAAAATTTTGGCATGGAAAACTCTAATCCATTGTCACTTCTGATTGTTTTAATTTTGGCAAAAAATTGGGTATCAACAAATATAGCAAAAGATTGAACAAGCTACTGAACTTCAGATTTATTGTTTATGAGAAAAATCCAAGTATATCGTGAAAAATCATCTACAATTGTAAGAAAGTACTTATGACCATGGATACCAGTTACAGAATACGGATCCCAGATATCCATATGAATGAGGCCAAAAATAACTTGAAAATAAGAATGACTAACTGGAAAGGACAGCTTCTTTTGTTTAGCAAAATGGCATATTTCACATACATGACTAGAAGAAAAAGAAACATTAGAATATAAGTCCTGAATTGAAGCTAATCTTGCTGTGGATGGATGACCAAAACAATAGTGCCAGAGATTGAAGTCTGCCGAGACTGAAGTAGCTGAAAAAACGTTGACAAAGGACATGACATTAGGAGAAGGTTATGCAGGATTTATTAGCGCATACAAGCCTCCACGAAATTTAGCTAAACCAATCTTCCTCAAGGTACTCAAATTCTGTATGGAACATTGGTCATGACGAAAAATGAGTTCACAAGGTAAAGAAGAAGTAAGCTTGCTGACAAATATTAAATTGAATTTGAATTGAGGAATATAGAGAACATTATGCAGAACTAAGGAGAAAGAAAAATGAACTGTACCAGAAAAATGTGAAACAAGATGATTGCCATCTGGAAGTTTAACAGAAATAGGCTTAATTTTCTTATAAGTGGTAAAATAAGAAATGGAAAAACAAATATGATCAGTAGCTCCTGTATCCAGAAGCCAAAGATTAGGAAGAACTGAACAAGAAAAGACAAAAGAATTACCTGGACCAGGATTAAAAGAATTGGAGGAACTGACTTGATTTGTGGAATGAATATCTTTGTTAAGAGGAGATTGTTGAATAAGAGCCATTAATTGTTGATATTGCTGAATAATATCTTTGTAGAATTATTGCTTTCACCAACCATAACAGTTTCAACAGGTTTCTCATCTAGATCTACCTCAACATTATTTGCAATAGAATTATTCCTAAATTTGAATCCAGGCGGGAATCCATGCTTTCTACAACATTTTTCCTCAGTGTGCCTTAGTTTGCCACAATATGTACACACTTTGTTATTATTCTGGGCACTAAATCTCTTTCTTCCATCACTGAAACCTCTCCCATAAGAAAAACTCTTATTACTGCCTTGAGTAGCAGATTTGCTAACTAAAATTTTCGAATCAAGAATTGTAGGGAATAACTGCCTCTCCTGCTATACTACCAATGAGAAAACCTTATTAATTGATGGTGAGCATAATCTGAGATTTTACATGATCATATTGTTCATTTAATCCCTTCAAAAACCTAATGACATAATCATTCTATCTATAGGCTTTCACAGTAACAAGAGCACCACAACTACAAGGAGTTATGCAAGTACAAGAAGGAATAGGCCTGAAATTCTCTAATTCATCCTATAAAATCTTCAATTGCGTGAAATAATTAGTTACCAAAAGTTCACCTTGCTTAAAACCATAAATTTGCTCTTGCAAATCTGAAATCCAAAAAATGTCTCCTTGAGAGAACCTATCTTTGAGATCCTTCCACACTTCAGCCGCTAACTCAATCCACAAAATACTCTGAGCTATTGATGTAGACAAAGAATGCATAATCCAAGAAAGAACCACAGTGTTACTTCTCTCCCAAACCACAAACATATGATCTGTACTAATTGGCTTCCTGAGAGATCCATCGATGAATCTGACTTTATTCTTGGATTGAAGAGCCATAATCATGGCTCTCGACCATGAATGATAATTAGATCCAACAAGAACTGGAGATATAAGAACAATTGCTGGATTCTCATTAGGATAAAGAAAGTATGGATTCGAAGGATTCGTCAAATGATCTGGTGTTTGATTTGTAGTAGTCATGGTGAAAAATTATTTTGCCAAGAAGCAATCAGAAAAGTGAGCAAGAAAAATGAATAATAAAGACGCAGCAAATAATGAGCTCTGATACCATAACAAAATGACAAACACTGAAAAATGGAAGCTGAAAATCTACTTCTTCTTATTGATTGGCTCACTATTTATAGAATATCTTTACATCAAAAATTAGTTATGCTAATTGATTAGTGAGTAACAAAACATGTGTTAGCAACTACTCTAACAATTTTTAGTTAAATATGCAACTTTCCCGCTGCTATGCTATTCATCCAGGATTAGCTACTTTGAATTTTTCAACTCTATTGGCTTCAGCTTGCTCCAATAATCTGCATTGAGATCCTTAGGATGTGTTTAGAAGAGAAGATTCTCCGAGCTTGCTCTGATGCGTTTTGGATGGTTGCCTTTTTAGCTATTTGGAGGATCTTTGGTGCTGAATATGAGCAACTGAGTTTTTAGGAGGAAAGATTGGCATTTGAGTGATGGAGACGACACTGAGGATTTTTTACTTTAGGGAGCGTCGAGTCGGATCATCCGGGTCAGACACCCAATGTACCCTAGGAATCAGGCCAATTAACTTGGACTCTTTTATTTATTTTAAGCTAAAGGGTGGTTTGATTTGTAAGCTTAGGTTTTTATTTGTAATCTTGGTGGTTCCTATGTGAACTTTCCTATTACATAAACCCTAAGGCTTTCTAATGCAATGAATCTACTTATTGATAATATATATATATATATATATATATATATATATATATATATATATATATAAACAGTGATCTGTGATGGGACCCAACTTTCAGTTCGGAGAGTGAGTTAAATTTGCAGGACCCCACCACGTGGGGAGCAACATCCGCTTGCCGCATGAAAGGTCCTGTCACCTTCCCATGTGGTGGGCTTGGCCCCAAATCAGACCTTGTTGATTTCCGATTCCGTTCAAAGGGTCAACCCAAACAACAAATTTTTGCTGTCATTTTTGGCGGGGAAAGCTGATAGACCACTAGAACAGGAGCGAGCAGTGATTTGGAGTTTGCACACTCGGGATTATGCATTTGTAGACTGGAGTGGAGATGATGTTTTGATCTCGCTTTCGCTAGTTCAACTGCAGGGCCATTCATGGAAGAGTAGGCCATTGTAAGTCTTCAACTCGTGTATTCAAGCATTAGCTTTCAATAATTTCATTCCCAGAAGTTCTTCTTTTCACCAATTATTAGATGTAGACATTATTCTAGGACATTAAAAAATAGAATCTTCCTCCTACCTTAAATGGAATATAATTGGACAAACTAACATACCTCCAAGCTGATCAAACGTAATAGCAACAGGCCCACAGTCACAGCAAACTTTCTGCAAGGCAGGGTCGTGTTATGGACCAATCAGGACCGATCAGCGACAGTTTCAAAGCACCCAATAATAACTGGAGGTAAATGCTACATCTTTCAAATTAGATACAGCTAAAGAAAAGCTCTTCGATCACATATTCATTGATACCAAGAGCTCAGCACATCAAGTCATCTTTCAAACCGATTGCAATCAAATACAACTGCAATCATTTCAATTAAACACAATAACTATGGGATATGTCTCTACTTCTCTAACCAACTCCGTAATACTTACAAAATCTCTTTCTCCCTCTCTGTGTTGTATTCGTAAGGTGCAGCCAATCAAAATGCATACCATCTTCAGTGGGGCACAAGAAATGATTGAGAGGTGAAGCATGTGCTTTTAATGTTGACCATCACAAATTTAACTAGCCTTCATCTCAATATCGCCACCATCCTCCACCACAACGGTATCAGAGGTATCCGAGGGAAGAAGCCCTAGGAGTGGCAAAGGCAGCAATGAAGTGAGATTGCAAAGAATAATCAAAAAGGCTAAGTTGTCAAAGCTGTCCTTTGTAACTCCAAAAAGCTGGGTTAGACCAGCACCGATCAGCCCTCCAAGAACACTTCCTCCATTTGAAATGGACATGAGAGTCGCAAAAAGTGTTGCTTCCATCCCTTCTGGACATAATTTGGCAGCTAGCACAAGAACGGGCATAAAAGAAGCCTGCAAATATTAGTAAATTAGTTTTCCTTGTTTTGCACAATAAGAATTGGCAGCTGAGTCAACACTTCACAGGATAAGCAATAAGATAGATGCATAGTGGAATATGGGCAGTAAAAAGAACACAGCTCACATTGTACAATTTGATTACCATAAGCTCCATGATACTGTAAGCTTATAACAAAGATAATCTCGCAGCATATACCATGCTTAAGAGTGACACATGAAAGGACTGTAAGCTTGTAACAAAGATAATCTCGCAGCATATACCATGCTTAAGAGTGACACATGAAAGGAACATTGAAGCCAATTTGGACATGAAAAATCATACCTTTAATCTTTCTGGAAAAATAAATTCATCATAAAGAAATGCATCCCTGTTACAAGTTATCAATAACCACAAAGAATTCTCGATTTCTTTTGAGGAAACTAAGAGACTTCAAGGCAGCTCTATAACTAAAAACTTGATTAGCAATTTTCAACAACTGGGTTTGCGAAAAAGCAATTATTTCATAGTTTAGACAGGCATGCTTTATAAAAGTAAATGAAATCATGAGATAAACTGAATTACAGAACAATAAGCCTAGATAAACTGAATTACAGTACAATAAGCCTCAGCTTGAGCATAAAAGACTATGTAAACAACTATGAGGAATGATAAATTACCTGAGCAAGAACAGTCAGAATCAAAGAATCCCCAATCGCAAACCACTCATCGCTTATGCCAAATTTACGGTTTAGTCCAGTTACAAGGAAAACCTGAGCCAAAAACACAACAAAATTGAACAATAACAGAAAGCCCATAAACACAATTAGTTCACAGGAGAGCCTTCTACAAAGGGAAATCACAATACAAACCTGAGTCATCCCAAGAGCTGTACCACTTACGGTGGTAAAAACAAAAATCTTCCGCAAAGGAACATTTTTCAGAAAGCCATTATAAAGTCCAACCCCAACCAATGATGCAATTGAGGTGACAAGCTTGACACGTCCTAGAAATTCTGGGGTGAAACCAAGTTTATTTGTGCTGAAAACAAAGATTATGTTGTTGCAGATGCAGATTATGAAGATGCTCTAATCAATTAAAGAAATTCCAATAACCATGAAACAGAATTAAAGGAAAACGTCTAGAGTCACCATCTGCACATACGTGAAGTAAAACATAGCAGAGTCTGATTGCGGTGTTGCCTGCCAGAGAAAAATAAATAACGTGGGAAGAAATACATTGGGCTGCTTGACTGCATCCCACAACAGAATAATATGCTGCTTTGAGCTTTCCAGAAAGCCAAGATCATTCAAAGCAAGATTCTGTCCTCTTGCTGGACCAAGAACGCGCTGTTCTTTCACAAGAACAGCAACTGCCGAAGTTATCAGCGGTAGCAATGCCGTGACCCCAAAAACAAACCTGAGACAATAAACTCAGCAGTAAGCACTACAATGATAGATTTGAGAGTCATTAATCTAGGAAATTAAATTTATACACAGCCGCATCAAGTACCTGACACCATAAGCATCCACCAGAGAGCCACTGAAGTAGGAGCTGACAATTCCACCAAAAGCTGAAGAACCCCAACATAAAGACTGAAGAGAACCTGACAAGCTTTGTGACTCACCGCGGGCCCTCTCGACCACCATGGAATCCACAACCTAGCAAAAATCAAGTTTTGAAGACAGATGTTAAAGGATGATTTGAATGAAGAGTAATACTGATACATAACGTGCAAGTTCAAACATTCAGCGGTCAACATGCTTTCTAGTGAGCAAAATGAAAGTAGAGCATGTTTGCGCGCATATGAATGCTTGCATGTAAACGAGGAATGATGAGGAGAAGGAAAGACAACGGAAAGAACTAGCACTTTCCAATTTTAAATATGCAATCATCACTCATCCTATCCTTGTCTCACTTCCACTAAATATGGGCGTCCGTCCTGCTGCTGCAAGATCTAATCATCAGAATGAGATTCACACATCAAACAATTAGCACGCATTTAGGCAATTTTTCCAAGGGTCTCTAACAAGGGTAAGCATACACAGAAACAAACAGATCCAAAAGATTGTCCAAAATGATCAAATAGCAAATGCTATTAAAACAACATTCTTACAAGGCCACACATCTGACATCTCTAACAGTTGGCAAAGGTACATGAAAAACTTCCATGAAGCAAGGAACAGTTTGGACTTGGCAGTTCAATGTGGAACTCGATTGACCAAGCATTTTCACTAACCATATGTGACTGCATATGCAGAAGAGTTTACTAGTGCCTCAATGAACCTGTGCTGTATAACAGATATCACTTAGCATTGGAGTATCATAGTTGCACTGGTTTTGACATCTAACTTTTGACAATGAATCCTCATAAATTAAACCAGAAGTTGGTAAATGCAAAGCCCATTCGATATTTATCGACTGGAAATGACAACCTATCAAAATTATCCTAAAACTCTTCACTAATTTTTCCTATGATGGGTCAAGGCAGATGGGTCTCTCATCATCAAAATCAGATGGGTCATAATCTGTGTCATTTATTATTTGAAATAACAAGTCCAAGAAGTATGACTTTCTCTAACTTCTACCAATAAGATCCTCTGGCATTTGAACCCACCAAGCTTCCTCATGGTGGGATTCAAGATGACCTAGCCTTTCTACCCACCCACTGACCTGTACTCTTCAAGGCAATCAAAATATTTCAATATCAGATAGAGCACCAGCAAAAGAGATCCTTGCAAGCACAGTGCTCTTAAACATGACCCACACAAGGTAAAGCTCATTAAAAAATCCCCAATCACTAGTTCATTAAAACTGATGTGGAGTTGGGTAGTATTAATGTGTAATTAAATGCCCAACAAATTCCAACCCTTCATTAATATTTCAGTATACGTGAAGCGAAAACTTCTGCTAATGACTAATTTAAATGGTACCATTAGATTCTAATAAAACATGTTATTCACAAATTCTAACAAGAGTCACAGGTTCCGTAAATATTAAAGCATTGACATGCCCTTAAAACTGATTCAAAGCTCTATCCAAGCATTTCCACCCATTCAAATAGTTGAAGATACTCACAACATCTGAGAAGGCAACAGAAAGCGATCCAAGAAGTATGCAGAAAGCAGCACTGTACTTGCTATCAACCAAGGTAGCCATTAAGCTCCACGAAAGAGCACCAAGAAGTCCTGAAAGAACCAAGTATGACCTTCTTCGATAACCAAAAAGTGGGACAGAATCACTGCAACAACCAAAAATTTATTCAAAAGAAATACAGACGACAAGTATTTAGTTAAAATTAAGCAGGAAAAGAAAACAAATAGAGATTAAAATGAAAAATAGAACCCACCTAATAAACCCATAAAGAGGTTTGACAAGCCATGGTAATGCAGAAAAACCAGATATCACAGCTGTCTAGTCAACCAAGTAGATTGTCAGTCCTTAAAAAATTAATTCAAACAGGGCTACTTTATCACTAACTTAAACTTTCCACTCATACATTCCATAGCCCACAGAGATCTCACTACAATCCATTTTTTGATGCTAATCAGTTAAAAAAGATAAAAAGGTCATGGCAAACAAAATTATCAATAAAAACGTTAGTTAGAGTGCACACTGTAAAGTTCACTCAATACCTTCTTGCACCATTCACTCAATTGATAACACAAATAGAAAGATATATACACTTTTTTTTTTAAAGAAATCATAAAAAAGGGGGCACACCTCGGCAGGATCTAGATGCAAATCATCTTTTAAGTAGAAACTGACAGCAAGTCTAGAAAGGCCTAAAACACCTTGAACAAAATACACCATTGCAACAGCAATATTATCCGGCGACAATTCCACCCCAAAGCATTTGATTCTGCTACTAAGACGTCTGTTTTTACGGACTGCATTTTTACTACCAGAGCTTGTCCCTTCTTCCACATCTGTTGTTAGCATTTCACCTTTACGTCCACCTAGGGCAAGCATAAACCAGCTTATATAACAAAAGCCCAATAATCATGTCTAATAAATACATTCCAATTACTTCAAGCTTATCATAATTCATAATTGGAAATTTAAGCTTACAATCCCAACTATTTCAAACATCTGATTCAATCCTAAGACAAAAACGCCTTCGCTTTAGATACATTGAATATTCAAATGAAAAACTGCCTAGATTCAAGTGGAAGCGTTTCAATAATGAGTTGGAATTAACTTACTATCTACGGTAATCAAAAGCGACTCTTCGCTTCGGTCCCGACGGTAAGACGGCATCGTCATGGACACGTCTTTTTCCGCCTGTTTCAGTCGTGACCTCCGGCGAGCTCTGCAGCGAGCGATGAGAGAGAGGCGTTTCCGGTGTATCTGAGAGAAAGGAGAAGACGAGAAACGAAGATTTTGGAAGGGTAAGATTGGGATTAACGTAAACTTTGTTGAAGCCATTAAAATGGTAATTGTTGAAGCTTTTACCGAGTCAACAAGCTCCTACACCGGTGTACTCACCGCTAAAGGCAGGTCAAAATTACTATTATATCCCTGTGTGTTTCATGACGTCAAACATAAGATAAAAGTTGCTGATGTTTTGACACGTAATTAGGCGTTGTCCGCTAATCTTCTGTGGGCCAACTTACGGCCCGATGCATCATCCCCCAGAGCCCATTTATGTTGCGACCAGCACATGATGTGGCCCATTTAGAAGGCACTTGTTGAATCACTACGGCCTAACTCAGTGATTGGATTGATAATCCGATGATTGAATGTGCGTCTTATTTTATTTAAAGGATTCCAAATTGGGGCAATCAACCTGCTTTGAATCCAAACCAACCTGTTTTACTAATTTAAAAATTAGGTAAGAAACTTGGCGACAAGATTACGATATCAAAGTTAATTTCACATTGAAAGCTCCTTAGCATTTTTCCAGGAAAGAAAAGAGGAAGGAGAACCAATTCCTGGTGGCCTAAATTTGGATAAAGTGAGAAGTGAGCAAGTGTGGGAGCAAAAGTTACAGCAATACATGAAAATTCTCAGCTCTCGATTCTCAGGAGCCAAACCAGTGGTCCCAATTTGATTCCAATTTAAGTCTCTCCATTAACAGTGGGCAGAGGGCTGTGCTGGGCAATGGGCAGCAGGACCGCCAATTGGAAATTACTTAAGAATTTAAATTTTGCCCTTTTTTTTTAATTTTAATGATTTATCTTTTTTAATTTCTGGCTCTAAAATGAGAAATCAAAACTCAATAGCACGTGAGCTCTTACACGAGGTTAAATATTGCTGATAGCAACTTTTGAGTACTTGAAAAGAATTAAAACCTACTTTGTGTGTTTGCTTTATGCAGATGCCATGCCGTATGGGGCTTTTCTTCTAGTGTCAAAAAGCTTGGACTCTAAAAAGTCACCCAAATCCAAGTTCTCTTTCTTCTGCCTTCAAGCCTTCAAGGATAAGCCTAGAAAGGAAAATGTAATTCCCTTTTACAACTTGACCAAGAGCAAATTTTTGAAAGTAAGGGATGAGATTTTAAAGTAATATATTTATTTTGAAGGTTTAAATTTTTCAAAATTCCCACATTTTTAACTTATCAATTTGATAAATTTGGAGATTTTGCTACCTTATCTTCTTTATAAAACATTCTCTCACTCCATCAAAATATATTGTTAATGTTTCTCCAACTTTCATACCATTACAAATTTCTTACACAGTTTATTGGAGAAAAATTTTGTAGCTAACAGTCGATTAGCTGACTCATAATATAAATCCCCTCACTGAGCTAAAAAGAAAAACTAATTAGCATTATGCGGAGCATTATTCATTTCAAATGGTAAATATTAATTAGGTCACTAGATCATTATGGTATAGGGCATATTCCAAGTAATTATATAACCAACTCAATAATGTAGTCTGTAAAGCTTGACAAAATGAACACAATCAAGAGATGAACAAAGAGGGCCTACATAATTAGAAAAGAAAAGAATCTACTTTAATTAAGCTCATTGGTCCTATGTGCTTTAATCACGAGATAATTAGTGTATAAAAATAAAGAAAAGATTATCTAAAACTTTAGCCTGGCATCATCATCACATCAACTTTTGAAACCAGAAACTGTGGACAACTATCAATTAAATTAAACAAAGATCCAACTCTACACAGAGTTTCAGGCTCTTAGCCTTTTCAGTCCGTCAAATTCTACAAAAGGGAAAACCAAAGGAGAAAATAAAAACAGAAAAAAAAAAAACACTGGAAACAGATTCAAGAACCATCTTTGATTATAATAATAATAATAATAATAATAATAATAATAATAATCTGGGCTGTCTTCATTTGATGTAAAAATTGGATGTTCATAACATGCTAGCGAGTACAAAGTTACCCTTATGGAAATAGTTGGTTTAGTTCTTGGGGTGACCATTTGAGGCAAATATTAACAGCTAGAGATTTCATGAACAAGTTCCATAAACGTCCAGCTTATCTATTCCCTCCTCTAATAGCATCTCCTGGTGCCGGCATTCGCGGCTGCAAAATGCTTTTTCACCTCTGCATCAGAATTCAATCATTAGAATTAGAAAGCTCGAATCTTCCTGCATCAAACTCAGCTGATGATGAAAGAAATAGAACTACGGTTATATAGAGAGCAGATACTGGATTAAAGCTTAAATACATCGGTATCTAACTAAGGTGATGCGAGAAACTATTGAACTATAGACTAAACATGAACATAAAATAGATTAAAACATGTTGATATCAAGATATTACATTATTTTCAATACCAAACAATCTTGGCTAATAGAGGTTAAAGAAAAAAAAAATCCATTTAAGCAGCCAAAATTTAAGCTAAATTTCCATTTCTGATTTGAAAGTTACCAAACTTGCAGAATTTCACTGAAACTAATATCAAAATAAATGGAAACATGTAAAAAAGGGAAACTTGAACTAACCTGTACATGTAAATGTCTTTTCCCTGCCCAAGATTCTTCTTGCAAGCATAACAGAAGCTTAAGAAATTCTCTGATGAATAACTTGATCCATCGCCCAAAAATCCAGTAGTCTCTGCCCTCGAATCAGAATATCCAACAATACCACAACAGCTCTCAACAATGCAATCGTCAAATATATGAGTAGTTCTTGGGTTAGGCCCATATGAGATCACACAAGTGTAGTCCTCAGAAAGCTCCATCTCACTTGCAGAGAGACAACCGGTGAAAACTCGGGGTGAATTCGGAGTATCCATGCCCGAATCGGCTGAACCGCACGCTGATTTCTTAGCAGGAGAATGAGATGACCCAGAATGGAAAGAACCCAATTGAGAATTCCTTGTTTTGATGCCAAAATCAGCAGGAGATTTGGGAGATTCAGTTGGTGATGAATGAAGTGCAGGAGGCAAAGGAGGAACTTGAATCTTTAGCTGTGATCCGAATAGAACCATTCTGCTTTCGGATTTTGACAAATTGGGGTCAGTTTTATCATCATTAAGAGCATCAACAATGCCAAGGCCAATGCCTTTGGAGTCCATCTTGTCCCAGGTACGCCTGGTCTCGGATTCTGGGGTTTTAGGGGTGAGGAGGTCAGGCAAGAAGGAGTTTTTGAGCCCCGAGAAAGGTTTGCTATCGAGAATTGAAGTTGGGCTCATGACTGCCTCAGCTGTTTCAGAGAAATTCTTGAAGGACGTCAAGCCTGCGAACAACCTTGGAAAAGAACTGGGTTTTCTATATTTGTCTGTTGGTGATAGAACTGTGCTATAATCCGCCATTAGCTTACTGCTTGTGACTCTGGATCTCTTCCTTAGCATCACTCAGAATACTATATTTCCGCTGCAAAAAGACCATAAATTAATATCAAAGTAAAAGAGTTCTTAGCAGAAAGATATTAACTCAAAAAAAAAAAAAAAGAGTGAGGAAGATGTACCACGAAAAGTATGTATCTTTACCAAAAAATAGCCATTTACTCCATGGTTTGAAATCAAGACAAAATTCAAGCTCCAAAATATGGCAGAAATTCGTGAACTCGTGACTTGGTTGAGGGTTTATATTAGGAAAAGAAATGCAAAAGAATGGTTCTAGTACAGTCAAAACCATCATCTTTATTAAACCCAGAAATGAGAAAGACTGTAGGTGCAGGATCCATGAAGTAACTCTCTCTCTCTCTCTCTCTCTCTCTCTCTCTTTGCTACAGCTTTGTGAGCTTCATTTCTAAGCACAGGCGAAAAACCAAAGGAAATAGGAAATAAAAAACCAAAGGACACACTTTTTCCCCGTCTTTCTCGCACTTTCTCCCTCAAATCCTCAACAAGAATCACTGGGCTCACACAACCGACATGCAAAGAGACTCACGAGTCATGATCAAGAGACCAGACGTGCATGCGCCAGACACCACCAGTAGCAGACCAAGGTTTTGTATTTATGTTTTGCCCTTTTCTTTCTTCGGGATCTGCTATTTTTTTTTTATCTATTTTTATTTTTTAATATGTCCCATATAATTCAGTACTAGCGGTATTTCAACTAAAACCAAAAAACATATAAATACCGGCGGATTTATCATAAGAAAAAGAAGTTCATCAAATTCAAAGCTCTAGAAGCAGACAAAACCCAATTACAGAACCCCAAAAACACACAAATTAAACCCCAAAATGAAAACAAAAGAAGTGGTGTGGTGAATGGTGAATGGTGAATGATCAGTAACGCTGTTGCTCTCTCTCTTGCTCCCCTCTTTTTCCTTAGTGGGCCATCTTTTTCTATACTTTTGGCCCTTTAAAGTTTAAATCCCACTATATCAGTCATTCCACCATCAAACCTGAAAAATCGCCATGAAGTTGCAGAGAGGACAGTGAGGAGAGAGAGAGAGAGAGAGAGAGAGCTCGTGGGATTGAGGAGAGGTTGGTTGGTAATCTTAAAAGGGACAGTGCATGGAAATTAGTGGGTTTGATTAAACCACTCCCTTTGCCTAAAAATGGCAGTTTTTTGACGTTAGCTTCATGCCTAGAAGTGCGCTCTTTTTCTCAGAAACGATGGATTTCTGTTTTCCTCACCACCATCACTCGACCTGATAATATAAAGACACAAACTCGAAGGCTGACGAGAGACTGCCTAACAGCTTATGATATATCAAAGTCACGGCTTCTTGGCTTGGCTTATTTCATACTTTTGTGTGTTCGTACATGACCTCACCCACATGCACTATAGTAAATAATAGAAAAGTTGTGTTGTACTACCCGCATCAATAGAGTTACAATTAACCATGAGATTAGCTGATTTTCTTCAATGTTAATGGTACTTCCTAATTCTGATGTTGACGGGATCGGCTCCTGTCACAGGTAAAGTACAAAAGTTGTACTGTTTAATGTTTATGGCTTAAGCATTTAATACTCAATTACCTGCCTGGATAATAAATTTTTGTATTTTAATTGCCATTCGCCAAGCTAGCCTAGCCGATCACTGGCTACAACCACAAGACTAGTGCAAAGTGGACCCCGGGGACAAAAGCATAGTTAAGTGGGCCCTTTCTCAGAGCTAAATTCACTTAACATGGGGCCCACTCTTTCTAACTCAACCTACAGTTACCCAAACCGTAGAAATGAATATGTGCAACTTGTAAGTCATTTTAAAATATTTCGTAAAAATAAATAAAAATGGGTCCCGCTTGGAATCCTGGCCCACAAACAAAAGTAGGTCCCAAACAACTACGAGTGCTGTATGCGTTGTCATCATCTCAATTCTTGTGTTTTGTTTAGGTATTTCTCGATGATTATTGTGTGATTTAATAATGAAATTATCAACCACAGTAAATGACCAGAATGCCCTTGCGAAGTCGATAGGTGGGTGCTATAGTGAGTGACAGTAAGCGAGTAAGAAGAGTCTGGTTAGATGATGACGAGTACACTGTCAATTTGGTGGTTGGTCAGGGCTTACTAGACTGGGCACGGTCTCGCCCCACGCGACCTTTTAATGGAAATAAAATTTTATTTCTTACGAATTCCTTTTTTTTTTTAATTTTTTGCTATTATTTCATTTTTAATGCAACAAGAACCCTCAATAATACACCGACAAATTATATATATTTTTATATAATAACGAGAGACATATTAAGGCTAGTGTGAATTTAAAAGCCGAACCGTCCCTAAGAATAGTAGCAGACATCCAACACTCGGCATGACCTACGAAATAAAAAGGACCAGAGGGGCTTGACATTAGTTATCAACGTTAAGGCACATCTGGTTAAGAAATTTTAAAAAAGTAAATAAATATTTAATATGTGCATATAGAATATAGTACACTTTATTATATTTTAATTGTTTAACACAAATTGTAACATGATATGCCTAAGAGATGCTAATGATGTAAGAATTCTCATTATAACAAAACTTTTTTTATATATAATTTTTATATTAAAGAATCAATTAAGAATATAATAAAATTAATTAGTCCAGAAAAAATTATATGGTTTTTTATTAGTTTAATCCCAAAAAAAAATCCGAAAAAATGAGAGCATTATTGAAATTAGAAGGGTGGAAATACCGTAACGTGGACATCCTGTCAACCAAGCCATAATAAAATAACATATGTTAGCGGCAGACAAGTTAATCAAAGGTAATGACTTTCTGAAAGACTGGATTGCTTCACTGGTCCTCTCCTTGCTTGTGGTGGGTCATCCTTGTTACGGCTTCGTTTTCTATACGTCCCTCCATAGCTTTGGGTTGATTAGTGCTATGCTGCTATTGCTATATGTGTCCTCTCAAATATATAGGATCAAGAAAACAACAGGCGAGGTGAAATCAATCAAAGCTCACAAACCAAGTTAATCACTCACTTTAAAGGCAATGGCGCACCCACTGAGGACTACATTGACTTGGGGTTTTCAGCATCCACATCAGCGGTGACGAGGATCGTTTCGTGATAAATGGCTCCATGGAAAGTTTTGATGAGACTACAAGAGTAGACACCACCTATATGGTGCACGAAATCTTTCGGTCTTACCTTCAGTTGAAGCTGCCAATGTTCTGATGTGATGTGGGTGAGAATGTATGCGTATATAGTCTCTGTTGCAGCCCAAAATTCAACAAAATTTTCATCAAAATCTAAACACATTATGTATCTTTACCAAACCAGATAAAAGTGGATTGTGCTACCTAACCTAGTAGGTATGGATAAGAAATTCAGACTCTTTCATTTCACCTCGCCATTTCTGGTGAAATCACGCCAAGGACAGGACTTATGGAGATTGTGCGAAGCCTATCGATAAGAGGAAAGGAGGAGCAATGATGGTGAAGCTTTGGTCTCTAGTTCGCGATTTCAGGTGCAACAAAGCTCAGTGAAGCTTATTCTTGCATCAATAAGAAAAACAAGGGAAACACCGGTGATGGGAGGTATTGAATTGATTTGATGAGTCACCTATATGTTCATTTGATAGCATATATATAAGATGTTACAAGATGTGAAAACAATTATAGATGGTGGAAGCGATGGAAGCTACCTTGATGGGTTGCTTACTAATGGTCATGGATCCAATGGGTAACAAATTCAATTCAAAATTAGTGAGATTAAAATTATTCTTCCATATGACAGATTGATTGTGCTTGTATTGGTATTTTTGTATTGAATTGACTCTTCTACTTCTATTATTGGATAATATTTATGATTGAGATAAGTATGGTTGGAAAAGATGGGATAGTGAAAGAGGAGTGGAAATTTGGATTTGTCATTCTCGTTTACATAAGAGGAGATAGAACAATAATGAATTTTTTATTTGTAGAAAATTATAATTAAATTTCAAGCAAAAAAATATCGTTTGCCTTGTGTCGTACTCGCATTAGATAATTCCCTTTCATAAGCTCGTTGAGAGGTGGTGCCCTCATTTAGTGGTGGAATCAGAAATTAAAAAAAAAAAAAACCAACAAAATGATAGAATTATTATTATTATTATTATTATTATTATTATTATTATTATTATCAATTCATCTACTAAGTTTTATAAAATATATATATAATTATTTTTAATGATTTTTAACAAATTTTCATTAAAATTAATATAAAAGAGTTAAAGTACCTATATAATTTATTTTTCTAAAAAAATATAAAACTTCTTTATAAAATTTTTCTTTAAATATTTTAAATAATACATAAAATTTGAGATATAAATAAAAATATTTTATGTTTATATGCATATAATTATCATTTTAATATTTTAATGTACTAAAACAATTGTAAAATGTTTTGATTATTAAATTTTATATTTTTGAAATTAATTATTTATTTACAATTATTTCAAAGTTTGTGATTAACAATTTTATATATATATATATATATAATTGACTAATCAAATAAATAATTTCACTAAATAAAAATTTTAACTCGGACAATGAATTAATGTTTCATATAAAATTAATTTAAAAATAATTAATTATACTCATTGCTTATATATTTTAAAAGAATTAATATATAGGTTAAAAAAAATACTATAATAAATTATAGTTAAACTAAAATAAATTGAAAGTGCTAATATTATAAAACTTTATTGATTATATGATAAAAATAAAAATAAATCAAATATCACATTATCTATTAAAATAAATAGGTTTTTTAAGAATATATATATATACCTGAAGAAAATTTTAGGAGAGCGGGGCCCCACTAGGCCCTTTCCGTCCATCCCTGGTCCATTCCCTTATGCCCCTTCCTATGGTACTATAGCTACTCGTTACTTCACTCTAATTTTATGTCAATATATGTTGACAGGGAAAGCAAGAGGACGTACCAATTCCTTCGTTTTGGCACGCTGGGACAATTTCTTTTTGGTGATGCCCGCTGAAGTAGTGAGGCAGTGCCGACGGTCCTGTCGTCCTCTAGGCTTTGCGTACGAATATGGTGGAGTTAGTTATCCAAGAAAAATTTGAAACCGTTACAATAGTTATGCAAGAAGATAGTTGTAATTAAATCGTGATATTTGCCTCAAATTGGAGTCAACGTCATGCAAAAATGAAAGATGAAGGAAGCGTTTGTCCTCTCGATCCAGATGCCTGTGTCCCTCTTTGACCACTAGTTCAAGCTTAATGCATAAGGATAAATACAGTGAAAACATGCCTGAGTGTTATAGAATTACTGACCAATAATTCAATCCCACAAAGAGGTTTGATAGGGACTATAAACGACATTTTTGTACACTACTTTACAAGTACAATTCAATTCACTTGATTATGTTTGAAAGTCTTGTGGGTGAGGTGTGGAAAACATTGAACATTAATGGAGCTTCATCATTTCCTTGGAAATATTGAGCTGAAAATATCTTAAAGAGTGAAAAAAAGAGCCATGTATCGCAATGTATTGCGATGTTTAAGTCATCAGAAGTTGGTAATGAGTAATGATCCAGGTCCACCTAATACATAAAATGATACCTCTTTACAGTTTATATAAATTAATTAATTAGAATTAATTTATGTAATCGTAGACGGCATGTTCATGCAAGCAATAGTGAAAAGTCACGAAGACAGCCTAATACATTAGAACCTTCTCTAATGGGACATTCAAAAAATAAAAAAATTATAGAATTAAATAGAAAATAACCAATCCTCTTCTATGCAGAGTTCTTTAATAATTAATAGAATTGTTAATTTTACATTTTTATAGTGTAATTTTTTTTTTCTTTAAAAAAAAATAGAAACAAACAATCCAGAAATTAGAATTACTTTCTTGTTTGGATTCGGCATGCTCGAGTTAGGCCTGGCCCATGCTGTTAAGTTTAAAGGGTCGAATTAGTAGAAATATAATGGGCTTGGGCCATGTGATTGTCAACCTTAAATGCGTCGTAAAGACAAGTGCATGATGCCTAACTGCCTATTCTACTCTTTGCTTGCTCCAGTAAAGTGGTCAAATAAGGCCCCCCATATCGATAATGGAAAGTCATTATTTAGTGACTATATTTTAAAAAAATTACTTAATTAATTTTTATATTTTAAAAAATATATTATTTAATTTTATATTTTACTTTAATTAAATTATTTAATCTTTTCATTAAATTTTTTATTATTTATAATATTTAAATTACTATTTAATCCCTCTATTTTAAAAAATTAATTAGTTAATCTTTATATTTTTAAAAATACTATTATTTAGTTTTTATATTTAAGTGAAACTAATTAGTTAATCAATGTATTTTAAAAAATATAGCATTTTAAAAAATATATTATTAGATAAAAAATATAAATTTTACTATATAAAAACTGAATTTGAATTTATATTTTTTTTATTTTTAAATTCTTGGACATCATTTTTATATTTTCACTACTGTAAAATAATTTTCTTTTATTACTTACAAATTTAAGTAAACTGATTAATTTTTTTGTATAAATAATTTATACCATTTTCATTAACAAATGAAAATAAAGAGAGAATGAGGGGAGAAGAGTGATAGCTAAAGAAGAAGTAACATGAAGAGATAAAAATGAGAGAAGATAAGAGATAAATAATAGGAGAGAAGATTATGGTAGTTTATGTATAAAAAATAATTATGGGACTAAATAGTTAACGGAGTCAAATTATAGAAACTAACTAATGTATTTTTCTAAAGTGTATGGACTAATTAATTAGTTTCACTAAAATAAAAAGACTAAATAATAGTTTAGCCAGTATTGACTAACGAAAAAATTAACAGATGAACTAAATGTTAGAATCTCTCAATCAGTGTAAATCCCTTAATCAGTGTAAATTAGTTATAAATTAGAATATAATTAATAATCATTGTATTTATTGACTTTATTAGTTTCTTAGTTAGTCTTAGCCTTTGTATATAAATTAGAATGCTTATAAATCATTTTAGTATGAAAAAATATAAAGAAAATTTTCTAAATTCTCTATTTTCTACATGGTATCAGAGCAGTGCTAAAATTTATTGGCGTAAACAGTATAGTTCTGGGTTTTTTTTTTTTTATTCAAGCTTCTACGTCGTTTTAAGAAGGGAGGTGACTATCACCACCCACTTGAGGAGGAAGGGCACCAGCCGATCGGCCTATGCCCGGAGTCTGTCGCCTTCCAGTGAAGTGTGTGAGTTCACACTCCTCCAGAAGTCTTGCGTCATTCTTCACGCCTAGGCATGCGCACCCTTTTTTTTCAGTGATTTCTTCAACCGCGCCTCTTGCCGATGACCTTCCCTGTCCAACGCGCCTCTGACCAACGTGTTTTCACACCTGGTTTGCACTTTTTTTTTTTGATACCTTCCGTTGCCTAGTTTCTTACTTTCTATCTTAGTATCTATTTCTTTAATTGAAAAATGACTGATGAAAAGTAGAAAGCCTCTGATACAAAGGCTGGATTTGTTGGTGATAATCCCTATTTACAAATTATTCCTGAAAGTTGGATAAAACTAATTATTTGGCATGGTCTAGATCTTGTCTACTATTTATTCAGGCTAAAGGACTACAGGGGTATATCACTAGAGATAGAAAAAAGCCAGAAAGTACTAGTTATACCTACAGCCAGTGGGAGTCAAAGAACTCTCTTATTATGTCATGGCTCATCAATTCTATGCAACCTCATATAGCTCGTGGGTATTTACTATTGGACAGTGTCGCTACCATTTGGAGTTTTGTTTCTTAGACTTATTCTCAAGTTGGGAATGATGTACAAGTTTATGAGCTTAGGAATAAGGTTCACGGAATGAAACAAGGTGAGTTGACTATTACACAGTATTATGCGAAACTGAGTGGTCTATGGCAAGAGTTGAATTTCTATCAGGACTTTCAGGCTTCATGTCCTGCTGATGCAGTTAAGTTATAGAAATTGGTTGAGAAGGAGCGCATATATGATTTTCTTGTGGAGTATGATCATATTCGGGTCTAAGTACTTGGTAAGGATCCTTTGCCCACTTTAAGGCAGATATACTCTTATGTTTAACAGGAGGAGAGCAAAAGAAGTGTCATGATCAATTCTATAGCTATTGATAAGGCTGGGCTGGCTGCTAACTCCTTACAAGAACAGTCATATGGTCCATTAAATAAGGATCACTTGCATTGTGATTACTGTGGGAAATCTCAGCACACCAAAGAACAATGTTAGAAGTTGCGCGGCCGCCCAACTAAAGGGCATAGAGGAAAAAGGATGGGCTCTACTAGATCACAAGCAAATGTATCTGAGACTGTGAGTGTTTCTGAAGATACTGCTATCACTGGGATATTTTTCAATGAAGAGGTACAAACTTTGAGACGATTCCTATCACAGCTTGAATCACAATCCATTACAATTGCCTCTTCTAACTTAATCAACTCAAGTAATGATTTTCTTGCCAATCATAATAATTCATTTTGGGTTATAGATTCTGGAGCAAACAAACATATGGCAGGTTTTTCAAAAAATTCATATCCTATTCTCCATGTTCAAGCAAAGAAAAATTTCGCATTGCGAATGGATCCTTATCTAATGTTTCTAGAACAGGTTATATTAAATGCATTCCTACTATAAGTCTTAGTTCTATCTTACATGTGCCTAGCTTTTTTATTAACCTTTTGTCTGTTAGTTCTATCACAATAGCTCTCAACTGCAAAATTGAATTTTTTTCCCACTCACGGTGTGTTTCAGGAGTTGATAATAGGGAAAACGATTGGCAGTGGTAAACTGCAAGATGGGCTATATCTATTGAATAATTGTGTTGATCAGGCCATGTTGGGACAGTCTATGGGTGCTGAGGAAGAAATTATTCAGTGGCATAAGAGACTTGGACATCCTTCATTTACTATTTTAGAGAAACTTTATCCTTTTTTATTTAAGCAATGCAAAACTGAATTGTTAGAATTTTATCATGCAATAAATAATAAGACTTCAGTTTTTTTTATAACTATCCATTCTGATGTGTGGGGGCCTACTCAAACTGTGTCTTTATCAGGTTATAGATGGTTTGTGACATTTATTGATTGTCGCAGCAGGTTAACTTGGGTATATCTAATGAAAGGGAAAAATGAAGTATTTTCAATGTTTTCAGCAGTTTCACAAAATGATTAGCACCCAGTTTGATGCTCATGTTAAAATACTGAGAACTGATAATGGCACAGAGTATATGAATGGAATTTTTCAGAAATATTTGAAGTCACACGTAATTTTGCATCAGACAGTTGTGTTAACACTAGTACTCAAAATGAAGTGTTTGAGAGAAAAAATAAATATTTACTTGAGGTTGCTAAGTCTCTTATGTTTACAATGAATATTCCCAAACCTTACTGCGAGGATGCAATTCTTTCTGCTACATATATTATTAACAGGATGCCACTCTAGACTTTGGAGTTTAAGAGTCCTTTAGAGGTTTTGCAAGGTAAAAAATCATATATTGTTCCTCCAAAAGTCTTTGATTGTATTTGCTTTATTCATCAGCACAATAGGGGGAAGTTAGAACCTTGAGCCCTCAAGTGTGTCTTTGTTGGTTATTCCAGTACTTAGAAGGGGTATAAGTGTTACCACCCTCCTACACAGAAATATTTTGTGGGCATGGATGTTACCTTTAGGGAATCTGAATCTTATTTCCATCCACCTCTTCGGGGGGAGCATAGGAAGGAAGAAGAGGTGTCTTTCCCTTTTCCTTCTTCTTTGTGCTCTCCCAACTTTCAACTTCAAAGGGAAAATCTGGGTCTAAAGCATATACCTAATAATGATACTCAGGGGGAGTCACCTAATCTCGAGAGAGACTGAATGGACCAGATTTGAGAATCTATACTCGGCGGAACAAGACAGATATAGCCATCGAGCAAGAGACTGCTGATCAACCAGAATCTCTAGATTCAATTCCTGAACATCCTAAGGTATGTGATGAGTCTCTTTTGATTTCTGAAGAGTGTAATTTTAATTCTTAGTCTACTCTTCCTTCTTTTAATAATGATCTTGATATTCCTATTGCTCTCAGAAAAGGTGTTAGAACCTGTACTAAACATCCCATCTCTAACTTTATTTTCTATGATTCTTTATCTCCATCCTATAGACCTTTTCTATTGTCTGTTTCCTCTATTTCTATTCCATAAGATTGGAAGAAAGCATGTCTTGATCCAAAATGGAAGGCAACCATGGTGGAGGAGATGAAAGCTCTAGCAAAGAATGAGACATGGAAACTTGTTACTCTTCCACTAGGGAAAAAACAAATTGGATGCAAGTGGGTATTCACTGTAAAACATAGAGCAGATGGTTCAATTGAAAGGTATAAGGTTAGGCTGGTAGCAAAAAGCTTCACACAGACGTATGGGGTAGATTATCAGGAAACGTTTGCTTCTGTTGCTAAAATAAATACCATTAGAATTTTACTATCAAGTGCAGTAAATCTTGAGTGGGATTTGCAGCAGTTTGATGTAAAAAATTCCTTTTTACATGGTGATTTAAAAGAAGAAGTATATATGGAAATCCCTCTAGGGTTTGAGTGTAACACCCCTATATGCTGAGGATCATAGTACTACCTTTGGATCTTTTGTCGGGTTTTACATTATACCCTTATTGTACATATTTATTTTGATATATGTGATTGTATGTACACTTTGTAAATTGGTCTTGAGCAGTTGTACAGAACTTGTAATAATATTATTTTGGATTTTCTGATGTAAATTTAGACCGATGAATGTAAATCAATCTTTCTTTAATGGAATGTGAATGAAATTCTTTAGTATTAGTTTTGAAAATGATTGAGTTGAGTATTGACTTGAATTGCGGAGTTGAGAAAAATTGTGTTGATTTGAGTTGTGATGGTGGTTAATTTTGATGAAGTAAATTATAAGAAGTGCTTTTCTACAGGTAAAAAATTTTGGTTTTTCTCAATTACGGCCGGCACTCTACCGAAATTTTTACAAAATTTACGAAAAAATAAAAATGGTCAAAAATTTTACCTAACTTTTAAACTTCAATTAAACATTTTTAATACCTGCTAGAAATGCTCACCACCTTCAAAAAGTAAGAAAATTATTTTAAAATCCCTTGTAGTGTATTTAATGGGTTATCGGTAGGTAAAGTTCAGTAATTCATTAGGTATACTACGGGATCATGTTATGCCTTACAGAGGGGTAGGGTGTGACATGTTTTAGTGGTATCAGAGCAAGTTTTTAATGTAATGGCCCAGCCCACTAGTGATATTGTCCGCTCTGGGCTGAAGCCCTCACGGTTTTAAAAAGCGTCACTAGGGGTTACGAACCACCAACTTATAAACCCAGCATCTCTCCCTTGTTTTGCCAATATGGGATTTGCCTAGATTGTTACAATCCACCCCCCTTATGGGACTCAGCATCCTCGCTGAGGTTTGCCCCACCATCGTTCAAGGTTGCACACAGAGCGGCTCTGATACCACAAATGTAATGGCTCGACCCACTAGTGATATTGTCCGCTCTGGGCTGAAGCCCTCATGGTTTTAAAACGTGTCACTAGGGGTTACGAACCACCAACTTTTAAACCCAGCATCTCTCCCGTGTTTTGCCGATGTGTGATTTGCCTAGGGTGTTACATTTAAAGTATGTTTTGACTTGTAAATTTGCATAGTTTCTTTGATAAGTACAACTGCTCAATGTCCTTATTTGATACATACAGTGCATTACATTCTAAATGTGAACTAACAGAGGGAAATCTCCTTGTGTTATTTGTTCAAGAGGTATAATAGCCTCGAATTGAAATGGAAGAAGGGGACCGCTCAGTTGAGCAATTTATAGAGGCTGAGGCACAAGGGGAAGCCCCAGCCCTTTAAAATGTCAGTGGTTCAGTGGCACCAGCCCGGCAAATGCCTCAGTTTCCTGCATAATTTACCTAGTAGATGGCTACGATATTCCAACAGATGGCTGGAAGTATGCCTGCTCAAGCTCCACTTCAGACACCTGTGGTGCAACCTCCGACTCCAGCCAGGCAGTATGACAAACTAATTAAGTATGGGGCTACAGAGTTTAAGGGTACAGTGGACCCTTTAGAAGCAGAGCAGTGGTTGGAGAGAATGGACAAAGTGTTCAAGAAACTGCACTGCACGGATGAATTGAAATTCGAGTATTCAGTGTCACTGCTATAGGGGATGCGTATGATTGGTGGAAAACCACCCCTCATAGTTTGATGGAACCTCCAGTGCTGACCTGGGATGACTTCCTCTGAGAGTTCAGACAAAAATATGCCCCAGATGCTTATGTGGACCAAAAGCTACAGGAATTTTTAAACCTAAAACAAGAAAGTAGAATGGTGGCAGAATATGAAATGGAGTTGTCCCGCCTGAGCCACTATGCAGGGAGTCTTCTTTCTACCAGCAGAGAAAGATGTAAGAGATTTGAGACCAGTTTGAAGCCCAGTCTGAGGATGCAAGTGGTTGGATTCAGACATAATAACTTCGTTGAGCTCATCTCTCAAGCACTTGAGTTAGAAATAATTGAGTTAGAAGGGGCACCAGTGAAAGAGAAAACAAAGAAGACAGAGAAATCAGAAAAAGAGAAAAGTGGAAAGGCAGTGGATCAAAGTTCCAGTGGCAATACTGAAAAAAGAAAGAATTTTGGGGGATCAAGTAGAGGTAGAAGGTCTGGTAGGGGTAGATTTTCTGGGCAGGGACCCCCTTGGTCTGGTCAGCAAATGACTAGGAGTTCTCACCCTCTCCACCCTTGTGAGACATGTGGTAAGACCCATGGTAGGATATGTTACTTGGCTACAAAAGCCTGTTTTAACTGTGGGGGGTACAGGGCATCTAGCTAAAGATTGTACCAGTGCCCGTATATTTAAGCCACCTCCTACTATTACAGAAAGATCTATTCAGAGTTCTGCTACCAGAGGTTCACAACCAGTTAACAGAGGTAGAGGTAGAGGTCGAGGCAGCACTTCAGGCAGTCAAGGTATAGTAAACCAGTCAGAATAAGGTAGTGCTTCGGCCAGAGTCTACACGATGAGACAACGAGAAAAAGTTGAAACTTTTGACATTGTAGCCGGTACATTCTCTATCTCTGATCAAGAAGTATTTTTGTTGTTTGATCCGGGTTCTACTCACTCATATGTTAGTGCTAGCATCATTAGTTCCCTTGCTGTTTCGTGTGTCAAAATGGATTTCGAAGTGCTAGTAACAAGTCCATTAGGACAAGAGGTTAGGGTTAATAGAATGTATAGAGATTGTCCTTTGGTGATCCAATGACATGTTTTTCTATCAGATTTGATTGAAATGTCCTTCAGAGATTATGATATCATCTTGGGCATGGATTGGTTAGCCAAGCATCATGCCATGATTGACTGTAGACTGAAGATAATCACTTTTGGTCTCCCTCAGTATGATAATGTGGTGATACATAGGGAGAGGTAGCTATTGCCATCAAACATTATTTCGACTGCACTAACAAAAAAAATGATTAGAAAAGGGTGTGAAGCATACTTGGCACATGTGATAGACAACCAAGTGGGGAGTCTAGCATTGAGGGACATTCCTACAGTATGCGACTTTTCGGATATGTTCTCTGATGAGTTGCCAAGATTACCTTTGGAAAGAGAGGTGCAGTTTGAGATTGATGTAATGCCTGGTGTGGACCCAATCTCCATAACACCATATAGAATGGCACCAGTAGAATTGAAAGAGTTGAAGGTGCAATTGCAAGAGTTGCTTGATAAGGGCTTTATTCACCCTAGTGTGTCACCTTAGGGAGCGCCAGTGTTATTTATTAAGAAGAAAGATGGCACTCTCTGCTTATGTATTGATTATCAGTAGTTGAATAAGGTGATAATAAAGAATAGATATCCATTGCCTCGCATTGATGACTTGTTTGATCAGTTGAGGGATGCAGTTGTGTTCTCCAAAATTGATTTGAGATCGGGTTATTTTCAGCTGAATGTGCAAGAGCAGAGTATCCCTAAAACTGCTTGTTTGTGCTCTTTTCCTTTTCCTCCTTGTTTGTGCTCTCCCAACTTTCAACTTCAAAGGAAAAATCTGGGTCTAAAGCCTATACTAATAATGATACTCAGGGGGAGTCACTTAAATCTCAAGGGAGACTGAATGGACCAAATTTGAGAATCTATACTTGGCGAAACAAAACAGATATAGCCATTGAGCAGGAGACTACTGATCAACCGGAATCTCTGGATTCAATTCCTGAACATCCTAAGGTATGTGATGAGTCTCCTTTGGTTTCTGAAGAGTCTAATTTTAATTCTCAGTCTACTCTTCCTTCTTCTAATAATGATCTTGATATTCCTATTGCTCTCAGAAAAGGTGTTAGAACCTGTACTAAACATTCCATCTCTAACTTCATTTTCTATGATTCTTTGTCTCCATCCTATAGAGCCTTTCTATTGTCTGTTTCCTCTATTTCTATTCCACAGGATTGGAAGAAAGCATGTCTTGATCCAAAATGTAAGGCAGCCATGGTGGAAGAGATGAAAGCTCTAGCAAATAATGAGACATGGAAACTTATTACTCTTCCACTGGGGAAAAAATCAGTTGGATGCAAGTGGATGTTCACTGTGAAACATAGAGCAGATGGTTCAATTGAAATGTATAAGGCTAGGCTGGTAGCAAAAGGCTTCACACAGACGTACGGGGTAGATTATCAGGAAACATTTGCTTCTGTTGCTAAAATGAATACCATCAGAATTTTACTATCATGTACGGTAAATCTTGAGTGGGATTTACAGCAGTTTGATGTAAAAAATGCCTTTCTACATAGTGATTTGGAAGAAAAAGTATATCTGGAAATCCCTCTAAGGTTTGAGAATGGGATGACCAAAGGAAAAATTTGCTGATTGAAAAAAGCACTGTATGGTTTAAAATGATCACCTAGGACATGGTTTGACAGGTTTAGTAAGGCTATGGTTTCTTTTGGATACTGCCAAAGTAATACTGATCAATCTTGTTTATAAAATACTATAGGGGTAAGATCACTCTGCTTATTATTTATGTGGATGATATTGTGGTAATTGGTGATGATAGGGAAGAAATAATTCATTTAAAGGAACAACTAGCATAGGAGTTTGAAATTAAATATTTGGGAAGGCTAAAGTACTTTCTTGGAATAGAGGTTGCCAGATCAGATAAAGGAATCTTTGTTTCTTAAAGGAAGTACATACTAGATCTGTTGAAGGAAACATGAATGCTAGGTTGTAAACCAACAGAGTCTCCCATTGAGGCAAATCACAAATTACAAGCTGGAGTTGGGGAATCCATGGATATTGGGAGATATCAGAGGTTGGTTGGCAGATTGATTTACCTTTCGCATACCAGACTAGATATAGCATATGCAGTGGGTCTAGTGAGTTAGTATATGTATGATCCTCGTGAACCTTATTTGGAGGCTATTTTTCGCATCTTGCAATACTTAAAATCTGCACCTGGGAAATGACTTCTTTTCTCAAAGCATGGCCATCTTCAGATTAAGGCTTTTACAGATACAGATTGGGGTGGATCTCTTGATGATAGGAGATCGACATCTAGTTAC
This sequence comes from Hevea brasiliensis, assembly GCF_030052815.1. Taxonomy (NCBI): domain Eukaryota; kingdom Viridiplantae; phylum Streptophyta; class Magnoliopsida; order Malpighiales; family Euphorbiaceae; genus Hevea; species Hevea brasiliensis. The sequence goes on along the minus strand of NC_079507.1, from coordinate 72,931,453 downwards.
TATACTTTTGTTGGTGGTAATCTAGTCACTTGGAGAAGCAAGAAGCAAAATGTGACAGCTAGATCCAGTGCAGAGGCTGAGTTTAGAGCAATGGCTCAAGGTATTTGTGAACTATTGTGGTTACGAAAGTTGATGGAGGAATTAAAATTACTGAAAACTAGTGGTTTATCCCTGTTCTGTGATAACAAAGCTACCATCAGTATAGTTCACAATTTAGTTCAGCATGATCGGACCAAGTATATAGAGATTGACAGACACTTCATAAAAGAAAAAGTTGTTAATAGTTCATCAAGTATCTCTTACATAGGGTTGAAAGACTAGTTAGCTGATGTGTTCACTAAGGGATTAATTTGTAAGGGGTTTCATAGCCTAGTTTGCAAGTTGGGCATGTGCAACATACATAAACCAACTTGAGGGAGAGTGTTAGAATCTCTCGATTAGTGTAAATCTCTTAATCGGTGTAAATTAGATGTAAATTAAAATATAATTAGGAATCATTGTATTTAGGAATCATTGTATTTATTGGCTATTATTAGTTTTCTAGTTAATCCTAGTCTTTGTATATAAATTAGAATGATTGTAAATCATTTTAGTATGAAGAAACATAAAACAAAATTTTTCAAATTCTCTATTTTCTACACTAAACAATTTAACGGAAGTAAAATATAAAGATAAAATAATATATTTTTTAAAATATAGAAATTAAATAATTAATTTTATTAAAATACATAGACTAAATAGTAATTTACCCTAACAATAATGGAAGCAAGTCACTTCTTTGCCATATCTTTGGTAAATCTTCATATCATAACACTCCAAGCTAAAACAAAGCAAAATTGATACAGTAAATGACAGACTCTAATTATATTGTTTCATGCCTTTATTCCAATTTGCATCTCTAATTTCACCTTTACAATATATATATATTCTTAACAAGCCTTCTTTCAAAATCCAACCTTCTCTATTACCTCCCCTACAAACGCGTCAAGCCTTACCAAGTCAGGTATATTTTGAGACACGCTAGATAGAGAGCCATCTCACTACTATTGTAGCTACCCTTGTCCCCAATATTTAAGTCTTGTTTGGCATTGAGTTTTAGAGTCTAAAACTATTTTTTTGAATAAAAGTATCATTTTATATGACATTAAAAAAACATTTAAAAAAAAATTATTTTGTTATTCTATTATTATTATGATTAAGACTGATCAAATTTAATTTTTAATTATTTTTTAATACTCTCTAACTCATATATTTAAAAAATTAATTTTTTCAATAGCAATTTCAACAGCAGTACTAAACAGGCCCTTAGTTTCTACACCTATCATCACCTGAGAATTGCCGGACAAAAGCGCATCCATTTGAACGATCATCCAAACATATAAACCGATGCCATGGATGGTTTATGTCAACCTTTTCAAGATGTTCTAGTTCTTCTTCCCTATTCGAAAGAGATTTTTCCCCAAAAGGTGTATTTATCAAAAAGAAAAAGTGATTAGCTAAAAGAGAGAGCTGGTCATTAGTTATACTAACGTTTGACAAATAAAAAATTAAAAAAAACCAATCGTTAAAATGGATAGTAAAAGTAATTAAACGCTATCTAAAAAGTTTAGTTGTTATACGCTATCCTAAATAGTATCTATTTTATTTTATTTTATTTTTTTCATTCACCTCCGTGCATCTACATCCACGCAAAAATTATTTCTTATACTAATTGTTGTACTTTGTTTATTTACCGACATCTACACAATCATTGGCCAAATAATTATTTGATATAAAAAATAATAATTATAAAATATAAAAAATTTTAAAATAAAAATATTATTTATATGTAAAAATTTATTAATATTTATTGTATAGAATAATGAATGAATTATATTAAATATTTTATAAATATTGAAAATTGATATTATTTAGTATTTATTAAGTTAATAAAATATTAAATTATATAACTATTATTAATATAAATGAATAAAAAAAATATAAATAAATAATTGTAAAAATAAATTAATTAAAAGTAAATGACAGAATTTATACATATTAAATTAATATTTATGAAATATGAAATTAAAAATTAAAATAAATTAAATAACAAAAGTAATGTATAAATATTTTAAATATAATTTTGATATTTAATAACATAAAATTTTGTTCATTAGTTTATAATAGATAGTCTTTAATAATTATTGGGAATGGTGGTGAAAAGTTTGAAGTGTCTTTAATATTTCAAGCCAGTTGGCAGGATTCTCAAATGTTGAGCCTTCTGGTATATATCGAACCCAATAAAAATATCTTTATTTGGTATACGTTCTTGGGATTTCATAAGAGAAGAGAGAAAAGTTTAGAAAGTCATGAAAGAAATACACATGATTTTATTTTTTTAAGACGATTATTGAGTTACAACTGAACTAGACTCTCTTATATAAATGAGAGACCTTAGGAATATAACAAGCCATGATAATTAAATAGATAAGCTTTTTAAAAGTTGATTACAGGCACAAACTTTAAATAAAGCTTCATACCGACACTCTAATTGGGAAACAAATAAAAGATAATCAATAAATTATATGGAAGGAAAATATATAATTAAATAATAAAATATAAAAAAATAAATAATTAATTACATTAATTAGATTTATATATATTAAAATTTAATTATATTTTTTAGTAAATAGATAAAAGTGAAATAATTAGTATTAAGAAAGCAAAAAATTTAATAAAAATTTAAAAAAAAGGCAAATAATTTGAATATACTTGCAACATCATACATAATATCATTGATATAACAGGTAGGATGGTATTTTATATCCCTCAGCATAAAGAAGACAATCGAGTTGTGATAATTATTTTTTTTACATTATTTTATTCATTAATTTATTTCAATAATTATTTATTAATATTTTTTGTATTTATTTATATTAATAATAATGATCATAATTTAATATTTTATTAAACTAATAAATACTAAATAATACAAGTTTCAAATATTTATAAAATATTTAACATAACTGATTCACTATATTGATTTTATTAATTTACTAAAATAAATATAAATACTCTTTTACATATAAATAGTATTTGTATTTTGTAGTTTTTTTTTATATTATGTAATTATTAATTTTATGTACAATTTTCAAATTTTTTATATACAATAAACATTATTTTTTAATTTTACAAATTAACCATTATATATTTACTAATTACAAAAACATAAGGGTTTATTTGTTCTAATATTTATGGATATTTTATAAAATATATAAAAAATTTTGTAATTAATAAAAAAATTTAAAGACCTTAAAGTAATTAATAAAAAAATTTAAAGACCTTAAAGTAATTAATATATATTTTTAAGGATAAAAACAAAGAGATGAAGTACGTTCAACCATTAGACGCTTTTTAAAATAGTATTTAATGAGTAATTTTTTTTTACACTCAAATGTATATATTCAATTAATAATTAATTATTTTTAGGAGCTCCATTTAAAAATATGTAAATATAATTTCTAATTAGTAAATATTTATACAGTAAGAAACTTACGCGTTATTATTATTATTTTTTTCACTTCAGTGATTATTTTTTTATTTTTTATTTATTAGTGTCTTCCCTCACGTAAGCAATGTTCACACATTTTGTAAATATTTTTTCTAAGTAATCTGTTTTTAAGTAATCACACCTTTTGATAAATATTTTTTCTCCTTTTAAGTAATTTTTTTTTTTACACTACACTTTTTTTTCTTTTAATCGGCACATCCTCTTTAAAAAATGCCCTAGTGGTGATGGAATTGCATCTCAGATTCCAGGTTACTCTATCATCAGTGGCGCACATCAGGAACTAGTCAGCACCAGAGAGCTTGATGGGAGGAAGGGAAATTCTTGATGGATCATAAATAGAGGGAAAACTAATCTCAGTTGGACTAGATGGAAAATTGGGTGATTGGGTGCAAATAAGCTGCATAAACCCTAACCCTAGCCTAATGTGTTGGATACGTATGTTAAAGCTCTTGATCAAAAGGGCACTCCTGTTCCTGTCACCATTGGCATTTAAATTAAATGCCCCGATAAGATTGCTCCTCTGCCGCTGTATCTGATTACTGCTTATGCAACTTGTTTTCTAGGTGCAAGGGTCAAACAAGGCGGCTGCAATATTAGGAGAATTATTTGTTTTTTTTTTTTATTTTTTCCCCCTGTTTTATCCTGCAGTCACGTGTTTTCGTTGCTCACCACTCCAAGTAAAGCAAAATGGACCTTAAAAGCTTGAACCCATTTGTCGTTATATGTTTCTGTTCGAGGCAGTTTCCTGTAATTATTCTTTATTTTAAGTAGCATTTTCTTGGGTGTTGACTCCACGATTACTAATCTATTGAGTGTACAAAATGGAGAAAGGTTCTTCTGCACCAACAACAGACTTGCGAGAAGGTGGTAACGAATTTTCCGACATCTCTCTTCGTCCATTCGAGGTCTCCGATGTCGATGATTTCATGGTCTGGGCTTCTGATGAGAGAGTGTATCATTTTTGTACTTTCCATCCTTACACTAGCAAAGAAGATGGCATAGACTATATAAAAAACACTGCTATACCCCACCCATGGTTGAGGGCAATATGCCTTAACAACAGGCCTATTGGTTCCATTTCAGTGACAAAGAATTCAGGTAGTGATATATGCAGAGGTGAACTTGGCTATGTTCTGGCTGCCCAATACTGGGGCAAGGGGATTGCAACAAGGGCAGTGAAAATGGTGGCCAAAACCATTTTTAGCCAACGGCCAGAAATGGAGAGACTTGAAGCCTTGGTAGATGTAGAAAACGTGGGCTCTCAAAGGGTACTAGAGAAAGCTGGCTTCATGAGAGAAGGTGTCCTAAGAAAGTATTTTATTCGGAAGGGAAGGTCTAGAGATACGGTGATGTTTAGTCTTCTTTCTACTGATCCTGTAATTTGATTGTTATTGTTTGCGCAAAATTTGTCTAGATTTTTAAGTGAATAATTAATGTATGAAAGATATTGTGAAATCATATGTCAATTTTAAATACGATTACTAGATTATCATGTATTTGCCTTTGGATTCGATTATTGTATTCTATATCCATATCTTGATTCCCATGAACGATTAAACATCGTTTTCTTATTCAACCTGCAAGTTGGGCAAGGATAGAAATCCCCAAGTCAAATAAGGATAGAAAAATGACTGCTTTCGTATGAAACCCCGAAACCTACGTAGAGCTCACAGAAGAAGTCTAATTGCAGGCTCCTTGGGTTAATTTCGTATGAAGCCCAATATGCTTTCCCAAATCCCAATTTTCATTCAATCCAAATCCCAATTTTCATTCAATCTGCAAAATTCAATTCTTCGTCTCTGTTTCACTCCTTCTCTTCTCTCCATAACGTATCTTCCGTCATTCATCAACCTTATTTATTCAAATCCTGGGGCCTTTTTTCTTTTTTTTCTCAATTTCGCTCTTTAAGTGTGAGCCTATACTCCATTGTCAAAATTCCCAACTTTCTTCTAATGGATCCTCTCACCGCTCCCCACGGCGATGTGGATAAGATCGTCCGAGTCAATGACGAGTTCCGTTTTGGTACCGATTATAACTTCCCTTGCTCTGTAAAGACTGCTTATCGCTCCAAGCAAGGCAATCTCTACACCTGCGAAACCCTGTTCTACTGCATCCAGAACGCCAATCTCAAGTTCACCGATTATCTCCAGAATGCTCGTGCCCTTGGCCTCCCAGCTATTACCTTCATCGACCGCAAGCCCCCTGCTCGATTACCTCACCGGCAAGCTCTCCTCCACTGATTTTTCCCTCTCCCCCAGCAGCAACAGCAACTTCAACTTCAACTTCAACAGCCTCAGCAAAACCCTAATGCTTATCTTGCCCATGAGTACCGCCCCGACTATCCCGCTATCCTCGATGCTGCAGGAGCTGATAATGGTAAAGAGGAGGATCCCGTGACTATGATATGCTCCATGGAGAGGTCTCTCAAGGATATGGAGTCGTTGCTGTATGCAAGAACAGAGATTTTTATAGCGTGCTGGTGGCGTCTACCCGGCGTGCAGAAGAGAGGCAGAGAATTGAATCTCAGCAAAGGAAAGATGGATTGATTGATGGGGGCTGACGAGAGAGGAATTGGGTATGTGATGAACTGAGTTATGGTGCAACGCCCAAGCCCAAAATGCATTTGAAAGGAGGCAAATTTGGGGAGGGAGTGCCCATAATTTTAGTTCCCAGTGCGTTCCAGTCCAGACTTTGATTACTATTTATAATGTGAAGGAATTTTTGGAGGATGGAATTTATATACCCACGGATGTGAAGGTGAAGCAAATGAAGGGGCGAAGCCAGATTGTGTCACGGTACAGAAGAAATTTAGTACTGATAGGAATAGGGTGATGACTGCGTATGAGGTCAGGGACAAACCGTCTGCACTTAAGGCTAAGGATTGGGATCGGTTTGTGGCTGTCTTCGTGTTGGGAAAAGAGTGGCAGTTCAAGGATTGGCCGTTTGAGGATCACGTGGAGATATTTAATAAAAGTGAGTGAAGTTTGTGCTTTATAGAATTGGTGCTTCAATTTTTTGGATTTGCATTTTATATGTACTCTTAGATTTTGTAGATTTTATGAGGATGGTTGGTTACATGATGAACAAAGAGTATGGAGTTTTATATACACTTGTTCTGAAGAATATTTGGGTTGAATTGTTATAATTCTCTCTACTAAAATTTATTTGATGCAGTCATTGGATTTTTCATGTGGTTTGAAGATGACAGTGTAGGATGAGCAAAGACTGTGAAGCAATGGAATGTAAAGATCATCTCGGTGAGCATTTGTTTCTTCTTTCAGTTGCTTCATGGTTCATGCTTAAAATCTGGGTTTTATTTAGGTTTTGCTTTCTGGTTGCCAGTATTATTAATTTTTTTTCCCAATCTTTTCCTCCTTGTTTGTGTTGTGACAATTAGCATGTAACAATACTAATTATTTAAAATATGCAGATTAGCAAGAACAAGAGACACCAGGATAGGCAGCACCATTGGAGGTGTGCGACAGACTAGAAGAGTTTGTGCGCTTATGGTCACATTCTTGAAGTTCGTCTCTAGACTTGCATATTTCCCAGTTTTCTTAAAAAATATTTGAGGATATGTATTAGCATTTTTGTGGTAATGGTGAATATATTATCTTTTTGTGGTGGGTTGCTAATTATTGAGTTAGTGTGAAGTGTATGGTGTTACCTTTTAATAATTCTTTCCTTTGGATTTGATTGACAGAATAAATCAGCCTCTGAGGTGGAATTTTTCCCTGGGCTGTTAGGTTTCCGAAGATTGTGGATGGAATAAAATATAGCATTGCCCATTAGATCGCATGTCTGTACTTATAACCTTCTTTATTTTCTGAATGTTATATTGTTTTGAAGGATCTATCAACTATGGGTTTGAGATAAACCTTCACAGTTTTCCTGTGGCATCATCCTTATTCCATCAGTGGATTTAATAATCTAACTGGAAAAGTGTTTATAGCGAATTGTACACAAGATTGAAAAAAAAAAAGGGATCATTTCTACACCTGGGTTCTATATCTTGCACTGTGAGCTTTGTTTTAATTTTCATTTCCCATGGGAAGGACAATGATCTTAGGTAGTCCGTTTGCATTATCATCTACTCCAATTGGTGAAGAGCCACTATTTTTTGTCAGCTGTATCGAGATGATTTTTATTGTAGCTGGCTCTTCATCTTACGGTTAGGAAATATTGGTCCGTAACTCCATATCTTGCCATATCATTTGTTATCTCTTAACCTACATTTGTTAAATGGATGCTATATCCTCTATCACCATGATCCATTCATATATTCTTCTAATCTACATATTCAGGTTAGAAAGGTGTTAGGATTTTCATTTGTCCACTTATGGACAAGTATTTTTAAGGTGAATTAAGAGGTATGTTTCAACACCTAATATGCTTCAACATTTAGAACTAATCATAGCTGACAGTATTCCTTGTGTTCATTTCTGCACCCAGAACTTCTGTTTGATTTCCACTTTTAAGTGGTATTTATGCTATGCTCAGAGTACTAACTTGCATGTGTAGATAGTGAAATTATAAAAATTTTCACTTTTTTGGAATTATGAAAATTGAAACTGTATCATGACAATTATGAGATGCACGGAGTGGTTTGACATGGTGGTTGAGTGATGGGGATGCCTTGTTCAGTATTTATGGAGATGCCTCACCATTGCTGGTCTTTTGGAATTTAAATGCCAATGGCGTGTTGCAGTTGATACTTTGCTTCCTGCGGAACTGACTTGTGTTTAGACCATAGAATTTGCAGCATAAGGTCGGTTTTGAGATGATTTTGCTTCGATGTATTTTTCTGTGTTTAATGGTCTGACTTTATGGGAGAAGATGGAGAATGTCTTGAATTATGTACAAATTTTGCTTTGTTGGTAGCATTAATGCCAACTAAGTGCCTTTGAACTTCAAGGCAATTTTTGATCATTCATTTTGGTAATTTTATATGATATCATTCTCACCTTTAATATATTACTATTTCTTTGTTGAGCATTTGGCAGTGGTAGGCATAGGCCGGAAATAATTTTTTTATTGCAAAGAAGAGAGCAAGAAGTCAAACTACACCAATCTCAGATAAGATCATGAAAAATAAATAAAACGCACACGCCCCATCCAAAGGGAAATCAATGATAAATTATATGCACAATAATAGCTAGGAGTATGCAAGATTGGGAAATTGTGGAAGGTGGACTAGTTGATCAGAAAGTCAGTATGTCATGAAGGTTGAAACATATGAAGCTGCAAATAGAGCAAAAGCGAGCAGCGAGATTGACAATTTGATCGGGCTTCCACTTGATTTTCCGGGACCATTCTTTTCTGATGGCGCAGTTTTAGATCCAGTTCCTAACCAACAACGTAAACAAGTTAAACAAGAGAAAAGAGAAGAATTTTGCGAAACATTCAATAGCTCACCAGCAAAGAAACTTTTTTAGCGAGTTATATCTGATGTTTTAGTAAATAATACTCGCCAAATACTAAAAGTATAAAGAATACCTCTAATCTGTCAAATTAATTCTACATGAAATTGGCAATTTGCAGTTTCTGAATTGTGTTGTACCTGAAGGTGTACCTGGAACTTCTGGTGTTCCTGTTGGAAAGGCAGCTGGAGATGTAGCTGTCCACATACATTAGTACAAGTTAAAATTAAGTTGGAGTGAAATTTTGAATGTTCAGTAATCTCTTCCTAGTTAATTGGGATTTTTAGCTTCTTATGTTCATTATAGCATCTTTCCTGGTTTAAACACGAGGCACATCAAGCATCCTCCTTCAGAATCAGAGAAGCAATTGACTTTTGGCATGAAAATTTAAATTCATAGGACACTGAGATTGATTGCCGTGAGAATTTCTTACCATAGCAGCGGCTAATGGGTGGAGTTTGAACATTGCAAGCACCAGGTAAGGTTAGAGCCTGTGTCCGATTGATGTTTATCCCAAGTGATGAGCCACCACCATTTATAACCTCACACAAGCATTGGGGGGAAGAGTGAACGACAATAGAAAGTTGTGTGCAGCACTGTAAAGATGGTGTTAAGGAATTCCCTGTGACGTAATTCAGGCATGGTGACATGCTTATTATGACGCTCGAACAACTAGACTGAGCCATGGCTCTTGCCCATAACATACCCACTAATATCAGAGCCAAATTCATCGCCATCTCTCTGTGTTGCATTGGGTCTCTGGAAATGCCTGCTAAATGTCAAGATATCCTGTAACTACTGGAGTTTGATTAGCTTGATGGAGTTAAGGAGAAAAAAGTCTGGTTTTGATTAGCTTAATGGAATTAGGAGAAAGAAATCTAGCTTTTATATGAACTTTGAGGCCAGGGTTGACAAATGAGAATTGGATTATATGAGTGACCAATTATTCCTTATCTCTTAATGGGTTCTTGGTAAATTGCTGTGGGTGTTCAAACCTGGAGACTGGGGAACTTACTATACGTGGTCTACTTAGCAAGCCCTTGAAGGTTGGCTGTGTGAGTGACCAACTTCTACTGCCTGACGGGCCTTAGGTACATGGATATAAGGGGTTAAAACTGTAGGAATTACAGAAATTCCGATTCCATAGAAAGAAGCATAATTTCGTGTTTCTGACTCCACCTTTACTAGAATTTGGCTTTGTACATTTCTCTTTTAGAATCTGAGAGAACTTATTTATAAAGTAGAAAATTCTGATGGAAGAAGATTAAAGGACTTGTTGTCTTTGGCAGTAGCCTTAGCTACGTGTCTTCTTGCTTCAAACCTAAGAAAGATTTGACAACGGCACTTTCTCGCAATGAATAAGGATCAAACTTTTCTAAAAAGTATGGGTGAGCTATTTTCTTGATGAGGCGATGACCAATTCTGGACACTCATAGTAAACAAAATTTAGGAATCCATAGCCGTAGGAAACGTTAGGAATGGTGGCATCTGTTAGATAATGATTCATTCATAGCTAAGGTAAGATTCAAACTTTAAGCACTCATTTAATTTACGTAGTATTTTCAAAACAAATATTAAGTGAAAAAATAAAAAATAAAAAATAAATTCTATTCTGATGGAATTTAGTCCAGCATGGAACTTTCAATCCTATTATGTTTAGTAAGCTATAATTAAATTATATAAAAATTAAATTAGCCATCTCCTAATATAATATTCAATTAAGATTTCTCTCCAACCTAATAAATGATATTTTAGTAACCAAGACAGCAGAAGAAAATAAACAACAATTTATATAAATATCACTAAAGTAATTTTCATTTTATAATAATTTATTTATATATATTTTATTTGTATTTTTTTTTATATTTATCATCAATTTATTACTTATTCTATTTATTTATTTATATTTTCAAGGTTCTTTTTTACAAAAATTTCTTAAAATTTTTCAAATAAATTAAATATAAATATACAAACACTATATAACCATATGAACACAGAAGAGAAGTCAATATTAAAACTATTAGCTTTGTCCTCCATAGTGTACATGAAGGTATCCTTTAGTAGAAAGTGGAAGGGGCAAAATCAGGTGGTATGCATCAGCTAATAGAAGCCAAATAAATGTAAAAGCATTAACAGATGCATCCTGAAGGTCAGCAACTGAGAACTCAAAGCATCTATTTTCAAAATCTATTTTATCAAACATCTATGTTCAAAAGCTGATCAGTCAATCCCTGAATATTGAGAACTCCATAAAGGAACACAAAGCCTAAAGCTTGCTTTTTATTATACCAATTGACCAAACTCCAAAGCAAGTCTCACAGCAGATTAAGCAAACACAAACCACTAATACGATAATACTACATTAGAAAAAGCACACACAATATAGGAGGAGCTCAAGACACCCCAAATAGAACTCAGAAGCTGCTAAAAGTTAGGGCACATGATGCTCATCTCAAGAAGAAAATAAATAACCATTTAAGAATTCGCCCCTATGATTGGATAAACAGGATGAAGGAGAATTTGAGCATGATCTTTCTTCTTCTGGAATCGCTTAACTACGTGAAATTCAGGATTCATAAGAATACTTCTGACTTTTAAAAGTAATGTACGTGGTGATTGGTAAAGAAATTATGGATTGTAGAAGATCTCTAGATGAGATGATCCTTATTGGCTGAGATTATAACCTCTGCCTTGGGAAGGTGGCCAATTGTAATGTAGTTGACACTTAAAAAGGGCAGGCCTATCTCTCAAACAAGAAAAATTGAATCAGGATAGGCCTAATCAAGTGCGTGAGGTCAGCCAAAATCCCAAGTCAAAATAGGGTCCAGAAGATAACCAACTCAATCTCCATTGTTACACAGGTTAGTTAAGGTGGTTGAGCTTCAAAACCAACAAATCTACCCCCGTTTCCTTCCACTTCCATACGAAAACTGCTTCTATAAATTCCCTAATCTCTGTCCCTTACAAGCACACCAAACTTCAAAATCCAATCATCTGCAATTTTTTCTTCAGCTTCAACAACTCCTAGCTTCCCACTAGAACCATCAACCTAAACGTTCTCTTAAAGCCCGTATGGACCTCTTTGTGTCTTTTTCAAGAATGGTTCCCGTTTTAGCCATAGCTTTGATAGTCTTGATTTTCCCCGCTCATGGCCAAATCAATACCCCATGCACGCCTTCGTTTCTTTCCAGCTTCGCCCCTTGTATGAATTTCCTTACAAATAGCAGTGCCAATGGCACTTCCCCATCTCAAGATTGTTGCAGTTCACTAAAGAACCTTACAAGTAATGGCATGGACTGTTTGTGCCTCATTTTTACTGGAAGTGTTCCCTTCCAGATTCCGATCAATAGATCCTTAGCCATATCTCTCCCTCGTGCTTGTAACATGCAGCGCGTCCCAGTTCAATGCAAAGGTAAAATTTTTACAAGTTATTAACATTAATGATTCTTTTAGATTGTCTGTGTATCAAATACTAATCTATTTTTGTCTTCAGCCTCGGTTTCACCAATTCCTGCTCCAGGTATATTTTACTGTTTTGAATTATCATGATTTTTGACTTTTGTTGTTCAATCCATAATGGCCAGAGCGGTAAAAGATAGTCCAAGATAGAATTTTCTTTTTGCCTCAAGCTAATGATATAGACAGTTTTATGCTTAGTGTCTATACTTGCTCTCCTGCAGGTCCTGCCTCACTTGGACCGTCTCTCTCACCTCGAGTTTCTCCACCTGCTGCTAGTCCTAAAGGTAACTTGCTTCAATCGTACGTTAGCCACGTCTATTTCTTTCACTTCGAAGTCGTTTGAATGCTAATTCTGAAAATTATATTCCTTGAGCAGCTTCTGTTGTTCCTGAGCCAACTCCATCCACTCTTCCACCAGAATCCAGCACAACACCAGTCCTGACTCCACCGTCTCCAACAGTAGATACTGGAGCCCCAACGTCGACTACAGGGAGCCGCCCAGTTCTAAATCCTCCATCATCGGCTGCTGAGTCCTCTCACAGCCTTTCACCTTCTTTTCTACTATTTGCAATAGGATTTGTAGTTCTGAAATACTACTAGATTTCTGTAGGTTCATCCCTGTCCTTATTTATGCATAGAGAAATATTCTTTCAGGCGTGTGACTATTGATTTTGGGATTATTCCCATGATTGAGACCCATATTGGGCAATCATTTATTAAATAAATATGATATTTCCGTACAATTTATGCACTAGTGAATAATAACAATTTATTTTTGTCTAATAAAACTTTCTGCATTGATTGCTATATAATTTGGTAGCTGATGTAAGAATATGCAGAATCGAAGAATTCAATTTAATTAATTTTTATAAATTTAATTTTTTAACTAAAAAATTTATTTAAAAAAAATAATAATTAAATATAATTATAAGAATTCAATTGAATTCTTTTATTATAAATTATTTATTCTAAAGAAAATCGATAAGAAATTATTAAATATATCCGATATATATGTATATATATATAATCTCTCATAATTATATAAAACTCACTTTTTATATTATAAAAAGAATTTATTTTTCTATAAGAAAAAAAATATTACCTTTTAATTTGCTTAATATATTTAATAATTAGTGAAAACCTAAAAACTTTGAACAATGTTTGGCTGAAACGATTATAGACATGCATTACAAACACTATGGGCTTTTCAGTCCAAGGACTTCTTTAACTCTTAAGTTGGGCAAGTACATTAGTTTTTTTGAATTGGAATTGTCACTTGCAAATAGTTTTTTCAGTTTTAGGTATAACTCTTCCCAATTTTGGCCTTTTTTTTTTTGGGTTTTTATTTTTTATTAAATTGGGCTTTTCCGTCCAAATATTTTATTACCAAGAGGCTCTCCAAGATCTTTTTTGAATCGGCAGGCCATGTGAAATCTGATCGCATGTAATAATGTTATGAGGTGCAGAACACTCAATTTATAAATATTGGTAAACTGGGTTTGATTATCTCACCTTTTTATTAAAAAGGCTTAAGCATTTTTATGCTCTTGAGGAATTTGACTATTAATTACCAACAACTATAGATTGAAATCCTCACTCAGCATTTTGAAAGAAATTTTCTTGCATGTTCAAATAGAAACATTAAGATTCAAGCTTTTTCCAATTCATCCATCCTTCATGTCCCTGTCATCAAAATAATACATCCTACTTTGTTAACTAAAAGTTGTTGATTATGTCTTAGCAGCTCCATGTTGAAAAACAGAGGAAGAGCATGAAATATTTTCATCAAAGACAAATCGAAAGTTTCACATTACCATAACAAAAGAGATTGAATGTAAAGAAAAAAACATAAACTTTATTAATAACATGAAGAAAAAAATACAAACACATAACAAAATTTTTATTTTCTTTCATTTTCTCTTATTTTCTTTCATTTTCTCTGAACTCTGGACTCGCTCGCTCTCTTCACCGTATTCTCTCTACACCTTAGTCCATCTCCCTCCCCTTTCGATTGACGGTTCCTGCACATCGCTTACCACTTCCCTTCCCTTCTGTTAGATACTCAATGATCAACTTAATTAGGAAGGAAAAAGAATAAAATAAAAATTATTAATAAAAAGAAGGATAATAACAAGAATCGTGGACATAGTCAGAACAGTTTGGCAAGTGGCAGAAATCAAAATAGTAAAATAGATAAGTGTTACAGCTTAGAAAGACTTTAATGGTATTAAGTATTGTCATCCGATTGAAAAAGAAGACCATGATAACATATTTTCCTATTTTTATAATCCCAAGTAAACCAGAAAGGTTGGTAGTTGGCTAGTTTCGTATTGGATAAAAAAGGTGACGAAGGCTGTGATCCATAAATTAAGCTGTAATAAAGTTTTATTTGTGACACAATTTCTGTATGAATAAAATTTTATTTCTTATAATTATAATAAATACATTAACTTATTATTATATTACTGGGTTATCAGATTTGCCATACGACTATTAAAAATTACTAAATTATACGTAAGCTAAGGGCAATTGACAAACTTTAATTTACTATGAGCAATGCCCATCTATATATATTAATAATTATACCAAAAATATAGCTAATAACTCTATTATATATTTTTAGAACTCAATTTGTATTTTTATTGGAGTCATTTTTTATATTTTATATTGAAATATTCTATAATGAATTCAGTCACATTATTAAATAAAAATAATATTTAACTATCATATTAATTTAGAAATTAAATATAAGACTATCACACTTTATGATTTTGTTTGTGAATTATTACGCCTTAAGTAACGTTTGAGTTAATGATAAGGCACTATTTGAAGTAGAACAACTATAAAGTATAACTCAATGTATATCCAAAGCACAATTTCAAATGGAGGCTAACAGCGGATTGAATGAGATGGATACCCATTATTTTTGACCTAAATATTTTCTCTTTGCTAGATCAAATTGTTCTAATCAATCAGCAGGCCTTGCCTCCTGCGTCAACATTGACCATTGCAGTGATGGCTGACTACCAAAGATATATTTTAGCTTTTTCTACCCTAGTAAAATATTTGGTTTTCTCCTAAAAAAATATTTAACTATTATTATTACAGTTATTATTAAAAAAAAATATAATTTATGTGATGTTAAAAGATAAATTTATTTTTTGAAAAATTAAAATAACTTCTTTTTGTAACTATTTTCCCTTTTTTTCCTAGTAAGCGAGAATTATTTTAATAAAATATTAAATTCGAGCAAAATTAATTTCTCCAGATGTAATAGAAAGTGGAGAACAGAGGTTTTTGTCCTATCAATTGTTTGTCTATTTTGTCCTTACTTGTTAGAGTCCAACCTCATTGGGTTTGAAACTGCTCCTTTATAACGGCCCCTTTACAGACTGTATTCAGAGTGAGTTCTTACCTGCAATACTCGAGTTCCTTCGCCTTGGATCGAAAAGGAGGGAGACACAAAGAGTTAATGGCTGGTGGAGGATTTGCAGATGGAGGAACCCTCAAAAGGGCTCATCTCTACGAATATAAGATCACCGGTTACTTCATATTCGCTTGCATAGTTGCAGCTCTTGGAGGATCCCTTTTTGGGTATGATCTTGGTGTTTCTGGTTAGTTTTCTTCTCTTTGTACTATCAAAGTTTTTAAATAATGATGATTTCTCTTCATGAATTCCCCTAGACCAAAGTTTTTGTTTTAATCTATTCTTCTTATTTACCTTTGTTAGCTCTTGGTCAATACTTTGAACAATGACCTGTTTTTTCTTAATGTAAACATCTGCATCACAATATCATAGACAGGCTATTGATGGAATTATCAACACTCCAAATGACAATGTTTTCTTTTATTTTAAGTTATCAAACAAGATAATTTCTACGGCTTTGATTTTTATTCTGGTTTCTTTCATGGTGTTTGTATTATCAAAATGATAGTGATTTGAGCGTTGGAATTTCCCAGAAAAACGAAAAATGAATTACCAATTGCCAAATTTTAGATAGCGAAACCGTAATAGAGAGAGAAGTTTTTTTTTTTTTTTTTTTTTTTTTTTTTTTTGCCAATACTCGTTTTGCGGGAGAGTAAACGAGATTTCCCAACAAAGTACCATCTCCAATAATCAACAGAAGCAGTGCAACTGAGATTAGATGAAAATTCTTCAAATTTAAGTACTTGCACAAGTTGTCTTAATTGGTTTTTCTCATAGAAAAGGAAAAGATAAAAGAAAGTTTTGCATTGAATTTAAGATTATATATGTTGTGTGCTTATTTCAGGCGGTGTCACCTCCATGGATGATTTCTTGAAAGACTTCTTCCCGAAAGTGTATAGAAGGAAGCAAGAACATCTCCATGAGACAGATTACTGTAAATACGATAGCCAAATACTCACACTCTTTACATCCTCATTGTACTTTGCTGCTCTTGTTTCCACATTTGGAGCCTCCCATGTTACCAGAAACAAAGGACGAAGAGCCAGCATTCTTGTTGGATCAATAAGCTTCTTTTTAGGAGCAGTCCTCAATGCAGCTGCAGTGAACATTTCAATGTTGATCATAGGACGAATCCTGCTTGGTGTAGGCATTGGATTTGGCAACCAAGTAAGTCCAATTATTTCAATCAAAAACAAAAATCTTATGGCAACTTCATTTATGGTGCTGATTCTTTTCTTGATGTAATGTTTCAGGCAGTTCCCTTGTATCTTTCAGAAATGGCTCCTGCAAAAGTGCGTGGAGCAGTTAACCAATTGTTCCAATTGACAACCTGTTTAGGAATCCTGATTGCCAACCTAATAAATTATGGAACTGAAAAAATCCATCCATGGGGATGGAGGTTATCTCTTGGTTTAGCCACAGTTCCTGCGACTCTAATGTTTGTTGGGGGAGTTTTCCTCCCTGAGACTCCCAACAGTCTTGTAGAACAAGGCAGATTAGAAGAAGGAAGAAAAGTATTGGAGAAAATTAGAGGGACAGCAAAAGTTGATGCTGAATTTGCTGATCTTATTGATGCAAGCAATGCTGCAAGAGCCATAGAGCACCCGTTTAAGAACCTTCTCAAGAGAAAGAATCGCCCCCAATTAATAATAGGGGCTTTGGGAATCCCTGCATTTCAACAGCTTACTGGCATGAATTCTATACTCTTCTATGCTCCTGTAATATTTCAGAGCTTGGGTTTTGGTTCTGGGGCATCTCTATATTCATCCGTCATAACCAGTGGAGCACTTGTTGTCGGTGCCCTCATTTCAATGGCTTTAGTTGACAAATTTGGAAGAAGAGCTTTCTTTCTGGAAGCTGGAACTGAGATGTTCTGCTTCATGGTAACCACAATTCTCAAGACTTCCCATTCTCTTTAACTCTTTGTGAAGCCATTAACTACCAAATACTCACTTCACCGTTTGTTTTGCAGGTGGCTGTGGCTATAACTTTGGCGCTGAAGTTTGGACAAGGGGTAACCCTCCCAAAAGGAATTGGCATCTTCCTTGTGATAATCATTTGCTTGTTTGTCTTGGCATATGGAAGATCTTGGGGCCCTCTTGGTTGGCTGGTTCCGAGCGAGATCTTCCCACTGGAGACGAGATCAGCTGGCCAGAGTATGGTGGTCTGTGTCAACATGCTCTTCACAGCTCTGATAGCACAGTGTTTCCTGGTGTCACTCTGCCACCTTCGATATGGAATCTTTTTGCTGTTTGCTGGCTTGATTTTGATAATGAGCAGCTTCATATTCTTCTTGCTGCCAGAAACAAAGCAAGTGCCAATTGAAGAGGTATATCTTCTCTGGCAAAATCATTGGTTCTGGAAGCGCATAGTGGGAGATGGGGACCAAGTTGAACCAGATGGCAAGCTAGGCTCGCAAGTTTAAATTATCTCCTCAAATGGGGAAAAGAAAACATTATTTCCTGTTTGTGAGTTAAAGAAAGTACTTGATACAACAAATCCTTAATCCTAACTAATTGAAGTCTGGCTACCGCAAGTTGTAATTTAGAATACATTTCTTTCTTGATAGCAGACATTTTAATCAAAGTTGATGTTAAATTCAGAATTAAACTTAACAATAACACCCAATTGCTTCCCTTAATTCATATCTGTTGAATCTATGTTCAAATAGGACTAGAAATTAGAGTTAATTAAGATGAGAAAGTTGAGTTGAATGTTCCTTGGAAGTTAAAAGGAAAAAAATAAATAAATAAATAAAAAGTTTACATCTCTTAAATTCTATGTTGACCGAATTGAACCAGGAGTGGTTGATGAATTGTTTATGGCTGATTAACTATTTTAATAATAAATTTCAAGTTCAAAATTTGAAAATTTTTTTTATTAGTCAAATGAAAAATTTTTAAATTAATAAATTTCAAATTTTAAATTAAATAATTAAAATCCCAATTCATGCATCTAAACGCAACACTAACGTATTTTATAAATTTACCCTCCCTCGTTTTTTATGTCCTCTTCATAAAAAGACAGTAAAATATTACAATTTGAGACAGTTTGATGTAAGAAGTGTTGCAATATTTTATGCAATAAGTATGCGGCAAAATTAATTTGTGTGATAAATATTTTAAATGTAGTTTATCAAGTGTTTATAAATGAGAAGAATAATTAATATTTATAAGATTTTTTTAATGATAGTAAATTTATAATGTAAAATAAGAAGAAATTATTAGATGCATCCAGTGTATATATCATCTTTCATAATAATATAAAATTTATTTTTTATATTAAAAAAAACTTATTTTTATATGAAAAAAAAATATTATTTTTATATATATAAAAAATATTGTATAATCTTCTGTGAAATAAATAGATGACGTACGATTCCCCTGTTGCTATCGGCATGAGGTCATTTATGCTTGCCATGGGTCTAGTATTCTGAGCTCAAGCCTTCTATTTTTTTTTTTTTTTTTTATTGCTAATGGTGTTGAGCTTAGGCTTCTTCAAAGATTGGATCCTTTATGTGTTATTCGGCCTTGACCTTTTTATCTACGTGTAACCTTAGGCCTTTTTAGAGATTATAAACCTTCGGCCTTTTAGGGCTTTTAATGTGCATGGCCTTTTGTAAAAAAAAAAAAAGAAAAAAAAATTGTAACAATATTTTTTTAAAATTATTTTCATAACAATATTTTTTTAAAATTATTTTCGTAACAATACCCAAAATGAAACATCAGGCATGATGATCCCAAATTTCAATGGCAAAATTGAAAATAACAGAAAAGGCCGATGAATGTCACTCATTAGTCACTACCGCCAACATCTAGGGGTGGGCATTTGATTCACACCGAATTAAATAGAATTAAATTAAATTATAAAATTTAAATTATATATTTTGAAAATTGAATTAAACTAAAATTAATAAAAAATTGAATCGAATCGAATTAAATTATAAAAATCAAGTTATATATTTTGAAAACTGAATTGAACTAAAATTGATAAAAAATCAAATCGAATCGAATAGATCTATTTCGGTTCGGTTCGGTTTAAATTCATTGGTTTTGATTTTTGATGATTTTTTAATTTAGACTTGATTTTCAATTTATTTGATCTAATTTTGACTTTGGTTTGAACCTAATAACCATTAATCAATAAAATTAAATAATTAATATATATATATAATTAAATATAATTCATAAATTTCCTATAAAAACAAATCAATTCAAAAATTGATTCAGTTCAATTTGATTCGATTTGAACATATAAATTATTATTCAGTTCGGTTTGATTTAAGTGATTTTTTCTCTTTAAAATCAAACCGAACCGAAATAATTACAATTTTTATAATTTAAAATCGAACTGAACTGATTAAATTTTAAAATCGAACTGAACCGAAATAATCGAAATTTTTATAATTTAAAATCGAACTGAACTAATTAAATTTTAAAATCGAATCGATTAAACTGAATTGACTTAATTCAATTCAAGTTTTTGGTTTGAATCGAAATTTGCCCAGCCTACCAGCATCACTTTGTGCATCGAATGGATGCGGCGTCGTTCAATGATTTGGAAGGGTACTTTTGTCAAATTCTACTTACAAACAAAACCTTTCCCGCCATCATATTCTCGTTCGCAAGTTTTGGAAGCGTGCCACGGTGCTAGAAAGGCTGTAACTAACCTCTGCAAACAGACTATCCAAACCAACCACCAAATTCTCACTCTCTTTTCTCTCAGAAACATGACTGCCATTTTTCCTCTCATTTTCGCCTCCACTTTCCTCGTAGCCACTGCTTCACTGCCACCGCCATTACCCCCAGGCTGCACTGACGAACTCGTCGCTTTCTCCCCGTGCCTCGGCTACGTCTCCGTGAAGCCAAATAACCGCACGGACACGGCTACCTCTCAGTGCTGCGACGCTTTCTCTAAGGCTTTCAATTCCAGCGATGGTAACTGCTTCTGTTACCTTATGAGGCAGCCTCTCTTCTTTGGATTCCCGCTGAACAAATCAAGAGTGGTTTCTTTGCCTTTTATTTGTTCCTCCGGAAATGGCAGCTTGGCGATGAAGGACAGAGGATCTCTGGAATCGATTTGTTCAGGTTTGGATTTAATGCGTCCTTGATAGATTGTATTGGATCTTTCCTTATTAGTTAAATTTTGTTTGAATATTTATAAATCTCGGGAATTTTAGAGTCTTAGAGATCTATCCATATTGAACCCACAGAATCCCTCTCGGGAGCTTAAAAAAAAAAAAAGGGAGGAAAGTAAATGGCGCATAATAATTTCTTCTTGAATTTTGGGCGCAAGTTAGCATGCACATCAGGAATGTAATATTTCAATTAAAGCTATCGAGTTTTTAATGTTATGTATCAGGGTCGCCAGCATTGCCCCCTCTCCAGAGTACAACGAGTTCAGTGGTTCCAAAACCCCATGATTCTGGTAAATAGACTATATACCATTATTTCAATTTTTTCACAGTTGCATCTAATTTTTTTTTTTTTTTGGCACCACATCATTTGGCAATTCATAGATAAAATGCTCTCTGAATCATTTCATCTCCTGCAACCAACATAGTTTTTGGGAATTTATGCTCAATACTCGAGTTTATTACAAATTCGCAGGTCCAGATACTGTTGCGCCTTCTTCAACAAGCTCGCCAACGGAAAATGCAGAAACTTCACCCACACCATCAAGTTTGACATCAGAACCTTTTGTCGAATCTCCAGCAGAACCACAGCCATTGCTTAAACCAACCAGCTGTTCATCTGCAATGAAAAATATTATTAGCAACATCAAAAGCTGGTTTCTTGCTGGAGCACTAACTTCCCTTGTTATCTTTCTCTTTTCTATTTTCTGAATAGAGACCTGTGATCTTTGACTCATCTGCAATGCTGCCATGCCATGTAATTTCTACTTGATGGTCTATTGTTTTGTAATGGCAAATTTGTCAGACTATAATCTCTGAGTTGGCACCTGATCTATGTTTTCAAAAAAAAACCACATTTTTTTCTATCTAGAATTAAAAATGGCATTACATCACTACATGTCACAAGTCCAGCACAGTGACTTCTTAGCAACGCACAAAATTCTCTCTTTCTAGACGCCATAATAGAAACAAGGTTCTGCTTGATCTCAATTAATTCTCTTGTCTCCTTAGGAATATCATAACGCACAAGCCTATTATTTATTGCCTGGCCCACCGATCTGATAGGTCGCGAACCATCAACAAATGTGTCTACAGTGAATTGCTTCTTTTTTGTGGCTCTTGAATAGGGCTTTTTTGAAGCCAAAGACCTGGATATGTTATCTTCCCCCAGTAGAAAAACCACTCGCTCTATGCTATCATCTCCCACATCAAAATGCACAATTGAAGTGTACAAGCCAATTTCCTTTGGTTTGCAATTTAGCCAAATGGTTAAAGTGTCACCAGGCCAAAGGCTCCATCAGAGAGGGTAAAAGACCTTTCAGGATTGGAGGCATAAATTTTGGTCTACAAAATCGACAGCTTCGGTGGTGGTGTTCTTAATAGTGATTGAATCTGCAGTAGTTTCTCCAAGAAACACTGACAGAGGTTTCCCATCTTCAAAGGGGCATGAGAAGTCACAATCGGACTCTCTTCAATTGGATTACAACTACACACAGATTGGTCTTCTTGGTAATCAATGAACCCAATTTTACCTTTATCTCCAATGACAGAGTACTCATAATCATCCCATTTCCCATCAAACGTACCCATGCCCACAAAATGGAGTTTAAAAAAAAAATTCCTTTCAGTTCAGCAAACTGTGAGCAATCTCAAAATACACAAACATAGGAATATAGAAGGCACGATCAAGCATAATAGAAAGATCTAAGCAAGAGCAAACCCACGTCTACTGCCATTAATCTTACATGAAGAGTAAAAAGAAAGGGAAAACACTCACTCACCTTAAAACACCGGCTCAGAGACCATTCAGTCTCACTCACCCTTGATTGAGGTCCAGCGCACAGCGGTAATCACTATCCACTAATCAGAGTAGCATAAGCATACGGTTAGTACCCTTTTGGCCCTGGGCACCGTAGTATGAGAGCAACCACTATGGGCCTCTCTAAATCACGAGCTGAAGGATTTCGCGTGAAGAAACTTTAGACCATTTGAGCTACAGGAGAAATTATATGGTATATTTCCCGAGGCACAGTGGTTTTGGTTGACAATTTTAATGCGTAGACTATCAATCTTGCGCCGATTTGCACCTCAACGGATTACAATACCAGGCCGCCTGAGACCATTTACAGCAAATTTCTTGATACGGTTCCAACATCTGTTTTTGGGATTTTAGGCTTTCTTGATACCGCATATTTCTTAACATGTTATATAATTTTCCTTAGAACTGAAATTTCTCCGAATATCACAAAAGCTAGTGAACTGCCTGAAATAACAATTCCCTCTTCTCATCCACATTCTGATTTCATCTGGGAAGATAACACGGTTCTGCAGCATAATAAAAGTTCTCATAGCAGAATTCACTACCGAAAATTTCTGTTAAATTATACCCAGCTATCCGCATCCAATCCAAGTAATTCTTAAATTTAATTCACTTCCTGCTTCGGGGTATGGCATGATCATGAAATATGGACGTTCGAAATTATAACTTCTCAAGAAAATAAGCAATAATATCGAAATGCAAGTACAAAACAAGCATTTGAAACTAGTTCTGGGCAGTCGAATGTTGCATTCGCTATTGGCAACTCAAATTAAACATAATCAAGAAATGCTAGCCCAGAGCAGAAACATTCAGGCTGCTACATCATTTTTAACAGATTCACGCCAGGCATACTCCCTTGCTCCATCCTTGTCAACAATCTTGATCAAAAAGTTTGGTGGTGCCACAACCAACCTGGATCGGATCTCCATTATGCACTTATCAACCAAATCAATTGCTTCTTCCACTGACATGCCACTATGGAAGTGTCTGTCCATCATGGAGAGAGAAAAATAGGAGCCATACCCAAATGCTCCCTTTTCAACCTTGTGCAGGGTAGCAATATAGTCAATGTAATAAAGAGAAGGGCCGGTCTCTTTGTCATAGCCAGCCAAAAGGATGTTCACGAAGTATGGGTTCTGAAAAACCAAACTTTGTAATTAGCAAGGCATATTATTAATAGTTACATCAAATGATGCTTGGAACATATAGTTCTAGCACATGAAGATATGCTAAATTCATTCTAGAAATGATTCCAGCTCAATGAGTAAAGGCTTGTTTAGCATTGACTGCTGTTGAGAAAAATACTTTTTTAAAATATGTTAGTTAAAGAGTATTTAAAATTGATTTAAAATTAAATTTGAAATGTTCTAATCATAAGAACTCCAAAATAACAAAAAAAAGTTTTTTTCCAAACTGCTTCTTTTAACACAATGTAAAATTGTACTTTTCTAAAAAAACATTTTTTTTTTACTCAGAACCTCAATGCCAAATAGAACCTAAGTCAGTTCACAAGCTAATGATTGTGAAGGACTCAAGACATAAAATGGTGAATAAGAATCCAAAAACACATGGGATTACAAGAAGAAAAATCAATAAGCATAGTTAAGTGATGATGCACTATTCACATTTTTCTTTATAAAAAATCTGCATTACATTTATGCTTATACTCATGTGTTAAGACTGTCTTACAACAAAGCAGTCACTCATTAAGGAATTTCCCAATGTAAAAGGGATTTTTAAGAATTCATATGGCTTTTATGAAAGTTGAATACTTCAACAAGCCTTGGGTTCAATTTGAATTCCGAGATATGTAATCACGCACACCTCTGCCATAGTATCAAGCCAGGACCAGATTTGCCATGTTGATTATTAGTGTAAGCAAAGCCCCCAAAAGCCACATATGCCTTCTCAAGACTAAATAATATCATCCACGCGGATAGAAGCAAAGATCCTTGCACATCTAGACAAAGGTCATCAACTCGAAACAGGTAAACCTGGTTAAATATCTCAACCCAGAGGAGACTAGAAAAGCCAAAGCCCTTATTAGAGCAAAAGGGACAAGAAATCTCAGGCTCTATAAAATGTCAAACAGGCATGCCCAAACTCAAGATTCTGGTTAAAAAACTCGAGATTCAGCCCAAAAAGGCTATGCAGGTCCCAATAGAAAGGGGCTAGATGATTACAAGCGGTAGGAGAATCCACCCATGAGAGTTGTGTGCACCCATCCATCCTCAAAAGACAATTGGAAAATAGATGTTGCACCAAGTTGCGTACCAGGGAAGTCACAGGAAAATAGTGTACCTAACGGTGAAATAACCCTTGACACAACAAAATTATTTCTTCTCTAGAGAAGACAATCATTTACTAGAAAAAGCCTCCCAATTTCCTACAGCTTCTATCCTGGAAACTAAAGGACAATTGTGATTATGTCTAAACTATTTAACATAGGTAAACAATTAATTAAAATCAGCAAATAAGCAATGTCCTAAAACTTATAACGAAGTACCTAGAGAAGTTAGTGATATCTTGATACCTCCTGTTCTAAGGGCTTGATCAGCAGCGAGGTGAGAGTGCTTTGTCAAAAGCAGAGATCAAAAAATTGCTTTCTAAAGTTGACCAATCAATAAACATTGACTTTTATGTGCTCTCACAGCACACTGAAGACTTCTACTTTCTATTACCAGGCACTCTCCGCTAATTATGATGGCTACAGCTCTAATTCCTCAAAATCAAGCTTTGAGACAAATCCCAGCAAATGCAAGGTCACTCTATTTTTATTCCAAATCTCGCCCTCCCTAGGGTTGCCTTTGATGAAAGCAAATAAAAGAAAGAATAAGGTAAAAAGTGCGAATCAAATGAACTAAATGGATATAATTATAACCAACATGGGATACACAGTTCAATTGAATGAAGAGAGCACGTTACTGTCCAACCTAGGCCAAATTCCTACTATTGCAAACTAGGTCTTCAATAAACATGCTGAGCATAAAAACTTTCAATTCAGAGAAAACACCATCATCATTAAAAATAATCAAGACAAACTACTCTTATTCGATAAACAGGATGCCTAAGCCAATAAAAAATGCATCAACATTTGTCAACATTTACTTCGAATCACCAAGCAAAGTAATGGAGCCACCATATTCAATCCATTCAATTCGCATCAATGAATAAGCGAACCGAAAAACCTAACATCGTCTCCTGAAAGCAACAAAAACACTTAAATTTCCCCAACGAAGCAAGCATGGTGCCAAGCCCTAAACCCTCAAAATCTGCAGTGCAAAAGAAATGGAACCAAATTACCTTTCTCAAAGCGGTAGCGAGCTCCCCTCGTGTAAAGTTGGCGGCAGCTGCAGTGGTCAAAGGAATTCCATTACGAAACTGATACAGTGCCACGTTTTTCTGTATGTACTCCGTGAATTGAACTCTGCAACAAAACCAAAAATTTCAAATTCCCAAAATAGAGAGCATGAATCTGTTCACAAATTTGTGTACAGTACTAGTGATTGAGAGACCTGTCACCGGGCTCGCCGCTAGCGGCGATGAGTTTGTGGGAATCAAGGATCATGATCTTATCTTCGTTGGACTTGTGTACGAGGATGCTGTGTACGGCCGATGTATCAGCCGCTACTATCGCGAAACCATTGCCTACTAGTCCAAACACGCACTCCATTCTTGTTGATCTGTTTGCTCCTCTAACGTGCTGAGATTTTTACTGATTTTATTAACCCTTCTCTGTATTGATTTTGCTTTGGTTATCGAGGAAGATGGCAGCTCATGGATCTCTTCTTGAGGAACAAGTAGAAAATTTTGGACAATGGGAAGGGTATTTTGGTCATTGTGGTCCTTCTATAGGGTAATGTTTGGTAGGCCAAAGCGTTGTGTTATGGGAAAAACTTTGATCCGGTCCGAAAGATGAAGATTTTCATTTTTAAGATAGGAAAATTTATCGAATTAGAATGGGGTTAGAGCCCAATTACAAAGACCTAGAGCCTGATCATACAATGCCTTAGGCTTAAACATAACAATCCCTAACTCTAACCTGTAATTACACCATATGAACATTAAGGCCTAAGCCCCCAAAAGCCAATAAAACTCTGAGGAGAAACTCGATTTTTCAATTCGCATATGATCCAGCAAAAGCTATCCATTTTTTGCCACCCCAAATAATGCCATAACAGGGCTCCCAAAAGCAGCAACATGCACAGCTATGAGAAACCATCCTCAGACCATTAAAGAGTTGCAAAGAAGAGTAGGATACAACTATATTAGAACCAAAACCATGGGCCAAGAAGAAAATAGAGGCAATGGCCAAAAGGAGCAGCAACCGCATCAACAAAGAACAAAGAGTGACAATGACAAGGATTGTCGGCTTTCCACTTACACCATACCCTCATGCCATGCCATCAAACGGCACTATAACAAAATGAGATTAGGAACGATTAAAATCTTCTTCTAAAACCTCAAAAATCGTCTACTATAAAAGTTGTCCCCAACATTTGTCCTCTTAGCTAGTGTTTTCAAATCTTTGGGGAACTATTTTAAAGAGTCATCTCTATATTTATGAATAATTATCATTTCTTAAAAAGAGAACGATAATAGACCCTAATTTAAAGGATAATAACTGTTTCCATATTTGGAGATAATTATCGCCATCTAACATAAAAATTAGAGTTATCTCAATTTTAGAGACAATTATTGCCCCCTCAAGTGAGGAGTCATCTCTATGTTAAAGGGATAATAGTCATCCCATTACATAAGGAACAATTGTTATCCTTAACTTATGAGCATAAATGTCATCTTCTTCTTAGAGCGGCTGTTGTCATCCCATATACTATGTTATAGGGGACAAATAGATTTAGGTATTCCCAAATTTGATATTAATTTAATACATCAAATATGAATCTCTCCTTAATGCTAATCAATGAAGTCCTTAAATATAAACATGAATATGATTTAAAATTGATTTTGATTTGTAAATTTATTTTTATTCATTGTATATTTGACGTTGAACTACACAATTGATTACTTAAATAATCTACAAATTAAAAATAAAATAATCATTTATACAATCATAATTATCAATAAAAGTATTTACTCATAATTGAATGAAAGTAATTATAAACATTCAAGAACTCAATAAACTAAATATTTATTTATGAGATAATTTCAAATAATTATAATTGTAAAAAAAGAGTATAGAAAAAAGTAAAATATTCTCATTTGATAAACTGAAAGAGTATAAAATATTATAAAAAAAATAAGACTTAATTAAAAAAAAATTAAAATACCATAAGCAAAATCTAAGAGTTTCAAAGTCATAAACTAAATGAAGCAAACTTTATTTATCAAACGTGATCCCATAAAGTAATTTATGTAAGAGAAAAAAGAAAAAAACCAATCATATAAGATTAAATTTTTCAAAAAAATAAAAAACACAAGTTCATTATAAAAATATATTTTCTAATAAAAAAATATCTTTATACCATTATGCAAAATCCAAGAGCTCCCAAATGAATAAACTCCAAGAACCAAATTTTAATAATCAGGCATATCTTAAAAAGAAAAAAAAATCAAAAGCAATTAAATTAATTTTATAATTGGGGACAAAATTTTTAAGTGGTTCTCTTTTATAGTCTCCATAAAATATTTTTAGAAACCATATTTTTTTGTCGTCCCTAAATATTCATAGTGGATGATTAAAATAATTGTTTCCAATTATTTAAGAAAAATATTTTTGTGGATCATAAATTTTAATTTGTCCCTTAATATGGTATCTTATTCTTACAATTTTTGTAGTGCAGAACAATCTCATGCCTATGTTAAATCTTTTATATTTTTTAAATATAATAAAATGATGTTATAAATTAATTTTTATATATTATAATATTTTGGGTTTGATTAAAAAAATATTCATATTATTGTATTATTTTTATGTAGAGTTTTGCTAATTAATTAAATTAGTTTAATTATCTAGCGTAATAAAGGTTGTAAAATTAAAAGTTTAAGATTTACTTATTATAATCTCTCTGTATAAAAATAAAGTTATTTTGTGAGGATTGGATTCAGAAAAGGACTATATCTTGGTTAAAAATAGGAGTTAGTTTATTGACCAATTTCAATCTCTCATTACACCAACACTGCCTAAAAATATGATGATACACAAATTTTACCGTCATTAAAGGTTCATCACTCGTTAATCCAAATGAAACCATATAAATGGGATCATCCTCTCCTTTCTAAAAGCAAGGGAAGAAAGATCAAAAAGCACAAAAAAAAAAAAAGAAAGTTAAAAGAGCAGTGCAAATTATTTTAAGGAGACAACTGGAAATGGCAAGCAAGGTAGCTGCAGTGCTAGTCATGTGCCTTGTTGTAATTGCCGCTGTCCAGCTTCCTCAGGCTGCGGCTGACAAATTTGGCTCATGCTTCAACACTTGCGAAGAAGAGTGCAAAGCTGGAGGACAAGGTCAGACTTTCTGTGAAATGAAGTGCGACACTGACTGCTTCGATAAAGAAATTGCCGGTAATACAACAAACATTTCTTTTCATTTCAACAAAGAAATTACAGATTTTTTATGCGTAAATTATTAGATAAACTTGATTAATATTTACATATATGTATGTATGTGATTTTTGCAGCAAAGTTAAGTGCGAAGACTCCCTGAGCGATCAAGGCGCACTTGGTGGATTACAACTCCCTAGCTATAGCCCCCAATAAAATGAGATAATTTCATTAACTATATTTGTATTCTTTATCATCTCCAATAAAACTATATAATCTACCAAGTTTTCTCTTCCCCATTTTTATTTTATTTTTATTTTCTCTCCCTTTCCTTGTGTTGGTGAGTGAAGACAGTGCATAGGCTAATGAGTACCCATTACATTAACTTGTGAAATTAAACCTCGGAGCATATATATATATATACTAGTTTTATTATTTTTTCAAAATAAAATTATTTACTTTATGTAGGATTTAATATAATATAACACAGTTAAATATTTATTAAAATTTAATAAGATATTTGGCTATGTATAATTTTTTTTTCTTTTAATTTTGGTATTAATTAAGAAGAGGGATATCGAAACTAAAATAATATGCTTTAAAGGTGTAAAATATTATATTGAGTTCTCTATAATATTAGTGAATTATAAAAATCATCCTTAATTGAAATGAAATCAACGTGAATACAAGAAATCAAAAATAAGTAAATTAAGTAGAAAAGAAAGAAAAGGCTTACAGTTAATTATTCTGAGTTTATGTTCAATTAATTATTATGAGTCTATGATAGGTGGTTACACAAGGTTATGATTAAGGTTTGTATAATTGCTCAAGGCAAACGATGGACGTCTCTTGGAGCACTGATCTAGAAAAGAAATATATAATCGAAGACAGATTAAATACAAATATATACAACAACCTGAGATGATTAAAAAGAAGGCGAGAAACAAGTAGATGGAAGGAAAATACTTAGCTTAGCCATGGCAGTTATGATAAAATGGTGGTGGAGATCAAACGACGATGGGTGCCATGCAGTGAGTTCTTTTTAAGGGAGAAAGGTGAAATTATGATGCAGTACGTTACAATCATGCATTTTTCTTTCTTTTTTAGTATAATTAGACTTGAAGTCAAAATTTTATAGCTACAGAGATGATTTCGGTGTTATTAAATTAAAATTTATTTATCATATTCATACGTATTTAATGAAATATATATATTATTAATTTTTTTAAAAAAATTAAATAAAATTGTCCACTCTTTTAAATAGTAATTCATAATTGGGGAAAATTTTCTTAAAGTAAATTTAGTTTCTCTATTATTAATAAATTACATTATTAATATTATGTTATATATCAAAATAGTTAGATAAACATATTATTTATTTTTTTTCATAATTTTTTTTCAATCATAAATAATAAAAGAATAATATTATATCAATTTATAATTAATTATCTAATTAATAGATTAAATTTGTATAAATATTTCTTTCATAATTGATTTCAATTTAAATATATAAAATGAAATTTTCTAAAAATTTATGATCCACGTATGTAATATTTTACATTTAAAGATGCGAATATAATTTATTTTACTGTCAATTTTAAATTAAATGAAAATTTTTGAATTTTTCGAAGCTCAACATTAATCTAAAATATGGCAATTTGAAACTATTTTTAGGCTTGACTAAATTAAAAAGTACATACCACAGATATTAGTATAATAATTTGAATATTTTCTTAATTTTTAATGAGTAAATAATAATAATAATTTGTTAAAAAAATGTAATGTTAATTGAAATTTAAACTGTCATAACTGTATTATTAAATTAAAATTTATTAATTAAAAAATACATGATAATTTAAATTATCAGTCTTTCTTTTTTTTTTTTCAATTTACAAAGTAGGGGATGGTGATGGGATTACACGCGAGTATCGGGCAGGAAGGAGGCTGGTATGATTGGTAGAGGCTGCAGGAGGCCAAGGTCTGGGGCACTGCGGTGGAGGAAGTGGTGGACAAGGAGCCCGATCAAAAAATGCACACCGACATTCCCAATAAGGAGTTGGTCCACTTGGTGCAACGCAGTAGGAACGGACATTTCCGACACCTCTATAACACGGTCGGCATGTTTCCAGGCACTGATTTGTGTCTGGGCATCCACCGTCTATGGTGGACACATACTGGCAACTGTCATCCTTGGTTCTCCCTGCAGGCATGCAACAATTCAGGAAATTATACAACTATGTGTACACATATATCATAGCTCACATATACTAAGAAAGAATTAACCTGAGACTGAGAAGAACAAAAGGACTAGAGGCAAGTACAAGGAAGATGCTGAACACTTGGCCATGGAGGTCATTAACAACTTATTATTGGTCTGTAATTTTGGAGTGTTCTTCATAAGTATTTATAGGGCCATTTATTATTATTAATTAAATGGAAGGTTGGGTGAGATTTTATGCTAATGGAAAGAATTATCACTTTTGGTTGCTTTATTTTGGAAGGACAGCCAATGGAAGTTAATATCTTGTAATATATATCTTTTTAATTATTAAGAAATTTTTACTTAAACCAATTGATTATCGACTTAAGAAACGAATACGAAAAAGGCAATCCTGAATATGGGTCACCTCCATCGGTGAAATAAACTAATGGCATAATAGGCTGAATTCAAGGTCCGTGAGCTGAATTGATATATGGATCCACATGAGCCTAGCAACTAAGTCCGTCTCCACCTTCTATCCCAGGGCCCACTCCCCATCTGGCACCTCTCGGCTAGACATCCAACCTCTGGTAGACCAATTGGGGCATTTCTAACGGCCGAACTAGATCGTCTGTGGGTTGCTTAGCCACCTTCTTCTATTGTGGCCTGCTTTTTCTATAGAGGCTCTCATTGATCATCTTCTAAACCAAATATAATAAAGATCATCAGAAAGTTTGCCATTGTTACTTGCATATTTAATCCGCTATGAGAAGACTAGAATTAAGGTTATGGAGGTGGATGCAAATGAAATTCTTAAGATATGTAAAATATATACCTACAAAATCCTAAGATACGAATCACGTCCTTTTAGGATCGATATCCTACACACCAACCGATCAAAATCATATATGTGCCCAACTAAATCAGAATTCCAAAGTACTCACAAACCTCCCTGAAAAAACCCACATTAATACTCATCATTCAAGAACCCTAATCACAGCCCTCTACAAGAATTAATTTTTCCTTTCCCAACAAAACTGTTTTCATTCCACCAAAATTTAATGTAGAAGACAAAACCCAAATACTAGCTTTTAATTGTCTTCTCTTTTCCCACAAACCCTTTTCTAAACTCCATGTTTCTCACAAATTGTCACTATCATTCAGCTAATTCTTAATATATACCGTGGTCCATTAATGTCTTCCAAACGTTCTCGTGATGTTCGGTCGTCGAGTCAGGGAGAGATTGGGCTGTTGAGCCATATTCAGCCGATTGAATCTCCAGTAGCCTTTTTTGGGAGGAAACGTCCTGCTCCCATCACTAACTCAAACTCAATGACGGTTAAAGACTCCCAGCCGCCGGTATTGGCAGAGAAGCAACGGACTCGCCAGTGTCGTATATTCACATTTGGATCGCCAATTAGGGAGAAGAACGATGCACTGCCAAAGAACAAGAAGCCTGGTCAAGGGTTTGGAGAGTTTCTAAACGCTTGTTTCTTGTGCAAGAAGAAACTCGAAGAGGGCCAAGATCTTTACATGTATGGGTAAGTCTTGGCTTCTTTTCTTTTCCCTTTATAATTTTTTTGTCCCTGCAATCAAACAGTAATCTATTACAGAAGAAGAATAAAGGATTTCATTTTTTATTAATTCTTTCACTAGCTGATCTCTACCTTTTCTTTCATCCATAGTTTCTCAAATTTTCAATGTCTGCTAATTAAGAGATGTGGTTTTTTTAGCTGCTGCAATGTTCTTGTCTTCTTGAGGTTACTGGTTAATTCTTTAGTCCTTGAGGTTACTGGTTAATTCTTTAGTCCATAGACTCAGATTTGGCTGCCCTTGTATTATTTTCCCTCTTTCCCTGGAGGCTGGAGGTCCTCCAACTGATTTTAATAATTCTCTACAATATATAAACTGTATCTTCTGAAATTCATTTGATCATTTCGGCTTAAACATGATTTTTTTTTATTTAGCTTATTGGTTAAATTAAATATTATTTCTTTGATTGATGCAGGTACCTAGGTGCATTTTGCTCGCCTGAATGCAGAGAAGATCAGATGGGTTTGGATGGGTTTGAGAAAGAAATTGCTAAAGAATCATCAACAAGGCTGAAAACAGGAGGAAAGCTCTTCATAAAAGATGTGCCCAAGCTGGGGTTTCGCCGTTAATTAGTAGTTTTAAAGTAAAGGAATGAAAGTCCATTTGTTAGTTGCAGAAGTGCATAGCTGTAAGGTTTTTACGTCCAGCTTTCACTTTTGTTTAGCAAAAGAGCTATGGGATTCTAATTTTCCTCTTAGCTGACATGTAAATTCTCAATTTCTCGTTTTACTTCACAGACACTTAGATTCTTTTTAGTCTCTTCAAGGGGGATTGTACTCAATTTCAAAATCCCACAGATAAATTTTGTTGTTCTTTTTCAATATGGTATTGAAATTCCAAAGTTTTTCATTTGCATGTGCCTGATCGTTTGCAAATTTGATTTTAAAAGAAAAGGAGGAAAAATAAAGTCAGAGAGATGCTAACTTTTGTGAAGAATCTATTGAAAACTAAGAATTTTACTGCTGTTCATTTGCTTGCCAAATATCCGAAAGAAACTATTTAACAGAGCGAGTTGTTACTGATTTAAGGAGCAGAGAAACAAAGCCAATCCTTTGGGATGTTCTGTCTGCAAAGACAAAAAGAAAGGCTCATGCTTTTGCCTTTAGTTTGATATATTTAGCCAATGTTGCTTTCACCTTCCGCTAACAAAAGGATATAGATGATGTAGGCACCCCATATTTAGCAAATTTATCAGCCTCAGGTTGTCTAATGCTTATTTAGAGATGATTCTAATCATTAAAAAAAATGGTCGAGATTGGTGGTGAAGATGTGTAGATCTAGTTGATTAACAGAATATTATATAAGTACTATATTGTGATTTTACCATTTTTCAGTTAAAAACATTTGTCCTGGACGAAATGAAACAGAGAAACAAGTTTAAAAGGCAAAAGATAGTAAGAGTAGCATGCATCATGACTTTCCAATATGTCAGATGTGTAAACTGTGCTTTGTGCTTTATAAGAACATTGATCACCATCACCTTGCAGATAAAGAAGAGAGAATAATGCTCCCGTTTCAGTAAATCAGAAGCACAGACACAGCAAGCATGGGATTTCAGATGTTTATCATAAACTTCAATACATTTTTATATCCCTCCCTCCTGTTTCTTCTGCAATGAGTGCCAGTTAAAAGCATTTGTTCAGGACTACAAGCACAATCCATAGAGATGCCAATTCATTTTGCAGGTCTCTGATTAAATCAATATTGCAAGGCAGGAATCAGCTGACTTATATGGTTACAAATTAAAATGTTAATGAACCAAGATTTAGTCATGTGAGAGGTAATCGATTATCTAACTAATGAAGGGGTGTAAATCCAACCAAAAGACATCTAAGAAATTGGCTATAAATTAAAAAAAAAAAAAAGTATATCACGTGCCAGGAAAAGTGAAAAACAGATAAAAAGAGAGGGCATATCCTTCATCAGTTGGTTCATGATAGAAACATGACAGGAACATGTCAAATGGGGACCATTTGCAATTAACCAATGGAGCAAGAGACCTGCTTGTAATGCAATAGATTCAATTTCTTTCTTTTACTATTTTTGTAAAATATTAATCAAGTATCCATGTTCCTTCCATTTTCTGAGAAATGTCATTGCTTTTTTTTTTTTTTTTGGATTGAAGACATCCCTTCTTGTTTTCAAATCGGAAGATGGGATTATTTTTATTTTTCTACGCATAATTATGATAATGAAATTTGAATTTGATTGGTGACTGTTATATATCTGATAAAACTCCACCGTTGCTGACTTCTATGAGCAATAAACTTTCTCTATAGTTGAGACCTGTATCTTTTTGTAAAATGACAGAAATTCATATCCTTGTTTTGGTACTAATTTTGAATTTACATATCTGAGCTTTGAGGGTCTCAAAAAAAATTGATGATTAATTATTGTCCTAACTATATATACAGACAGATAATTGGTTGAAATGATCAATCCAAAGCGTTGCTGAAATAATGACATGACATCCAGTTGATACTCACATGCCTAACTTGATCAACCAAATTTAGAACTTGCAATGTTAGTTAACAGGCTAATCACATGAAGGCAAAAAACTGTACAAATGGACAATTTAGCTGACTCTGAAGGTGGAAATTATGATTCACCTAATATGAGAATAGTGTTTCCTATGTTTAGGGAAGGTTCTGAACTAAGTTTGTTACATTTGACGCTAAGACGGTTCTTCTCCAATTACTTTCTATAACAGTTATTTTGATAAAGGGATGTTATTTTTACATGGCTTGAATTTTGAATATCTTTATGGATTCGAATTATAATTCAATTCAAAAATTTCATATTCCGACCCTAATGAAATAAAAACTGAGGTATGCAGTAATAGCTGATTGATATAAATATTATATTTTTTATCTTTTGCTGTAAATTTATGAAATATTTAGAAAACACACTGAAATTAAAAGTTTGAGAGTTCTTAGGATTGAACCACGTAAATCTTGTGTTATTCTTGTTTCTTTTTTCTATTCTATGTGATTGTATTTTAGTGTATACTTTAAATTTGTGTGCCTATAATAATATAGGCTTTGCCCCATTAGCCTTCCATCTTGAAGCAAAGAACATGCATTACATTAAAAGCCCTCAACCAATCAGACAACAGTTCATTTGGAATCTGTAAGGAGAGTTCTACTTCTACAATGCAGCTTTGATCATATAATATTTACATCTACTGCACTACTAAATTCCTGTCTCTTTCTTCTTATCTTGTGGACTATATTTCAACATCTGTCTGTGCAAAATCTTTCAAATGTTATATGAGATTTATTAACTAAGTTGGTGATACTCATGAAGATAATTTGAGATTTTGAGAAGGGCCTCAAGACAAGTTGATTTCCCTATTGTGATATGATGTATAACTAAAGGCCTACTATTGTACCAAAAAAGAAAAAAGAACTCTCAAATGTCACACTGGGCAGATTAGGAAAAAGATGGTGGAAAATAAACTCATAATGTAGAAAAATTTTAAAAAAAAAAAAAAACCTCCAAAAGAGGAGTCTCTAAATCATAGCCCTCGATAAACCTGCCAACGCTGTAAAACTGTCTTGTGCTTTTCTTGTTTGTTATCAACACAACAGTGAAAGAAGAAAAAGTAAAGCAGCAGTGAAGCTGTAGATTATCAAGAGAACCACCTTTTTCAGTATAATCATAATCATTGGCAAGAACACAGAGAGCAAAGAGGCATTCTGGAATCCATCATAAACTTCAATA
The DNA here is from genome assembly GCF_030052815.1 of Hevea brasiliensis. Taxonomy (NCBI): domain Eukaryota; kingdom Viridiplantae; phylum Streptophyta; class Magnoliopsida; order Malpighiales; family Euphorbiaceae; genus Hevea; species Hevea brasiliensis. The sequence goes on along the minus strand of NC_079507.1, from coordinate 72,894,626 downwards.
CTTTGTAATTCTTTTTTGCTTCTTTTCTCACTTTGGAATGAATATCCATCAAATCTTTACTTGGCTTCTCATTTAAGACAAAAGAAAATATCCAAATGATTGTGTTGACCATCATCTTTCAACTTCAGTCAGTCATCAAAAAACAAATGTTCCCTAAACTAAGAAAGAATTGAATAAATTATTCATTGGACACCCACTTAGCAGTTCCTGATAGGTACGTTCATCCTGCAATATATATATAGAGAGAGAGAGAGCTTAAGCACAAAAGTGAAGACTAATAAACAAGAATATAGTACCTAATCATATTGCAGGACTGTGAAATACAGTATGAAACTTCACCTGAAAGTTGGGTGTTCGATAATCAGGTTAGTGAATGATGCACCAAACAGGCAAACATAAACTTGTTTGTCAGTGCTAACTACATTTGATTTTCGAAGTTACAATGATTTGATGATGTGCGGAGTTAATTGACCGACCAAATTACAAAAATTTACACCTGAAGAAGAAAGTGGACATAAGTTAGAGAAAGAAACAAAAATTGTAAAACACAACCAAGAAAAGTTAAAGAGAGGAGAACACCAACCTTTTTCGGTTAGTGGGCAACAGAATGTCTCCATCACCCTTCAAGGAAAAATTTTCTTCAAAGTGATTCCCGCCTGCAATTGGGGACCAAATTCAACATTAGAATAGGAACAAAGCAAACAATTTGCTCAAGAAAACTTACAAAGGGAAAGAGGATAAAACATTTCAATAATATGCCAAAAAATTATTCTGTTTTAACAGTTGCATTTTCATATAGATTGATATAATCCATGTGCCAAATTAACAAAAACAGAAATATTCAGTTTCTTGTGAGATATTCTTTTGGTGTCACCTTAATGTTCTAATGGGCTCTACTAGAGGACCATCAAAATTATGGACCCTCGCTAATTCATTCTGCTACTCCCCATCTATCAAAAATGAAAAAGATGGTGAAAAGGCAAAAACATTTTAAAATGAAAAGGTCAATTGGAGTTTCCCCTGATTGATTAAAGAGATGTGTAAAACCCACTGGAATCTTTTGAAAATGTTTCAATGACATGGTTATAGTCCATATGAATCAATCAATGATGAAAAAGAGGAATGAATGCCAACTATATGTTTGAATCATTCCTCTGTGAACTGTTAGCAGAAAAGATGACGGGGGCCCACACAAAACATCTCCAGGCCTAACTATTTAGTCCATAGAAAAAGAAAATCAATTTGTGTGCATGCAGGAGCAAGTTTTGAGTGCATTTGTGTGATCATGTGCAGATGTAACAGAGAGAAAGCATACCTAATGTGGGTCAAAGCTATACTAATGTGGGTCATAGCTATCTCCTTATCCATCAGAAAAAGTTTAGCTCTGTATACCCATGTGAGTATGGCAAGAGCTCCTCTACTTCAATTCTGGAACTGGAGTAACTCATACTTTTCTTCAGTTGGCCATGGCTGGACTCGACCTCTGCCCAAAATATGCCATAAACCGGCCTATGATCTGAGAACCTAGATTCCCCACGTACATAAGATAATTGCTGGAGGCCTTCTCCATACCATAAAATTCTATCACACCTTCACATAAAATTAGTCAATCAGAACTACAAATTATTATAATTGTGCCTGACTCCCTACATATAACACTATTTTTAATCACATCCTTCGTTTTCTCTCTCTTATACTTAACCACTCCATAACTTCCATTTTGCAGTCAAGGATATGTTTTTAATTCTTCTTTCTTACATAACACCTCATGCATTATAGCATTATAGCAGTAGATGCTCCTACCAAGCTGGAGTTCGACGCTTCTCCTTTGGGTGCATATCATCTCCTGCATATCTGTCTGAATTAGTGGAATATTTGTATGTCGGTGGGAAATAAATCTTCCCTTCATGCCACCCTACAAAAACACGACCTCTTCTCTGCTCTATCCGCAACTGTAAAATAACCATACAGATCAGATGAAAGCTTACCTTTTTTTTTTGTTGGGGTAAAATCAGATGAAAGCTTACTCGTAAGTGATAAAAAATGACATTCAAGAAACAAGAAGGAAATGACGGGTGAGGCTATGTATACATGCCTGGTCATTCTCCAACAATGCCCTCCAGTTTTGCATCTCAACTAGAGCCTTAGCAGATCGATAAGAAAGGGCAATGCGATAATTTAAATCCCCAAGCCAAATAACTCGACTACATCAACATACGCCAAATAGAATATAAGAAAAGAACAAGGGAATAATGAAGATAAACAGAGTATTAACCACAAAAATGATGTTTATATACAGATCTTTGGTAAACAAATATATTGTTACAAGTGACCATTAAAAGCAAAATTTGGTCAATTCAAATGCATTAGAAATTATATCATGTTAGTTCAATTTTCATGTGAAGGGAGACTATTTCCTTTCCATGTTCTTTAGATCCCATAGTCTTATTTATTTATTGGCGTATTTGCAGGTTGCATATTCTCCCAAAAAAAAAAAAAAAACCTTTTGCTGGATGCAAGTAATGAGAGTACAGTTTATTTAATAATTGATTAGAAAGAATCTTACTCATGCTGAAGAATTGTTTCTGGGGACTTCTCATCAGCCGTACTGTTAACACGTGGAAATCTTGTCTTCTTAAGAATCTCCATGACATCTGCATTCCTTCTTATCTCATCACCTTCCTTCTGTCCAGACGTTAGATGACTACAGATGAAACAAAAGGTTGTTTCATTCAAGGACATGCTGACTGAAATAGATCCCTGCAATACCAAGCAGAAGGAATACTCCTCTGTTTAGTTAATTGTTAGTGGATCTGATTAACTTGGAAGCCATGTAATAAAGAAAATAGTAGAACTACACGTTTCACTTGAGCAATACCTTATTTCCAAGATAACCCATCAATCCTCTGCCAACACAAGAAACTTTCATGTTTCCAACATGATCTCTCAATTCACTCCGGACCCAGATTGTGAGGAATATGCCAACCATTTGCTTACTGGCCACTAAACAGTACCTTGAATACCCTGGCCTCCTATATCCATCTTCCACAGATGTAGATCCACTACACGAACCACCATAGGACATTGGTGAGTACAATACAGTACTTGGTGAATTCCCTGGCCCATTATCATCATCTGATGAACCCCATCTTGAGTAATCACTAGGCCTGGAGTAATCACTAGGTCTTGAATAATCACTAGGTCTGTGACCCCATCTATAACTGGGATCGTAGTCACTTGGCCTGGGACCAAATATAACCCGGTCACAAACACTATATCGCCGATCAAGTCTTGGTTGTGGAATTGAAGGGTCATTGTCCATTCTCCAGCTGTGAGTCGTTTGGAATGATCGGCGATGAAAGAAAGCAGAGTTCTTCTGCCTAGATGATCCCTCAAAATCTGCATCCATTTCTACAATTGGTTCAGGGATTGGAGATGGCGTATAACACCCCCCACTGCCACTACTTCCTGGAAGATTGTTTAGAGTTTTTCTAATGAGGGCCAGCCATTTTTTGGCGGGGCCATTGTCCTCTGCACCAAGAACATTACCAGCATTCAAAGGAACTATCTCTTGAAATCTGAAATACAAAGGGAACAGACATTTTCCATTATTAATCATCTATTAATTAGAGAGTTCAGCAACAAAATATGAGAAGATTATAGACGTGGAATCATACCCAAGAACATATATGTCCGCAGGAGGTGAGGCATGAAGCCAGTCATCCAGACTCAAATTACCTGATGGGGATCTTCCTGCCACATTCCATGTAGCCACAAAAATGCTGCCCCAAGTTGCAAACAGAATTTCCATCAGTACATATGCTATGCATCGCAGAAACAAAAACAAATTAAATAAAAAAAAAAAAGAGTTAAGGGGAAAAAAAAAGGAAAAGGAAATTTATGACAAAACACCTGTAGTTCTGCACGTCTATGATTCGAGGATGGTCAAGATTCATTCTTCCTAGCCGGACCTGCTCTGGATTCTTGCTAAATTTCTCTGCATCAAAGTCGGTGTAAATATTAGAAATACATACATTGAATGATATTCAAACTTAAATTGAGGCATATTCTCCTAAAGAAGTTCTCAAATTTTATTGATACTGCACCTGTTTTACTTTTCTTGATAGTGCACGGCTCTCTTTCGGAGAAGCTAGTCCTGTACTCCACTTCACCCCCTGAAGAAAGAGAATCAATGCTAAGCATCAATCTTAATTTTGAAACAAAGGGCTAAAAAAATATGAATATGTAGAAACTCAATTAGTTAAAAAAAAAAAAAAAGAAGAAGAAGAGAGAGAGAGAGATGACATTAGCAGATTTATTAGAAGAGAAAAAAAAATAAAAATAAATAAGCCCATTAGTTGTTAAGAATCTGTGGGAATCAAGAAACCAGATTTATGGAAAATCTTATTTCTTTTACTGCTTGGATGCCTGCTAGCCCTACTATTTGGCAAAAGAGAAAAAAAGTGATTGACACTTGAGAATCGCAAGGTCATTGAGCACCAAGTTCAAAGGCATATTCCTCCTCTGTACTCAATTTTTTTAGCAACCAACCAGACATTCAGCAACTGTACAGTATATCGCTTAGAAATAAAATTTGAGCCTTTGATTCTATCAAATCCCAAAAAAAGAAAATGCCAACCTCCATAAACATCATCTGCTTGGAAGTCCTCTGTTTTACACTTGATATTGAACCACTTTCTGACCATTTTTTTGGACCACGAGAGCTTCAGCAAACAAAAAAAAAACAAAAACCAATTAACACCATCCAAGAATCATCACAATTGTTCAGTTAAACAAAAGGAAACAAAATCCATTGGTTTACAGGCGAACAAAGTAAAAAACCTTGCTTTTCTTGGAATTTCCATCTCTCATTTTTCTTCACTACTTCATAGAACACTTCTTGCACTTTCCACAACTCCCCAGTTTCTGGGTTTTGTTTAATATGACCAAAAATTTTGGAAACTTAAGGAGTATAACCCCATATCAGGAATTCTCCTTCCCCAATTCCTGGTTTTGCTACAACAGGCTTTGAAACGAGAAGAGGCAAATAAGCACAGCTCTTTACTCTTTACAGACTCCAAAAACCTCCCAATGCAACCAAAATAAAAACTCAACCAAGAGACAAATCAACGAATGGGCGTCTTGCTTTCGACTGAAAACTCTCGAACCAACCAAAGAAAGCTCTAATAGACCGAAGAGACCAAACAACCGACTGGTTTTCTTGATTTCCTCTTCTAATGCTTATTATATATATGAAATACTAAGGAAGAGAAAAGAAGCAAAAACCCAAAAAATATGAGTGTGCAATTAGTCAAGAGAGACAAACACTTTAATGCGTCGAAGTGAGATGAAATTCTTGAAGTAGAACAAGACAATGCAGCAGACATGAAGAGAGAGAAAAAATAAAGCAAATTTTAGACAGAGAAAGTGCAGAGAGGGAAAGCTTATATGCCCCTCTCTCTCTATATATTCCCCCTTTGAAACAAAGAGCCTCGTTCTCAGCGAACAGCAAAGTATCGAATTTGAACAAAATAAAGCGTAGCAAGGGAAAGAAGAGATTAAAAAAAAAAAACCAAAGAGACACGAGACTCGGTCTTAACTCCCAAGGGCATGGCCTTTCTTTTCTGGTTTTCCAATTTTCCGTTTAAGATTTTAAGTACCCTTCTTCAAACCTCAAGGGGGCCCCATCATACTGGGGCAAACGGGCAGGTCGTTTAGCATTGGCACCCTATAAAACGGCAAGGGTCAAGTAAGGAAAGCCTGCCCGCGGTCAAAAATTTGCAGGGGATGAGGTCTAATGATGTACAGTGAGTTCAGTAGCTACGCCCATACCTTTTATTCCCAACCATTATTTCTGGTCTTCCATCAAAGTGAAAAAGCAGTTAAAGAAGGAAAAAAGATAAAGGGAATGTGTAATACTATTGTATTTTGCTTCTGCTTCCATCTGTCTCTTTCTCTTTATAATTTCCATGATTTTAATTTATCTATTTTGGGTTTTTGATTTTCTTCTTTTCTTATGGTAAGGAATGTTTTGCTATTTGTGCATTTGAGTATTGACAAAGGGATGCCTCCTCTCTATGGGCTTTTTGGGATTTTGTATTTAGTTTATTATTTAACTCTGCTTCGTTGAGCATTGTGTAGATTTGATTGCATGGATTTGTAACTGTCGAGATGGGAAGGAATGCTGTTAACCGATTTGGAGGGTTCTTTTGGCTCAGTCTATGAATTGTCCTCAAAAACAACGGCACTTGTCCCAATTTTAAGGTCTCTCTGCCCTGTTGTTTCCTTCCATAGCTTTGTCCTTCAAGTCTACCAAATGTTTGACGATCCTTTGCTATGTGTTTTTTGGGTTAGTGTGCTTTTTGAGCTTCATTTTATAGGTGGCGGATCTTTATATAAATTGTTGAGCCTAACAGAGAAAAAAAAAACTGAGATGCGCTCCGCCCCCGCCGCTAATGCTTCCTCCTTTATGGGTGGCTCCTCCTTAGACAGTCAACTCTAATGGCTGCTAAATTCAAAACCATTATTAAATTTAAACCCAGAAAGAAAATTATTTGAAGTCCCTGGTTTGAAATTTTAATTGACTGGTCTTATCACTCGAGTGGAGATCTCTTATTCTCCTACATTCGGCATGTTGCTTATATCATGATTGTTGTGCCTTAGACATTGATTAGACGCTAATTATATACTAATAAAAAATGAATATATTTAATAAGCTTGACGGCGGAGCCATTACTAGACGCCAGAAATTGGAACCTCCACATTGCAAATGGAAATCCTTTTTTATGATCACTATACCATATCCAAGTTGTAGTTTTTGGTTGGTATTATCGTCATTTGGTCCCAATTAAGGATTAGAGGCCGTATAAAGTTGTTTTGTTATCCTTTTTAGGGATAAACTTCATTAATTGCCTCTAAATCATAAAGGTTGTAGTAGAGATATTTTTAAATTAAAAAATATTATATTAAATCTTTTAAATTTTTAAATTTTATATAATAAATTTTTTTTAATTCTTAATAATTAATTTATACAATCTATAGTAACGATGACATTGATAATTTTTTTCATCTATGTGATAATGATAAAATCAATTATAATTTTTTTTATATATCAATTATAAAAAAAATATTAACCATATGAGATAATAAAATAATTAATTGACAAAACTTTATCCCTAAAAAATAATAATAATTTATACATTATCGTTATTTTAGATTGTTAACGTTAACATATTATTTATAAATTTACTATTAAAGGTTAAAAAAATTTTATTATGTAAAATTTTAAAATTTAGAGAATTTTATATTATATTTTTAAATTTAAAAACATTTTTATTATAATTTTTAAAGTTAAGTGTATTCTCATTTATAGCTATCGTCACAGTCCCATTTTGAGTGAGTTCAAGTTGTGGCTTAATTGACCCTAAACTAAATAATTGAAGTTTGATTTCTCACTGTTTGAAATTGGTTAGCCGTTTAGAATTTAATTTGGTTCTAATTGATTTTGAATTGACAGAAATTGATTTTAAAATAGAGATGAAAAAATAAATTTTAAGTTTCAATAAATTTACTGTGTATTTTTAATTATAAAAATAATCAAAACAATTACATGTACTAACAAATAAAATAAATAAAGGACACATATTATTAATTATGTCTTGTGCATTAATTTTTAATTACCAAAAAAATACAAATATTCATAAATGATATTAAAAAATGAATGATATATTTTATTAATTATACAAACATCTTTGTATTTGTATGTTTTAATTAAAGAAAAACAAAGTGAAATATAAGAAAATTCTTTTGGGAAATTGAAAATTATACGAAATATATATATTGGCTCAAAAATAAAGAATTATAGATGTGGATAGTAAAGAAATAGCGAGAATTACTAATTTTAATTCTATTTAATCTAAAATTTGAATACTAGGCCGATTTAAAATCATAAATCGGTAAATAACTCTAAATTATATTTAATTTATTTGATTTCAGAATGGAATCAGTTCCTAATCCGTGCAGGGAAATCTTATTTAGAGCTCAAATACTCGCGCTTAATTGAATCTAGAGATTTTAATTTGAGAATGGAATTCCAAAATTTGTATTTATTTTATAATCAATCAGATTGACATTAATTTAATCATAAAAAAAAATTGGTTCAATTTGCATAAATTTAATTTTTCAATCATTTATATTATAAAACAAAATATATTTTGTGATTAATAATTGATTGATTTATTTAAAAAGAAATAATCGAGTGAAGTATTGATAATTTTGTAAACATGTATAATGAGTGGACTTCCATTGTGTTCAAATCAAGGCTATCTAATCAGCATAAAATCAATTACCAACACGAAAAATGGTTGATAATGGTGGGTTTCTTCTTGTATGAAATTTAGAAAGATTAAGAGAAATGGGTTTGTGGTGTGGGTCTTTGGAAATCATTTCAAGCAATAAGGTGGAAAAGTGAAGATTGAATAACACAAAGAAACTTGTAAAGTGAATACTTGTATCAAAGACTAAAGAGCAATGGGGCCTTATTGGGTAATTAGACATCTAAAGAGCAAAAGCAGAGGCCCTACAATATGTGACATTGCTTTAATTTTTTGGTTTTTTTTCCCCTCCTTTGACAAGCTTGATGCAGCTGAATGGCATCAAGAGTAACCAATGTTTTTGGATTCAATGAGGACATAATAAAAATGTTGAGTTTGGATGTTCATAATGAATTTTTTTTTTTTGGTAGTATCCAAATAAATGCATGAACAAATATTAATGTTTTTTTACATATAATGATATGTTTAATAACAATTTAGTAGCGAATTAAGGGTTATCGATATTGTTCTTTTTTTTACTTTTAAGGTGTAAATAATGAAAAGATTTCATATTTGAGTTTCATCATTTATATATTCTGAAATTATTGATTTTTATAATGAAAAAATGAAATAAGATAAATCATAATTTTATATTATAATATTTATAAATTAATTGAATGTATATATTACTATTGACTTTTTTTTTAAATTTTACTATTGTATTGGAGCACTGAAAAAATTGTGTAAAAAAGAAAAAAAGAAAGTTAACATTTGTAATAACTTCCTTGTGAAATGATGACAACATACAAAGTCCAATGTAAACTCTATCTCTCTCTAATTTTTAAAATTATTAATGTTATAATTATTTTGAATAAAGTTAGAGTTTGAACTTTTGCGGATACAAAAGAAAGGGAGAGAAATTAGTTGTAGGGTTTGGGTTCCTGGGAAATAATGGACCGTTGGTTAATAAATCCAGGGCCTACACCTAGCAAGGAGCAATGGATATGAAGTTCTCATATCCACCTGGTAAAGAAATGTCTATTCCCTGGAAACTCTGGCACAGCATTTCCATCAAGTGCTATCCAATCTCAGGGAACACCACCTTCCTGGATTCAACTACGAAATCATCAATTTCTGATTTTCTTTTTTCTTTACATTTATTTTCCTTAAGAAGAAAAAAAAAAGATCGATAGAAGGAGAAAATCCCAAGTCTTACTAGTTGAAACATCATGTTTGTTAATATTCAACGTTGAGCACCTTCTTTTTCTCATGCAATATGGACCGCATATATCGTCCACATCACATTGAATGCCATTTGCATAATGGGAAAAATAGGAAATATATAAAGAGAGATCTTGAATGCATAATAATAAACTTAAGGTTTTTCTTTTTTTTTTTAATTGTTATTTATTAAGTTTCAATTATAAAATATTTTAATCGTAGGGAGGACTCTAACGCATCACCAATCAAAACTTAATATAAGATAAATATTTAATATATATTCATCAATAAAAATCCAATTCTTTTAGTACTCTTAAAGTGTGTAATTGTTGTTTTTGTAATGTGCAAGATATATAATTCATTTACCCATTTTAGCGGTCAATACAAAAAAGTGATGTTCACAATCAAAACTATGGAAGAAGGAAGATTTGATCATCAATGATACAATCTTGGACAAAGAAGCCGCCCATATAAGATATCAAAAATAGGTCAAAGAAGACATAAAGAATTTCAAGAAGATCTATCTTACTTTGCCTTTTTTTCTTTTCTTTTCTCTTTCTTCCCCATTCTACCCTTCCAGCCCTTCCTTGGTGAATCTTAAGGGCTTAAATCAAGATTTACGAGGCAGTCAAAGTTAGCAGACAGAAACATTTTGATTATTTTCTTTAAGATTCTTTATATTTGTAATTTTTTTTTTTCATGGGGATTTCTTTGCTATTTTTTGGGTTTCTGGAGAGAGAGAGAGACCCCATCGGCCATTCCCATCGTTCTTTCTCTTTGGTATGGTTTTCTATCCGTTTTAAGCCAAATTAGCTTTCATCTTTTGATTTTCAAATTCTACACTGAGACCCTTTTCTTTCTTCACATCACATATGTCGTTATCTTTATTAGCTAGCAGCTACTTACGTACAGATTCATGTGTGTCCCCAAATTTCCCTTTATCCATATACTATTATACGCGTACATGTGCTCTTTTTATACTTGTATATACGCATGCATGCACGTATTTTATACTTGATATCTCAAATATGAAAAAACAAAAAAAAAATATCATAGAATGAATTCGATGCATGCAATTCCTTTCCTCATGTACGTGCAAGTGATGAAAACTTGTCGCAGTTAAAGATCTTATCACCTAAGTTCTAGAGGGTGCAAAGGTTGTAATAATTAATAAAACATGTTGGGCCATTTTATATTATTTTATATATATATATATTTTCTCTTTGCACCCACAAAATGATTATAGAATAAGGTCAAACTCAACCAATTGAATTCTTTTTCTCCTTCTCTCTAGTTTTCTAGCAAAGGGCATGTGTAGTGGACCTAACATTAATTTTACCTTCTATTTTCGAATCCTTTCACAGCAAACAGTTATTGAATTTTCATTGCAGAAGTTATAAATGATAAATTATTATTATTAATGATAAATTATAAATTCTCTATAGAATTTGAGCATACAAGAAGTGTAATTGGTTCAAATAGTTACTTCAAAAAAACTGGGGTCAACAACTACGTATACCTATATTTAATTCAGTGGTCAAGATGTGGGGAGAATGTCTGTAGTTAGGACCGCATCTATAAATATGAACATGAGGACGCACCAGCTACTTTTAATTTATTTATTAATTAAGATGATTACCTCAAATTAATGGCTTCATTGAAGATAAATATCACTACATAAATTTACAGATTTAGTAACGATATTTCAGTGCTAAATCAAAAAATTCCATTGATTATTTAAAATGGAATTAAATTCGTGTATATATGTTAATGCGTTTCCAAATTCAAGAATTGCATATAAGTGTAGGGCTATGTGTAGGGTTGAAAACTTCAAATAAAGGAAAAGGCATATCATGAGAGATCAAATATTGCATGATGTAACTAATCAATATATATATATAGAATAAATATTGATGTGGATGTGACGAGATTATTACAGGTTCACACAGCACAAGAGGAAAATAAAAATCAAAGAAAATGGGTAATGGGACATAAGAGCCACTCACCACTCACTTGCATTGACATGTACGTGTGGTGGTTGCTCTTTAATTATTCATTTTTTGTAAGAGCATTATATAAACCTTCTATATTGGCTATCAAATCATCAATTTTTTTTTTGTCGTTTTTCAGTTATTGTTCTCCATGAGAGGCTGAAGCAAGCTCTGTCCTCCAGTTAGTACCTATACGTTGACAAGGATTGATAAAACAGAGTTTCAATGGTGCCCATCTCACTATAGAGCACAGCCAACTTTTGAAGTTGCCATGTACCCACATCAGCTGTCTGGGCCAGGTGGTAGTTATTGAGGCTTCATTGTCTTTATCATGTCAATTTCATAATAAATCCAGATCTTGATGAATCTTATGTTATGGAATATGCAATTTATTCCATGAGCTGGGGAAACTTTGGATTTAACAAAATGGAATATAATTTATTCCTTAACTTGGGGAAACTTTGGATTTAACTATGACGAAATGGACTTTTCTCTACTTGAAGACAAATACTTGGTGTCCTTAGATGGCTTCAAAAATTATAGTTTGAATTCATAATCTCATAGTCCTATCTACTGAATTAAAATTCATTTATTGAAGTCCTTGCACAATCAGAATTGTTAGTTGAGCATAAACTCAAGCCATTCTAACCCAAAAGCATTAGCCCGATTTGCGGAGATTGGCCTTTAATAGATATTGGGCCGGACACCTAACGTTCGAGTTATGTTTGCACAAGAGGCAGAATCAGGTTCAAACGACAATCGAGTATCGTTTTCTTGCTGCACTGGGTGGCCGAAAACTCAAACAATTCTTCCATCCACCGCATGATCGTTGTTTACTACTTGTTTTTTTTCATAGAAAAGTTTCAGTTGCCTTCCAAAAGGTTCCATTTTTGCTTAGTTTCGTATTCCTTGAATTTGAGATTCGTTGTTACTACTTGCTATTTCTTCTGGAATCTGATTCCTTTGCTTACTATAGATCAAAAAAAAAAAAAAAATCCAGGCTGATATTCTTCTCATTTGCTAGGCCAATCTTAATAAACATCCTTTAAGCCTAGAATAAATTGGTTTTCACCCTTTAGCCTGCAACATCAACTTCTGAATCTTTTCATTTTGCTCAATTTCCTCCACCAACATATGTACATGCCATCTTTGGGAATCACTCCAATAATTTTTCTTCAAAGAAAGAGCAAGCATGTTCAAGCTTCCCACTCTTACAGAGTCCAAGCACCAGAAGAGTGTGTGTACCAAGATAGCACATCTTCAATAATAGGTGAGTCTGTCTTTGAATCTGGTTTGCAAAGCAGAGAAACGAAGAGAATGGTGCAGGGAAGAAGGGTAGTGCATTCTGTGTTCCTTGTAGTATCAGATTCACTCTAAATAGAGGAAGGGTTATTGGGCCATCAAGAACTTCATATTTATGTGGCTTTAGTTCAAACTGGCTCGGGTAGCTAGGCCTAGAAAGCAATGTAAAGAATACCCAATTCTGGAACTGGGCTTTTACCTTTGGTCTATCTGACGCCCACATGAAGCCCGAGTACAAAAATTTAGGGGCAGTTATTAGGAATAGCAGCGCGATGGGTCGGAAGTGGAAATTGCTCTTCCTATCCCCGCTTAACAGGAATATGGGGTCAGACAAGGCATTTTCCATCGGAGTGTCAGATGTGAGTTTTTTCGCAGAGAATTTTTTTTTTTTTAATTTGTTAATATATAATATAAATTTATTTATTAAAAAATAAAATATAATTAAAAATATAAGTTTATATATTGTTTTAATAATATATAAATAAATTACTTTTTAATAAAAATAATAATATATTCGATATAGGGAGAAGGCAATCCTGCCTTCGTCTGCACAAATTGAGATCAAAAGGAAGTCAGAGAAAATTGATCGGGTTCCAGACGGGGCGGGTCAAGTTGGGTACTTTCACCATCTCTGGCAATTATTTAGTGCACTAGGCCCCCAGCTTCTCTGTTGCGTCTCTCTCTCGCTGCGAAGCTGCGGCCTGTAAGTTCCGATTCAATCACTTCGTCTCCCACTCGCTCTCTCTGGTAACCCAAAACCCAACTCTAGTCTCCATCACTCTCTCTGCTAAAAGTGCTCGGCACATCAACCCAGGTAAGCTAATCTCCGCCAAAGAACGCTTTTTTATTTTTTATTTTTTACATCCTAGTCCGTTCCGCTTCTCTATATATCCCTCTCTCCCCTGGCCGATTGAGTGTGGTCTCAGAAAACTTGGCATGTCTTACACTAAATAGGAAATAAAACAGAAAGATCATACAAGATAGCGACGAATTGGATGATTTCAGTTTTTTTTTTTTTCTTTACTTTTTTACCAGATTTGCAAAATACCATTTTCGTTTCTAGTAATTTGGTTGAAGAATTGCACTAACGAAGTGAAATGATGAAGCGAGAATGGTTTTACGGCGACATTTACGTGTCTTTGTTCCTGCCACATCCCATTCGTTCCTTCAAACTAAGCCTTTCATTTGGGGTACCAAAGGAGACTAGTGTGCCATATGTTTTATCGATACTGCTTTCTTGATATTCTGGTTCACGGTCTTCCATAGGTACAGAGTCTTTCAGATATTTAGAGGAAAACGGCCTAGAAATTTGATGGAAAGAGTAGAATTCTATAAAGTAATTATTGACTGTATAGCGTTATAAATATTGAATAGAATTTTTTTAATGTAAAAGAGAGTAGCATGAAACATCATCATTTCGTATTAAGACAGGTGAAATATTGGTCAATGCATGCCTTCCCTTTCAAACTCTTTTTTCGGTTTGCTTGTTTTTTTATTGTCATGAGCTGATCAGTGTCTTTTCTTTATCTCCATATGTTTTTGACTGCTTGGACCCCAAACTTGTTTTGATGTGGAACGGGGCGATTCATTTTCTGCAGGCTTAAATTGAATGTACCATGAAGAGGACACTGCCATGGAGTGAGCAGATTGATGTTATATCATCAGATGAATCTTCGTCCTCAGATGGAGATATGGAGATTAATGATGGAGTTGAGGGTCAGCAACTGTCCCTTAATATTACACTTGATCAACCTACAAAAGAAATGACATCTGAGGGTATTACTATTAATTCCAATTTGGATTTGGTCCCTGGTTATATTTTATTTTGGTTAACATTTTTATTTGTTGATTCTCTGACAAAGCAACTTGGTCCCAGTTTCTGTTTCAATCAGCTTTAAGGAATTTCTAATCTAGTTGGAAATTTTGTGATTTTATACTCTCTGTCTGAGTTAAGCACCGAATTTCATCATCTTCTCAGTGAAGGAATGGGAAAATCATCTTCTCTGTTTGAGCCCAAATATTTCTTTATACTTTTTTTTTATCTCACAACATAATGTGCTTTACATTCTAGATGTACTGATCAAAAGAGCGGAAATGTATCAAGAATATATGAGGCAGCTCCCTATGCCAGCACGTCATGGCTCTGTCATTCCATTTTCATCATGGGTGGGATTAGGCAAATCAATTAAGCAATTATATGGGCAACCCTTGCATTACCTCACTAACATTCTTCTAAAGCAGTGGGATCATCTGAGAATTGGCAGTGAGGATGAACAAAAGCCCTTGGATATCACAATTCATCCTTGTAAGGCTGAAGCCACCATTTGGCTGGTTGAAGAAATTCACAGGCGTACCTCATCTCACCATCATGTAGCTAAAAGCTGGCTGTTGGACCCAATGCACCATGCTTTTGTGGACTCCATATTCCCACAACTATGAAGCATTGTTTCGATGAGCAATCACCTCTGAGCTGATTTTGTAGGATGCTTTTTTGTTTCTGAGGTGTGGGCTTTGAAATGTATGATCTGTATCTGGAATGAATTAGAAACTCCTGTTTTGGTAATTCACTGATTTTTTTTTTTAAATCTTTTTAATTCCTGCTTGTATGGATGGTTGTGGTTAGGTACGCTCTCATCCTTGATTTCAAATAAAGTTCCCTTGAATTGAAGGCTGAGAATTGCGGTTCGCTTGCTTTGTTCAAACTGATAGTTTCAATTACATCTGCATTAATGAAATAACACTAATATCTATATCTGAACAGCATCAAATATATAGTCATTGGTTAATAGAAGTGATAAATCAATATTTACCTAGAACCCCTTTTGCAAAAAGTGAAACCTGGTATTATGTCGAACAATGATTTCTTAGTCGTACGTATTTGATGGTGCTCATTTTGGTGCATGAGGAGATGAGGTAGATCGTAGAAGGGGGATTATGATCTAGGCATTTTTGATGATTTGACAGTGCAGTTGCTTGCCAGTGAGGCCTTTTCTAGTGGTAAAGCTAGACAAGAATGAAGTCCTGAAATTAAGGGGTCACAAATTGAAGTTTCACCATTATATTTCATTGTTTAGTTTGAATATACAAATGTACTTATAATCTCATCTCTGATGAAATTAACGGTGATGTCTCCACTGTTTTCAATAACAGATCTCAAACAGAAAATTTTCCTATACATTATTGATTTCTCACCATCTCAACCTTTGGAAAAGAAAATTGAAATTTGTTTATTTCATTTATAAAAGGATAGGACTAAGTTGCATCCACTTAGGGACATGAAAAACAGAGATGGCATTGGGCTACAAGGCCATTGTTGATATAAGATTCGGATCCTCAGTCTCTGTTTCACATCATTCACATCTCCATTTTATCACTTAAAGAGGGTGAAGATTTGTTGGAGAGAACCCCAGATATAGCTCTGATAGTATTTGGAGTAGTCCTGCAGCAGCCACCAAAAAGAGAAGCACCAGCCTCGCGCCACTTGCCTACGTACGAAACGAAATCTTCATCTGATACTCCACTTGATTTCTGCAGCAGAAAACATTAGTCCATCATAATAATCACTGACATCGCAGAAACTATATAAATGATCCAAATAAAGGGCATATGCTATTTTCTGCAGAACATGCTTTTGGTCTCAATAGCAAAAGCAAATGCAACTGCTCAATTGGACAAGACGCATAGAAGACGACAAGAAAGAGAAGTCATAACTATGTTATGTAAGGAAAAAGAACTCCAGGCAGGAAGCTCACCACCCACTCCTTGCGCTCAGCATTGTAAGTTTCACCGCTATTTGGATATATGACTACCGGCTTGCTTGTAACCTGCCAGATCAAATAGCCAAGATGCATTTGTTTTCCATTAGCTAAGAAGAACAGGAATACAGTTCATGGAGGATGTCAGTGAGGAAATGTATACCTTGCAAATGGAGAGAATAAGTCCATGGATAAATCTAGGAGGGGTACAGTTGATTCCAACAGCGGCAACTTGCCTGCAAGTATCTGCAATAGAGGCACATTCCAAGATAGAATCACCACTAACCACATTAATTCCATCCTTGGAAGTGAAAGAAAACCATGCTGGAATATTTACGCCTTCCTCTTCAAGCAACTCAGCGTATGCCTAACAACAGATTAACATAACCAATTGAGTCATTGAATAATCAGGTAATTGTTCAACTAACCAATAAGTGACCAGAAAGAACAAAGAATTTAATTCTCTGTTAGCTAGCTTCAAGGCATCTTTCCACATTATGAAATACCTTTGCTTCAAGCTTATTTGGAATCGTCTCAAATGCAATCAAGTCAGCTCCTGCTTTGGCCAGAATCTGTAATCTTCTCCTGTGAAAATCCTTCAGTGTTTGGAGAGAAACTGCATCGCCATAGTTGCCACTGTAAACAGCAGATGGACAGTAAGTCTCTCAACAGCATAGAGACATTGGTATACGAAGCCATGCACAGATTCTATAGTCGAAGATTGAATTAATTACTTAATTACCTATACTCTGAGCCATCAGCTAAATAAGCCCCGTAGCTGCCAATGGAAGCAGCGACCAGAACTGGACGCCTTGCTATATTTCCACGTTCCACAAAATCCCAAGAAGCTTTGGTACAATTGTCATAATAAATTTCCCTTGCCTCGCAGGCAATTTCGACACTTCTTCGAAGTAATGATTCTGCTTCTTCTGTGGATAACCCTTTGGCCTCAAAACCCTGAATAGTAGCCTGTGACATTGTTTTGAACTAGTTAAGTCATATATAATTTTTTTTTTTTTTAGTATTGAAAAAGAAAATCATATCGGTGAGATTTGAATCCTTGCATCATATTTCATTAATATCCTATAATCATTAAATTTTTTTAAAAAAAAAAATAGTAATAAACTTGCCTGATAAGATGCTGTTAATATGATATTTGCCCCAGCGTCAAGATAATCGAGGTGTACCTATCACATTTAAACAAAGTCAAATTTAGTATAATGAATTCATTAGTATAATCATTTTACTTAAGACGTTAATATAATAATTAATTTAATAATCAGATTTAAAACCATTGTAAATCTCTTGGCCCTCGCTCCTCTCATTTTTTCCAACAGATCATAATTTATAATAATTTCATGTATTTTTAAAAATTATATCACTTTCTATATTTTTTTAATATTTTAATTGCATGAAATAGACAAGTGTCCCGAAAAGACACTAAAGTAGGCATAAGGTGGAGCAGATGGACTTTGCCCACTTATTTGTCAGAAGAAGATAACAGCTTCCTTACAATACCTGACTTCATCAGTAACTTGTGTTTCGGTTACAATACGACACAGCTTTGGTTATCTCGTATATATCGGGAAAAAAATATATACAGAAAATTAGCAAAAAAAAAAACTTATTAAACTTGGACTTCAAATTTCTTTTCAAAATCATAAAAACCTAAATTAAAAACTAGAAAAAAAAAAAGGACAAAACTATGAATAAATGTTTAAACTTAAAGTGTGCGTGTGATAAAAGACATGAAAGGGAGAGAAAGTACCCTTCGGACGAGGTGAGGGGAGCTGATAAGGCATTTGGCGCTCCATAGAGGGTCGTTGAGGTCAGCACCGTGTCGTTCGAGTTCAGTGGCAAAGCCGCCATCGACTAAGGCGTAGCCACCGCACTTCTGGATGAAATCTAACAAAAAACAAGAGGTGTATGCGCTTTCCAGTACCATCTTTACGAAGAACAGGTTGAGGTTCAGGAAGGTAGAAGACTTGCTTGCGAGTTAGATATGCGTTACCTTACCTTCTTATTAATGAAAAATGTTTTTTTCGGTTTTTCAGAAACTAAAAGCACCTGCCAAACTTCTTCAAAGCATTTTGGCTTTATAATGGAAAGGAAGGAACTGCCACTCCCAATTTCAAGTTGCCAATTTTGCCCCTTCGTGTTATTGGGTAAGGGTATACCAAACCAGCGGATCGATTTAATTTGATTTCGATTTCTGAAATCAAGAGTCTGAAATTAGATTACAGGGTCTGATCCTAGATCATAAAATCCTCTCAATCTCAATTTAATTATGATTCGATTTGGATTCAATATAATTTGGGGTAATTTAATAAGTAAAATTTTTCTTCAAAAATTTCTTTTTTAAAATAAAAATATCAATTTAGGTAATGTAAAAACCGAATTTTATCAGTACAAAAAAACCGTTAATGTAAGAATTAAACCTAAATTGAAATGGAATTAAAAAATTGATTTTATATATATATTTTTAATAGTTTTTAGATATATTTTATAATGTCAATAAAATTATGTATGTTTATATATAATTATGATTATATTTTCTATTTTTAAATAAGTACAAAAATTAAAATCTAAAAAGAAATTATAATTAAAATTGAAATTAAAATATAATTAAAATCTTATTGAAATTGTTTAGAATCAAACCGTAATTAGAAGTTAAGTTTGATTTTTAAAAATTATATAATCAAAAATTTGATTGTAATTTTCATTCTTAATTAAAGCCGTAATGAAATCAGAATCAAACATCCCTATCTAAAGATAATGGCAGGCAAGGAGGGGAACTAAATAGAATACGAAATGAAGTGAAAGAAAAGAAATTTGGGTATGGAAAGCAATGGACACTTATCTAATTATTCTTAAACTTATCCAGTTAGATTTTAAGGAGTCACTATATATATATATATATATATATATATATAATGGTTAGCTTAGTATGTATATCATCGCATGCCGTGCAGGAAATTCCAATGCAAATTTGGACTCTTCTATGTCACGTAAATTTTCCATTTTACTCAACAAGTTAGCTTCTAGTTCGGTATTTATCGTCTGTCTCTCTCTCTCTCTCTCTCTCTCTCTCTCATCCTCCTTAAAAGAAAAGTTACACGTTTACGAACACAAACAGGACATATCATCGTCAAGATTCGATTCTGGAGATTTCTGATTTTGAACGTGGCCTTGATAAGGTCTAGGTTCTCTGTCTTGTCTGTTTATTATTGGAAGGTGCAATGCAAATAAGGTTTTTCACTTTGTTTTTGGGCCTAAAAAAAAATATAGAGCACAAGACTCTTGCTTTATAGTTGCTGACATTGTTTTTGGGCCTAGAAAAAATAGAGCGCACGAAGCTCTTGTTTTATAGGTGCTGTGCCTGTTTTGTTTTGTTCTCTCTGGATAAGATAAGGAGGAGAGTGACACCACCAATACTTTTCGCAACTGCTCTCCAATAAGAAGAATTTAACTTTTGAACAAATATCAATGGAGTGACTGTAAAAAAAAAAAAAAAAAAAAAAAAAAATCGAAAGGCCTTGTTGTGGTTTGTAAGTGGGCTGATATGGTTTGATTGGGGTTTCATTTAGGGCGTGTCTAGGGCAAAGTCTTCGAGAGCTTTTATATTAATTATGAATGTGTATGTGAATTTATAATTATGTGTTAAAGTTCCTTTCAATTAACTCTTATATTTTCGGGTGTGCATATATTTTAATTTATCATAAAAAAAAGCTAGCGAAAAAGAAATATACGAATATTTTCTTCCTGCTATTCATTTGGCTTTTATCAAAATTTAAATTTAAAGTTTTATAATTTTAAAAAAATATTAAATTATCGTTAATTAATATATATATATATATATTAAAAAAAAAAGCTGAATACCAATAGTGGAGAGTATTGATGAGATGAACTTGCTGGGCGTATTTGAAATCAAAATGGCCACCAGATATTGGTTTGCTGGAAACAGTGGGGAAGAAACGACATAAATGTGTTCCGAGTATAAATCCATTAGCGAGCTTTGGAGGGTAGATATTAAAGCGTTGCACGATAACAAGCTTAACTTTTGTTTTGTGGCATCACTTTTTGCTGAATTGATTCTCCATTCCAATTTCCAATTTGGGTTACCCCCATCTAATCAATTGACTGTTGTTATTCGGCATCTGCATCTTCCTTATTCAGTTAGTGGGTAGGATTAGAACCCAAAGACTTGATTCATCCCATGGGCTAATCCTAAACTACTATACTATGGACCGCTATTCATGGGCTCATCCAAAAGTTAAAACTCGAAATTACTCTCTTCTTGGTTTCAGACGTAAACTCATGCAGTTAGCATATTGACTATCGAAACCCTTGTCATCGATGTTCAGTTCCACCTTCGCATGAAAACATTTCTATCCCCTCATTCTCATTACCTTCCGCCACCAGAACAATCAAATGGAATTCAACTACCAGATACCAATGTAATCATCACGCACCCGACTCTCTTAATCCTGGAATCCTTCACTTCCATGACGCAGTTGAAGCAAATTCGAGTCCACACGACCAGAGCTGGTCTCATTACTCATGCATTACCTGTGAGCAGCTTCTTAGCGTTTTGCGCTCTCTCATACTGGTGATATAAACCTTGCCTGTTTGCTATTAACCCAGCTTGAAAACCACTATACTTGTATTGAGTTTAATCTAAAGCTAAAAATGCCCATGAGGGGTTCTTTTCTCAACTGGTTCAAAAACGGATTGTAATGCACACTAGGAGCTTTGTTTTAACGCTGAAAGCATGTAAGCAGTTTTAGACGAAATCGACTCACTCACTTTACAAATTGGAAAATGGGTTTAGTCTGTGTCTTGTTGGTTCAAAATGGTTGCTTGGTTTACCTCGTAAATTATTTGATAAAATGTATTTGAGGGATGTTTGTTTCTTGGACCTCGATGATCGACGGTTATTCCGCGCATAATTGTTGCAATGAGGCCTTGAAGCTTTTTTTATCACATTTTGAGCGATATCGAGCTCGAAGTTACCATGATTTCGGTGCTTCAAGCTTGCTCTCCTAAAGGGGACTTGAGTATGGGAAAGTGTTACCGCCTCCGATGCATCCCTTCATACTCAAGACTGGACATTCTAAAGCTCAGAACTAGACATTCAAGTGTTACTGAACATCTGTGGGTGGTCCACCATCAATGGCCTTAACATACCTCCTTCTCATCTTCTGTATCCACCCATATCATGGTTCATGAGCAATTCCCACCCTACAACCATGCATTGCATCACTCGTTTTTTAGGCCACCATCAATAGCGTTATGAGGCTAAACATAATTTGAGGTACGCAGAGGTAAACTTTATGAACCTTATAGCATGTTTTCATTACTGTTAACAAAATGACAGGCAGAAATCAATCAAAGAGCTAGTTGACATGATTCCATCTGTGCTTTCAAATGAAATGAGAAACAAAAGAATGCGAAAAAGAGGAAATAAGGAACTCAAGGACCACGAGCAGGGGCAAAACAGAAACAGCCAGGTGCCTGGTCATCAGGAATCATCCCTCCTCCTTTGCTTGTATCAATGGCTTCTAACATTCTCACCACCACAGCCATTTCAGGACGTTTTTCTGCATTTGCATCCCAGCACTTTCGCATGATAGTGGCTAAAGAACTTGGACAGCATCTTGGGATCTCTGGTCGTAGATTCTGCCAACAAAATTTTGCACTATTAAACTCACAACAAAATTTTGTGGATCCTTTTGTGGTATACATCAAATCTGTACAATGTACTACATTCAGGTAGTTAAATAGCAGAGACTAGGCAAGTGCAAATGCGTGTTTATAGGATTGTGAACTAACCTGTCCGACAACGGCAGATGACACATCAGCAAAGCTAAGATCAGGGTAAGGCATATCACAACAATAAATTTCCCACAAGCATATGCCAAAGCTGTAGACATCACAGCTTCTATTATATGGTTTGCCATCAAGAACCTACATAATGTATCTTGTTAGAAAGCGTTCAACTACAGGCCCAAAATGTAAATTCAACTGCATTTTCATTTTTCTGTCTGCTAGTTTACCAATTACTGTAAGGTACATGCAACCACAGAGACCCACATAGAAAATGTGCAATATAAGGCTAACTCTCACATCATATTGGAATATATCCTTCAGGATTCCTTTTCCTCTTCATTTTCTATGCACTTAATAGCCATTCATTGTGAAACAAGAATCCTACTTGCTTTTGCTACGTGAATATAAACTCAACTCAACTAAGCCTTTATTCAAAAAATTTGGGGTCAACTATATGGATTCGCTTTCTCCACTCTAAACGATTTTGGGTTAAGTCCTCAGAAATGTGTAATGCCTTTTGCTATGTGAATATAACATACTAAAAAATGGTTAATAAATATTTCCTTATCAGAAACATATCAAATTTTGTGAAGGAATGACTACCTCAGGGGCCATGTATCCAAGGGTACCAGTTTCACCGGTCATGTCCCTTGGATTCTGAGCTTCAACACGGGCAACACCAAAATCAGCAATTTTAAGAGTTCGATGAGCATCCAATAACATGTTTTCAGTTTTGACATCACGATGTACAATCTTCTTTGAATGTAGATAGCTAAGTCTGCAAATAAGTACACAAAGTAGAATCCTAATCAACGATTAGCTTATTTACAATTTTTTTTCTGCCAAAAATGACAGAAAACCAGAACTCACCCCCTAGAGAGATCCAAAGCCAGCTGCACCACAACCTTAAAAGCAAGTTTCTTTCGCCTATTTCTTATCAAGTACTGTTTTAGCGTCCCACCGGGGAGATACTCAACAACCACACAACAAGCCCTGGAAGGGAGGGAAGTTTGACCATCAGACATGTCTTTTGCAGGAATTTTGAGATTTGATGTTCCCATTGATGCTCCAACAAACTGTTAACAAAATTGTAACACAGAGGATTGAGAATACAACAGAAGAAAGGAAGCCTACTTTAACAGCAAATATGACAGGGCACATCCCTTTTTTTTTAGGAAAGTTCTAAGTTCCAACTGATAAGACTTGCTCAAAGTACACACACAACATTTTGGTTGTTGAAATATCAACCCCATAAAAATGAGAAAACATCATTACAAAATCACACATATATCAAAAGGCGTCAAGAAAAACCAAACTTGTATAGCAGAAGTTTGTGTAATTGTAACAAAATTTCACAGCCCATAAATGCCCTTTTTTTATATATTAAAATGGTGTTAGTGTCATGAGAATAAACGGAATAAAAGTTTTAAGAGTAAGTTTGTACCTTCGTGACATTAAGATGGTCAAGCTTGTGCCAAACAGCAACCTCTTGCCGAAATGATGCCCGCAGAGCAGTGGTTTCAGCAGTTGTGGCAATACCATCCTCACCCCAGTCCAATAGCTTCACTGTAATATCCAACATAACATTGCAGTTAGCATAACACATTAACAAACACAGTGATTTAGCTTTCTAGTCTCATTATGCATTACATATCAAATAAACAAATTCAAGAAAGCACATGCAAATCTTAATGAAAATATTTTCTTGGATAAGACATAATTAAATAATAAGCATATACACATCCAATACCATGTGATCATTTTCAATATTCATTAGCTTCAATTTCAAAAGTCTTGCAAAATTTAATGATTAAAAACCAAATTTTTATATTGACTATCTAATACCAGGAAGATCAAAATTACATCTCTTTTTTTTTTTTTTTCCCATACAAGTAACGCCCACGTCTTCCATGTAATCCCAAAATCAATAGGTCCCCCAACTGACCTGCAAGGTGGCTTTTTTGCATCAGACCACTAATCTACTCAGGGTTTCC
Source organism: Hevea brasiliensis (assembly GCF_030052815.1). Lineage (NCBI taxonomy): Eukaryota > Viridiplantae > Streptophyta > Magnoliopsida > Malpighiales > Euphorbiaceae > Hevea > Hevea brasiliensis. Next base: position 72,870,222 of record NC_079507.1, on the reverse strand, counting down.
ACCTATAGATTGTTGCCTCAAATACCAAACAAGATGAATGGTTCATCTGATCGAACTTTTTAATCGATTCACATTGGATTGGTTTTAGCATATGCTGTATCAGGAAAAAGATCACATAATCCAAAGCTTGGGTTTCTAGGATCAGTAATTAGTTACCAAAATCTGAATCCATGAAAGTGGGCCATTTTATTACCTTTGATGGTAGAGACTTGCACCTAATGTGAGCAAAATAAACAGAGTAGGGAAAAGGGAAAGAGTGAAAATTTACCTGCAACATCTCGGTTATCGTAGATACCCCGATAAACAGTCCCGTAAGTTCCATGGGCTATTACATTTCTTATATCCAATTTAGACAAATCGATCTCCCATTCTTCTTTAGGCCTTTGGGTCTCAATGTTCATTGACCAAGCCCTGCTCAAGTGCTTCTCCAGTTGTACATCCAAGCTCTTAAGATCGATTTTATCTGCTCGAAAAATCATATCTTTGCTACTAACACTTCCTGTACCTTTCACCTTTGAATTATCAGATTTCTCTTCCTCCCTGATACCCCCAGCATCCCCATTTCCACTTGTTCTTGAATCCATTGTAAAGAACCAAACACAAAT